>NC_092422.1:23978811-25178811 GCF_036169615.1 Heliangelus exortis | reverse complement strand
CCCAAATTTTGGAGTAAAATTAGCTTATGGCATTTCAGTAAATATTTCTTTTGAATATGTGTTCAATATGAAACCAGTGTTTGTGTCACTCATCACCATTTTAGACATAAAAAGGCTGTATTCAGGCTGTTCATTTGAGGTGTCTGACAGACTTGGCACACTACATCTTCCATTGACAGTGTGTTGAACCAGGGACTATCAGCTGCAGAAGGATAAAGGTGGGAGGAGGTCTGTATCACTCATTGCTGTCTTGGCATTAGAAATGAAGAAATTTTGGCAGCTGTCAGACAGACACCACACCAGGGTGACTCTTGAGATAATCAGTGAAGGAAGATGGGAGTTAGAGGCAAAAAAGTGTCCATGTCCTTCCATTCCTGCTATGGGGAAGCTTAAATTCCTGGTTTAGACTAGTTGCTTAACTCCTAGATTTGCAAAAATAATTATGTTAAATGCCACTCCAGGTTATCAGAGATACAAAAAGTCCTATGTCTGTTGGCCCTTGGGATTCTATTTTTAATAATAATTAATAATAATAATAATAATAACAACAACAACAATAATAATAATAATAATAATAAATATTTTTAATCTATTTCTTCAAGTTCTGCCATTTCTTATGTACTTTTACTCCTGAAGAAGCCACTTCTCAAGCATCCTCAGGCTTGCATGCAATGCAGTTCTCACTGAAGCGCTCTGAATGGAATTCAAAGCACAGGTGTTGCAGCCAGTTCAAAAGCTGGTGCTGCAGCCTTTGGGATTTCTGGATGGCTTGTTTACAAGAAAGTAAAAAATAGTTAGCTATCAGTTCCACCATTGTCATGTCCCTGTATTTTGTAACTTCAAAAGACAAATGTGTTGTTGACAAGTCCACTGAAACCAAAGATGCTCCAGTGGGAATGTATTTGGCCAAATGGGCACAAAATAGAGCAAGTACTATTTTGTAGTAAGTTTCTGGACCTGCTAAATGACAGAATGCACATGTACTGCTGCCTTGCCCCCCTCTTGAAAACAGTTAGCTATAAAGCCTCTTTTCCTCAAAAAGAGCTATTTGCTATTAACAGCTCAATTAGCAAACACACACTCCCCAAATAATGAGGGATGGGGTCAGAGGCCACCAGTATCTGACCCACCATAAAGATTACTCTTGCTACAACACATAAATCCACAGCTGAGCAGGTAAATTGAGATCTCCACCAGGGGCCACACAACAGCATCTAGGCAGATCTTACCAATTGCCTTAGATGAATATTTGCAGTCAGATAACCTCAGTATTTGCAGTATTTATATTTCCAACATTATACTTGGGAAAGTAAAACTACCAGCTTTATGTGAAAGCCTCTCAGCTGGAAGGTGAGGTGTATGTGTTAGGCATACATGCTTGATCCATAGTGCAAAGGTTTTTTGAGCTGGCTCACCATCAGGCTTTCTGTGCTTAATGAATTTTTATGAACCATGCCACAATTCTTACAGGGGATGGCTGCCTAAAACACAGCCTGTTACTACCTTGGACCCAAACAAGCACCTTTGTATCTTTGCACCATTTCCAAACACAGCAGATTTTCTTGTTACTGTTTAAACCTTCAATATGTGCTTGAATGCCTTAAGAAACTACATAACTTTCAAAAATGTTCCGTTCAGATCCATTATGGATTAAATCCCACACTGAAAGTCCAACTAAAGTGGAAACACATTGTTATATATCCAATAAAGTATACTCCCTCCTTAGGGTCTCTCATCTATGAAAAAGTTTGAACTAAGCAGCAAGTCACTATTTTTGTGTGCAGTATTCCAGCCATTTATTTATATAACTTAACTTATTTATTTATATAACTTAATCTCTGTAATGTGTTACACTCCATCACATGCCTAGATTTGCTTTTCTGTCCTTTACTATAGACTGATACAAGGTCAGTAATGAACACAACACAATATTGCCCTGAGCAGACACTTTTAGTTTAGAACCCATTTAAGTGCCCCAGGAAGCCTAGGTTATTTCATCCAATTAAATATTTTGGATTTGTGGAAGTTAAATTTTCTCTGTCTCTTTGACATATCAGATTCCTAAAGTTTTCAGCTGAGAAGCAAACCTGTGTCTCACATCTGAAACCAGCCAGTCCAGAATATTGTAAAGGAGTGGAAGCAAGAACATAAGTAAACTATTCAAAAAAGCACAAAGAAAAATAACACATTTATGATATCTAGTAAAAAAAATCCCAGAGCAAATCCAAAGATAGCTAAATCCCTACAGATATCTACAAAACAAAACTTTACAGATCATAGATCATCCACTGGGGCTTCATTGTTGTTACTGTTTATATATAAAGGTGCAAGGAACAGTCAGGGTATGATATGCCAGAAAGCTGGTGAGTCTCTTTGGTCTGTTAGTTTTAAGGAAGAGGTAAACCAGCTGATAGGTGCAAATGAACCAGTGGTTCGAGCATCTCAGGAAGCACTGGAATGGAATTTTAGGCTTTTGACAAAGAGGGCTGAGTGTTTCTCCCTCTTACCTGAACTGCCAGGCTACGAAAAAATTTTGAGACATATTCTGGCCTTTCCAGTAAAGCTGAACTAGCAAGGGGCCCAGTGAAAGGATGAATCCAATCTAATAAGTGAAGACTCAGCTCCCTTGGCTTCAGCCCTATAAATTAGACATGTCACAAGAAGGAAAATAGAAGTAGTTTGGGGAGCTTTTCTTACTGTTAAATTCACAAAAAACATCAATTCTCTTTGAGTGAATGAACTTCCACAGAATAGTCCTGAATTTGAAGTAAATGAAAGCATCTAATTTCACCTAGCTTCAGGTGCCTACACTGAAAGTACTTCTGTACTCATCAATCCAGGCTCCTTTTGTTATCAGTAGAAAGAAGAGCTGCTTTAATTTGCAATTGAGCTGACCTACCTCGGATATCTACTTTAGAATTAGATGAATAATGCTCTGAAAGCCTCTCTGTCTCCATTTACTACAAGAAAAGCCTGGGTGAGTATGTCAGATGCAACACAGGAATGAAAATAGACATACACCTCTAAAAGAACATCCTTTCCATCCTAAATATAGGATCCTTGACATGAGGGCTGAATTGCCCTTGTTCAGAGGCTAGCTATATACAATGGGGAACCTGAAAATATCCCATGTATCAGATGCCTAATTTTTACATATCTGTGGTTGTTAATCTTTTCTGCTGTCTGCTATGAAGTGGGAACAATGGCACTTCATCTTTGAAGAGGTATATGTTAGAAATTGTGAACTTCCTTGAAACTGCAGTAGTAGGCAAAGTATGTATTTCTTACAAGAATTAAAATGGTTCTGAAGGGTAACTGATGAAATACAGCTAAATACAATACCTCTTATATTGTTCTTAATTTTGTTTTTTTACACCACTTGCAATTAGATGCTACCTGTCTGATATTTTGCCCATTACACAACATGAAAGCACACAGCTGTGTTTAATATGGAATGGGACAGCCTACCCTATGTTGTCATAGATACTTCTCTGAGATATATATATGAACATATATATCATTTTATTAGAACTTACCCAAATAAACTAAGAAGCTATAGGGAAATAGGGTAGGCTAATTATTACCTGATTTCTGGTGCTTACACCTATACACCTATAGCTTAACAAACCTACTCAATTGTGAGAAAATGGAGCAGGAACTATCTGAGGATTAATAGTATCACTGCTGGACCAAAAGCATGCTGAAATTAAATCCAGTAAACCATATAAAATGGACTTAATAAACAGAAACATCAGAATGACTGGAAGGCCAGAGCTGAAGCCTGTCTACCTATCCATTTTAAACAGGATGCATGTAAAAAATCTTGCTTATAAGTACAATTGTCACAGTTAATTTTTGTCTACTCTGTGACTGAAACGAGTTAAAGATTGCATCCTGACACTTGGTAGAAGTTTGAGTTTCCTTTATACTTCTGAGTAATCCTCCATTGCAATCTGCATTGTACCACAGCAGAACCAGTTTACACACTGCAGAGTGCAGCAATATGGATCTTGACAGAAAATGGTTTGTCCTACTTCTTGGGTAATTGAGATAATAATCTCTCCCTGCTGCTACAGCTGCAGTGCTACCAGAACCATAGGCTGTTTGGCAACCTCTGTGGTATCTATTTGACTTTAATGTATAACAGAGACAAAAGCACAGCCTGAGCACTGGAACTGTAGAAAAAGCATCACACTGAGTTTCAGTAGCCTGAGTGTATTCCCTGCAGCAAGAGCTGAGTAAACTATGAGGAAAAATGTAGGAGGGATAAGGAAGCATCAGAGGGGATTGTCCTTATGCTGCCATTATGAAATGGAAACAAGAACTGCTTCCCAAGACATTTGGGAGCTGGTGTTTCATGCATGCTGAACTGGATTTGTATGATTCCAGATTAGCACTCTCTATCTTCAGCCCCTGCTTTTTCCTCATTCCTGCTCTAGCACCACCTCAGCTTTCAGAGGCCTCTTCCCTGGAAGTGAATAATACTGAAAGGACATTGCAAATGTGCTGTACACTCTTTACATTTACTTTTGAAATCCTATGATGACAGTTTTCAAAAGGCAGATTTCCTGTCAAGTGATTCCCTCCAGGTAACATTTGCATCTGCTTAAGTCATCATTCTGCAACTCCGTGAAACTTGAAATCAAGGTCTTCTTTAAAAAAATAAAATACAATAAGAATTATTATTTTAATCTGTTTATACCAACCCACACAGCAAAGGGGAAGGGCTCTGGGACAGAGTCAGTGCAACATATGATATATGATAACATACCACACTTGTTATGTTGTGCTAAAGCAAACATCTTCCTTCCTAGTAGTTAATCACTTCCTAAATCCAGGCTTAGGAGCCAGTCTGCATACACACATGTTCATTACCCTTAAGATCTCAGCATGCTGAGCATGTTGTAACATCTCTGTTACTGAATTCAGCAGTGCCTTTTTTCTGCTCTTTTAGACTTGGTTCTTCTTCCTGTACCTGGGTGGACTGATAATTTACTCTGAGAATGGGAATTAGAGAACAAGTTCATCTAACTGAATATGTCTGCATTTGAGAGTCAGTTTGGGTGACCTTCTTTAGAGACTCTTAAGTGTCACTTTTTACAGGCAATGCAATAAATATTCATAGAATTTGCTTAATTTAGCTCTGAAGTTGAACCTGAAACAGATCAAATTATGGTTTAATTTAAAAAACCCAATTTTCTTCATTAATTACAGGGAGAATTTAAGAGTGTAGGTACCTGAACTGTGAACACCTAAAGGCCACTGTGTTTAAGCCCACCCAAAGCATTCATTTCTTAGTTTACTCAAAATAATTATAAAATTATTTGAAGTTTCCTTTCAGTGCCACTACTGTGCTGAAAATGCGTCTGCTTTGTACTCCCCCAGATAAGATAAAATTTGAGCCCTAAGCATATACTTTTAATAAAGAAGTGGAAGCTTTGTTGTACACGTATTTTGCATAAATATTTAACAGGAGAATATGTTCAGAAATTAGGTCTCAAAGATATGAACATGAAATAAACATCAAAATCTTGCAAGTACTATTCAGGAAGGACCATCTACCTCTGCACAATTTGTGTGTGCAACCTTACCTCAGATAACTGATTTTTCTGTATCTTTTTCAAGCTATGGCATCATCATACAAAAAGGACAAGAACAAAATAAAGACTCATAGTGAGAGGTAGAGTTATAGGACATATGAAATTAATTACAGAATTACAGAAAGTACTAAAAGAGCAAATTATATATGTATCTCTTGACAACTTTTGGAACCATGGGCTAAACCACAGAATATAGTATCATTGAGGAGTGTAAGCAGTATATCAGGTAAAAAGAAAGGCTTACTTAATAAAAGTAAATATAGCTTGAAATCATGACTGAAAAGGTCCTAAAGATAAATATAAAATATATAAAGATAAATATATAATATATATATATAATATATATAAAGATAAATATTCCTGTGAAATAGGAATATTTCTACCAATAGGTAGAAAGGATTATTGAAATGATTTAGGTTCAAAACCTGCAGAAAGGAGAAACCATTAAATATTAGGGATTAATTAATTAATAGCTGTAAGTAGAAAAGATACAGATATTTAATGCAAGAATTTATGATGCTTAAGCTTCAGGGAGTAATATTTCACTTAGTCTATCTACCCAGACAGGAGATGTGGTAGCAATGGCTAAAGTAGGTTACAGGCAACAGCTGGTTTGTGTAACTTGGGCATCATCTTCCATAGTAACTGAATTTTTATTTCCAGTGAAGGGTGTGACATAAAGACTATACTGATGGATCTGGTAGGATATTAAGCAATAAATAAAATTGGCAAAGGATTGACAACTTTAGGAAAAAGATCTCTCATGAGTCTTAGGGGAGTTAGGGGATCCTAACATTGTTACTTTTTGTCTTTTTATGTGTATTTTATTTCAGCCATGATAAAACAATAGTTTGGGGGCTTGGTCAGAAGTATTTAGGGTCTCAGCTTCTATAGAAATAAATTAAATTTCAACTTCAAAATACCCTTACGGGTTCAGTCTTGGGCCCTCATCTTTTCCAGTGCCTAACCCTGTGAAGAGCCCTGCAACCTACTTATCAGGAAAAGCATCAGAAAATTGTAGGAAAAAAAAGGACTAAAAAGGATGTCAGGTGGTCAAGTAGTCCACCTTCCTGCCCTGGGGTGGGATTAACTCAACCTAGACCAAATAGCTATTTGTCTAATCCAACAAAGGAGATTGCCTGGGGAGGCCATGCAATCTCTGCTAGTCAATCATAAATAGAGACAGTGCAGATCAAAACCTCTTGCTCTGCCTCCGAGCAACCATGCGCACATGGTGCACTCAAGGAAGGACAAGCTAAATCCCAGAAGATCTTTAATGATACAGTCTAAAGGCTGAGATGTCAGCTAAATTCTCTTTGATGGGAACAGATCCTCCTGACATGGCACAGAAGAGACTGTTGCCATTCACAAGGTTCTCTTGTCTAAAACATGTAACTATTTCTACCATTAAACACTTAAAGGACATTTCTTTACAAAAACAAAAACAAAAGCAAACAAAAAACCACAAAAAACAAAACAAAACAAATAAAAACTAGCCCCAAACAAACCAAATAATAAAAAAACCCATCAAAAAAACTCAAAACAAAACAAAACCCAAAAAAACAAACCCCTAAAACTAAGGCAAAAAGAATGCACTTTTCTATCACTTACTTACTTAACTTATCACTTACTTAAAATAGTCAATCCATGTGAAAATAAGAGAGTTAATAGAACATGTGCTGCTTTGGGAATGACTCCTGTAATAGTCTGACATGGTATGTGGGCATGAAAGTTCAGTGTTGGCCTCTAATTGGACCTTTCAGAAGTCAGAATACATCTGTTACCACTGGCTAAACTGTTGTGCTGTCTTTTTCTTCCTGCTTTTCAAGCTATTGGTACATTTTTTCCCATTTGCTTTATTTCATACCAACTCTCATTGTTTTTTAAGCAGTTGCAATTAGCAATCTGGTTCTCTGTTCAGAAGCGTGGGTGGCTTTAAGCAGGCTTTTTCACAGAAAGAAAATAAAAGAAAAATGGCAAAAAGATGCAAAAGAAAGTACAGAAAAATTAACTCCATTCTACATAAAACATTACTTTTATAAGCAGTAATTATACAGGGACTACTACATACATGGAGTTAGATTCATTAGCAAGCAATGAATCTAGCTATTATTATTTTTTCCTTCAAATTCTAAATACATTTATCTGTATTAGTATTTCCCACTGGAAAAAAACACCACCTGAGGTAGAAAAGTAAACAAAGGTTTCCTAATCTTGCTGAGCTTCAGTGCAAATATGTGGTTCAAGCTTATACCAGAGGTGTTGTTTAAATCTCTCAGATGCATATCTTAGCAATCCTTCCTAAACTCTTGCATTACATGCCAACTAAACAATGACATCCTGCTTTTTGGCCGGAGGGTTTGTAGACTGTCCTAGAATCATTCCAGGGCTGTACTGCCTGATTTTCCTGTAAAGCATCCAAAATTTGCCCAATATATGGCCAAAAGCCATAAAATCAGTGTTGAGGTTTTTTGCCTTGTTGCTCACCAGCCTCAAAGGCACACACTCAAGTCACAAGGCTGCTTATTTTAGTGCCCTCAGAAAAGAAGATTCTGATGCAGTTCATCTTGTTTCCATAGCTGAAGAAAAGAATGTGTCCAGGAAAGAAGTGATGGCTGAAATAGAGCCTCTTTTTGCTGAACCCTAATGTGATAATCAGCTCCTCCTTTTGCCTTGATTTTGGGCAAAGGGAAACCCCATTGCTAGAAGAATCACCTAAGCTGGAGCCAGCCTGATCAGTAAGACTACAGGGCTCAGGAGAGAACTGATTGAATTCCTACCTCTTTTCCCTTTCACCCAAAGGCACACACGTAGAAACAGCCCCAACTCTGCCAATTTGATCTACTTTTACTTCAAGCAATAAATTCTGCCCTAACAAGCAGTCAGACAGTGTGAACGGTAATACCCGAGGCTGATCAGACCACCCTCAGTGATCCCTCAGGAGTGGATCTGTTACATGTTGAGAGTACTAGTGTAGGATGTGCTGGTTATATATGACCTCTCTGTAAATGTTGGTATAAAAATAATTTACTTCAAAAAAGAAAGCAAGAATTATGGAAAACAAGTTATTTAGAACTCCATATCCTGGCTCCACGTCCCCTCTCTCCTTGTCTATTTGATTAGAGTGATTCAAGTGCCTGAGCGTAGTTATTTAGCACTATCTTAGGTGCCATACAGTATCTGAGACATCATGAGACACCCCATCTCCAGAGAAGGGGACTCAAAAGGGTCCTCCTTTCCTGTATCAATTTATAAATGAACTATTAGCAAACACGTGCCAGCCTTCTCAGGTGCTGAACTCTCAATAGCAAAGCTCAGGACAGGGATTAAACTCCTCTTCTTCACTACTATTAGATTCAGGAGTCTGACAAATTTGCTGCTATCACTTGATTCCTCCTGCCTCAGTTTATTACAAAAAGTGCACTAAGGACTCCCCCCTTCACCATTAAAGCAAAGAAACAGCTCAGCTTCCACCTTGCCCTGTGCCTCTTTCTCCTTTCCCTGGTGTCAGACTTGCCACAAGTACTTGTTACTCTCAAGTTTTTACCCTTATTTCTGTCCTTTACTCTTGCACCAGTGTGGGCTTCAGCTACTTTGCTGTGCCTGTAGCAGAGTGAAATAATTGGTGCAAAGATTCCCAACAGAAAGAAGCAGAGCAATGGGCACTACAGGCATTTCCACACTCAGTCCAGCTCCAGCCTCATCTCTGGGGTCCGATGCCTGAGCTTCCATGCCAGCAGGACACGAAGGAGCCTTTCTCACATGGGAAGCAGTCCCAAGGATATAATGTGGAATTCACTCTTCATTTTTAGAATAAGCCTGCTTGGGCCTTATGAAGATCAGAGAAATAGTGTAGAATTATTGTGAGTAGTTTCAGTAGGATCTGGGATTTTGTAATGTTAGGAATGGCTGAAGATGCTTGACACTTTATTAGAAACAAATGGATAGGGTTGGAATAATTCATTCAGGTTTGACTGGATCATGATCTTTTGAGAAATAACACAAGATGCAATATGAAATATTGCAAGATGGAAGATGGAAGATGGAAGATGGAAGATGCAAGATGAAATAACACAAGCAAATGTGTATGGGGCTTCTGAAGGATTGTAAAACACAGGTTTGAGCATTATCTAAAGAAAGTAATTTCTTCAGAGCTGCAAGAAGGCAAACATGAGGTGAGGAGAGGCTACCCAGTAGGGATGTGTGTGTCCTGCCTTCTGCTGCTGCCCTCAAGGAACAAGAACCTCAGGTCTGTGTGAGCTGAGCAAAGGGGAGGAATGAAGGAAGAAAGAGCAGGGCAGGTGGGTGGATAGAGTGAAACTCAGGGTTGGGCGCCCCAAAATTTAACAGCTCACGTTTCCCTTAGTCTTGGCTACGAAAAGTTTGAAGTTCTTTACATCAGAAGGGGAAAAAGAGAGAGAAAAAACCCCCCTGACAACGGTGACAAGGAATGTCTTAGGAAACTAAAGGAAGGTAAGTCTTTTCCTGGGGAGGGATTGCAGTGTAGGTACTATGAGATTATTATTTAAATCCTAAATTACTGTTCGCATACTCAGATTGTTTCTCCTGCACTTTTTTTGTATTAAGTTAAAAATATCTATTTTAGAAAGACTCTTGCCAGCAGAGGGCCCAAGAACAGCAGTTAAAGTGAAAAGTATATTGTTGTGCCTGGTTTGGGTGGAAATTTTTGTTTTAAATACAAGTGTATTTTAGTACTGCTATTATAGCTGGTCACTGAGGGCTTGCACATTCTTTAACATTTGCAGGCCAAACAAAGATAACAGAGCTTTATTTCTATATGTTATTTGATAGAGTAAGCATTAGTAACATGTATTTTAGTGCAAAATGGTTTGGCTGTTCCTGCCCATGCTATTACTCCCAACCCTCTTCTTCAGAAGTCTTTTAATAGTTGGGATTGTACAGTAACTAAAAGTTATGGTCTATTTATAGGTACCAGAACAAGTGGAAGGACTGATAACCTTAGCAGTGCCTTTACAGAAGAGTGAAGCTCTGTTCTTTTTCATATGCACACACATAATGGCTTGAAACCAGCCTCAAACATGTTGACATTTCCACCTGCACACACATAAGTATCCAGTGATAATGACAACTGTGAACTGAGATAGGTTTCCAGAGTTTTTCAATCCATTTGGAAAGGGAACAAGCAGGTCATCTAATTGTGATCCTGTGTGTGTTAAAAAGACATCACAAGGCTTTTTGTCATCTCTAAAATACTTCATTTTTTATTCTCAGGAAATATAGCTTCAGCATTTGAAAAGCTTTTTATTTTAGACAAATATATTAATCTTTTGTATTTTGCCAAGTATTTTAATTTTTGGTTTTGTGTAAGTATTTTTAGCAACTACCTATTTTTTTTTATAAATTGATTTTATCAATTATATATATATTATCAAGTACTTGCATTTTCATGAGTGTAACTAATTGTAGTCAGAGTGTATTTGTATGCTAATTATATCTTAAAATTCAGAAACTCTAACCTTGGAGCAATCCAATTTACATGCATTTCATTTGACACAGGAGTGTAGTGGACCAGTACCCAAAGGAAATCAGAGAACCAACTCACCATATGCTGCATAATGGAACTGGCAGAGGCTTTCTGATGGGCACCATTCCCCACACACATGTTGTACCTTCAAGAACAGCATCAGCATCAGTTTGGTTTATCCCATTCCTGGCACCACAAAGGTATTTGGAGGGTATCACAGGTCTTAAGGTACATTTAAAGCATGCAGCAGCAAGCAATGAAGAGTTACTTGCAAGCAAAGCAAACTGAAGAGCTGATACAGCAAGGCATGATCACTGTCCTGAATGTTATTAGGCAAGGTTAATTCTCTCAGTAGGTTAGCAAGCTTTATTTTGCCTTGGTGGAGTAAAACACTTGTGGATTTGAGCTAGTATGTCCACATTATTCTTTGCTATACACCAGCATACTCTGGTCAGGATTTATTCCACTAAAATTCAGCCATTTACTTGAGGTGATTAAATTAAGAATGTAATAAACCTAAACTCTTGCTGCTTAATGAAAGAGGATTCATACCTCCAGTGGGCAATTCCCTCCACATAAATGCTTATCTTAGATTGGGGTTGACTGCTTATCAGTCAGAAAGTATCAGTAGTCTATTATCTCTACAGGAAACTGTGAACCTAGCTTAGATGGGAAATTTAAATTTTTAGAATGCTAAAATTTGATAAAAATTAATCCAATTTATTTTCAGACAAGTTTCTACAGGTAAGCCAAGCCAGGTCCTGTCTTCACCATTGCAGTGATTTCTGTCCATGCCTATTCAGGGAGTCAGTGTCTTTTGAGGTGCTGAGCAACCATCATGTATGGACAGCAATTCAGATCTTAACTTCATTGATTTGGTCTTTGGAAATGCCATGAGAAAACCAGCACCATATGTATTATGAGGCCACCCAGGAGACAAGCTACATATAGCATAGGTGCAAGGTTCACCCATGTGAAAGACCAGAGACAGACACACCTAAAACATGGGTCAGGCAATGAAAGCTGGCCAGAGAGCACAGTGTTGGAGGTCCCCTGTACTGGAGAGGGCAAGTAAGACCCATTGGTTCCCCCTGGTAGAAGCTGAGAAAGAACTTTTCTGAAGATTATCTGAAGAAGCATTGAACTTGCACATGGACAGGATGCAACAGGGTGGGGAAATGTGATCTTGTTAGAGACTGTGAGCCTGGCTTGCTCTACCAATCACTCCCTGGCTCCTAAGGGGCCCTTGTGGCATCAGAGTCATGAAAAGTCTGTCTCTCTTTTCTTCTAAGCTGAAAAGAAGCAGCAAAGTGACTGAAGTAGAAAAAGAAGTGAGGAGTGAGAGGAGAGCAAGTATTGCCTGCAGGTCATAGAATAAAAGCAGAAATTTTTCATCCTGTCTGGCCAAGGGAGGTAGTGGATCAAAATATGGATATGGTCAGAAGGGTCTCTAGCAAATGGAGCCTGGAACTGTTTCAAGATTCCTGTGTTGTCAGCTTTAAATGCTTCTAGCAAAATGTCTCTCTCCTCCTTCCTCTTGATTTATGCAGAAGTTGACAAATGTGCTACTATTAACTCAAAAGGATCTGAAAAGCTAAACTTTTGATGATGAATCATATGGGTCACTACAATGCTACATAATGGATTTCCTGAAGGGAGTCAGTTTCCTTTTTTAAAATCCCAAGTTTTTCCATTAACATTCCCTCTCTCCTCCCTTTACTCCTTCTCCTGATAGCTTAATAGAGAAATAAATCTGCAAAGTCAAACATTCATAAGTAAGTAAATGGTAAGTAAATGCCAAAGATGAAGGTTATTTTAGCAGAAGAGATGTAACCTCTGCTGATCTAGCCACCTGCCCCAAAACTCCAGGAAAGTTGGCTTACTTGTTTCCCTTACCAGTGGGACACAGGTGCAGCCAGCCCCTATGTGGTCCATATTGAAGGCTGCCCTTACTCCCACAGAATTTCCTGGCATACAGGCCAATGCAAAATTCATCCAGGATAACAAGGGGAAATAAATAAAAAGTTTACACCCCAAGTGATCTCTCTGTTTCAGCTGTTTCTCTTCTTTCCATTTCCTTTAAATTTATCCTTGGTTATGCAGTAACTCCAGGCTGCTACTGCAATCTTTAATACGTAGATTTCAGTATTTAAAATGTACTCTTCAAACTCCCCAAAGTCACTTTCTGAAAGGCATGGCAAACAAAACTTCTCCTTTTTTACTTTCTTTATGTCTGGTTTTCTAGTAGGTCATGTTAAGCATGTTTTGGCATCAGGTTATATATTTCTGAAAAGAGCAGAGTTTAAAATGCATTGTAAGATGAATGGGATGCATTTCTATATGTGAGGGGGAATATTTTCTATATCTTTGTGAATATACCTACTGGCTTTATAAATGTGTGGTACAAATCTTGTCAGGCAGGACTGCAGGCTCAAATAAACTTTCTGGTCTCTGATCTCAAATGAAATATTTTAGTGTGGTGTTTTGTGTTGTTAGCTCATTACTAAATATTTAACAAAGTCATAAATTGGGAGGCCCAGTTTCCTAGGCAGAAGGATGTCACTCCTATGCAAAGCTTCTAAGCCATTGAAGGAAATTTGATTTAGTAGTTTGGTATAACTGGACTGTGGGTAGCTTGATGCTTTTAGTATAGACTACTGAGGCTGAGCCTCTCAGGAGTGGGAATTAACACTTTGTGAGGTTGGATCTTTATCTTTCAATAAAACTTGAAATTATTTTTACTTGTTACGTTTCTGGACTTCCTAATTTTAATCTCCAAATGAAATAATCCTGTCCCAGAAGTTTTTCCCTGTTTGCATCAACAAATTATTCAATCACCTGGAAATCTGCAAACAGTTAACTGGCACTCAGAAATTAAGTGGTTTTATGGTATAGAAAATATTCCTCTTCTTGTGGATGTTCTTATGAGCAAAGTAGGGAAAGTAAAGGCATTAACACATTAAGGGTTTGATCTGTCATGTTCAGATGTGGACTTCTGCAGCACAAATAGCCCCATCCAAACCAGTTGTGCAAGCTCCTTTGATGGTGAGATGAAATTAAGCTAATTAATGAAGATGGAGGTGAGATTAATTTCCTCTTAAAGCAGAAACCTACATTTGGTTACATGAACCTCATTTTAATAGCTAGGTCTCCACTGACCACATTAGGAACTTAAATGCATCAGATGGAGACACTGTTAACCAGTCAGATTAATGCCATGTGTGTTATCTCTCAAACATGGTCCTACAGAAGTAGTGATATCCCAGGGCTTTCAGAAGACATTGCTGAATCAAGACTTTATGGATGTACAAATGTGTATATTGTTGATAGAAGAAAAAGATGGAAGCTTCCCACTATGTTCAGGTGTATCTATAGGCAGAAGGCAGGGTCACCTGGTCCATTTTTAGCTGTCTAGAAATTAGCATCTAGACAATATTAAGCACCTTGCCTCCCTCTGTGGAAAGAAGCTGGCTAAGGGGGAGATGAAAGGAGGTTCAGTCATCTGAGCTCTGTGCTCCTCTTGTGGCAACTCTTTCCAGGATGTGAAGAGCTCAGCCAAAAGTGCAGCCATACCACTGATATCCTCTGAACAACCCTCTTTCCAAGGCCAGAGCAATGCCCCAGGCAAATTCTTCTTTAAGCAGTGCAACTTAGCTATTGGTCCTACTACTTCTTAGCAAATAAGTTCACATACCAAACGTAATAGGTAAAAATAATGAACCTAAAGCTTACCAGGTTTTTAATGGGATTTTACCACTTTTTCAAAAGGATACTGCCTCATGCTTTACTAAAATAAAGTAGTATAAAATTCAGCAATTTTGAGATCTGCTCTGAACAACACTGTGAAATCAAATGCAGTTACAGGTCTTCTCATTTTAATTTTGTATTTACAGTTGTTAGATAGTTCTTGGCTATAAATTCTTAAAAAATCAAAGATCAGATGCAGCTGCTTCACAGTGATATGCTCCATGTGTGATGCTGAGTCTCTTTGGCATCATACCCTGGTGTCCAGTCTTCATTGCAACATTTTACACAAACCTGAACTGGAAAAGTGATGCAAATAATAGAATGAATGAAGTAGCTCTGCAGTTCTGCAGAAAGAATTTAGAGAACAAGGATTTTCCCTTCAGTTGATGTGGTGTTGCATTACATTATTGCCTTAATTTTCTACCTTTTAGATGCTCAGTCATTAGCCATCAGGCTGGAGAGGTCTTTCTCTTAAGTACATGATTTTAAAAAATTTAAAAATACACTGTTTCATGCAAGTCTTATCAGTAAAGAAATTAAAAAATCCTTACCATATTTCCAGCCTCTATTTTGTTTGAACTACTTTTGTGTTAGTTGTAGGTATCTATTTTATTTGGCAATAATAATTATGTCCTTAAAAGCTTTGAACATGCAAGTGTAGATAAGACGATTTATCATGTAGAATAATTCATATGGCTGAAACATCACTTTTCAGATGTTATAATTCATAAACTAATGCAAGTCCTACTGGTTAGATGAAGTAGAATCTATCATTTTTAATACTTTCTTTCCTCAGGGCTAAGGAAAGCTCTAAGCAAGCCTGTCCAGGATTGCTTTATCCAGATGACATAAACTTACATATTCCAAGCAGCTGTTTCTCTCTTACTGATAATTTCACACTTTCTATTGCAGGAAAAAAACCTAAACCCTACTATTATAATTAGAAATAATTCAGTCTTATTGATCACAGGTACACTCACAAACTCTTTATACTTACGTGGTTTTGCTTCTCTTGGCATATTTCCATGATGTCTATATTCTAATATATATTCATACCTATAATTTTTCTTTCCCCCCATTTCTGCATTTCCATTTCTCTTTCGAAGCTGTGTTCTGCTTTCTCCCTGAGGCTCACTGGCTGGGGGGTGTTTGGTTCGGTGAGTTGCTGGGATTTTTTTCCTTACTTTTCCAAGTCTAATTTTTAGGATGTCAAATAAAAATTAAACATTTTCCCCCCTCTCCTACATTTCATTCATCCGGTTCATGTTCTCTCGTAACCCTGAGTGGTGTTAACCATTGTGGTTTTACTGTTTTCACAGCTGAAAATAACTGAGCAGTGCTCACTTTCACTGGCTGGCTCTTAGCTCTGTGCCTCCTTATCTGTCCTGAAGAGCTCTCACTCAGCATTTGCCATTCTCAGCTCTAGGAATTTGCAATTAGGAGACTGTAATCTCTATAGTTTGAAAATTCTGAGGACGGTTTAATATTAGCAGGCGTAAGGACCTTTAAACATTTCCTTGTTGCTTGAAATCCTTCATAGTGCTATGATAGATAGATGCTAAAAAATCATCCAAAGTAAACAAGAAAAAAATTCACAAAAAGTAAGTTGGGTTTTTCTTCTCTCTGACTTGCATGCACTTGATGCAACTACAGATGTCTGTGTATTTGTTAGAACTGTGGTCTGTAAAGCCTTGGGGTAACTTGGTCCTCAGTTATCTTTGCCTCTGGAAAGGTAATTCCACTTCTTACAAGTGCTACCTCTGTTCCTACATTTTAATCACCATCTCTTTTCCTAACCAGATCTTGGGCACTGACTGCAACATTCTAATCAATAGAAAAAACTTGCTACATTCCAATATTACTAACAATATTAACTTTTTTTTCAAAGCTGTTTCAAAACAGCTACTCCAGTTCTTCATCAGTTAGATCCCTTGGCAAGCAGGAAAAGAGAATCCTGTTTTTATTCTTTGTTTTATTTTTACTTCTATTTTCATTTTTCAGGACCAGATGATCCTTGAGGTCCCTTCTAACCTTATATTCTACGATTCCATTATTTTTATTTTTTAAAAGGATGTTTTTAATAGTTTTTCCAGTATTAGAAGCTCTCATGATATCTTCTGGGAAAAAAAATTGAAAAATCTTGAACTGATTCCTTCTGCAGTGGAGACCTGCAAGCACACAATCACCTTTTTTCTTGTATACTCTTTGTAAAGCGATGGTGTTTTCTGTATAAGAGCAGCACTTTGAAACATGTGAATATAGTTAGATTCAAGGCATTTCTTTAATTAGGGCAGGAATAGTTACACCTATATTTAAATTCTGAATCTGAATACCAACTCATACTATGGCTATGTTTTCACATTGCACCCCCACTGAACTATATAGAAGAATAAAGCTGCTATCAGGGAAAGAAAAACTAAGGCAGCTGCCCAAATGCTTTCACCTCTGTAGAGAACCTGATGAGTGTTTTTTGTCTTACACTATTTTCAGAATTACAAATTAAAAGGTAAACGAAAGGGACACAACAGTACTGCCAAGAATATTGGTAACCCTCAGGTCTGTTGTTATTGTAATTATTCTCTGTGAAAAATTTGTACCAGTAAACTATGATTTAGTATTTTTGAATAAAATTCTCATCAAATAGAAAACAAAAGTATTCAGGTGTTTTTCAGCTTTACTTCTGTTTCAGTGAGATACAGCAGCAGAAGCTCTGGCTCCAGTTTGGCAGTGCCACTACTCCTGTGAGTAGCTGGGATCCAGTTACCATCTTTCTCAGCTCCCCATATTAGTTTTCTTATGCATGAAAGAGTAAAAGATTCACTTCTTCCTTAAGCTGGCTGAAGTGTTAATGACACAATCTGGGTGGACTGTGCAAAATAGTGGGGTTTTTTTTCTCTTTGTTAAAATAGTTTTTTTTTCTCTTTGTTTTTAGAAGTAAAGCCAACTAGTTTTCATCAGTTCATGACTAGCAGAGGAAAATGCCATCTGGCTCAGTGATTTCAGGGTGTGCCTGTGACCCACAAAGCCACAGTAAGACATCTGTAGTTGTTCCATGAGCCACAGAACATTTAATTAAAGGTTTGATGATAAGCACAGGCTACACTCTCAGAAATCTTCTGAAGGTTATCAATGTCTGAGATTCAAATTGCCAAGGACAAGAAAGGTTCTGGGGACACGAGAGCAGAGGCCATACCTACATTGACATGTATAGCTTTGGAATTTGCCTGTTTGACTGTTGGTAATGCATGGATGGTGGCACATACTGCATTTCTGAATGGAGCTTAAGAAAAACTGAACAAAGAGAACTATAAGGAAATATTTTGTGTTTATAAACACTGAGATCTATGGATGAAAAGAGACGTGCCTGTAGAAGTTGATTGTGGAAGTGGGACATTCCCTGAATCTCAGACCTTACCATTTTAAGAATTTAAGAACATTCAATAGTCACAGAGTAAAATCCTAGGCATAATTTTTGTTTACCAGAAATTTTTTACAGACATTGCAAAACTCACAAAAAGAGATGTAGTTTTCTAAAGAAATAGCTACTGCATGATGAAAAACCACCATGTTCCCTAAAAAATGAAAACTGAATAATACATTTGAAACAATTTCTGCACCATAGTCAGAGGAAAAAAAAATCCAAAACCCGACTGAGGCCTATTATGAACTTCCCATGATTCCAGTTTGAGACATTGTTGAGACACAATTAACCAGAAGAATACTTTGAAGATATCAAACCACTCCATTTTTAACCCTCAGCAATGTGTCTATCTCAAACACCATCTTTGATATATTCCAGGCTTTGAGAAAAGTTTTTCTCCAGTGTAAGTTCACACACAAAACTGGGCTGAATATATGGTCTGAATACTCACACCTCATTTTGCAAGCACCAAGAAAGGCTTTAGTGAAAAATAATGTTATCTTTAATGAAAGAAAAACACATTCTGTGACACGTAGTCTGTGCCTCATTCTAAAAGGAAAATACACATCTTAAGCATGTTTAAACAGATCAAGGAGATAACCATATAGAAAATAAAATTCATAAAGGTATTTTCTTTTTCTCCCCTCCTTTTCCAGTCCCTGCCTTCTGCTTCCCTTTCCAACACCTGTAAAAGTTAGATTTAGCCATAAGAGGTCTATCTCAAATCCTCTCTTCCAGAATGTAATTGGAGAAGAATTTCTCACAGTCTATCTGTGAGATTAAGGTGAAATATGACCCAATCTATCCAATTCCTGATTGCAAGGCTGATCTGCATGGATGCATCCTCCATGGAAGAAACATCCTGATTCCATCTCTGGTCCTTCAGTGTGGGTGAACATTAAAAGGATCACTGCCTGCAGAGTTCTCTCCATGAAGTGACTCAGCCCAAGCTCTGCTCCACTCAGCTCCTACAAATTTGTCCTCCACACTCCCAGTTTAGGTAGAAACAAAGATGACTTAAAGAAATTTGTTTAGTCTAGGAATCAAAGAATATAGGAAGCCATGGTAACCGTTTTCAAACATGGAACAGGGTATCACAAAAAAAAGAAAAGAATAAATCATTCTCCATATCCAATGGGAAGATAGCAGTTAATGGGTCTGTATTGCAGGCACAGATGTCAGGGGGGTTAAAAGTGTTAGCAGAAGGAAGCACAGAAATAGAGTGGTAAAGGAGAAGAAGGGTCTCAATCATGGTTTTAGAAGTAGAGCAGACAAATATCTGTCAGAAATGAAACAGGCATACTCCCTGGGGCTGAGACTGGGGCTGCAGATCAGCTATCTACAAGTCTATAAAAAAATTAAAAAGCAGCAGTAAATATTCTGAAAAGGAAAAAGAAGGGCTCTTACAGAATTTCAGACATGTATCATGCAAATGCAGGGAAACCTTTTCAAAGCCAGTGAAATGTTTTTGTCCTTGGTGTGTCGTGCACACAGTGCTCACACAGAACTGGTTCCAGTCTTTCTTACCTACATTGCACGAACATGTGACTATGGATTGAAGAGTAGAAGGCAAACTCTTGGGCCAAATTCCCTGTTTGTACAAGTTGGCCTGGCTCCAGTTACACCCCGTTGCCTCATGCTAAGTTTTGTTTACTGTGCAAGGGTCTGGCCATTTGACTTCAAGCCTCCCCTTGACTTCCTCAGCCTTTGAATTTAGTCCTTGAGCAAGTCTGACTCTCTACTCAGAGGGTGCAGGATCCACACAAACAACCTGAAGTGCTTCGAGATGGCTTGAACCGTGGGAGCATTCGGGGCTGTGTCTAATTAAGCAAATACAGGGAGCCAGAAAAAAATGGGCAAGAACAGCTAAATCCAGGAAGGGGTCAACCCCGTCAGTAATTAGCAGGATAATGGATCAAAGAACTCCACTTAGCACAGGAAATATTGAGCACCTCGCCTTTATAGCTGAATCTGATAAAACTTGGGTTATACATTTTCTACTAAATGAACCGGAGGCAGCTACAAACAGGAGGCTATTGTTTAACTTCTGTGGGAATTTTGGTTGGGTTATTGCATGCTTGATGTGCTACAGAAGAGCAGTCCTTATGCCACATCCTGAGGTATGTCTAATGATCTCTTATCTTCACATCCACAGTGGTTACGCCAAAAGCAAAGAAAAATGAAAGCCTTTCAAATGGTTTTACCTCTAAAAAACCCCCTGTCTCTGGGTTTTGCTTGTTTAGTGTTGGGGTTTTTTTTATGTTGTCTTTCTCTTTTCTGTTCAGCTTACAAATAAATATATGCAGTGCTTTATTTTAATAGGTTTATTGTTCCAAAGGAGTAATGTGTTGGTTTTGTGTTACACCTTTCAAAAACTTAATCAGAAAACTCTATTCAGACAGAGAAGATCAAAAGTAAAAGTGAAAAGAGGAAAGGTCTTCAGTATCACCGTTACATTAACTTACAAAATTACCTGAAAAAACTCCAGGCTCCTCCTTCTTGACACTGCAATTTTGGTTCTTTACAACAGCTTCATTAAGGGAATAACACACGTGTCATATGTGCTGGAGTCAGTTTGAACTATAGCACTGTCCTGGTTTGGGCCAGGATAAGGGTAATTTTCTGTCTTGTACTTCAGCTTTTAGCTAAGACTCTTGTCAGTAGCTGCACTTGCTGAAAAAAAACTGGGACAGACACTCTTTGGGTTTACGCACCGAAGTATAAAAAAAATGACAACCAAATATTCAGCCCTCAAAAAAAAAAAAAAAAAAAAAAATTAATCCTTTTGTTTGCAGACAACTGCTGTTCAATAGTTAGACCACTACATACTTTTCACAGGTAATTGCAGGTGAAAAAACCCTGCTTTTACATTCTCCCTGGAGACACTGCTGGGTGTATCCTTACTGGTGACTGCAAGGTAAACTCTCTGCCCTTGTTTCAGTCAATGGACAGGGATAATTCTTCCCCTGGTAAATTTGAACACCTCGAGTTAGGCTCCTCCTCTGGACCTTTTCCAGGTTGTCTCTACCCATAGATTATATAGAATCATGGTGGTGGTGTTTTTTTTTTTTCCTTTAGACACAAGCAGCCTTTCTGTATTGTCTCCAGCATGCAACTGGAATCAGAAGCCATCTGAAATGGATCATCCACATTCAGGACAGACATTGTCTCCATCAGTAAAAAATTCACTGTAGAAGACATAATTTTCTTCTGCTGCTCTCTCCTTTGTATAGGATCTTTACCACCACTGAAAATTTCCTCCCTGAGTTTTTAGCATCCTGCTTTCTGGAGGAGGGTATGGGGTTCCAGTCTCAGCCTCACATAATTTCATAGAGTGTTTCCATTGCCTAACAAAGCTGGACCTGCCTTAGCAGTATAAGAGCAAACACAGTGCTGCAGCAGTGCTCTAACCATACACAGGCATAGTCACAAGCCCTTGTACTGCCTTAAAGCTCTGATTTTTCACTGTGCAATAAAGGCTTCTGGTGTGTTGAGGGCATTAAAGCAGAGTGGAGCACTGTTTCTAATAAACAATTACAAGAAAAGAGAAGGGGGAAAGGAAGGATCACAAAAAGCAATTACCACCACAAGCCTCCATGGCAACTAAACTGACTACTTTTTTTTAAGCCTCCTAATAAATGCCATAAGCACAAAGCATCCAGGCCTCCCTACAGCTCCTTGGTGCCAAGTGGATTAGGCTGGCAGAGACTGTGCTGGTTTAATCCTCTTTAATGCCTTGCACCTTCAGCCTGATGAGCAGCCAGGACCTTTTGCTCCAGCTCCACGCTGAGCTCATCTGTGGAAATGGCTCATCATTGCCATCATCAAGAGAAAGCTGCTTTTTCCTGTGCTCCAGGCCTTCATCCCATTTAAATGACCTGAAGAAAAATCTGAGTGTTCATTGAAATATTCCTGCTTCCCATGGCTCAGCTGCAAGTTGCCTAGCAAAGGGTAGAAATGTGCACATTGCCCCTCAAAAGAGTAAAGGAAAACTTGGCAACAAGAGGCCAATTCCTGGCAGGTCCTTGAAGAGCACTTTTCACACAGCAGTGAGATAGCTTTCACTCACATCTGAAGTGTCTCCCACTGGAATTCAACACCAAGTAGTATTTCACAGGCTTTTCTGTATTCAGGGTAGAAAAGGTTGGATCACACTTGTGCTCTTGGAAGTACTGGGAGGTATTTTTCAGGCTAGGAAGAGTGAGGGGTCACTGGGCACAGCATGGCCTGGCTACACACCACAAAAGCCACTTTCACAGGACTTTTATTCCTGTTGCTGGGGCAGAAGCAGAAATGGTAAATCACAGGAAGGGCAGAAACAACACAGATAACTCTGGACACCCAGAGAGTCAGAGTGCAGATGCATAAAACTGAACCTCTTCAGGGAAAAGGGTCAAACTCTGCCACTCAGCTGGAGTCTTGCCAACCACCATTTTCAAAGCAGTTCAGTTCACAATTTGTTTGTACTTTTGTATGCCACAGTATGAATTGGTGTGTTGCAGAACAACACCCATTGTCATGGGTGGTAACCACTGTCACTCCTGCCAGTTGCAAAGTCTTCCAGTGCTTACCTAATTCTGGGGTTTGGTATAAGCACTGATGACCCAAGAGGACAGTTCAGGCTCCATAGATGGCAACAACTGGGAAATAATTTCCATAGACAAGGAATTAGGATCCCTTAGTTCCCTGCTCTGTCTCATAGAACTTCTCTGAGGCAGCCCAGCCTACATTTGTCCTCCCACTGTCCCCGTCAGCTATGGAGAAGCAGACATGAAAGAAAAGTGCAAAACGTACAGAAGTATCCAAGGAAAAGTTGGCTGCACAAAGTGGGAATGGGATGAATTTGGCCATTTTTTAAAGCTGTCCCATCTTTAAAATTCAGCAAAGCTGCATCTCACAAGATCCATACAAAAGAAATACGGATAACTTGCAAAAATTATGAATGACCCAGAATGCAAAAAGAAAAACTGTACATTTAATGCAAAAAGACTGGCCTTAAACAGATGAAGCATTCCTCAAGTCATTTGAAAAGGCATTTGAAAGTCTAATATCTTAGTCCTTATTTTTCATCATCACTGATATGACAACATGCTTTTCATGTACGGCTGTGAAAAGTAACGTCCCATCATGTTATGAAAAGGAAAGCTCTTTCTTTAGTATTTGTTATCAGATGATACCCTTTGATATTAGGGTACTCTGAAGGAGCACATTTGAGTGAAATGGTTTTAAACAGTGTTGGCATGACAGGGATATTCAGCAGATGAATATCAGGACAGTCTTTTGTACTTACTCTCACAGTATTCAAAAAGCAAAGCAAGCATTAACACCCATTTCCAACACTTATCTGACGGATATTTCTGTACTTCCGGCAGTGCTGTCAGAAATATTGTTATGGTTTTTATATATCCCCATTAAATCTTTGATACATTTTTTACCGATGAAGTCAAATACAGACCAGCAGTTATTTTTTGCCTTTATTGCTTGTAGGTCACATGTAACTTTGTCCAAACTTGGCCTAAAGTGCCAGAAATAGCACAGCATAGCAATGTTGAGAATGAAATGCATGATTTGAGAGCACGCAACAGGAGAAAGCTACGCTATTATAATAAAAGTTTGGGTTTTTTTTTTCTTTCTGACATGATAAAGAGTTCAGATAAACACCACAAACTCTGAGAGAGAGAAAAAAAACCTGATAATGAAACATGTGTGCCATTACCTGGGTTTCTGGATGCCAAGGGCTGGCAGCTTTGCCTGGGTGATCCCTGCTGGTGTGTGCTTGCTCTGCTTGGCTGACCGCACCACGCCGCTCACAGCTGCCGCCACAGGCAGGCGGCTGGCAAGGGATGAGTGGGAGGCAATGGAGTCCAGGCCCTTTCAAAGGGATAAAAAAAGAGGTGCCATGCCAGGCTCTGAGGTGGGGCAGCTGTCCTGCATACCAGCCAGACCCATGCCAGAGCATTTTGTATTGCCCCGTGGCTTCTCTGGCAGGAGGGAACAGCGCGGTAGGAACCTCGGCTTCATTTCAGCAGAGAAGTTGACAGCTGGCAGTGGATATTATGCTGGTAACAGAGCAGCCCTGTGCAGTTACTGGGCTGCTGTTTTTTTAGTTCTTCATGCTCCCAAGCACTGAATTTTTAAAGCTTCTGCAAATATTTGGGGTTAGGATTAAGTTCACCTAACTGTAGCTTTTGAAAATCAGTTGTCTAGGCTAAGCCATGCCTTTGTTTCCTTTATAACCAGTAATGGCACCTCTGCTTTTTGTTTTGTTTTTTTTTTATTTTGCTTTCAAACCCTCTGGTTATAAGAAAAGGTGGGTTAAACTCAAGAGGAAATTATCTATCGTTATTTCCTAGAGAAAAAGCCAAGAAGACCAGATAAGGCTATGAATGGGACCAGCCCACAGGCCAAAACACCTGTATTTTGGTGTCTACATGTCAAATCCACACGTGCCAGGAGGCTAAGCTTCCAGTGGAATCAAGGGCAACCTAGTCAGTACAGTCACTGAAGCTTTGGGAACATGTATATTCATTCTAAAGCACTGATTTCTCAGGTGAATCACTCTCCAGGTTGCACTGATGATAGCAATTGGGTTTCCTCTGCATGTAAGGGGAGCTCTGACATGTTGCTTGCAGGCAAACAACAAATCCTATCATGTGAGCTCAGTCCCACCACTGAGGCTTTAACTTGTAGATGGCCAAAGTCATATTACACAAATCCCATCTCAGACACTTGCATTGCACTAATCAAAACAAATTAAGAGAAATACAGAAAGTTT
Organism: Heliangelus exortis; assembly: GCF_036169615.1. Classification (NCBI taxonomy): domain Eukaryota; kingdom Metazoa; phylum Chordata; class Aves; order Apodiformes; family Trochilidae; genus Heliangelus; species Heliangelus exortis. The sequence continues at coordinate 25,153,762 of NC_092422.1, read as the reverse complement.
CCATCTCCTCATTCATGGATTTGAGTGAAGTTACTCTGACTCACTCAAGTGTAATTCATAGAATAGCAAGTGCTACTGTCATAGAATCAGAGTCACAGAAAATTAGGGGTTGGAAGGGACCTCAAAAGATCGTTGAGTCCAACCCCACTGCCAGAGCAGGGTCACCTCCAGCAGGTCACACAGGAACATGTCCAGGTGGGCTTTGAATGTCTCCAGGGAAGGAGACTCCACAACCTGCCTGGGCAGCCTGTGCCAGTGCTCTGTCACCCTCGCAGTGAAAAAATTCTTCCTAATATTTATATAGAATTGCCTGTGCTCCAGTTTATAAGCATTGCCCCTTGTTTTATTACTGGTCACCCCTGAAAAAAGCTTTGCTCCATCCTCCTGGCACTCACCCTTTACATACTTATAAACATTAATGAGGTCACCCCTCATTCTACTCTCCTCCAAGCTGAAGAGCCCCAGCTTCCTCATAAGGGAGATGTTCCACTCCCTTCAGCATCTCGGTCACTCTGTGCTGAACTCTTTAAAGAACTTCCTGGTACTTCTGGAACTGAGGGCCCCAGAGCTGGACACAATCTCCCTTCTGAATAGGAATGAAGAGATGCTGTGTGGTCTGTAACTCCCATGATCAAGCAGTTTTCAGTCTTACACAAAGCTAGGGGTTTATTTGTGGGGACATTTATAGCTGATGTTTCTGTGCACAGCTTGAAGGTCAAATTCAGTAGTGTAGGGTATAGGTTGAACTACGTTAACTTTAGGTCTGACTTTGGGCATTTGACTCTGAGTCTGTTTAACACTTTTCTCACATCAGAGTGGAAATAAAGTTGCCTTATGGCTTCTTTGCAAACCACACACCAATCCTCTGTTTCACGGTTTGTGTCCTAAGAAAAGCTTTAATATCATAGGAATGAAAATCTGTTTTTACTAAAAAAAGTTATGATTTGAAGCCAGTGTAAACTCCTCAAAATTGCTAAGGGCTAAAATAAACATGGACTTTATATCTCTTAATTGATTTGAATTCTTTGCCACAATTGTCTTTAACTTTGTATGGATTTTATGAATGTGTTTCAGTATGTTACAGATTCTCTATGATCAGAGTAGGCTGTGAATCAGATGCCAAGTTGCTTCTTTCTGACAAGTAGGACATCTGCGGATAAGAAAACACAGGGCACTTTAGCCATATTTCCTATTTTGGTGAGGAATTAGCACCAGGTTGCTACAAAGAAAGAGAAAATAAGTAATTTACAGTGGCTGTGAAACAAGATTTGGCTAGAGCATGGCACAGATTAAGACCTTTCAATCAGCTTCATTCTGCACTTGTGGTCATCATTAGTGCCTCTGGACTGGGTACCATTTTTGAAGAGCATCAGACTCTTAGCTGATGGGTGCCTTTGAAGATGGGGCTAAGCAAAGCTTCAGAGCTGCCAGCACAGCACTGATGCTCCCATCCTCTGCTCCATACCCACCCTGTCAGACAGGGTGTCAGGGTTTAACACTGGCCCAGCAATTAAATACAGTAACAGATGCTCTCTATTAATCTTTCTCTCCTTCCTGATAAAGAGAGGAGAAAGAATAAGGGAGAGAGGCTTATGGGTTGGAAACTAAACTACAGAACTTTAATGAAACAGTAATGATAAATAGGAAAAATTACTAAATATATACAAATATACAGGAAAATTGATACCACGTTGCTTCCCCCCTTCTCCCCCAGTAACTCTCACTTCACCACTGAGGCTGCAGGGCAGCCCTGGGAAAGTCCAGGCTGGACTCCTGGAGTCAGCAGCAGTCAGGAACTGGAGGCAGGAACACACAGATATGGGCTGGCATGGATCAGGACCACAGGCAGAGGAATGGATGGAATCCTCCCAGGATGCTGAAGCAAACAGGGACAGGTGAAGAAGGGGAAACAGGAAGGAGTTTGACCCTCATGATCCCTCAAATTCATGCTGCGTATGATGTGTATGGGATGGAATACTCTGTTTGGTCAATTCTGGCATCTATCCTGTCCGTTCCTCCCCAAAGGAGGGCTGCAGGTGGGACCTCTTTATTCCTTCTGGAGGGCAAAATGTTCCTCAGAGCTGAGCAGTGTCCTTGGCTCTGCACACCAGTCTCTAGCAGTAACTATAAACATCGAGTGTTATCAGTCCTAGAAGCGGACACTGTCTGAGAAACTTGCTTTTAATTTCAGCAAGTGGAACTACTTACAAGAGACTTAGCTGAAAACAAAATACAAGACAGAAAATCACCTTTATCCTGGCCCAAACCAGAACACAGGGCTGCTGAGTAACTCAAATCATCTGCCACGCAGCTGCATCTGCAGCCTGGGGGCACTGAGCATTATTGTGCCTATGAACTGATGTCAAACTCCACAAACACAAGGGAGAGCCCAGGCTGTGGGGGAGGTGGAAAGTGGAATTAGCCATGAATCCTGAGCTCAGTGTGCATGCATGAATGCTCAGACCTGAATGACTTCGCCAACCACATCTCAGAACATGTCAAGTGGGGAAGGAAAGGCTTTTCCTCCCCAGTCTTCAATGCACTTTAATGTTTTTATTATCATCTGACAGCTCAGTTACAGTTTGCAATTGAAAAGCTTTGCATTGCATTGCAGAGAGTTGGCACCTAAGCGTAACAATTGGTCTTTTTCAGGAAAATACCTACATTCCACAGAATCACAGACAAGTCACAAACAAAACTTATCAGTAGTTATAATCACATAATTCATGTATCCGGGCTATGTTTACAGATAAAACTCTCCTGAAAAAATTCCTCTGTGAGAAAAGAGAGTGTTTAAAGTGGACACAATAAATGAGAAGATATGTGTTGAAGCAGACTCTCTGCTCCATTTCATTGTGGCCAGATTTTTGTATGATTTTTCCTCAAATAAAATATTTCAGAAACTGTTTCATAAAATAAAGTGTTTCATAAAAAAAAGGAAAAAAAAAAAAAAAAAAAAGGAAAAAAAAAGAAGGACATTTAACAAACATTACTCTTCCATTCTTCCATCCTCCACAGAGAGAAAGCAAGGAAAATCTCCTTGGATCCAGAAATCCCTTCACACAATTAATTTACCTTTGTCCATCCAAGACTATGCAGGCACTGCAGTTTCTGAAGTACACATGGTAAAATCCCCTGGCTTTTGGCAAAATGTTATATTTGCTTATGGCTTCACACAGGCAGAGAGCTGAGGAAGATGGTAAATGCTTTGGATTAGGTCTATTTTCAGAGTTCATGTAAATATTACATTTTAGAAAAATGGCTTTTCTGCTTCCCAAACTGCCATTTATCAGGATTCATTCAGAACAGAGCTCTCTAAACAGTGTCAAATATTTGTTATTTGGAAAAAAAAGCTCCTAGCTAGCTACATAGGCTGAACTGGGGGTTATGAGATATCATGTAGGACCATACTTATGAGTACAGCATTAAGGAGATGTATATTTAGGGTACTCTGTGTCTTATGTACCTGCATTATGAAGACTTGGGCAAAGGAAATATAGTAGTCTTACATAAAAAATACAAGCTCCCAGAGAACCATGAAATTCTCTGTAATACAGCCACTCAGAGTGCATTGTAACCATGAGCTCTGAATCTGAAGAGATCCATAGCCTGTACAGATCCACTCAGTATCCTGGACCTTTTCTCATTTAGTTAGTCCAGGCTGAAATCTGCTTGTTTCTGGATTTTCATTAATTTAGCACAAGAGCTGATGGAAAGCAGGCTAAAGAACCTCTGCTTGTGCTGTAAGCTCACCTCTGGTTTTCTTGCTTTCCAATGCTCCATTCCTCTAAATCAAATGTAACAGAGTTTACCTATCAGAGAGCCTGGGCTCTCCTTTCTCTCCCAGCATACTCTAGGCTCATGGCATAGAGAAATTTCCTTTTCTAGACTAGACAGAGAATGCCCATGCCCTAAAGTTAAAAAAAAACCAACAAACCAAACAAAAAAAAACCAGCCCCCCCTCTCCCCCAAAAAACAAACAAACAAACAAAAAGAACACCCCCAAACAAAAAGAACCACCACCCCCAAAAAGAACAAAATAAAAAATGCCTCTTTCCCCAGTATATGCCATGTGCTGGGACTCCCCAAGGTCTCTTATCTGTTCCATGTTTTTCAGCACAGAGTAAAATTCTGGGCCCAGCCTCCTACGTAGATGGGATTTCTAGAAAACAATGCATATGAATGGGTTGCTGAAATTACTGGTGCACGGGATACAGAGAGAAAAATTCATAATTTTTTATGATAGAGGAATTTGTATCAATCCAGGCGCTTTTGCAACATGAAATTAGACTTCAACCATTTTGTAGTAAATGTGCGATCACCCACCTAAGAGCAACCACATCCAGTACTGGCAACCCTAAGCAATCAAAAACACTTTAAGGAGGCTCTCAACAGAAAAACACATTTAATACTCATCAGCTTTTTATTAAAGCATTTTAAATTGGCTTATCTGCTCACTGGTTATGAGGCTTCTAGGGTATTTGTCTCTCACGTTGTCAAGATTCTCTCTCCACCTACAGAGTTTAGCACCTTTATTCTAATTTGGATTTTGAACAGTATATGGAAATGTTCTAAAAGAGTAAAGTCACTGATAGCATTACTAAGTCAGCAAACATCACAGAAGCAGGAAACAATCTGTATAAATGTATGTATAATATCCTAGTTAATACACAAGCCCTATCTTCAATTACCAGTGAATTAATCTTGTTCTGATCTATTCTAGCTCATTTAAAACTGTCACAGTTTTTAGATCACAGAGAGCAAAGGGAAGGCAAACTGGCATTTCCTGTGACATGAAATGTTTTGGACCCCTGGCTTAAAGGCTCAAGTGTGTGTCCTATTGATGTGTGTCTGTGGCTGCTACTATAGTAGGAGCTACCATAGAATTTCAGAGAATATACATATGAAATAGAAATATCCTTTCAAACTGAGACCATATCTGAGCCACTTGCAGTTACCACACACTGAAAGGGAGAACAAAATTGCACAGGATATCCTTGTTGATCTACCTCAAACACTGACACAACAAGATCCATTCCTCCCATAAAGTTGGTGCTGTTTTTTCTAACACATTCTGCTTATCAACACTTCCCCAGGCCATCAGCCTTGTGCTGTGCCTTTTCTCTGAATTTTATTTTCTTTGCAGCTGCAAGTGTATGAATGTACTAGATAATAATAATAGCTGCTCATATACTAGAATCAAACTTATTTAGCAATGATGCAAAAATATTCTGAGTGCATGAAATTAAGTTCCTTGAAGTGTTGATGCTCTTAAATGGTGAACATGACACTGTTTTCAAATAAGGAAATTTCCTAACAAACAGCTCTGTTATTTCTCGTCTGAATTTCAGTTTCTGACAATTTATTTCTCCGATTTCTCCTGCCTTGGTACTTAGTATGGATTTTCAAACAAGACTTTATGTTTAATGCTTCATAACAAGCATAAAACCTTAAATTTTTGTTGCGTTGAGTGCTTTGGAGTTTCCCACAGACTGAAAACATTAAATATCTTTTGGCTAATCTTAAGCTGCAGTTTTTAATTCTGGTGGAGCAACATAAAATAATGAGATCAAGTTCAGATGCTCTCTTTCATCAAGTAACAAATGTTCAGACCTCTAGGAAAAAGTATGCCTGGTCTACATGGCACTACACTTGTGCCAGGAATATAGGAATATAGGAAGAAGCAGTGTCTTATGCCCCAGTGTCTCAGGCATTCAAGAAATTAAGAAGTTTGTTCTGCTGTGGAAACTCCTGTGGCCACTATAAGGATTTATGGCTTTTTTTCAGTGTGGCAGCCCAAGATTTTTATGCTAGAGCAGTTCAAGAAGTGCCTGTAAAATGAAGCATCAGCTAATATTTGCCGGGGTGCCTGGAGAAGGAAGCTGCTGGAAAGAAATTAAAATAATTAAATTTTGTGTAATTTAACATGAATTTATTAGTGCATAAGTTCAAAACTGCATATAATTTGTTATATTTTCTAGTCCAAGCTTGGTTAATTTGCACTTTCATCATGGTATCTGGAATTTAATGATATCATGATGTTACATTCTTTAGTGTTTCAGCAAGTTTCTAGGGGAGTATGGCGTGGTTGATATGGCTATAAAATCTTTCACAAACTCTCAGATATGTGTATTGTTTTTTGCTTACTCTGCTTGGAAACATGATAGTGTTTCAATCACAAAACTCATTTCTGGAGCCCACATGAAATGAGATACTCCCTTTCTTTTGGCCAGGGAAAAATATCCCATGTGCCATGTGTAAATTTTGCCCTTACTTGAACTCTAGATAAACAATCTCTGAACGCATGAGTACCTGCAGCTTCCTCTTGTGGGTGCTTAACAGGAATTATTGAATGTTTGATAGCCAAAGCATATCAGTAAGGAGGAAAATGAATGACATTATTTAACAAAAATAATGCTTGTCGTGGCAGAATGCTGTGAAAAAATATAAATACCTACTTAAATTATTTTAAGAACTACAAAAGCCTGTTTAAAGGTGTATTTCCTAAGAATGACAGTTTTTAAAGGGAAAAGTACTTTTGCTATAATTCTTTATAAGTTCCTCAACCTTCAGTAGTTACCTCCTGCATGTTTGCTTAAAAGGAGGAGGCTTACAGGTGACTAGGAGATGGATGACACTTCTCAAATCTGCTTTCATGAAAGACAGATAAGGTAAGGATTACAGTGTTCAGGCAAATGATAAATGGGCATAACCACACCAATTCCAGTGAATTCATCATCCCAATGCGAAGATTAATTTGATGTTACTGTAGAGCTTTGAGTTTTATTTAAAGTGCTTCCCAAAAATAAGAGGTTATTCTGTACATCTCATCAGACCAAGCTATCTTAAGATTGCCAGATGGTATCAGATATTCATCATTACTTGGTTAGACAGAATTAGACCCTAACATTTATATATAACCCAGAAAAATGACAAATGACAAACAGGTTCAGCACAGCATCCCTGAATGGCTGAAGAACTCCCACTGTCACAAGACAAAATGTTCTTTTCCTTCAGGATGCTCAAATTTGAGGGAGAGGAATTTCAGTGCCTGGGGAGAAAGAAAGTAGATATATATCAACAATCTTGTTATCAATTTTTTGTGCTTCAGACGCTGTCACGTTTTTGCACCCTAAAAATTAGAGTGCTGTATAATCCATTTTTCAACCTTTCTCCTCTGTCCATGGCTTCTGATGTCTCAGTTCATCTTGTGTTATTGCATCACCACTTCACTTTGAAGAGGAAATTATGACATCAACAAACACTGGATTCAAGTGAACCATCTAACAGAAGGTTCCTGCATTGTCTAAAGTGGTTGTTTCAAAAAAAAAAAAAAAAAAAAGAAAAAAGAAAAACAAAAAACGAAAAAACAAAACCCAAACAAATCAAATGTAGGCCTGTTTCTGCATCTGATCTATATTTTTGTCATGTTCAGAAGGCAACATTAATTTCTTAGTTGTCCTCTTGTTTCCCTTTTTAAATTTTTTTTCCCTTGCCTTGCTAATTTTCCTTCTCTTCCCTTTTTGCCTGTTGAGCTTTATGGATGTTTGCATTGATCTCAGATTTTCTTTGCACAGGTCCCAACAGTACAAACTTTTATCACATAACTGGATCTCCTGCTTGTTCAATAATACTGATAAAGTTAATCTATTCACATGGGTTAATTAACCTTGAAGAAGGAAATTACATCTTTCTGAAGAATTGTGTAAGTGAAGAGATTACCTCCTAGAGCGCCAGCAGTTTGAGAGACTCCACCTTTGCTCTGTTTCTGTTCTTTATGTTAGGAATAAAATATTATAAACTTGATTTTTTCTTTTTAACAAAAAGACCTCAATATTTACTGGTGGTATTCAAATGGCTTAAATTTGTCTTTCTAGAGGTCAAGTCTAAACTAATTGTCCTTGAAGTCAACAGAAAGATAGAACAGCTGCAAAGAGTTGTCTTACTAATCTTAGAAATTTATCTTAAGATACAGTAAATGGCTCTATATGGAGAGATGTAAGTCTCTGCTAACTTAAGTCAGCAGAGGCTGACTTAATGAGTAGTTTAGACGAGATGCCTATTTTCAGTTCAGAGAAATAACAGAATATGAGTTTCTCCCTGTGCATTTCTCTGTCTTTTTCCCCCCATCCACTTGACTACATTATTAAAAGTCATCATGGTATTTTCTACTTTTAGAAACTGTACTGGGTTCACATATCAAGGTTTTGGTAGGTTTTTGGTAGCAGGGATGGGCTTTTTTGAGAAGATACCAGAAGATGCCCCCATGTCAGACAGAGACAATTCCAGGTGGCTGCAAGACAGCCCTGCAGCTGACCAAAGCAGAGCCAGTCAGCAGTGGTGTTAACACCTCTGTGGTAACACAACTAAGAAGGAGTAAAAACTCATGTGAAACAAGAACCAGGAGAGTGGAGTGAGACTATGTGAGAGAAATAACTCTGCAGACATCAAGGTCAGTGAATCAGGAGAGGGAGGAGATGCTCCACAGGAGCAATGATTCAGGTTGGTGACACAGGTCACATGGTGACACAGGTTGTCCCCCTGCAGCTCATGGTGGAGCAGACACCAGAGCAGTTGGATGTGCTCTGGAGGAAATTGTAACCCCATGGACAGCGTGCACTGGCAGGGAGCAGGCTTCTGGCAGGAGCTGTAAATCCACGGGGAGTCCACATTGGAGCAGTCTGTTCCTGAAGGACTGCACTGTGTGAAAAGGATCCATGGTGGAGCAGTTCTAGATGAACTGCAGCCAGTGGGAAGGGCTGATGTTGGAGAAGTTCATGAAAGACTGTTTTCTGTGGATAAGACCCCCCACTGGAGCAGGGGAAGAGTGTGAGGAGGAAGGAGTGGCAGAGATAATGAACGATGAATTAATTGATCCCCACTCCCATTCCTTACTCTCCTGCATTGCATGGGTGGCAGAGGTAGCAGAGCTGGGAGTGCAGCTGAGCACAGGAAGAAGGAAGAGGTGGGAGCAAGGTGGTTTTTAGGTTTATTCTTGTTTCTCACTATCCCTCTCTGTTATTAATTAACAATAAGTTCAATTAACTATCTCAGTTGAGTTTGGTTTGCTTGTGACACTCTCTGTTAAAAGATCTCCCTGTCCTTATCTGTAATCACAAGCTTTTCCATTGTATTTTGTCCCCTATCCTGTTGATGGAGAAGGAGTGACAGTGTGGCTTAGTGTTCACCTGGTGGCCAGCCAAGGTCAACCCACCACAGGAAATCAGTTGACTTCCTTCTCTTGATGGTGGGCATCATAACTGAGCCTCCCTTTATCTTTGGTAGCCACACGTTTGTATCTGATCTCAGAGTGACAACCTCACCTATGCAGAGAAGAAATGTTAGAGCCATAGAATCATAGAATCTGCTGAATTGGAAGGGACCCATCAGGATCGTCAAGTCCAACTCCTGTCTCTGTGTAGGGCACCTCAAGAATCACACCATGTTCCTGAAAATGTAATCCAAGTGCTTCTTGAACTCAGGCAGGCTTGGTGCCTTAATTACTTCCCTGGGAACCCTGTTCCAGTGCTCAACTGCCCTCTGTTCTTTCAGATATTCAAATGTAGTTCTGCAAGTGAGGAATAGATTGGCTCTTTACTGATCATCGCCCTCAACTCTCTGTGAAATATGAGGAGAATTCAGAAGCATGCAGTAAGGTCAATGGATTGCATTTCTGCTGACAAGGGATTTCAGAAAAGTGCAGTTTAGTAGGAGAAAGCTGATAATCCAAGAGATACCCTTTTTAAAAGAGTTGAACTGAATGTCTTCCTTCTTAGCGCATCACTAAACACAAACTTTTAACACCAAAATTGACAATACCACTCCTTCAGCCTTCTTGAAAGGCTTCCAAATAATTAGTTCATAGCCAGTGTTATATTTCACTACCTCATCATTTCATGCTTGTTCTGAAATAATTGCAAAAAGCACACTTTACCATGTATTTTTATCTGATGATATAGTTAATAACTGACATGCAAGTGTGATTCCTGGTGCAGGGTAAGCAGGTACTTGTCTGAACGAGCTTTCTCCATGTGCCTGCTGAAGAGTGGAATGCAGATGGCCCTCTGCTTCCTGACAGCCTGCAACTCTTCATTGCATTTCAGCTCTTTACATGGACACACATGAGACAGAGCAGGCAAAATACTTGCTCTGAATAACTATGCATTTAATACTACAGAATTTTAGCATTACCAGGCTTGGTTCCAGAACACCACATTGCTAGAATGTTACCAAACAGCTTAAAATTTTTCTGAAGAGCACTAAAAAAATGATTAAGAGGGATAGCTCGTTTATAATGGAACATGAAGAAAAATCTGAATAGTTTTGTTGAAGAATGACTAAGAGTAGGACTTGATAAAATGCTCAGAATATCTAAATATTGCTAATATCAAAAAAGGTAGAATGATTAGTATGACTGTATAAAGATCAACTGAAAGATTTCTATTTAAGTTTTATGAAGTGGTGTTAGTGTAATTCCAGAGACTGAAGACATTAAATCAGGCACCTGATGAACAGAGGGTACAGATATGGGATAGATCTGAGGGTAGAAATTAATATCTCAGTTTCAGAGAAAATATGATGTGATGGATTATTCTTCACGCTTATAATAGATGAATTAGTTTCTTTATCTTTTGAATTTGTGCAAAGAAGGAAGAAGCAAACATGGTAGCTTTCAAGTGCACTATAGTCAAAAGAAGAATTAGAGGAGAAATAAGGAACTATCAATGGATTATTTAAGGTGATACATCAGGTGTAAATTAAAATTAATTTTCATATTTGAGGTCAGTGAGGTGATGACACAAGTGTACACAAGATGACAAAGATCAGATTGGGAATTTTTTTCCACAAAGGTAGAATTAGGATTCCTTGTGACTGGTAGCAACAATGCTGGGGAAATAGATCAAATACCTCAAAGTAAAATCAGAGGAAGAACTTCAGTAGTAGTTTAACTAATCCTGCTGAACACATTTGAGTATTTTTATTGGCTGGTAGAAAATCATCTGGTCTGCCAGACTGGCAGAGATGACAGCATAAATACTTTGAACAAAGCATCAAACATTATTTGCCAACACTGCAGTAAAGGTTTGTAGTCAAGAATATTATTTCAGTAGTTAGGTGATATGAACAAAACATCTGGATACAGAAGGCAGCTCAATATTAAAACTCTGCTGTTTTATATCATGCACTCTGCTGTATTATTAAAAATGAAAATAATTTGGTTCATTATGCAGACCATTACTTCTGGAAATGTAATTTCTACACAAAAAGTTATTTTGAAATCTGAACATATAATGAACTTTATTAGACATGATATAATATGTAACTATCTTAACTATGCTTTCTGTCAGTATGCTAGTAAAATTGCTTTACAAACACAATTAACCAGTTTTTACCTGGCTCCCTTCCCCTATGTCCTCACTTGCAAGCAAATCATCCCAGCAGTGCTCTGCACCCCTTGTGCTTCTCCTCCCCAACAAACCACAAAATTTTCCACAAAACAAATCTATTCAGTTTGCTTCTAGTACAAGCTGTTATAATCAAGGTGAGGGTGACTAGGTGCTGCTACAGAGAAGGCACTTTGCCCTTCAGTACTATCCAGGAGTGAGACAGAGAAGAAAATCCAGCCAGTGAGTGATAAAACCCAGGTTAGGTGACTGATAGCCAAGATGGAGTGCACCAGCTAAACATAATGTGAACAGATAAAGTTTACATTGTTTGCCAAGATGGCGGACTGAATAAATACATTTACAGCTAGTAGGACAGGATTATACATTTGCTAATCCTAAACAAGCTGATTTATTCATAATGATTAATAAAAAATAATTTATCTGGGTTGAGTGAGTCACAAAACTTTAGATCCTATCTCTGGACAGATTTCCAGAAATCTGCCTAACCCAAATTCCTAAGACTAATAAAGGGCAGTGAGTCCTCCTGCTTACTTTATTTTATCTGTTAGCAAACCCAAAAATTTTCAACTATGTGCTTTCAGGCCAGTCTATTGCAAATATTAGACAGTCTTTGATGCCACCTTCTGGTTTTAGTAAATATACATAGCTCCACACTAGCTGCACTACATGTTAAGCTGATACACATACAAATCTTACCAAATTTCCACGTGTGTTGCACACATAATGAAGCAGTAGAGTTCTAACTGTTCCCTTTTTTTTCCTATCCCTTGTCCCTGGGATAGGAAGTGTCCTTTTCTCATTGCGAACACAGACAACCAGAGGAAAAAGAACAGAACTTTAAATCCTAGCAGTCAACTCAAAACAAAAAAAATATAAAACTTTGCTAACTAAACTCTGAAATGCATCTGCATGACAAAATCTGTGGTTGGTCTTTCAGACAGGGTTTTACATTTATTAGAAGCAGACAACCATGCTCTTTCTGGTTGTCTGTATGTAAGCAAGGATTGCTTAATATGGACTTTATTTTGAAGATAATATTTAAACAGATAGGCCAAGAGATGTTGTATTTAATAATCTGGAACTGCCAGAGGCAGTCTCCTCTAGTCATTATGTGAAGGTGGTGAAGGGCATATTAGAGGGGAATCTCACAACTCTGTGATTCACCAATCTGGACACTGATCAGTTGCTACATTTGAAATTCCTGCTACATGAATGAGTTCAGCTATAGGAATAACATTGCTCTTCTTTTGCTTTATGTCTATATACTCCTTTCTAGTGAAAAAAGAAACAAAAAACAACCCTCCTCCTCAAAAACCAACACAAAACCCCACACCTTTTGTTCCTAAATGAAGTATTCATTTTTGCACTAACAAATAGCGAGTTTTGTTAATTTAAACTTTCCCAGATCAGAGCAGTAACAGATGCCTAAAGCACTTGTCTGGTCTGGTCTCATGATTCTGATGCTCTGACTCGTGCTGTGCTTCTGTGTGGTTGGAAGCAGAGGGCTGCTCCCTGCCTGTGCTGGGTGGATGTGGTGTTGTGCCCAATCCATCAGTTGCTGAGCTGCCTTTCTGATGGAGAGGGAATTGTCTACAGTTGTGATTCCTCTTGCAAGACAACCCAGGCTTGATTCACCAAACTGGGCATTTATGTTGATCATTACTGTCCTGCCAGCAAGTCACTAAGGAGCTTCCAGAGTCCAGAGGGCTGTTATAGAATCATAGAATTGGCTGGGTTGGGAGGGACCTCAGAGATCATCAAGTCCAACCCTTGATCCACTACCACTGCAGTTACCAGCCCATGGCACTGAGTGCCACATCCAGGCTCTTTTTAAATATCTCCAGGGACGGAGAATCCACCACTTCCTTATATTATATTATATTATATTATATTATATTATATTATATTATATTATATTAATTATATTATATTATATTATATTAATTATATTATATTATATTATATTATATTATATTATATTATATTATATTATTATATTATATTATATTATGTTATGTTATGTTATGTTATGTTATGTTATAATAATATAATATATTTATAATATATTATATAATATAGAAATTTATTATATTTCTAAATTTATATTTAGAAAGAATTTCTTTACTGAGAGAGTGATCAGACATTGGAATGGGCTGCCCAAGGAAGTATATAATATAATATAATATAATATAATATAATATAATATAATATAATATAACATAACATAATATAACATAATATATAAATTTATTATAATTCTAAATTTATATTTAGAAATTATATTATATTGTTACATTATATTATATTATATCATAATAATATAATATATGTGTAACATATTATATAATATATGATATATTATACATATATTATATTATTATATATAATATATATTATAATAAATTATAATAAGTTTATAATTATTATAAATTTTTATAAAATACACCTGACAGACTAAACCACAAGTTGTTCCAGTTCTTCCCTTGGGCTTTCTCCAAACCATATAACTAATATTTTAATTTCCTAGAAATTATGTGTAGTCTTCAGTCCTCACTTCTATAACCCTGCAGTATATACTATGTAAAAAAAATGTTTACTTTTTTTCCCTGTTTTTAAAGAATTGCCTTTTATGCACAGTGTAAACACAGAACAAATGCTCCATGTCTCACACAGTAATGACAATAACCCTTTCTTAGAGATAAGGATCCAAGGAACATAGTACAGAACTATAAAACAAAGTAGATAGGAGCTTTAAAATTCTTGTACTTTACTGGAATTTGTGTACAGTTGGAGTGGAGTTTATCTCATCTAACCTGAACAATCTTAAAATCAAGTACCTGGTTGAAGTTGAATGCCTGATCTAGTTCAGTGTTAGATAAGACATCTCCAGAGGGCAGTTTACTTCATTCTAAAATGTATGTTCAGACAGTAAGGTATCTCGTGTTTATGTCAACAAGCTGGTGCAGGAGCCTGTGCAGCAAGCCAACAATAAGCATCTAGATTTTATATGGCTAGAGGAAGAGGATATGGATCTGTGCTGAAATTTATTGCATTTTTCACTTAGGAGCTAATGTTACTTCTTTCTAAATAAAGATTTCTTTACCTTGTGTCCTTAAACTACATGAGATCTCTTTTTAATGGCGAATACATGTTACTTACTATGTCAGGATTATAAATAATATTGTTGCTACAGGTTAGCATACTTATTTGAGTTTTAAGTTCCCTTAAATATGGTGAGAAAATGTATGTGTGGAGAGTAAAAATAAAGCCATATTCCTGTTATTTTTATTTTTTGTTATTTTATCATTTTCACATCATGTCTGTTTTCCTCTGCTTCAGCCTCTCCCTTTGTATTCCTGATAGAATTTGTAATTTGTATTTGTATTTTTACATTCATATTTAAATTACAGATTACATTTCATTTGTAACACCTGATGAGAATTAGATCAGCCATTTTAAACTGTTCTGCTGGCATATGAAATTTTGTGTTCATAACTTAGAAATGAAAAATCATTACATTAATTTTCTCTCTTTCTTCCATTTTAGGAGCTCTGCTCAGGTACAGTGCATCAGTCACATATATGAGGAGAGGCATTCACAGACATGGGAAATAACATTGCTACAGCTTTACTGCCAAGAAGTAGTATTAGAATGCAATGAGGAGTCCTCTGCTTTTTTTACCACAAGAGGTTTTCTTGCCTTCCCTCATTACTGGAGTTGATATTTTTTCTACCCAGCATATTTCTATTAGCACTGGGGGGGCAGAGCAGATGATCTTTTGATGTCCTTCCAACCCAGATTTTTCTCTAAGTCTCTGATCCCCCATCTCTGACACATCACTGTGTCCTCCTGTGTCCTGTACAGTCAGAACCTCCCATGCTGATGTTGGGATGTGTTACACTGATCAGGTGCCTGGATGTGTTCCTAACACCATTGGTTTTGTCATGTGTGAACTGCTCGCCCTTGGCAGAGCATCCTTCTGCTGCTTCCTCAAAGTTTGGTTCCCACTCTGCAAGCCCCATGGAGCAAACATTGGTGTGAACTGTGGATGTGTCCAGAACCTCAGGCTGACCACTCTGGACTGAAAATTTGACTGGGATGACTTTCCACTGTGATGGAAAGACTAAGAAAATGACCTCAAATACTAACTAGATGAGGGAGAAAAAGTATCTCTGGGGAAGCCATGTGCTGACTCTTAAATTAGCCCAGGCTTGGCTTGTGGGAGTCATTAGACTACAGGACTGAAGGGGGGATGAAAAAGTTATAAAATAGTATTTCTGTAAACAATGTGGGAGTTCCTTTTATCTCTTAACTTTCCAAAATTCAAATGTTTGAAAGCTGTATTTTATTTGATTTACCTTGTTTACCTCATGAGATATTTCTTTTTCAGAAGATAATAGTATGGCTCTATGTGCTTTCCAAAGTCATCAGAGCAATGTGTAAAGAAAAAGTGCTTAAATTGCCTTTCTTTATGTTCAGTCATGTCATATTAAAAAACACCTCTCATGTTACTAAGAAGTTTCATGTAACACAGACCTCCTTGTGTTTGTTTCTGCATACTTCTTCCCGGACTGTCAAACTGAATTTCTCTCTTTTGTATGCCACAGCCTGACCCTTGAGAGGAGAGGGCTTTGAAAACTGTCTAGAATTCATGCTGTTCTTTCTCTATTATAGTCTCTATTATATATCTTTTCCCAACAACATGAGGCAAAAAAAATGACCCCACAGAACCATCATGTAGGATAATACCTTATGTATGTGCCAGTGTGAGATGATTTGGGTTATGACCAATGATGCTGATACCCACATGAGAAACAAGAAATCCAGATAGCTGCATCTCAGGGAATTCTTGTCTGGGAACTTCATGTCTGAGCTGGAAGAAATTGGTTGTGAATGGCCATGAATGCCTATGTGAGCCTCACTTACCTGAAGAGAGAGTGTAAAAAAACCATTGCCTACTAGTTTTGGGGTTGAGACAGGTCTCAGGAAATGAAGGAATGTCAGAAATAAGGGTGTCAAGTACGGCACAGCTCATTATTTCACTACTCAGATCCACCATTCAACTCATTTGTTGGGACACAAGTGAAAGCCACCCAACTGCAGGTCCCAGCGAGAGAATTTTCACAGCTGGAGAGAATTCATTAACACAGGAAGAGTCTGAAAAGCCATTTCAGTTGCAGAACAGAGTCTCCACTACTTTTTTTGTCTTCTCCTTTGGGGTCCAGAGAAGCCTCCGTGCCAGGCTTTTGAATGGAGGGAGGTAAATCAACATGCCTATGGGCCAAGAGAAGCAAGGGTGAGGTGAGCTTTTGCAGTCTTGCAACACCAGGAATGGAATGTGGCCTAAAATTTTGAAATGATTTGCTTATATTAGTATTTTTTTTTTTTTGTGAGGTAGTTACTTACATCCTTTTTTTTTTTTTTTTTTTTTTTTTGAGAAGAAAGTTGAAGTGAAAAGCTATAAAAACATTTCTCTTCTTGAAAGGAAAACTTTTACCTTTAATTTTGGCTCCTGCTACATAATTAAATATTTACCCCACTTTAAGATAATTACTTATCCACCCCTCCATGATATCCCTAGATGAGTAATTTTCTAACTTGTTCAAAAGGAACAAAACAATGCCTCACATTTTCTGAAAAATATTTATCCTTAAGGGTGTAATTCTACTGTGTTTTTCACCTTATGAAGCCAACTCTAAGCCTGTGTGAATGTAAAAGTCTTCTCAAATGCAGTTTTTTTAGAGAACAAATGCAAGAATCAGGTGGCCAGAAAAACAGGCTCTGCAAAGGTTGTCCTAGAGAGCAGACAAGCAGAGATGTACAGCTGATATCTCCAAAATAAAATGTGCAAAGCATTTGGCGCTATACATTTTGGTGCTATACATCACACAGGAGTGTGCAGACTACTATTAGTTGATTTTTCCTCTTTTTCTCCTTTTGAATCCTGAGAGATTCTTCTAAGGTGTTTTCCCAGGCATACATTTCCTAGCATTCTTGAGCATCAAACTCAAAAAAAAAAAAAGCAGGAGGAATTTCAAGAAATGAGACTAGAAAAAAAAATAAATTCAGTGTTTATCGTAAGTACTTCTTCTAAAACACCTGCTTAATAACAAAATACCAAAGAAAATGCAGTGCTAAGGGAGTCACCAGCTACACATCAAAGTGCCAAAAGTTTCACTTACTGGCTCTCAGAGCCTTTGATTTCCCCAGGCATGCAAGGGAGAGCAGGGGAGTACTTCCAGAAGGCCAAATACTTGGATGACTGTGGCTGAAGAGAGGTCAGGCCATGATAATGGAAATTTAAATCATTAGTGTCACCTTTTCATTGCTTTTTAACCAATAACATTTTAGGGCTTTAAAATCTAGAGATAAAATATAATATACCCTTATCCAGCCTAATAAAATGGAGATCAAGAAATCTAAGTTAAAAGAGGACTTTTGTATTACCGCAAAATAAACCATGCTATCTCACATAAAAATTATTATTTCCATCTCACAGCAATTTCATTAACTGAAATTTATTATTTAAATTTTTCTACTCCATTTTTGAGTCAGGACTACCATGAAATATATATTTCTCATTTGTGAAACTACTATAAAAAGTGTATGTGTCTAAATTACTTTATTTGGTATCTCTACTTTAAAAAGAGCTGCACTATATATACCAGCTTCCTTAAGGGTTTAGTAAGGATAACTTGAAAAAAAAACCACAAGCCAAAATTTGAGTATAAATTTAATGACCTGGTTTCTACACCATTTTCTTCAGCCTTCCAAGGAGCAGAAATTCAGGTCTCTGCAGGATATCTTCCACTTTTGGGCTTCTGCAAAAGTTTCTTCTTCCCTTTAATGATGTTTTTTCCATCAATGGCTCCAGACTTTTACTCTTGAGGAAGCAGAACTTGTTTCTCCCCATCTTACTCAGAGCTTTGGGATAGACACAGCTGTACCCCTGGCAGAGCTGCTGAGATTACTGCTGCAGTCCCAGTGCAGCATGCAGCGAGGTGGGTGGCTTTCAGAAGAGAACTGGACTTTATTTTGTCTGCTGAAGCTCCCTTCTCTGCCCAACTCTGTAGACAACCTCAAACCCCAGCTCTTTAAATGAAATAGAGATTCAAATGAAGGGCAGGGTGGAGGTAGAAGAGAAGAAAGATGGGTGAAGGAGTGCAGCACAGCAGGATGAGGAATTCTTTTGGTTTGGATAAATGAGGAAGGGAGATATGGGATTAATAAGAGAGAATTTTGAAACTTGACTTGAGTCTGAGGCAGGCATTGCTGATTGGTAAATAGGAAGATGAAGGAAAGAAGACACAAAAGGAGTGGGGACAGTCTCTTGGGGAAAAAGAAGTGCATAGATGGCAGTGTTGTTGCTCATATTCTGTATCCAGTTCTGGAGTCCCCAGCATAAGAAGGACACAGAGCTCCTGGAAAATCTCCAGAGGAGAGCCACTAAAATGATCACAAGGCTGGGGCACCTCCCCTATGAAGACAGGGTAAGGAAGCTGGGGTTGTTCAGCCTGGAGAAAAGGAGGCTCCAAGGTGACCTTATAGCAACCTTCCAATATCCGAAGAGGGCCTACAAGAAATCTGGGGTAGGGCTCTACACAGGTGTGTAGTGAGAGGACAAGGGAAAATATTTTCAAACTTGAAGAGGGGAGATTTAGACTGGACATTAGGAAGAAATATTTTCCTGTGAGGGTGGTGAGACACTGGCACAGGTTGCCCAGGGAAGCTGTGGCTGCCCCCTCCCTGGAGGTGTTCAAGGCCAGGTTGGATGGGGCTTTGAGCAACCTGGTCTGGTGGGAGATGTCTCTGCCCATGCCATGCAGGGGGTGGGAATGAGGTCCCTTCCAACTCAAGCCACTCTATGGTTCTGTGACAGGGAGAGAAAAAAAAACAAAAAAAGGGGAAACTGTGCTGCTGTGTTCAATTTAGATTTTTTTTTTTTTCATTGTTATATATTTTATAAACCTTGGCTCCCATGTGATCAGTATGAATTTAGGTACCTAAGAATGCCTGTCTCAACTGACTATTGGAAAGGATCAGTTACTATTTTATTATAAACCAAAGATTGCAATCTGATTTGGCACATCTCTAGAAATTATTCCTTGGTAAATGAATGACAAAATGCCTTGACACCCATGAAAAAATAGTGCTCATACTGATAGACTGGTGAGGAAATAACATCATAAGAGTGGCTACTAGGTGAGATAGGCTCTCAAGAACCATTATTAGTTACACAAATCAGCAAATAAAATTAAGCCTCAAACCCACTCTCAGACCCCAATTAGAAGTTTCACATTCACAGACCCCAGTCACATTTCCCAAATGTAAATGTAAGGAAAATGAAACAGAAGAATACCTTTTTGACAGAAGAGGTATTTAAACATTTGGAGAATGGGTTCTACAAAATTGTAAAAATCTTGCAACTGTTGTCCTCTCCTAGCAGTCTTTGCCCAAAAATAGGATGGGTTACAGGGAAAGGTTATGGCAGTGCTTGACAGCTACAGCAGAGATAATGGATCTCACCTATTTTCTGTCAAATAAGGAACATTTTTTTATTACTGTAATGTGATAACTGAATAATTGCACTGGAAACTTCAGTAATCAAAGAGTAACTCATTTTGACAATACATGTAAAACAATAAATGGCTTGGACGCCACAGTGTATGTAAAGTATGAATAATTGCAACAAAGTCACACATACAGTGTAACATAATGTATATCTTGAAATAAATGTAAGCTGAAACAAAATACAGTCTTGGCACCTTGGCAAGACATTAATTTACTCTAAGTGACACAACCTTTTGTAGGGCTTTTTTTTTTTCCTTTTCTTCTTCCAGTTTTGTTCATTTTACGAAGAAATCTCTAACACGTCCATCTCTATGTAATTTTACCTTCTAAAAACGATTTTTGTGAATTTAAATGAAAGGAGAAGCATTAAATGCCGTAAGAAACTTTTAGTAGCAATTCAATACATGCTATTATGCTGAACTGTTTTTAAGACTTATTTAGTCTGCCTTGCAGTGCTATGAACTGATCTCCCCTCAGGAATTTCAGAGAAGCTGGTGCTGCCATACTCAGTTAAACAAGGTGCTTTTGAAAAATCCCATGCTTCCCTCTGAGCCCTGAAGAAGACTGAGTATGGGGCACCTACACATGATAAAAAGGAGCTGTAGCACCCAGCTATTCAGCAATAGCTTGGTAATGTTGGTAACAAAACTGTAACCTTACTTCTGCTCACCATGTCACAGGTGGACACAGTCAGTGGGTGCCTTAGTGCTGGGAAGGAGACTATGGGGTAGCAGCCATTTATTTAAAAGTAACTGTAGTGTCTTGGAGGGTTTTCTTGTTCCTGCAATGGACACTAAGGAACGGAATGGGTTTTCTTCATATTGGTGTAAAAAAATTATCATAGTGCTACAGTATCTTTCCAAATAGATGTATAGTGGACCTCTTAATCTGCTACACTTAACAAGCAGACCTTTTATCTACTAGAAGTATCCTGTCTTGTCCTATCTTTTAGGAGTTTTAAGAGAAAGAAATAACTTGCTTCGGAGATGGGTCACAGGCTCACATGTTGAGACACAAGATGTAGATTCATGACCAGTGTGAGCCAGTCAAAGACTGCAGGGCAACTGGAAAGAATTGCCTTTTTCTCCTTCTCTTTTAAGATTCTGCACCTCTTCACCCCAGTGGTAGCAGTGCCTGGCTGCAATCTGTTCACTTTCCTCTCCAGGTCCTTTTTAACCATACCACTGGTCTGATCCAGCTCACCACATGGAAACACCATGATTAATGCTAACACATAGTTGATAGGGATATCATAGAATCATAGAATTGGCTGGGTTGGAAGGGACCTCAGAGAACATCAAGTCCAACCCTTGATTCACTACCGCTGCAGTTACCAGCCCATGGCACTGAGTGCCACATCCAGTCTCTTTTGAAATATCTCCAGGGATGGAGAATCCACCACTTCCCTGGGCAGCCCATTCCAATGTCTGATCACCCTCTCGGTAAAGAAATTCTTTCTAATGTCCAACCTAAACCTCCCCCAGCACAACTTGAGACTGTGCCCTCTTGTCCTGTTGAGGGTTGCCTGGGAAAAGAGACCAACCCCCCCCTGGCTACCCCCTCCTTTCAGGGAGTTGTAGAGAGTGATGAGGTCTCCCCTGAGCCTCCTCTTCTCCAGGCTGAACAGCCCCAGCTCCCTCAGCCTCTCCTCATAGGATCTGTGCTCGAGTCCCTTCACCAGCCTGGTTGCCCTCCTTTGGACCTGCTCCAGGACGTCAATATCCTACTATCGATATCCTACTATCAAAAGTAGTTTGATATTTCCTAACTCAGGGCTTCGTTCTTAAGATCTAGTCTTAGAAAAGCATCCAAGACTAAGGTAGCAATGAATATGCATGTATAAAATGCCAGAGAGGGGAGTGCTACATGCCAGAGAAATGGCATAAACTGTAACTTAGGATGAACTTTCTCCATGCTGCTGGCTGTCATTGCCTGTCACTGAAACAAGATTGCCAGCATGACTGAGATAGAAAAAAAGAGTATCTACTTCCAGTGGCCCAGCCAAACCCTATGATCTCATTGCCAGTAAACTGTTAGCAAAGGTAGAACTAAATCCAAGCCTGCAAAGCCCCTCATTCCCTTCTGACACAAGTGGAGATGAAAGGAATAACAAAAGCAAAGCACAAAGAGAACTTTCATTTCAGAGATGAGCAGCTATTTATAGCACAGACATACATCACAGAAAACTTTTTCATGATCAAGTGAAAGTCTAATATGAGAGAAGTTCTTTCTCCTTGTTATACAACGTGAAAGAGCATATTTCAAGGCTCATGTAACTTGACTGCTGCTCAGACCCTGGAAGAGCTCTGAAATATACCTTCCTTCACTCTCCTGTTAAAATTTTTCTGTCCATAACATGTATGATGCAGAAAATATCAAGTTATCCACCTTGTAGCAGTCTCTTACCGTGGTTGGGGATGCAGCACCAGGCTTTCCCCTGGTGCTACTGCTATCAGATTCACCTTCCAGAACCTGATTAGACCTCTGTCTTCCCTTGCTGTAGAAATCTCTGGGTCTGGGATAGCAGAATGCCCAGTGCTGTAGCCAGATCAGCCCCCTCTTTCTTCCTGCATATGAATGCCTCAGTTTTCCTGTAAAAAGCAGTTACTTCCAGTTCAAAACTGAGATGCACAATATGTGTCTCCAAAATAGTTTAATAAAGGACAAGGTATGAATATTAGGAACAGAAATAGCACTTGAAAAAGAGGGGAACAATATTTTGGGGCCAGGTTTAATGATGAAGTCTGTGAGCTGTCTAGCAATTGCCTGGTAACTCTCACAGCAGGGACATTTAAAAAAAATAATTCAAGACAAAATAATACTGTGTTTGCTATAGTGTGTTCAGAGTTGGTAATATTTTCCCAGCATGAGATTTGCTTCAGATGAAAGTTGTTCCTCTCCCTTCTGTTCTGACAAAGTCACTGGCATGAAGTGAGGCCTCCTGGTGCTCACACACACCAGCTGCACTGTCACAGAGCTTCTCAGGAAAAAAAATTCTGACATTTCACCTCTGCCAGCTGCGATATGACTTATGGCTTCATGTTTCATAGAATTACACGAGCAAAAGATATTGTCCACACTGTATTTTATATTACTGAAAATATTCCTTCTTGAAAATTAAGAATACATTGTGCATAGTCTCAAACATGAATGAAAGATTTGCATTAGTCACTTGAGCTTTAATCAAGTTTTAAAATAGAGTATTTCAATGTGAAATAATTGTAATTATATGTATTGGAGAAATCTGTACTATATTAATTTATCTGGCTGAATTTTGTGGGGAAAAATAATCAAAACATTTAGAAGTGATGGCTTTTTATTCCTGTAAAGGAGATTTCTTAAGAGCAGGAACACAGGAGGGTGTTTGGGTCACTGGTATGATGATTAAAGTCATTGTCTGTGACAAAGGTGATGCTGTGCAGGCACACAGCAAGGAGAGGTCATTTTGAATAATGCTCTTATTTGCACTGCCAGTAAAATTTTGGACCATGACTTTTGCCATGTATAGAGGCGAAGAAATACAAATGGCTCAGAATACCTTTGCTGCCAATTATTCCTAACTACTTAAGTGGTCTGTATTTTTTTCTGTAGTGTCCTGAATTGTGGGCAGTTAATGCATTCCTCTCTGTACAGATATACACACTAATTTTGCTGTAATTCCCTTAGTAGCTGTACCTGTTTAGGTCTGGTTTGGTTATCCCACCTTAAGTATTGCTTTGTGACAAGACCTTGCTTAAATCACAAAAGGAAGAGGTGAGTTACTCCAAGGTAGATATACTGACTTCCCTCTGAAAGACAGATAACTTTAGAAGCTCTTATCTATTAATCTCCTATCTTCTGATCTCCTCTTCTCTGATGGTCCTTTTCCCTGAGACATGACCTCCTTTGTGAGCCAGTAAAACTCTCCATAAATCAGAGATGTAGCAAAGCATTTGAAACTGCTGCAAACCAACCCTTAAGCTGGGAAAGCACACATTTGATCAAAAGAACTGGGACTGTTAGATCTGGCTGTGATAAACCATCACAACCCAGTTTTCAGGTACAGTCTGTGTAAATATGCCTCCTCTACAGAACAAAGACAGTGTTAGTGATAGTAATAAGTGGCTGAAATCCAACACTGCCAAGGGTTTTTTTCTTCTTTATTCTCCTCAGTTGCTGTGCATTCCTATACAATCTACTTGGAAGGTTTAAATTGCAGTGTTTGCTGAACCTGACACTTGGCCAAAGACTTACTTAGCAGAACTAATACAAGGACAAGTGATCAAATGACACAGTCTTGAAAAAGTGTCATTATCTATTTGGTGAGTGACAATTTAAGCCTCAGTTTGCTGCTAGTCCCTTTTGAAGAACAGGCTCCCAAGACACAGCTCATAACTTCACCATATCCTAAAAGCTGTTAATTAATTGCTCATGTGGGCATGGGATTTTAAAATATTACTCCCCTTGAAGGTAAGTGCAAACACCAGACTCCATTCCTTTGATGAAAGGAAGTATGTGATTCCCAGAGAAAGATAATGTTGCAGTTACATTGTGATAAGGTCACCCCTGCAGGCTCCATGTAAATTGTAGGAATCTTTACCGGAAGTAAACATTTTTATCCCAAATAAAAGATTGGCTATGGGTGACAAATGTGTCATTTTAAATCTAAAATACTGCCATTTGTTATGTCTTCAAAAAAGATAAATGATTTATTTAGTATTTGTCAGCCAAGGTGTAAGAAGAATCTTTAATTCTCTACCATTCCCTCTCAATGATCAGTGCCTGCCTTTGGGCTGCTGACTTTCAGTCATAGGATATTGCTCTGTGTATGGAAGCAAGGACTGTTCCTCCATAAGCTCCAGCCATTCAAATGTTTTCTAGCCTAAAATCACATACATTGCTAGAACTAAGCTGCAGCAGGAAAAAAAACCCTGGCTGTTAAAAAAATCCCTTCTGAATCACTTTTAAATCACTATTAAAGCTAAGACTGTGTTATATTGATAGATTCAATCTAGGTGTTGCATCTGATAGATTTTTTTCTTGTTTCTTTTCTTTTTTTTTTTTTTTTTATTTTTTATTTTGGTACCCTGTGATTTCAAAACAGCAATTAAAGGTCTTGGAAAAACATCTGTCAAGTTAGAGATAATACTCTGGGCAGATTACAGCTACTTTTGTTTTGAAGTGCAAGACCATTAAGCTAGGAGAATAGCTAGAGAAAAGCTCCCATTAAAATCATCATGTTTTTCTCAATGCCCTACAAATGCTGGTGTGACAAACTTGCAGTGTGAGCATTTTATATCTGCAGTACTACTTCAATGCCCTCCTTTATCTGAGTTGTTGAAATGTGCTATTGCTCTGATCCTCCTGTAAAAGCTGAGAACAAGCTGAGGATTTGCTTCCACCACCTCCTGTCACCAGCACTGTTCTGTAGAGCTCCATCTGCTCACCAAGGAGCTGTCTTCATCTTAAATCAACCCAAAATGAGAGGAAGAGAGGCTTTGTACCTCTGAACCCAACTGCAGCAAAGATTTCATTCCTTTTACTGAACTCTGCAGTCAGGACATTGAAGCTCATGCCCAGGTTTCCTGAGGAAGGCAAATGCCCTGGGAAAGGCTGAGGTGATCACCCAACCACAAGAATCTATCACTTCAGACTTGGGAACAGTTTTGCTTTCTCCTCTCTAACTTTCTCCCAGCATCTTTCCTGTCCAAAGAAATTCACTGTTGAACAAGCCAGATGCATTTTGTTTTTTTTGCTCATCATCTCACACACCTTTTTGGGTGAGTTGCTCGAAACACAATGTAGACATCATATTTATTATTTGAGTCCATAATGTATTTTTTTCTCCCCCTAGAAAGTGTGTTCTCTGTGTAATTTTGTAACATTTTAAAGATAGTACAGAGTAATATAAAATAATTTAAACACTGTACTTTCTACACAGTGCCTCATTGCAGAGCACAGGAAAACATTTCCAAAGCTCTTTCAGTTTGTTTTCTGGAAATACTTTCATTTCACCCATGCAGTACCTATTTTTAGGGGGATGAGCTCAGGCTATCCCTCCTTGGTCAGAGGCTATGAGTTCAAAAGAAATAGAGATACTTCCCCCTGCTGGTTATGTTTATAAACCAGTGTCCTCTTAATGGTAAACAGAGGGTGCCCTTCCCTGTTTGACCCTAAATGGTTCAAGTAAATGTTCCCAGCACTTAGCTTTGTGCATCTAAATTTAGGTGTTCCCGTGCACCTCGAAGCAAGTACCTTTGTCCAATGGCTCTATAAGGCACGAGGCTCCCTAGCATCAGCTTTTGTGGTTGGATGCCTCATCCAGGTAGTGCAAGCACCATCCTATAGCTCCCCAACACTTTAACTGGTAGTCAGCACCACCAGACAGTTCAGATCCATATAAATATCACTGAGCAATTTTATTGGCTTACATCACTACTTGAAAAAATAAGTTGGAAATTGAGTTTACCTGGGAAAAAATGCA
The DNA here is from genome assembly GCF_036169615.1 of Heliangelus exortis. Classification (NCBI taxonomy): domain Eukaryota; kingdom Metazoa; phylum Chordata; class Aves; order Apodiformes; family Trochilidae; genus Heliangelus; species Heliangelus exortis. The sequence goes on along the minus strand of NC_092422.1, from coordinate 25,127,320 downwards.
CACTATAATTTTGAATGCTCAACATCACTGTGCTGAGGGAAATCCTGGGAAACTGAGCCATCATTTCCAGGACATGTCTCTAGGTTATGAGGAACATATGTTGCTAGTTTGTATTTTGGAATATTTGTGACTCTGTTGAGAAACTACACCAAAGTTTTCTTCCTAGGCCTCCTGTTTAGTAAGCAATTGCCTCACAGGTATGTTAGGAAGAGCTAGATCAGCATTTGAGTCAGTAGTTAAAGATAGATACTTTCTTGAACAGCAGTTATTGTCATGCTGAGAGAAAGCAGAGAAGTGAGACAAAGTGTTTGCAAACAAGAAACCATTTAAGAATTTCAGACCACTGTATAATTTTGCATATTTTGTCAGTACAATAATTTACAATCCTGCTTATGTAGGAAGAGTTTAGATGATCAAGTGGTTTAGCAGCTACAGTTCACTTTACTTCTGCATAATAATTTTTAATATTTTTTTTCATGTTGTCAGTTTATTTCATAAAGGTTTCATTATCTAGGCTGACTGGGAATTTTTATGAAGTATAAGGATTTACATTTTTATAAGTACTCAAGAACATTTATTGGTAAACATTTTGTAGAGAAGGTGAGTTTATGGGATGCTTCAGGAAATTATATTATGGTCCACAGATGGAAGAAATACTCAGCCAAAAGAAGAGAATGAGACTCCCAATTTGACACTGATAATCCAAATAATCCTATGTCCCAACAACCTCCTGCTATCCAGATTGATTAATCTATGACCACTCCTTCACAAATTGAAGTGCTCTTCTAAACTACCATAGCTGTTTATCACCTCAATTCCTTTTGCATTTATTGCAATACCATTCCAAAACCAAATGGAAAGTTGTTCCATTGTTTTACTGAGTTATACCTACATTTCAGGCTTTGTTTCATTATATTTTATCCAGAAAAAAAAGTATTATCCCCACTGTTTCTAGAAAAATCTCCCTCCTTTCAGTATCGCCACCAGCTCTCATGTTCCTAAAAAGATTGAACTGTAGTTCTGTTAGACCATTTTTTGTTTTCTTCCCTACAGATTGCTTCAGTACATGAACCCAAATTCTGTAACATAATCCCATCAAAAAAAACCAGCTTCCTTCTCTTATTGGACATTGGTATATCAATCTTGGTTCCTGTTCTACAAATGTAGAATTTCTCATCTTTGTCTCTCTATAATCACAATCATATTGAGATAAATATATCTAAATTTATAAAACTTTAATCATTCATATTTACTTGCTATATCATGACATCAGATAGCAAAAAGATGGCTAGAAGACTTATTTACTGAAATGCTACTTAGGTAGAATGAATAATTAACCTAGTTATCTTACCTTGTAGTTCTTGTATGGTGTTTAGATATCCTCTGTGAATAACAGAAAAGATATAGGATACCTTAACTGTTAGAGAAAACATTGTCCCTTAAGCACATGATCAGGTAGAAGAGATCAGTTCAGGATAAAGAAGGTTGTGGGGTAATGTTTGGAGATAGCTTGAGATGAAAAAACTGCTACAGATCAAGGAATTGTGACTACAAGTTACTATTAGATCTCTCTCACTTTATCCCCAACCAAGTCTCCTAGGAATCCCCACTCCTGCAGCTCTTAATTCTATTCCTGTCATCTTTGTAAAAGACTATCCTGTACAGAAGACTGCTAAAATAGATGCTACACTGGACTTTGCTCAGCACATTAGAAACATAGAACAGTGATCTCTTTCAATTCCTCCTTTTCTTCCCCCTATCCCTGCATATATAACAAATCCCCACCATAAGGGGTTGGACTAGGTCACCTTTAGAGGTCCCTTCCAACCCAAATTATTCTATGATAAAATTTTTAAGCATCTTTTCTAATAATGTGCTGTATTGAGACCTAGCAGTCTGTAAAACATTAAAAGTAAAAAAACCTAAACTTTTCAGACAAGTACCCAAAGTTTTCATGTAATTTTTATTTCATCAAAAGCTCCAGACTGAACAGAATACAGATCAGAAATGAAATGCCATCATACAGTGCAGATAAGGTGGATTCTCTTTCTTGTCAAAAAGTAATAATCTCTCTCTTCTCTTGTGAAGTTTATCAAATTAGTTTCAGTTAAACTCCTTACATTAACTTTCCAAACTATTCAGAAGAATAATTACTTCAGCTAAAGTACAACTTCAGTGCCAGGAACAAATACAAAGCACTAAATAAAAATAATAATTGAATTAGTCCTTACAGTTCAGGTCATTCTATGTCACTCTATGTAAGACTTTACAGTATACCTATCAAGGCTTTTATAGAAACTAGAAATGGTTGAAGAATTTTACACCAATAATGAACTAAATCAGCACTTTAGAACTCTGTACAAAAATTGCAAGACTTGTAGAACATTAAGTTCTCTGAGGTTTCTCAAATTAGCCTATTGGCAACTCAATAAAAGTTCCACTGCTTATTCCACAGATTAACTCCTATTCAGTCTGGCAGATCTTTCCCAGGAAGGCCAAGTTTTGATTGCATCCTTTGAGTGATGTCATTATACAATATTAGACTAGAATTTAGATACCAACACCCTATTCTCACAACGTAGAGAGCTGCAAAAAACAGATTTAAGTTCTTTCACAGGGTTATCTAGAATGTCTCATGTCAGCACAAAATGCATATGTATGTGTTCTGGTCCTCTCAGTAGAGTCAAATCAGCTTCACAGTGGTAAGCAAATTAAGCAGAAAAACAGACTTTTCACAATCACACCACACACTTTTCACAAGCCTCTATACAAATTAACTAGCTAGAGAAACATGGAGAAATTTCTTGAAACAACATCCTTAAGGTGAGGCATGTCTGGATACCAGTTAAAACTGGATGGCAACAATGCAGGTAGATGGACTTGTTCAAATTCTTTTTCATTATGAATTTGCTTTGAGTAATTTCAGCTCAGCTCAGCCAGACTAATGTTTGCTGCCTGATGAATAACACTAGAATATTTATACATACCTGTCATTTTTCAAGAAATGAGAATGTACTTCTAATATAAATACAGATGTAACTGAGAGGTCTCCAGGTAATGAAGTTCCAAATGGAGAAAAAGTGAAAAAGATTTTTGTTTTAGACACACTAATACCTAATAAAAACTTATATCCTGACACAAAGCCCTAGCTCTGAAGTTGAAGATTGTTGACCCAGTTCACATGTCCGGAGGACTGCACCAAAGAGATGTCAGAAAAAAAAGTTCTCTGGGAAGACCTCATCAATTGTACATGGCCAGAGCCTGCCTAGCACACCTTGACAGGATTAGACCTTTCCACAGAAATCCCAGATCCCAGCTGGGGGGACTTTACTCTTCAACCTCCTCTTACTGTGAGCAGTAGCCTACAGGATTTTGGACTGACTTCAGTTCTGGTATAAATAGCAAATACATCCACACAGAGACATTTTCCTCTTCATGTGTGGAGTGCCAGAAACAGAAAATCAGGTGTCACTATAATTTTGTTTGTTTGTTTGTTTTGTTGTTTTGTTTTAATATCCAGCTGTTGGCTTTGGAGTGCACACAGGAGGCACTGTGAAGTCTGAAAAGGGTTCAGAGCTCTTTCAAAAGGTTGAGATTGATGGAGTTGTGTGATGTGGTTCTTACTGGCTGATGTAAAAAAACAAAGAACATATCTAAAAGGAAGTTCTATGGCATGTCACAACTGAAATTAATGGAACTCCATCAATATTAAGTGTGAACTGGTAAGGACATTTACCAGTTTGGCTGCCAGAGTGGCAAGCTGGTTGCTAAAATCATCTCAGTTCAGTCCTACCGAGTCAGTCATTCTGAGATACTGTTGTGCTGAAGAAATCTCCAACTCTGATAGAAGAAAGGAAAAACGTCTCTTTGTTTGACTGAAAGCAATTACAATACTCCAGCAGTCAGACTTGATGGCTTTGTTTTATACACTGAATAATAATTTCATGTTTTAAAAGAACATTCGAACTGAGGAGACTATAATCTCAGTAAAAGTGTTAGTTGGGAGGCAAATGGAAGTAATATTCTGTCCAGTATTAAATATTACATCAATTCCTAACATAGATAATAATATTTTACTGTTGAAAAAGCTTAGGTTAATGTTTTACAGATTATTTGTACTCTTTTGGATGAAGATCCAAGTCTGCAATTTGCTAAGATGTAGTTTTACTTGTACTTCTTGAAAATAGACCATGTGGAAATTTGTATATCCACCTCTAAAAAAAATGTACTTGAATTTCATCTTCAGAAACTTTTTTGGTTAATGAAAGCAAAAAGGCATCCTAGAACAAGAAAAGGCAGTATTTAAAATAAATTATTTCACATTATGAGAACAGCTCTGGAAACTGAATTAGCAAATGACTAGCACATACTATCACACTTCATTAAAGCATATCAAGACCACTCTGTGCCTTTGCTTTTTTTTATGCTTTGGGAAGAATATAAAAAGAAATCAGAGATCAGATTTAATTTTCACCTCTTCATGTTAGAATTGATTAGCAATTGCACATTTCCACACAGATTTGTAGGATAGAAATGTTTGAGCTATGGTACCATCATAGAGGTCAAAGTGCCTTTAAACAAGTCAAAATTAAAAATGAATTGGAATTGCCTTTCTTCTGGTTTAAGCTGTTGAAATTAATAGGCTTGGAAATGGGTATTGAATATTCACGTTATTAAAACACATTCCTGTTTTTATTAATTTAGAACATAACACTTCACAAATATTACTGTGCTGTAACTGCGGGTGAATGAGGAGAGCTTTTCAGAGAGATTTCAGAGAGATTTCAGAGATTTGTCCTGAATTGCCTCTAGGGCTTGTCAGAGAGGTGGAGTTGAGGGGCTGCTCTGCAAGGGAAGGTCAGCCTGGAGCATCTGGGTCCGGTGGATCCCCTGGAGAAGGGCTCTGTCCCATGGTGCTCAAGTGAGTGGAGGTGCTCAAGGGAGTGGATTGCAACCAGGAACAGCCAATGGTCCTGGCTGCCAGGTAAGGCCATGTCCATGAGATTCTCTCCAGGCCAAGGTAGGAATGCAGGTCAGCAGCTCAGCATGGCACAGGACTGGGCAGAGGCATCCCTAAAATGCAGCTCAGTCAGGGACCATTGGCCAGATCTGAGCCTGAATGTAGCTCCTAAGCTCAGGCGAAGCTCCCAGCAAGGCTTCTCGTGGCTCTTTCACAGCAGCTGTACCCAAGGTACAACCACAGTGTGCAGGGCTGGTCTAGCTTGCCCAGAAGGAAAGGAGGATGAGGGAAGAGGCTGAAGAACCTGTTGATGTACTCAGAGCCCTGACAGAACTTCCCTCAGCCCCACCAAATGGCTTGTGTGCTTGTGTAAAATTTCTGAAGTGTCTGCAAAAAAAGAACAAATAGGATCTCCTGTATTACTTAGTCCCACATTCTGGTATCATAAGTAATGTTCAACTGTTTTTTTATAAAAGGGATTAAATCCCCTATTGTAGATCAAAATCAAGCTCCCTCTCAGCAGGAGATGTAACTTTTCATCTCAGAAGGAACAGAAGTGACTCTGAGTCCAGGCCCTGAACTGGTGCAGTTTTAATACAGCTCCACAGCAGTGATGAAGAGACATTCTTAGCTGAAGAGAGCTCTATTAAAATATTGATGAATTACTCTTTCAATAAATCTTTCAAAAAAGCCTTCCAACTGGATCTAGAAACTATGACTCCCTTTCCTCAGTCAGTGGCTTAAGCATTGGGAGTCATCTTTTAACCAGTTGTTTTTTGTTTTTTTTTTTTCTCCAGCTGTAGCCCCATAAAATCTTCATCAAGAGAGAAGATTCTAAGTTTCTATTCCAAGTAGACTGGAGCCACCTGATGGGTTGAACTCTTCCACAAGGCAGGAGATACACATTTTAATAGTATTCAGTGGAAGAAGACATTAAACTGAGTTCCCCTTTGAATGGTGAGCAGTTGAAAGAGGGTCATGAGTTGCTCTGCTTGTGTGAGAAAAGGCTTCAACTTCAGTTTCTAGGTTGAATCTCAGAAAGAAGGAAAAATTTATTTAAGGCACTGAAAAAAATAGAGGTTTAAAGGCTTTCACCATCATCAGTTCCCTGCTGGCTTTTTATAGGCAGCTGCCTGCTCAGCATGTTGATGCTTCTGATCTCACACAGAGGAGCAAGTTCCTCAGTACATCAAACTTCCCTCCATCTGAGGTACCTAATACGATGCCTTTTTGATTCAAGGGTTAAGAACACAGTTTAGCCATCTGGCTTCAGACACTGACAGCTAAATACATCTAACTGGGTATCTCAGAGTTCTCTTGTCAATGAATGAGATAAGCTACAGATGCTGGCTCAGGTGCAGTTCAAATGAACTGAGCTCTGAAGATGCTTACTTCTCTCCACTGAGAGGAAGAGGATAGATGACCTCCTCAGATACAGATATATATGTTGTAGACATCTGATTTTACTTGAAATGGACAAAACCACAATTAATGCAATGCATAGAGGTGAGCATGCAGAGCTGCATGAAAACAAACACGTTAAATACACATCCTACTGCAACCTGCTGCTAACATCATCAGGCTGGGGGGAAGGGAGCTCTGGGCTGGAAATCTAGTTTACAAGGGTGATCCTGAGCTTGAGCAGATGCATTTCATTTATCTGCTGTAGAAGGTGCTGTTTGGGTTGAAATTACTTACAGCTGGTCAGTTTTCACGACAGCCCAAAGATCCAGGGTCTGTCTTGATCCTGTCATGCAAGGATGCACTTAGACCCATCCTAAGCTTATCCATTAGCTCTTAAGTGAGACAAATTCAATGATTTTATTATATATGAAAGGAGGTTCCCTGGTGAAAATTGCTCCTGTTTGAAGTATTCTTAATTTCTTCAATGTACTGCACTTTTTCTATATTATTACTTACATATGGCAAGTTTCAAGGCACTTCACTACTATATACAAAGTCAAAGTATCTGCATATAGATAACAAACTGACAAAAATTGCCTTCTAGGTTAAACTAGAAGAACAGGTTTTTAAACAAGTGTTTATTTTTTCTTCACTGACTTTGAGTGCTGGGTTTTTATATTTTAATAAACCACCACATTTTTCTGATAATCCCACCATACTCTTTGAAGAGTCACCATATGTTGACAGAGTTTGTCTCTTGGCAGAAGAAACCCAATTGACTTTCAAATGAGCTGATACATACTTTGTACATACTTTGGTCTTTTGAGAGTCCCAGACCCCTGCTGATAACTTATCAAGGTCAGGTATTGGCAAAAATGCTTTTTTATTTTTGCTGGCATATTAGTACTTCCTGTCCCTGTGAAAAGAAGGAAAGTTACTGCTTTTTTTTTCATTTCCCGTGACAGCCTGTATTTGCTTTCAATCCATCCTCTTAGATGAATACACAAAATGTTGTCAGGTTTCTTTTGTATTATTTTTTGTATGCCCATGAAAATTGTATTTGTCACTACTTTTGTCAGCAGTGAGAATTCACCCAGCTGTGGTTAGAAAGACAGAAGAGTCCAGTTTCTTCCTTAGTACATAACATATATAAATTTAAGATCAACCTGCAGTGGTGAATATTAAATAAACATCATGTACCTTTGTAATTAGTAGTAAAAGAAAATGCACTCATAATGAAGTCCATCATTTAAAACTGACTGAATTTAACAATAACATTAATTACACCACTGTCAATATCAATTTAAATGACTGATGTCTGTCAGAACTGGCTGATTTATTCCCTACCACTGCAGAGATTCAAATGACATTCTGTGAGCCTCTGGCAGACAAGTGCATAATTAGGAAAGACTGACATCTCAAATATTGTTTTTATGAATTTGTGACTTACAAAGACTTCTATGTGATGATTATTTCCCGTTTAAAATTAAAATGAACATAAAACACTGACAGTCCAGATTTCTTCATTGTCCACTGAGGATTGGGTCCAATTCCTACTGACGTGATGAAAATATTTAGAGAGTGAACAGCAAGCATAATCTGTGCCTTTTAAGGAACAATTTGAGCTGTTGTAAATCTCTCCTAAGATACCAAACTTAGCATGGACAGTAATTTCCATAACCATTTCTCTTTCAGAAGAAAAATTTTAATCCTTCTCTTCCTTTTATATTTAAGACAAAATGAACAGGACTATGGATGTGCATATAAAATCCATCTTAAGAATGAACACAAATGTTCTTTTTTCTAACAAAGAGAACAAAAATTCTGAAGCAATATGTTGTGACTTTGAACAACACTAGTACATTCCAAGTAAAACGATGAAAATTAATTTATCTCTGAACTGAATAAAAAGTCTGGGTTGAAAAAAAAATTGTTAGTGATCTCAAATACTTATTTAAATCCATATGTGTTTGCAGAATTTTATAAAAGCAACGTGTTCTGAATGTTATCTGAGTTTTCCTGTGTTTTTCATGAGAACCATGTATTTTCAAGCAAAATTACTGTTATTATAAGGTAATGAAAACACAAGTGTTCATGAGAGAGAGATAGAGACAACAGCATATGTCATCTTTTTTATTGTGACTCTGCAAACAATTTTAAATGGAGTGAGCTTGTAGCAAAACTTCCAACCTCTCCATGTAACAAGGGCCTCAATCTCAAAAAAAAAAAACCAAAACAGGGAGACCTGAACACAAGAATGATTTTCCATCTTGTAAAAATTCATGTTTGTAGAAATGGGTTTGTTTCTATCAAGACACAGTTCACAGAGACAGCTCTAGTTGGTCTGTCTCAGGGGGAGGATTATAAAAGAGTTGAGAGTTCATATGTGACAAAGAGCAATCTAGTTTTAAAATTAATTCAGTTCAGGTTTAAACCATATATGTAGTACTAAAATTATTGACTTTGCTCTTAAGTGTGCAGTGGTGACCATACTAACTGATCCCACTGAGCATCTGCTAGAACTGGAATAAGCATCTCTAGATGAAACCAAAATAAAAGTTGCTGAGCACTGGTTCCTCTTCACTGTCTTCCAGCCTAAAAGTGTATCTATATACATATATATATATATATGATATATATACTAATATATCTAAAAGTATATCTATCCTGACATCCCATGTTGCACTGTGCTTTTTCTGCATCTCCTTTTTATGTCTCTTCTTTATATTTTCAAATTTTTTTAAGCTTTGAGCTGTCATGTCTGAACCTCAAGGAGAAGAAAGGGATGTTCCTCTGTTATGTGCATATGCTTCTGAGAAGCATATTGAGCTCTATTTCTATGGCATTAAAAGACAAAAATGCCCTTTTGAGTTTGTTTTCTGTGCTTCCCCTCAACAGTCTCAGTTGAGGTTTTTGCCTTTTCTGGAAAACAAAGTACCTTGGATGCTGAATGGGGGCCTGGTTCCTCCCTAATGTCCTGACTAGAGCAAAACTATGCACTCACATGAGATGCTGGGTCTCATGCCATCCCTCACAATGGGTCAAATCTCAAAATTCACTTTATCTTTGACAAAGTGCAGTGTTCTCCATTAACTGTTTATCCTCTGTAGGATGGACAAGGTTATTTGTAGCTGGGGAAGCCTTTTTTTTATGATAAGGAGGAGACCAGCCAACTTTATGAAATGAAATATTTATGAAATGAAGTTTATGAAATGAAATACTGTTTAAGTGTCCAAATAAAAATGGAGAAAATAAATCCAGTTTCAAATGAACTGCTGGTGAACATTTATTCTTACCAGCTGTAAAAAGACCAGGGAGTAGATGGGTGATATTCATGTACTGGCTGGCACACACAGAATGGATTTGTTTCTCTCACTCCAGGTCCACAATAGTATATGAGTTAACCACTACCACAGCAATTGTTTATGAATTATTTCAGCAGAGATGCAAATGAGCATAGTTTTATTGCACCAAGGCTATACTGCATCATATTGGATCAGTTCTGTCTGAGAATTCTGTATCATGTGCAAGACAGCATTCAAATTTAATTAAATACTTGGATTTGACCTTAATTAAATCATTCTAATTTACATATTTTAGGGAAAAAATATGGATCTCTACTCATTACTGGCTTCTAACTGTACTAATTACTGAGGCTAAATTGCTTAGGAAAAATGCATATTGAAAATCTTTCCCAACTGTATTAAGCTTGATTGGAATATACATAATGATCATCAAAGGCCCTGTAATTTCAGTGTGCAAAGCACATTCAAAACCACATGTATTGCTATATTAATGTCTAATTTAGTACGAGTTTGTTGGTTGCCTATCATTCCACTAAAGCCCTCTGTGTAAGCACATGTTGAACATTAATCCTGTAATTATTCAGCAAAACATTTGCATTTGCAGTGTTTGAGATGCTAACCCAGAGGGACAGTTTTCTGAAGTCCAAATGGTCCCACAGAAGCAGTCTGGAAAGGCATTCAAAGGAATCATGTGAAGCTTGAAAGATGGGCCTGACACCACTTCTAAATTCACCAGGACAAAGGATTTCATCATTTGGCCAACCATGTCTGAAAATTCCCTATTACCAGGAAAGCCTACGGAAGGTACAAGGATTATTTGATAAGTACTCTGCCTCTGTAACATATACAGTTCCCCAGGGTACTCATTTCTCCAGAAAAATGACATGTTTGTTATAGCAGATCTTCTTTTTCATTTAGCTCCAAGAATCTGTTGTGAAAATTATTTGTCATTGTACAGAAGGTGACAGAAACTTTGAAAGGAAACAACTAATTCCTGGAAACAACTTATTCCTCATCTTTTTTTTTTTTTTTTTTTTTTTTTACTTTCTTTTTTATGTCTTTGCTGCAAATAGTAATCTGCATATCATTTCTGCATTTAGTATTTTAAGACTTAAAATTATACCTTCGGATATATTTAATTCAAGGACTAATCTAAACTGGGCTGAATATGATGGCTTGATTTTTCTTATGAACAGAATTTTCAAGTCTTATAAACACCATGACCATTCCAGTTGTTATCAGAACAATCCAACAGAGAGCACTCATGTACTGTGAGAACCGAAGCTGTGTATAGTTAAAGGACAATTTTGTATCTGAAGATGTTCTTTTTGTCTTTAAAAATAATCAACTGTAAAAGCTCCGTTCCTTGTCAAGTTTTACAATGACATGTAATAACTGCAGAAGAAACAAGCATCATCTCACATAATTAAATGGAGGAAGAGAGGGAATTCTAGATGAGAACAGCGGGATTCAACCTGGAATGAGGCTGGGGGGACTGTAGGAGTCTTGGGCAAAGGATAAGCTGTGAAAATTTACTGTGAGGATGGTGAAACACTGGAAGAGTTGTGGGTTCCCCATCCCTGGAATTATTCAAGGTCAGGTTGGATGGGGCTTTGAGCAACCTGGTCTGGTGGGAGGTGTCCCTGCCCATGCAGGGGGCTTGGAACTGAATGATATTTAAGGTTCCTTCCAACCCAAATCATTCTATGATTCTAGGAAATGGATCCTTCTGCTGAGGGACACTTGTAAAAAGTTTTGCTGGATCAACACTGTGATGTTCTGGCATGCAGAAAATGTTGTTGCACTGAAAATTTTTCATCAAGAAATCCGTATTTGTGTAAATGTGGGACGGATCCCCAAAGACCACAGTAAATATTCAGCACTGGAGACCCAGCACAAGACCTGGGTGCAAATACATAATCTTCCTATAATAAATGTTTTTCTGGAGAATTTGGAACTATTTCACATAATTAGAAAATCCCATTCTGTTTATAGATACACTTCATAACTCTGACACTGAAATCTCTTCTCTGATTGAAAATAATAAAATAAAGATCTGCTCAGTGTAGGGAGGAATATGACATGTTTTAATGCAGTGCATCACACACCTGGATCCACAGGTATTTTATACAGGAAAATGCAGACAAAGGCATTTGAAAGACAGTTACAATGCAGGGAAGAGGGATGCTGTAGTGGTAAGGTCACAGAATCTGGTTTTTCTTTGCTATTCAATTGCCTAGTGTAAAATTATAACTCACACCATCAAACTGCATACCATGGGATGGCAAGTTAATTCACTTGTTCAAAGTTCAGTGCTTTAACCCACAGCAAATGCAAGAGGCTTAGATGAATCTGAAGTGCATGAAAAATCTATCAAAACCTGAAAAAAAGAGTCTAACTGTTGCTCTGAAGGTTTTCAATGGATAGAGTTAATTACTGACTTAAATTAACAGTCATGCCATTACTGTAATTAATATTGTAATGATACTTAGTTACCTAGATGAATGCTGTCTACTTCATGGTACCAAACACAGTACAGTTTAATAAAACCACACTTGAGAGGATTTGGGTACCTACATCTGAACAGCTAATCCCAAAATCTCAGCTGGCAGCTGCTCAGCTCTGTCTAAAACATACAGACCCATTCTCTTTGACCTGAAGAATCCCTAAAATCCTAAATCTAACTGTTCCTACAGAAGTGTTCTGGGTACCAAGCTCCTGGAAATGCTCTCTTGCAATATGGTTAAACTGTGCTGCCTCCCTACAAGTGAGGTCTTTCTGTCAAAATGCTTACAGCATTCTGGGACCCACCTTGTGCACACACCATGGAAGGCTCAGCTCTGAGGATTAGCTTGCTGCTTTACCTTGCTCTTCTTTTCCACTGTTGCAATCATTCTTCCCTACCCTAGGCTTTAGGCCATTTTACTGGACTTCAATTTGGTAAAACTGAGCCATTTATAAAACCAAAAAATTATACTCAGGAGTTTATGAATATATTCTAGTAGAAGGACTAGAGATCTTGCAAGATCTTAGCACCTAATGGGGTTAATTTTGGAATCCATAGGCATTAACAACATTTTTCTGCTGTAAATATCACCATTCTGCATCACTTAATATCAAATAAATTTAAACATTCCTAAATCAGAGAAGACAAATCTGATGCAGTACTAGCAAAAATATCTTTTTTAAAAAAGTCTAAAATCTGTGAGCACTGAAAGACACCCTCAAACTTTATTTGAGAATCCCTCACTGTTCTCACATTAGTCTGATTTTAAGAGTGTAGTGGATGGGACACATTCCCCAGTTTGAGCCTTCAATCCCTTGTCAGCACGGCTTCCCATACAGCTTAAAATGAAGAGTGGTTGGATACATCTTGATATTTGCCTAATATTAAATGTCTTTGAAAAGCAGGTCACTTAGCTACTGCCTCCGTTAGGAAAAAAACCCAACAACCCCAAAACATTAAAAAAATAAAATGTCATTCCAAAAGGCCTATAACTTGTGAGCATGCAAGCTTTTCCTGTTATATTTCATTCAAGTCTTATACTCAGTGATTAGGAAATTATTTAATATTTTGAACTATGGTTTAAAACCTATATGGGAGGTGAATTGCTAGGAAAATCAATGGTCACCTGTACCTATGCACACATTTAGGGATGAAATAAAAATAAGCAAATCAAAACAAAAAAACCCCCCAAAATACAGTTGCACTAATGGGTAGGTTTTCTAACAACAGGAGCTGAGAAATGCAACATTCATGAAGTCTGATGTTTAATTTCTCCAATTATCTTTTTTCTTCTTTGTGACTTCTGTATTCAAGCTTATGCAGACCCAAGAAACCTGTGCAGCAGTGACATTCAATTAGTGATAAGGTTTTTGTATCTGGAAGAATCTTTAGTTCTACAACCAGGCAGGGAGTGAGTTGGTGTCTTACCATTATTTGTCACTGCTGGATAAAAAATAGTATCTGTAACAGCTTAAACTGCAACAAACTATGTCCCAAAGATCCCTTTGCAATGCAGGTGGCAAACCTGTCTGATTCATGAAGCAGCTGCTATCTTCAGGAGCAGATCCTGTCAGACACATTCATCTGGCCACACTGTGGAAAAAAGAGCAGATTATGCACTTTAGACCAACAATCAAGGATGAAGCTCTCCAGTGTCTCATTAGAAATAACAATGATGTGAGAGAATTCAAGGCCATTTGCTTTCATTGGCCTCACAAATGACAACTCATATTTAGACATCTGGGACAATTGTTTCCAAAATTAAGACACTGGAAATAGCACTTGTTTGACTAAAATAATCTCTGAAATATTTCATTCAATACTGGCAGTATTTGTGATATTCTTGTTTCAAATGATGATAAAATTCAGTTCTCACTAAAACGTTCCAAAGTTAGCACTGCCAAAAAAGAATAAAATTAATTTTGATTTTTATAGAAAAACATGGCATGAAACTGAAAATTAATACAAGACATTGTAGATAAAAAGGATGGGTTCTATAAAGACACAAGATGTGGAAAAATGCAAGAGGGACTTATTTTTCCACTGATGGTTAAAGAAAATGGAACTGAGCTAAGAGAAATTAGGTCTGCAGACAGCTTGGCAAATATGCAGGAAGTAACTTTATGTCTGTAAGATCATGCAAAATATATCAAAAGGCAACAATTACTCCCTGAGAGAGACTGGCAGTCTGCACTGGTAGTAATTATCAATTAAAAACCTCAGTCTTAATAATTAGTAATCAGTAAGTCTGTGGAAATCATAAAATGCACAGTATCTTATCTAATTGTGCTAAAATAATTATATCCAATTCTCTGAGCACTGCAGAAGTTTTCATCTGCATGAATTGTACAGGCAAGAGAGAAACCAAAAGGCTTTTTAATTTCCATTTTCTTTTGCAAAGGATGGTTGCCAAAAAGCTCTTCTGACTATTGATCAGGCATTGGTGGGCAATTTGTTCCAGGCTCTTCTATCTTCCATGGATAGAATTTTTATGCCAGCTGTTTTCCCAACTAGTTTTAAGTCTTCCTCACTTCTGTGGGGAAAGAAAAAAAAAAAAAAAAGATAGGAAGAAACACTTCCTTTCAGTCCAAAGCCTCACAGACTTCTGTGAGACACTGAAAGATCATCTTCAGGATGTTCAGGATGGATTAGAAGAGGCATATGCACGACAGTCTCTCCCAACATAGTTGCTCATATCTTCCCTGTGACTGAGTTATTCACATGTGGGTATGCATAAATAGAAGGGAGAAAGGGTGGAGAAATCACCACTTTTTTTCACACTTTTTCAATATCTAGGACTCAGAATGCATAAATACCATAAGCTACTGCTTCTGTCCTCATTAGTATCTCTGCCTGCAATGTTAAGTATTTGAGGAGATGGCTTGTAGTCAGCTTGTCAGAACTCTGGACCAAACTTTTAGTCAGTGTTGGAGATCTAGCAGGATTACTGAGGGATGTCTCTTTGTAGTGATGAACAGAAATGTACCTTACCAGTTTAACAGGATACTGAAACATCACATACACAGATATGGGTTGCATTAGGGTCTTGGCTAGACATCATCCTGTCCTCCCAGTGTCAGTTTTTTGGCACTGCTGTATCAGCCATGGGGTTACACCTTCTCTCTCACACTTGGTTTGTAAGTGTGTTTGAATACTCACAAAAAATATGAAATTGCACTGAGATCTACAAGCCCAGGTCCCCAGCAGCTGATGGGTCTCTTTGATGACAGAGAGAAAACCATCCTGTACAGCAGAGTAGCATCTGTTTTAACTGCATGAAAATATTATAGCAGAAGTTCAAAGAAGTACATAAAATGTATCCCAGCCACACTCAGGAATCTGAATTAAAAGGAGCAGAAAAATAATCAACAGCTACTGTGAGACAGCACAACCTGTAGCCCTCCTGGATGCTGAATTCTCCTGCCTGGAGTGACGAATGCTGCCTCACCCTTGCAGCTCCTCTGGCCCCAAAAGATGCTTTGGCACAGAGGAAGAGCTGGGAAAGGTTCACAGAGCAGCCTGGCCTCCTCCCCAGGGAGCTGTATGGTGTCTGTAGCTGCCTCTGGTTCCCCCAGGGCTGCCCTGGCCACCAGACCTTGCCCTGCATCCAGGCTGAGCCCTCCTTGCTCAGCAGAGTCAGTTCAGACTGCCCCCCGAGTCCCAGCCTCCCAAAACCTCTGCATGTACTGGGGTGGCACAATCCAGAGCAGGCACCATAAAATCTTATCCTTGGTGCTCTAATTCTGCCTCTTTGGTGAGCTACAGCACACCTCTGGTGAGCAAAACACACGTACATAAATAGCTGGAACTATGGGGCAGAGGAGCACCAGCTGGGAGACAGGGGAGACCCAAAGCCAAGTCATTTATTTATAGTGCAGGAATGGCCAGGCTACTCCAGAAAGGGCACAGGCATCCCCAGCACTGGTGCCCAGTAATCCCTAATTAAAGCAGATTAATTAATTTACCATCACAGGTGCAGCCATAAATTCAGGGGCTCTGCTCCTTCCCTCATCTTTAGATGCTGGACTCCACACACAGGTGGGCAGACCACAGCCCTTCTCTCCAAATTGTGAGAGCAGGCAGCTTGGACACACTGAGCTCTTTGTCACTGGCCACCATAAATATTTGGCAGAAGGAGGTAAAATGCCAGCTGCTTGTCCCCAGGGTCTGCAGAAACCTTCCTCCACCCCTCCAGAAAAAGGCCCCAAGGGAGATGGATATGCTTAGACTTAGCTGCACTTCACCCGACAAGGACAAAAAGCACGACTCATATTTAAATACTTCTTAGGACTCTGTTCTACATTTGGTAGACAAACACAATTCTTCAGCTGATCCATAACAAGCTCTGCCTGAGTAATGCATAAGCTGTGCTCCAAAATAGCTGTGTAGTTTTGCTCTGCCATTATCCAATTCTTCAGCCCAGGCCTGATACCTATTTTCTGTCCTTTCAGGTGCTGATAGTTTCTGAATTGGTGTTAGCTGGGTTAGAGCAAAACGCCTGTGGCTTTGTGTTCAGGCTCAATGCCAGGCAGAAATCCCTAATCACATTAAATCCTGCTACTCTCTGCAGAGAAACTCAGACACCAGCGACACATTCGAAGGCCTTCCTTTTGTTTAGCAGCATTGCTCTGCCCACAAGCTCATCAATAACAATATTAAAATCCATTGATATGCACAGCTGGACCATCTGAAAAACTGATCTAATAGTCAACAGATGAGTGCTTCAGTTGCTTAACACTGTTAGATATTAGAGCCCATTGGATTTTTTAATCCAGAAAATAGCATTTCCTGTGCTGAAACCCCATCTCCTTACATGCATTTTGCACTAATTCTGTTCCTTGGAGGGAAAAAAAAAGAGAGGTTTTTTCCCTTAGTTAGGCAGAGTCCCATTTCCTGGGACTGTAAATTGTGCTGTCACAGGAGATAAATGAAGCATAGGTGGTCAAGAACAATATTGGTTTATGTTGTAAAGCCTTTAGAAGAACATCATACAAGACCAGAGAAACTAATGAACTCATGGGAAGAACATGTTGCTTGGACCACGGTACCACAGGCACACATTTTGGTGATAAATTAAAAAAAACCTTGAGGTGCTACATGTCTAAATTAAAACTACATGTTTCAGAGAAATGGAAAAAAACCCCACCAAACAATTACATGAAGAAGCCAATAAGGAAAAAAACAACTAACCAGTTATGCTATAAAAACAATCCCAGTCAGAATCAGGCTCTCCACTGTCCGACAGAAGGATACACCTTTTGGGAGTCTTAAATTCAGCCTGTTTTGAGGAATTAGAATATAATAATCTGCTGTAAACAACACTTACACAGCAGTCTGCTTAGGCTGCATTCACTGCAGATCAAAATCTGTCATCAGTTCTGTGTAACTAACAGTAAGGATGATGAAAGACACAGACACTGGAGTGGTATCAAAGGACTCAGAAAGAAATTTCTGAAATGTTTTGGAAACCTTGGGGTTTTCATTGTAATGTTTGTATTCACCAGCAGGAATCCAGAAATATGAACAGACACATGACCTTTCTTTGGCCATAAAGGAATTCTTAAGAGAGGGATACACAGACAGGTATTTAACACTGAGCAATGCATATGTGTTCTGTAGTCCACAACTGGGTTTCAAATATAATCTGTCAGCATCCAGGACCTGTACCCTATGAAGATATTTCTTTGAACACTTTCTAAATTCTTCCAGCCACAGTTCGATAAAATTTACAGTAAAGAAAAAATATATTAAGACACATAGCAAATGTATTGCTAAACCAGTCTGTTTAAATATTCTTGATAGCATTAGGAAGTAATACCTGTTAAAATACAGCTGTTCATAGGTGCCAGCTTCATCACTGTCTTTTAACTCCATGTAAACCATACAGCCTTATATGTGGAACTGGAAATAATGATCTCAGTTTGTTAATATTTTACAGCCACTTCGAACATATATAAATGACTATTCAAGCTACAGGACAGAAGAGAAACAGGCCTAGATTCTGTTTTATAAATAAAATATTTGATGCATCAGGTTGCCTTTTACATTCCTGTAACTTCACTATAGCTGTGGGGTTTTTTGTTACTTGTTAAAGCAGAAATTGGTTCCACATGTGTGATAGATGGTGCATCCATCAGAAAGAATCTGACAGAAATAATGTATTTAGTTTTTGTATCACCATAGCAGCTTAGAATATTATGTGTTGTATACTTTAATAGAACAGAATATACTGAATGTATAAATACTAGATTGTATGTCATAACTTTAGCTGTTACAGATTTTCAGCATCTTGTCAGAAAAGGAGTCTAGCATGTTAAATGGTATTATAAAGATTTAATCCATATGTGGAACTGCTATGAAATATACTCCAATAATTTTTATATATTAGAAGTACTTTGATTTGCTTATTTAGTTATCTTTCTCTTGTCTTCCCCACACATTTCTTCTTTTTCTCATGCAGTTCCATAGTTATAATAAAGATTAAATTTATCATTTACTTTTAAGTCAGCTTTGACCTTTATATTCTAACACAATAAAAGAGAATTTTACAGTGCTTAAGATTTAGTAATATTGTTATACTTTGTTGGTTAATCCCCTTCCCCCAGCCTGTCACAGACATAAATAATGAAGTGTTCCCATGGTGATTTTCACTGGAATCATGTCTAATGTCTAATGTCAAGCAAAAGAGATTAAATATTTGCCAAGAGAAACTGAGTGACTGATTTTCTAAATGTGTCCTGGATTGTGAAGAAAATAGTATAATTCTATCACATTCTATTCAAGCGTATAATTTTACTGTTTTAAATTAAAGAAGGCACCATGTTTTTAAAAAAATAAAAATAAAAAAATTGAGTATCTGTAGTAAGGAACAGGATCTAAAGATCCACTACATCAGCTACAACTTCACACCTGATGAGATCACAAATGATACATATTTCAAATATTTTTTATTGCAGCACTTAGAATTTCTGTATAAGGTTTTGCTTTGAAGCATTCCTCTCCCCTAATGTAATTTTATGGGGAAATTTTTAATAGTTTTGTTCCTTGGTGAAAACTGAGGCCTTATGATTCTCTGACATAAAAAATCATAGCTGCCCTGAAATCAAGGTTATTTAATGTCAACTGATGGTCTGCAGAGTTGTTTTCATTCTTAGCATTGACAAGGTACTGGGATTTCAGGCAGTGAAGGGGAAAATAAAGTGTTAAGCACAGGTAGTTAGGATAAACAGTAACTACAGGATAAATACTTGAAGTGCAGCCATGAAAATGAGAGGAAGCATCTTTCTTGCATAGTGCTGCAGTCAAGATCAAAAAGAAAAATTCAGAAAATATAGTTAAAAAAACATAGGAAAAACTTGTCAGATCTTGAAGGAAAACAGTAAGCATGTATTTTCACCTCATGGTTTTAAAATTAATTTTATAAACAACAATATTAGAAAGCAAACTCCTAAGAAAATATTGAGGCTATAAGGCACATTTTTTTACTTACGGTTCTTCGTTCTTCCAGTGTCTGTGAATGATGTCAAATCTCCTTTAAAGTCAGGGGCAAGACATTTATTGAGGTTAAGAATTCATCCTATATTCCTAGGATTTAAAACACTCATCTTTGTCAGAGGGAGAGAGAGACTTACACATTGGAAACTGAACTACACAGTTTTAATGAAACAGTAGTGAAAAAAAGAAAAAAAAAAAAACAGAAAAATGTTACCACGTTCCTCCCCCGTTTCCCCCAGTAACACTCACCTCACCACACAGGCTGCAGGGCAGACCTGGGAAAGTCCAGGCTGGACTCCTGGAGTCAGCAGCAGTCGGGAGCTGGAGGCAGGAACACACAGATTCAGGCTGGCAGGGGTCAGGACCACAGGCAGACAAAAGGATGGAATCCTCCCAAGATGCTGAAGCAAACAGAAAGAGGCAAAGAAGGCCTGAAGGGGCTTGACCCTCATGATCCCACAAATTTATGCTGAGCATAAAGCATATAGGATGGAATACTCCAACTGGTGAATTTTGGCCACCTGTCTTGTCCACTCCTCCCTAAAGGAGGGTTGCAGGTGTGACCCTTTTACTCCTGTTCTCTTTCAGGACCATAAGATGTCTCTCAGAACCAAGCAGGGGCCTTGGTTCTGCAAACATTCTTCAGCCATAGCTGAGAAACTTGCTGTTGATTTCAGCAAGTGCAGCTACTTATGAGAAACTTAGCTGGAAGTAAAATTACAGGACAGAACATTAATCCTGGTCCAAACCAGGATAAGCTGTTACAGAGAAAATATGATTCTGAAACCTGTTAATTTAACATAGAAAAATATGTAGGGTAACTAAATCCCCTCCTCTTTATTAAAACTGACTCTCCTGGTTGAAATCCTACTGTTTTATTTTAATGCCTTTCCACACAAACCTGAACACCTTTTCTTTCAAAAGCTTCATGAATCTGGTCCAGAAGATTGTGCATGTATTATAATGTGATTCAGCCTATATGGGCCATATGTAAGGCTTTCAGGCTTCAACTAAAATGTCACTGGCTTTATGAAATTCAAATAGATCCACATTCCATATAGGTTGTGAAGTTTCTCCACTCATTTGTAGAGAATACTGCAACAAAAGCACTAAGTTTATGGGTAGCACTGGAGTAGCACCATGTGTGACAAAGTCCAGACTGTCTCTTAGAGAATTCCAGACTATTTTGCTTTTGTGTAAGCAGTTCTGACGTCAGGCATCAATTGGTGAGGGGATGGTGGTTGTGTTGGGATGTCCCAGCACAGCGACAGAAAGGTAAATGTGCCGTCCCCAAGGTGTAGGTGACAGAAGATGCATAGATCTCCATCTCACACCTGGGTTTTTTTCTGGCCTGATAGGGTATTTTCTGGGAATGGGCAGCTTTTCCCAGTGTTATCCCAGTGTGTATGTGCTTTCACCTTCTACCCCTAAAGGTTAAAGTCCCAACTTTTGGCTTCTCTTTTCATAGCCTCCATGGTGCAGTAAATTTTACTGGTTTTCCTCCGAGTACAAAAGAAATTAAGATAATTTTGTGTGCTGGGGTTCTTACACCCAAACTAAACAGAACATGTGTAAGAACACAGCAGCAGAGAACAGACTGAAAGTTGCTTGCAGAGACCAGGGCATACATCTGTATTGCTTTGCTTGATTTGTCCTGATTAAGACTGCAGGAAGGAAGAGCCAAGATACACTTTTTTCCTCTACAAGACTGAAAGACAGGGTAACACTTTTGCTTCCAAGATGCAAAAGCCTCCTGCATCAGACCAGACAGCAACTGCATAACATGAGACAGGGACAGGTAAGGCCTTGTCTTTCTCTAACTTTGTTGGCCTTGGTCCTTTAGCTGATGAAGCACTGATCAGATCACTACCCAGCCAGCCTCCAGCCTGGCACTGGAAGAATGCAGCTGCAAAATCTGGGAAGAGCTCATTCCTAGCAAATACCACCCAGATAGGCCAAAACTGATTATGGCTAAGAGATATTAATACATTTTAGCATGAAAGAAGTTTTATTGGTGTAAGATTATATAATGCATAATATATGCCCAAACGTATGTCCAAGGATCAGTCATGACGCATTTCATCTTGGGCAAGAGGCTATGGTTGTTTGAATTAAGTAATAAAGAGGTTTTTTAAACCTTTAATGGAAACCATAGATAATGCCAAACAGATGGAAAGTTCTTCTTTTTTCACTGCCCATTCAGGATAAATTCTATTGATTCAGCAGAACTGACCCAGCCTTTTGTTATCTGAGTTGATACAGCTGATACAACTACCTTGTGCATTTTCTGTGCTGTGGCATAAGAAATGTGCATAACATACTTTCCAAGAGCACTGGTATAATGAAGCAAATTACTTGAACATCAACACAAAGTATCAGCCTATTATTAAAAAAGCATTATTCCTAAAATTAGAAAAAGAGGATATTAAGGTAATTTTAACCTAATACTAGAAAATTTCTCCCAGTAGGTTCTTCTGAATTTAGTAAGAGCATCTGAAAGCACCTGATTGATAGCAGTTCACCTGACCTGCAAGGAAGATAAATTCGGATCTTAGATACCACAATTTAAAAAAACATATTGTACAGTTATTCTGTTATTCTTATGAAGACCCTTTGGAGAAGGTTATTATAGTCACCAGAGATGCTTTTGCGTTTGAAACAACAGTGAGTGCAGTTTGGAGACTGGTTTTACTCACCAAAGATAAGTTAGGAAATGCTGGTACAGGCATTGAAACCCTGGTCTTTATTACAGGAATACTCTCAAATGTTACCCTTTCCACAAGTTTCAAAAGTACATTTCAGCCTGTAATGGAATAGAATCATAGAATGGTTTTGTTGGAAGGGACCTCTAAAGGTCTTGTAGTCCAACCCCTCTGCAGGGAGCAGGGACACCCTCAATTAGATCAGGTTTCTCAGAGTCTCATCAAGCCTCACCTTGAACATCTCCAGGGACAGGGTCCCAACTACCTCCCTGGGCAACCTGTTCTGTTGTTCTACTACCTTCATGGTAAAGAACTTTTTCCTAACATCCAATATAAATCTACTTTTCTCTGATTTAAAACCATTGCCCCTCATCCTGTCACTCCAGGCCCTTGCAGTCCATCCCCCTCTTTCCTGTAGGTGCCCTTCAGGTACTGGAAGGTTACTGATTAACCTCCCCAGAGCCTTCTTGTCTCCAGGAAGAACAACCCCAGCTCCCTCAGACTGTCTTCATAGCAGAGGTGTTCCAGCCTCCTGATTATTTTTATGGCCCTCATCTGGACCCACTCCATCAGGAGCTCCCTTGTCCCTGAGGACCATTTCCCAGTGAGTCCTGTTGCCTAACTCCTCCAGAGGGATTGCACTGGAAAAAAGGGAAAAATGATGAAAGCAAGAGAGAGCAAGAAGAATATTGCAGTCAGTCAGAAGTTACAGAGAAAAGATGGTAAAGGCAGCAAAACACCAGTCTGGGCTGAAGCTTGCTGGACAATTCAGCAAGAACATAACTTGTTTAAAATGGAGGGGGAAATAGTGAAAATAAACTCTGTAATAGAACCTGTTGTATGAGGCTCTAGATACCTTATGTGCAATTTTGAGACCCACTTTCTAATCAGGCAAGCTTGCTTTGAATAGTTCCTGTCAAGGCCAATTTTGCTGAAGTTGATTGACATCTGTAGTCAGCCAGAAATACTGCACTTGATGAGGATAATTTTCGACAGCAACAATTTTTTCTTCCTTTTGTAATGTTCTACTACTGTGGAGTTTTTTGTTTTAAATACATTGAAAAAATACTCTATGGAATTTAATAGTTTTCTGGTTTTAATCCCAGTGAGAACTCTGAAGCTTTTTACATTTCATACCTAATCTTATAGGTAGTATACCCATAAAATCCAAGGGAAGACAGAAAGAAAACGAGTTTTTAAATTACCCAAGAAATGAAAAAAGGAAACTCTTTTTTTTACAGAATCAGCCCTTGACATGAAGTACAGAGCTCAAAACCAGGAGATTTTAGTACCATTTTGTGTATTGTAGAACTTATTCTCATTACCTACTAGTTTTGCTTAAATCACTAGCAATGATCATATTGACAGAAATAGTGAGTTACTCAGACAAGCCCCCAGCCTGAACTGTGGGTAAACATCAGATATAGGATTGGACCTAAAATGCCTCAGCATAAATAAAATACGTGTCACTACAGAACCCTTGAGCCAAAGTGACATAATTATTCTCACTTTTGAAGAACGAGCCAGTAAAAGTTCTTAATGTCAGACCTTTGTTAACATCACAGCAAATGCAAGACTCATCAAAATTAACAATTTTATCTATTTTCACAAGGCTAAGAGAGTTCAAGGGCATCCTGTGTATTACAGAGCAGATGTGGTACAGGGGTGCTTAGATACCTCTGTTGTGGTCCTCGTCTCTCCACCAGGTTTAGGAAGGGATACATTTTGTTGTACCAGCTCAGTCTTTGTCTTTATCACAATTCATGCTTTGAAAAGTAGAGTGGAATCATAGAATCATAGAACGTCAGGTTGGAAGGGACATCAAGAGCCATCTGGTCCAACCTTCCTAATATTGTTTATATGAGATGTCTCAACGCCCCACTGAGCTGAGACTTAAAACTTTCCAAAGTGGGGGAATCCACCACTTCCCCTGGGAGACCATCCCAATGTCTGACTGTTCTCATAGTGAAAAATTTTCCTCTTGTGTTCAGTCCATTTTGCCAGAAGCAGCTTGTGCCTATTCTCCCTTGTCTTGTCCAAGTGACTCCTTGTAAAGAGGGAGTCTCCATCTTCTTTCTAGCCCCCAAAATCCCCCTTAATTCCAGCTTTCTTTGAAGCACTGAGTACAAACTCAGACTTCCAAAGGTTTCTCTTCATTATCACTCTTTCAGTTTCTGTCTTGCCTCTCAGCTGATTCTTTGACATACTCAGAAATCAGTCTGTTATTTTCATATCTTGCATTGGCACAGACTGAAAACTCTTTAGCAATCCATTTCACTGGATTTGCAGTTTTTATTTTCTAGGCCAGTTGCTCTTCTTTTGTGCTTTGTTTAATATTGTGAACACTATAGACGCATGTATAAAGAGCATGGATGGGAGATACACTTAAATTTGGAACAAGAAATTATAGCCTACCTAACACATTGGAGTTCTGCCCTGGGCTCTCAGCCTCAGAGCTTATGATTTTAATTAGTCCTAGAAACCGAGTCAAATGACTGAGAAGGATTTGTTTTAGTCCTGATCCTCCAAGAGGACAGACATGGGAACGTTGTTTTCCTATGGAACTGGCCTGAAAACAGAAGTATTTTATTAGATCTTCTGTCTTATAAAACAGCAGTGAAGTGTCATTTTAATTCAATATTTGATGATGAATTGCAATGACTAATGAATTTTATTTCTGCAAGTTTTGAGTGAAATCTGAATATTTCAAGTTTTGTTCTGTTTCTTTTTGAAAAGATTTTTTTTCTACAAGTTTTTTAAAAGAGTTTTCTCAAAGTTCTCAAACTTCCTCACTCAGTGCAAGTAAAAACATGTATGTGTAATGAGCAGGTGTGTAGCATGTACATGGAATATGCTGGATAATTTAAGTGCATTGTTTTCAAAGCTTTGTAAAATACAACTAGCTGGAGAGTTTCTTTGTGATATTTCATGGGTTCTAGCTCTCCTGATGCACAGTATTTTTTTCAGTTTGTTGAATCAACCTATTTTGCCATGACTGGATTCTTTCCACTGCATGTGCACTCTGACATGGGACCTGGGAATTCTGCTGTATTTCAGACAGCAACTTTTTGGGGAAGCCAGCTTTGCAAACCATGGAAAAGATATTTGTTTACAGGACTAACACTGCAGATTTTCATACTATTGTTTTAAGCCCATAGAATATTGTTTGAAATATAATTTTTTTTTAATTCATTCTTTTTATTTTATATAACTCCACTGAACTAGTAATATAACATGATCATCAAACTCAAACACAGGAACAGAGAAAAAGTCTTGCAAAATCTGTATTTGGACCAGGCTAGTCAAACAAGCTTTTAAAATTTCATTTTTTCATTTCCCAAGCTGCGACCAGCTCTGGGAAAACCTGGGCAGATGGTACTTACTTACTGAAACTAGCTCTGCAGTCATATACTGGAGCTGTCTGGGAAACCTGAAGTGAAAGAAAAAAATAAAATTATTCCCAGGAATGTATCCATCACAGTGAAAGATACTGATTCTGCACTAGATTAGTCAAATGGAACACTCTGATGGGAACTTAGAGACTCCAGGCAAAATCCCCCTGCCTGAATTTAGAGCATTTTTCACTTCTATATTCCACAAGAATAACTACCATATATATAGAATAACTGATTTTAGTGGCTGACAGCTACAGTTAGGGAGGTGTCAGTGCTTCTGTCTCCTCTTCCTTTCCTTTACCCACTGCCAAAGTCTCCTCCTTTGTCCCTGTCACGGTTTAACACTAGCCCAGCAATTAAACCAAATAACAGGTGCTCTCTGTTGACCCCCCTCTCCACCCTGATGAAGAAAGGAGAGAGAATAAGGGAGAGAGACTTATGGGTTGGAAACTAAACTACACAGCTTTAATGAAACAGTAATGATAATACAGAAAAAAAATTACTAAATATATACAGATATACAGGAAAATTGATACCACGTTTCTCCCCCCTTCCCCCTGATAACTCTCACATCACCACCGAGGATGCAGGGCAGCCCTGGGAAAGTCCAGGCTGGACTCCTGGAGTCGGCAGCAGTCGGGAGCTGGAGGCAGGAACACACAGATTCAGGCTGGCACAGATCAGGACCACAGGCAGACAAATGAATGAAATCTTCCCAGGATGCTGAAGCAAACAGGGACAGGTGAAGAAGGGGAAGCAGGAAGGGGTTTGGCCTTTGTGATCCCTCAAATTTATACTGAGTATGACGTGTATGGGATGGAATACTCTGTTTGGTCAATTTTGGCATCTATCTTGTCCATTCCTCCCCAAAGGAGGACTTCAGGTGTGACCTTTTTGCTCCTTTTCTCCTTCTGGAGGGCAAAATGTTCCTCAGAGCTGAGCAGTGGCCTTGGCTCTGCACACCAGTCTCTGGCTGTAACTATAAGCATGGAGCATTATCAGTCCCAGAAGCAGACACTGACTGAGAAACTTGCTGTTAATTTCAGCAAGTGCAGCTCTTACAAGAGACTTAGCTGAAAGTAAAAGTAGGAGACAGAAAATTACCTTTATCCTGGCCCAGACCAGGACAGTCCCATACTGAGCTCCCTGTATGCCAGGGTGACCCTGCTGCCATGCCACATCTTCCTCAGGCGATGCCACCACCTTCTTGTGCTGCTGTTCTCACATCTCAAGAGCTGCCTCCTCTCAGTGCTGCCTCCTCACTTTCCTCTGACCACTGCCATGATTGGACCTCTCTGGGCTATGCCAGGGGCCACCAGTGCTGCCTTCTCACAGGAACCCTGGGTTTGGTTGGGGGTTGGAATACAGAGCCTGGGACAGCTGGGTAAGCTGAGTCTTTCTTGGTCCTTGAGTCCCCTTCATCACTGGTGTGACTCCTACTGCAGTGTCACCCACAGATGGACAAACAGTACTCCCTCCAATCAGCAGCACACCAAAAAAATCTTTCTCTCTGAAGCAAAAACAAATGCCAAAGCTTGTTTGAGATAATGTCAGGAGGAAGATGAGAGGAATGAGCTCCACTCAAGTTTTGGGTTTGTTTCAATTGACAGTGAAATGCAGAAATGGCACATTCTGCACTCAGAAATGACATTCTGCAGTCAGTGGCATCAGTGTCTGCAGGGCCAAAGTCTCCATAGCTTTTCTGCTGTGTAACCTTTAAAAGGGTGTCTGGACAGGTTTTTACTTTTGCTAAACCAAAGCACAGGGCTGCTATTATTAGTACAAACACACAGAGAAAGGCAAGAAGAAGAAGTTATTCTGAGTTTGGAAGCCGATAATATTCAGGATTTTTTCATGCGTCCAATGAGTGGATTAATCCTGGTCCTGATTGATCTATTCAGACAAAGACCAGTGAAATTAATGAAGTGAAGATTTCATATGGAAAAAAAGTCTTACATTGTGTAAATGGCCATGTTCTAGTGATACCCAGAATGTTACAACAGTTTACATCTAATCTAGGTATATTGTTCCCCAGAATAAGAAAAAATAAATGGTATGTTGGTATCCCTCAAGGAGGGAAGGTGAAACAACATGGAAAACACTTGTTTGTATCTCTGCTAACTTTAATTGTTTGAACTAAAAGTTCTTTTATACACTTGTTAAAGGAAAAGCTACAAAAATATACTAAAGCACCAGGAAATTATTCCAAGGTAAAAATACCTCTTGCTCTGTAATTTTGAAGATTTTGATAATGTCAGAACTGTTCCATCAGTATAAGAAAAATACACAGTAGTATTTACAAGTATCTACTGTTCATGGATAGCTCTAAGAGACCTTACCAAGTTCTCATTTGCTCAGTATTTAAGTGTCTCATTCATCAGAAATGTATTTACAGAAAAAATCTGTATTATAAAAACATCTGTATTTTTAAATACTAGATGCAAAGAGAAAGGAAACAGTTACATTGCATTTCGCAGTAGTAGTTACTTTTTTTTTCCTATTCAAAATTCTCATTTAGCAGTAAAGAAATAGCACTTCATAAATAAAGAAAACTATACTTAAAAAAATAAAACTGATATTGTGGGAAGGATGTGATTTTTTAGAGTCTTTTAGGATTCCTTTCTATTATTCCTTATAGGCTGTACTGTAGAAAAATTCCTGCACAGCATAATTATAGATATGATGCAATTCCTGGAGGGGAAGCATCTGAAAGTGTTACAGAACATCCCATTTAGTCCAACTAAAGAGCTGGCTGATCACTCTTCCTGTGTAATTCTCTACTGGTCTTAGAAAGATATAAAATGCTGCTGGCATTGTGAAGATTTATAAGAAAATACAGTAATCACTGTGGATAATTCCACTGTTCATGCAGTCTTGAGCATCTGAAGTCTGTTGGTCACCAGTGTTTAATTTTCTCATTCAGTATTATACATCATTATTTTCTGCCCTTTGACTTTTTGTTACTCTCTAACAGAGCATATTGCTTTCTGTGGATTTTATGTTTTTGTCCCACTGTCACCACACTATTTTCTTATTGAATGTAACTCTTCCATTATTATGTTTATAAATCAACTTGGGCAACTATGGTTATTTTTGTGTGTTTGTTATTTTCCATCTCATGTGTGTTTAATTGTGGAAACAGCAAGGGTATATTTTAAATATTTTTAGCAGACACATAGCACACTTGGCTTAAATTGGACAGTTGTTTATAAATCATTATAGGAACGGCGCCTTGAGAAGCATTCTCCTCATAGCCCATTTATTTGTTTTTGGTTTTGGTTTAGAGTAAAAGGATATTTTTTTAAGTTGAGCTTTGTTTGCCCTTCTTTGCACAGAAGTGAGTTTCACTGAAATAAAGGAAAGCCAGTGGCAGGTCGGAGCTCCACTGGTGCTCTTGAAAAAGGTCTGAAGTATAAAATGGATGGTATATGGTAGTACTATACATGAAATAGTACTATTTTATTTTTTTCTGCCCTGAAAAACAGTTGGTCAGATCTAAATTAATGTTGCAGCCCTCTATCAGTAGATCTGGACAGGTCCTCATAGTCTTTTCCAGTATGTGAGTGCTCCTTGTTAGAATTGCCCACGCTCATGTGAAATGACAATAGCCTCTCAGTTTTTCTGCTCTTCATCTTATTTTCCTCCATTACCTATTAAGAGCTGCAACGTGAAGCTAATATTCATATCAAGGAATTTTTTTTTTTCCCAAGAGGGATCCTCAGTTGTCCTCAGTGACCTGAAACACGGGCCACAGGGAAGATGAATCTCTGCACATTTAGATTGTGAGCAGTCTAAACTTATTGCAAGACTAAATCCCATTTGCTCCTGCAGCTGCTAACATTGAATAGCTGCTAGGCAGCACTCTGCCCCTAGAATCATGGGTGCTAAGAGTCCAGAATATTTTGTTAGCCTAGAGGGGCTAGATGGAAGCTCCTTGTCCAGCAGCAGGATGATAAGATGTAGTCCAAGGTGGTGAGATACTGCAGCACAAGCAGCATTGGAGGTTTCCTCCCAGTGTTTCCCCTGAGCCAGCCCTGAGGATGCTGCTACAGCCAGAGATAAAACACAAAATTAATCTCTTCTCCATGGTCAAGGCTACTCCAGAACACCAGTGTAGGTACAAGCAGTCAGTCCAGTTTTGCTACCTGAAAATGCTCTGAAATGAGCATTTCACAGCCTGTCTCTCTCATACTGGTGCCTCACTGGCTGCTTGCAATAAGATGCTATTATTTTCACTACAATTCCATGCTACCTTTCAGTTTGCTTTCTGAAAAACAGACCAACTATTTGAATTCAAACCCCACTCTAACCATTGTGACTCCAAATGAAATCCTGGTTAAAAGAACAGTGGTTGAGCTGTAACCACAGATCACCAGTTGTACCTTTTTAAAAAGTCAGAGAAAAAGCTTAAAAAATTCAGCCTCCAATTGAGTTGTTAATCATGAATACAGGAACTTGTTTTAAAAAGAGACTTGCTAATGCAAACAGCATGAAAGACCAGCATGAGTGCCTTGTGAACAGAAGAAAACTCAGAGTAATTAAATGCAACATTCAGGGTTGGTGCAGTTATTTATAGATTTGAGATCATTTAAATTCAATGAGAAATGCAGATTTAATGGCAGAGAATTCCAAAGTTGTCATTTACGACAGAGATTAAATGCTGAAGAAATTGTATGTGCGTGATAAAGCTACTTGTGGGCCTAATTTGTGTCAATATGGATGCACATCAATAATTGCTTGCATGCAGAAAGGAAAGTATAAGCTTTTATGGCAGTGCTAAATATTGCTTTTATGAAAGTGTATGAGAAGATGAAACGCAGAGATAAAATTCCAAAAAACAAAGTCTAAAAATTAACCATTTCAAGAGCTTTAAAAATACACACATTAGGATATTTTTTCCTGTTAATTTCATTGATTTAGATGTTTGGCAACAAGTTCCTAAAGCTTGCTACATAGACCCATCATTCCAGTTCAATCTCATGGGCTTGTAATGACCAGATCCTACCTTTTCCATTCTGTTCTGCACCTATGGCACCACAACCATCCCTCCCTCCTCCCCCCAAGTCCCCTTTCTTTTCTGCTGATAGAACTGAACATCCAAATCGAGTTTACATATCCTATAATTTAGTAATCTGTCTTAATCATCACTAAATGGAGATCCTGCAACTAAAGTTGAGGTCTTGCTTCTTCAGAATATTTAAGTATCTGGTTAGCAGTGAAATGCCATTAAATTGCACTGAAACCAGTACAAGAGGACTTAGGACAAGCCTGTAAATGGGGCTGAATATTTACTAGTGGGCCTTTTAATTTGTTTCTAATTTAGTCTCTGATGATATAGAGAAGTAGCATTTCCTTAGTGCATTAGCAGGGAGAACAGTTTTAAGACTGAGTGCTAATTTAAAAAAATAAATTCTACATGGTCTCTTAGTTAAATTCTACTCTTTTTGTACTGGAGCAGGAAGCAGCACTTTATTTAAGCATGTTGTAGCTGTGGGTTGTAAAGATAAATGAAGATGACTGGGAAGAAACACAGTCTGAGGCTGTGACCTTAGGACATCGTGGGAGGACACAGCAGGCTGGCTGCTGATGGGAAGGCTGAAGTCCCCTGGCTCTTCTGGGAAATCTTAGCCAAAATTATTGTTTTATTTAATAATAAAAATGGAAGGTTTAGGTTTATAAAACCCCACAGACTTCAAGTAAAAGACCCAACCACAGACCTAGTATTCCTCTTAGCCTTTCCAAACCTTTGTCCTTAGCATATTCACACTTATTCTATGTGATAAGGAGCCATGGATACTTACCAAAGCCCAGCCAATAACACCCCCAAGGGCACTGCCAGAGTGTAGGCTGACACCCACAGATTAGAACTTCAGTAAAATCAGGATTGTAGTAAACATGATCTTTAGTAACAACAAAAATGTAAATTAGCCCCAAAACATGTGAAAATCTCCATTTCAGCTGCTTCTGCCAATGATCCAAATCTTTTCTCTATAAAACTGGAGAAACATATATTAAAAAAAAAAAACAAAACAACAACCTCCAATAAGCCCAACCTTTGGGCTTATTGTCAAGGATGGGTTTGCATACCTAAGGGCTTATCTTTTTTCTTAATAAGTTAAGTTTTTAAAAAGATACTGCAGCTCCTGCTAAACCTTGACTTAGGCAAATATCAGTAAAGCCTCTCAGGAAAGACAGGTAAGAGCAAGGAAAGGGGAGGGAAAGGAAAGGATGGAGTGACAATGTTTCACAAGGATTGTCCTAGAGATTAGAGATGTTCAGTTCTTTCACATGTACTCAATGCCCTTGCTTTTGCATGTTTTTTATCTGAACATACTTTTGTTTAGTTCAAAAGAAGAAACACCGTAAGAAAAAACTACAAGTACAATTTCTCTGTGCTTTTGTTTTCTGTCACTGGTTTGCTGCATACCTGTGTGGCACAGCAGGCTATGTCCTACAGAACTCCAATATGCAGGAGTATCTCCCACTTTCTTCTAACTCCTAGTTCTTCTGCAAAGCCCTAGGAAATACCAGTAGATTTGTTATTTAGAACAGTAATGGAGTTCTAATTTTTTAAGTACAAACAGGAAACTATCAGATGATTTTGTGAAGCTCTCTGTTTTTGTGACTTCTAGTAACCTGTTGTCCAAAACACTGACGGGAGGATGTTTTGTTGAACTGAAATGAGGTTTTTTTCTGAAGCTGCTGGATAGAGTGCAAGCACTTGAAATTCCAAGGCGGGGATTAAAAGCAGCCTCTTTGAAAAGTGGCAGGGAATGTTTCAGGCCTGAGTTTTCAGCTCCCTGGAGCTGTGAGGGTTGTATATATGTAGTTTAGAGTAGGAACAGACTGAAGAGTATATGAACAGTGACCATCTTGAAGAAAGCTGACAGAGTGCACATAAACAATGCCTGAGCTTGGTGTGGTGCACAGCAGCACTCCATAGACTTCCAAAAATAAGAAAAATCATTTGTTTATTCAGAAAACCTATACCTTACAGAAGCAAAGCTTATGTGGCTTGTAAACTGCAGGGAGAGTATCTCTGTGGCACTTCTTAAAATAATTCCTCCCTAATTTTCTCTTTATAGATCAGTGAATTCTGATGGGATTGAAAATGAAAGGCTTTTTTTTTTACCTATTTGTAGATAGGGCTGTGTCAGTCTGTAGAAGTATAGCTCAAGATTGATTATCAGGTAAAGAACATTTGAGGCCAATAATGCCCAAAGATCCATTCTCACTTTCCTGCACATAGAAATATACCCACTAAAGAACTCGATATCCTTTGCAGGATAAATGAGCAGTTATTTGTAAGAAGCACTGGATCAGCAAGGCCTTTGACACCATCTCCCACA
The DNA here is from genome assembly GCF_036169615.1 of Heliangelus exortis. Taxonomy (NCBI): domain Eukaryota; kingdom Metazoa; phylum Chordata; class Aves; order Apodiformes; family Trochilidae; genus Heliangelus; species Heliangelus exortis. Next base: position 25,094,205 of record NC_092422.1, on the reverse strand, counting down.
GCATTCTCCTGAAAAAGCTGTCAGCCCACAGCTTGGACAAGGGCACTCTGTGTTGGGTTAGGAACTGGCTGGAGGGCCGGGCCCAGAGAGTGGTGCTGAACGGTGCTGCATCAGTTGGCGGCCGGTCACCAGTGGTGTCCCCCAGGGATCAGTGTTGGGCCCAGTTCTGTTTAATATCTTTATTGATGATTTAGATGAGGGGATTGAGTCCATCATCAGCAAATTTGCAGATGACACTAAACTGGGGGGAAGTGTGGATCAGCTGGAAGGCAGGAGGGCTCTGCAGAGGGACCTGGACAGACTGGAGAGATGGGCTGGTTCCAACGGGATGAGGTTCAACACGGCCAAGTGCCGGGTCCTGCACTTTGGCCATAACAACCCCATGGGGAGCTCCAGGCTGGGGACAGAGTGGTTGGAGAGCAGCCAGGCAGAAAGGGACCTGGGAGTCTGGATTGACAGGAAGCTGAACATGAGCCAGCAGTGTGCCCAGGTAGCCAAGAAGGCCAATGGCATCCTGGCCTGGATCAGGAACAGCGTGGCCAGCAGGTCCAAGGAAGTGATTCTGCCCCTGTACTCAGCGCTGGTGAGGCCACACCTGGAGCCCTGTGTCCAGTTCTGGGCCCCTCAGTTCAGGAAGGATATCGAGGTCCTGGAGCAGGTCCAAAGGAGGGCAACCAGGCTGGTGAAGGGACTCGAGCACAGATCCTATGAGGAGAGGCTGAGGGAGCTGGGGCTGTTCAGCCTGAAGAAGAGGAGGCTCAGGGGAGACCTCATCACTCTCTACAACTCCCTGAAAGGAGGGGGTAGCCAGGGGGGGGTTGGTCTCTTTTCCCAGGCAACCCTCAGCAAGACAAGAGGGCACAGTCTCAAGTTGTGCCAGGGGAGGTTTAGGTTGGACATTAGAAAGAATTTCTTTACAGAGAGGGTGATCAAGCATTGGAATGGGCTGCCCTGGGAAGTGGTGGATTCTCCATCCCTGGAGATATTTAAAAAGAGACTGGATGTGGCACTCAGTGCCAGGGTCTGGTAACTGCAGCGGTAGTGGATCAAGGGTTGGACTTGATGATCTCTGAGGTCCCTTCCAACCCAGCCAATTCTATGATTCTATGATTCTATGATTCTATGATTCTATGATTCTATGAATACCTCATTAGCCTCCAAACTCTGGAGTCAAAAGATTTTACAATAATTATGAGGCACACTTTTAGTGTGTGAGTTGAGCAAAACAGAGACACTTCAAAGAGAAAAAAAGCATCTCAAACCCATAATTTAACTACATGACTATCTTTTCTTTAAATATGATTCCCAGGTGAAAATCAAAATCTTCTGCAGTATCTCATGCTTGGCAGTTGTTTAGCAGCCCACAGCCAAATCCTGATCTCTTTGTAGAGTAACGATTAGGTAAAACAGTAGATGGTCCAAAGAACTGCAGTGGACTTTAGCCCTTACCCTAAAACTGTGTGAAAGTTACTCAGTATAAGTGAAAACAAATGGTAAAACTCTGACACCTTGCTAAGCAATGGTTACAGTAAGGATTTGTGGATTTGTTGTATTTTTTTTTCCCCTCTTTAAATACTGCAGTGTTCTGGGAGATTTCAGTAATAGAGTAATGCTTCTTTTTCTCCATCAGCTGTATTTATAATTCTTTTGTTTCTTCGAGCCAAAATAAGCAGCCAAGCTTCCCCTTGTTACTATTATTGCAACAACAATACAAAAGTTAGGGCATTTTTCAAAATGAAGCCCACTGGAAAGAATCCATTTTTTTGCAAGCAGAGAAAGATAAGAACAGGATCAGTGTAGCTGTAACCATGCATTCAACTCACAGTCCTTAGAGAGCTCCCAGAATATACAGCAATTGCCAGTTAACTTCTTTCTTAGAAGTAAGTCAGTTTTCTTTTAGAATATGGTTAATAAACAGAGTGGCCTGATTAAAAAATGTAAAACTAAGACTCAGAACTCCTGGTACCATCTCCAGTAGGCAGATTACTGTGATCTGAAGCCCTTTTGTTGAGGGACATTTACTGAAGAAAATGCTGTGTCCAGTAAAATACCCCTCATTTCTTCTTGATTCAGAACACAATTTTATGAAAACCAAACTCAATTTTCCAAACAAGTTAGGTGCTTACAGACTTCCATCAAAGTTTTCAAAAACATCTAAATATTTACATGCATCTTTTAAATATCTTGCCCTAAGATATTTTTTTTTGCTTCAGAGTTGTTTGCTTTCATTTTTTTTTAAAATATGGAAGTTAGAATCTATGGAAAAAGTCAGTAATGAGGCATATAAGGAACCTTTAACCCAGACCTTCTTTGTACCTTACTAAGGGCTGTTTTATCAATATGCTGTCTACCTGATCTTTAATCAGAGAAAAACACAGGAAAAGGAGCTTGAAAGTGCATTCAAAGAGACTCCAGAAGCTCATCTACCTATATTTCTTCCAAAGTGAAGAAATGGGGCAGAGAGAAGAGGGAGAGAGGCTTGCCATGGCATAGGTCAGAAATAGAGTTGAAATTCATTGGTTTTGACTTGCCTTCTGGAGTAAGCATGTCTTCCTACAATAATCCTAGGAGGAATTTAGGGATGCTAGCTCAGGTCTCTAAAGCCAGTTGCACATGAATTTAAATCCCTAAAAAGCAAAGTAAGAGGACACAAGATTAAATCCATGCCCCTTTGTTATTTTTGCTTAGCTTAGGCAATTCAGAATTCACATCTAATACCATTTATTAGCAAAAAATCCCACATAAAACCATCTTTGAACACTTGCCTGCCAGATCTTGGGACAGAGCTGAGTATTTATGAGCAAAACTTGAGCATTTCTAACATCTATTGAACTATGGGTAGAATTAGTCATGCTGGTTGACAGAGTTAATTGAAATTCAGTCCTTTCCTCTTTCAGTCAGTTATAGATTGACTTTGCCTTTGCAAGCCTAAATTATTCATGGAAGAGCCTATGAAAATTAATTTCAGCCTCTTGGTTATTTCTTAAATGCCCATTGTGACAGTGTGGAGCTTGTGATTAAAGGCAGGAATAGCTTTTGTTACTTCTCTTCTCAAAATGACCACTGCAAATGTTTCAGGCAGGAGGATAATGCTAAAACTACTGCATTTCCAAACATCACTTAGTGGTGTGGGAAGGAAGAAACCATCTGATTTTTCACTGTACATATTTATGGACATCAAAAATCACTGCATTCCCAGTGAAGATACATGTACACAGCTTTGAGCTTATTGATCAGATCTTAGGTGAGACCTGTTGAAAATGTGATTTACTGTGGGCTAAGAAGTCAGAGGAGTTTTTAAATAAATATAAAAAGAATGAAGGATGAATCTCCTGAACACATCAGGCAACACAAAAATATTCATCTGTAATTAGGAAAGAATCTGAAACAGATGAATATTTGATTTTTAAAAAAAATGAAAAAAGAGGCCTTTGAGTTCGGACAAATGGGCTGTTACCCAGATTCAAATGGCTACAAAAGCTACCTTAAATCCATGCAGTCTGCAATGTAATTTTAAAAGAATTATTCACAGGCTTGAGAAGCATTTCTAGATATGCAAATTGAAATAAATTTTTAAAAGTGATTAGAAAACATATCAGTTTACTTTTTCTTAAACATGATAGCATTTAATATATTTAGAGTTTTTTATCAGAGATAAGAAATGCTGATATTCAGCCCTTGAGGTGTGCATATACATAAATCAATTTAAACCTTAAGCATCTCTGGCATCCTCCTGTTTGAGACATTCAGGCATGTGCTTGTTTTCCAGTGGTACCATTTACACTTAATGATACGGGGAAAAGTAGTGTTTATAGCTCCTCCTGTACTGGGGCTAGAGGTTTTCTGTTGTGATATAGTATCTTAGAAAAGACTGAAAAATACCCAAGATTGACCAGAATTTACAGATTTCCAAGGAAGAATGAATTGCCAAATGCTTTTTAGCTTTTGCTGCTTTTCAGCAGATGGCACTCTAGCAGCATTTGAACTGAGTTCCCAGATATCTTCTATATATTATACTGGAGACATAAATAATTCCTTAACATTGAAATCTGACATTTCAAAACAAATGTCTCTTTTTTAAAAAAAAAAAATAGTGATTTTTTTTCAATCAGTGTTAGAGAGTATATCAACCAAAAAATAAAGTAATAGATCACTGGTTTGAGATACTTCTTTTTTGATTACTCCATATAACAAAAACCAATATGGTTATTTTAAATTAAACTAAAATGCAATGCAGCCTTTTTTCATGTACACACAGCATTTATATTTTAGAATAACTTGTCCTGATACTTAGATGTATATTATGCACTTCATGGGAATAGATAATGTCAAACTGAGGGTTATATTTTCTCTCTGGATATTTTGGTAGTCTTGTGCTAAAGAGTATAGAATTGATCCAGCCTATCTATCATTCTCTATTGAGCATTTCTTAGAAGCCCTTTGCTGTACTATCTAATGCCTCCACATATTGATAAACAGTGGGCATAGACAGCTGGCTTTGGATTAGCATTTGGCTCTGATCTCAGTCTTTCAAATATCAATTTCAAGCTAAATATAAGGGCATTTAATTCCATCCTCAAAACCCCAGCTCAGCAGCCAGCTCAACCACTTTTTATTCCTCCTTCATGACAATGCCTGATCCCCTTCGTGATGCCTCTTACATTTCTCCCTTTCTCAGCCATCAGTTGTCCAATTGTTTTGTTTAAACTTGGTGCTTCCTCCACAACTCATCCATTGCTAATTCTCAGTCAGCCCCTCATCCATCAAGACAGCTACTTGGCTGCCTGTTCCTTACAGGGTACACAGGAACCACAGCATCAGGCACTGTCGTGGGATTCCAGCCCACTCTGGCACTTCTTATGGAATCAAAAGATGCTCAGTGACTATAAGACATGTAATGTTAAAGAACTGTTACACACAATAAATATTACAGTCATAGAACAACTGGCTATGTGTTGCTCAAAAAAAAAAATACAAGTTCTGGGATAAGCTGAGAAGATGCATGGTATTTCTGTATCTTTAGCTGATGCAGTTATAATTTATCAATACAAAGTACATTTTCTGTTCTAGATAGCAGGTATTTTTGACAAATCAAAATTTGAATAAAACTTATTCTCCAGGAAAAAAACCAAAATAATCCTCTTTTATTTTGAAGTATCCAGAGTATTATACTATATATATAGTATATATATATATAGTATATATACTATATATACTATATATATACTATATACTCTCTATATACAGTATATATAGTATATACTCTATAGTAACTATAGTTAGTAGAGTATACTTACATAGTATATACTCTATATATACAGTATATATAGTATATACTCTACAGTAGCTATAGTTAAAAAACTCTAGAGCATATATTATATATAGTGTATATATAGTATATATACTCTATATATAGTATGTACTTTACTTTATTTTGAAGTATCCAGAGAGAACTTTGAAAAGTTCTCTTTTCACACAAAGTTCTTCACACCATTCTTCCCGCCCACCCCCCCCCCCAAAAAAAAAAAAAAAGGAAGAAACACTTGAAGGGGCTCAAAATTCAATACCAGCATTGCTAGGGCCACAATTCTATGTAACATATTAGAAACAGCTATAAAGAAAGAGGGCAGGCTATGATTAGGTTTGAGTTAGTTTTTCCTGATACCTTCACTGACTTGTGGACTGTGAGGATAATGCTAGCTTCAGCCATTAGAATAGTGGGAACACTTTACAAGATAAATCAGGTAATGAGAAGAATGGATGACTGCTGAAGACCCGTGTGCACCTTCAACAAGTCCCTTGAGGAACATGGGAATTTGGTATAAAGCATTTGGTTGTCATTTAATTGACTTACTATCCATGGCTCTGACTCAGCACTGCACTTGGCTGCTTTCTTTATTTCCTCAATAAGACAACAAATGTGCTTGAGGTTCATGACCCACAGCGGTGCTGAATTGTTTTCTGTTCTTCAAGGAGATCACCAAACCTCAGAATTCTGTGCCCAAAAGATTAAGCTTGAGTAAGTCTGAAGAATTACGAATCTGAGACATCTGCGTTTTGTGAAGAAGGAAGAAAGACAGCTGAGTATCTTCAAAGGGATAAACCATAGAACCTAATGACAAGGCATGGTGGGATGAGTGCTAATAGAAGACTGTGTGACATATCAGAACTGTGTCTGGTAACACTTATCTAAACCTAGCTGCTTGGTGGATAGATGACATGACAGGGACAGACCAGCTGATTGCTCAGCACAGGCTATACCTAAATACAGACTTTTTAATGGACAATATATATAAACACCCAAGAGCTCTTGGTGTGAATAACCAAAAAAAAAGGAGCATGAGTTTCTTACACAGAAAGTCATACTTTGAAGACTGATCACAAACATTTTTCAATTTGGCAATTTAAAGATGTTTAAAACAATACTGGTGGCACATTACACTTGATAAATTACTTATAATTTCATTCAGCTTCTATGAGGTATCTATCAAACCTCTTAGCTAATAAAAGATGGGAATTACCTCACTAAATGAGTTTGAATAAGCCTCTTTACAATGCAAAGGAGCAAATTACTTTTATGCTCAGATTTGTGTAACTTTCATTATTTATCTGTGCATGGTCAGGAAGAAGAGGACATATCTCTCCCTTTGAGATAAAATTATTATTTTTTGTTAAAGTCTATCTGTTCATGTCATACACAGTCATTCAGCTTAATGTTAGAAACACCAGAAGTACAGGAATAGATCAATCCAGAATTCTATCTCAGGTGTGGCATCCAAACCTACTTATAAGAAAAAGTCTCCTTAAATATAAGTAAATTTGGTATGGTTTTGTGCTGGGCTAAAAAAACCATGAATACTATAGGAACTACAAAGGCCATATTATATTGCATTTCCAGAAGTATTAAATGTACAATATTGCTTTGGCTTTTTTCTGGTGAAATTGTATTAGTGCAGTTATCCCATATAACTGTCTGCTGGTATCCAACCAATAATTCCTAAAATTGTTGACCAGTTTCAGCCAGAAGGGTGCTATAGGACACGGAGTTCACAGGTTTCATGACATAAACAGGAGTAGAAGACAAGGACTTTGGCTTTCTGAAGGAAGTGACAGATCAGTTATATTTTTAGGCATCAGCTACTTCAGAAAAGAAGAAGCCCTGTGACTCACACAGTGCCAGGAGTAGCCTTGCTTGGAAATTACATTAACATATTTGCATATATTGCCATGGCTTTTACAACCACAGGTTACAAAAACTCCTGAAACTGAGCTGCAGTTTCCCTGCCCACAGGACTTGCTGCTTTTCAGAAGCCTTTTTTCTTTTTTCCCCTCTGTTGGTATCTGTCCTCTTTTGAAGAGATACACTTTTTTACACATTTTTTGAAGCTCAGGCCTTCATTATTAATGTTATCTAAATATACAATTATAAAGGAATATCTGTATTTGCAAGGTTCAAAACTGGTCTCACCTCATTAGTTTTTCTGCAAACATATATGCCTTTGGAATATACTTGTACAGCAACAGATTTAAGGCTGAAGACTTGTGTTTCATTCAGTTATCTCTGTGCAGAGGTGTGCAATGAGCTGTTAACAGTGGCAAATGGATTATTAGTTACTTGATGTAGGTCAGTGAGAGGTTATTGCTTGCTCAGATGTTTGTGCACATTTCCTTAAAAAATTCATAAAAAAATTACAAAGTAGTAAGTGTGCTGCAGCTCTTCTGCAAAGATCTCAGTTTCCTGAGCAAGGCTGCAGTGGGATTATGCAGCAGGAGGAATCTCTAGAGACACTGACTCACACCAGCAGTGGCTGAAGAGACTGTGTATCTCTCTCTAAACACAAGAATTTGATTCAGATTAGTAAGAAAATTACATGCATTGCTTTCTTGGGAGCATTTCTGTGCATGCAGGGTTACTCCTCAATAAAGCTGTCAATTCTTAAAATTTTTACCTGTGCATCGTTTTACTGACAACAGAAATCCCTGCAAAACAGTTCTTTTCCTCTCCGTTATTTATTCCTGCCTCCAGAATGTCTTTTAAAGTAATGGCCACTCTTCCTTTTCTGCCTCAATATTGCATCATTATCTGAGAACATAAAGCTTTCTTCAGATAATTTAAAATGCTTGTCCTGAGATTAGAATCACTCCCAAACACACTGCCCAAACTCGTGGTTGTAATTCTAGCAGGAGTAACATGAATAATTTTATTTTTAAAGCATTTTAGACACACAGAGGTCAGTTCTTATTGATCACTTGCTTTGCTGCCTTTCCTGTATTCAATAGAGACACGAAAAAAATAAGTGCATCATCATCCTGAAAATGTATTAAGTGATGCTGACATTTATGTGAGGAAAGTATTCCCTTTTCTGCAGTAGATCCTTTATGATTTAAATGTTATCATAAAGGAAGGAAAGAAAGTTCAGGTCAATGTTCCTGCAGGTACAAGTGAAACCAAGTTAGTTTGAGCTTTAAAAGGTGAGGACAGTTGGGGAAAAAAAACCAAAACAGACACCAGTACATGTTAGATCAGAGGGCTTGGAACATGAGCCACATTTCACAGAATCACAGAATCAGCCAGGTTGGAAAGGACCTCTGAGATCATCAAGTCCAACCCTTAATCCACTGCCACTGTGGTTACCAGACCATGGCACTGAGTGCCACATTCAGTCTCTTCTTAAAAACCTCCAGGGATGGAGAATCCACCACCTCCCTGGGCAGCCCATTCCAAAGCCTGATCACCCTCTCTGTGAAGATTTTTTTTCCTAATATCTAACCTAAACCTCCCCTGATAGAGCTTAATCTATGCCCTCTTGCCAGTCCATGCCATATCACACACTGTAAGGGAAAAAAAACGCATAGAGGGAAGAAAAAAAAACCAACTAGATCCTGTAATGTTCTGGGACACTTGCAAATGGAGCTATTTGCAGGAATCCTCATCTGTTGCAAGCAAGAGGGAATCAGTGGGGTGGGAGGCTCGGGAGGGTGTAAGTGGCAGGCACTGGCTCAGGCTTGGCTCTGCCCTAAGCTCTGCACTAAGAAAAGTTGGAGGAAGAGAGGGGCAGCTTTTCTCTCAACTGGTCTGGGTGTGAATGGACAGGCTACCAGCAATGCAGCAATGGAGTTGCTTCCACTGCTGCCTGAAGGCTTGAAGTCAAATATTCTGGTTGATTTTTAGGCCAGTGAGAGACCTTTGCCTGTAAGAATATGGCGTTTTAAGGAGGGATGTGAAGTCTGACAGAAGGTCAGTCTGCCTGTATTTATGCAGCTTATAAATTTTAGCAGGTTTCTTCATGCATGGTCTGGGGTCTTTCCTTCAAAATGCCTCTCTTCCTCATCCATCCTGTGTATCCAGGACATTTTGTGAGCCATGAGACCTTTGAAGAATTCTCTTGCAGCTGTCTCCTATAGTAGTTGGTAATTCTTGTGTCCAGCTTAATAGATAACATATATCCTGCTTTAATCCTTCTACCCAGAAACTGTGAAAGGGCTGCCTTTTACTCTACCTATAATGCAGAATTGACACCTAATCCAGCCCTTGCAAAGCTCTGCAGTTTCAATTCACAGGTATGTAGGAGACAATTTCTTTTTGTTTCAAACAGTATGGATGGGTAGCCAGGAACCTTAAAAAATTCAAAATTAAAACTCAGTTTCACTTATGTCTCTTTTAAATTAAAAAACCCTGTTTAAACCTCTAGTTCTCCTTTAAAAAGCAGGAGAATAGCCCGGAAAAAAAGGAAAAAAAGAAAAAAATGGTTTTGACCTAACAAAGACTTTATACATGGGCTTAAATATACACACAGCATTTAATCTCAGTTTCAGTGGAATGTGCAGTGGTGTGCAAAGATATACATAAATCTGAAGGCTTGAGGCTTGTTTAAATTTCAGCTCTGTAATAAAACAATAAACTAGATAATTTCTGAGTTAAAATTTTTGAAGCTCTTTTCAGAAGAAGAGAGGGGGTTTATGTCTGTCCATGGGGGAGGGGGATTGCTGTAAAGAACAGGTAGAGTTCTTATTACCAATATGCTTGTAAGAGGCAGAGTTCATTATCTTTGGCACATACAAGGCTTTTATTTCCCCTCCCCATTCAAGCATACCTTGTTGCAGTGTCTGGTCGTGTAATGGCAGAGAAGTTGCATTGCTGCAGAACTGCCACATGCTTTTCACAGCTTGCAGACCTGGGAAACCAGAGTGGGTTCACTGGAATTAGTTTTTCTTTGACTCAAAATCAGAATTTAAGCTGGAATGTTAGCTCCAAGTACCTTTCAGATTTTGTGAGGATCTATCAATGTCATTTGGGGCATTGACATGAGACTGAGACTAAAACAGTGCTTTTAAAATTAAACATGGAATGTTTAGCAAGCTTACCCTTTCCTTAATAAATGCAATTGACTTCTTATGGGCAACTTTCCTCAGTGCATATTCAGTAATAGCTTGCTTCAGGATTCTTTTTTTCCCTTCTCTGTTCTTTGGCCTGTTCCCAAGAGCTTGGACCTCCCCCCCTCTGGCTCCATTGTCAAATGTCTCTGATTACTGCCAGAAACATGTGGCTTGTTTTTATTTCAACAGGGTAATTTTATTTTGCAGTCACTGATGTTTTTTCTTGACTTTTTTTTTCCCCCCTTAGGATGGATTAGCATGTTGCTCTACAAAAAAAAAAGAAAAAAAGTGAATGGAAGGTGGATACAGATGGAATTGTAAAGAGTGTAATGTGTCACATGATTTATTCAGCATGGTGCACTTTCAAAATTAATTATACCAAACAAGCAACTAAGACTGATGGGGTTCATGTGTGGGACTAAAGCTAAAGGATAGAAAAGCAATGGTTTCTCAGCGACCTGAAATTTTAATACAATGACTTATTTGAGAGTAAGATTTAAAACTCCTCACAAGGAGCAAAGTTGAATGCCATTAATTTGAAAAAATTATGCCTTTGGCTGCTTTTTCTGGAACATTTTTATCGGAGTGCCATTATATCACTATTTTCTTTCTGAAATGGGCCTGGGGAACACAAGATCTTTCATTTGCTATTACTGTGGTTTTGTGTGGAAAGATTCAATATGAAGGAGATTGACATCATTAAGCCCCTTTTGTATCCAGGATACCAGTGCATTCTGAATATTTGTGATTGAAAGTAATCACTACCTGAGCAAAACTCATTTAATAATTTATGTGGGTATATACATTGATTCCAGTTAGCTATACTGAAGTCTTCTAAACCCAGCCTGCACGTCATGAGTTTAGAGTTTTACATGACATGTAGGAAAGATGGGCCAAAACCCAATACTACTACATAAAAAAATAACGTTGTTTCAGAGCTGCAAGCAGTTCCATCATGCTCAGTAAGACTGAAAGATGTATCTGTCTCTGCAATGTGTGCTGGTTGCTAAAGACCACTCTAAAGTAGTGAAGAGAAATATTGAGTTGTTATACTGCTGAACTGAGAAAAGCTTTATCTGCCACTGACTTAGGCTAGATGAGACCAACCAACAAGAACTAAGTGAATACAAAGACAGAATTCTCTGTTTACAGGCTGTGAAAAGCACCCCTGGCTCTTAGATTCACAGCCCATTCCTCAGATTGCCTTGATGAGTGGGGCAAAAAAATTCAGCAGAGGTTGTTAAAGATATGATTGTTTGGTCTCCTGCCAACCTGACCTACAGCTGATGAGCCCCTGTTACAAGAAAGACATGGATGTGCTGGAGAGTGTCTAGAGAAGGGCCATGAGGATGATCAGAGGGCTGGAGCACCTCTCCTATGAAGACAGACTGAGAGAGTTGGGGTTGTTCAGTCTGGAGAGGAGAAGGCTCTGAGGAGACCTTATTGGAGCCTTCTTCTTATCTGAAGGGGGCTACAAGAAATCTGGTGAGGGACTTTTTAGGATGTCAGGAACTGGTAGGATATGGGGGAATGGATTCAAACTAGAGGAGGGGAGATTTAGATTGGAAATTAGAAAGTTCTTCACCATGAGGGTGGTGAGACACTGGAACAGGTTGCCCAGAGAGGTGGTGGAAGCCCCATCCCTGGCAGTTTTTAAGTCCAGACAGGACAAGGCTCTGAGCAACCTGGTCTAGTGGGAGGTGTTCCTGCCCATGGTAGGGGGGTTGGAACTAGGTGATCTTAAAGGTCCCTTCCAACCTTGAAAATTCTGTGATTCTGTGAGTCTGTGAAATTTTATGCAACTGGAACACAGCAAATTCATGGCACAGAATGCAGGATAATTAACCCAAAACAAACAGAGAGGTAAGAACTGTCAGATTCAAATATCTTGGGCCAGATAATACCTTATACACATGTTAAATATGTGTCTCAGATGAACACTAGAGGCCTGTGAGCTCTATTTTGATGGTCCTGTGAGGCTACGAGTCTGTTCAGAATTGCCCTATGTCAGCACCTCAGTGCTGGCTCACTTTCAAACAAAATCCTCCTTGTTTATTTAACATCCTGATCCACAAGATTTCCAAAGACTCTCTACAAGGAGTGGCAGGTTTCAAGGCAGTGAAAATGACAGCAGACTCTTTTTTTCTTTTGAACCTGATGGCAGACATAAAACTCATCATTTATATCACAACCCTGACCTCAGCAATGAGCCTTATGTTGAAATAATAATTTAGTTAATAAAAGTATCTTTTTGAACTTCAAAATTAATGAAAGGTAGCCTGAGTTACACCTTAATGATTTGAGCACTCACCGGGGAGAGAAAAGCACTGGCTTTTGTTTTTCTGATGAATTACATATTGGGAACTATAGCACAACCACAATATTAGAAAACAGATAATGAGTGGTAAGCTCCATGACCTCAAGTTTGTGCATTTGCTTGAACTAAAAGGAAGAAACAAAACCAACCAAACAAAGCAAACAACAACAACAAAAAACAGCCAGCAATGCTCTCAAACTTGCATTTACCAGAGGTTTAACCACATGGGATACAAACACTTTTCCTCTGAGGACAGAAATGTGTTGCTCCAAAGAAGTGCCCACTCACTCAGACACCAAAAGGAGGTGACCCAGTCTGCATGGGTTCCTGGATTCTAAAGAAATGACCCCTTTTTCTCTTTTTGTCTTTTACTAAAACAGTGTCCTAAGACAACATAAAATTCCTGCATGTCATCATATGAAAGCAGAGGCTTCATACAAAAGTAGAATCTATTGTCTTAGCAGCTGAAACTACGGAACAAAAAAACCCACATCAAAAGAACAAGATTAGAATCACAAAGCTGTGTACGTAAAAGCAGGGAAGTGACAGAATAAAGACTGCCAGAATTTTCTTTGTAACAATTTTGTCTGTAAGTATATGACTGCATATTATTGAAAGGTCACTAGCCTTTATTTCTGCATATGAGTAATAACTATATTCAAATTAACAAGTAGTTACGCTTATTTTCTTCTTGTTGTTGTGTAGATAGTTCCACAGCACAATATATTTCAAAAACTTCAGAGCAGCAAGAGGTGATATTAGCTTTGGTTTTATGGCTCTGGAACTAAGGTATGAAGAAAGTGAGATGCAATCTGTACTGGATTTGAATATGTAGCTATTCCATGTTGAAAGTAAATATATATGAAATGAAAGTAAAAGGAGAACTAGGATCCTTCTCCATGGTTTCATTCTGTTCTGTGAGAAAATAATGGATTTGAACATCAGAATAATATTAACTGGAACAGTTTACCAAGAAAATACTAAATAATTTAAGAATCAATACTTTCTTTGTCACAACAAAACAACTATTAGTGTAGTCAGATCACTCATGCTGTCCTGAGAGAGTGCATGTGCTGTCTGATAACAGTAAACATATTATTAATGCATACAACTTCCCTGAGTACATAATAGCTGTCACCTTCTATTTAATGGGTGTTTTTGGTAGACAAAAAACCACGCTGGTTTGGAAAGAGCTAATTCATGTGAGCTTTCACTTTGGAAAACTGTAGTTGAGGGAAAAAAAAATAAACTTTACCTCCATGTCAATAAACAAAGAAAAGCTCAGATTCTCCCCTGACATGGTCCCACAGCTCCTTGACCATCCAGTGATGCAGAACTGCCCAGTGTGCTTGTTTCATCACCAGAGTGATGGTAATTCAAGAGTACCTGCTACATATCTTGCTTTAGCAAAAAGAAATGACCTTTTGTCTTGACAGAAGAGCACCATGGTCCTGACCACCACCGTGGTCAGCACCTTGACGGAATTCCTGACACACCACATTTTCTAACACAACGCTCTGTGGTCTCCCTCAAGGCATCTTGTTCTAGTCCTAGTGGGAATCTGCCTTACTGGCAACAAAGACCTTAGATGTTTACCATGTAGATAATTATATCTAACTACAAAGTCCTGCTGTAATTAAGGAAAATAAAAAGCACTTCCATAATTTTCAATTATTTTGCTCCACCAACAGGTAACCTGCGGAAAATAACTCAGATGTTAGATGTTAAAGCTGGCTGTAGTTAGAGAGGATGAATCCCACCCACAGTGATGAGATTATAAATAAACCATTTATATCTGACAAGGTTTTTGTTCCAATTACCTGAAAAAAAAAAAACAGGAAAGAATTTACTATGTTAATGAGGTTATCCAAGATGAGAAATAGCACCATTAAAAGTAAGCTGTAGATTTAATGCTTTCTTTTATTTTCCCTGCCCACACACACATGTATATATAATAAAATAGGCAAATTTATCAAGATTTCAGTCATGAACTTCTGAAAAGTGCTGTTATAGAATAAATAGTAATTTGACTTTCTTAAGAATAAAAGAGATAATAGCAATTTAATACATTTGCAACTCCTACAGTAAAATAATGTTTCAAAAAGCATCTATGTGGACAACACTGACACAAATAAAACTTTAAAAGCAGTGATGCTCTTCTACGTTTTCTCAAAAGAGATGGTCATTTGGGTCTGAAGGTACAAAATATTGCCAGAATTTTCTATAACTAAAATTTCTCTTGGTATAGCCCTGAGCTCAGACTTCAGATACACTGTCATGAATTTTTTGTGTACAGCCCTTCTTAATACATTCTTCAGGTGAATTTGTATAATACACAATTTAAGGATACTGTCTATGTACGAGTTCTTTCTATAATCAGTGGACATCAAGGGCAGAATTTAATTGCATGAGCATAGGTATCTTGAATCATTTAAGGTGTTATGAAATATATTAACCCTCCAGATAAAAAAGCTCTCCCATACTCCTAAATCTCTAATCTACAGAGCTCAGAAAGTGACTAAAGTAATCTTAAAATTACCCACATTTAGTCAGCTGACCTGCTCACTCCAGGCACAAATATTTGTCACAAAGCCAAGGCAAATCCAGGTAATGTGTAAGAGGAGGCTGAGGTACAACCTCCCATGAGGGTATGGCCAGCCATTGTAGCTACAGATTGTAAAGCCAAATTCCAGGCTTTCACATTAGTAATTTTTAATTGGCATTTAAGCAAGGTAGGCATATGATGCACCTAGGGATAGGCTAAACTATGGAAGTGTAGATGCATAATGTAAAGGCTTGTGATGTGAGTCTATCCAGACACCCACTGTCTTTGGTATTTAGTTACCAGCTATCCATGAACTCACCAGACAAAAAGGTGATCATGTTGTCAGTCAGGATCTTAGGACAGGGGAAAGGCTGAAAGCTTTCAGACCCCTTTGAAAAGCCAACAGTCCTCTGCTTATCAATAAAATGGTAAATCAAATGATAGTATAAAGTAGGATAAAGTATTGACAAATATTCTATTAACTGCAAACAAATCATATCTTGTTACATAACTATGCTTGGTATATGAAAATAAGTATATGAAAAGTCTTCTCGAATTTTGTAGATTTTTTTTTACTAATAACTGCTAAGATTTCAGGAAGTTGTGTTGGTTGTTTTTTTTTTTTCTACTAGCTTCTCTTTTATTGCATAGTATAAATAAAGAAAATTAGCTTTTAAATTCCATTCTTCTTTTGGTGGCACAGAACAAAAAGTAGGTGGTAGGATGTGGGTGAGGAAATGCTTCAAGGAATGAGGAAAAATGACAGAAAATGAAATTAGTTTGGTTGCAATATCTACATGACACAGTAAAATCATTCTCTGGTTAAGAAAGACCTACCAGTCCTATGTCTGGGATTGACCCCACCTTACAGAGTGGTGTCACCAGAATAACTCATAGAATTTAACTTATTGCTCTTCTTGTCTCATCTGGGAGTATTGCAGTGTCAAAACAGCAACCAAGATCAAACTTAGTATGGGCATTATGGCCTTTGGAACTATGTAGGAGTCTTTCCACCTCATTTCTGATATAAGTTTTGGCTCCAGAATAAATAATATCTGTACATACCAGTAATCATGTTCATCCCTATGCGGATAAATTCCAAACATAATACTAAATATTATGGCATCAATATCACCATATTGGGTATTTGGTATACTGGATATATCAAACTACAAATTTGATCTCTCCTTTTTGAGATCACTTGGAGGGATGGGAGAAATAGTAACTGTGGATAAGATGTGTTGACATCCCTATTCCAAGATACTTTATTAATTCAGGAAAGTGATTAATTCTAATTGTCATAACAAGCAATGAGAAAAGAAAATGGGCACTATGCACACAAGTCATTCGGGGGATTAAAACCAAGTAAGGTATTATAATTTTAGGTGGTTGTTTCAATACAATACATGGCTTGGATGTTACATTGGGGACTGTCCAGTTCAGGTGCAGCAAACTATACAAAGAGTATCAAAGAATAAAAACTTCTATGAGTGACACAGATATAAACCCAAGACATTTCCCAAGACCCTGGACTGTTGCAGAGAGCATGAAATTGTTTGGGGAGCATATGGTTGGGAACAAGGGTTGTTGATTTGAAGCTTTAGAGTAAATGAGAGAGAGAGAAAGAAAAATTCTCTCAATCTGTTGTGACTTCTAATCTTTGTTTCCCTCTAACAAGATTTGCATTTCTTTTTCTTTCCTGACTGCAGATGTACAGGTGGACCTGTAAAGCAATATTGGTTATGGGGGTGAATTCAGTTTTGTGATTAAATATAATTCCTTTCTGAAGAAAACTGAAGCAGGATATTAAACGTATGATGTTATTTCTCTAGCTTATTTCCAAGGAGTCTGTACAATATAAAACCCCACTGTGTGAGGAATCATATTTAACTACAAAGACCAAGAAACATCCTCCATCTTAGAAGCAGTGCATCAAAACAGACTGCAGAAAGTGGGAGGCTTGACTCTTTCTTGCATTACTATTTTGCAAGCACTAACTAGTAATGATTTCCTAGCTCCAAGTCATATATATATATATGTGTATATGAAGTATACCAAGCCCAAAACACAAGAAAAATGTGTGATTTTCCCCCTTATCTACAATTAGGTCATGACAGAAAATACCTAGTGTTGGGCATGGTCTGCACTATATTCTAGAACTTCCAGCCCTCATACTGGGTGTGCATGAGAGCAGAATACCTGCTTTGGATCAGTCTCCTGGTGTCCAGGATCAAAATACCAGTGTAAGACTGCCTGTAATCTTTCTTTCAAAAAAAACCATAGCCCTTTTCATTATAGAACTTCATGAGGTTCACGTTGGCCTATTCCTCCATTTGTTTGAGGACTCTGGATAGAAGCACAACTTGTTGGTGTACGAGCCACTCCTCCCAGTTTGGTGTTGCCTGCAAACTTCCTCAGGGGATCCTCTGCCCCATCATCTAGATCATTAATAAAGATCAGTACTGGACCCAGTACTGAACCCTGGGGTCACTTGCATCCAGCTGGACCATGCCACTGATCACCCCCCTCTGGGCATGGCCATTCAGCCATTTGCTGAATGTGAGTGATCCAGATTATTGAAAGTCATCTTCAAATTGGGATGGGAATTCAGACAGAAACTTATTCTCTCTTTCCCAGTTGCAGGACAGCATTTAACTAACACCTCAAAATTTACATTCTTTACATCTAATGGACGGGACCAAGCACAGATATCAATGGGTTCCTTCCCAATCTTCTACAGTTATGTTGGTTTGTGCATTTATTCAGCACCAGCTTCTCCTTTTACTGGCACATTCCCAGCTGAGGTGGACAGAGACCTCCAGCATTTACACACCAGAATTAGTAACAACATATCATATCACAAAATTTTGCCTAGTCCTTACACACACATTTTGTAATTCTTGCTATGTCTATATTCCTGAGAACTGTTATTTTTACATGCACAAGAGACAAATGAAGCAAAAGAAGTATACTGAGTTTATAGCCATTTAAGGTGTTTTCCTTCATGGAAAGCTGCAGCATGAAGCATTCAATTAAACTCTCATCTGCTACATGAATAACTCTACTCAGACAGCAGGCTTAATAAATCAATGAAGTTTGACTATTTAAATTCTTTGGTCTTGGTTTTTCTTAGGACTATAATGAACGTACTGTTGTCTCCTTCTGGAGTCATAGATCCGTACAAATAAATAAACCCAAAGATTTCCAGGGAAATAAAAGAAGTTCTTCCTTGACTCCTCTTCATATTACAATAATGTGCCATACTTTCCATACAGAAGTGCATACACACCAGTTTTTGCAATTTGAAACATTTCATTCTGTGGGGGGGTATTATTTTATTATTTCCCCTATCGTGAGATTTTAAGAAAAAGGGTCTTTCCATTTCAATTTGGTGCTTTTTCTGATGAAAAAGAATTTTAAATTACCAAAGCCAAGACTGCTCAAAGACCTTGCCTTAAAAATGTATGAGATGGCAGAAGTATTTGCTGAGGAATTAGGAACTGAGTATTACTGTAGCCTGGTGCATCTGACTGATGTACACATTGCATCAGAAAAGCAATTTATATTGGTTTCATACATACACTGCTCAGTTTCTCACCTGCACATAAATTGCATTTATGCTTCCATTATTTTGAGTTCTCCTGCTTGGTATTATTACCTAATTTCTACAACTATATATCCCAATATAATAAGTTCTCACGGCTTCTACTACTACTGACATTTTGCCAAAATAATCTAGCTCTCATTTCTAAAACAAAAGTGTCTGGCTCTAGCTGAGTTCAGTCCTTGAAGGGAAACATGCCAAGAAAAAACAGAGGAAATCTTCCAGTGTTGTCATGCCTTTGGAGTCAGAGAGTCCTTATATCATATTTGCTCTATTCTCTGAAGCAACACATATTCTTTTCGGGGTGGTGAGAAGTTTTCCAGTTCACAAGTCCTCTGAATGTGCAGAAGGGACCTGCATGGGGATTATTAGAGGTGAAAAGCAGAGTTGGAAACGAACCAGCTCTAAGGTTGTCTCTTTCTTTATCCCACATTTTGCATGTTTATTTATGTATGAAACAAGGACCAGGACTCTACGTGCAGCAGACAGAAAGCAACTATAACTGAAGACCTGGGTATTCACTTTTCTAGAAGCTGGATCGAGACATTAAGTTTTGATTTCTTAGGGGTAGACAGTTTAATTGCTAGGCAGTTTTCTGCAACAAACCACTTACTCTCATTTTGAGCTAGTCAGCTATAAAGCTAAAAGTTAATACTGTCACAGGTTGGTTTCCACAATTCACTAATAAAAGGAACGCTTCTATTCAACTAAACAGCCTTGCAAAGCATTTTGATTAACAATAATACATGGGTGCTGCAAAGTGGCAAGATCAAACATAGCAAGAATCCAGCAATTTGTGCACCCCTGTGGGGTGCATTTTGGATGAAATGCATGGGCTGAATGCTCCAACAATCTCAGCTATGCATTAGCTTCCAGTTTTGAAGGCAAGGATGATTTTCAATGTTTTTGAAGTGGGATGGTGACAATCTACCAGATTCTGCTCCCGTTATTCACAGTGGAACTTCACTCAGCAGTTAGTAGATGGAGCTGCTAATCAGCAGGAAGAAAGACAATGTATGAGAGGGGGGGCACAGAAGCAAGAATGTCAGGAGTTCATGCACACGTGTTCAGAGATCCCAGTATCCTATTAGAAGACATGAAGACACTTGGAAGATGTACTACTCCTCCCACCCCCTTTATTTTAAATTCCTCCTTTTTTCCAGATCAGCTCATTTCCTGGATCAGCTACGACAAGCTGTCCCATAAAGTGGATGAGGGAAAGGCTGTGGATGTCATCTACCTGGACTTCAGTAAATCCTTTGAACTGTTACTCACAGCATCCTCATGAAAAAAACTGTCTGCCCAAGGCTTGGATGGGCATATGCTCTGCTGGGTTAAACACTGGCTGGATGGCCACCAAGTTGTGTGGGAGTGCCGATCTGCTCAAGGGTAGAAAGGCTCTGCAGAGGGACCTGGACAGTGGCTGAGGTCAGTAACATGAAGTTCATCAGGCCAAGTGCTGCATCCTGAATTTTGGTCGTAACAACCCCATGTGATGCTACAGGCTTAGGGAAGAGTGGTTGGAAAGCTGACAGACAGAAAAGGACTGGGGACTGTTGAATATGAGCCAGCAGTGTGCCCAGGTGCCCAAGAAGGCCAACAGCATCCTGGCTTGTATCAGGAACAGTGCAGCCAGAAGGAGAAGGGAAGAGATTGTGCCCCTGCAGTCAGCATTGCTGAGGCTGCACCTTGAGTACTGGGTGCAGTTTTGGGCCCCTCAATACAAGAAGGACATGGAATTGCCAGAGAAGAGCAATAAATATGGTGAAGAGCCTGGAGCACAAGCCTTAGCAGGAGCAGCTGAGGGAACTGGAGCTGTTTAGTCTGAAAACAAGAGGAAGGTGAAAGGAGGTTGTAGCCAGGTGAGTGTTGGTCTCTTTCTCCTAGTAACCAAGCTACAGGACAAGAGGAAATGAACACAGGTTGCACCAGGGAAGTTCTAAGTTGGATGTTAGGAAAAGCTACTGTACAGAGTAAAGTGTTATCAAGCACTGGAATGGGCTGCCCAGGATAGTGGTTGAATCACCATCCCTGAATGTGTTTAAAAACTACATAGGTAGGCTGTTAAAGTACATGAAATTTCAAAGTCACAGGCTAATTCACAAATGCATTCTTCTGCCATTTGCAGATGTTTAGATGCAGTACTTAAATCTTCAACAATCCCTGACCTTACAAGGTTGCAAATCAATGGAAGATCTCCATCCTAAGTTTCTACAGTAACAAGATTGCAAATAAAAGATTACAAATAAAAATTACATCAGTAAACTTCAGACCAGCTTTTAAATGAGAGATTCCTTGACTTAAGCCCACATGGCACTGACTGTCCTGCAGTCCCTCCCTGGAACACGTCTGTCTTGGAAAGAGTTGGGAGTTATGCAAAACTGAGCCATAAAATCTGAATAATGGCCACTCCGTGTGGTACAGACACATTCATCTGGAACATTATTTAGTCAAGAAGTAGGAATTAAATGAATCTGACATAAATAATTGGACCATTTTGACTTCATTGTTGCCTGTAATGGGTAACACTGACTACTGTACAGTTGGCAAGACACGCTGTGCCCTTGTTCATGTGCTAATAATGTGCTCTGCATGGGTGGTGCTTATTGACACTGAGTGCTTGTATGATCTTTCACTATTGATGCTGGGGGTACAGACACCCAGCTGCTCCTACTGTTCCCAACTATTATTTGTATCCTACTCAAGAGCCCATAGCAACAGAACAGAACCCTGTCACGCTTTAATGGGTCTCTGCTGCTAAATCACCACTGCTAACTGGAAATGTCAATGTAAAAATGAGTCAAAAGATGTTCGTTTTTCAAGCACCATGGATCCTCTAACATTTTATTCCAGTAATGTTACTTACATTCCCTCCCTTGCCAAAATGAGGAAAAGGTGGCATACAAAGCTACTGCAATAAACATGAGCTGGTTAGCCACGTCCAACATTGTCTTTTTGTTTTTATTTAAATATAGAAAAATGCAATTTACAAAATGGCTGCTATTATTATCATGATGAATACACATGCATTTGTATTTCATCTATTAGGGTTCAGACTTCTCCTGCAACTATTATAGCATCACAGCTTCTACACAACAGTAAAGGATACTTTTATAGCTGTTCTCAGAAAACAAAGATGTGTGGAAGGCAAAAAACAGTCAATTAGGAAGAGCCGTGGCTCTGCCATGTCTCCGCTGTGTGGGCAGATACCTAAGGTAATGGAAGATGTCTTTCTCTACAAAGAAAAAGTTGAGTGAGAGGGATCAAGGAAAGAAATGGCCAGGGACTAGCTTAGGTTGGAAAGGATCTCTGGGTTTATCTGGTTCAGTTACATCAATTCTTGGGGCCTTTTCCAACCATCTTTTGAATATCAGGGAAGATGGAGACTCCACAGCCACTCTTAGCAACCAGTTCCAGTGCCTAAGTACTCTGAATACTATTTCTGTTAGAAGTATTCAGAAATTTCCATGCCATAATCTACGTCTGCTGCTTTCACTACCCACATCTAACTCAATTTTGTAATCTTCTATAAAACCTTTGAAAGGTTCCCCTTTACCTTCTCTGCTTCAGGCTGAACATAGCCAGCTTCACCACTCTTCCCTTCTACATTATGTGCTCCAGCTCCCTAATTATCCTGGTAGTCCTCTACTGGATTTCCTCCAAATGTCAGTGTCCTTTTGTGCTGTTAGACCTCCAAAACTCTGCTACACACAAAGACCTCACTCTGATACTGTCAGTTTGGAGTCAGGGCATTCCCCCTACATCC
This sequence comes from Heliangelus exortis, assembly GCF_036169615.1. Taxonomy (NCBI): domain Eukaryota; kingdom Metazoa; phylum Chordata; class Aves; order Apodiformes; family Trochilidae; genus Heliangelus; species Heliangelus exortis. The sequence goes on along the minus strand of NC_092422.1, from coordinate 25,071,596 downwards.
TGGGAGTCTGTCTGCCTGGGCTCACCAATAGTATTAAGATAAAGATTCAGTTTTCCTCTTGTCCTGAAGACCAACCTCTCTCTTATTTCTCAGAATACCAAGCCCAGCAGGCTACACACTGATCTGAGGAAAGTCTGCACAGATACATACATGACAGTAGAGGTCCATACCAGCAGAGAGAAAATAAGCAAACACACATATCAGTATTCAGAGCTCTTTCTACAAATTTGCTTTAAAAAAACAAGTGTACTTATCCCTCTACTCTGGATCTCTTCCCTTGTTTTAACAGCTGGCTGTTGGATGCACAATGGACACCATTCCTAGAACAAGGGCTGCAATCCCCACCTGCCTTGCTCAAAGCACTGGGTTGTCAAACAGACATCCTTGATTCCCTCTGCAGGCAAGAAACCATACAGAGAGCACAGAAAAAAATTCCTAAGGAATTCACAACCTTACCAAAAAACCCCACTGCAAGTCAAATTTGAGGTATGAATCTGGTCCCATGTGGAAAACTGCCAAGGCATTAGCACCAGTCCCTTCTACACCCACATGAAGCCCCTTTCATTTCAGCAGCATTTTTCCTCTGATACAGCTCCATGTCACACACATTGCAGCAGCAGGCCACATTTCCTCATTTTATTTTAATGCTCTCTAAAGAATTATAAACTAGAATTAGTAACTTACCAGCAGGCAAGATCCAAAGGTGTCTTAATAGACTCTGCAGAGGGGAACATTACTTTCCTGGAAGTCACTAACCTGAACTGCTTCTACTGAAATTGTAGCAGCTTTAAGAATATGTGCTTAGCGTTACCATGCAACAATAACCCTGTCAGGTAAGAGCAATACATTTTGGGCAAGAAAACACACTTTTGTGACAGTCTGTTTCTTTTGCATCTACTGTCTTATAAGCCTCCCACAGCTGTTGAATTTCTAACATTTTTGTGATAGCAAACTGAACAGTCTACAGCTGCTAAAATCTTTAGGCTTTTGCTCTGAGAAGACATACAGTGTGAAGCCAGAGTGGCAAAATGACCATGTAACACAATAAGTAAAACAAAGCATATCCCCCAGCCTCAGTTGGTTTTGTTTGGTTTTTTTCCTTTTAAAAACTTTTTATCAGAGAGTGATGAATCTTTTTCACAGCAAAGTTTTCTGAAGATAAAATGCTGTACTTCCAGCTTGCACTTCACCTTTGAGAGTGTTCCACAGGGACAAGTCCCGCAAATCCTGAACCTATTTTAATGCCCAGACTGTCCCAGACTTATTTCTTGTGAAATCTAGTGAGTAGTGAAAGAGATCATGGCTGGTCAGCTCACTCCTACCACGTGAAGATTACTTTCAAGGTCTACAAACAGGACAAATGTGATCTACTGTTCAAAATCAGGATTTTTCTCCATTAAATGATGAAAAGCCTCATAGATTTGTGTATTTCCTACACACATCATGTAGTATTTCTCATCAGTGAAAGACACTGACAGTTCCCATTCACAGCCTCAGGGTTTTCTTCATAGTAACAAACAGGAACACCTACACCTGGTCCTTTTATTAGTGGCTATTTTTATATGCATCCCAAGCCCTTTAAAATCTGCTTTCCATGAACATTTTACCTCTTCAGGGAAATAAAGGAGACTAATTATGCACTCTGAAACAAAGAAGTAGTGAAGTATTTCAATGTACTGTACTCACATTTTCTTATTTGTTGACAGAACTAATTTTAACCTGTCAATGCTTTCTGTGAAGGACAAGCGTTCCCTACATTCCCAAAAAAGCTGATGAACCTGCTGTAAAGAGGGGAAAAAAAGCGCATGCAACTACTTGTATTACGTAAAAAAACAGGTTTGTTTTCACACAAACAAGTTCTTGTAATTTTGGTTTTGAATAAATCCCTGGGCACTTTGTAGCATGTGCTAAACATTGATACCAAACAACAGCAAGTAGGCTGTACAATGCTAACACAAGTAATAATGACCAGGGTGTGGGGGGAAAGTGCCTGTTGGGGTAGGTATTGTCAAAGGTTAACATTAGCTACTGCAGGGTAGTGCCTCAATGGCTTTCTCTAGTCTGGTGTCCTCCAGAGGGTGACTCAGAACTGAAGATTCCTTTAGCTGTTCCCACTTTCTCTCTGGAACCTCCCTTCCAGTAATGTCATGAACAACCTGCAGAGATTATCCTCATTAGTCTGTATTTTTACCCTCCATCAGAAGGAACAGAGGCTGAAATGTACTACTGCATAGCTGGGTATATTGGATTTAAATCTGAACACTATGTATTGCACATGGACTGAATTTTACTCAGCTGGAGATCAGTGTTCCTGCCCCAGTCACAGAGACACAGTCTCCACAGAGCTACAAGGATGAGCAGAGGATTGAGTTTTTTCCACTGCCCCATTTAATTACCCACTTGACATTCACCCACATGCTGCAACAGAAAGCACTCCCATGCCCCCTGCACCTTCAGAAGCCACTGACATTCTGCACTCACACTGGCACAGCTCCTTTCTCTCCAACTCCTCATTCTATCACTGAAGCAGCAGCAGGAGCTGCATTCTCACCATCCACCTAAACACCAGAAGAACAGTTCCCAACTCAAGACCTACTGCCAACATTTTTTATGGCTATAATTTAGTAACAACAAGAGAGGAAAATGGTCTGGTAATCTAAAACACAATGAAGTTGGATTTTGCAGCCTGGGAACACAAGAAAGCAAGCCATAGTACTGACAGAACTATTACCAAGACCATTTCCTAATCTTTCAGTTCTTCTGTAATACATCAGATTACTGTGCCACCTTCCCTGAAAAAATATCCATGATATCTTCAAACTCTATCCAATAAGAGGTCTGAGAAAAGTATGACTTCTAGAATATTGTGTAAACCAAAGTAATAATTGCATCTCTTGAAAAGCTTTGGTGGGACTTCTCACGTCAACGCTTCATGGTTCTGCCAAAATTTCACTCCACAGAGCATCTGTAACATAAACCAAGCATCCTTTTACAAATGTACAATATAGAGAAAGAAAAGACCCTTTAAATTTACTTCAGCAAAGGCCTGACAAAGTTAAGTACAAATAGAATTCATTTATTCAACATCAGTTATAATCAGAGCCAGAGACAATAAAAATTCCAGGTAGAGTTGGTTTCTAAAGTTTGTCCTGAAGTCTGAGAGCACACCACGCTTTACACAATCCTACAGTTCCCAAACCCCAGGAAATCTGGTTCTAAATTTAAGTTTTTCCAATATAACCACCTGAAGTGTGACTTGGACATTAGAAAATTAACTCAAATCAACTTGCAAACATCTGCTAAGTACATTTTACCACTGAAATCAAGCGTTTTTACCAAACACAAAAGTTATCATCAGATTTTAGCAACTATATTGAGACAAAGGTGTAGTTTGTACAGAAAGTAATATTGTCATTGTCCCAGTCATTGTTCCAAGTGAGCAGAGCCTTTGCATATTACATAAACTACTTGCAAAGCAGTATGTCAAACAAATACTTTATGCTGTGTTATTACATATGTAACAGTGTAAGAAGTGTTAGCCCCATCTGAAATTATTTTTACATAATGCTCCTCTTCATAAACATTAAGGCATCTTAGTTTTAAAATGCATTTAACCGTGATTAACTTTGAGCAACCTGATTCAGTTGGAGGTTTCCCCATCTGTGCAGGGTGGGTTAAAACTAGATGATCTCTAAGGTCCCTTCCACCCCAAACCATTCTACAATTTCTGTGATGGCCTCTTGAAAAAAGATATTTCACCTTTAAAAAAAAAGGTTCCTGCTTGTTATATTCCAGTATCAGGTGTTTTTTCCAAGTATTCAGTCAAGAGATTTCCAGACAAAAGTAAGAAGTCATCCTAGTTATGTTATGGCACTAGATTTATTAGAAACTATGCACTCTGCCATTAAGGGCAGTGTTCTGTATAATTCTGCACAAGATTCTTCTGGCTTGAAATGAACTTTAAAGCATGTTGATTACAAGGTTACAGGGCAGAATTGTTAATTAATGGCAAAATCTAATGAGAATATGGAAGAGAAACAAAGATTGCACTTTTTTCATGTAACTGTTTATTAAAGAAAACCCAGAATTTTACAGTTCATCTAGAACTGGACAACATTTATAGTCAAATACTACTTTTAGAGCTTTCCTCTATATATTCAATTTACAACCTATGAAAAGCACATTTTGTATTTCTGCACTGCCTGAAACATGATCTGGACATCCTTCTAGAGCACGATTAATACACAGGACAGTTGTATTTGTGACAATACTCATTTAACCAAACACACTGCCCATTGTTCTTTCTGTTAAACTCAGTATGACAGAAAAAATGCAACAGGGTACAATTCTGCCAAAAAATATTAAATCACCAGTGTAGACTGAAGAAAAGCAGCAATTTCTCTAATTAGAAAATACACCAACTGATAGTTTGACCCTGGCAGCATATAAACAAGAAGCATATAATCTGAATATTTTTCAGTGAATTCCATGCTGTTTCCCATGTAACACACAGTAACAGAGCAAGACTTTTTAAAAGCTCAAATATTAGTTTACTGACAAAGGAATGACCTATTTAACCAGTACCTACAACTTCTCAAATTATGCTACAACCCTTCTCAGTTGATGGCACATCATGTGAAAAGATGAGTTGTCTGAAACTGCATTTAATTTAACTTCACAATACATTAAATGATGTTTTAATACACAGAAACCTTTGCCTCCCTCTTTATCTAAAATATCTGCAGCAATTAAATCACACAATTACTTTGGAAGTTACTTGCTTATTTGAGTAATAAGCCCCTGAAATTTCCCTTCCATTTAAGCTTAATAATTGAACATGGAAGTCTAAACATGGAAGTTTAGGGAAAAAATAAAAGGATTAAAAAAAAAAAACAAAACAGTTTTTGTACTCACTAGCAACATGACTTTGTAGCAAAATCATAACACTGTGCCCACTTCCACAACATAGGCACTAAAATATCCAATATTTTTAGTATCTATTGGTCATGGTTGTGTTTTTACCCTTGTAGTATTAGCAACACCTATGGAGAAGTCCACCTTTCTTTCAGGAATGTAATATATGGCCAGCCTACTCTTCTACTAATCAGAAGAGAATCAGTGCACGAGTGAATATATTTTAATAAGAAAATGAAACATTATCTCTGTTTCAAAAAAATAAAATCCTGGGAAGTCATTCTTGCTAGCTTTAGAAAAGGCCAATTCATTAGTTGCATATTGGAGTTCCAAAATAAATAGACTTTTGCTGCAAGGCAATGTCACTTATTCCAAAGCTTTCAGTAGATGTTAAGATTTCCCAACTCGATCTCTGGGAATAATCCGTAGATCTGAACCATGCTTTAGAAATACATTTCCTAGACAAACAAACAAAACAGAAAGTGTTACCAAGCAAGCAAACAAATAAAATGCTACCTAAACAAACACACATATTTAAAAGAAAACAATATTAGTACAGTGTTTAACAACTTTGTAGTACTTTCTCTAATAAGCCAGAAATACAGATTTCTAATATTTCAAAGGAATTTCATCTTATCCCACTTGCTACAGAGAGCATTTAATTTTAAATAAAAATACCAGATCCAAAGTCATCTAATAGGATTTGAAAGCTAGGGTCTCTCAAACTGCAGTTCCATACTTGAATGTCTGATTTCACTTACACGCCCTCATTTCAAGTCTTGGAAATTAGTTTTTATTTCTCGGTAATTCTTTTTTTTATCTTGAGGTCATTCATGCATACACTGATTTTTAAGTCTCTCCTTGGTTCATGAATTTTTTTGCTTATAAATTCAAGACTTTAATTGCACTTTTCTTCCAGGAAAGTTCTCCACATAATCAAGCACAAGTTAGTCTCATTTTAGCATAAAAAACTGTCATGAATGTCATATTTATTACTGTGTAGCCTTAATCATAATGGGCTTTTTAAGAGGACTTAGTGAAGATTAGAAGTGTCTAATACTTAGAATATTTCCTGCATGTATTCAAGACTGTAATTCAGGTTGCTATTTTCTTCTAGTTAATGTCACATTTGAAAATGAAACCACACTGCTAGAAGTGCAGCATTATTTAATTGTTATGTGGAACTTTTTTTTTTTTTTAACTTCATGCTGCTACTACATAAACCAGACTAAATGTAATACTGAAATACCAGGATTTAATAATTATCTACCTACTCATCTTTGCGTTGACTTGTAAAAACAGAATAATTATATTTCTCTCCCAAATACTCCATTTTATGGACAAAGTACTCTCTCTCTCTCTCTCTCAAAAAAAAAAAAAAAAAAAAAAAAAGTATTTAATATTTGCCTATGTTATTAGTATACCGGAATGAAGTTACTCAGGATTGGAACTGTTCTACTTATTTCTACTTATATTTCATAATGAGAAGTAGAAAATCAGTTCAAAAGTACGTGTTACCAGTATGTGATCTGTTTTTAAAAATCTGCCAAGACCACATACTGAAGAGTTCTACAAAATCCTCTGAACACAAATCTGTCATGGAAGCAAACCAGAGAACTAAATTTACCAATCTAGGTGAAAGGTATCCGTGCTGCAATAACCATCATAAAATTCTAAAATTCTAAAACAGGCCACAGCTGCATTTCATACAGACAGCAGTTTACCAACCTCTCAGTCTGTTTCCACCACTAATATCACAGTGGTTTTATTAAAGTTACAGAATACTATTCTCTAAACTATGGAGGATTTAAAACTGCAAATAACACAGGAATTAAATGCTAAGCCTAGCTTTTTCAGCTTTCATTTCCCCTGCTGCACAGAACCACGTAGGGAGAATGACAGAAAGTTATACTTGGAGTACTTTTATTCAGAAAAGTGAGGAAATAGTGGAACAGCAAAAAACCTCTGAAATCTCCAAGGATTACAAAGATTTTATTCCCAGATCAGCCTTAGATGATTTGAAAACTGAAGTAACTGTTCAATCTACTGGAACTTTCATATATGTAAAAGAAAGAAAAAAAGGAGGGAAAAAGTATGTTTAACCTACTTAGTTTCTGATATATCAAATGATAAGGTTGAAGAGAAGATTAGATCTAAATGATGTCTTTTTACTTGTAAACTGGAGACAGATTTTGGTCTGGGTTTCAGGTTTGGTGCAGGTCATTTTTTGGTGGGGGTTTTTTGGTTTGTTTGGGGTGGGGCTATTTTTCAGGTTTTTTGGTTTGGTTTGATTTTTGTTGTTTATTTTCTTTGCTCTTGTTTGTTGCCTCCCAGTTTAAATGCAACATCACACAGCACCATCAGGGCAATAGTGCCTTCAGCATTAAAAAAATATAAAACCATATGCAATCCATGTGGCCAATCTTACAGCTGCAGATGAAATGAAGGCTGTGACAAAAACATTTTCCTTCTAGATGCTTTTGATTCCTGTGATCCTTAATTATGAGATGTTTTTTTATACTATTGCTGAATAATTCCTCAATATTAGTAATTACTCAGGAGAGGTAAAGCAAATCAACTGGAGATGTGAATTTAGTATTCATAAAGATATTTTCATTAATGAGTCAAGTAGCACTAAATACATTTAGTATGCAGGATCAAGCTGTAACTAGTTTGACCTACAAAGTGAAAGTGTATTTTTGTGGGAAAGAAACAGCAGAAGTATAACTTAACTTAAACATTTAAGTGACCACCAGTTTTGCCCAAGTATTCTGGAGTGGTGATGTGAAAATGCAGCTTTACATACAGATGATGATGTAGTAGCTAAACTAAATTATTAATTATCTGGTTTTAAATTATTAATTATCTGGTTTTTATACACTTGGTCATGGGATCATGACTCATGATCCCATGCATCAGCTGAGGACTGTACCTGAGGCACTACACTTGTCAAATCTCCCTTGGAAAGCCCAGGGAGGACAGAAAGCTCCAGTGGAGCAGAAAGCCAAACACTCAGTTGACCTTCATTTTAAATTTTGTTGATGCAATCACAAACCTCAGAAGTGGGTCATTACACTTAAACAGTTATTTACAACTCCAAGAAATTCCCAAAACTAATGTCAAGCATCTGCTCTCCTAACCACAAGATGCTTATTACATGTTCCACAAGGATGTTCTTTATACTATTCAATTTACACAGCTAAGTATGCTGATAATACCTTGCTTTCTTATTGTCTTTAGATCTGAAAAAAATGGTGTGGTATCTCCAGTAACAACTGGCAGAGAGATGGCATAAAAAGAATGAGATCTGGCATGCAAAAAACAGAGAAATGACAAGGCTCTATCAACTTCATCATATTTGTAAGCAGGAGCAATTAGATTCACAGTTTTCACAGGATGATTGTGTTGCACAAGCACCCAAGACATTTTTGTTATTTCTTAGTAAAAAGTTAGGAACCTTTCTTCCCTAATGAGATGCTCCACTCCATCATTTATTCTTGTTTCAAATGGTTGACATTAGATTACTGATTTCCAAATTAATTTTAAAGTACAGTTTTTCAACAATAAGTCCACAGAAGCCTGCTTCCAGAAAGCAGACCATTATTAGTACAATTCAATTTGTACTAATTTGTACTAATTCAATTCACCAATTGAATCCCTTGGTGAAAACAAGAGAGAGATCAGCAAGATCCTCTCTTCCTGAAAACATGCTTTTCAAAACACCTGGAGTTCCTGCTAAAAAACAGAGTATTGTTTTTTAAGTTTATCTCATGAAAAGTGCTTCTAAAATTGCAAATATTACTGAACTAGGTATAATTGGGAAAAAAATAGCTTTTGTTATTTCAGCAGCATGTAATTTCACTTTTTTGAAGTGCACACTAAATAGGTAAGCTCTGAAGATCAGAAGTGCCTCATTTTTTCCTAAATAAACAAACATCTTATCTACTTAAACACACTACATGGACTGCAGTTTCCAACTACTGGATAATGCTTCTCCCATTGAAGAAGTCAAAACTTAGAATATAAATAAACCCTGAGTGTTATGCAACAGTTTAAAAACAAACAACCCCAAAACTGAGCTTTTTAATACTGAGCTTCATAAATAGTAACTCACCTGCTGTCTGTGCAGGGTTTATTCCTATACCATCTAGAAAAAAAAATGAGGGGAAGATGAAACAGACATTAAAATTTATTACACCAAACTTACAGCTCAAAAATATACCAACAAGATAGAATCATTACATCAGGTCTTAAAGGAGCTATTTCCTATAACCAGAAATAGTTTTATTACAGCAGCTAACAGCCTTCAGAACAGATAATCCAAGACATGTATTTGAACAAAATAAAATTAATAATATCAGTGCTTTAATACCTTCATCCCATGCATAATTAATTTAAATAATACTGCAGTATTACCAAATTCAGACTGTAGAGGTTGTGAAAGAAGAGACACTTTTACCAATACCCCTTCACTGAAAATACAATACAAAAACTATCAAAAATACATATAAACTATATTCTTACCATTTGTTATAATGGCACTTGTTGCTGCAGGAACTTTAAACTAGAGGAAGAAGATTAGGACAAAATAACATAAGAGTCATAGTTAAAGCAGAAAATATATGGAGAATATTCACAGCAATTATAATTTTAGCTGTTTCTGGTACAAAACATGAAAAAAAGATTCCACCCCAGATTTAAAGATACAGCAAAATAAAGGTTTAAAGTAGAAGTTGATTAGACATTTCAATACAGCATGTGAAAATTTGCAGTATTAAAAAAATAATTAAATTCAATTATTATTTACTAGATAAAAGTTAAGCATTCACAAAGTTAAAAAAATAATAGTTCTTATTATACTAAATAGAGCATTTATGGACATGAATATCTAAGAAGCATACCTGTCGTGCCTAACAGGAGTTAAACAAGAACAAGCTTGAGCTAATCTTGGTTTATTTTGACCAGTTTCCTAGTTTCTTTCTGGTGCTATTGGGAGCTCTCCAACTGCACTGCTCCAAGAGTTCACTCCAGGATTTGTTGACAAAAGGAAGCCCTAACAGCATTGCATTGGATCTGGCTCCTTCCTCAGCTTTCCAACACCAGCCTCAGCAAGTCTTGAAGCCTCTCTCACTGCCATGTGTCTCCACAGTCCCTCACCTCCATGCACATCACATGCAGTCAGTTTTACAGTACAAAAAGCCCTCCTCAGGTGGGGCAGCACTGCCTACGGCCTTCAAACTGTTTCAAAAGATCTGGACTGAGACAGGGCCACCAAACCAAATGATTTCTCAGGTCTAGAGACAGGCAGGGCCAGAGAAAAATCCTGCACTATGTGATGTTGTTGAACCACACAGGACAGGAGGGGTAGGGTGGGTGCAAGTCAATCAGTGCTACTTGGTTGGTCTGAGGATGAATGGTTGCTCCTTGGGCTTCCTTTACTTAGCACCATGAGCAGCCCCTGAGGTTCAAGACTGGTGTTTCAGCTCTGAGCAAGAATCAGTGAAACTTCCTCATAAAGAGCTTCATCCTTCCCTACATATTATATATATAAGGGCAGGTAATTATGAACACCAACACTGAGTGTTTCCCTGAATGAACTGCAGAGCACTCCCATCTGCTGAGGTCACTTCAGCTGTGCCTTTCAGGGGTATTCACTAGCCACACTTCCCTCATTTTCTAACTGCACAAATCAAGAGTTCCATCCCCAATTTGCAGAAACTAAGCATTAACAGTAATAGAAACCACACTTGGATTGAGTACTTCATTAATATACTGAAAAACTGTCTCTTTTTATCTCCAGACACAAAAAGTTTAACAGATTTTTAAAAAACTTATTATTTTATCTGTATCAGGTATGCCACCTCCTCATCTTATTGGGTGGCATGAAAATAGTGATTTCTGCCAAAGATAAGTTAGATACCAGTATCATTGTGGGAAGGTCATAGGGAAAGTAACAACTTATCTTCAGAATGGGACTTGAATAATGAAATTGATAAAACGTATTTAACAGTAAGAATGTAAAATAACAAAGCCATCTCAAAACAGCTCATGTACACAAATAATATGCTGAGAAAAGCAAGCCTTCCTTCTCAGTTCCACTAACTTAGGGAATCTTGACTTGGCAGTCTAGGAAGCAATCTTTTAACAGGTTTGGGTTTTGTGTTGGGTGGTCTTTTCTATATAATAGGAGAAAATTAATTTATAATGCTTGAATAGTGGTACTAATGTTAATATTAAGTCCTGCCTCTTGGAATGAGTCCATCTCCAATTGAAAAAGTAAAAGACTGTGACACAAAAAAACCTGAACAAGCAGGAAATATGCTTAACTTATGTAATTTTTCAATGAACTGGTTTCTGTTTTAACTGATACCATGGATCTTTCATCCTAAATCATCTGAAAACAGCCCAAGATTTTAAATTCTGAAGTATAAAGTGCCTCTTTTCATTTCTTCTCTGTCTCTTCTTACACACAGCAAGGCACAAAAGGAATGGACCATTCCCAGTAGGATGGAGATGTCTACTAATTTTGTGACATTTTGCTTTCCAGTAGGAGAATCTATCAGGTACCTAAATATTAGGTGCATAAGAGAACTGTGTGACAAGCAGTCACTGAAGCATCACTTAAAATTCTCTTATTACCTCCTACTATCCTGTGTTAGAAGAAAACATTTTGTTCTCTTAGCCCATAATACTGGGCCAAACAGCAATAACTGTCATCTATATATTCAGCACATGAAAATCATTACAGCTTTAATACAGGAAACTACCTCTTGAAATAATTACACATAAATTGCTGCAATATAGTTCTCAAATTAAAAATCCATCCTGTGGCTGGGTGTAAATGTACAAGCTTTCTGTGATATAAAGTCAAAGGGACACTCAAGTAGCAAAACTCTGCATTCAGTTGATAATCCTTGGCTAGTTCTGAAACAAAACTGGATTAATATCTAGCCCCAATCTCACACAATTTAAAGACTGCTTAAAAAAACCCTTTTAAACTGATAACTGAGGCTGCCACCAAACTTTCTCCAATGTTAGGAAATTTATTTGTCAATATTTTGTTTTTTTCAAGTACTGTGCAAATATACACCTGAGATGTGTACCAAATATCTCTAACACATGAAAGAAAAAAACCCAACACACAACATCACTGTCAGAATAAACTTTGACAAATGTTGGAAAACTATAAATAAATAAAAACTGCAGAGAGCACTTTTTCCAATACTCCAAATTTCAACTTACTTTTTTTTTTTAAAATTTTCTCTAAGACAAAGAAATTAAGAAATAAGCAAAATTTGCATTATCCAAATTATCACTGCCAAATGTGCATACTGGGAAGGGCTGTGACTGCTACAAATGACTGAAACTTCCAGAGATCTCCCCGTTTAATGAACAAGTTTCCTTTCACTTGGAGTTCTGCCAGTCAGGAATTGTGTGCAGTGAACTTTGTTTGGTGCCATGAAAGTTAATTCAGAAAGATTTACTTAGCAAAACTAACCTTTGACAAAGCACTGTGACTGCAGCTTGATATATAAGACCATTCTACATCATGGCTACAGTTCTGCCATTCCAGGGGAATCTGTAACAAGGACTGGAAGGGAAAGAGGACTGACTGCCTCTCTTGGAAGCAGCCCACAACTATGAAAGAAGCAGCAATTCAGAGTTCTATTGGACTTTGCAGTCTAGGTCTCCACACATGGATTGGGTGGGCATAGCTGCATTATCTCAGATTGAAAATAATTGGGAAAAAAAAACATTAAAAAAAAAAAGCAACTGAATCAGTAGATATCTTTAACAGCCTTTAATACTCTGTTAAAGTAAAGTTACAATAATCCACAAACTGCCCCCTCAGCTGTTTTTCTACTAAAAACTTCTGTACTAATAACATAACAAGACTCAAGATACAGAGTCTATTGTCCTTCCCAGTGCTCGAACAAATGAAATTTGCAATTACCTAAAATTTTCCAAATTTTCCTAAAAAGACAGAAGTAGAACTGCAGGAACAGACTTTTGGCTGAATTTGTTTGCTGCTTAGATGAAAAAAAGCCATCATGCTTCTCAACACTTTATTTTATTTAGACCCACATGAACATCTCTGATTCTCAGTACACTTAAGCTGAAAAAACCAGTGTGCATTTCTTCAAATACATTATTTGGGCAATTTAGGAACCTGTTGTTTTTGTATTGCATGTAAAAGATCAAACACTCAGAAGTCAAAGAACACATTATCAAAATTTGATTCACTTAAAGCTCTTTTTTGCATCTGTCCCATATGCTTCATTTCACTACCTTCTACAATCAAAAATTATGTATCTTCCCAAGTCAGAAATTACTAAAACAGAATGTCAGACAACTTTAATAATTTCCTGAATTATTTTACAGAACTTCCTGGATATTCTACATAAATAAGACAAAATACTAAGCAGCAGTATCTTTTAATTTTGCTCACTATAATAAGTTTTTGTATTATTGATATAAAATGGTTTTAATTTAACAGAAAAGAACAGAAAGTGTACCAATACCTGCAGTTGATGCGTGAAGTATGCAAGAACTACTAAATTTAGGATTCTGAAAGTTTTGGCAGGCCCTCAGTGACATCAGTAAAGTTTGTGTCCTCACATCTCTAATGAGGATGCTGAAACACCCATTGCATTTTACAACTGGAAAGCTTTTGCTTCCAGGAATGTTCAGAAGTTTACAAAGCAACATCATGACTCTACTTACTTCTTCTGCAGCAAACTTCAAGACAGCTGTGAAAGGTGTGCTTTCAGGAACACTTAACCTGAAATTACAATTTAAGTACATAGGTGAATGCTAAGATAAACTGAAAAGCAACTCTATTTTTACAAATTGCAGATTAAATTTTTTTTTTTTTACTTTTAGTAACAATAAAACTCTTGTCAAAGATGTGAACATCCTATATTAGGCCTAGATCCACGACTAAAAACCAAGGCAAAGGTACACGTGACAGTAAACAAGAAAAAAACTCCAAGAGGTGAGTTACCACCAGAAACCCACCCCTCGTTTCACACCGAGGGAGAAAAATGCCTTTTCCAAACTCATGCCGGAACCACGTCACGACGACCATTAATCCACAGGGCCGCTCAGGAGCGCGTTATGTTTGCGCTGCCGCCCTTTTCCACGGCCTCGTCGGGTCACGCAGCAACAACACTGCGCACAACCACCCGCACAACCACCTTACCCAACCAACCACCCGCACGACCACCTTAGAATCATAGAATTGGCTGGGTTGGAAGGGACCTCAGAGATCATCAAGTCCAACCCTTGATCCACTACCGCTGCAGTTACCAGACCCTGGCACTGAGTGCCACATCCAGTCTCTTTTTAAATATCCCCAGGGACGGAGCACCCGCACAACCACAGTACCCGCACAACCCCCTTACCAAACCACCCACCCCCCCGCCCGACCGCCCGGCCTAGGCCCGGCCTGCTGCACCACTCACACTTTGTAAGGCAGCCGCGGGTCCGAGGTAAGCGTCACTTTAAATGTGACCTTGGACCTAGGGAGAGCGAGGAGAAAGCATGGGGTTAGGGCTGGGGAAAGGGGACATGGGACATCGGGCAGGGGTCCCCTCACCCCGTCCCTCCCTTACATGATGCCGCTGCCCAGCGCCGCCGCTCCTCACGGACACGTCAACACCGCCCGGCGCCTGGTGGGGCCTTCGCTGCCCCTTTCTCTTCCTGAGCTGCTCGCGGCGCGCCTGACCGGAAAAAAAATTTTAAACATGCCCCGCAGACTGCCACGGGGGAGGAAGCGGAGATGTTCTGTCTCGGCACCCTCGTAGAGCAGGGAAGGGGGGAGTTACGGGGTGGAAGAGGCGCTACGGTGAAAGGTGGTGTGGATTTCTAAGGAGGCGGTGTCTCTGGCTGTCCCTGCTGGAGGTAGGACCCTGGTACTGGTACCTCAGCGTTTCCGCAGGTGTCGTGCAGAGGCGTCCACGCCGCCCTGAGCGGGAGTGCAAGCAGGGGAGCCACGGCCGGGCCCGGCCCGATTGGACTCAGGGCTTGGTGGGCTGCCTGCCCCACGCTGGGACCGAACTGGACCGAGAGCTTGGCAGGCGGTGTGCCCTAGGCCGGCCACGGCTGAGGGACACAGCGGTGGCGGCCTGCACGCCTTGCAACGGGGCTGGCGGGGTCGGAGGGGAGGGGTAGTGAGACAAAACCGAGTCCCCCTTGTTCTGAACAGATGGCAGAGGTGGACTACTGGATTTAAGAGTGTTTATATATAACTACAGGTGTATGTGTGTATATATTTATGTATGTTTATATATGTACACATAAGTGTCATGGATGGTGGAGTAGAGGTGGCTGATTTTTGGGTTTGGTAATCTGAGGTGTCAGGCCTCTGTGTTGCTCTCAAACCCAAATGTTCTGCTTGTGTTTATTGAGCTATTCAGGGAAAGGCAGATGAAAATAAACACGGATTCTCACGCCCTTAATATTAAAAATGTTTCACATCATTCTTGTGTTGAGGAAGCTTTAGTTGAATAGTGATTATTTTGTGGCCAAAAAATATCATTTACAGTTTTGTATGTGACTTCTGACAAGCAGGTTTTTTAAATTCTGTGCATTATAGTGAAAAAAAGCTATTGATAGTATTTTCTACCCACTTTCAAAGGACTAAAGGACAACATGGAGTACAGTGTGCAGGAGAACTCTGTTTAAAACAATGTTTTTTCTTTTAAAAAGCCAGTTTTTTTCTTTAAAGCCTGCTTATATTTATTTTTTTTTCTTTTTCCCTTGTTCTTCCTTATTGTAGTCCCAGTTAGATAAATATACTGGTGAGCATTCAGTTAAGAGCAGCCCCGTGATACAGAGCTGAGAAACACAATTTTCTGCACCAAGTAAACATGACCACAGTTCAGAGTCTGGCCATGAAATCAAGCTGTGGTGTTTGTGTTTCTGAGAGAGTTCTCCTTTGCTTCTGAAGCACTGAGCATGTCTTAAAATCTGTGAACCTTCATATATATGTACAGCAAACATTCCTGAGTGCATCTGCCATTTGAAGGACACCAATTTTTATGCTACAAAACAAGTGCCACATGGAGGAAAGCTACTGTCACGGTCTGGGATAACATTAAAATTTATTTTGTTTTGGATCTGTGAAACAAAGTCCAACTGTAGGAGGGCGAGGTGCAAGCAGACTTTATTTGACAATTGACACAAGTAAGATGATAGAGCCAGGAAAAAGAGGGAGAGAGAAAAAGAAGATACAAGAGACAGAGAGAGAGAGAGAGAGAGAGAGAGAGAGAGAGAGGGTGACCACCAGGGGTGCAGCTGCCCAGCGAGTTCCTTCAGGATGTTGAGCTGATCCTGGGCAGGGTGTGATGTGAGATGGCAGTGGGTCAAGAGACAACAGAGCCCCAGCATGGACAGCCATATATACCCCTGAGTTCCTTTTGTTCCAAAAGGGCAGCTCTCAGTCAGCTGCCACAGAAGCCAGGTCCATCAGCATCAGAACCATTGCAGACAGGCTGCCTGGAGGGGGGGAGCTCCCCCAGAAGGTGGGGAACCCCAGAAGGTTCTTATCTCCTTCCAGACACCACTCCCAGCTCGGTTCCAGCCCCCTGAGCCAGGTACATCAGCATCAGGACAATCAAGGTGGCTTCCTCCACCCTGGGCAGGGTAATTGTGCCTGGAGGGACAACCCAGCATTGCAGGCCCTCAGAAAATGGGTGTAGTCTCCACCCAGTAGTTCTTGTCTCTTCCAGAGGTGTCACTCAGCTCTTTCCAGGCCAGGTCCTCCACCCTAGCCAGGGCTATTCACTTTAAATTTTTTCTTTTGAGACAATTTCAAATCAGTGAGATCAGACTCTCACAGTTACCACACAAGAGCCTGGTCTGAGAACTCCATGGAAGTACCAAATCTGAAATTTTAAGAAATGCAGTAAAATATCTCCCACTGGCAAAATGTGCTTTCAGCCTTGTCAGTTTTGGACTGAATAATGACCATTTAACTTCTCTGCACTTTTACTGAAAAAGCACTGAATTAAGCCATTTAGCACAAATCCAGAAAATTAAATCTTGGCACTGCCAACTTTTTTTTCTTTAGTGCTCACAAAGAGTTAATTAAGCAAATCAGTATTGCCAAGCAATGTGTTCCAGGAGGGTAAGGAGGAGGGCAAACAGAACACAATGTTTTTCCAATAAAACTCTTCCATAAGCACATGGGTAACAGTCCAGCTCTGTGGTTTCACCGGATGGATTGAGCAGTGCTAACACTAGTGAAAAAAGTGAGTGATCCTGTTTTTTCCCCCACCTTTGCCTCACTCTCTTCTTGGCCTCCTGCCTGCTTGCTGCTCCTTGCTTTAGCATTGTTGCTCTGTGGATCTGCCTGCCAGTCAGGTCAAATTAGCAGAAAACCTGGATGTTTCCCTGCTGGCTCAGAGCATTGAGATGTCTTAGGGAAAGTTCCAGGAGATCTTCCCATTTTTTCAGCAGGGAAGCATAGGGTTCCTCTTGCTACCATGTCAGAAGGCTGGGTTCCTCTTCTAGTGCATACATTCCCTTCTCTGGCTCAGCATGGTGGTGTCTCTTGGCTCTCCTGCTGATCCAGGTCCAGCTCACTGGTAATCCTGGGATTCTCCCACTGGGTAGAGGCACCTCCTCAGCTGCCAGTCTTGCTGTGTCAGCAGGAGTCAGCTGCCTGTCTTGGGCAGAATCTCCTCCTCATTGGTCTGGTGGGGTCTTCCAGCCATCCAGAAGGGAAGCAATAGCACTGCTTGATTTCTAGGACATTTTTGTTGCAAAATCTGAAATTCTGACTTTGTGCACTTCTATTTGGCAAAGTTTCTGTGTTCCAAGGCTATGAGGTGCAGCATTAGGCTAGACTGACTGCTATGAGCACAGTAGCTATTGTTGGGTTGCCCTGAATTTATTCCCCAACAACTACAGTTTGTATTTTTTTTTTTTTTAAAGCAGAAAAGGAGTAACGTAACAAAATTTAGCCTGTCTAAACTACAGCCCACATGAGACAAAGTATGTTTTCTACTATGTACTGTGTCACTGGGCTTCTCTGAAAAATATAGTCATACTGAGGATTTTTAAAAAGCATTGTTAAGCCAAAGATACATGAAGATTAAAGTTAAGAATCAGACAACTTAATGCACCTTTATAATCTTTCTCCAACAAAGTAACAATTAAAAGCCGATTATAGTTCTCTTGTCACAAACATTTTACAAAAATACTGTGTCAAAATTAGAAGATCACACTCAAATGCCGTATTAGTCATATGGAAAGAATAATCTCAGGTCTCTAGACTTCAGAAGTTTTATTTTATGTCTGTATCAGGTAGTAGAGGTAGCTGTACCAAAGCAAGGAATTTGTCTTCTGAAGCATCAGTGCTGAAAGTATTCAACAGCTGTAGATAGTGTTCCCTCTGCTACATAAGAAAGGTTTGATGGTTTGGTGGCCTTTTTTTTCCCCCAATTGTTTTGAAAAACTAATTATATAGAACTCTTTAAATCAAAATGATAGAAAGCATTTAGCAGGAAAAAATGTCTGGAAGAAGCAAAAGTAGGTATTTTTACGGAAGAATAGTTGACTTTTTTGTCATGGTGGTTGATGTAATTTTAAGATGATACTATCATGTAGATACACTTTGTCCTATTTTCTGGAATTTATTTGAAATCAACTAAATAATTTTCCAGGTGTCCAGTTATTCTGTAAAGCATTTTGACTTATATATTTCTTACATATAAGATATATCCCTGGAGGATATATCTTATATATATCTAATATATCCTAAACCAGGGATTTTGGGTTTTCTATTTTATTCAACGGGTCCATGTCCAAGTGGAGGCCAGTGACAAGTGGAGTCTCTCAAGGATCAGTGTTGGGACAGGTCCTATTTAACATCTTTGTTGGTGACATGGACGGTGGCATTGAGTGCACCCTCAGCAAGTTTTCTGATGACACCAAGCTGTGTGGTGCAGCTGACACACTGGAGGGAAGGGATGCCACCCACAGGGACCGTGACAGGCTGGAGAGGTGGACCCATGCCAGCTTCATGAAGTTCAACAAGACCATGTGCAAGGTCCTGCATCTGGGTCAAGGCAATCGCAAGAACAGATATAGGCTGAGCAGTGATTGGCTTGAGAGAAGCCCTAAGGTAAAGGACTTGGGGGTGCTGATGAATGAGAAGTTCAACATGAGCTGTCAGTGAACACTTGCAGCCCAGAAAGCCAACCAGATCCTTGGCTGCATCAAGAGAAATGTGGCCAGCAGGTCAAGGGAGGGGATTCTCCCCCTCTGCTCTGCTCTCTTGGGACCCCACCTGGAGTACTGCATCCAGTTCTGGAGCCCCTGTTACAAGATAGACATGGATGTGATGGAGTGTGTCCAGAGAAGGGCCATGAGGATGATCAGAGGGCTGGAGCACCTCTCCTATGAGGACAGACTGAGAGAGTTGGGGTTATTCAGTCTGGAGAGGAGAAGGCTCTGAGGAGACCTTATTGTATCATAGAATCATAGAATCATAGAATCCTAGGGGTTGGAAGGGACCTCGAAAGATCATCTAGTTCAACCCCCCCTGCCAGAGCAGGGCACCCTAGAGTACATCGCCTAGGAACGTGTCCAGGCGGGTTTTGAATGTCTCCAGTGAAGGAGACTCCACAACCCCCCTGGGCAGCTTGTTCCAGGGCTCTGTCACCCTTACAGTAAAAAAAATTTTTCTGATATTCAACTTGAACCTCCTATGCTCCAATTTACACCCATTACCCTTTGTCCTATCACTGGTAACCACTGAGAAAAGCCTAACTTCATCTCCCTGACACTCACCCCTTACATATTTGAAAACATTGATGAGGTCACCTCTCAGTCTCCTTTTCTCCAAACTAAAGAGACCCAGCTCCCTCAGCCTTTCCTCATAAGGGAGATGCTCCACTCCCTTAATCATCTTAGTAGCTCTATTGTAGCTTATCCAGTATCTGAAGGGGGCTACAAGAAAGCTGGTGAGGGACTTTTTAGGATGTCAGGTAGTGATAGGATATGGGGGAATGGATTCGAAGTAGAGGAGGGGAGATTTAGATTAGATGTTAGAAAGAAGTTCTTCACCATGAGGGTGGTGAGACACTGGCACAGGTTGCCCAGAGAGGTGGTGGAAGCCCCATTCCTGGCAGTTTTTAAGTCCAGACAGGACAAGGCTCTGAGCAGCCTGATCTGGTGGGAGGTGTCCCTGCCCATGGCAGGGGCGTTGGAACTAGGTGATCTTAAAGGTCCCTTCCAACCCTGAAAATTCTGTGATTCCATGATTTCTTGTCAGGATGAGGATGGTGACATTCAGTGCTTATGTGATTGTTTTTCTGTGCTGGAAACATTTTTAAAGTACTTTCCATAGGATTCATATCCATCATAATTATGTTTCAAATGGGCACTAAGAAACCAAATTCCATCTTTTGATTTGAGAGTGTCTAGTAAAGTGTAATTCTTCAAATCTGGAGGGTGACACTCCTTTGAAGAAAGGAAATAATTTGGGGGAAGGTACAGATATAAAGATAGTGTGTCCAGATCTGCAGATTTACCCTTGTCCCATAATTGCTGACTATACCAAAACCCTTTTTGCTAGCAAAGGGAGCAAACACAGCTTAGGGTTTTATAGAGTATTTTATTAACTATTTTTTTGAGAATTGTGAAAGCATAGTATTTTGTCAGCTAGTCACTAGTGTCAGGAAAAAATGTGTAGCTTAATTACCTGTCTGCTGCAAGCAGTGAATTCAATGATCTGTGCATGCTGCTCCAAGATGGCCCAGTATTTATTTTCATCTAGTGATGCAGATTTTTTTATCCAATCAGCTTTCCTGTACGTTGAGTTCCTCTAGCCAGTCCTTTAGCCAGGCTGTGCAGTTGTAGCATTTATTTTTGCTACCATTACAATGATTTGGCTTGCTGCTAGAGATAAAATCACCTTCTTTACAAGATGATTCAGAGAATCAGACAATATACAGAGGTGTATCACAGACTCCTATAGTGAAACAGAAGTGTGTAGAGGCACAAATTCAGGCTAGGCATGTTTTTATTGTAATACCCTTTTTCTTCTATAAAGCACAAATATAAATCCAACCAGGGTGTTTTTGCAATACTAACCAAGGTAGTTTTCTTATGTTCTGTTTCACATCTTAAGCAGGTTGTGTTTTATGTGCAGAATTAAAGCTAAATCCATGAAAATTCAGTGAGAGCCTGAAATGTCATCCTTTATCTGTAGCCATCATAAAAAAACCAGCAAGAGTCCTGATTCAGCTCCTACCACAATTTAATTATTCATGAAGTGCCTAGCATCTTGGATGTTTTTAATGAGGGATACTTTAAAAAAAAAAAAAAAGGAAATTAGCTTATTCTAGTAATTTCCCAGTTTGCATTGAAGTAAAAACCTGCACAGATTCTTGCTGAAGTAAAGCAAGAAATTAAGCCAAATTATGTTTCTATTTTTGAATGTAAAGACTGGCAAGGAGAAGGAGACTAAAGAAGAAATTAATTTCAGGTCCAGGAAGTTGGGATTCTTACAGGCTTAGTACTAGATGTCAACTGAGATATCCCTCAGTTCTCTAAACAAGGTCATCTTGCATGTATTTTCATTATTCACTCATTTGTTATGAAGATACCTTTCATATTTTTCCCCTTCTCCTTTTTGTTCTCTTTGATGGCAAGCCCAGAAAAGAGTCTGCAAGTATTAGTGCAAGAGAAGAGTTTTCACTGACACAGAGGTGAGGTTACCCAGATCACTCTGGTTTAGTGGTTGAAGGGATTAGAAGAGAGATTTACTGAGATGGCAGGAGTTCCTGCATCCCTGTAGACATGAAAGAGAAGGGAAAACTTGTGTTTGCAATCTGGATTTTTAAATTGCTAAAGCTTTGTTTGGCAAAAAGATAAACATGACATTTCATTTTCCTCATCTAGAACAGGCCTTTCTAACCTGGTGTAGTTCAGGACACCAACCTTCAAATCTTGACTGTTTATCAGGCTTTGCCTTCTAATTTCTTTGGGTACAAAGCCAAGAATTTCACTGCATGTTGCCTTCCTGCAGGCTTCTTAATGGATCAGAGGGTTTGCTGGAATGTTCTGACCTGGGAAATATGCCTCCTTCTTTGGTACTTGCTGTAGCACAACGCTGAAAATTTCCTGTACTTTGCTTTTGTGTTATATGTGGTGAGAAACTTCTTGTTTCTGGACCATTACCCATGCAAAATGTATTCTGTAAAGTGCAAAATTATAGTGGCTTAAAAGATTTTTAAGCTTTAAAGTGCAACGCCATTAGAAATAAACAAGAAACTAGCAGAGAACAGAAAATAACCCCTAAATAGCAGATGATGGCTTGAGTTGTATTGTGGCAAATTTGCTTCTAAGTAATATTTGATTCCTTTCAGTAACTTTTAATTTGCTTTCCATTGCAGGGTTTTTTAGTACAGTGTAGTATGTTGTTAGGATATCTTTGTTCCATCTCCTGAATGCTCCTTAAAGACTTAAGAAAATACATGAATACCTTTAGATCTTCTAATTGCACCATTTTAATTAAATGCTACCAACGGGTAGGCTTCAGCTGATCAAATGTTGGTACCAGCTTTGTAAATATCTATACCTAAGCTGGTTCCCTTAGGATCCCTTTATATTAAAGCAAAGAAGGTATTTCTAGTGCATGATTTCTGTCAATCTGAAGTAGAGATCTGAGAACATGAACTCTTCCCTCAAAGTGCCCATTTCTTCCCAGAGCCATAACAGGGGGAGATGAGGCTGTTGAGCTCTTGTAACAACATCTACTTTAGGCAAACAATAGGATTTCATGAGACAACTCCCACCCTGTATACATTTCCTTGTGCTGTTCTGGAACCTCAAAATCCAAACCTTCTCTCTTATAATTTTAGGAACCCAGTTGAACTCTATTTTAGATGGTTCTCATTAGAATGTGGAGAAAGACAGGTGACTTCAGTTTGTAACCTTCCCGATGTATGAATTGCTCTTTTGAATTGCTCTTTTGAATTTGTGGGACCAAAAAGAAATGAATTCTGCTATCTTGTCTTTACATGGTATTCTTAAAACACTACAAAGCATAACATATTATATCAGTCTTTAATAACAAAAATATATTGCATTTAACAATCATGCCATGCATGAAAGTAAAACCAAATTAAGATCTGGAAGAAGAAGCAATTGCAAGTAGGATTTCATTGGATAAATACAGTAATAGTTAAAATTCACATGAAAGAAGAAAAGAAAAAACTATGTTTCACATTTCAGGAGCAATGTCAGTTGAGGCTCATGTTGTGTCTTCAGAGGGCATCTTCCATCTATCAAAAGTTTGCATAGTCAAACCCTTAAGGTTTTCCTGCTATGGAAAGAGAAAAAACTACATCAATTGTTTCAGTGATAATTTAAATACTTGTTTAGTTACCAGTCCTTCATGTGTCCTTTGACAGGAAGCTGAACATGAGCCAGCAGTGTGCCCAGGTAGCCAAGAAGGCCAATGGCATCCTGGCTTGTATCAGGAACAGCGTGGCCAGCAGGTCCAGGGAAGGGATTCTGCCCCTGTACTCAGCCCTGGTGAGGCCACACCTGGAGTCCTGTGTCCAGTTCTGGGCCCCTCAGTTCAGGAAGGAGATTGAGGTCCTAGAGCAGGTCCAAAGGAGGGCAACCAGGCTGGTGAAGGGACTCGAGCACAGATCCTATGAGGAGAGGCTGAGGGAGCTGGGGCTGTTCAGCCTGGAGAAGAGGAGGCTCAGAGGAGACCTCATCGCTCTCTACAACTCCCTGAAAGGAGGGGGTAGCCAGGGGGGGGTTGGGCTCTTTTCCCAGGCAACTCTCAGCAAGACAAGAGGGCACGGTCTCAAGTTGTGCCAGGGGAGGTTTAGGTTGGACATTAGAAAGAATTTCTTTAGGGAGAGGGTGATCAAGCATTGGAATGGGCTGCCCAGGGAAGTGGTGGATTCTCCATCCCTGGAGATATTTAAAAAGAGACTGGATGTGGCACTCAGTGCCAGGGTCTGGTAACTGCAGCGGTAGTGGATCAAGGGTTGGACTTGATGATCTCTGAGGTCCCTTCCAACCCAGCCAACTCTATGATTCTATGATTCTATGTCCTCTATCACTCAGTCCTCATCACTCATACTGGTATCAGCTGTCTCACCCCATGGAGTCAATTTGGGCTATCATACCTCTATTTTTAGCAGATAATTCTCTTTTTTCTGAGAGCTCCATTGCACCTATTCCCTTCAGCAATCACTTTGGGACTACTTGTGAAGGGAAATCAGGATTACGTATGTTAGGAGGGCAAAGCAATATACAGATCATATAAAAGAGTGGATTAAATGGTAGCTTAGAGCTAAAAGAAATTAAGGGGACAATGGTGAAAGGAAGATTGAATACATTAATTGGAAAAAACACATCACAGAATGGTTGATGTTGGAATGGACCTCTGGAGGTCATCTGGTCCAAATGTCCTTTTCAAGCAGTGTCACCTAGAGCAGCCCAGAGCCATGTGCAGATGGCTTCTGAGCATCTCCACGGAGACTCCACAACCTCCTTGTTCCCTACATCAGTTGCACTCTATGTATGTTTAACCTCTCATCTCACTGCCTTTTCCTCTAAAGGGCCATGAAAATGATCAGAGGACTGGAGCACCCCTCCAATGAGAACAAACTAAGAAAGTTGAGATTTTTCAGCCTGGAAAAGAGAAGCTTCCAGGGAGACTTTATAGCAGCCTTCCAGTATCTGTAGGGGGTCTACAAGCAAGCTGGGGAGGGACTTTTTACAGGGCTGTGTAGTTGATAGGACAAGGGGTAATGGCTTTAAAATGGAACATTTAGGTAAGACATTAGGAAGAAATTCTTCACTATGATGGTGGTGGGACACTGGCACAGGCTGCCCAGGGAAGCTGTGTGTGCTCCATCCCTGGAATTGTTCAAGAACAGATCAGACAACACATCAAGAAATGTGGTCTAGTGAGATGTGTCCCTTGCCATGGCATGAGGGTTGTAACTAGATGGTCTTTAAGGTTCCTTTCAACCCAAACCGTTCTGTGATTATATGTGCTCCTTGTTCTCAGTCATGTTGTTTGTGTTGCACAAATTGCCAGTTCTTCACCAGTTCTGACCTTCCATTTCTTTTTATCAAGAGATGGCTGCTGCAAGATCGTTATGTAATCTCAAATTCATAGCATCATCTGTTACATTAAAATATTTAAAATGTGCTGTCTGTTGTAGCTGGTAAACTCCTGGTTTGTTTTCCCATATGGAGCAATCGGTGATGCAGTTTCAATGAATGTATTCCAAATGAATCACCTGTACAGAAGAGCAAATGTAGATGTTGCATAAAAAGAGGATTAGTGTCTTTCCTCTGTAATATACCACCTTCAACCTACTGTAGAAAACACAGATTTTCCAACACAGAAGACCTACTGTAAAAATTTAAAAATACCCAAAGGAAAAAACCATAATGTATACATTACATAATATAATAAATCATATTAACAGGCTTCCTTGGTTTTGTAAAATGTACAGTGGAGTATATTGTTTTTACTGGAGCTTGAGAAACTAAAATGGTAATGTGACATTCATTATGGCATAATAACCTATACTAATACAAAAGTTGTAAGAGAAATCATATTTTTACAGAATTCAGCATTCAGGAGTTAGTAGGTTTCACAGTCATAATAGCGCAAAGACAAATCCCCTCACAAATAAGTGAAACTGATTTCTTAGGCTTACTGCTCCTGCAAGATCTGTAGTTTTAATTCTTATTTTCTGTACTTATATTAAAAATAAGCTGATTAGCTTCAATAAAGCTATTGTGGGAAAAGTTCTGTAGAGGAACAAATGTTTATTCAAAGAAATGCTGTCTACTCAGTTCCTGCAAGTGTCGTTTATATATGAAATTATTGTTTTGGATGGTTTAGAGGATTTGGGAAGGTTTTTTTATCTGTTTGGTTGTTTTTTTAAGTTTATTTTTAATTAAAAGTTATTAATCTTGAAAGGGAAAATGTCAGAGAGGTATTTGTTAGACTTACATTTTTTAGGAGTATTTGTAGGTAGTAAATGAAGTCCATTCTATATTGTACAGATTTAAGTTAGCAAAAAAACCCCTAGATCAGACAAGTAGATTTGCTCTATTTTGCCTGTTGTTTTCTTGCACAGTCTGTGCTGAATTAAGGCATGAGGTAGAACATAGGGTTTTTTCCAGGTAGAGTTGCTATTGATTTCCAAGACAGAAAGAAGAGAGTGGAAAATAATGTTCATCTGAAGTAGAACTTCTGTGACAGTGTTTGTTCACGATTTCTCTCTGCATACAAAGTGGTCCAGTTTGCTAATGATATTTTATAAGACTAAACAAGTCTTTTTCACTTCAAAGAGGTTCTTATTAACTCCGTTTCAAAACCCATGAAGTTATGGACTTCATGTATTGGCACCGTGGCACTGATTTCTCTACCTCCTCTCCCCCAATAGGTGCAGGGGTTGTGTTCAGTTCATCACACATTATTTTCTGCCTCTCCCTCATCCTCACAAGGGAGGAGGTGTGTCAGAGCAGAGACTCCCCTGCCTGCAGCCCATGGAGGACCTCAGTGGATGGAGCAGCCTGTGAAGAACTGTGGTGGAGCAGCTGTGCACTAGGAGCTGTGGAGGATGTCACACCAGGGGAGATGACTGCCCGAAGAAGGCCATGGCTCTGTGGGAAACACGTGCTGGAGCACTCTGTTCCTGAGAGACTGCATTTTGCTGGGAGAGATTCATTTTGGAGTTCATAAAGGATTGCTTCCTGTAGGAGGAACCCCAGGGGCTGGAGCAAGGAAAGAGTTAAACAAGTCCTCCCCCCAAGGAGGAAGGAATGGCAGAGAATGTACAGCTGTAAAACCCCATTCCCCATCCCTAGAGAAAATGGGAGCAAACTAGTTTGGGCCCGGAAGAAGGGAGGGGATGGGGGAAGGTATTTTAAAGATCTGGTTTTGTTTCTTATTGTCCTGCTCCAATTTAGTGACAAACTAAACTGATTTTTTCCTCAAGTTCAATCTGTTTTGTCCATGCCCGTAACTGGTGAGTGGACCTTCCATGTCCTTGTCTCAACCCAAGAGCTTTTCATTATATTGATTTCTTCCCATCCCACAGTGGAGGAGGATTCCAGAGCTGGCTGGTGGTTCTGTGTTGCTGGCTGGGCCCAAGCCACAACAGTACTTTTTAGTGCCCCACACTGGGCACCAATTTATTCTACATCCCTTTAGTGATCAGGGTGAACCAAAAAAGAGAGAGCAGAATCGCTCTCTATTTTTCAACCCCAGTTTTCCAGGGGAAAATAAAGAAGAATAAAGATAAGAGACTTGAAGGTTGGAAATTAAAATTAGAATAGGGAAGTGGAAGATCAAGCAAATTGGTAGAAAAATTAAATGAGAGATACCATTTTCTTACTACTACTATATGCTGACAATTGGCAAAGACATTTGAAGGCAGAGAAAATTTTTTAGTTAATACTCAGGACAGACAATACTAAGTTCCCAGAAAAAGAAAGAAAAACATTTTCTAAAGATATACTCCAGTAGTCACATTTACTGAACTACAAGACATGCTTCTACAAATCCTTAGGAAAAGCAAAGGATTAGTTTTAATCCACATGAAATAGTGAATTCAGCTCAAAAAGACATAGAAATTATTATGCCTGAGCAACTGGGCTCTTCATCTAGGGTGTTTACCAGAAAGTGAAAATGAACACATCCTACTTATAATATTTGCAAATTTCTAAGCTGGGGAGAGTTATTTCTGCAGTTGGCAACTGTTCTGTTAGGGCTTGGAGTTTTTTTTTGTTTAACTTTAGTTCTTCAACACGTATTTAGAAACAATTTGTTAACATTTCTTTGCTTGTTCAAATCGTCCTAGTTTTACCCCATATTAATTCTTGCCTGATCAACACAGAGAATTTTTCTTTTTAGCCTGTACCTCAATGTCATGAAAAATAATAGGAATGTTGTGACTTTCTTATCAGCTTTTCTTTAGGAAGCAATAAATCCTGCTTTGCTACCTCCCATGGAGGAACTCGACAAGGAGAGTGAGGCAAAGGGCCTTTTAGCATGCAGTAGTATGGCATGTGCCATCTTCATGACCTCTGTCTGCAGGGATTTCCTTCTTGTGGATCTCAGCTATGTCTGGTCAGTCAGGGTGAAACCCTGAAGATCCTGCTTGGAAAGCCAAACTTCTTAGCTATGGTGTGTCTTACAGAACTTTTCCAGAGTCTCAGAGAATTCCTCAGAACAGTCATAGAATCAGAATCATAGAATTGGCTTGGTTGGAAGGGACCTCAGAGATCATCAAGTCCAACCCTTGATCCACTACTGCTGCAGTTACCAGACCACGGCACTGAGTGCCACATCCAGTCTCTTTTTAAATATCTCCAGGAATGGAGAATCCACCACTTCCCTGGGCAGCCCATTCCAATGCTTGATCACCCTCTCTGTAAAGAAATTCTTTCTAATGTCCAACCTAAACCTCCCCTGGCACAACTTGAGACCGTGCCCTCTTGTCTTGCTGAGAGTTGCCTGGGAAAAGAGCCCAACCTCCCCCTGGCTACCCCCTCCTTTCAGGGAGTTGTAGAGAGTGATGAGGTCTCCCCTGAGCCTCCTCTTCTCCAGGCTGAACAGCCCCAGCTCCCTCAGCCTCTCCTCATAGGATCTGTGCTGGAGTCCCTTCACCAGCCTGGTTGCCCTCCTTTGGACCCTCTCCAGGACCTCAATCTCCTTCCTGAACTGAGGGGCCCAGAACTGGACACAGGACTCCAGGTGAGGCCTCACCAGCGCTGAGTACAGGGGCAGAATCCCTTCCCTGGACCTGCTGGCCACGCTGTTCCTGATACAGGCCAGGATGCCATTGGCCTTCTTGGCTACCTGGGCACACTGCTGGCTCATGTTCAGCTTCCTGTCAATCCAATCCAGTCCAGCATACACTCTTCTTTCTACCTGTAAAAAGGGTGTGAGAAACCACTGAAGCCTCTGATTTTACTACGCTGTTATTTGTTTATATAATTCAACTACCACAGCGCAGTGACTTTTGGCTAGGTAGGACAGGATTCAGATTCCTTAAAATATTTTCACTAGTGCCATCTGAAATACACCTTTTCAATCTGAAATACACCTTTTCAATCTAAGCCATATGGAGCTGCCATATATGAAACAGTGTGATTCCCAGGATACCTAAGAGCAGCTGAAATGGCCCCAGCTGCCAGCACTGTGCATCAGAATCCTGGATCTAGTGGCTGGGCAGCTGAACTTTTCTTTAGGATCTGGCATAATGTCTGCATCTTTGCAGAGTACAACATCTTGACCACCTAGAAACTGAAAATTGAAAGGTGTTTTTTTCAAATGCCAAACATTATGAACCTGAATCTTTGCTATTAATAGCAAAGTATTTCTAGATCCAGAGAAATATCTGTATTTAAAAATGAAAACCACCTCACTAATGTAGAGAAGTGTGAAAGGAGGCCATTTTCCAACTTTTCTTGGTCTTTATAAGACAATATTAAATATCAACATATAGTGATATACTCCGATTTTATTTAGGATTTATAAGTTTCTTAATGTGGAAATAGAGTCTGATATATATATATATATGACTTGAAGGTTGGCTATATATATACACATACATATAGATGTGCATATATATTTACACACATATATATACACACACATATATATATTATATGCTGTAGTTTTTATCAACCTCAGTAATCCTTCTCCTAAGTAAAAGCTTGTTTTTCTTTTTGTTAGTAAAGGCTGTCATTGTCCAAGTGGAAAGCCTATGAAAAATATTATTTCCCATTAACTTGATTTTATATGGAACAAAATTGTCTTATATATTCTCAGCATGTCAAGAAGAAATTAAAAAAGCTTTGTACCTTGTGACGTGAAGTTTATTCACAGGTTTTGATTGAGCAAATTTGCCAGTACTCAAAAGCTGTTTAGAACTGGAAAACAAGTGAAACTAAAAAACCAGATTTTATGTTTGGGCCTTATTCATTTCCCTAACACATTTCCAAACCCAGCGTCCTCCTACATGCCAGTGCTAAAGATCATTTAACCAATACATGCTTGAACATTCAGACCATTTAAATAAGTTAGTATAACAATTTTTTGGCAGAATTCTGCTTGAACTCTGTGTCTTTTTCTTTCCTTAAAATCTCCAATGGAAAACAGTATCTTATCTAAATAAAATTAGAACAAAGTAGACATTAGTGATATTTCATACCAGCTATGAAATTGTAAAGACTCACCCAATACTTTGTATAGGAGTGGAAAACAATACAGTGCAATTATTCATTAAGAAAATAAGCAAAACTCCACAATACTGAGGATATAAAAAATGTAATTTTTTTTTTTTTTTGTAAGCTACAGTGGAGAACATGTAACAAAGAAGTTATGCTGCTCCTTTTTTATTCTGTAGATGGAGTTGGAAGTCTCTCCCTCTCTCAGAGCCCTGTTTCATTGGCTTCCTTCCCAAGGACTCACTGACCTTGGCGAGAACGTGATGCAATATTTCTGTGAAAGAATGGGACATCAGGCTGTTGGAGCCACACACACATGGTTTATTTTACTTTTGACATCTCAAGTGGCTAAGAACCTAACTAAAAAGACCAAACCTAAAATTCTAATTTACAATTCTGCTTACAGTGACTAATTGAAAGGCATGCAGTGCTCTAATGCTCTCTGTCTGAAAATGAGCATCTGCAGTCAGTTCTATCAGGAGTGGTAAAGTGGTGTTCAAATAGAAACTGGATAATCTTATGGTAACATAACTGTAAGCATCAAAGACATGAATTCCATTTTGTTGTACCAGGAAAAGTAGGCTGAATGCAGGATGAATGGGAAAAGCTTGTTCTCTGGCTGTGACTTTCACCCGATCATGCTAGCAGCAAAGAAACAGAAGATGTTTGGACCACAGATCATAGCAGCCTTCCTTTCTCCATATTTTCTTGAATTGTCAGATATCTTACACAAACTGCAGATTGGTTTTGCCTGTGTCCCAAGTTTTTGGAAATTTGGGACAGCCTAGGAAAGACGAAAGGAACCATCAAAGCTTATTTGTTAGAGTGATATGTCCAGAATTTCTGTCTCTTACATTGTATCTTGAATTGTAAGGGAGAAAAGCATTTTGAGTATTCAGAGGAGTCCTTAAATAATAAGATCATTTTCCTCAACCTTTTTTTCTTACTTCATCTACAAACGTGTGGCATCTTTGCCTTGTTTGTCTCATTTGATCCAACTAAGACTCTCCACAATCATGGCTGCTTCTTTCATGTCCCACTGCTTGGCCTTTGAGATGTCCATTAACAGCTCAGGTTCTTTCTTTGTACACATAAAGTTAAATAGCTGTGTCTTTTTCATATTGACAACTTATTGATCAAGCAAATGCAAAAACAGAGAGCAGGGTATGACATTGTGAGAGACTGAATTGAATTTGTCTCAAAAGAACAATTTTAAAGTGAATAGCCCTGGATAGGGTGGCGGACCTGGCCTGGCCAGAGCTGAGGAGGGGGTGACATCTTGGGAAGAGATAAAAACTAAGAATTAACGGCTGGATGGAGTCTACTCCCATTTTCTGAGGGTCACCCTTCAATGCTGGGATGTCCCTCCAGGCAGGATTACCCTGCCAGGGTGGAGGAAGCCACCTTGATTGTCCTGATGCTGATGTACCTGGCTGAGGGGGCTGGAACAGAGCAGGGAGTGGTGTCTGGAAGGAGATAAGAACCTTCTGGGGTTCCCCACCTTCTGGGGGAGCTCCCCCCCTCCAGGCAGCCTGTCTGCAATGGTTCTGATGCTGATGGACCTGGCTTCTGTGGCAGCTGACTGAGAGCTGCCCCTTTGGAACAAAAGGAACTCAGGGGTATTTATGGCTGTCCATGCTGGGGCTCTGTTGTCTCTTGACCCACTGCCATCTCACATCACACCCTGCCCAGGATCAGCTCAACATGCACCCCTGGTGGTCACTCTCTCTCTCTCTCTCTCTCTCTCTCTCTGTCTCTTGTATCTTCTTTTTCTCTCTCCCTCTTTTTCCTGGCTCTATCATCTTACTTGTGTCAACTGTCAAGTAAAGTCTGCTTGCACCTGATCCTTCTACAGTTGGACTTTGTTTCGTGGATCCAAAATAAAAATAAATTTTAATGTTTCCTTGGACCGTAACAGACAGTTTAGTACAACTAAATTCAATAGTCCTTTCTGTGATATCTCTCTGAGCTGGGGAATGCTAATATGGAAAGAAGGTGGAGGACAGAAACAGAGATACAGCAGTGGAGCATAACAAATCCACAGGAAGGGCTTAGTTCTACTAAAATTCATTTATTATATTGGCAATCATTCTAAGCTATCATCTAAGGAATAAAATTGACACCAACACCATAGCTGCTTGCTATAAATCAGAAAATTACTCTGAGACAAGACCTAGATTTGTTCCAAAAGTCAAAGACAGGCAATACTGAAAGTGGTAGTTTTGCTGAGCCTTTTAAAACTGTTACTTTTTAAAATGGGAGAGATACCTGGAAGGTCTTTGAATTCAACTTTGTGTTACAGTTTGACATAGAAAGCATGTGACCCGATATCAGCTGCCCTTGAGTGGGATTCTGTGATGTGAAAGGGGAACTCCCATGCTGTGATACCCAGGGATGTGCAGAGCTGAGGCACAGCACCCCAGGGCCTCCAGGTGCTGCCTGTTCAGGGGCTCTGAGCATTACATTTGGGTACTTAATCATATTCCTGATCAAGCCTCTGAAAATTGGAGTTGTCCAGCTAATTAGTTCTGATGGGTTATCCAGGCCCTTTTCTGATATATTAAAAGTCAGAAAAGACCTTTCCAGGTTTTGCCCCATTGCCTTATTTTAACTCAGATGCTTTAAGCACAGATAATTCCAAGGGAAACTCTGGGCTGAGTGGTACAACATTCTCTGCAGAGCTTTTTTTAAAAAATCTCCACGTTTGCAAGTTGCAGAAGCTACTTGCTCATTTTTTATTTCATCATTCCCACTGGCAATACTGAATTTGTTAGGTTAAATGAAAAGCCTCCTTTTTTTAGTATCAGATTATTTTTTCTAAGTTATTTCAATAATAGAGACCATAATTTCTTCCAGACCTGCAGCAACACATTTACTTGTTTATATAGATATTGTTATGACTGGATATAAATGCGTAATTATTAATTTAATGACATTTAAATCCTGCATTCATGCTGAAATATTTGTTGAAATAGAGACAAAGAAAATTCAGAGGTCATTCAAATCAGAAATTCTATTTATGCACCATTTGAGTAGCAATTAGCAGGATTAGGATCTGAGAACAAAGGGTCTATTACTATAATGAAATTTAAATTACCTTATTATTTTTGATGTTGCCACACCTGAAGTTACATGTAGGATGCTGCACTTCAAAACTGGTTATGCTAGACAAAACCCAATTCTGGTGACTATTTTTTAATGTAGGAAATCAAACTTTTTGATAGAACATGTAATGCTGGTTGTAAGGTTTCACACTTCTGACCTATCTTGGTTTCCATTGGTTCACAAGTATTATCACAGCAGGCTGACTGTGTCCTGAATGATCAATTATAAAACAGATTATAGTTTTGTTGCATTGTGGAGAGTGTACATAAGCATAGTGTCTCCCCTATATAATGTACCTAGTTTGTGTTGCAAGCACTTTCTCTGAGGTATTTCAATTTCACAAATTATTTTACATTAAAAGTCACTTTGCTAGCAGGAATAAGCATAAATACTATTCTTCTATTATTTTTCTATTTTTCTTAATAAACAGAACTCGGTTTTCAAATTGTGTGATTTTATAAAAATGTTGCAAAAATTCTTTGATTTGGCTCTCTCTCCACCGAAGTTCCTATTCCACTGGCATCCTTGAACTTTCACCTCTTCAATATCTCTTCTTATATCAAAAAGGTAAGATAAAAATTAAGTCCAAATTCATCCTAAACACTTCAGCTCTGAGATATGGTTTCTCCTGTTCCATCTCTTCTCTCTTCTGAGTTTTAACATTTTGAAATGCAGAGCTCATCACAAAGATTTGAATGTTGACATGAAATATTTCTTTTTTTCCATGGACACTACATGGGCCACTTGTCATATCCAGATATTTCAATATAAAATCATATTCCAGTCTTAAAACCATGCAGCAAGAATTACTCAGAACATTTCTTTGAAATTCGGAAGGGAAGAATCATTAAATCAATATTATGGAAAGAGAAGAAGGAAGTGCTGGGACTGTATGAGCAATAGTAGAGCCAGCAAGTTGAGAGGAGTGATCACCCCTCCCTGTTCAACATATGTGAGATGGCAATATTTTACATTTGGGCTCCCTAGAAAAATACTGACCCCTGGAGGAAGTCCAATAGAACATTGCCAAGGTGACTGGGGGATTGAGTACTCGATGGGCAAGGAACAGCTGAGAGAACTGGGTTTGCTCAGCTGGGAGGTGGGAAGGTGAAAGGGAGATCTTCTTGCTTGTAGGTTGGTAAGGGAGGGAGACCCAGACTCCTGACAAGGGCATGGCTACAGGACAGGACACAATAACCACAAGATGCAACAAGTGAAATTCTGACTAGATATGGGAAAAAAATATTTTAGCATGAGAGTGATTGAACACCAGCACAGATTATCCAGAGAGGCTGAGAAATCATCTTTGAAGATGTTCAAAACCCATGGAGGCAAGGCCCTGGGCTTTCTGAGCCAGATGACCCTGCTCTTGTACAAAATGACCTTCAGGCTCCTTTTCAACCTCAGTTTTCCTGTGGTGCCTTGTAATGACTTATTCAAGCCAGAACTTTAATCTTTTCTTTATTGGCTTTTCTGCCCTAACATTTTTGTTTTATTTTAACTTCAACAGTTTAGTCATAATAACACTTATACACATCCTAAAATTTACACATATCCCTTGTGATTTTTTTTTCAGCCTGAAATTCAAGCCTCTTTTCTTCGTTGTAAGACATCTCCAAGGTATTATCCTTTTTATATCATAATCTCTGTCGAAGATTAATGTGGTCCAGTTCTCTTTGACCTAATCCACTAGATTTATTCCACATAAAGTACAGCTGAAAAAAAAATTTCAAAGGATCCAAGAGTTGTTTCTTTTATTTCAGAGAAATCCTTTGATCTAAAGGACTGAACTGTTTGAAGAAGTTTGCAAAGGGAAAAAACTTCCAAGCATGAGTAGAACAGTTTTGTTTTATTGCAAAGGAATGAGTCACTATGAAGAAATGGCAACAGAGAACCACAGAGCTTGGTTTTGACACTGGTGACAACAACACAAGGAACCAACTGGGCTGGCAATAGATTAGAAGTATTTTCTATATGAATATCACAGTATATGTCACTGAGCCATAAACAACCTTTTCTAAAATTCAGAAATATCAAGCAGGACCTAGTAAAATGTACAGTGTAAGATTCATTGTGATAAATTCAACGTCTTCAGTATAATAAAAAGAATTGTAGAACATATTATGAAGCCTGGAGTTATTGCTGAGTAGCAGATATGAATAAAAGACATGGGGCTTAGAGTGAATAAAGAGGGAAATAAAATTGCTTGTGCAGTAAAATGGCTTCTTCAGATTCTGTCTGGCTTCCTGGAAGCCATGAAAGTAAAGAATATAGATTAAGGGAGAGCAGCTTGAGTGTCTGTGTTTTACACACAAAGATATCTTAGCAACCATGATTTTTAGGGGAGAAACCTGAGACTGGATCAAAGGAAGAGAGTGTTTCATGTAATTAAAAGAGTTTTTTCTTTCTTTCTTTTTTTTTTTTAATGGCAAAAAGTTTAAATCACTTGTTTCAAAAAGCCAGAGCATAGTGGGAAAGCTTGTGAAGGACTGAATCTTTTTTTAAAAAAAAAAAAACAAAAAGTGTTTTTTTAAAATAACATCTTCCAAAGCATGCTGGTGAAAGTAGGGTGGGAAACAACTGAAGGGAATGCATCTAAAGTCCTATTTCAAGGGACAGCAAATTTCCTCCCTTGCTTATTAATCTCGCTGTGTCACTAAGACCACCTGGGAAGCCTCTTAGGCCCTCTGAGTATATTCTATGAAGAATGTTGCTTATCTAATAGACACTAGAGTTGTCTTTCCCAGTGAGAGTGAAAATTGTGAGGCAGCCAGATTTGAGAGTAAGAATAACAACAGCCAGAATGATTGTTATAAAACTGCTGGATATAGTGCAATAAAGATTGTATTTGAATGCAACAATTTTATATAAGAAACCTGGTTTTCTTTTGTTTTCTTGAAAATCATTGCATTACAAGTGTTTTATGTGAAAAAAAGAGCTGGAAAGTTACAGTTAGTAGGGGGAAAATGGCTGTAATGATCAAATGTTAGCTGGGATTTCAGCTTACCTTTCCATAACACCTCAGCATATTGAAGAGTCCTGCCAGGTTCCCTGTAGGACTACAAATCATACCAGAAACTGACATATATATATATATATATATATTTTATTTATTTTTTTTTTTTTTTTAATATATGCCAAACTAAGTAACTTGATTTCACTGGAGAGCACAGCACTCTTCTCATGCTCAATCCTTGAAAATAATTTCACCAGCTATTTTTTTCCTCCCA
Source organism: Heliangelus exortis (assembly GCF_036169615.1). Lineage (NCBI taxonomy): Eukaryota > Metazoa > Chordata > Aves > Apodiformes > Trochilidae > Heliangelus > Heliangelus exortis. Next base: position 25,035,105 of record NC_092422.1, on the reverse strand, counting down.
TCATGACTTTTATCCATTTTTTACAGTCCTGCATGGAATCACTGGTAGTATCTTTACGTAGGTAATTTAATGTCCAACTTTCCTGCTGCTGTTAAGCCCTGATACTGTAATTTCAAATAGCAATTAAGTACTCAGCATCTGAAGCATGTTCAAATGGAGTGTGTTTTAGTAAGCTATTTTTAATTACAAGTTCAGTGTCTTCCCTACATGCAGATACCTGAACTCAAAACTTTTCAACTACATTTTATTTCTTTACAAGCAAGTATGGGGAGAAGAAAAGTGAGCAGCTGAATAAAGAATTATCTACCATCTCAGATATGTCCAGAATTTGTTTTCTTGAACCTAATAAAGATACTGGTTCCAGTCTGTTGAAAATTTCCACCTCCCAAATTACAGGATTGTAAGGGAATTTATTGAAAATGTTCTGACATGATGTTGCTCACAAACCTGTGATGCTTTTCATAATGAAATGCATCTTTTTACATTATAGTGTGATTTTGCAAGGGGAGAATACTTCAGGGCAAATAGTCAGGGAGATCTCAAGGAAATCAGGCTCTGATTATATTTTGAATAAATTGCTAAGGGCAGCAACTGCCTCACTCAGAAGGATTTTAATGATGATCAGTTTTAATCACATTTTGGAAGAAAATACAGTGTTTGTCTACCTGTTTTAAAGAGTTTCCCATGGAATTTAGTCTCTGCTTTTCCAACTAAACACTGTAAATCCTGGATACAAAGCCATGGAGAAGGAGAAAGAAATAAGTACCTTATATTTCAAATTATTAGGTTGAAAGTTCCACATCACTTACAAAATAATAATTTTATTTTGTGGGCTTGTTACTGAAGATATATAAGTATTGGTATATCCTACAGTTACTACCTCAGTTGTTGGTATATATGGACATTGAAAGTGTCTTTCAAATGATAATCCTTCTGCTATTCTGCAGACAAATCTTGCTTGCCATCTCAAGGCATAGTCAGGATAAAATCTTGAGATAGGATCTTCAGTTTTCTTAGCCTTTTAAAAATTTATACTCTCCATAGTTTATATCTCCAGCTGCTTCACCAAGGAAGACCACACAGGACCATGGAGGACGAGCTGACTTGGAGCAAATTGCATAGAAGTGGGAAAATACTGTGGAGCTGCTTTGGAAGAAATTACTTCCTTGTGCAGCAAGTCTGACAGCTGATCTGGGGATGCTGCATGCATTTGGACTGGTGTGTTAGTCATCCAGAAAAAGATTTTTGTGTCTTTTTATTTATTTTGCTACCTTTTTGCTCCTTGGTTTCCTCAGAAATCCTCCTGACTTGCAGAAAAATTGGCTTTTTCCTTCATCTGAGATAAGAAACACAAGAAAATTGAAGATAGGAAGACTCGGGGGAGGCTGTGGGTCATTATTTATCTTTCTACCCAGGAAGGCAAGAAAAGGGCTCCAAACTTTTCAGGCTTCTGTGTGCATCCAGCTGGGTCATACAGGCTCTCTGAGAAGTAAGGGGGTAGGTGTAGGAGGTGGGAGAAGGGAAACCTTTGTGTTGAGGAGGCTGGGATGTTTCACAGCTTGAGCCACAGCTGTTTCCAACAGGAGAGAGCTCAAAATCCATTAGTGAGCCATTTGGTTCAGTGAGAATAAAAGCTGAGAAGAAATTGGAAAAGAAAAACCACTCCCCCTTCTTTCACATTTGAACATGCTGGATTTTCAGTATAATCCATTAACCTACACATAGCCTTTCATTAGAGTCCTTGGGAGACTGGAATATTTTTGGCAATGTACTGTTATGCAAAATAGAAGGACAAACCCACATAACTTCCCCCTCTGAAGCAACTGAAAGGGTTATGGGGAAATTCAGATCTTTTCTCTGAGCATATCAAAAAGTATGTGAAATTCCATGCACATTGGATGTGTTTCACTTCATACTTACATAATTTTTGTGAAGAAATAAAAATCACCCAGGATTTTGCCACAATTTTTTCACTCAGTAATCAGTACATTAGACATATATGAAGTCTTTTAAATACGTGTAATTAGGGAAAAAATACATACAGGGTGGGTGATATAATGTGGTTCTTTAGTTGTAAGACATTTGAAAAAACAGATGGGGTTAAGCACTGCTTTAATCCGTAAATTCTTCTGATTTTTCACAAAGCTGTTCCGTTGGTTTCTTTGAAGTCATCTGGGATACAACAGAAGAGCTTTCTGGTCATAGTAGCTGACATGATAGCACATTATTTTCCAGTTGCAGATTGAGTCCCTGCTATGATGCTCTACATCATTTACCTTAGTGTCTTGTAAAGGACCTCCAAGATGCCCATTTTATTACTTTTGCTACCATCTTCCTAACTCTTGTCTGGGCTGACATCAAGGGTGCTTTTAATTAACCGTGTGACCACACCACCAATATTGCACCAAGCAGTATTTTAAACAGTTTCTGAATGCAAAATTCCAACGTCTGTGCTCAAAGCCTGTTTGAAAACTGGGGAGTAATCTTTCCTGTATTCTTCCTAGACTTCTTTTAATATCAGCATTATCAGCACTAGCCCTTTGAAAATAAGAAAGTATATTAAAATCTCTGTTCCTATTCCATGCATTAATCTAAGCAAAGAAGAAAGCATAATCATCCTGCTAGATTATTGTTTTTTACAAGATGCTCCCTTCCAGATATCTATTTGAAGTTTGTACTGTTCATATGGAGAAGGTGCCGGAGATTTGTGGAGAAAGTAAAACTGAAAACCTTTTCAATTTTATATGGAATAGATGAGATTTAGACTCTGCTGAAACCATTCCAATTTCTCTTGTGGAACCTGGATATTTATACAGTGAATATTTTTTAAATGTCATACTGAGATCTTGTATTGATTAACATGTAAACTGTGTATGTTCAGTGTTTTACGAGCAGATTATGTTTGAGGACTAACCAGACATTTCAGAGGAGCTACACAAATATAAAAGATATGAGTGGCATTAGAATAATGGTACCAGTTTTAAAATTATGCTTTTAAAATACTGTATTCAAAGCTTTATTTTAGTTGAAATCTACCTCTTATTAACTCGATAAACACACTTTCCTGTGTGGCCATTGGTTAAGAATGATTCCCTTCAAAAATTTAATCTCTGAAGTGTGTTTTGGCCACACTTAAAGAAATTTGGGGTGAAAATATGCTGGGTTATTTGTTGTAGCTGGCAAATGCTATATAAATGCATTATCAGCAGCTATGTCTTGTTCAACAGTATTTTATCTTTTTTAATTGCTATTTTTATACCTTCCAGCAGTTCTCCATGAATTTCTGGTATCAGCTGTTCAATAAGAAATTTTCATTGATTTTCCACAAGGTGGCATGTAGGAATCAGTCTGGATGTTTTCTAATTAATGTAATTCAGTTAATGTATACTTTGTATTTATCAAAGTATATACAAGGAAGAAGGGACATGGGACATAGGACATCTGTTCATAGGACAGAGAATATTGTGACTGGCTATTTAAATACACTGCAGCAAGTGGTGCTCTATCACTAGCTAATTACAGAGTTGACTACAATTGTATAATTGAATAACTTACTAAAATAAAATCTAGCCTAATCACTACACAGGTACTTGTATCATGAATTGAGATTAAAAGCTAGCTAACAAGATACTGTGGAATTGTCTACTACTTTTGGGTAACTTATTAATTAAATATTCATTATTATTTTTTATTATTTATTCATGCTTACATTTTTCAAAAGACAAAGATCTGTGTAAATATATGGATCTTTAATGTGGTTAAATAATGTTTAAAGCAAGAATGAAGTTATTATTAAAAACAGTTCATGCAGGCATTGAATTTTTGAGTTACTGAGAAGTTTGTAGTCAAGAGAATTTCCAGCTCAAAAAAAAGAAATAGTTCAAAGTCACCATCCAAGCACAAACTAGTCATGATTTTGCAGATCTAATGGTGTTCAGCTTGGTTGGTTTCTTCCAATGCTGCAGATCCCCACATTCTCTAAATTTCCTAGTGCTGCAGTAAATCAAATAAATAAAATCTGCTTCACTACCACCAAAACATTCCAATCCATGTTGTGATCAATGCAGTGAACAATAAACCGTAGGCCCAGACAAGTCATACTAAGAAGGAAAATGGCATTTTACCTAGACTGAAAACTCTGTATAAAAAACATCTAATTTTGCAGTCACTCTCTTGTGGATTTCTTCCTCTCTCTAGAAATGTGAAATTCAATCTAGCAGTACATAGCAATGTTCTCAAGTCCATATCAAACTCATATAATTGTTTGCCATCTGCTAGGAAAAGTTCCCTGAAAAATTTCTTGCTTTTTTAGTTTTATTACTCAGGAAGATGATGAGTGGTGAAAGACTAGCATAGTCTTAAGGGAGCAGGGAACATCTATAATCATACCTCTGCGAAATGTGGCTTAGCAAGATATGTACAATGAATGAGATGGAAGAAAACAAGCAACACAACTTTGGCAACCAAATTATAAATTCAGAGATATCTCAACAGAGATAATTTCAGATTGTGCCTGAAGTGCTTAATAGTAATACTGACATGTTGAACGTAAGCCTTTCTCTCAGATTGATAATTACTGGAACTGATCATCACTGAAATTAATCTGTAAACTAAAATTCTCAGAGGGCCATGAAAGTGTCTGTACTCAAATCCCTAAAGGAAAGGACTTTCCCAGCCTGCTGTTGGCTTTTTCCATACGTTTCAATACCACAAAAAATAACAGTGGAAGTTTCCACACGCTGCCAATTTTAGAAACAAACTTTTCAGGCAATGTAGAAGAGAAGACATAAGAGGACAGAGCAGTAAACAAGCAATGAAGAACAGTGATGAGTTGTGCACAAAGTTGTGTGTTCACAGGCAGTGGCAGTGGAGCATTGGGCACACTGCAGCTACTGCTCTGCTAGGGATCTGGAGACACTTGACTCCGTATCCAAGCAAATCATATTGGCAGCCAATGGAGAGTTAGTAGGGCTGATGGCAAAAGGATTTATAATTTCATGCCTGAGGTGACCAATGTTCAGCAATTTTTTTCCCGAGAATTTGACCATTAACGGGATGAGGTTCAACAAGGCCGAGTGCCGGGTCCTGCACTTTGGCCACAACAACCCCATGGGGAGCTCCAGGCTGGGCACAGAGTGGTTGGAGAGCAGCCAGACAGAGAGGGACCTGGGAGTCTGGATTGACAGGAAGCTGAACATGAGCCAGCAGTGTGCCCAGGTAGCCAAGAAGGCCAATGGCATCCTGGCCTGTATCAGGAACAGCGTGGCCAGCAGGTCCAAGGAAGTGATTCTGCCCCTGTACTCAGCCCTGGTGAGGCCTCACCTCGAGTCCTGTGTCCAGTGCTGGGCCCCTCAGTTCAGGAAGGATATCGAGGTCCTGGAGCAGGTCCAAAGGAGGGCAACTGGGCTGGTGATGGGACTCGAGCACAGATCCTATGAGGAGAGGCTGAGGGAGCTGGGGCTGTTCAGCCTGGAGAAGAGGAGGCTCAGAGGAGACCTCATCACTCTCTACAGCTCCCTGAAAGGAGGTTGGAGCCAGGGGGGGGTTGGTCTCTTTTCCCAGGCAACTCTCAGCAAGACAAGAGGGCACGGTCTCAAGTTGTGCCAGGGGAGGTTTAGATTGGATATTAGAAAGAATTTCTTTACTGAGAGGGTGATCAAGCATTGGAATGGGCTGCCCCGGGAAGTGGTGGATTCTCCATCCCTGGAGATATTTAAAAAGAGACTGGATGTGGCACTCAGTGCCATGGTCTGGTAACTGCAGCGGTAGTGGATCAAGGGTTGGACTTGATGATCTCTGAGGTCCCTTCCAACCCAGCCAATTCTAAGATTCTATGATTCTATGATCCATTCATTTTTTTCTCCTGGAACAACTGTTGCTCCAGTCCCTGCAACGTTCCCACTTGCACTTCTGGAGGTGAAGAGTTACTGGATTTCATTGGTTCACAGAAGACTCCATTTGATTTTTCTTCTAAACCAAGAATTGTCAGGGATTGTGGCTTTAACCCCTTATTTCCTCCCTTTCTCTGCATGAAGCTGGGGGAGCAGAGCTGTATGACACTGCAAGGCATGAAGTGGCTGTTTGAAAATCTCTTTCTCCACAGAACGCCAGCAACTCCATGTGCCGCCTTGGAACGTTTTTACTACAATAACCATGTACCTCCCTAGAAGCAAGGGAAGAGTTATTGTCCTGCTATTGTTGCTTAAAATAATTGCAAACAACTGCAGCCCTAAAAGGGTTGGCTAGTGTGCAAAGCAGCTCAATCTCTTTCTGAAAAATTGTAATTATCAGAAATTCAGGAATTAAGCCAACCACAAGGAGTTCTTAGTCCTTGAATTCTTTTCATGACAGATTTTGTTATTGTATCAACAATGCTCTTCAATCTATATGGAGTGACTTATATCCACATAATGGTTATTCCAAAGTAATTTCAACAAGAACTATATGACTAAATATGAAAGTTTAGAAACCTAGTTAATGTAATTCCCTGAAAATCTTACAACATTTTTATGATAACATGAACATATTTGAAATAGTGTTATCCATTTATATACCGAAAAAGAAACCCAGGATTGCAATTTAATTGACTACTTGTAATTTCATAGAGCTAAAATGTGGTACATAATATTTAGGTGACAAAATGTTAAGCTACTGAAAATGCTTTTCATTTTTCTGTCTCGCTGGAGGAAGGAAAATTCTTTATTCTAAATAACACTTGTGCTTCAGTTTATGTGTAATATGAATGTAAACAAGCTGACTATTTTGTACTTCATCATTGCTACTGGCAAGGCCCCAGAGCAGATCAAATGTTGTTGACATAATCTCCTGAGTTTATTCATCAAACAATCTGACTTGTTTCTTCTGCTCTGAAAAGGCAGATATACAGAGACCGAAGTGTAAAACCCATTTTAATCTTCACAAAGGTAAGTACAGATAATATATGTACTGTCAAATAATTATGTTATTTTAAACTGACCAAAACATTAATAGAAAAGTGAGATTTTAAAAAAATCAGTTTTGTTTCTCTTTGCCTTTTCAGTAGTGTAAGATTTATTAGTATCTTTATTATTGATTTTAAAGACATTTTAGTCCATATTGGAGGAGGTATCCCAAAATCAGATTTTTCTTTCTTGATGTGAAAAGACAAAGTTAGAATATTTGCTGTGTTCTGTTGACATACAGCACATCTTTAAACAAGGTGCAAATTTCTGTGTTCACATTGCTAGTGGCTTTCCACTGTGGTCAATCTCAAAATATTTTCACCTTTCTTTCACATTTTATCAGGCTTCAGCAAGGAGCTGGAATAAGAATTCTGAAGCTAATGCTTTTGCTGTGTTTGCTACATCTGCTATTTGAGCATTACTTCCCTCTTTAGCACTGAGATACTGGAATGGAGGTCACTTTGTGAGGTGCATCCATATCTCCTTTAATTCTCACTGTGTCAGCCTAAAAATACTTGCTTGGGTTTACCTAAGCTTAAAACTACAATAAGGATTTTACTGCAATTCCACTGGGTTAAGCCACATTCTTGGATTTATGAATTCACGGCCCTGGTTATTAAGACCAGGGAATGATATTAAAATGCTGTTTGCCTTGATATCAGGGATCTAAGGCTCGTTGTTCTCTCCTGCTGTAACATACACAATGCTAAAGCTTTAACCTGGGCTGATTTGCAGATACCCTGTCTCTGATGCTTATTAAATAGTTTCAAGTAGGTCCCATTTACTGAGTATGCTTATTGAGTTTTTAATGAAGTTCAGTGTGTTCCTAATGGCAAAACTCATATATTGATCCAAAATCTATTTTGGTGGGCTGGCTATGGGGATTACTAGAGGTAATTACTTTTTCCAGCCAGTTCCTCAAAATCCATAAAACAGAAATTCTCTACTCCAATTTCTGCCTCACGTTGGTAAACTTAATTTTAATTTTTCTTAGCTTTGTACACATTCACATGAGGGTGGATTTTTTCTAGAGGGAAAATAATATCTTAGAAAAAAGAGATTCTCAGAACAAAGGATTCAGAATGTGGGGCTATATTTTTTTGTTTGGTTTTGGTTTTTTTTTAGATTATCTCTTGGTCATATCTTTATCTGGGTCCCTATAAATCCTCAACTACTGAGCTCTCTCCTCTGCTGCTTGCCAAAATATGTGACTTTTATGAGTGTTTTCACTCAACCTTGGTATGGCATCCATCTCATCCAATCATGTCTACAGTCTGGAGGACAACATCTGAGTTACCATCTACAATTACTGTCAAGGGAGATTAGTAACAATTTCTAAAACCAAATCTGGTTCATTTAAGAAGGTTATATTAGAAAAAAACAATCATGCCATTGAAAAGCTTATTTCTCTCCTTTGTCTGTAGGAAGTATCCTTGATGATACCTAAGTTGTGGAGGTCAATGGGATGGTATCATCCTTTGTGTTAGTAGCCTACAGCCATGCCTTTAGTGTTTAAAGGAAGAGAATTTGGAGAAGTTTTTGGGAACTTTAGACTATTGATTTACCTGGCAGTCATATTTGATGAGTTCCTCATTTATTTCTTGGCCAAAGTGAAGTCTCTCACCACTGTGCTGCAAAAGCCCAAATAGCAGATGCTTCACCAGATGTGTTGCAGGTTGTTGGCTTAGACTGTGTCCTGGCCAGAGCTCTCATGCATTAATGCTCTGAGGCTGAACAGCTTCAGTGGGGTTTGTCTTGCCTAAACATAGATACTATGTCTGAAACAGGACTCCTTATTGTCAGAGGAGAAAAAAAAAATGGGCATTTTCAGGGTATGATTCATCAAATCTAGTTAGTTGTCTACCATAGGATGAGTCAAATTCATGACATGTCTGTATCTCCATGTATAAAAGACATCTCACTAAGTAGTCCAGCTGTGAAGGGAGTCCTACCTTTCAGATGTCACCTACAAGGCAGATGAGAACCCTCCTTTTTCTGCAAGTGAGGCAAATAAAACTTTGACCTTTCATGAAAATTCTATTTTCCTGAGTCTGCCTCATTCTGTTACTAAATACTAGCCTCGTATATATATACTCTGTGAGTCTTGGCTCCCTGACATTGCTTCCTCCAGGATACCCAGTGTCATGGATCCTATATGAACTATAATGACAATTTTTCAGCCTTCTTTTCCCTATGACAGTTAAAGATTAACTCAGTTGAAACCTCACCTCAAAGATGCTCTCATCTGAATGATGCAGTACTATGTGGTAATGTCTTTTCTTTATGAATCCTCCACTTACTGGCCATGGGGAGGCTATAAGATGCACAGGCATCCTTGGATATTGTCTGCAAACCTTAATCTTAAATCCAGACAAGTCATAAAAATGTACTTATTCCATTAATGAGATCCTGTCTATGGCAGTGGAAGTTTTTGAAAGGACACTACAATCTCCTCACTGGACAGCCTAAGGCAGATTCATTGCCTTTGTTGACAGTAAGAAAGAAACATGAAAGGTTCATGGAAAATGTTCAGCAAACAGAGTGTAAAAAAAACCTCTCAATTGCTACAGGTGCTTTACATTAGTTCAGTATTAAAATGCATCATGGACAATCAGTTATGATACAATTTTGAAGGAATGAAACTTACTACCAATTGTAAACAGAGATCTGAAAAATCAGGAACTGGCAATGTATTTGGATTTAATATCATCCAAAGCTCAAGCATCAATATGTGATGCATATGGGAGACACATCTCTCATAAGCAATTTGAATTTTTTGCATGGTGTGATGTCTTTTTCTTTTTTAAACAGCAGCAGCCACCTGTTAGCATGTATCCATAGTGAATCTCTAAGTGCTTCATCAAAGAATTTCTAGGCCAGACACTTCTGATCATTTCTAAGATCACACAATGTTTCTCACCATTCTTGTTCTTCAGTTGAACACTTCAAAAAAAAAATAAGTCATAAAAGAGTAGGTATCATTTATTTCTCAGTGACAATTACTCTAGATATGCAAGTAAGATATTAATTTTTGAGCTTACTATTAAATTCAGTTATGGCAAATATTCATTAGTGCTGAACGTAGTGACATACAATTATTTTTCTTTGATTTAATGTATTAAAACTAAGCTATTAGTTTTCTGTGCTATCCATTTCAAATGACACTGACTGTCTTTCTATAAAGACAAATAGCCCTGAAGATCATGTTTTAGAGATTCCATCACGGCAAGAAAGATGTGACCAGTACTGGGGTAATTACATTGCTTAAAAGCTTTTCCATTCCAGTATCAATTAGGATTATTGTGGCTTTCTTCCACTATCTCATAACACTTATCTGTGTGGTGGTTTGTCTTTTTAATGCTTTCTGCTGTAGAGTTGTGTATTTATGGTTACACTTCTGAGTTACTAAGTTCTAAGAATTATATGAACTCTCTTGACTACTTGAATACATGCATAACACTATACTATACTATACAGTGTGGAGACTGTGATCCACTGTGCCTCTAGTCTCCCTGGCATTTGTAATTTTCCAGGTTAAAAATTTTAATCTGTGGATTTCATAAAATGTTTTAGTTCATAAACAAAGGATACTATGGAAATGTATGCATTTCCAGACTCAGCTACTATTGTTTTCCACAGAAAAAGCCGAAATGCCTACCATATAAATTGGACCACTGAAGCACTAATAAATATGAAACACCTATGTGTATGCAAGCACCTGTATGGGTCATAAACCCTGAATCCTTATGGCGAAGCCCTATAGAAAACTTTCTTTAGATGTTGCAGCTCTGAAACAAAGTCTGATTACCACCAGAAGTCATCAGATCTACATTCGTAACAGAGAACTCCAAAGCAGGCACAGATATACTGGTATGTTGCACAGAACACATATATATTTTGCAGAATTTGACTTTCAAAGACACTATTTACTCATGTTGCCCTTTTTTGAGGATACATGTTGCCTCTGAGACCCATGTACTTCCACATCTCTCTGTTCTTAGTTGATTCATAGTGGTGACCTCTAGAAGTAATTTAAAATAATTACCCATGATGTGTGGACCAAACACTACCAGCACCAGGAGCAGAACCTTGGATGTGCAAACTTGCTATAATGGAAAAACATCTAATTTTCAAAAGCAAAGTGAGCCTTAGTAAGTGTTGGTTTGTACATCAAATATTCATTTTTCCAGGGCCATTAAAATGTTGCAGGAGATAAAAGCATCTGGAACAGTTACCTCTACTTAGCAGATCATCTGTCATCGAGGCAGGGGTAAATGCTTCTGATGTGGTCACTCAGTTAAGCAACAGCCAAAGTTTTGTAGAGGTTTGAACTGTGGCAATGGGACACCATTCCTTATTTTCAGCAGCCAACCTTCCAGACTGTGAGAGAGACATAAGGCATACAAATTATAAGAATTTATTGAAAATTAAGGCATAGTTAGCAAACCTAGGGAGGCTTTTTGCAACAGTCACGGAGAAATGACAGAGATGTGAGGCAAGCTTATTCACCATACCTCCAGATAAACTTATCAGAAAAGGCTATTAAAAAATTATACTTTAAATTAGCAGTGATTTATCAGAGCAGAAACATGGCTTTGCATGTACTTTGTCTTTTTTTTTTTTTTAAGATGGAATTTATTTCTTTATTAGTTTTCACCGATATTTTTCACTATTAATCTATTACTGTTATGCCAGTATAGAATCAATAACTACTACATTTCCCTTGTAGAACTGCATGCTTCAAATACTCTAGATTCATGGAAGTAGATAATTATTTGGGGAAATAAATCCCTGTCTAATCAAAATGTCAAACTGCCCTTCATAAAATGGATCAAATTTCAGATTGATCTAATTTCCTTAATTACATTGTTGTTTTTAAAGGTGTAAATCCTTTTTTATTTTCTGTATATGTAAGAACACTCTACCTTTGCTAGAAGGCAGGTCTAGTATTTGATGCATTGATGTTGATCAGAAGCCTGGGCTGAAATCTTAATGCCCTTGCTGTTGGCACTGTTCAAAACCTGAACCCAGGTTCAACACCCACCTCAGTCAGAGTTTAAAACTTGTAATCCCTATCATGAGCTGGGTCTGGCAGATGAATCCCCCTGGCTTTCACATGTAAAGCAAGCTCCAGCATGGTAAGCAAAGGCTACTTTACATCACACACCTATGTTATGGGACCCTTAAGGCTGGTTCATCTGTGAATCTTCTCACCTCTCCTACCAACAAGTTTAAAGGTAATGCCTGTTTCTCAGCCTCCTCTGCACTCCCCTACCATATCACAAGCTGTCAAATGCCTTTTTAAGTGCTAAAATGTGAATACAAATTTGACAGAATTAAATGAAACTTAAAGCAATTGTTTTTCACTCATGTTTTTGTTGGAATTTGCTCCTTGCCTGAAATCAGACCTTGCTTGTGTGAAAGATAGTCTGTTTATCTGCTGGGATAACTGCGTGTAATAAAAGACAATATTTTTCCCCACAGTGAATACATTACTTAAGAGCAGCTCTGGAGAGTTTTATCTGTTGTGTTAACATGTAGCTGAATGGTAGCAATCCCATAGTTACCTGTGGCTGTGAGACAGGTGATGAAAATTTGTTTTTAACTGAATATTTTCAGAGACTTGCAGATTTGGTAGTTGCACTTGCTGCTTTTGGCCAGGCTGGCTGTGTGCTGGCTTCAGCTGAGCTCAGAGAGCTGTCTACTGGCATGGCAGGTAGATGAAGGGCACAGATAGACAACTCAGATGAACAGGACCTCGAGAGCTCTCTTTTCTTTCTGTTGATTAGAAATGAAGCCATGTGTTAGTGGCAGAGATGTAAGCATACACATTAACAATATCTAAAATAAAGTGAGGTGAAACACACACCGCTGAAGTGTGGTTGTGTCACCTTTTTACTTTCTCACATGGCAGCACAAAAAGGGACAAAGGGTTCCTAAAAGCAAAGGTGAGTTCAGGTGCTATACAATTATGGCAATCAACAGGGGACTGAAATAAGTTCACTTACTTACAGCAAAACATGTAGTAACCTTCATTTTTCATTCCTTTAAAAGTCTAGTCGTGCAGTTATTTAATAATTCCTGAAGTCGTATTTGACCTGGACAGATTGACTTTGTGTCAGAAGTTTTGGATACTCTGCTGTCAGGTTTATTGTTTATAATGTTAAATCTGTAGAGTAACATTCTGTATTCTTCAGCTTTAAAAAACAGGCAATTACCAGATACATTGCCTCAGAGGAAGTGGAAGATCTGAATTTCTTCATATTTAAACATGAGGAGCTCTTTTCATCATGGGAAAAAATATGTAATTTCATGGATGTTTTGACAGTGCCCATCAGTTTATTTCAGAATACTGAGGAAGCTTTTAATCTTGTCTGAAAATTAATGAACTATTGAACAGAAGAAGAAGCAAGCAAGAAAAAAAAATCACCCTCCTTTTTATTCTGCAAACAGAAGAACTTGCTGAAAAGAGAAAAGGATGTGTGTGTCAAACAGATACAGCAGATTTATTTCTCTACCAGAAAATTCAAAGCCAGTGAAAATGGTGTGAAACACAGAACTATACAAAAAAATGAAGAGCAGATGAACTCAGAGGAAGTTCAGGGGCTGGGATCATCCTTGCTGCATCAAAGATTACAATGCTAAGTTACACATTTGCTTAGTAATATCATACTCATCTTCCACGTAGAATCATAGAACGTTGGGGGTTGGAAGGGACCTCTGGAAGATCATGGAGAGCAGCCCCCCTGCCAAAACAGGATGACCTAGGACAGGTCACAAGAAACGCATCCAGACTGGTCTTGAAAGTCTCTAGAGAAGGAGACTCCACAACCTTTTGGGGCAGCCTGTTCCAGTGGTCCATCACTCTTATGTTAAAAATGTTTTTCCTCATGTTGAGGTGGAACATCCTGTGTTCCAGTTGGTGCCCATTTCCCCTCATCCATCACAGGGCACCACTGAAAAGAGATTGGCCTCTTCTTCTTGACAGCCACCCTTAGATATTTAAACATAATAACTCTGTTTTTCCGTATGATTTTAATTTCTCATCTGATCTTCTGGTAGCTACCAGGCACAAGCTCAGAACACCATAAAACAAAGTTTCTGTCTTACTTTGATAGACTATCACGTCAAAACTTCCTGCCCTGGCTGAACACATTATAGAAGAATCCTTTTCTTTGTAAGATTTTCAGTGAAGCCAAGTGGATGTATATAGTGTGTTCCATGTTTTCAAAATCAAAACAGACTTTTCAGAAAACTTCAGAAAAAATCAGGTCAGCCTTTGCTTTAATTTTCTAGTCAAATGTCAAAAGGTAGCTCATGCAATTGCCTCAGCCAGAGCCAACTATTTTCTGCACCAAAGGCAAACAAAGCAGATCAGGACTAATTTCAGACCTGGAAGCCTTTCTTTCCTTCATTAAAGTGAATCAGGTGAACTGAGGCAGTATTTATTTGGGGATTAATTGGACAACTCTTAGACCTTCAAATTTAAATATGAAGGAGACTGTTGAGCTGGAACTATTTTGCTCCCCATACAAGTTTTTCAATTTAGCACTTAGATTATATAGATGTCGTGCAAGCTTTGACCAATACTGTTCTTCCTCTGGTCTTTCTCCCTGGAAAGAAGCTGACACAAATTTTGAAGATCTATAAGCCCATCTCCTAAGGAAAACACCCTTCAAATCAAGCTTCCTTCTGGGAGAGGATGCTTGGAAACAGCACTGTAGTCTTTTGGTATCTTTCTCACCTTGCCCTCTGAAAAGACGAATCAAGTTTCATGTGCTTGCTCTAACAATGTGGAAGAAAACCTTGGCCATCTCAGTGATATCTTGGCAGGCTCTGTGCTACCTGGAGCACGGAGGTAAGCTGGGGGCAGGGAGGACATAGGATACATACAGGGGGCTACATTGGGTCCTGTAGAGCAGATGCCAGTGCCAATTGTCACAGATTAGAGGCAGAGGGATGATATCCAGGGACAGTGTTACTTCTAGGTACCACTTCAGCTTGAGATGTTCAACTCCAATCCAAATTCTGGATGGCAACATCGTAAGATTTCTTACTCTGGTGGCATAGTCCCAGTAGTCAAAGAATATAAGGAAGATTTTGGGGTGATGATACTATCAGAGTAGATAAAGTTAAGAAAAGCCCTCCCCCTCAAATGTCTTTGTGTCCGTAATGTTAATCTGTTCTTACCAGTAGTTAAAATCTCATTACTATTCACAAATTAAACAATATTCTGTCTCTCTGCAACTTTTAGGAAACATGTTGGATACCTTTTCAGCGGAATCAATGGGACACCCAGAAAAAACCCAACACTGACAGCTTTTTTTTCTTGTCTTATGGAACCAGATGACTTTTACACGTAAGTAAGGGTAAGTTAAATGACTGACAATTATAAGATCCTTACTGAGTTGATGACTTGAGAATCTCCTAAGCTCAAATGGAAAAAAAGCAGAAAGGCAGATCAAACAATGACTGCTCAAGGAGAGCTGCTCATGACTTTGAGACAGGTAATCCCCCTTAATTTTTCAAGAGATTTTTTCCCCTTTGAGTTGTGTACAGAACAGTTTCTAGACTTCATCTTTTGTCCTGTGCATCATTAGCTATCTTTATTCATGTACATCAAGAATATTGAGCACTAGAGGAGATGCTCAGGTCAAAAAAAGGACAGGCTTAAGCATTTACCTCCTGTCAAAACCAGTTATATTTATGACAAAATGTAAGAATTTTTGAAAAGAAGGATTCATATGTAGTACAGCCCTGGGGTATAAAAGAAAGATTCATATGTAGTACAGCCCTGGGGTGTAAAGTGCTTATGCATTGCCTTCATATACTAGTCTTGTGTATATATGCTTTTTTTGATTGCTCCCTAAGGCTTGCACAGACAAAAAAATGCCTTTTAAAATACACACATACTCTCTATAACATACCAGGCATGTTAGGAACTTGTGGTACTATTATAAGAAAAGAAATAAATCTGCTTTGATATTGCTGTATCTTTCAAGAGAACAACATTCACTTGCTAACAATAATTGTAATAAGTAGGTCATCTAAGCAGACCTTGTGTCTCACAGCAGCATCAGTTTCTGCCCTGGAATACTTAGAAGATCTTAAAAGGCACAATGCAGAAGAAACAAGAAGATGGAAAGGGTGGAGAAAGTTATAACAGACAACTCAGAGGCTGCATGATTAAGCTTCTTGAGAGGATTGATTTATTTGGCTGGTTAAATTGTCAGACCAGAGAGTATGGTAGATGAGATGAGAATATTCTTATTTAAGGGAGGATGTTTGTTTCTTTCCTGTTTAGAGGGCATCACTTCTGGGGGTTTTAGTCAATAGCATTGGATCCCAATGAGCAACCTTTTTTTGTATCAAAAATTGATGGCAGCCTCCTTCTAATAAAGTGTTATTTCTTTAGCAATTTGAAGACTGCAATAGTGGGAAGGAAGGGTTTGACAATAAACAATCTTGTTAAGTGTTTTGATATATTAGTCTGGAAATGAGAGAAATAGGTCTAGAAAAGGGGGAAAAAGGTTATTGCCCTCTTCTGGAGATGTGTGATGTCCGGGTCCTGCATTGAGAGGAGGGAGACATGATACAGTTTTGGTTTTTTTTTAATGTAAGTCTCATGAAAATATTCAAATAACTATAAGCACAGAATAACAGCTCATGAATGGATGTTATGGTAGGGCTGTTCCTCACATGCCCTGGTGCAATTAATTTCCCTCACACGAAAAGAAATGCTTTCTTGTGCTACACCTTTGAACATCTTTGCTGCATAGGATGCCCTGGCTTCAAGCCAACTCTGATACCTGCCCCATCCTTCACTAAGACCACAGTGAACAGAGCAAGCAGCTTCTGCTTCATTTCTGAGTAAAACAATTGAAATATTCTCCCTCCCACCCCAATAAATGCACCAGCTTTTCTTTCTAAAATCACAAACCAGCTTTGGCAAGCATCATTTTAGCAATGAAAAATATTCTTAACTATTTTTTTTGTTTTTAAATTTCATATAACTAAGGTAATTTTACTATAAAATTTTAAACAATGTATTAGCAGATGATATTTTATATATAAAATACGTGAGAATGTACTAATTTCTAAGGTCTGTCTAATGACTAGACATTACCATACTAATCTTACATGACTCTGCCATTATGAAATGGCAGTTAGATATTCAATCTGATTATTTAAAAAAAACTGATTAATTCAAATTACTTTGTTGCATACTTATTAATGACACAAGCATATAACTATTTTCTAGAGCATATTTTGCTTTGTCTGACTATAAAGCAAAATAGTTCCTACTAAAAAGTAGGAATTGAGAAAAAACAAATTCTCTGTGCTATTACAGCTTTCTTCTCAATGTGTTTCCAGTTCTCCTGACTCATTTGATTGTTAATCACTGATTTAGTGACAGCATTTCAAGGGAGCATTTGGAATCAAGAGACTGTCAAGGCCTGAAATGAATAAGCAAATTAGGAACACATCCCTGCTAATCCAAGGAGGACTGTGCCAGCTCTGAATTAGGCCACAAGGTCACTTTGAGTTCAATCAGAGACTGCCTGGAAGATCACGAATCTGCACACTGTTAGGAACTGATATCCAAAAAGAGGTCAGGATATTCAGTGTTAGAGAGAAGTATTTCTTTTCCTGTGTAATGCCTCATGGAACCGTTTTTGCTGGACCTTTCACTTTTAGAAATTATAGGATAGTCTCTAGTTAGAAAAAAATGTCTTACGGAATATTCTGTATTACTTGTATATTTTGAATACCTTTATCTCCCAATTTCTGCAGCCCACCACACCTTATTTCTGATGCAAAATCCTTGTATTTCAGAGATAAGTGTGACTTATAAACATGCAACAATTATAATGGTACAGGCTATTATTTAAAAGTCTTGGGTTTTTTCAACCCTTTACCTTTTTTGTAATCTTTTCTCAGTCAAGTAGGGCAGGTTAGATTATACTGCCACGGAGTGGACTTAAATTGTGATTAAACATTAAGACTTACCCACCATATTCCAGAAGGAGGAAAGTGCACACCAACAGTTAGCAGTCCAGCTGTGCAGATCATGCATAAAACTGCATTACTTTAGTGTATGATATCTTTGGTAGAGTCAATTTTCCAAGGAGACTTAGTAATTACACTCAATTTTCTTCAAATCACGAAATACCATTAGCTATCACAATTAGACATTACTACAGCACTTCAATGAAAACCCAGCTTGGCACCCACTTCGTCCTCTCACAGACTGCTGATGAATCTGAAAGCATCCTGTCTGGATGATTTTAGACTCTACTCTGCATAAACTTGGACTGTTTCAGCCACAGCTGGAAAAAGAATGGGTCATTCAGAAATGGTATTGTACAGTTACAACACACCTAAACTTCTAAGTTCTAAAGAACTGGGTAAAAACTTCAGAATTCATGGGCCCAAAGGATTTTTTTTTTATTTATAAAATATATATATAATTTCCCAGTAGCGTTTTTCATAAAGGATGGACTTCATGTTCATAAATAGATTTTGAGAGGCATTAATCTCTTTTTCCAGTAACACTGTGGGGAACCATTTCTCTCTGCCTGGAATTTCCCTGTGCAAGATTTGGAGCTAAAAAAAGGCATAGATAAATAGACATAAACAGACATAAACAGAGAAAATATCTGGGTGGGTGGTCTGGTTTCAAACCGACCACAAGTTTCTAAGCATAGAGAAAAAAAAAAAAAAAAAAAAAGGGAAGATATGGTGGTGCATCCCCCCCATTCACTGAGCAGCATCAAGCCAGACAACATTGTTCTTGGTTTAGTTAAAAATAATGTGTTCATTTCAATAGCAAGTGCAGTAAATTGATATAATCTGGCAGGTTATGGTCTTGCCTGCTGGAGCAGTGAGTCTAGATAACTGGGTAAGTCCTTGTCCTAGAGCAAGCAGTGATTTGGGGTGACAAGACCCTCCCTAACTGGAACTGGAACTCTGCAGAACATACCTGAGAACCCTTCTGCTCAGAACACAGTCCCACTTTCAGTTGCCAAAGATTACCTAACCTGAATCTTAGCTATTATGGTAAAGTACTGACCAAAGTAAATCATCTTGGGAGCCTATAAATATTGGACTTAAAGGAGAGGCTCTCTGGCCAGCATCACACACGTCTCATGGAGGAAGGTGGTTCATCTGACTGAAAGAGTAAGTGGCTGGCCACTTCTCTTAGATACAAGAGGAAATCAAATTATATCAGGCTGCTATTATTTAACTTTGACAGATAATTGAAGGAGGGGGAAGGAAGAATGCAACTTCTGTGAAATTAGGCACCAAAATTTAACAACAGATTAATTTCTGCATCTGTGTGTCTGGATGTGTGTCATTTAGTTTAGATACTTTGTTAGGTTTTTACTTGAATCTGTGTATTGATTATAACAGGTTCTTGATTTTTATTAATTTATTAGAAAATTATATAATTTAAAATTTTATTCATTATAGTAGTGTTAATCAATTGTAATTTATTACTATTTCAAATCACACCACTCACAACAATGTGTAAAGCCCTACACTGAAATCTCTACGCTTAAACCCCTTAGTCATAAATTGTTGACCAAGTCTGGGGATGGGGGTGGATTTAGAAGTTTAGAAAGCAAGGGGTGCCAATCTGAACCTCATGACTCAACAGGAGGCTCTTCCTCATTGTTTTCCCTGTGCAAATCCTTTCCCACCTTGGTCTACCCTATCCCTGTATAAATCATTTCCTGTGATGCCTGTGTAAGTTGATCCCATCCATTTTCAACTCCTACACATCCCTTCCATATATTAAGTAATATAGTGAACCTTGACATTGAATTCTCTTAACTCAAACTTTCATAAATCTATATTAAAAATCTTTTCTTGATAGATTTGCTGGTGGTTCTTTAAGCAACCTTAATACCTTCAACTCTTGTCTGCGACAGAAGCCTAATTTAAAATCCAAACCTAGGGAAGTGTTTGTTAAAGATGTTCACCTTTTAACTCAAAGTATAAGAGGCTGAATTAGTAACTTATAAAATCAGTAATTCCTCAACTCATCTTTCCCGAAGGACTTAATGCAGAAAGGGAGAAAAAAGGAGAAAAAATGCAGGGAAAGTATATGATGAACTTCTGCAGCTTTTCACATTCTGGAAGAGGTGCCCA
Organism: Heliangelus exortis; assembly: GCF_036169615.1. Lineage (NCBI taxonomy): Eukaryota > Metazoa > Chordata > Aves > Apodiformes > Trochilidae > Heliangelus > Heliangelus exortis. The sequence continues at coordinate 25,015,009 of NC_092422.1, read as the reverse complement.
GATGTTAAATCATTTAGATTTCAGTAATACTGAATTTTCTATAGGTGAACATTAATGGCCAGTTCACCAGTTAAGCAAAAGCCTTAGAGACCTCATGTTCGATGATGGATGGTTCCACCTGGATTCCAGATCAAATTTAGAAGTTGAACAAAAGCTCTGGTCTGCAACAACAGATCTTCAACATTAGGGAAGCAAAGTTTTCCTTCTAAAATATAATGATCATGACAATGATGATGATGATGGTGGTGATGATAATGATGATTACTAAGGAAACAATTTTAAGGTGACACGAAAAAAAGCAGAAAATCTCCTGTATTTTGGTGGAGTCCTGCTGAAAGACACTTAGGTCTGTGAGTGATGAGACTCTACTCTTGCTTTATTCTCACCAAAATGTCTGGAGAACAGAGCTTCATGCAACATTTATGAGCAAACAGAACTGCATCAAAGACATACGCAGCCTATCACCTGATGTTCCCACAAACACAGAGACTGCAAGACTCAACACTTTGGCTGTCTGATAGGTGACGAGGGTGTAATAACATAAAGAAAAATAAGGAAGAGTTTTGATGTATAATCAACCCACCTAATCCCTAATTTAAATGATTAGAGTAGGAGTAGATTCACACTTGGCTCCAATGTTAGTCAAAAGTGTGAGATAACTCCAGAGCAAGACTCATATCAGCACTCAGATGCAGCTTTACAAGGAATATAGAGAAAAAAATAAGGAGGGAATCTAGAGAAAATATGGAGTAATCTAGAGAAAATCCAAGCAATTCTGGAATACAGAAGTGACTGGGGAAATCCAGACCTCAGTGTTTTTAAGAAAAACACATAAATCCCATCCACTTACCAAGGAAGATAACAGAAGGTGTTCTTATTTCATAAACAGGTAACCGTCTTTGTCAGGAATGATTATTTCAAATTTCATAGAACGTAGTATTTCAGGAGGATCTTTTCTGAATTTTTTTTTTCAAACATAGAGGTGCATTTTTCTACTGTGCTCTGATAATCCAAGATTTTCTGAGAACAACTGGTCTTGTTCACTTGCCCCAGTACATCATAAGGTCAGTTCTAAGCCTTGACCATTTTGCCGAATGCAATTAAAAAATACAAATAATTCTGTTTTACAAAAGTTTTAATAACTTTGTTAGTCACAATCAGTAATATTGCTTAGGAGTAATTCTTAGATTTCATGAGTGTATTCATCCATAAAATAAAATAAAATAGCATAAAATTACTTTGTAATTTGACATAAATGAGCAATCTCCGTGTATATTGAAATCTGGAGAGTTCTCCTAGATAGTGTATTTAGCAAATGTTAGGGGAAAATCCTTTTCAAATTTTAGCTTGCAAAAAATACCTTTCCCCTCTTTTTTTTTTTTTTTGTTTTTTTTGTTTTTTTTTTGTTTTGTTTTTTTGTTTTTTTGTTTTGTTTTGGTTTTTGTTTTTTGTTTTGTTTTTGTTTTGTTTTGTTTTGTTTTGTGTGTGTGTGCAATAATATTCAATTGGTATTTCCAGTTTTATTGCTATCTCAGTGGTCTCATTAAGAACAGATTTCAAAGATTTTTCTTCCTTCGTTTTGAAGAATATCATCCTTTGCATAAGAAATCTATTGGAGGCAGATATTCCTGTTAGATACTATTCAATGAAAAAAATCTTTTCCAAAATTAAGGCTCTGGAGACACCTTATAGTTATCATCCAGTTTGTGAAGGGGACCTACAAGAAAGCTGGAGAAGGACTTTTCACAAGGGTATGTACCAAGACACGCTGGTTTTAAACTGAAAGAGGGTGGATATAATTAGATATTAGGAAAAAAGTTCTTTAATATGAGAGTGGTGCAACACTGGCACAGATTGCCAAGGGTAGCTGTGGATATCTTGTTCAGGTGTTCAAGGATAGACTAAATGGGGCTTTGAGCAACCTGGTTCAGTGAGAGGTGTCCCTGTGTATGCATGGAGGTTGTAAGTAGTTGATGTTTAAGGTCCCTTCCACACAAACCATGTTATGATTCTATAGATCCATGAAAACACAATGTCTGGTTTCTGGTTTGTTGGTTGCATTTCATCTGATACTAGAGCAATGATGGAAGTTCTGGCATGGGATATCAGAGTCTCTTGACTGTGTAATATCCTCTGGGTCCTGCCTTACTTGAATTTTTACTATCTCTTGGAACTCCTTGGTTGCAAAGGGGAAAGTTGATGCCAGAGAGCTGAAGAATTTGGGCTCTTTCAGAAGGAAGCCCTCCCAAAGGAACTATTCAGAAGGGCTTTTGGGGAGAGTAGAACTTCACATCCAAGAAGACATCTTAAAATCTTTCTTGCTCAAGGAATTTCTTAACTAGACCAGGTCCCAGTGGTGGCTGAAACACGAGTCCTTAGATGTTCTCCATGTAAGATTTCTTGATATAAGTTCACCAGTGCACAGACATTTCTTATGCTGAATATGTACCATCCTATAAAAATTCCACTTTCACCTATAATCACAGTTCCTCTGGTCCTCTGGGAATACATCTCAGTCCATTTTTTTCCAGTGATGCTTGCCATCAGGTAGTGGTTTTTCTCTTTTCAATGAATTTCAGAAAGAACCTTTGGTGTCATAGCAACCTCTTCCTTTAAGATTTGCCAGAGTTAACTTAAATTTGCCTTGATGTAGCGTCAGACCAAAGCTTCAAAACCAAAAAACAAAGCTTAGCAATTCCTTTAGCAAATTGTACTTGTCATCTCCTCAAGGTGGAAGATGTTACAGAAAGCAGTGCTTATTTTATCCCTAAAGCTTTCTTTTTCCAGGTCAACTATAAATATTCTTCAGCATCAATATTGAAAGGATGCTCTTGTGTTGGCTTTTCAGGGCTTGGTTGTGCTTCCAAACATGTACTTTCAAAATGGCAAAGAAGTAACATCAACCCTGCCCAGCTATGTCCAAGTGAATGGGGACAAGTGGTTATTTCCTTATCATTTTTACCTTACTCAAAAGGAAAATGCTCCTAGGAACATGATCTGTGGCAGTTTTTTATCCCATTGCACCAGTCTTTCCCCTGTTCCTTGTTTTACTCTTCACTTCTACCTCTTTTACAGTAATATCTGCATTTGTGTGTCCCTTGCATATTCTTTCTTTTATTTGGTATTTCCACAATGCAATATGAAGGTTAAATTTGATGAAAGCTGTTTGTAATAGAGCAACATGTCACTGGATTAGTCAGGCAGTTAAATTTACTGAGAGGAATCCCTCTTTTACAAGTCTTCAGACACCATCCATCCGTTGATTATATACAAACATGGTAATATAAATCAGAAAGACTGGTTCACCTGAGCCTGAAACTCAGATACAGGTTTAAAATTGAATTATGAAGAGGATTTTGCAGTCTAGAATAACTCACAGGATTTGTATTTGCATAGGTACCGGTGTTTCAAGAGTGAAATGGAGTTGCATAAGGATAAAAGGAACTAAGTGCTGTTGAACAACTTATTAGAAAAGCCTTTGAACATGTTTGAAAAGAAGGTAATTTCTTTCACTTAATGCTTACTGAGAATTTGATAGGATTAGAGTTAATAAAAGTGCCATGGATCTATCTGATTTTTTTTTTTTTTTTTAATTATTGTTACTGAAAAATAATTTCCAGGAGCCTGGACTTGCCCTTTCAAAGAATCCTCATGTTTGCATTCTGGAAAACTGATGAGTTCTGTGTACAAGGGTGAGGAAGGACTGGTGACTCTGTACTTGCTACAAACCTCAGTGGCAAAAATGAGTAGGGTAACTTCAGTGTCTTTGGCTTGGTAGTTGCTGAAGGTGCAGTGAAAAAATATTATTTATATGAGGTCTACATGGATATACTCTCTGAAAGTACTTGGTTCCTCTCATGAGGTTGTTAAAGGCAAATTTCTACTTTACTAAGGGTGACATCATGTTTGTGTAGAAAGTATTGAAGAAACCAAGAAGTCACATTACACAAAGCTACAATCACTTGCTGCTTTAGGATATTTTTTGACAAAATGTGTTTTATCTGAATGAATTTGGACATTAAAAAGGTAGAGCACAGCTTATACTATTAAAGAGGTATTGTTTACAAAACTATAAGGACTATGAGAAAGACCCTAGGATTAGAGCAGTGTCAAATGAGTAGAGTTTCTGATTATGATTTTGTGGATTCTTATTGTCTATGATTTCCATTCCATTTTTTCTCCCTGCATAATATTATCTTGAGACCAGTGAAACTTAAATACTCTTGCTCGATTATTTATCTAGAAATACTATTATAAATCATACTTTTTAAAATGAGATCAGCCCTTAAGAAATGTATGATAAAATAGTGAAGTCATGTATTTTGAAGTAAGGGAGAGCCAAGTTTCAGCTTTGTTAGCATTTTAATAATGTTCTGAATCACAGATATTCAAAAAGTCAGAAAAACATCTTTGTTGATCAAGTGAATAGATAACATCCTTTAAAGCTTGTTTCCCTTAGTTAGAGTATTTTTCCTAAAAACAAATAATAAATGACATTCACCTTTTAAAATGCTGCCCAGGTAACGTACATTTGCTATTAAACAGAGCTTTATTTTAAATATGCTGCACTAAGTGAAGTACTAACACTATCTGATACAGTTCTATGCAACACAGGAAAACTGTGCTTTTAATGAAAGATAAGCTTGCAGGCATTAGGAAAAAATATCTTTCAAGTTTTAAACAAGAGGACTAAAAAAGGAATTGAAACAAAACAGTGAAAATGGTTTGTTTGCATTTAAACAGATCTGCAAAGACAATAAAAGAACTTTATTAAGGATTAAAAGAGAAAAACAAAGCAAACCAAAACCTACAGTCTTACTTGAAAACTTTTTTTTTGTGTAGACAGTGTAGAAAAGTGATTCCTTGACTCTTTCAATTCTTTGCAGAGAGCTGAATTTCTGTTGGAGTCTGGATGTCACATTGTTGCCATGAACATACTTGATGTTGTAAGTCCTCTAACAGCACTACACTGTTTTGTGACTTTCAACGTTAAGAGTTTTATATTCACAGTTATGTTCTAAAGCAATTGAAACATAGGTGCATATATCTGAAGAGGATACTTGAAGAGAATTTTAATCAAAGGTGAAGAGTTTTCATTCTCTCATTGTATTATTACAATGAAAAAAACTAATAAAAAAACTAATATTTGATGTTTAGCAGTAAGCATTCTGTCAGAGCTTCAGCAGCCAATTTCAGTTTTCTTTGTATGATGACAGAAAATACTTAGATCAAGTAAATAAACTGAAACTTAAAAATTAGGAAATAAACCAAAAGGTGCTATTTGGTGATTTACTGCTTATTTCCCCTTTGATAATTCATCAGCAAATGTAATAAGAAACACAATTTGGTGCTTTAGTACTTATTTCCACTTCACAACTACTCTTCACAAAATGCTCATATGGTCAGATTTCTATTGTTATAACCAGATGGATGAAAAGCAAGAAAAAAAAAGATAAATACCCAAATAAGTTCATATTTTGGTAGACAGTAGTAAATGATTTATAAGTAACTCTCCAGCCTTTAAGAGGAAAGAATGAAATCTTGGGAATTCTTTTCTAAAATTACACAGCTAAAGCAATATTTGTCTCCAGCTGTTGTACTGTTTTGTTGGTGGTGCTGTAGTATGAATTTATATTAATCTTCTTTGTTGTAAAGCAGGAAATACATGGTTTTCTCTTCACTCATCTGGGCTTATTGGCTAATACAGAAAAAGAAAACCTGTAATTCTGTGGATTTTCTAAACTGAAACAAAATAGGACCAAAAGAACTCGGTTATCTGGGTTTACAGAAAAAGAAGAGGATACAGCTGTGCTTTTGATCTTACTGTTTGCTCTGACTTATGATGCTACTCGGTGCTTCTTTCTGCTTAGGACTCACAGCTCTTGCTCATCCCTTAAGGTAGTGTCTGAAGATCTTTTTTCCCCCTTATTTTGGTAGGAATCAAAGTGGACAGCAAGAGGTTTTAGTCTTTAAAATATTTGTGATGATGAAGCAATGCCGTTTCTGTTTATGAAAGCTCATTTGTTAGAGAAACCACTGAGCATCCTGGAGGCCCTCATTCTCTTCTCTGCTTGGGATATTTCAGAATCATATCAGCCATAAGAGTGCCATAAATGTCAGGCCAAGAACAGAGAAAATGACCAGGAGCACATGGGTACTGAAGACATTTGCCATTGCACCACACACCTTACTCAATGTTGTGTTCTGCTTCCCTCAATCTCTTGATTGAACAAAAAACCCCTGACACCTTGTCTCCACCATCCAGATTTTTTTTCCTGTTATTTATATAAGTGCAATTAAGATGTTGCATGCAGCAAAGTAGAGCAATGGAAAAGGTGTCTGTCAAAAGTAACTATTTCAAGAATAATTTCCTTCCGTATGAGTTGAACACAGAGCGTTTCATTCCAGTTTCTAGACTTCTGTACTTTAGAAGGTTTTGGACCTGATTCTATAGTTTTCGGAGCTTTTCCTTGACTGAATCAGGATGTGATTTTTTTTTTTTTTTTTTTTTTTTTTTTAATCCAGAATCTATCAGTTTCCTTCTTTAAGGGACTTTTCCTGCTTTTTTCTCCTTGTTTAAAGAGTATTTCTTAGGAAATTGAAGTAGGGACCACATTCAGGAACACTACTAACCATAACCAGTATATATCTCCAAAGTTTCACCCATGCTTAAGATCCCTCACTATATTGCATCCTAATTTACTGCTGTATTGCATTCTATATCTAGATCCTGGAGAACAGCTGTATTAGTCTACATTTATCAACAGCTTTCTGTTGTTTTAGATTCCCTTGTCACTGAAAACAATTACCCATTTTTGTTGGATCTGAACTGATTAATCTGTTCCCATCTCTAGATCTCCAGATCACTTTTCTAGGGAGAACAGAATAAAGGAGATAAATGAGTTTCTGCATGATATTTCATCATCCATTAATCTTAATATAATAAATACAGTATAACTTTTGAATATTGACCAGCATTACTTACCAGATAGAACAGTTCCTCCACTCAGACAGGAGAGAAAACAGTGTGCTAACATTTTTCAAAGACACTTTAACTTTCACTGACTTGTTTGAGAGTATTTCTCTAAAGTTATGAGGTATATACCTTTATTACTATACAACTTTTATGTCACAATTTCTCTTTATTCGTTTGAGAAAACATATGTGCAGTGAACTTTTAGGCATTTCTCCACCCATTTTTCAGCTGTCTCTGAGAAGGGCTGGATTTTAAGAAGTGTCTCTGAAATTCATTCAAGCATGTAAATTAAATTTATCTTTTTTATAAAAAGACCTTTTTGTCCCTAATCAAGTATTGCAGCCATGCATACTCTTATAGAAGAGAGATTAGATGTACTATGAGATAGGATTAGACAGTCTTGGGGTCCTAGTTTAACAACAGGTATTTGATTACTTGTTCTATAAATGTCTCATTTGAACACAGAAAATTAAACATTTCAGTACAGTGCAAACCAGCCAATTGCAAATGCTGAAAAGTCCACGTGAAATCTTGCCATAGTCTTGGATAAAGCAGAAAAAAAATCTCCTTGTGATATCTAATCTTATATAAGACTAATTTTTGAAAAATAGAAATTTTTAAAAACTTATCCAAGTATATACCTGCTTTGGAGAAAGTGAATTTTTCTAAGGGTTTGCAAGCATTTCTATTTGAACTAATGTTTTTGATATTTTTATCAGAAAACCAGGGGGAAAACTTGCCAGGCATTTTATAGAAAATTAGAGGAATTAATCTGGTTTTCTGGGCCCCTAATAGCAGCGTAATATGAAGTCACTTTTTATGGTCTATTTAGCTTTTGGGAATTGATTTAAATATTGATTTGATTGTGGTCAAGAAGCTCTTCAGTCAAGCAATCTTTATAGAACCTTGTAAAAAGTCTTTGCTATCCAAGGCTAGAAACATACTAAAAAATATAAAAGGAAAATATTTTAGAAAGGCACGACTTGATGTTGGAATAATAGGGCTGGGGGCTGAGCATTTATTTCATAGGGATGAAGTCAGCATTTCTGTGTACAATCTGGAAGAGTAAACAAGGAACAAAAAAGGTCACTCATTTCCAGCCCATTGAGAAGAATTCCAAGACCATCCTTCCTTCTGAGAACTGTCACTAAAAACACACTGGGCAGGGGAGAGTGGAGAAACTGCAAATAACACACATCTAAGCGTAGCCTAAGGCAGCTCAGGAACATGCCTAATATAGACTAATATATGAATCTATAATATAGACTCTAATATAGACTTGTCTTATTCAAGTTAGATATAAATTCCTCAGCTGACTTATTCAGTTTAAACAATTCAAAACAAAGTGTTAGGGCTCATGCCCTCCTTGGCAGCTTCAGAAATGTACAGCATATGCTGTATGTTAAACCTCAAATTATGTCCACATTGGTCTAGACTGAGAGGGGTTGTTGCTTGCCCATGGGTACTGTGCAAGTAATGTGCTATGGGCAGCACCATCCTTACTGCTTCATGTCAGCAGCCAACAGCCACTTCTCACATTTGTTGAAGGACGTTGCAGGCAGTAAAATAAAGATGGATGTAAGTCTCTGCGTAAGGATGCTTGGGTGAAAGGTTCTGATTTGTCCTTTGCCACGAGTCAGACAGAGTCATCACGGTGATCCTTTCTGCCCTGCTACATATTCAGCCTGTTAGCTGTCTTTAACAAGAAAAATGTCTTTAACAAGAAAAAAAAACGACTTATTTTCCAAAAGACTTACAAGATGAAAAATAAGGAAGTTTTCTGACATTTCAGAACACTTCCAGATAGTTAATGGGCTATAAATAAGATGATAAGGCAACGAAGGACTTATTCCTCATATTAAATAATTCAAAAAAATGGTCAAGGATTGAAAACTGGGGAAGAGAAACACAGTTAAAAACCTGCCTTTAAAATGATTGGCAAATAAAAGTGTCATGGTTTAGGCCCAGATAGTATCAGCCAGGCCCCTGCTCCCTCACCCCCCACCCGGGAGAAAATCCACCAAAAGGCTCCTATGTTGAGACAAGGACAGGGGGGGGTTTGCATTATCCAAAATAAAAATTAATTAATTAATCATTACTTAATTAATATTTATTTATTTATATTAATTATTATTTAATTAATATTGTATTATATTAATTTTATAATAAAATTATATAAAAAAAATTAAAAAAAAAAGGTTCAACTTGGGAAGGAAAAAACCCAAAGCAATTTAATCTACAAATAAAAAGAGAAAACATGGCCAGACCTTAATCCCTTCCCCTACCCCTCCCTTCCCGCGCCCGCATTGCTTCACTGCCGCCTCCCCCTCAGGGCGCAGGGGATGGGCAGGGGGGTTTTAGGGTCAGTTCCCTACACGGTGTTTCTGCCGCTCCTTCCTCCTCAGGGAGAGGACTCCTCACATTCTTTCCCCCCTCCAACACGGGGTCCCTCTCATGGCAGAGTCCCTCAGGAACGCCTCGGCCACGAGTCCCTCCCACAGATGCAGTCCCTCAGGCACAGGGGGACTGCACACAGAGTCACGGCTGCTGCGGGAACAGTCACCTCCCCTGACACGCTGCAGATCCACATCTGACCCTCTCTGCCATCCTGCACAGGATGATTCTTTACATCTGCCCACCTGAGACACTTCAGAGGCTACAAATCAGCATTTACCCCACCGTGGTCCTTCAAAGACTGCTTCAGGGACTGCTTCAGACTGTTTGTTCGGGGACTGATCCATCGTGCTCCTCCATGGGTTGCAGTGGGACAGCTGCCATCTCACCATGGGTTGTGGGGAAAACTCTGATCAAGCACCTTTCCCCCTCTTTCTTCACTGACCATATTGTCTTTTCTCTGGCATTGCTCTCTCACTTCATCATCTACTCTGGTCTGTGGGTCCTTTATTTTTGCAGTTTCGTTTTCCCTTTATTGAATATGTTACAGAGGCTCATCCAGCCTCCCATATCAGCTCAGCCTTGGCCAGAGGTGAGGCCAGCATTGGAACCAGGGGAGCTTCCAGCAGCTTCTCGCAGGAGCCACTCCTGTGGCTCTCCTGCTTCCAGAAAAACACTGTACTAACCCAAGATATCAAGACAGTAAAAAATGAAGATGTATTTTGGCCTAATGCTCTAAGAGCATATTGAATTATCTATTAAAAAAGCAGCAACAATAACAACAGAAACAAAACTGAAACAAATCCAACGAAGAGTTTCCAGAAAATACCTCCTGATTTTTTTCTGTTTGTATACAATACCCCATCCTACCTCTTTAGATTGATCAAGGAAAGTGGGAGAATGACAGTGAGCAGTAAGTTAGGTGACATCCTGGCCTTTTCGTTTCATGCTGTAATACAACTCAAAGGGAGCAGTTATGGCAATTAACGTGTTCCTCCTCTTGCTGTGTATTCAGCCATGTTGCAATTGAGTCCAGAGTGAAGCTGTGCTCCAGGACTTAGAATCTAGACAAAAATAGATGATGAGTAGTAAGCCTAAGTGGAAGGTAAATTCCTGCCTTTTTGGTTCTGGGTATTTTGGGTACCTTTGATGCTTCCCAAAATAAAAGATGTCTGCCAGTCAGCTTGGAAGTGACCAAAGAAGGGGCAATTCTAGAAACTTTTGAGAACTGTTCGAATGTTTCACTGTTAGAATTTGTCACTGCTGGGGGTGATTCTTCCTCTCCTACCTATCCTTTTTCCTGGTTTAGAATCAGACTGCTCCTGTGCCAATAGATCGCAACACGTCAGTTAAACAAAAGCAATGTCTATTTGAAAAATCAACATCATAACTGCTAGCAAAATTCTCTATTTGTCTCCTGCTGACGGGGTCTGACAAAGCCTTGTTCTCTCAAGGCAGAAATAATGTGGCTTGAAAGATAACCTGCAATTATGACATACTCTAGCTTTCAAAAGAAATAGAAAACTGGCTGTATGGAAGTCAGTGCAAATGGTAATGACTTCACTGCTTCAGGTTATTTCTTCTCCTTCTCGCTTTGTTAGAGAGCTAACATCAAACAGTCAGTCTTTGACCATGGGTCCGACTGTAAGAAGACAATAAGCACTGTCAGAGGAAAAAAGTCTTTGAAAAGTTAGGTAACTTTGAAGAGTTAGATAACCTCTATTCATTGAGGTTCACAGAACCACATAGTGATTACTGAAAAAAAAAATCATTTATCATCTCTATGGTTTTCAAACTTACATTTTACATAGTATTACACTTGTCCTAGAAGGGCACAGACACTTCAATGTACAGAAGTTTTTCTGCAGCTCTTCAGCCATTGTTTTTATTCCAGTTCCTTTGTTTTGCCAACAATAATTTTTCTCACAGTGTATTTATGTTTAAGAATCTCTGTCTCTCTACACAGTAATAGATATATCCACTCTGAAAATTATTATAGCAAATTACAATCTCAATTCTGAAATGTGTTTATTGTAAGATACAATGATTTGGTAATATAATAGTAGAATGTCAATTTTAAATCCACTCTTGTTTCCCAGTTTATTTGCAGCACTATTACAAAATAACTTGCCATCAAGATAAAGCATTATGAAATAGATTTCCTCAATAGATTTCCTTCAATATGAAGAGTTAAGAAAATTATTTTTAAGAAAGGCTGTTGCAATGAATACTTTAAAAATCTAAAAGTCAAAAAAAATTTCCATATGTGTAAAGCTGAGACTTCCAAGGTTGCAAGCATCTTCAGTAATTAAAGACACATTATCATGGAAAATTCTGTTCCTGTTTTGACGCTGATAGGATCAGACAGGTAAATTAAGTTCAGATTTACTTTGTCAGAAATCACAATGCTATCTTATGGCTGTTATATCCCCAGGTAATTTTCAAGGGAAAACCAGCAGGAAGAATCGATCCAAGTAATTGATTTAAGGCAGTCATTAATTCAGACAGTGAGTAAGCAGTAAAATGACCTAACACTGCTTTAAAGAGAGAGTAGCTTATCCCTAGCATAGATTAAAAATAACAAGTTATATTAAAAAAACCCACCTTAATTAAAGGGAGTGGAAGGGTATGCTTGTAAAGATGGCACTGATGTGGTGAGTTTATTCAATTTTGTATTTGAAAAGTTTAGATAAAGGCACTTTGGAATGTGCTTGGCTTATGGTGCTTTTCTTGTTGTGCCACAGTAGAGGTGAAGCATCTTCTTTTCTCCAGCACATCTTTATTTCATGTCTTTAACTTGTCAGGCTTGGAGGTAAAATCAAAATACAGCTTCTACAAATTTATGAAACACGATTTATAAACCAGCAAATAAATTAACTGCTGATAAGACCCAGCTATAGAATAGAGCTTGTGAGATGCTGGGGTCAGTGGTTACTGTCACCCAGCTGCATGCCATGTCCCTCCTCTTTGGGGTAGATTTATCATCACGTGTCCAGGCTCCTGTGTAACATTTCCTTCTCTTTGAATGTCTGTGAATGTGAGGCTGAGAGTGTTGTTCCACAGATGCCTTTTTAAAACAGTGAAGTGATTCAGGCTGCAAAACCTTTCCATTAAAACCATAACATGTGCAGCACAGTCCCACACACAGCTTAATATTGTGAATGAGCAGCAAGTGGACTGACAGGATCCAATGTCCCAACTTCAGTAAATGTATTTCTTCCATATGAACACGTGTTACTCCAGTCTAAATCTTGATCAAATGTTAGTGATGTGCTATGGCCTCATCTAGACCATCTGCCAATTCTGTTTTGTTATTTAAAATACTTAAGCAGCTTCCAGAGTTTTGCAAGGAACAGTCTTGATGAGATTTTTAGTTTTCAAAGTAAAATAAAAAATTATATTACAACTAGTTGATGCACTTACAAATATTTGCATTTGTTATGAAAGCTTATTTGAAACGGCAGCACTGTCAAAATAAAGAGAACCTGTCTTGAGAAGTATATTAGCTCTGAATAAATTTGTTCTGCACTGTCATTTGAGGGTTTTTTCCATCATCAAGGCTGCATTTACCTATACTTTGCTTCTGTCCTTTCTTCAGTTTTCTCAAATAATTAATCTTGAGCAGAGAAGACCTGTTTGGAAGCCACCAAAGCAACTGCATAGGGAATAACCACACCATTTTGGAGGTGCTTACTCACTGCAGTGTGCGTAAGAGCCACACCTGAGCTGCTTTCCAGGGTCATTTCCTGGGGTGGACGATGGCAGCAGCACAGAGATGTTACTCAGTACCACACCACATTTGTACCAAGAGTGCAGCTTGCAGCTGCCATCACTTTTTGCCATCTGAGTCCCTGTATCCTTCCTGAAACCCTAAAGCCACTTGAACCACACCAGAGAAACATCCCTGTGATTTAATCCCCTTAATTCCCTGTACCTTAATCCTTCCTTTTAGCACAACAGCAGGACACCTGATGACTGCTTTGCTGGATATATGCTCTGCATATGCATTAGCTGTTGGAAAAAGTCAAGGGGTAATGCAAATGCTGCTCCTGCTTTTGCATCTGCTGAGATATCAGGGATGGGAGGTGGAGATTTCTGGTATCAGAGCAAGAGCAGGCACGAGCATAGCTCTGTGGAGTCTGGGGCTTGAAAGTCCCTGGGATGTTTAGTGTGGGAGTTTAAGTTTCTGGGGAGCAGGACTCCTCTTCTAAAGGTGCCATTTGTCCTCATTTGTTCAAAGTTCTACACATGTCCCTGGGCTTCACTGCACCACAGCTTTCAGCAGAGAGAACATCTTCAATTTGCATTGTGTAAGGGGCTACTCCTGCAGCATAATGGGTCTTTGGTGACTCAGTTTCTGCACACATGACCTCATTTTCTCCTGTTTTACAGGAAATCGTTCTCTGCCAGAAGGACAAAACACAGCTATATTGAGGGAGAAAGGGAAACAAGGGGCAAACAAAGCCTCTTAAAAACTTACACATGCTCTGGTGTCATTTCACATTGCCCCATGGTCCATCACCCTTTCTTGGCTTTCTAAAAGGCACATGCATCCCTAGTGAACAAGTTTTCTAGGCTTAAAGGATGAGTTAGATATTAAATTCAGGTAAGAACCTGGGGCTATGAAACCCAGCCTATATACCTGAAGCTGCAGAAATCCCCTTTGGTCCCAAGAAAGCTTGGATTTCAGCTCTACTCCTTCTTTGTTATTTACTAATGGCAAGTTTAAATGTTTAATGGGTCATGGTTTTCTCCTGGTTAGATAAGCAGAAGTTTCCAGAAAAGGGACTGCCATTGTGTGATGTAAGAGTAGGGTCACTACATGCATGGCTGCTTTTCCTAAGAAATTAAGGTTATTTGGGAGCAGGTCTGCTCCAGGTCTGGTGTACAAGTGTGTGTAAATATATCTCAAGTTATTGCCAGAACAGTCCTGTGGTCTACTCTTCTTTCCTCTGCTGATGTAGCAGCATCACAGGCTGACCACAGTAACAATTAAAGGTAATTCAAAATTAATTTGCTCTCGTGTGGCAAAGGCCACATTCTTCACTCAGCAAAAACTGTATCTCCCTATGAGGTTTTAGCACAAGGAACCTGTATTTGCAAGTGAGGTAAATGCAAGAAGAGTTTGAGGAATGTTCTTGAAAGTGCTCAGGCATACAGCTTTAATGTACTTGCTTCACTTAGTGGAATACATTTTCCTTGCAGTCCATTCTTTTCTCATTCCTTAACTTCAAAGTAAATTATGTCAGCACTAAAGCCCAGTAACAGGTACTTCAACCACAAAATGTTGTTCTATAAAAAATGTATAACAGCTGAAAGTGGAGAATTTAGATCCAGGGACTTCCTGACTTATAACTGCAGTGTGTCAGCGTGGTACTCAGCAAAGCCTGGAGCAGCAGGACAGAAGTCCCCAGGGGGCTGTAGAGTGTCAAGCCTGACATCCTTCCATTTAGCAGGTGCAGAAATGTTAACTCACTCCAGCCTCTTAGGTTTAGGGAGAATCATCTCATTGTGATCTCATTAATGCTTATAAATATTAAAGGGTGAGTGCCAGGAGGACAGAACCAGGCTCTTCTCAGTTATGACAAATGACAGGACAAGGGGCAATGGGTACAAGCTGGAGCATAGGAGGTTCCACATAAATATAAGGAAAAACTTTTTCACTGTGAGGGTGACAGAGCACTGGAACAGGCTGACCAGGGTGGTTGTGGAGTCTCCTTCCCTGGAAACATTCAAAACCTCCCTGGATGTGTTCCTATGTGACCTGCTGACTTTGGGAGGTGTTGAAGTTCATGTGGGAGTTCATATGGGTGATTAGAAAGGAATATGCTAATGAGGTACCTTTTTTACCAGAGGAATGGTGGAAAATGACTGGAAACCAGTGGAAAAACACCAGAGATGGGAGGGTCTCTGGGGGAGGGCCCTGGGAAAGGGCTTACTGTATAAATGGACCCTCAGATGAATAAACTTTTATCTCAGCAGGGAAACTTGTGAGTCCATGAATGGTACACCACAGGTGACAGTGACCCTGCTCTGGCAGGGGGTCTGGACTGGATGGTCTTTTGGGGTCCCTTCCAAACCTTAACTTTATGTGATTTCTGTGATCTCCTGCAAGTCTGAGGAGGTTTAGAGTAATGAAACACGGGCGGTCCATCAGAAGTCCTGTGTTTGTGATTACTTACATGTGCATGAGATGGACTTATTGGAAGGGGATGTGTGTGTGTATTTGAGACCAAGACATCTCCCGAGTGCCTTGGGTGGGTGTGGAATTGGGAGCAAGGTCCTGCCCCTACCTTGCTAGCAAGCAAGGGGTCCTGATGGGGAAATTCTACATTCCCCAGGATGAAAGCCATCAGCAGAGAGCAGCAGGGCAGAGAAAGGGCTCTGGAGAGCCTTCACCTGTTTGAACAGGTAAAACAGAAACCTGGATGGGAGCAGGGAGCAGGACTGATCACCCTTGGTCTGTGATGCTGTCTCAGAGCTGTGCTTTGTGGCTGGTTTCCCCACTGGTGACTGTGATGCTGAGCTGTCCCAGGATTTGGCACAACCCTTTCAGAAGGGTGGGGACCAGAGCAGGGTGAAGATACTGGAGTATACAGTGGTGGGTCACCTCCTGGGGTACCTCTGGGGGTAACTCCACACACGAAAGCTAAGTGAGGGTGGGATGTTTCATCTGGGCACCATTTTTTGGTCACCTCTGAATGTGGCTGTAGTTGTAAGGGGCAGGTGGTGCAGCATGATCACCACAGCTGGAGGGAAAGAAGAATGCTTACTTCATTTGGCTTTCTAGAAAATCCATACTTGATTAAATCCCATGGATTCTATTAGTGATAAGACCAAGTGACAGATCTGTTTATGTTATAATTGAGTAGGAACTTACAGGAATTTTGCTAAATTACTCTAGATCTGGGTTTGACTCACAATCAGTAGAGGCTGTTTAAAAATATAGGATGACATTATGTCTGGGTGCCATGAAAAGACAGGAAAAAGACATTATTCTTTCTCAGAGTGTGCCAGCACTGCAGATAGCCATGATTACACATGCCTGAGGAATATGCAACCAGATGCTATCCCAAAATACCTGCTGCCTTTTAAGATCTGAAGAAGAAATCTTTAGAATAATGACTTTCATTTTCTTTTTTTGTTAGTGAGGCATACAGTTGTTCAAGCAGATTGGATTCAGAGCCATTTTAATGATGTACAAGAAGACTAATTAGCACGTAAAATAATATCTCAGTTACTCTTTAATTTTTCTGCGTTTGCTCCGAGAATATGTTTTAATAATTATGCTGTGGATGCCAAATGATGGGAAGAAAACTCATTCCTAAACTAATTGACATATGTTTCATTTTGTCTAATCCATTTTTTTGTGAGTTGATGACAAATAACAGCTTTTTTTTTTTTTTTTGTCCTGCTGTGGTGGGATTGCTCTTGGTTGCTTATGTGTGCTCTGCATGCTGCTTTACAGTGAAACTGCTCTAACAGGCAAACGAGATTAGAAGATTAATTTAAGAGCCTTCTACTTTGTGGATCCTGGAGTCAAATTTGTATTGGAAAATTCTTATGTTTTAAGGTGCACCAAAATGAAATGGCATTGCATTTATAATTAGTTTTGAAGTAGTTTGGGAAAAGCTACTTCGTTGGAGTGTTTCATTAAAGCCAATATATTAGTTCTCTAAGTGTAAATTAGAAAAAAATTACTTGTGCAATAGCTTGGAGAATAAGTTCTAAGGAAGCTGTGTGGAGGCAGACAGATGATTAGAGGCAATTTTTAGTCTGATTGTCTAAACTGTAGGGATCAGAGTAAACATTTAGTTTTGGGAAGGAGTTTAGCTATTGGATGCAGTTATTTATACTGCAAGTTCACAAGAAGGTAAATTCTTCCTGTGTGTGCTTTGGAATTCAGTTCTATGGGGAGACACCAGTGACACCCTTGAGTACCTTAGCTGAGGAATTATGATCCAGCTGCCCTAATTGCAACAGACTTCCATGGCAGCCTGAGAGAAGTCCACATGCCTGTAATCACTAACTACATCTCAGCTGCACCTATACTCTCATGTCCTTGCTTGAATTTGGCATGCAGTAAATTGTCCCAGGGAAGTGATTCAGACAAAAAATAAACCTTGTAAAAACATAAATGAAAAAAGTAACTTGCATTCTGCCAGAGGTCCTCTTTGGAGCAGCTTATTGAAGAGGGGTGCTCTCGTGCCTCAAGAAGGGGAGGGTCAGGAACCTGGGGGAGGAAGGTTTGGGAATGCTGATAGGATGGGTTTAGATTCACATTAGCTGTCATGGGAACTATCACACTGAGCCATGCAGGAAGAGGGATTAGATCAAGCTCAGCGTGAGGCTGATGTGGCTTCAGATATTGTAGACCTGACCTGACCTACAACCTGCATGGGACCACACAGACTTTCCTGAGTGTTTGGGGCTCTGACAGGTGTTTCTCTGTTGGATTGTGTTGCTTAAAATCACATCCAGAGTTTGACACATGTGATGGGCTGGCAAAGGGAGAGAATATGGAAGAGCAGTATCTTAACATGCTTCAGCTGGTCAAAAAGGTTCAAAGTTATTAGTGATTAAAGCCTGATAAGCTCTGAAGTTGGAGCCAAGAGCTGCAGCTTCTCACATGGTCCAGATCAACTGAAATGCAGCACCATGTCTATTCAAGTGTCAGCTTTTCCCACCTCCATTGCATTTCCATTGCCATGCTTAGTCTTAATACTCTGAGGGAAAAGTCTCCAGAAAAGGTAGGATTTAACCAGAACCATTTTGAAGCAAAGAAGTGTTAGAAAATGAGCGGTCTCCTAATGGTGTAACAGCAATTCTTTCACTAATGAAAACTGCATTGGGATCAAAATGCACAAAATTCAAATAACCACAGGGTCCCTGATTATAGTTATTAGGAATGGGGTTTGTCTACTACTTTCTTGTTTATTTCTTTCCTGGTAATTTGCTTACAAATGCATTTTGCTGTCTGTAGATTTGGCTGAACATTATCAAGCCCGAATTTATGTAGTGACTCAACTTATAAGCTGATGATTAAGATAAATCAATGATGGGAATTCAGGAGAGGTTTTAAAGGTTTTAATTAAGTAACAGAACAGAAAAAAAAAAACCTTATCTGAAAATGCAAAGGGAGAACTCCAGGTTTAAATGTTCATTTTAGTTTATTATGTATTCAAAGTTTATCCAGGCCTTGGCTCGCTCTTTTCTGAAAAGCATAAATGAGAGGAATTAACTAGTTTTTTGTATTGTGTACTCAAGCTTCACTGTAATTACATCCATTACATTACAGAATCTACAGGCAAGAAAAATGTTGCTGTTGGGCAGTCGTACAAGACACAGTTATTATGCCACATTTTAACTAGCTTAATTCAAAAGAGTTAAACAATTGGTTTCAACTACCACATAAATGTATTCCACATTCTAAGGGAATTCAGACGTTCTGGGGAAAGAAGTGTGAGTGTGAATTTTCCCTTGAAAATTCCAGTGGTATGAGGTAGCAACCTTGTGACTTTAATACTCTGCTTGAGATAAGAAGTTGTCCTTCAGCAAAGTCAGTTTATAGAAATATGAATTATTAGCAATCAAAATAAAAATAATTGATTTGGATTAATGCCAAGATTTGGCCACTTTACAGGTTTCACTGTGGTGGGTTTTTTTGTTTCGTTGGTTTTTTGGGTTTTGTTTGTTTGTTTGTTTGGGGTTTTTTTGTTTGTTTTCATTTGTTTGGGTATTTTTTGTAGTAGCAGTGTCTTTAGTTATAAAAAGGAGGTTTTAGTTATTATAAAAAGGAGTTTGACTGTTGCTGCAATAGCACAACGTGTGATCCCCAAACATACAGGTTACCACTTGCACTCCATTATGCTACCACATGGCTACATGATTCCCATCTTCACCTTTCTTTCTCCCTTTTTCCTCAGGTATTTTTAACTTCACACATCTTCAGAAAAGGTGAGTTGTTATTACTGTTTTCTAAAGAACATTCTCTTTTCAGAAATGTATTTATACTGCAGTACTTTTGTCTGTACAACACACACTGGATAAACACATAATGAAAAACAGCCCTTTCCAGAGAGCTTCCAGTGTAAGCAGAGAAAGGCAGCAGACAGATATAAAGGAATAAAGTTGCCTCCTTTAGTAATGCAGAAGTCAGCACCAAATCTCCAGTCTCAGCTGGAACCTTCTCATAGTCAAAAAAAGTTATGGACACCTCCAGGACCACTCAAAGACAGAAATCCAAGTGGCGTGTATCATACTTAAAAGTCACATCATTTTCCCAAGGACCCTTGGGCTGACTGGCTCCAGTTAGACACCCAGGTTCTAGTAACTAGAATTCAACCTCTTGGTGCTGTTACAATCATCACTAGTTTCATTGCTGCCTTTATTTGTTCATAAACAGCCTCACGTCCAGTGCATTCTCTCAAGATGACATTTTGTTCTAATACACTTGTAAAAAAAAAGAAAAAAAAAGTCTTTCACTTCCTTATTACTTCATTGGCTGGCAATAATTGGTTCTTGTTTATCTCTCTGGTGTATTGTAAGGAATAATTAATGTTTGTGTACTGCTTTGAAAATGAGCATCATCAGATCAAGTGCTAGTTTGTGGAGAAAGTTGCTTTTTGATGTTCTTATCTATTTTTGTGCAGGTTTTAATTGGCTCTGTATTCATCTTCCTGTCACTCTTTTAGCTGCAAGTCCAATTCTCTTTAAACCTTACATCTTTGAGGAGTTTCTCTAAAAACTGCACAATAGTCAATCTTGGTCTGCCCTGTTCATCTCCTTCAGATGGGTGAGTGCCCAGGGAAAAGAAGGGGACAAAGACATTTTTTTCAGGTCAGAAGGATGGTAAAATGGACATGTACACTGGGTAAGTGGTGTGACAACAAATAGTCTGAGGGCCTATAGGGAAGGGAAAACAGGATTAACACTGAAGAAAGGAGGAGAGAAATCCCAGTTGCAGTTGTCCCTGTGCTTTTGTTTGCCACTTTGAGAAGTCCTTCACTGGGCTGGGATTTCTGTCTTGTAAGGGGAGTAGGAAGTTATTTTCATTTTTTTGTGTTTGTGTTTTGTGTTTTTTGTGGGGTTTTTTTGTGTGTGTGTTTTTGGTTTTTTTCTTTTTCTGAGTTTCCTATTTTCTTCTGAGGGATGAGAGGAAATAGAAGGAGAACAACCAATCAGATGATGGATTTACAACCTGACAGAAAAGGAAAAGGTAATGACCAGCTCTCAATGGACTTAGATTCATCTTATTTCTCCCTAGAGCAGGCAGAATTCTTGACACCTGAGAATTGTGAAACTAAACTGGACAAAACCACATAAAACACATGGGACTGTGGAAGCATTACAAAAAATTGTCATTTTTGAGCACCTAGAGATTTTGTGCCTGTTCAAACAGCTTAATTTTCTTTTCCATCTTCACAAAATGCCAGGTAATTTAAATATACAATATGCTAATCAATCTACAAGATATAAGCAAAAAAAAAGAAAAAAAAAAAAAAAAAGAAAAAAAATGTAGACAAGGTTCTACAGTGGCCTTACAGTGACCTGATTACTGAATTTGATTCACTAGCTAGCTATACATCCAAGACCTTTACTTTGGACTGTGTTTAGTTTTGACACTACTTTTTCCAAAGTTCAGCCACTGCTTTTGAATGGATGTTCATATACTTGGTAATGCCCCATACGAACTTCATTTAATCATGTAAATTTAAAATGTCTCATTTCAGCACTAAATATTCCATTTGGCAGGCAGCATATTTTTATGATGACATTTTTGACCAGAAATTGCAAGCAGTGCCATGAGATTTAACTAAGCTTTTTTACAATTTGTATATCGAATAAGGACTTTCACAACCTCAGTACAGAATTTATGGTAGGTTGCTTGCAAGGTATTGATAAGACAGAACTTCATTCTCCTTTGGTCATTTATATGTTAATGAATTTTCAAGTACCAAACAGATTGGTAAAACTCACAACCTGCTGTAAGGGCAAATAAAGCAGCAAAACTGTTTGATTAGATGGTGGACTAGATTTTATGATCTTCATCCTTTATGATCCAAGATAGAAGTAGTTTACTTTTGAAGTAATTCTGGATACATAATCACCAAAATGATGGAAAGAATTATAACTTTTGTTCTTTGTAGTAGTATCGGTTGCAGGCAGAGCTACCAAGATAGAGAATGAATCCCAGTAGATTAGGTCTTAAAGACTGTGGAGAAAAGCAGAGGCATGTTTTACCTTCTATTTATGATAAAACAGACAAAAAAAATTGTTTGGCATTGACTTTTCTGGGTTTGCCATTCCTAACCAGTGATTTATTGGACTGATTCACTGATAATGCCATCCAGACAAAGAAAAGGATGAAAAACTCTATGGGGACTCTTTCAATTATTTTACACAAAACATTTCTATGTATTGTCTTATCTGTGTGGCATTATGGACCCATCTTACTGCTGAATGCAGTCCAGGTGTGCACAAATTTATCTTGGCCTTTCCACAGGACTTGAACAGTCTCTTGTTGGATATCTTGTTGGTCACTTATGCTTCAGCTGACTTTCTTCCTCTAAGTTTTTGTAGTGACTGTGCTGGATGAAAGTGTTTGAACTCTAACAAGTCATCATAAAGTTTTCCAGGATTGTTGTGAGAACTAAAGGTGTTGAGTATTACTGGTAGAAACCCTGAGAAGAAGGGAAAAAGGCAATGAACCCATCAGAACCAACCCACCAGTGGATAACGCTGCAGGTGCTCACTCTAGCAAAGATCTGTTTTGTTTGGAGAGCTACATAATGGTCCTTAAATCCACCTGTACTTAAAAGAAGATGTTATATTTAGAATAAATATATTACACAGTGAATATAGTTCACAGTGAATACCATATATACATACTCCACCTTTGTGGTAAAGAGTGTGTCTTGTCCTGGGGTGCAGTCTGAAGCAGCAGATATTAGAGGGCTGCCATGGAACTTGACATCTCCTGGGATGTAGCAGCACTGTTAGGAAGTTCAGCACGGGTTGTCTGTGCCTTGTGTTCACTTCCACTCATGGCTCTGGGCCCTGGGATGCAGGAGGAGGTGGGATGTGATCACCCATGGTGCCTTGGCCATGCAGCATCCCCTGGACACGTCAAAGCAGATAGTACAGGGCACTACAAGAGCTGCCCTGAGGGATCTGCTCCCCCATCTGTCCTGTGAGGACCAGGGCACAGTTTAGCCATGTGGTTTTCTCTGCTTTCTGAAAAGCCTCAGCCTGCACTTAAAAGAAACAGTATCACTCAATTTAGGTTTTAAATATTACAGCAGAACCAATGAGTGGCATTAAATAATTTCCTGAGTTAGAAATGATCGCCAAAAATCTAATCCAGAGGGAGGACAGCCAAATATCTTCAAACTGAAATTAGCAGAGGACTGCATGTTACATTTTGAAACCCACTCTCTATAAGAATTTTAAAATTACTCACCAAATGGAATACATTGAAAATGCAATTGAATGTGTCCCTTCTTGATGTTTTGAGTGTGATCTGTGACCTACAGTCTTACCTAAAGATGTCTAGAAGCATTGAGTATGCCTTTTGCTCCAAAATCACCCAGATATTTTTTCTGCAGAGACAAGGTTTTGGAATTTTTGTGATCTTTAAGTGCTTAAAAAGCATCACCAAACCCAACAGCCTGAGGACACCTTTCAGGTGTCCACTGTGATTCAAGGGCTCACATGGATAGTGGACTTACCATTTTGAATGACTCTTTCCTTGTAGTTCATAACCAATTTCACTTTAAAATACAGGACCAATTCCTCAGTGGTTTTAAAGCAGCTCTATCTACCTCAGCAAGTAATTTAGCACCACAGAAGCAGGTTGATAGATCAAAGATGCTGCATTCAACTGTGTTGCAGATGGCTTCAGTTATTTACCTCTGAGCAGAGGTAGTTTGATTCCTTGAACCACACATCCCCTGGCTGCATGCAGTTTGAAGATATCAAAAGGAGCAGTCACTTATATCCATATGTCTCATATGTCACTGGTATATACATTTTAATGTATATATTTTTCTCTGTATGTTAGGATCTGTGTCTCAGCATGTGCAACAAGAAGGGACACTTAAAACAAGGTTATGGAACTGTTTGACATACACCATTCAAGATTTTTCTTTGTTACAGCATCCCATCTACACCTAATTTTGAAGACTATACCTGGGTGGAAGAACTGGGATCCTGACCTGCAGAGGATCACAAAGAAACTCATGACTGTTTGTTTGTTTGTTTGTTTGTTTTCTTTTTTCATCCAATGTGAATTGCTTTTCGATCAATTTAATTTCTGTTAAAAAACCAATTTTGTTTATCCTCTTGCACATATTTTTCAATTTTTAAAGTTATATTTATTTTAGAACAAACAATTCCTTCTCCCCCCAAACCTGATTCTTGATGCAGGTTTATTCCTGATAAAGAAAAATGTGCAATAAGTTTTGTAGTTTTCATGATGAATCCTGTATTTCTGTTTGAGGACAAGTTTCATTTGATACTCCTGGTGTGCATTGCATTAAGCCTGAAATATTAAGAGAACACTTGGGTGAAGTAATTTAATAAAAGTCTGTAGTTTCCTTATAAAAAACCCTTACACAGTGAATAGAACTGCATTAGACTGATCATAAATGAAACTGGAGGTGTACAAGAAATTCTGTGATCCTGCAAACCAGGAGGCACAATCAGTGCCCATAGACTTTGCTGCTCCTTTAGCACAGATGTTGAGAAGAGCAGATTTTCTTACCCAGAAACTGACAGCAAGGCAAACAAATCTGGGAAGGAAAATCTTGTTTTGGGTTTCTGGTTTCTGTCTTTTGGAAGACTGAAATGGAAACAAAGTGAAAGAAGAAGTAAAGTTGGAAATAAATGGAAAAAAACAAACCCTGTGCCTGAATGAGAAGATGAAATGTTCACCTGGGTCTTCAGGAGGTGCAAGAGGATACAAGTGGAGTCACATCCAGTTCCACTGACACATCCCTGCTCCAAGGTTGTCTTTAGACCAGCATGGACAGTTCTGGAGTTCTAGAGCTCTGTGAAAGCCAGGAAAATGTTCAGTTTAAAGTTCTGTCAAGAAAAACAAAATCAAGAGCTAACTACATCTGTAAAAATATTCATGCTCAATAGACACTATGTCTGTTATCACTGCATTAAATATTTGTGTTCTCACTATGAGCTCAGAAAGTTTTTCTGCTACACTTCTCCAAAGATAGGTTCTTTATTTTCTTTAAGTTTCTGTCCATGAAACAGTAAATTACTGACTGATCTTTGGCAGTGAAGGGAATAGCTGTATGGATCCCAGTAATTTTACTCAAGAACCTTGTTCTCAAAACAGTCTTCTTGATGTGGCTGGGTTTGCCTGTCCACTTTGTAGTTTACTTTGGCTAAAAATCATGTGAGGGTCTTTTGGCCAGCCACATCAGTTATAATAAGGAGGTAGCTCAACTCTGATGATTGTGTTATCAAATAAGTGATTAATTAATTTCTCTCACATTACCCTTCTTAGACTGGTGTAAGCCATAAGCAGGAGTAAGTGTCTCATAAGTGAATAAGAAAGACACTTCCCAGGGAGAGGGAAGGGACAGAGCATGACATTGTAAAATTAGCCAGTAGACTTCTGTGTTGAATAAATGTGAAATTAAAATACAATTCACAAAATATATCCAAAAAGTAATAAATGAACTTTCTGTCTAATTATTCAGATTTAAGTTGTATAAAATCTGGAAGCCATTCACTTCAGTTCTCTCAAGCCACAGGAAATATAACTCAGCTTCATTCCAGATAAAAGGCTAATTTCTTAGATGAAACTAAAGATTGCCTTCCAGATTTTGTGTTCTTTCAGATACTTGTTAGGCTCTTGAAGTATACCAATTAAAGATTGACCTGTGATATTTAAAAATCTTTCTATGAAGTGTGTAAATTAGGACTGTAAGGTAAAATATGTTTGGGGTCAGTTTTTACTTTGCTGGTTAGACTAAATCAGAATACAATTAGCATTCAAACATTGTAAGCAATTGCCACAAGCACATTTATAGTAATGACTGTATCCAAACCCCACAATGCAGCAGGTACTTAGGGACTGAAGTCTTTTGATTGTAATTATCTAGAAATTACATTCATGTGCAAACAAAGTAGACTTGTATGAAATGAACCACATATCCATTATAATACTATATACTCTGATGAAAATCTCATATATTATGTCAATTTTGGAAAACTGTAACAAAGCAAGGTAATTATGGTTATGATTTTTAGACTGTAAGCCAAAAGAGAACTCCATGAAAAAGTTTTATGCCTAACAAAGAGTTAACTAAATGTTTAAAGTAATTCACAACACAGGCAATCAGAGGAACATTTCAGTTAGTTTCTTCACACCTAGCTAATATAAAGTGTGTCTGATTTTGTGTGCATACATTTATTATGTCTTCATTCTTTCATTCTTCATTTTCATTCATTCTTTATTAAAAGTCTTCATTCTCTGTTGAATACAGTATATTTCTTCTTCAAATATACATCTATATTTGGTTTTGTATCTGACAATGTCTCATTTCCACAATCAAACATAATAACTGGGAGCACTAGACTGTGATCCATATGGTAATTGTTTAAAGTAATTTTCTGGTGAGCTAATATTTATTTCACAATTAGAAGTATGAATGTTATTAAGCCACATAATTTCTGGGAACAGTCAGCATTGTATGGCAGGGGCTGAAAGGAAGAAATTAATTGAACTATCAAAAACGGGCAATTATGGGACAGAGTTTCTCATACTTCGTTAAGGAAGTTACTCAGGTAGCACAAACACCTCAAACTGCCAAAATCATATGTCCATTTGGGATACATGGACCATATGTGTCTCCTTAACATCATAATTTCAGCTCTGTTGCCTTTGTTGCTTGATGAGTGAAGGCAAAAAATGGCCACTTTACTGGTGTTATAATTGAAAAAATATTTTAAATAATTTTCAATTAGAAATACCTTCAATTTTTTTTTCAGTTACAGTTGCAAAATAAAGATTTGCAAAAAAACTGGGAAAGAAGGAGGTTCTCCAAATTTCTAAGAAGTTTGATATACTGCCTTTCTTTCTAAAATTTCTCATCATGGCTATCCTGCAGATTTGGTCTTCCTTATGTTACAGCAGGCAATGTTAGGATTATCTTAAATAAAATTTATAAAGAATGTTGCTTATGTGGTCAAATTTAGTGTCTGGAGTTAATTGTAAAAACAGAACACTGTTGAATATACTTTTGTAAGAAATCAGATTTTTGAGGAAGTTCAAGTCAATGATAGAAATTTTCCTACCATCCTACCTCTTGCTGAAATGTTTGAGTTCTGTTTTATTATTGTCCCATTATGTCATGAATGGAGCAGACACAATTTATATTGCTCAGGTTTATGGGGTACTGTTAAGAGCAGGAAACTACACAGAGGTTTATATTTGTATAAATTGCTGCTAAATTTCATATTCCTAGATGAGTTTATAAATACATACAGTTGTATGTATATACAAATATTTACAGAAATAAAGAAGAAACAGGTTAAACCATCCAAGCATTATTTTTCATAAAATAAGTAGTGGAAAAAGACAAAAGAAGAAGAAACAATAATTTTCTCTGAACTTAGCTTATTTGGGAACATAGTCACACGGGGGTTCATACAGATTTCATAACCTTTGAGCTCCAACAGGGATCTGATTTTGTGCAGCCATCAAAAACCCTGACTCAACTCGGAGCACGCAGATATTCTTACTGTTGTTTGGAAGGCATTTGAAGTTTCTACACATTTTCTAATTATTCTGTTTGTCCAAAAGCAGCTTTTTAGTTAGTCTACTAGATTCAGCTTTCCTATAGTTTTCTGGAACAAGAAGTGATAAATTGTTTGATACTTTCCTTGATGTCATCAAGGTAGAAGGCTTAAATAAAAGCAATTATAGTGAAAAGCAATTTTTTTTTCCTTATTTGATTGATTTCTTTGAGGCTGGTACTTTTGATGTCTCTTTCTGTTAAGAACACTGTTAATGCCACCGTATTTTCTAATTTCTGTAAAGATTGTTGTGTCCTTTTATGTCTCCTTTTCTAGACCAAATAAAATCAATTTCTTCATGCAAATTGAAATCCTGCCAGCTGGTACAGCATTTCTCAATGTTCAAAGAGTCAGGCAGGAGCAAGCCCGTGAGATTAAAAAGTTTCAGAAGTTGTCAGGACAGCAGAAGTGCACCTGTGGCTGGGAAATAGAAGTGCTGAGAGTTCAGGCTCACACACCAACCCTTGGTGGTTCACAGGGTTTAGTTGTGAACAGTTCTGTCTCCACAGCTCTGGAGACACCATGGCCCTCAAACACTTCTTGATAAACAGGATGGATGTGACCATCGTATTTTGAGGACTAAGAGAGTTTAGCCATCTGGACAGGAGCCATGCTAGGCCTCTTTTCTCTAGAGTAGAGGATGGGCACTTATCCAAAAAAGACATTTATTTAGCACGTGCATAAAGTCTAGCTTTCCAGAAGACCAAATCAGTAAGAAGGCTGATCTCAAGATTAGCAAAAACACTTCAGATAAAAGTAATCTTCCAAAATAAAATCCCATATGCTTGCAAGAACGCTGGGGCCAATTCACTGCTGGGCAAGATTTGTGTGTTGTGGTTATACATATGTGGTTATATATATATATATATATAAATATATGGTTATATGTGGTTCATACACAAAAGCCATGTGCTTGCAGCACCATTCTCACAGGACTAAATCTTGCTTTCTCCACTGAATCATGTGAACATCTGAGTACCATTTTCAGAGGCCATATTGGCTTAACTTGTTGTATAAGATAACATTAGGAGCCATTCGCAGGTTATATGATGTTTTGTACTCATGGCTTCTTTACTGAACTGTCAGCATCTTTCTAGGTAATGTCTTTATCTAATGTTTTGCTTGTTTTCTCTTTCAAAACTGTATTTAGATCAACTTGTAGGGATATTTCGTCTCTAAATTATTTCAGTTTCTTATCAAGAATTCCTCAGGGTGGCAAAGGTGACATGTTGCTTCCAAAACAAACTTAATATGTGTAATATGTGAATGTGTAGGTCATATATACAATAACATGTATTTGCATAGGATGAACTGAAGATCAATTATATGAGCCATTACTAACTGTAACTCCTGTGGTCTTCCCCAGTAAATTGCATAAAAGAAAACCAACTTCTATCTGCATGCCTGGTTTCTCTGCTTACTATTCTTTCTCATGATATGGTCAGAAAAAATGTGTAACTGCTGGAAAACAGAGTTAATTTGAAGCAGTGTTGAGTATCAGTATTTAAATTCAGGACTTCACATTCTTCTGACTTTTACCAGTTTCAGTATTAATTTCATTGGGGTTATTTCTGTTTTGCAGCAGTGATGCTGCAAGGCAAACCTGTGGTTTTTCAGTGGCTGACACAGAAGGCTATGCTAGTACCAGTAAAATGCATATGCCTTAGAGGCACTGAACTGATTTGGCACATCTCCTTTTGCAGGTTGTCCTGGTCTACAAATCAGGGTGACCACATGCAAAAGAATTTCTTGGAAAAGCCCTTGAAGCACCCTCTACTTCGATATCATGCCTGGGAGTTATTAGGGAGAATGATAGGTGGTACCACACCAGGGAACATTTTCAGCCACTTGGCACTGTAGCTGAACATGGATCAGTTTCTGAGAACATTGCTGGGCACAGTTTGATGTATTAATACAGACAAAGCCATTATGGTAAGTAAGAAACGCAACTGGATGCCTCTGCTAAAAAATGTCCAACTATGTTAAAAATTTTGTATGCATTGTCTCATCCTCCACGTTATAAAAGTTAACTACTCAGGATATTTGGCTGTAGTAGGCTCACTAACATCTTTCTGTATTTCCTGCTTCCTAATGAGAAAAGAAAAGAAAAAAAAAAAAAGTCTTATAGACATTCTTATAGAATGTCTGCCAATACTATAAAAGAAAATCCATATATCAGCTGCTGTCACTTTCCTGACTTGAACAGCACTGTCTGCATTCAAAATATTTTGTGAGACATTTCCTAATATGTTCTCATTCAGATGTCATCAGCCTTTTAAGGACTTAGCTATGTCTTTTTGTTAGGTCACCAGTTAAATTAACGGTTCTTGCTGTGAATCTTGGTTACATGATGTTCTCTTCCCTTGATGCTGGTCTCAGAAAAGGCATACAAGCTTTTTAAAAAAACTTTCCAGGTTTCTTCTAGTATGGTGTATTTTTATTGTATTTTTATCTTGTGTATTTTTATCTTGGTGTATTATTATTTTGTATTTTTATTCACTTTCCTATGCTTTTCCAATTTTTTTTAATCTTGAAAATCCTCTAGATGATACAGAATACAAAAGATAGAATTTCTGTGCTTATATATTTTTCATAAGCCCTTGAAAACTTTGGATAGGATTTCACAGCTCTAACAAACTTCACCATATGTGACCATTAAAAAACTCTTTCCTGCACTTCCTCACCTTGAATGGCTGCAGTCACAAGCAAGTATTATGAAACCTGCATTGTGTGAATCCTACTAAATAAATTCTGCTGTGAGATGGCATAAAAGCACATCAAAGACTTATGACAGAGAAGCCACAATTTCCTTTCTCATTTACTGCAGCTATTTCTTTCACTCTGTGGGAACAACTTCTAGTCTGCTTATATCGTAAAGCCATAGCAACCACAGAACAGAGTGGCCAGAAACAAGAACAGGAACACTAATGCCTGATACCATGGGACTCCTAAGAAAATACTTTAGAATATCATGTTGCCAGAGACCAGGAGAAAACTCATGAAATCCCTGAGTTTTATGAAGGGCTTGTATGTAATGCACATCATCATCCATGATCCGTCTTCTGCTGAGAGCTGTCTCCCACTGTGTTGGGAGTTTAGGTCCTTCTTCATTTAATAGTGAAGCACCCATGAACAAGGCTAAAATCTGGAGGGAAGAAGCCTCTGGAAACTAAATTTGCATAGAATGTACTAAATTCTTATAAGTTCATTCCATTGGAGCCATCTTTAACTAGAAGAGTTATGAGAAGAGACAGAAGTGGTTTGTAGAGATGTCTTTTGAATGACTCACACAAAAATAACAGAAATCACTTGATTTCTATTTGACTCTGGAAATGACTGATAACACTTTGGCTTGTTTTTTAAGAAACCACCCAGTGAGCTGTTGTATAAATACTACTTAATGTGAAGCAGTTTCTTAGGAAAAAAGAAAAAGATTTATTATTCCTTGTTTGAAGGGATATAAGTTATTCCCCTTTAAAAGAATTATTTAAAAATTATGTAAATAATATATAAAAATTAATTTATAAGTTATAAAAATCACATAATTAGATTATACATTAATATTTAAAGCAATGGTTCCTTTAAAGGAATGTGATTTTTAGGGAAACCACACCAGATGCTGATCTCCACAAATAAGGAGAAAGTTATAACTACACTAAAGGATGGGCAATTCCCAGTGCATAAAAAGTGGCATACAGAAAAAATAGTTTACATTAATTAAAGTAAGTTTATTACAGAGGTAAATGGGCAACTCACAGTTAGAGGATGAAATTACCCAGGTTTAGGATGGAATATGACATGTTTTTAACACCAGGTTGGATGGGACTTTGAGAAGCCTGGTCTACTGGGAGGTGTCCTGCCCATGCAGGGGACTGGAAGGAGATGATCTTTAAGATCCCTTCCAACCCAAACCATTCTGATATTCTGTCTTATGGGGTTCAGGTCACACATTTAGGAGCTATTTGCCAACCTACAGAAGTCAGCAGAAAGACTTGGTTTCATTAATATGGGTAAAATCTCATAAATTGTCTTTACTGTAGCAATCCTAGTGACCCAGTGCTATACATCACACAGGATAAAATTGTTGACTGCCACCACATTCTTACCAGTTTCCTTCTCAAATCTGAAAACACTTGATTTTAATAAATGTGTTCATTTTCAGGACCAATACTTTGGTTTCTCTGGGCCTTGTTTAGATTAAAGGGTTGTGATTTCATCTGTATCATTGTGTAACCCACGTCAGCCCAGAATTTAAGACTGTGGTAAGACTAATTTTTTGTTGAAGGCTGTGCAGGTCGGAGGATTTCATCTCCTGTCTGTCCAAGATGTTTCTTCACAGTGACTTCTGATCTCCCTTTGAGGCCTGGCTTCCTTTCACAAAGAAACCAGGGAAAGCATTATTCCAGACAAGAGAAGCTGGAGTAACTTTCAACAAGATATTTAGAGATACTCAATTCAGTGACAGCTGAAACAAGGGTTATACGTTCAGTAGTTTTTAACTGCTAGTAACTTCCATGCCTTCAGCTTTGTCAAGTATTTTTTACTAAACTGTCCTTCAAATAAGAAGTGTATTCATGGACTGCTGTTCTCAAGCTAATGTGACAAAGCAGATAAATTTCTGTGAATAGAAGTCAGTGAGTAAAACCTGTCTTTTAAAGTGATGCAGCTTTTTCTTTCTGTCTTTACTGAACTACGTTATATTCCTGGTTACTGGAGTGCTAGAAAACCCAAGCATTTGGGTATCTCTGTGGGACCAAAGCAGGAAAAACGTATGTACACCCAAAATTTGCACTTTAAAGCTGGCAGAACACTGGCATTTTATGAAATTACACAAAACCAAATTCTACCCGTGTGCATAGCAAGGTGTGCAGGGCAGATAGTTTCCTGCCTTTCCTGCTTGCAAAGATTGCGCAAGGTCTACAAACACCATCAGGTGCTGCACAAACCCAGCACAGCCACTGTTTGCTTCTCACACACAAAATCAAAAAGTTTGGAAAGGAGGGGTGTGCTGGGAAGTGTGGTGTCTGGTTTGCCATCAGTTCAGCAGTGTGTTGGTTAGATCACTGACTTGGGGTAGCATCCACCTTCCTCTGCCTGAGGGGATCCAGATCCATCCTTCCCAAACAGCTCAGCTCACAGCTGAAAGTCATTCTCTTTTTTTGTGCTGTTCATAACTCAGCAGTGCATCTCATCCACACAGTAACTTGTAGGAAATTAAACCTTCAAACACCACTAACTTTAAGTGAAAGAAATCTCAGTGAGTCATTTTTTGCTCAAACTCTCATAATTCATGCAATAAGAATAGATCATGTTAGGCAGGCTGGTTTTAATGCCTATTAAACTCCGATGAAAATCTAATCAGTTTGACTGCCTTCTGCATTTTAGAGGAAAAATAAAACTAAGCAAACTAAAAACCTAAACAAACAAACAAAAAACCCACAAAAAACTCCTCAATAAACTCATAAAAAACTCACTTAGTGATTTTTGCATGAATAAAGGTTTTCAGGATAGACACCTGACTTCAGAGGCTACAACTCTGTAAATCTCCCTCAGTGTCAAGAAAACCTCAGCTCCATAATCTTTTCATAAGTGACATCATATCTTTAATAAATAAATAAATTAAAACACAGGCTAATATATATGTATTCAAAAAACCCACCCAGCTAAAATATCATGGCAAGTCATGGTACATTAGTGTTACAGTGTGCCAAGTGATCATGTCACATTATTTCTTGCTCTCAGGAATACCTGCAAATGCAAAAACTTTTCTCACTACACAGTGTCAACAGAGTATCTCAGACACCTTAGCTACAGGGATGCTCTTCTCTTTCCTCCTTAGTAGATCTGCCTCCTCTTCTGTAATTTAACTCTCCTGGGGAGGGACTGAGTGGAAATGGAAATTCATACTGTAAGATAAAGTGTAGAAATGACAATGTATTGAAGTGATACAAATATACCAAGACTTTGCCCTGGAAAGTTTTGGTTTTGTTCATGTTTAAACTAGTTTTTTACTTTTGTCTTTATAGTTGCTGGGAGCTATTTTTATTTTGGTCATTACACATAAAATCCAGCTTCCTAGTCAGGTGTGAAGTAATATACTTTTTGAAAGAATTTTTCTGTATAATGAAATTATTCATTATTCCATAATTCTTCCCCCGTGGGGACATGGCAACACCCACTGCCTGTCTTTTCTACATTTGATTCAGAGTAGTAAAAATTAAAGACTCATGTCCCATGGAATATGTACCTACCAACCAAAGGGAATGCATAGACTTGCAACCTCGAAATGTAAAAGCTGCATTGATGTTAAAGCTTTACTCTGCACATTCAGTATTTGCAATAAACCCTAAAATGTAGAGATTTTACAAAGACATTTGACCAAAGGAAATGTTAAATTGATAAAGCACAATAAGTTTAATATGATGTTTTTTCTCTATCTATTAAAAATATTATGAGGAAAATATTTTGGAAAACTGATAAGCTGTGCTTATGCATGTAGAGAACAACCTGACATTTATAGTAATAATTCAGAACTTCTCAGTCTGTCTTTTTGTTCCAGTGACAGGGCTGAAGGTGATTAAAGAAAAGGAAATGTCATTTGTTGGAATCTGCTCTGCTATGAGGCTGCCAAAACCACAGATCTAAGCCCTTGAATTTGTCTCCTTTGAACAAAGAACACAGAAATGATTAAATTCATAGGAAAGAACATGTCATTAATTAGAAATGAAGACTTATTCCTGTGGCAAAACATCAGTGTTTTAGCAGAAAAACCTGTGGTTGCAGTATTGTAGAATGGGTTTTGCACTGTCTATGACTTGAAAAATTAAAAATTTAACTTGGAGAGATTTGCTTTAAAAAAAAAAAAACCAGCGCCCAAAATAAGAGAAGTGTCTTGTTACAAGAGTTTTCACTGAGAGGGAAATGCAGATGTAGAAGAAAACAAACAAAACTCAGTATATTGGCAGTGTTGATTGCAAAAGGGTTACACCTGCAAAAGGTGAAGCCACTTGGGTTTTATTTCCTACAGCAGGGTTTCATAACAATGAAATGTTGGTGAAATTTGATCATTATCAAAATATTTATTAACAACTTTATTTTTTATTCAGTCTACTACTCAAAATATATTCATCTACAAAAGCAACAACATATTTAACAAATATTATTTAAATTTGTTTCTAACTTTTCATGGTGCAAACAGGCTCTTCTGCTAACTTGGAAATATTTAGTTTTTTCAAGAAATTGTTGCAGTACTGTGCATCATGTCTTACTAAAGAAAAGCTTGTCTCAATGCCTGACATTTTTGATGCTGATACCAAAAAGTTCTATAAATCAGCTAAAATGCTGTAAATAAATAATTATTTTAAATAGATATTATACATTAAAAATGCTACACTAATTTACTGTCTGCACATGAGAGACCCAGATATGTTTTATCTAAGAATACTGAAGTGTAATAGAGTTAGAAACCCTGATTTTGACCTTTCCAGTGAGGTGAATAGCATATTGGTTTCTTAACTTCCTGATGTGAACGTAGTCTAACTTAATGAGGTGAAATGGGAAAGGCAGGGCTGGAAGCAATATAGATAAGCAATATAGATAAGCAACCACACAACAACCTTCAGGGAGGCAATTGCAGAGCAATGGCAAATTTCCAAGATGCAGGACTCAGCTGTTCTGCTGGCTGGGAACAGGGAGACCAAAAAGATACTAAAGATATTCTGAAAGGAACTTCCTAGAAGAGTAACCTGCCAGGAAATAACCCCTGTGCAAGGGAAGGGAAGCTGACAGAGGTGAACCTCCTCATGAGATAAAGCTACTCAAGTCAACTTACTTGATTTTAAAATTTTTTTTTTTTTTTTTTGCTAAAGTAATTTATGACTCAGTAAATAGTGCCATCTCTAAAGAGAGAGCTCATGTGCTACGGTCATCATATGGAGGGAGAGAAAAGGGAGAGGAAGAGAAGAGAGGAGGGGAAGGAGAGAAGAAGATCTTATTAGCATTATTTTGGGGAGTCCTACCTCCCCCACAGGAGAAAGTTTGGGTTACAGTCACTTAGGGAGACAGTAAATCAGTGAAAAAATTTGTAGGTGGTTCCAGGTTGTATGTGAGATGTGAAGGGACTGGCCCAGACCACACAGAGTTAAGAAATTCCACTTTGACCTGACACACTATCTCAATATAAATAAAAGAATAGATGGAATTTATGGATCTAAGCAAATAATTATTTCAAGAAAAACATCTGAAATGAAATACTGAAAACTTCTTGAGGTCCTCAAGAATTGTACAGTTGAAGACTAAAACAAGAATAGATAAAATGCTTTCTTCATGCCTTCATGTTTTAAGTAGGGTGAGAACCAGTCTAAATCAAAACGTAAGACCATGTGAAATCCAGGAAACTACTATCTGAAATGAGTTTTGTTTCTTTTTTTTTTTTTTAATATTCTTAAAAATAACTGGTAAAGGTGTCTGTGAACAGAAATTGTGCTCTAAAATTTATTCTCTGAAATATATTAAAAGTCCTCTTTCATTTTTTTTTCTGATCACAAAAACATATCAATTCAGGATGAACACAGAAAAATAGAAATGCTGAGGCATTAGTATACAATTCTCAGAAATTCGAGGGATAGTACCTTTTCTCTTTAATCCCCTTTACTGATAGCACAGTAGATTATCCTCCTTTCTATAATAGGAGGCCTGTTTCCAACTTTTTATGTGTGCTCTGTGCTGAAAGTTTTAAAGTTATTTTGTGATTTCAGCTTTCTGTGAGTGAAATTCTATGCCTTTATAAAAAATGTCTAAATAGATTAGAACACAAACCATGCAGAATGGTTTATTTGGTCTCATGTTTTTCATTCGCTTTCTTTGTTTCCAGACTTGCTTGAGACTGACTTGAATTATTAATTTTTTTTTAATTCTTCCATCCACTGAAAATAAAAGATGTATAACATATAGGTATAAATATCTGTAGAGAACAGTGCTTACAAATTCTTTGTTTGATGGAGTCTTTTTTTTTCCACTACCACCAACACCTGTTGGTTTGACAGCAACCTCCTCTTCTGCTTTAAAGGCTTAAAAAAGATTCATCTATAGCTATCTGGAATGATTTATTTGCTTTATTACTCCTAATCTTTCATTCTGAGCTGAAGAAGCTGTTAAGAGCAAATCCAAAAGGGAATATTAGTGATACTTGCTAATATGTTGTGTGTTAAATTTATGGTTTTGATCATTTTTTACAAACATATGAATCATATTAATCATATGTCTGGCACAATACCTAAAGTCTGAGAGAAGAGGTTGAGCTTGTGTTACCACTAAAACCCCATGTGTGTAGAAATAAAACCTACTGATATAAATTAATGCCTTTCATGACACAAAGGACTGAACTATATGGCTCAGTGATTTTTCTGCATAGAGGTGCTCTCAGTGAACATCGTGTGTTTTGTGGAAGATATCACTGACTGATTCCTTGGTGATTCATTTATAGTCTTAATTACATGAACCTAAATAGCTCTCCCCATGATGGCTAAGTAGTTGTTGACAGGAAGCCTTTTTCCAGTGATGGAACAACCTATCCCCACAGAACCCATCTTTGCTTCAGCAGTGCATTCACTAAACCAACCCTGCCTGATGGCTTTTGGTAATTGCACTAAAAAGGTTTCAGAACAAAATGGAAGAAAGGCAAAAATCTAATAGGGCTTTCTGGGCTCCTTATTATTGTTTTTCAGACTTTATGGTTTGTCTTGGAATTATAAAAACAACATAAACAGAAATGCTCAACAAATGACAACAGCAGCAAAAAAAAGGAACAAAATGCTCTCAGGTTGACAAAGCAAACAATTTTTCTCAGTAGGATCAGTTTGTAGTTAGTGACAAAAGTGACAATACAAAAAAACCCAAAGACTTTATCACTATGAAATAACCTCTTTTGAACAGATGTTTGAAATATTTTAATTGCAGTTACTGCTGTGTTGTGCTGAAGAGCTACTCTAGGCAATACCTCCAAGATCCCATTCCAGCCTTATTTTCTGTGTTTTCTAGGAACTGAAATCAAGCAAATACTAAACCAAGTTCTGCATGTTCTGGGCCAAACACATTCTATTTCATTATATTCTCCAGATGTTTCAGATATTGTAGGGTGAGGCAAAAATGGACTTTGACATCTGCATCATCCTATATTTTTTTTCTTGAACAAAACAATCTCTGAATCAGATCCAGAAATCTTCTCACACACCTGAGGCTTAATGCAGTTTCTCTCTTTCCTGTCCACTTTTAGTCTGATGTTTCTGGTTCTGGTGGGGTAGGAAAAGTATTTCCACTGTTAATATGCATCAGCTGAGGGAATACATAGAGCACAAATAACTTTGGCTAAGTACCAACTCTTTCCATCGGATGTTTTAGGTTGTGGGCTCTGCAACCCACAGCTATCTGAACCTGGGAGTAGGTAGGTAGAGAGAGGCATTCTCTACAAGATGGGCTGTGTTCTAGTCAAGATTTCGGTATCACTGTCTGCTCAAATTAAAAAAAAAAAAAAAATCACTCCTTGTCCCTGGTGTTCCCATTCAGCAATGACAAAAGGATATAGTTTGTGCAGTAAATGAAACCAATAAAATGCAGTGTAAAAGCTGGGATATAGTAAACAATAAGCTGGAGTGGTCAGACCACATTGATGAGCATTTTGTAGGCAGTTTGGCAAAAGGGGACCTTTAGCAAAACATTAGAAGTGCATCTCTCTTCTTTCCAAGTATGACCATGTGGTAAGCCACCACTTTAAACTAGAAAGGAGAGTCCAGTCCTCAGTGAAACTGAAAGGTGGAAAAGTTTTCATATTGTGTCACCAGGAAGTTCTGAACTTTCATGGGCTGGATGACTGCTAGAGCATCCTTGTTATTTTTGTGAAAAAAAGCAGTTTTATGATTTTTCAAAAATCACTGTTTAGAAATGAGCATTTTTCACATATTGATTTACTATTACAAAAGTGGCTACCATATATCTGCTGGCATGCAACATATTTACTGGTAAAGTAAATGGAACAAGCAGCATGATGTTTACTCAAGTACGGTGTATGAAAGGTTAATTCTATAAGAAAGGCTAATTGGACAGTGGTCCTCCAACACTGGGAAAGACAGATGTAATTGTAAATAAACTAATTTTGTAAAGCAAATTGAAATAAGTTGCCACTTCTAGTACAAATAGTAATTTCAGAGTGTTGCTGTTGGTGTGCTTTAAATCAATTAAATCACCAAATAACTTTTCCCCCTCACTTCATCTAGAAGCTTTGGCAGCTGTAATAACACCAAGGTCGAGTATGCTGCCTATGCCTGTCTGCACATCCTTGCACACAGTCACAGACACATTTCACTTGAGCAGTAGAGTTGTGTGCATGGACTGGAAAAAGGCAGAAATTCCAATCTCATACATTTTTTTTCACCTCTCCATATTACTTCTTGTCATCACCTAAGAGTTCCTGTTGCCTCTTCTAGTGCACATTTACCAAGAGATTCAGTGACAGTTTGCCTCAAACTGAGGAGCTTTATTTCTCCTGTGGGTACTTAACAGCTATTTGAGAACATTTCTGTCTAGTGGTATTATGACATTACCAGAAAACTGATTCATACAGTTGGGTTATTAACTTTGTGCACTCCTTTTGTCTGAAAACTGCTTCAGCTTCAGATCTATTCACAGCCAAAAAAGGCTATTTATCATAGTTTGTTTTTTTTTTTTTTTTTTTTATAAAGGAACATCAGGGAAATGGTGCTTTCAGTCTTCAAAATGAGAACAAATTAGTAAAGAAAAGAAAAAGCTAGATTCACTGGATAATTCAATATACTAATACTGAATAGCTAGAAACTGTTAAAGGAGCTGAATCCTTACAGAAAATGATAAACAGGAAGAATTTTTTTTTCTTCCTGAGAGTTTTTTTGTTCTTTCAGAACATCTGGGATTGAAAAAGTTCAGCAGGCCATGATTTGTAAGTGAATGATATGATACCACAGAGATGACTTATTAAAGAAACAGAATTTACAGGTTTTTTAATTATACTTTATATTATAATTATATAATTATAATTAT
The DNA here is from genome assembly GCF_036169615.1 of Heliangelus exortis. Lineage (NCBI taxonomy): Eukaryota > Metazoa > Chordata > Aves > Apodiformes > Trochilidae > Heliangelus > Heliangelus exortis. The sequence continues at coordinate 24,975,750 of NC_092422.1, read as the reverse complement.
ATATATTAATATTAATTATATTTATATTATACTGATTATACTTTAAACTATCATTTTTAGATGTCCTACATCTGAATGAACTTTTGATTACCTCTTTTGTCTCTGAATAAAAGTTACAAATTACCTATTGTTATACTAAGGACCTAATATTTAGACGTTGGCTGGATGCCTAACAATAACAAAAACTATTAATCAGGAGTTACAGACCTTTTCTGCTTTTTGTATTAGTAGAGACAGTGTTTTCATCAGGAGTTCTCCCATGTCTTTTCCCCAAATCTCACCTGCACCTAGGAGTAATCTTACAAGACAGTTGTTCAGGCTTGAAATTGTCATTGACAACGAGCAAAGAGCCAGTACTGAGCAGTACTTAGGAAAGGAAAGGAAAGAAGCCAACAAAATCATTTCTCTGAGTAAGGAAGATGGCATAATCCAAGTGTTATAATTAGGACCTACTCCTTAGAGAAATTCTGTCATTTCACCTAGGTAGGCTTTTATTTTTCCATTTTGCTTGAAAATCACTGTAAAAGGGCACCTCACCTGTTAATTATTTACTCTAAAGTCTTCTTGATTCACATTTAATGGAAACACACAGCTCTTCAAAAACGAATGAACTCTTTATCATAGACTATAATGAGGATATCTCTATGGTAATTAATTTAAGAGAATGGCATTCACCTGGCATATACTATAATTATGCTTTAATATTGAAGCTGATCTTTGCAGTTAACTGGAAGGGATTAATAAAATATGTTTTATTAAAGCTAAGCAGGCTATTATTATTATTAATTACTTGGATCTCAAATTCTTTTAACACAGCATCTTTTTTCTGGTGGCAGATACTCAGCTCATCTTCATATTAAGTGTTATTAAGACCACAGTTACGTCAGAGTGGTTTGTTTGTGTTTTTCAAATCAGAAAATCAATCCAAGAGGATAATCTATAGTTGGCTGCTGTGTGTATTTTTTTTAACCTGCCTAAATATTCGTGTACAGCACTAATATGTATAGCAGTAACCATTATTCACAGAATCACAGAATGTAAGGGGTTAGAAGAGACCTTGAAATATCACCAAGTTCAACCCCCCTGCCAGAACAGGGTCACTTAGTATAGGCCACACAGGAACTTGTCCAAATGAGTTTTGAATGTCTCCAAAGAAGGAGACTCCACAACCTTTCTGCAGCTTGTTCCAGTGTTCTGCCACCCACACAGTGAAAAAGCTTTTCTTTATGTTTACACAGAACCTCCTATGCTCCAACTTGCACCTGTTGGCCCCTGTCTTGGACTGATTGAGAAGAGCCTGGATGCATCCTCCTGGCACTTGCCCCTTACATATTTATAAACATTAATGAGACTGCCTCTCAGTCTCCTCTTCTCCAAGCTGAAGAGACGCAGGTCCCTCAGCCTTTCCTCATGAGGGAGATGTTCTGCTCCCTTCATCACCTTGGTTGCTCTGTGCTGGGCTCTCACAAGCAGTTCCCGGTCCTTCTGGAACTGAGGGGCCCAGAACTGGACACAATATTCCAGCTGCAGCCTCACCAGGGCAGAGTAGTGGGGGAGGAAAATGTCTCTCAACCTCCTAACCAACCCCCTTCTAATACACCCCAGGATGCCATTGGCCTTCTTGGCCACAAGGGCACAAGGGTGGCTCATGGTCATCCTTCCATCCACCAGCACCTCCAGGTCCCTTTCCCCTTCACTGCTTCCAATAGTTCTGTCCCCAGCCTATACTGGTACCCGGGGTTGTTCTTTCCCAGATGCAAGACCCTAGATGCCCCTGGTGTAATGCATTAAATTTCTCCTCATCCAACCTTCCAGCCCTAGGTCTTGATGAATGGCAGCACAGCCTTCTGGTGTGCCAGACACTCCTCCCAGTTTTGTGTCATCAGCAACCTTGCTGACAGTGCACTCTGTTCCTTCATCCAAGTCCTTGATGAATCTATAAATAGTACTGGTCCCAGTATTAACACTGAGGGACTCCACAAGATACAGGACAGATACAGGACTCCAACTAGACCCTGTCCCATCGACCACAACTCCTTGACTTCTTTCCTTTAACCAGTGTACAATCCATCATCCAGACCACACTTTCTCAGTTTAGATGCAAGGATGCTGTAGGAGACTCTGTCAAATGCTTCACTGAAATCAAGATAAAGCACATCCACTGCACTACCATCATCTATCCACCTGGTTAAGTCCTCATTACTATGATAGATTATTATGCTCTTATGTCCTCATTATTATGTTAGATACAGACAGCAGTAAAATGATAACTCATCTCTATGATGATAGCATGAGGCTAAGTAATTTTCTTTGGCTGTTTCATATTCTAAACACAAAATAAATTACCCCTTCAGAGGAAAAAAACACTTTTATTTCATTAATACTGTTTTCCCAAAGCCTTCACCAAAGTAGGTGTAATATGCTCATCAGAATATCATCCTCATAGAATCATAGAAAAGTTAGAGTTTGAAGGGACCTTAAAGATCACCTTGTCTTCCATTGGTTGAAGGCAGTTTTGGTTGATTCCTTTGAATTCAAAGAACTGGCCAAAGACTTAGTGTGTCTTCCCAAATTCTTTACTCTCTCAGAAATTTAAAACTCTGCTCCTTATCTTTCTTACTAATTGAACAACAGGCCAGCACTGTAGTTCTTGCCTTGCTCTCAGTCAAACCAGTTCCCTAACTATAAACACACACATTTTAGGATAATTATATAATTATACTTTATGTATATATGTGGTATATATGTATATATGTATATATGTATATATACGGTATATAAGATACCATAAATATCATACAGGTTTCTATTACTGTGAAATATATATTTTAAATTGTGAATGCATATACACATATATACATGCTTATATGAAAAAAATGGGGATGGTAAGGATAAAATTTAACAATGCTAAGATATGTATTTTCAAATTATAGAGATAAATTTATAAGAAGCATTTTTTTGTAATTAAAAGTAGAATTAGAGAAGATAATGTTTTAGACATACTAATCCAGAAAATTAGAACAGTGTTTCAAGCAGGCTTTTTCAGGGGTTACATCATTTTTTTTCCCAAAATGTGATTGCACAAACTGTCAGGGCAGGCTGATGCTGATAGAAAACTGTGCAACTAATGCTCTGTTAAATCACATCTCAGAACCAATAATGTGTGTTTCACTCAATAGTCTTCCAGAGAAACTAAAAAAAAAAAAAAAAGTATGCAATTTTTACTGGAATAGAATTTCCAAATGAAAGATACACAAAGACATGTTTAAATAAATCAAGGCTTGGGTTATGACTTCATTATCATAATTATGACTTCCCCAAATCAACTATAAAGTTCATTCTGATAATTTATTAGAGTTTTATTTATAATACAACTCTGGATCATTTTGTGTTCAGGCAAATAAGAGCCAATATTCCTTCAATGCTGTATTTACTTTTTTCCTGATTTTTCACACCAAGAATACCATTAGCCAGAAAAAACAGTGTTGATTGTAATGCAACTTCCATTCTCCCCAAAGATGGATATGGGTTTTGGAAAGAATTAGTTTTTGGACTTCTTGATTCTCTGACAGCCCAAACTGCACATAAGAACAAGAAATGTTTGGAACTAATAGCTGAACACATTCACAACGTGTGATAAAAAATTGAATTTGTAGATAATTCCTGTACAAGTACAGTATGGGTAATTTTAATAATGTTTTAATTACTTCTAGAGCAGTGCTGTTTTTTTTCCCATCCTGCATTAATAACTAGAAAGCACTTATCCTTGTCTATTCCTTAAATAATGCTGTCATATTTTTTAATGGTTTTTATTACAGAAACTGCATTTCTATAATGAACTAAAGACGACCATGAGCAGCTACATGCTGCAATTATTCCATTCTTATCTCACTCTACTGTGTATGGCACCTTCTTTCTTTCTGTAGATCAGTGTGCTGAAATTTCTAGTGAAGTGAAATGGATGATTGCCTGAAAAGCACAGAAGGAATACATTTTGCACCCTACTCAAACATTGTTTGTCAGCTGTTCACTGCCAGATGAAAAGGGCATTTGCAGTAAGTACCAGAGATATCAGTCTTGGTGTGGTATTATTGAAGACTTTTGTTAATGACTTTGACCTCTCATTAGAAGTGATTTGTAAAATTTATGGAAAGCTTACTGCCTCACAAGTACTGAAAGGCAAGATGTAAATTCAAAACGTCTGTGCTAAATTAGAGAGGTGGTTTGGAATCAACAAGAATTAAGTAGTGCAGACAAAAGTGAAGTACTTTGTGTAAGAAAGGAGAAATGGGATGCATAAATACAAAATGGGGACTCATTGTCTTGGAAGCATTACTGCAGAAAGGCATCTGGGAATAATAATTACCACAAATTGAATAAGAGTCAGAAATACAATGCTGCTGTAAAAGGCAAATACAAAAGCCAGAAAAAAAAAAATCATATGTCATTTCACGATATATTAAGAGCAATGTAAACTGCATGAAGGATTCATTTCCATTCAAATGTACCTAGAGAGGCTTTTTGAAGGGTACTGTGTTTGCCTGTGGGCATTGCACTTTGACAGAAAGGTTCATGTGTTGGAGATGGGTAACAAGGGGGAAATCAAGTTGGACAGCCATCCAGAGAACTGAAACTAGAAAAAAGAACTGAGCTTGTTCAGTTTGGAAAAGAAAAAGCTAATGGAGAATACATAGACTTCAAAGTACAGCTTAAAGAGGAGGAGGTGCTGAGCAGTCCCCAGAGTTCACTGGATGTGAAACAATAAATACCTGATGGAACTTACCCCAGTGAATGTGCAGATTAGATTTGTGGAAATTCTTGGGTTAGATTTGAGATGAATTAGACATTACCACAAGCAAGCAAGAGATACTGGGAACACCTGGCCTGGGAGTTGCAAACTCTTTGTTTGGCTTCAGAACTTAGGTAAAAAATGGCTCAATGAGATTCAGTCCTTAGTTTCCTCAATATGAGTCAGTTCTGAAAACACACATTAGCAGGCTATTGTAATAGATCCTCTGGACTATTAATTTTTATTTACTCTTTAGCCTGGAGAAGAGAAGGCAAAGGGGAGACCTTACTGATGCCTACCAGTATCTGTGCTACCAGAATAAGGAAGCCCAAATGAATAAGGAAGCCAAAATGAAGCCCAAAAAGGCCGAATAAACTGTTTAGAGACAAAGTTTTGAGTCTTTAAACAGCAAAGATATTTATTCACGGATCCGGGGAACTCCCAGCTCACGCTGGACAGAGAGTTCGCACTCGGGGGGGGGGTAGGGTTAGGGTATTTATACAGCCTTTCATGCATATTCATAAGATTACGACAGGTAATTATAATATTCATAACAGGCGGAGTCTGGGCGGAACCAGGTGGAGTCTGGGCGGAGTTGTTCTCTCGGGGATATGTCCCTCTTAGGGTTAAACTTCTATCTCCCTTGATTCCAGGTGGCTTCATGTTGTTCTATGGATATCGGGCCCCAGCCATAACTTTTCTCTTATCTGCTGGTTGTGGCATCTTTATGTTCTCCTTGTGCAGATGTTCACATGCTTTTGGGGCCAAGCTGGCACCTCCCTGGCCTTGGCGGTGCCTTGATCTAAAACGAGATTTACACTCCCAATTATTTCTCAGGCAGAAAGCTAGCTTTGTTAGGCCTTGTTTTGCTTTTCGCTGTGACAGTGGAAAGCTGTTTTGCTCCTAACTGAAAGAGTGGACTTTAAACACTTTAAACAGCCTAGATTTGTGCTGAATGATGTAGATTCATATGACCCCTTTGGCCTCAAAGTAAATAAGTCCCTGAAGTCTCCTCTGACTACGTCTTCTCCCTCTGAAAGAAATTCAGGGCCACCAGAGGAAGAAAGTATTTTTTACCTCCTTGTGCTGATTAAAAAAAAAAAAAACCCAAACAAGAACAAACCCACCTAAAAAAGTAGATAGACTTTTGAGTCTCCTGAATGTTTAGACAAAGAGATTGTAAGGAGAAATTTAACACGAAGCATTGAGTTGCCTCTTTTTACTGCTTTGATGAGTTTTCATGTAGATTAAATAATTAGTGATATAATTAAATGAGATGGCTATAAATTGAAACTAAATTAAAAATTCCAGTGAAAAGACTGGATTGGAGAAAGGGAAGTTGTGCTTGAGTAATTCAACTTGTTTGTCTCATTGAAAGGGGGCTTAATGACAATAGGATTATGGAGTACATGTACATCTGTGGAAAAATATATAGAGTTCTAGAGTGTGTTATTTGCACAGGTTAATTCTGAGTCCATGACTTTGATTCTAAAGGCTTTTTCTTCAATCTGTATAGGAAGATAGAATGCTCATGAGGACAATCAGCATAGAAGATAAACTTCTGGAGCTCTGAAATTCTCCCATGAGGGTCCTATTTCTGCCTGGAAACAGAGCCCAGGGGGACAAAGTCCCTGGGGTACAGTTAGACACACTGACTACCATCCTGAATGCCTGCCCAATTTAGCAGCTGACAGCTGAAAGTAAAAGGCAGACAAATTCAGAGTTTCAAGCAATGACAGTGATTAAGCTTTGGAAGATGCTGTAAGGGAAGTGGAATATCTCTTTCTATTTTTAAATCCGAGTTGGATGTCTCTCTGAAAGTTGTGCATTAGTTAAACACAAGGCATGATTCAATCAAACAAAAGTTACTGGTCTTATTACAGGAATGAATGGCTGAAAAGGAAGGAGCTGTGATTTAAGAGGATGATCTAATGGATTAAATAGGAGCAAAGTATTGTTTCCCATAAGCAGTTAGAAATGTGATGGAGTGTCTTGTACTCAAAAATAAGATGACTTGTCTGCTCTTCAAGTTACCTTTTTTGTTTCTTCCTAGGCCTAAAGCAGAAAACCTTTTGAAGTATTAGTTTTTTAATAGATAATTATTAGATTATTAGTTTTACAAGTTTAAATAGCACTATACTGATATTGAAAGCAGTGATGATAGCACTCCATCACATTTTATCTCCTTAGCCTTTCTTTGTCTTGCTTCACTGGCATTTCCCTTATTTCTACTCTTCCACCTACTAAAGAATTAATACTTTATAGGAGGTCCAGTACTGTAACAGTACGTGCAATGCCAGTCCATAATTAGTTTCTAAAACTTTTCAGGGAAAAAAATGAAAGCACAGTAATTTATGAATTATACCCTACCTTTGTTCCCTCATGTCTGCCTGAAATGCTTTGCCCTGCCTTGGGTGTTTTAAGGCTAACACTGTAGAAAGGGTGTTTAAGAATGGATATTTTTAGAGGCTGTTATTGGCTGGTATGGTTTTATTATTCATCAAGCTTTCACACAAAGACATTCAAAAGAGAGGGTGACTATGCAAATATATCTGTGATATAAAACTCAGCTTGGACCACAGTAGTAAGGTGATGATACCAGTTGAAGTATTGCATATCTCTGCTAAAAGATGAAACAGCTGCAATTCCACACAGTGTATTTTGTGGTATTATTCTGGGCAGTGGAGTTGAAATGAACTTTCCCTTCTTAAATCAAACTGACAGTACTTGTGAGAGGAATGTGTTGGAGACTGTAATAGGTATATTCATGCTGTGAAAAGATAAGGAAATAGGGGAAAATTGAATAAAAAAATGTCAGCAGAATTTATGTTCTGTAAAGGAAAATTTGATGTCCAGAATTTCTCCCTTTGGTAGGAACTTATGTAAAAGGAAAAATAATCTTAATATACTAAAGCATAATGAACTCGCAGCTCTTACTTAAACTTGTAAGAGCTGCAGATATTCACCAGTCCTCAAATATTAAGGTATGTAGGGCGATTTCTGACTTGAGTCCACAAGCTTAAAAATGGTGATGTGAATTCTTGATTCAATGTTTCCTTACATCCTCAGAAAATTTTGCTGTTATCCCATATGAGAATATATTGTGGAAAAAAATGCTTCTATTCTTTGTCAACACTTTCTGAGAACTTCTGTGATTCCTACCATCACCTAAGGGAAGAGTTGCTATAATAAAAAACAAGTCTGGGAATTTGACTGGGGCAGCTGATTTCTGAATTCTAAATAATGTCCTTAAGAAGAGACTGTAGGCCACTTTTTTGTAAACTCAACAGTTAAAGAATTGTAGCTATACCATTTTGTGTAAGTACATTTTAATGGAGTGAGAAAGTTCCTGCTGCACATTCCCCAGTGAGTGCATTCACTGGGATCTGGTAAAGTCCTGAAAGAAGAATGTGGCACAGGGAATGAGACTCATCCCACATCATGTCAGTAAGCTACATGGAATGTTATCCTTTAGGCATCCCAGGGTGCTTTTCTAGTCACCATCCAAAAATATGCAAGTTCATGTGACTTTTCTGAGATACATATTTCAGATTGGCATGAATCCATAATAGCATAAAGAAACTAAGAAAAAAAGTAGCTGTAAGGAAAGGTAACAGCAAGCAGTCTTCTAGCCATTTACCCAATTTTTCTTTCTGTTTGCAGACAATGAGGAATTAATGATTAATTTTTCTACAGAATGGACTTTCTATTTGTGTCCTCAGCATCATTTCTCTAAGGAACTGTCAGTTCTTAAGTCCTTTGTTGCTTAAACTTGTTTCTTATGAATTTTATTAACTGGTTCTCAGTTTATTGAAGTTATCTGTCCTGGTATCTGTAGCTCCAGTCTGCTTGCAGTCACTTTTCATCTCTGCTCAGGAGTACTTCTGACAGTATCATTAGTGTCAACATGAATAAATAGTGTTTGATCATTTGGCAAATGGGCCTTGGTAACCTGTCAATTTTGGGCTTCTGGGAAGCGAAGCATCTCCCGAAGTGAGAGATCTATTTGGCAGATTGATTTCTGCCTTCCTTTCAGAAGGGAGTCACTTTGTGAAACAAGGTCCAGTTGTGGTATGGGACAGCAGTGACAGTCTCTGAGAGGGAGGGAGATAAAATTACATATTATCATTGAAATGAAGTTCTTGGAAGGTCAAGGATTCAAAAGGGGAAAATCAGGATGGTAAAATGCAGAATCTTAAAGAACAGGGAGGCTGGTCAGGCTTGGAACCTCTGGTGCAAGTTGTTGGTGCCATCTGCATTGAGCAAGTGGATGGAAGATGACAATCGAGCACAGATCCTATGAGGTGAGGCTGAGGGAGCTGGGGCTGTTCAGCTTGGAGAAGAGGAGGCTCAGAGGAGACCTCATCACTCTCTACAACTCCCTGAAAGGAGGGTGTAGCCAGGGGGGGGGTTGGTTTCTTTTCCCAGGCAACTCTCAGCAAGACAAGAGGGCACGGTCTCAAGTTGTGCCGGCGGAGGTTTAGGTTGGACATTAGAAAGAATTTCTTTACCCGGAGGGTGATCAGACATTGGAATGGGCTGCCCTGGGAAGCAGTGGGTTCTCTGTCCCTGGAGATATTTCAAAAGAGACTGGATGTGGCACTCAGTGCCATGGGCTGGTAACTGCAGCGGTAGTGGATCAAGGGTTGGACTTGATGATCTCTGAGGTCCCTTCCAACCCAGCCAGTTCTATGATTCTATGAATTTAGTGACACTGAGGACCAGCTCAGTGAGGGTTCCTGGTTCAACAGAAACAGCCTCAGGAAGATTCTGTGACCTTGGATAACTTTGCTGCCATGAGGCAGATGAATTAAATCATGGTCCTCTTAAATATAGATGTAGGTTTTTGGGGTTTTTTCTTGTACGAATATGGGCTTCATGTTTGATGGCCAAGCCAAATCTGACAGAATAGATTTCTAGCAGAGAGGTGTTATGTTATGGTCTCTTTTAATTTTCCATAAAATCCATCCCACAAATCTCTTTGGTCAAATTCCCTGGTTTTGCCTCTCCTGTTTGCTGGTTAGCTTTACAGATAAGAAACCCTCTATTGTTTGCCAAATAGTTCCCTTTATGTGATGATAATTAATAAAAAAAGGCAGCCTGTTCAAAAGGAATGAAGATTTGACACCACCTTCACCTATTAATTTTGATGAATTTATTGCTGTTGGAATTATTATTAATGACCCCCCTGTTGCTAACATGATGCTACCATGCTTCCAACATATCCCTAAATGGAATAAAAAAATGAAGAACAGAAAAAGGGAGGGGTGGAAACTTCAAGTTCTGTTCCTGTGAAAAAGAATGAAAAGGAGGGAGTGTTTTAGGAGCCAGGATTCTGAAGGAATATAATGACATTTACCATTTTCAAAGTTTTACTGTTCAAATTACAACAACCTTAAGTCCCAGTTTGTGTTTAGCTCATGCCACCACATTTGGGAACAACTCCATCTAAGTTAATGAAAATACACAGCTATTAATATGCCCTGTGGTTGAGGCTTTTGAGTCAGAATCCAAACTCTGTCATTTCTATTTCAATAGAGATAAGATGAGAAGAGGAAATTATTGATTTATATTATCAGCACTTCCTTCTGCTGTACCTGAAGTCTGTAGTTGAAAAACCAGACAAATAGAGATTTTACACTCTAAAAGTATTAATTTTCCCTGACAGAGGCATTTTATTAATAGATTTTTTTCTCTGCAGCCAAGTATAATAACTTTGTTAAAGTATCGCCTTGAGATTTATGAATTAACTGTGGACTTAGTTTCAAATGTTAAGGTTAAAGTTGAGCTTATGCCTTACAGAAAATTATTCCATTGAGAATACACTTGCTATTTTCACCATTTGGGAAAAAAAAATGTCTTCTTATTTAGGTCAGAGTATGTGTGCCTGGTGTGGAGGTAGAAGAATAACTCCCAGTATCCTCTGTCATCTGCTCTTCATTGGAGCCAAATGAATTTGAGGCTTATAGCAGAAGAAAGGAGTCTGGGCAGCTGTGCACCACCTCTTGGTGTGGCTGACTTCCCCCAAGACCTAAAGTCTACTTGAGAGTAGCTTTTACTTATTTGGCCAGGTTTTTATTTCCACTTCTGACAAAGTTCTGACAGCATCAAATGGTCTGAAAATGAGTGCAACTGGACAGATTAAAGTGTCCTTTCAGATGAGTAGAATTAGTGTAATTTATGCAGGTGAGATGTGGTCTTTCTGAGGCTCCACCTGTCTTCAGTACTCACAGAAAACACAGGGTTTTTTTTACATTTAGTAACTTTCATGTTTTGTCCTGTAATTTTGTTGGTTTTATCTCAGCTAGTGAGTTATGTATGGATTTTTGTTCCTCGTTATTAGTAAATAGATGTGGTCCTTGCAGTTTAAATGAAGTGATTGTATTTATGTACTAAAGTTACACATAAAAATCTATGTTGAAGGAAGAAATGTAACCTGAGTTTTCCAGAGTATTTATGGGTATGTAATGGATGCATCCCTAACATAATTTCCATGGTTGCTACTTGAAAATAGGAGAAAAGTTCTGCCTGACTGAGGCACTTTGTCCTTCATTTGCACGTAATTCTAATGAATTAAGCAGGTACATCTATTATACTTTCAGTATGTACTAAAGCCATCTGCTTAAATATTCAGCTTCTGTTTTCTTTCAAGACTGAAGCCACTTTAGAGGGCACTGCTGATAAGACCTTAGACAGGATAATAAAACCAGCAGTGATTACTTGAAAATGTCATGACAACATAGTTTAATGTAAAGATTATCAAGAAATACCATCTCTTCAAAATGAAGAAACCCAGATAGACTCTGGGGCAGTGCATACAGGACAGGAGATTTTATTTTTTTTCTTTTAAAAGGGTAAATATGTCTGCTGAATGACTAGAAGACCACTGAAACTTTAGAAAGTGGTTGTGCAAGATAAGAACACAGGGCTGAATGAGAAAAACAGGCTGGTTAAACAGACAAAAAAAAATCCTCATAAGAAATACACATTAATACACAGTGAAGCTGAGCTGAGAAAGTTTCTACCCCACTTCCCATCTTTCCCACTTGTTAAACCATTTCTTGGGATAATTTTGAAGTATCTGATATGGAAAAGGAGGGTGACTCTAAAATCTAAAAGTGTTATAAATCTTATCATTGGAATAATGGCAAAACAAAGGAGACAGGAGAGAACTTTTGGTTAAATTATTCTCAGGAAGGCAATATTTGGCTCCAGATTTGTGTTTTCAGAAATCCTATATTTACTTATTTAACTCCAGTTAAAATGGGAAAATTGCAAAGTGTATTTTAGGATTTGCATTGCCTAGTAAAACAGATGGTTACTTAGATAAGTACTAGCAAAAGACTGCATTTTATATTAACACCACTACAACAAAAGTTGAAAATCTCGATTAAATTATATAAACCGTGTTGCAAAACACAGCAATGTTGAAGAAGAAAGACTAACCAATAAGTAAGAATGTGCCTTGGTGTATAAATAGTTTGGAAAACTACATTAATATAAGACTGGAGACATTAAAAACCCACCAGGACACCACGCTCAGCAACCTACTAGAGGTGAACCTGCTGTGGTAGGGAGATTGGACTAAGTGGTCTCCAGAGGTTCCTTCCAACCCCTAAAGTTCTGTGATTTTGTAATTCTATGATAGGAGATCTTTATCTGATGCTAACCCACACTGACATGCTGAGTGACTTAATTTAAGCGAGGTGGCATCAATGAAATTTCCTGAAGGAGTTTTCACCTGCAAAATTTTTAAGAATAACATACTGGGAACTCAGAATCTTGATCCTGATGTTTAGAGCAAAGTCGAGACCCAGAGGCTGGAAATAAAACTGAAGATGGTTCAAACTAAAAGTCATAAGTCAGTGTGTAATTAAGCACTGAAACCTTTTATTGAGAGATGTGGCACATTATCACAGGAATTCATTAAGTTACCATGGTCCGGGCTTTTAAAAATCTAAGTTTTTGTCACTACATTCACTGAGTGAAAAGTTTTTAATTCATGATTTGATGACAGCAAAACAATTTACGCAATTCTAATGGGGTTTCTGGCTTTAAAATCTATCAGCCAGATGCAAATGTAATCATAGAAAGAAACTTGATATGAAATCAATGCTTTTCAAAGCTATTCATAATTTGAACCAGATATCTCAAGACATTTGAATGTGTTTTTATCCACAGAGATTACTTACGTAGTGTGCTTAATGAATTTCATCTTTTAATAATAAGTTTGTTTGAAACATCAAGGAAATCACTTGCAGTCAACAGCTCACTCGGCTCTGCTAAACTCTGATTATTGCTGTGTAAGATTGCCCAGGGAAGTTGTGGCTGCCCCCTCCCTGGCAGTGTTCAAGGCCAGGTTGGATGAGGCTTTGAGCAACCTGGTCTGGTGGGAGGTGTCCCTGCCCATGCAGGGGGTCTGGAATTAGATGATCTTTAAGGTCCCTTCCAACCCAAACCATTCTCTCATTCTATGACTATAGAATAAGCATATGGATTTTTCTTGCAATTCATTACCCCATGAATTTACCTAACTACAAGAAGCCCTATGTGACAAATACAAGTCATAAGCAAGAAATTAATGGAACATTTGTTGTGTTCTTGGTGATTCTCTACAAGTTATTCTGTGCTAAAATTAAAAAGATACTTTTTAAATATTTATGGCAGCTCTTGAAAGCCATTAATGCTCATTAATGATGGTCCATGCAGGATTTTACAATGATTTTTGTATCTAGTAACAAACAGGCATGCAACTTCTTCACTGATTTTGTTCAAGTAATTATTTTTTGAAACTGATGCAGTTTCAGTACAGTCCTGGACACAAAAACATGCTTCATGTATATAAATACACATAAGGACTTGTGTTGTACTGGCTGACTTTAGCAGTCGTAGTCTCAGGCACTCCCATTGCTGGTGGCTTTGAGAAAGGAATCCACAACATCCCAGTTCAGCATAAACATCAGATGCATCACTGTGATGGATGAGCTTAAAAAGTGACATTTTCAGAGATGTGAGATCTGAAGTGTAAGCTACAGTGAGTCATTTTCTTGTAGTGCAAGAGCCATGAGTTTTCTGCTTGAATTAAAGACCCCAAATTTCAAATTTCAGGTGGAAAATAAGAAAATACAGTTTGGTGTCTACTGTTTAGGGTGAAGGTTTTCTCCTAAAAGTCATGTTCAGACCCTTTTCAGGAGAATATCAGTCTGATCCTTGGTCTGCAACATCCCAGGCACTTTTCTTTTGTCTTTGTTGAAGCATTAGTTTCTCAAGACTTCAGTGTAGAGTGAGGTCCTGAGATTCCCAGAGCTTCTGGGACCTGCTCCTCCCAGGAAGGAAAAATAGCAAGTCTGTGTGAAATGATGCAAGTGAGGCATGATTCAGTGCAAGGTTTAAGGTGTTTAAACTTATAAAGTTAACTGGTTGGGCCTGTGTCTGGATTTTTAGAAATATACAGCCATGAAGATTCCACCAGTGATTTATGGTGGAACAGGTCATGAGGCTGCTGTGTGTAGTCAGCCATGCTTGATCTGCTCCACAGGTTGCCAAGTAGGAAGAGGTGCTAAGCTATTTTCTTTTACAGTCTAATGTTTAAAGCAAACCCTGACACCCCCTTCCCTTCACAAAAAAAAAAAAAAAAAAAAAGGCCCAAAAGTGAAACTTTAGTGTCAGACATACTGGGGAGAGAAACTGCTTCACCAGCAGTTCACAGAAGTAAAGGCGGGTGGGGTGACTGACTCACCTTGAGCAAAAGAATAAGTTTTAAACCTTAGCTTTTAGTTAGCTTTTATCTCTTCTTAGATACTAAGAAAAACTGAACAGATATGAAGAAGCTCATTGTAAATCCTTCAGATGGTTGGGTTCAGGAATTTTGTACAGGTTGGGAGGTGATACTTCTATTTGCTTTTGATGGTCACAGAGCTATTCATGCCTTTAAAATGCAGCTACAGTGTTTGCTGCATGTGAGTGAGACAGCAATTGTTGATGATAAATTGCTAAATTGTATAAAAGAAAAAGGCTAAAGAAATTGGAAAAGATCAAAAGTACAGAGGAAAAGCACTTGAAAATCAGATGTGCATGTAAACTGCTTTTAAAAATATATTATGAAATTTGCAGCATCTCTCTAATTAGACTAGAATCCTGTGCATTTATTCAGGTTTCATAAGTGTTCATTCTCTTGCTAGAGAATTGATTGATAGAGTAAGGTTAAAAGAATCAAAATCCAGCAGCTGCCTGATTTACCTGCTCATCAGGTGTAACTGCAGCATCTACATTGAACATCAGACACCACTGCCAACCATAAGCACAGCCCAGGCTTCTGATTGTCCCCTGCTTGTTCTCTATTGCATATAAACCTGGGGTAACCCTGCTGCTGGACCAGCACATGGAACTGTAGCCTCACCAAGACTGGATGATGCAGAGACAAACAGGGAGCAGGTTAGACTTGTGGTAACAGCTCTTCCTTTATTTGGGAGGTAAAGAAAGGAATTAAAAAGAAAGGACATCTGCATCACAGATCACTCAACAGAATCAGGCCAGTATTTTTACCTGGAGACTATGTTGTCTCTACCACCTGCCACAGAGTTTTAATCTTCTCAAACGGAAGGAGATATCTTCTCCTATGGCTGCTCCAGCAGTTCTCCCCAGACACACAGGAATGAGTAAGGCAATATTGATAATCCTTGTGGTGAAAATCTGTTAGATTTTTTAGTGTCATGTCCAGTTGATCACAAGTTCAAGCCTGCCCTTTGACTTTTTTCAGATGAGCAAGAAGCAGATTTATTTGTTTGTTTTTCACCTAGCAGGTGGATTCACAAAGGGAGAGTCACCCTGCCCAGATGCTCTGGCAGCACTTTTGGAGTGGAATCAAACTTAATCCAAGCTCATCTCTGAAAGGGTACTCTTTGGGCTAGTTGCAATGTTTATGCCAATGTTTATGCACAAAAAGGACCCGTTTCCAGTTAAGATCTTTAAGATCTACAAATATTTTACCCAGCACCACAGACCTCATGGCTCCACACGGCCCTCAGTCCTCTTTGTGAACATAAAACGTGAGGCTCCATGCATCATAACACAGGACAGCACCTTTTATCCAAACCCTGAGTGAGCAAACCATCATGCAGATGGGCTCCCATGGCAGGTGTCCCTCTGCTAGGCACAAGAACTCCTCTGATCCCACTGTAGCAAAGAATTTGCCTTCCAGGAAGGCTTTGAAAACTAACCAGTATGAAACTGTTAGATGCCAGCCAGAGCTGGAGAAACATTGCTGTGTGTCTGTGTGAGGCAGCTATGGCAATGGGAAAATGTCAGGCACAAATGAATAACTTCTCTGCTCAGAGACTGAGCCTCGACAGCAGTAAGGGTTTGAAAACTGATCATGTTTTCTATTCCAAAGTTGTGTTAGAGGCAAACGGAGGAATGACAGCATGTTGACTGCTGGATTTCACTCTGACAAGCTGAGAAAAAAAATCATTATTTGGATGGTGGGAACAGCAATGTTATGAGAAATTAAGTACAAATAGATAATGCAGGGAAACTTGGGCATATTTTGTTATGGGTTTGTGACATTTCTTCTTGCCATTATTTGTTCATGCACAGAGACGGAAAATGACTGTGTGGATTGAATTTATCAACAACTGACTACGAAAAAAAAGATTGAAAATGTTTCACACTTTTAAGTCCAGAGAAATATAAGGAGGTATTACCTTTTACTATGACTCTTATCTGTATAACTTGTCAGTACCCTGGTGATCTAAGTTGCATTTCAAATGAAATGCTCATTTATCCAGAAAAAAGATGCTCATGTATAGAAGTAGTTAAGGTTTGTGTTCTTCTGTATTTGTAAACATATTTATGCTGTAATTTACACATTTGGACTCAAGTTCCTTGGTACATTCCTGCCATTGACTAAAATAATCCTATTTTTAATATACATCTATATTTAATATAAAGAGGTTCAAGAAAGTTGAAATATTTAATTGGGGGAAGTCCTGTAAGAGACAATGATCTGGGTATAATCTGAGCTGGAAATTGTGATTTCACAGAATGTGAGACAATGCTGCTGATCTATTTGATGTCAGAAAAAATATTAAATCGGCTTCAGACCTGAGTATATTCCAAAGAAAGTCCAGAACTTCACTGTGTTAGTAGGTTCATGATGAAGGCAATAAATGGGAACGTGCTCATTATGGACAAAGAGAAGCAGATATGGTATAAGCAGCTAATTGTTATAATTTGATTTTCTTTATTCAGGAAATGTGAGGGAAAAGCAGTTTGCAGTTGTAGGTATACCTCACAGTTCAGAGATTTTCAGTTAAATCATCAAATTAAATGCAATCAAAGATTTAAGAACAAATTGAAAGTAGCCAAATCAATGGTACATTCTTAACTGGTTTGAATCCAGATGGTCCTACCTAGTTACAATTTCTTGGCTGAATCTGATCCCTGAGGCACCTCCAGTACTGGATATTTTTTTTGAAGGATGGAAGTCAAAGTGCTGAGCTGAAAAACTTTAACACAGTCATGAGTAATACAGAAGATGATTTTGCAGAGAGTACGAGGCTCAGCACTTGCCATCTGACAGTGAAAACAGAAACGATTTAGTTACAATTTTTGTCCTGAAGACCACTAGTGATGAGTGTAGAAATATGTTTTCCATCATTCAAGCCTGGTGCTTTTATCTAAAATGCAATGTGCAAAAACCTCAATAGCCTTCTAGAAATATTATTTGTAGGAACTGGAAATCTGTGAAGAGAGAAAACCTGCAAATTTTTTCAACAACTGCTCTCATTTGCAGGTTGGAGAGAAAGTGGTGCTTGCAAAACTGGCTCTAGAAATATGGAGCTTTGTGTGTCTCTGTCTCCCGCTTGTCTCTGTGAATACCCCTTAGGCCAGGGCATTTTGAAGAAAAGAACAATTTATTATGCATGTGCCATCAGTCCTGACCTGTTTGTGCAGCAGGTATGGCATGCCCTAGAAAATCACTCACAGTCCTCCCTGTCTGCTTGCTTCCTGCTGCTGGCTTTCCCCTGGCTGTGGGAGGATTGCCTTGAAACGTTACTGACACAAGGAAGGTTGCTGCTCCTTAAATTGTAGGGTGTCATAAAACTGCACGATCCTCTGCATGCCAGCAAGGTTTTTTTTCTGAATTACATGCCAGTGAGGCAAATTTCACAAATATAGAATATAATTCAGCACTTAACAGAAAGCAGGGAGAGGAAAACAAAAATATATTCAGCAGTCCTAGAGCTCAACAATGTCTGGGGGAAAGTGGATTATTAGTTACTCTAGCAATTAGCAAGACCCACCCCACAGTAATCACTGCTCCTCTCTAAGCTGGATGAAGATGCACTCCTCTGCCCAGCCTTGTCATTCTGGCAAAGAACAGATTTTTCATCAGGGAGAGACTGTATTCAGCTGAGCTCTGCAATTGTAAAATGCCTATAAAAGGAAAAACATTTTACATTTCTCCGAGTCTTTCTTTGTGTGCAGAATAAGTATCTGTCTGTGGTAAAGAAAACAGGCACAGCATGCTGGAGGGAATGAAAAGGAGGGAGGAAATGGGTTGTTTTCTTACTGCTGTCCTCTGAAGTAAGATATTCCACTGATAGGGGCTGCAATATCAATATCAGAGTCATGATGATTCATCTCATTTGCAGGACGCCCTCCTTCCAGGCTGCCAGGCCTCTTCCAGAGACCAAAGCAGCAGACAGAGGAACTCCTTGTTTCAGAAAACAAGATAATTTTTACTTATTTGTAGTTTTTCAGTGGATAATCGTATTTCTGTTCTAAACAGAGTGGAGAAATCTTTGGCCCGAGGTGAATTTAGGGGCTGTGTCTTGAAGTGCCCTGACATAAGTGCAGCACACACACATTTAAATCAGTCATCCTTACTCTTTGAGTCCTAAAGCCTAGGCAGGGGTGCTGGCAGAGCAATTAGATGGTGCAAGAGGAGCCATTGGGGTCAAATGGCAGCCCAGTCCCACAGCCTGCAGTCCTGATGGAGACAGTTAAAATGATTAAGCAACTAAGGGATAATATTTCAATAGAAATAAAACAACGTGAGATGGAGGAGAATTGTATTGTATACCCCGCAAAAGGTGCTTTTCCATTCCAATTCCTGTCCTGTCTTGATTTTAGCTTCAGTGATTGCTCTGAGATATGCAGCTGGAAGAGAACAGTGTACTAGAAACAGGTACCTCTTCCAGAGAGGGCTGCACAGACACATCCAGTTCCTTATCAGATGCCCAGCTGGTGGCAGCTCAGCTCATCAGGGTAGGAGCAGCTTGAGTTGAGTGCCTGTTTGCTCCCCGAGAAGGTGTTTCTTCTCCAGAAGTGGCTGAATGTTTACCTAAGCATCATTTACTCCATGAAGTAACCTGTATGATTGTACACTAAACAGGGTAGAAAGCCTGCAAAACCATGCTTCCACAAGTTAAAAACAGCAAGCAGAAAGTCTGTCTCTGATATGCAGCATTTTTTTTCCCCAAATCATTCCTTTCTGAAGAGGATGACATTTATTTGTGAAGATATCTCTGCTGTTTCCCAGAAACAGCCCATATATGTGGAACTCCTGGACTTGCTATGAGAAAACAAACCACTTTTGGTAAAGTTTATAAGGAAAACCGATGGCATGCGTGTTTTCTCAGGTAAAATATCACTACTGTATGTTTCTGCTTTTGCAGAAATTAGTTGAACAAAATCAGACATTTTGGATGCTGCTCTGGCATTCTGAAATTGTCTCTTTGCTGACAGGACTCCTGAGGGCTGGCTTATTTAAAAAAAAAAAAAAAAAATCAAATCCAACCTAATAATAAGTGATTGCCAGAGTGGCTTTCTTCTAGCTGCAGTCCTAATGCATTTCATGGGTGGATGAAGTCCTGAGTGAACAGAGGAAGGGGAAGTAGCTTGCTCAAAGCCACACAGTATGCAAAGAAGTTGGGCAACCTGGTCACTGTGACCTGTCCTAACCCATTCCCATTTTGATTTCTTTTCTCATTATTTGATTGTATATTAAAACTTTCTTTGCAGCAGGAAACATCACCCTGTCAATGTTAAAAAAGAAAGAGTCTGTGCAGTCTCTAAGAGTGGCAGGAGTCAGCTGCCTATAAATTTTGTCTCCACATTTTGCATATTCTCTGATGAGGAATGAGGATCATTTGGGGGATTGCTATATATCTTTGCAATTACTCTTCAAAAATCTCTTTACAGAAGATAAAACTCTGAAATAAAACTTTCCACTGGATAAAGGTTAATCTGTTCACCCAGCCTGGTGGAGAAGGAATATGCTCATTTTTTTTGGATTGTGCAATGGTTCTGAGACCTGGACTTCTTTGGCTTTAGTCTGGAGATAACAAGTGTTATATTGAGTGCATGCTTTAATAGGGTAATGATACCTTCTATCAAAGATATTTCAAGATACAGGAGCAGAGTTTATCTAGCTTGCATCTTCTGTTTTTTGATATATTTTAGGATGCATGAGTGCTTTATGTTTACCTTTAAGCCTACAGAGAACATTTAATTAAATACATTATCTTTGGGGGGCTGCCATGTGCCATTAGAGCTCTAGATCACTCCTGGGCACTGCTGAGAAAAGAAAGTAAGTATTAAAAGTGAAGCTGCTCATTAGGAGAACATAGACATTTTACCCCTGAACCCTAAGCATAAATATAAAAACATTTAAGTCAAGTCAATGCCTGCATAAAGCAAAAAGGGATCTGAAGAAACTCATTCTTAATTGTGGTTATTTTCAGCTTTTAAATATTTAGTTGTATTTCAGTGATTTTAATGGTTCAGTATTAATAAATAATTTATGATGTTGAAATACATGTATCACACAAAAATTCCTCTTAGCTTCACATCACTCAACACCAGATTTTTCAAAATTTCCGTTACTTTCTCTAGATTAACACGTGCCCTATAGAAATTAGGTCCTCTCAAAAGAGCCTGAAAAATAATCCACATTGTTTTGTCTCTCTAGAAGTAAATAAGAAAAAATAAGAGTTACAGAGATATTTCTACATGGTGCTTGTTTGCTTTTTCTTTCTCTCTTTTCTTTCTCTCTTTCTCTCTCTCTCTCTTTCTTTTTCTCTCTTTTTCTCTTTCTCTTCCTCTCCTTCCTTCCTCCCTTCTGATTTTTTTTCTCTCTCCTGTTCACTTTGTCTCTTTCTGTCTGTCTTAGCTATTAGCAGTATCCTTGGGTTGTCTGAGCATCTTCCTAGTCATTAAATGAATCACTTCTCAAAAGACTACATTTGACAGCCTGCCAGTGAGTTAAGTGGCCAGTAATCAATTGATATCTAGCAAGGAACAATACTGCTAATGGGAAACGATTTAAAAGGTTTGCACTACCATGAATGTTTAGAGATTGTTATTTTTGTGTAACAGTAGTTGGTCGTGATCTGCTGGAAGGTTTTTATTTGATTGATTTGGTTTTTTTGATGACAAAATGAAGAGCACCCTGAGCAGGTAGTGTCTTACTTTTCTCATTTCCAAATGAGCAGCTCTGGAATTTATCACAGATTAAAAATTTTTTGTATTTTACATTATATTTTCCGTACATTACTTGGGATTAGTAGGGGCAGGGGAGTATCATTTTTAATTTTGGAATGCATTTAAATAAAAACATTTTTATTTTCTGATTGTTTTTTTAGGAGAGTGATTAGTCACCCTGAGCTTTTGCATGTAACTTTTCCTAAGTCTTCCTTTCCTAAGTCAGGAGCACTTACCAAGAGATCTTGTCTATTTTATATTGCAGAGAGAGTGGGAGAAAGTTTGATTTCACCTTTAAGGTCTATAAATGTTTTCTTATACAGCTAGTGTTACTAGGAAAGCAGTTACATTTCAGAAGATGAAGTCTCAATATTGTTGTGGCAAATGGCAGGATTTTGGTTCATTTTAATGGGTGGGATCAGGCTTTCATTTAATTTTTAGAGTTAAAAAATCACCCCAATCCTTTGTCAGCAGAAAGATGTGTAGCTTAGGATGTCCTGCGTTGTCCCTCCCACCAACAGTGAAATAAGAGTCTGTATATCTTCAGGTAAATCCACATACACAAGAATTAAGGGCAAGGGCAGAAGAAAAAAGCAAGTTTTTAAGTGTTGTGATGATCTTTCTCTGTCTCTTCCTCCCACCTTCACTCCCCAGAGAGAGAAGGGATGGCACGTGCCTTCTTGTAAGTGATTTGTTGACAGATGTTTCACCATGTGTTATCTTGTTAGCCAGCCAAAAAGAAAAGGGATTTATGTCTCCAAGCAGTTGGTGTCAGGGTACAAAGCACATCTGCCTCCTAAGACTATTGCCAGCAGTGGTAGGGAGCTGAGTGGACTGAGTGCAGGGTCAGTTCCCCTCCAACATGAGCCATACTGGGGCAGGGTATAAATGCTGCTGGTGTGCCCCATCACTCCCTCTTGAGCTGCTTTTAAGCCAAGGTGATGCAGCTGTGTCTGCAGCCAGCATCCTGACTCCATAATGCTAACTCAGATCTGCTGGCTTGGATCTCCAAGGCCTGCCTCAACACTGCAGGCTTCATGGGACATCCCTGCTCAGCATCTTGATTGCTGTCTCTGGGTCTGATCTTGACACACCCTTGCTGTTCAACATCCAGCCTGTTCCTGGTGAGGTTGCCCAAGCACTGGCAAGGCTGTCTCATCTCTGTTACATGGTTGCTGTTTCCCCAAAATCTCAGAAAATAAGAATCAAGGTCCTAGGAAAGAGTTGCAGTCAGTACAGGGAGGAACCCCATCTAGCTCAAGAGCTGGGATATTGCCACTGATGAGGGGATGATGTTTTTTGGGTGGCCACCATCAAGGCTGTAAAGAAAACAAAACCCAGTCCCTCCTGCCTCCCCTTCAGTGTCAGAGGCCAGCTGGGTGACACAGGGTACATTAAAAAGCAAGGGATAACACACCTGCTTTTTTAAGGTCCAACAGCTTTGTCTGGTCTCCTGTGGTATGCCGTGGCATTTGAAAGGCTGGAGTGCTGAAAAGGGGAGGAAAGAAAGAGTCCTTAGGAGAAAGGCTGGCAGGTATTATTGTGGTGAAGCATCTCCCATGTGGCTGTTCCCCAGCTGTGTTCCTTCCTCCTACCCTTGCCCTCTCAGCATGTCTAACATTTGCGAGTTTGAGCTGAGCTGCTGGCTAATGGCTCACAGATCCTCCCTCAGAGGCAGTACATAAAGAGGTAGAAAAATGGGAATTACACAATTGTGTAGGTGGCTGTAGCAGGAGAATGCTACAGAGAGAGATACCAGGGGCAGAAATACCTGTGGGAATCAGTAAGAAAAGAGTTTAACATTTAGCTTAGCTCAATTTTTAAAAATAATTTTTATTTTCTTATGTTTTATTATTTTTGTTCTTAATTCCGAACAACTCATTTTTTCTGTTTTTTTTTTTTCTATTTCTATTGCAGGGTAAGCCAGGATGTCTTTGCACAGGTTATAATCGTTGTTAAATGTAGGTGTTACAAAGATGTATGCTTACAAGTTATTTGCAGATCTTAAAGAACAAGAATCATTTATTTAGCCTCTCAAATGGGGAGATTACAGGAGCTGCTATTTCTGTGGTGACAGGTGAGGATGACTAGTATAGCCCTGTGTTCAGAAAGCTTACCACTTTTTTTACAGGGCTGGATAAACCAATTTTGAAGCAAGATCTTAACTATTACAGTTTTCTGACAAATATGTAAAAATAAATGGGCATGGATATTGGCTTTCTCTGATAGTCATTCTCTAAATGAGCTGCTGATGTCTTGCTGATGGCCTAGGGTACAATCCATTACAGTTCCTTTAAGATGAATTATCCTTGTTCATGGCTCAAAGACTGGATCTAGAAATATATCTTCAGAGCTCCATGTATGGTCTCAAAACCACTCATGTCAAAATTGTTCCAGTTTGCAGGGAGGGCTAAAGCAGGGAGGACTTTAATGATGTGTTCTGTGGGAGCTGGATTTGAAATATTTTTTCGTACAACCTGTGCTGTTTACTTGCATTCTAGAGCTACCCTGTTAAAGCAGGATTTTGGCTTTTGTCTTGTCTGTTCATGGTTGGCAGCTGTTGGATCCAATATGTGAATATGAGATAGTACTACAAATGAGCATTGCTGAAATGATGGCTGCCTGTTGCCTCAGTCTACACAACATACTCCTCTCCCCCAATTTTTTTTTTTTTTTTAAATTTATGGCATAATAAGAGCTAGTCTGCTAATTCTCATTCTAATATCAAATATTCAGTTGGAGAAGCTGCAGTTTTGAAAGATCTGTGTCAGCTGTCCATCTTTCACAGGTAGTTGCTTCTCCTTGTTGGAAAATATTCTTCTTTTCCTTTCCAGAGCACCACTTTATTCCTGCTTTCTACCTTTAAAAACTCATTGTCATGCCCTGTTTTCAGACACTTACACGCAATTTATCAAAACAACCTGATTGTTTACACTGTAAAGTTTCACAACTTATGTTCTAGCATCTGCTGTGGGAAACAATGACCAAAATAAAGTAGCCTGCTATTCAGAAAAGTATAGGGCTGTTTAGCATACCAACTGGTTGATGCCTTTTGAAATAGGAATGCATGAGTTTTCATCTGACACTTGCTCAGAATGCAAATTGATCCACATAAAACAAGACGTGCCTGAAAAGCACTGAGAATATATTTGCCTTATCAAAATATCTTGACAGAGAAGTTCGTGAAAAATGAATAACACTCAAAACAAAAGGCCACACACACAGCAGTATGATTGATCTGATGGCAGTCATGTACTCTGAGTTGTGCAGGATCTGTGCAACTCATTTTTCACAGTGCAATATTTGAGGTATAGCAAAGTTCTTAAGACAGACAGAGATAAATATAAATGCCTTGTTGGAATCCCACCTCAGCAATTAATTCAAACTACGTTTAAATCTTGTAGATCAATTTTTCAAGAACAAGGTATGAGATATAAGTACTGTGATAGTCATACAGGCTCATTATGAAACACCTTTTTTTGCAGTTTAATGGCAGCTTATGTTATATGAAAATGGAGATATTTCAAGGTCCTTGCCCACTGGCTTCTCACTTGGCAGGAGTCACAGAATCACAGCATTATCATGGTTGGAAAAGACCTGAACGATCACTGCATCAACCCAACTCTCTGGGTTGACAGTTTGCCTCAAAGAGCCAACCCAGAAAAAAAAACAAAACACAAAACAAACCAACCAAACAAAAAATTCTACCGTCCCACTAGCTCATGTCCTGAAGTGCCTCATTTACACTTTTTTTTAATACCTCCAGGGATGGTGACTCCACTGGTCAGCACTTTCCAGAGCTTGACTATTCTTTTGGTAAATAAATCCTTCCTAATATCTAGTCTAAAGCTTTCCTGATGCAACTTCAGCCCTTTCCCTCTAGTCCTATCATTATTTACTTGAGACAAGAGGCCAACACCCACCTCCCTACAACCTCCTTAAAGGCAGCTGTAGAGAGTGATAAGGTCTCCCCTCAGCTTCCTCTTCTCCAAACTAAACATTCCCAATTCCCTCAGCCTCTCCTCACAGGATTTGTTCTCCAGACTCTTCACCAGCTTGGTTGCCCTTCTCTGAACTCACTCCTGCACCTCAATGTCTGATAGTGAAGAGTTCCAAAACTGAACACAGTATTAGAGGTGCAGCCTCACCAGTGCCAAGTACAGAGGCACTTCCCACTTCCCTTCTCCTGCTGGCCATACTGTTCTTGATAGAAGCCAGGATGCTGTTGGCCTTCTTGGCCACCTGGGCACTCTGCTGGCTCATATTCCAGCAGGTGTCCACCAGGACCCCCAGGTCCTTTTCCAATGGGCAGCTCTCCATCCACTCTTCCCCAGGCCTGTAGCACCACATGAGGTTGTTGTGACCAAAATGCAGGACCTGTCACTTGACAGTGGTTAACAAGGGTTAAACTTCATACAGTTGGCCTCAGCCCATTGAGTCAACTTGTCCAGGTCTCTGCAGAGCCTTCCTACCCTCAAGCAGATCATCACTCCCATCTAACTTGGAGTTGTATGCAAGGTAAATATGATTTTCATGGGACAGCTTCTCATTAAAATCACCTCATGCCATCACTCACTTTCCTTTCTGCTCAGACTAGGAAGAAAAAGAGCAGATAGTGCAATTCACATCCAGTCAGTCCAACCTAATATATACCCCCCGATCCATAGAAATTCCCACACATCTGTGCTACATCTGAATTGCTGGTCACCATACTTGGTGTTGAATCTTTGATCCTCTTCATGCTCTATGCCTAATTCCTTTCCTTAAGAGTGCATTTGCTGCTCTCACTTGTTTTAGTGCCTATGCTATGAAGTCAGCCATAATAACCTTATAACATCACAGTTCTGACCTGCAAGACTCCCACATCTCTTTCACCCATTCTTTCTCATCCCTTCCTAGCATTAGCCTCAGCAATGATTTTTGTAGAGCATATCCTAGCTGAGTATTCTAGTTTTGTTCTAGGTTATAAGTCCTCTGCATTTGTGACAGGCTGTAGTACTTTGGAAAGCACTGAGTAATTTTACAATACTGCTTGAATATTAGGGCTAACGCGAAAATGCATCTTGCTTTGTGAGAAGTAACTGACTTTCTGATTAATTTTCCCTCTTGCTTACACAGGCTGCCTACAGCTCGACTGCCACCACAATAATCTTAATTCTTTCACTACCACATCCAGAGATGAGAGAGCAGAAGATCATCCCTGGCAGGGGGCTGCCACTCTTGCTGCTTTAGCTTGTGCATAACTTAATCCTCTTTGTTCCAGCTCTATTAGTACTTCATCAACAATATCCATGCTGTCTTTGATCTTATGTTCTCATTAACCCATATATGACATTGTAACCAGCTTCAATCATTGCTCCCTTGTCTGCTTCTGCTCACTCCATTGCTATTCTGCTAAGTGCTTACCTTCTGTGCATGCCTCTAACTTTTCTTATTTTATTAGAGGTATTCAAGGGTCACCAAGGAACCCTCTGTTGTTGATAAGCATAGTTATGTTCCTTTGGTTATGTTCCCTTACTGTCCTTTCTCTTACTATCACCCTTGTCCTGCCCAGCATTCAAATATTCTCATGCAGTTCTCTGTCCATGAATGTATGGACATGATGAAAGTTTTCCCTTTCCAGGAGGAGCTTTTCAATTTTGTCAACACACAAAGCATATCTCTTGACTTGGCTTGAAGGTGGTAGATTGGATTCAGACACCTGTGTGTAAGTGTCTACTGTGGAGGTGACCAAATGTGGGCTAAGTGTTCCGCCTTCCATATCAGATGATGGACACATGAGAAGCAGTTCAGAGGGGGAAAAAGTTCTAATCTAGATTAGGCACCTGCACTTGGTCACCTGTATAATTTCCCAGGATCTGGTGATTGTATGGATGGAGCAAAAGAAGGAATAAGCAGTCTTTCATTCTGAATAGGAAACTGAACGTGCTTCAACAGGAGTAAAGAAATCACAAATGGTTCACTTGTATACAGGTTTGAGAAGCCTGGAGACAAACAGGATACTTATTTTATCTCACCTGCTGAAGTTCTGGCACATGAATTAAGAAAGGAGGTGGTTTGGGATTTGCTGAGGACCAGAACTAAAATTTGAATTATGTGTTGCTCTCTGAGAGCTCCAGGGTCTCTGTTGGTTTTCACCAGAGGAGAAACTTGCATTACACTTCTCATAAAGATGTCTTTCAAAACAGAAAGCCCTGACAGACATTGCTGATGCAGGGTTACAATAATCTGGCTGACTCATAGTTAACAGATCTGCCAAATAGCATATTTTCTGTGCAAAATGCTTATATCCTGTAATGCAGTAACAGGCTGCATTTTCATTCAAGTTACTAATATCCCCAAAGAAGCCTAAAGATTGGGAGAAACCTACTTCTCTGTACCCCTTGCTTTTGTTTGGCTGAAAATGACCTCCATTTAGGCCTATTATAGAAGTTATTTTATTGATCTCTGTACAGGACAGAGTATAATTTATTTCGACTACACTAAAATTAGGAAAATAAGACACTTTTCAAAACTATTAGCTAATATTTGTTACTTCTCTTATGCCTTTGAATACTGCTATTGCCAATGTTAGCCAAAGACCATATTAATGATAATAATATTTTATTTATTTTCCTTAGCCTGCACAGGACTTTAGGAAAAAAAAAGTATTATCAAACCTTTATGGGAGCAGTAGAATCACTGAAGCTTTGTTTGTTATATCTTTTTGTGCAGTGTTTGGCTTTGTGATTGTCTAATACTCTCAGCACTTAGAATTAACTTGTTCAGAGGGCTTGGGGTCCATGTGATCCGTGTAGGACAGGGAGAGACCTCCAGCTGCACCTTTATCTTTGCCAAGGTACAAACAGTGCTTTCCTATACAGTTGCCAGTGCTCATGAAAATTGCAGGACCTGTGAGACCTTTCCCACAGTGTCAGATTTGGCTGGAGCTGGACTGAAGTAATTAGAAGGCGTAGACACACAGGCACTCACACGTGTTGAAATGGGATGATTGCCTAAACCTTGGTTCTTTTTCAAAGCAGCCTAAGTAGTTAAAATATCTTCTGGAAACGACCCCTTCCATTAGCAGGCACCCCAAATACTGTTTTTGATGGATGGCACAACACAGACACAAGAAGTTCTGCTCAGATAGCAAATGGCTGACAGGATCTGCATCTAATGACTCAGGGTTTTGTCTGCTTCAGCTATGCATTGCTATAAGCAATAGCAAGAAATAGGAAGGGGATGTAATACCCCAGTGACAGTCATACTTCAGCCCATAAAGCAGGGGAACACAAAGAAGAAAACAGCCCTTTCACATTTCCAGAAGGATGGGTAGGTGAGCAGGCAGCAGCAAATAGAGCAGCTAAATTAGGTGGTGTAAGCATTTGTTACATTTGTTGCAGATATGCATCTGGGTGTGCTTTTTTGATGAGGTGTTTCAGATTTTGTTCACATTTCCATCTACTTTGCCCTCAAGGGACAAAAGACTTTTCAAACCAAACAAAAAAGCAAATGGTCAGCATAACTGTTCTTTGCCAAAATGAGCACAAATCTCCCTCAAGAAATTAGTGTGCTCTGTGCTTTTATACAGCATGAGTGCTGTTGGGTATGAATAGGGCATACGAAAGGCTTTGAATCTCATGAGGAGAAATACTGTACATCTTGCATACATGAAAGCAGTAATTGTCCTTGTAGCTAGGGAAAGATCTATAAATCTTGATTTTGATTCATATGGAGTACACAAAAGTGGTCTGTTTAATAGGGACTAGAGCTTAAGTCACTTTTACTGGGCCCTCTCCATAAGGAAATGGGTGACCTGGGTACCTGGGGTATGGAGAAGACTGAGGTACTCAATGATTTTTTTGCCTCAGCAGACTGTGAGATTTTGGATTTTTCAGCCTGGTGAAGAGGAGACGCTGAGGAGACCCAGTAGTGGCCTTCCAATACCTGAAAGGGGACTACAGGAAAGCTGTGGAAGGACTCTGTGCAAGGACATGTAACTATAGGATGAAGGCAAACGGTTTAAACCGAAAGAGGATAGATTTAACATAGATATTAGGAAGAAATTATCTACTGTGAGGGTGGTGAGGCACTGGCACAGGTTGCCAGGGAAGTTGAGGGTGCACTCTCCCTGGAAGTGTCCAAGGCCAGGTTGGATGGGGCTTTGAGCAACCAGGTCTAGCAGAAGGTGTCCCTGCCAGTGTCAGGGGGATTGTAACTAGATGAACTTTAGGATCACTTCCAACTCAAACCATTCTATGATTCTATAGAAAAGAGTATCTGTGCTGTTAGGGAATCTAATGTTTGTATTAACACATCTAAATTCCACTTCAGTTCAGTTTATCTGTCATTTTGGACCAGATAGCATTTTTTTCCTGTCTAAACCCATCCTCTATCCAGCTACCATATTCATGTCTTCTTGAATCAGAAATTCCAGCTGTGTTGCTGAAATAAGGAAATATTTCTGAAAACTTACATATTCTGTCTGCATGACTGTGACACTAAAGAGGGAACAGAAAGCAGCTAATTTATGAAGATAACACTTTGCTCTGCAGAGTCCACACTTTCTTGGACCAAATTAAAGTCCCTCAAAATTCATTAAATAATAAATGTTGTGCCTTTTTTTCAGCTCTGTGTGAATGCTTTAGGTTGGAGTTCAAAATAACCACTGTACAGTTTATCCAAAAATTACTTAATGGACTTCTTAATTGTTAACATCTTCTATGGTGAGGATCATAGAGTCATAGAATGACTAGGTTTGGAAGGAACCTTAAAGATCATCTAATTCCACACCACTAGACCAGAATATCTCCCTTCCTAGGTTCCACTAAACCAGAATATCTTCCTTAAGAAACTACTATTTCATATTGATCCTTCAGGATTTTGTCTCCAGAGCTGAAGAGGTTCCTTAAACTTTGTGAATTCAATTAGGATCAGAACCCAGACATAGCCAGCTTTGACAAAGCTTCCTCAGTGCTTTGCACCTTATTTAGTAAATAGAACCTGCAGAGAGTGGGGACATTGCTATCTTCTCTGAAATCTTTGGCTTTTGTGTACTGAACTGGAAATGAGATACATAGATCAAAAGAACTCTAGCAAAACAAGAGAGAATGCTTTTGAAAAGCAGCAAATACTTTTTTAAAACCAAGAAACTCTGCCTGTTAATAGCAGCCTTAAATATCTGCTGAAGCTTTGTGTAAAGCTTTGCAATCCATTTTTTTATCAATAAAAAAAAAAGTTTTTCTAGGCTTATACTATTTGTCTTCCTAGGAAAGATAAGACTGATCAAACTGAAAGATACAGCTGTACACACACAGGAAATCTTTTGGATAACTGAGGTGCCTTTTACATTAGGCAGCTGGTATGCAGGCTTAGGTCATGTCTGTAGTGTGTGGTACAGTGCTGCAGAGTTCACAAGTAAGCAGCTGTAGCCCTTAGTTCTACGTGGGCTAATTTGCTCTGACAGATGAAGTATTTCTACCTGCACAAAGGGACATGAATGAGATACACAGTCCTTCTATTCTTTCATGGATCTGGCCTTTGGTCCTTGGTGGTTTGGGATTTTTCCTCTACCTGTGTTCATTCTGACAGCTATCTCTGCGTTTACCCTTCATTTACATAACATTAAAACCAGTAATATGGAGTTTTGTGTGTGTATCAAGACTTAGAACTTGGACTAAGTTTTAGCAATGCTGAATTTCTAGACCCCTACACTTCTCTTCTTCGAAAGCAAATGTAAACAAATGGCAATAAGCTCTCTTCTTAGTGACCTTTTATTTATCTTTTAGAAAAAGTCCGCAACAGCCAAGGATCCCCAAATGCAGGGTGTTATAAAACAGAGAGGAAATGTGACCTGTTTCCATGCTAGGGACTGTGAAAAAAATACACCACAACAATTTTATGTCCTGCTGCTTGAAGAGATGTCAGCAAGACTTCTAAATTCAACAGGACAAAAAAGCAATGATAGAGGAAGTCATAAGTGTAGGATGATTTTTCAAAACATGCATCTGCATATCCATGGCATATCTGCAAGTGTCCAGTATAATGCTAGAAGGAGCTAGCTAACTTAACTGAGGTTTATATAATTTTACTGTTCATATCTCATCTAAAAATACATGTCTACAGCAAGTCCACCCTGCATGTGAAATTTTTCCTGGAGCTTGAAAAAAATGGGGTCTGAAAAGATCATGTAACATTACATGTTTTCATAACAGGAGCAAGCACATACTAAAGGAATATCTTGATAATACAGGATTCTGATGGCATTAAATTCAGAAAGCTCCTGGAACATGAGATTAGTGAAACTATTCTATTTTTGGGTTTTAGCAATTACGTCTACACAGTCCCATCCTTGTAAAAGTAGTTTTAAAATCACACAAAGCAGAAATAACCAGGTAGTGAGTCAAAGCTCTTTTGAGTTGTACAGATTAGATTGACCAGCAGTTATAGCTGTGAAGCAAAACTGTGTCCAGTCATTTAGTAAAGCTTTTATGTACTCACTTATGTAAACCTTTTTAAACTAAAAGCTTAGTAGCCATATAGATCAACTTTGAGAAAGTGAAGTCCTGGTTCCCTGCATATGAATCAGCCTAGTACCAAGGAATAATATTTAGATGGGGAATGACTCATAAAAAAATCTCTAAGGGTTGACTTCACTCACTTAGAAATACATATTTAAGTGAGAGCCAGAAAACCCATAGACTGTCTGCATGTTTTAAAAATTGAGTCAGCTCTCTGTGATGACTGCATGTCATGACATTTCAAGATTTTATGTGTAGCCTTGTGAATGGATTCCCTTCTCCCCACCCCTGATTATAACTCTAAGGTGCAAGGTAAATGTCTGCAGCATGTGCCAGCAGAAAGCTGGCTGAGGAGTAGTAGGAAAGAAGAAAGATTCAGATACCCTTAAGTTTTAGAGTTTCTAATGCAGCTCATGTTTTTCCTAGCCTTACTGCGACTCACTCTTCTTTTCAAGAAATCACATTTCTTCAGGTATTGTTTTCCTTCTCCCTTGAGATTTCTCAAATTAGTGGGAAATCACATCTAAAATAATTCTGGCTTCAAACTGTACTCTTTATAAATATTGGGACACTCTGGAAGCTGTATCTTGGGCTTTAGCACCACTTTGGAATAATAAATATTTTGATTTTATGGAGCACCAGATTGCACCAGTCCCAGAGATGTAAGGGTTTTCATGAAGCTGACCTGTCCTGAAGCAGAATCAGCAGAATTCAGTCTTGCTTCCCTTTCAAATTAGGTAGGTAAACCTTTGTGGTGCATGTCTGTAAGTGATTTCATATATTCCAAATGTAATAAAAAATATGATGACTAGAGGCCAACAGAGTGTTTACAGTCCTAAATCCTTTGACATTTTCCTTACGGATGTCTTTTAGGCATTGAAATTCATAGCAGCAATGCTGAGAATATAATAATCTGTTGAATCTGTGCCTAAGTGTATTTTGTGTTGGTGAAGAGAAGTATTTCATTTATGTGAAGGAATACACTTAGAGATACTAAAGTCATTCACTTTCGTGAAACTGAAACTCCATGATGACAAGTAGCCCTGAACAGCTGATGTAGGCTGGAGGAGGCTTTGTTTCAGGCTTTGTCTAAAGGCTATTTTTCTAGAAATGCCTCTTAAATGAAAAGGAGGGAGAACATTACACAAGAAATGTCTTCCACTGCTCTCTGCTACTGTGCTGATTTATGCTCCTATGAAAATGCCATGCTAAGGGACTTAGGTACCAGTTTACACCACTGATAAGGCAGGATTAGACATCTCTTCCTGTAACACTGCCATAAAATCTAGGAATCTAAAAGAAGCCTTGAAGCCCCTCTGTACATGTCAGCCTCCATCATTTAAGTCACTAGATTTTTTTCTTTGTGGTTTTGACAGCACAATGAACACAGTGATTATTCAGTCTGCCTTGAGCCTGCATGTCTCTCCTAGGTCTTATAATAGCCACGCTTTTCTACTTTTAACAATTTCATTTGCCTTTATATTCAGGGAAATGTGTCTGTCTTTATTGGTTTAGTATCAAGTATCAAACTTCATGAGATCCTATTTGATTGCACATATTTATAGCTGAAAACGTAAATATCTACATCTGACCATTTTACCTAGACTGACTTTACTGTCTATAGGAAGTAGAAGTATGTTACTCTCTCTGCTTTAAGTGTCCATTTTAGGAAGAAATTATTCACTCCTTTTTAGGGCATCATTCTGTTGTAGATAACTACACTGCCAGTGCTTAATTTTAGCATCTATCCTGTGTAATATATGCACAGTAGTTCTTCTCTGTCACAGGATACAGTGGCCTTTTTCCCTTTTAATGATGGATTTTCTTCCTCTTTTCTCTGGCAAGAGCCTTTTTTCATGTTTATAAAGCTTGACAAACATATTTTAGTGTAATGTATCTTGTAAAGTGAGGTCTTGTCAATATGGAAGGGTTTTGCCTGGGGCAAACAATTGTAAAACAAATGGAACTGTGAGGTTCTTTCCACCTGTCAACCACTTGAAATTTCAGGTTCAAAAATGACAGAAATTATGTCAAGGCATCAGGGTTCATAAATGCTCAAAGAGCAGAAACCTTCATATCTTGGCAGTTGTTGATAAATGCTATACTGTCCAGTGGTTTCTTTCTCATATGCAGAGATTGTTTTCAGAGATTGTACTAATGATTTAATATACACTGAAAGTTAATGACCTGACCCTAGATTCTAGGACTTGTTAAAAATTTATTCCATCTGTTAAGGCTTTATTGGAAATCAGCTCCAAGGTAACGTTCTTGATCATGCGTTAAATAGTTTCAGGGTATCTGCTGGCACAGTTCTGTACTTGAAAGAAAGCAGACAGTTCTGATATTTTGAAAGCCTGGTGCCAAAACCAGTGCTTCATAGAAAATAGGGAACTTGATTAGCAAGGAACCAGCCAAGATTTAAAGGTGCCATTATGCTTCCTGATGGCAGTCTTGAATCAAATCGTAGACTACTATGTTATAAATCAAAGCAATACAGATAGAAATCCCTACGTATATTAATGTATATTAATGGCTATCCCTATAGATAAGGATTTAGAAGACCTATGATTACTGATTACTGTATTGTGGATGGTGGATGGATAGAGGAAAATAAAAACACTCCTGTGTGCTGCTTTAGATCTTTATTTGTCATGCAATTAATATAATTTTTCTGTAGGAAGAGAACGATTGATATTACTGACAGAAATTGAAAGCATAGTAAGGTATGATGGCAGAAAAAGTGCTGTGATCATGAGGGAACTGTCATTTTTCAGAAACCAGGACTTTGTTCATAAAATGACTCAAGTGGTCATTTCAGCATCACTGCAGCTGTAACCATTCGTTTAAAGCCAGGGGGAGGTGTATTTGTCACTAGAGCTGAGTGAACCCTGGAGCACTTGACATGCAGTGCTATGAAGCAGGCCCTCAAGTGGATAAGTGACAGGCTGTTATCCGGGGTAATTTCCATTTTTTGCTTATATCAGCACGTGTAAGAGTGCTGGGAATGCATTTATAAAGAAATCCTAGTATCAGCATTATTTTCTAAGGTTCAAAAAAAATGTTGGTCTTTGCTTGTGACTGTTCCCATTTTGTGTAAATCTCCCGTATCTAGATCCAGAACATCCTTTTCAGAAACTGGCTTTGCTGTGCAATACCTTTTGAGGAGCACAGATATGATAATCATAACAGCATAAGCATAATTTAAAATAAAATAATGAAAACCATACTGAGAGCCCTTCCAGACCATCCATCATGTCACAAACCTAAACCATTCCTGACTGATGAATTTACTATTCAGATTAATACTTAACTTGGATGGATAAAAACAGTGAATGCAACATGTAATCATATGTTCTCTTTCACAAAATGTTTCCATGCACACACACAGAGTATATATAAAGTATGTGAATACCACTGCATGAGCTTCCTAACCATCTTAAATTCAAGATTATCTATATATGGTACTTTCCCTATGTGAAGATGTTTTTGATTTAATACTATGTTTAATTTAAATAAAGACATTCTTTAACAAGTTTATTTCATCTCTTATTGCCATGAATAAGTATTCTGGGTGGCCCAGACCTTTGCAAATAGAGAGTATCCACTAACATTTAGTTAAAGCTGCAACTCACTTTCCCTCTGGAAATTAATATTACAAACTAAACCACAACATTCAAAGATTATGTCTAAAGATATTTTACATGTCTATTATTTTAATTTTCTTACCTTTGAGGCTAGAGGGTCCTTTGGGGGTCTTTAGGGGGGGTGTTTCTCACAATATATGCCCCTGTATATAAACATAATCTACATAAAAACCTTTAGAATTCCTATGTTTATGTTAGGGATAAATCTTTCATATACAGACACGTCAGATTCTTATATTGACGGAAACATTCTATGGACACATGAATTAGTCCCTAAAATCTGTATTATTTACAAATTAGGCTTGCAAAAGGCTGCTAATTGAATAGTTTGCTGATGTCATATGATTTTTATATTTGCCTTTAAGAAATTAACCTCACAGTTTATTGTTAACATTTATTTAGTGAGGCAAAACAAAAGCACCCTCCTGCCTTGCAACACTGATGAACTGATGGTGTCCTGACTGGGGTGTGAAGGCACCAGAATTCTTTCCTGAGGATAATCAATCTTTCCTTGGGATAATCAATCTTTCCAGAATGAGAACTGTTTTGAAACACACCACCAAGCACAGGCACCACAGAAGACAAAGAGCAGACTTCCCAGGAAACCCTGGTCAAACACCTGCAGAGCAAAGCTTTCAAACAGGTTTTTGAAACAAACTGATCTAGTTTGGGGAAGAAAAAGATTCTGCACTTCTGGTTATCAAAAGTATTGAAGATTATTCAGGTAAGACATTCTTATGAGCATTAAAAAAAAATCTAGAATCTTCCATACATGAAAAATTTACTCTGGCTCAGGAGTTAGGTATTTTAAATTTAAATTTGCTTCTCCGTTGAGTATGGATTTGAAGTGTTAATCTTAAGAGATAAGTGGGGAATTTTATTTATTTTGTTTGCCTTTCACTTTTCTATGTACTTTATTTGGTTTGACTTCCATTTCTTTTGACAAGCATTACATTTTAAGGTGTCTTTTTTTTTTTTTTCCCCCTTCTTTATTTCTTTCTTCTTCTTTTTTTTCTTTTTTAGTGCACTGTTTTTCCAGACAGAACAACTGTGAAACCTGGAACACAAAAGGGAAGATAGAAGATGCTGCAACATTAGGAACAGATAAGAAAGTAATCTATGCTCTGTGGCATTGATGGCATCACTGTCAAATGATACTTGAGATACCCTTTGAAACTCTCCTGATATGCCTTTCATATCAGAGTTCTTTTTGGCAGCCCCAGCAAGAAGATGCAGCTTTGTTCTCAGGTCCTGTCTAGGTCTTTTCAGATCCTTCAGCAGATGCAACCAAATTTCAAGGAACAAAATCTTTAGGAAAGTCATTACATCAGAGTAAAAATAGTGTGTGTGCTCACTTTATACCTGCTAACAGAGAACTTACTCACTGGTAAGACCAAGGACATTTTTCTACATGATTCAGGCTTTGATCTGCAAAGGCAGCTGTGTAACAGGACTTCTCCAAGCATTGCAAAAGAATGAAAACTTTTCATTGCTTTCCCTTTATCATCCTATTAAGTTTGCAAAAAGGTGTCAGCTAACCAGAAACCAGTCCTTGCAGTCCTAGGCAGCACAGAGACCCCCAGGCTAAAGCCTTTGCTTCGTTTCACTGAAGCAAACTAATGCACTGCAGTTCATACTGAGGGAAGGGCTGGGTTTCTGTCAGCTCAAGTAGTTTATTAATCTCCATCACAGCAGATCTCAGGTGAAATTATGTCTCCTCCAGAATTAAACGTGAGATGAATCTATTTTGATATACCTGGTTTGGGTAATTTTCTAAATTTGAAGTAGATGGAGAATGGGAAGAAGAAGCAGAGCTTCACTAAACTAAATTAGGTGCTCAGTGAGCCTCCTGAGAAATTAATGGATAATTAAATTAAGCTTAGCTCTGCTTCATACTGTTTGCAAATAATGTGGATCATGCAAATACAGACAAGAAATCACCATTGCAAGCTGCATTTGGATCTTGCTTCTCAGACTTTCCTTGCATTGCATTTGGCTTAGTATGTTGCTGCTTACATTAACAGCAATGTTGCATCGTGCTCTGAGCTAGAGAAATACAGAATTTTTTACCTCGTGATGAATATTTGCCAAATATTTATAAATAATGTCTGAGGAGTTCAGAAGGACCAAATATCCCTGTTGTAGCATGACACAAATATGAAAGAAAACTGTCTAAACTAAAGTAGAAATTAAACACATTATATGATACTACATCATAATATAGAAATCTGCATCGCGGATGTTGTTTTTTTGCTATTCTGTCTTTAATAAGTGAAATGTTCTACTGGTATACTTAATTTTTATACTTAAACATATTATGGAATAACCACAGTAATGTATCTTTTTCTTCATATTACATTTATACTTTAAAAATATGCCTCTGTATGCACAAAGACACATGATCTACCCTTAGCAGCTGCAAGTTAATTTTGCCTCTATTTAATGAACAGTTGAATGTGATTTAATGATTACTAAATGAAAAGTAGAAGACTTCAGTGATATGTCACTATCAACATATCCTGTCTCTCTGACACGTTTGTCTTGTCTGTGATCATGCACATCCTGAAGGTGAATAGTCTTATGTTCCTTTCTGACACAGAATTACTGATCTGACAAGCAAAATTAACAGAACAGTTCAATACAAACCAAGAAAAAACACAAAGGACTTCTGCCAGTTCCTGCCACACCATGCTGTGCACACCAGTTCTTTTTCATGTCTACCAAGCTGTCAACACTGCTGATTTCTTCTAAATGAAATAATGAAGCATTTCACATGTGAAACACGAGCCTACTCTCTGCAATTAACTGAATTCCTCTATAAATTATAGATCTGCTCTGAAGTAGGAAGACAAACAGAAGGAAGACACGAAATAGTTGAGGATAATAATGCATTAGTGGGGTTTGTTAGATTGCTGGGTGTGTATCCTCAAGGAAATTGCTAGAGCTAGAAAGCATCTGCTGAAGTCAAAAGCAAATATCATTTTTTTCCAAATAAAATCATCCTTAGATCTAATACGAGAGTATTTTAATATTGTAAGACAAAACTCTTCTATTGTGATATCCTGTCACTAGGGAGCAAGGCCACTGCCCACTAGTCTGATGGAATAGTCAGATGGAAGAAAATCCACACCATTTCAGTGATGCTTGGAGCATATTTGGCAATAGAAATTTCAAATTTCCATGTATTCTTGTATTTTATTCATCTTTAGGAAATATACCAAACCAGCAGTTTTACAACTCTGCAACCAACTCAGACAGGCCTCATGTCCATCAGAAAAAAAAGCTCCCAGTTTCTTAAAAAATCCATAATGTATTACTCTTTTTCAAAAAACTACGATTATTTCACAAAAAAACCCATGTCTGCTCTATATACCAAAGTGTAAGAATTCTGACTCCCATCATCAGTCACTCCTTAGGACAGCCATTTATTGGGCCAAAAATTAAATAAACCAATGTAATTATTTTTAAATTATTGAAACCACTTACCTCTGAAGAAAGAGGATCTATAAAACTTGGTTTTCTAGACCATGCAAAACCATTGGTTAAAGAACAGTGTTTTGATCAATCTTCCTTCTAGACTCGTTTTTTCAATCCTTAAAGGTGTAATTTGCATTCTTGAATCAATACAAAGGTTCCTAATGGAAAATTAATTCTTGTAACAGGAAATGACCTTTCACATTTAATCTCAGATTTTTTCATTCTCAGTAGCTGTGAAACAAATGGATTTCTATGAAAATATTTATGAATAATTTTAATAATTTTGAGGTTTTTTCATGGAAGAGAACATGCTGATCTCACATGGATGTCAGTCAGACCACTTGTTCACCTACAGTGAAATGTTTCTGACAGACACCAAAATGAGAGGTGAACCAGGGTGTGCTTTCTATGTCCTTCATTGCTCATCACTGGCTTCCCAGTGGTTCTGTTCCTTTCTGTCTAGTCAGTATCTGCTGCCAGAACAAGTTCCAAAGCTTTAATGAATCACATAATTTTTGCAATACATCTAAGATATCCATCCTCAAGTCATTGGCTTGATCCTGTTTATCTGCCTGCACTTATTCTACCTTATTTTAACATATTTTTGTTGCTTTTGGCTGACAAAGAGTGCAAAATGATGGCAGAATGATGACAAAAATTAGAAAGCAGATATCTTGGTGTGTAAGGATGGTGGGTTTAGAGAAAGACAGAAGAGCTATTAATAAAAAAAAAAAGGGAAAAAGGGGAAAAAGCATAAAATCTTCTGTTGCTTTTACTTTAAGGCCTAATTCAGCAGTCTGGTTGTTTAGTGCATATATATACACCCAGGAGCAGACACAATACTGTGAGGTCATGAATACTATTGCCTTTTCTTTGTGACTTGAGACGTGATGCTCTCAAAGATAAATGATAGTGTTGTGCAGCCTTCATTCTGTGTGACCCTGGCTGCATGCACACAGCTATCTGGGCACTGCCTTGGGTTATAATGATGCAGTCAGTTCCTTTCACTTTATTGAAAAAACACTGCAATTTTTAGGAGCAGAGCCAAGAGTTCTTTTTCTTTGTAGTACTTGGAAGTACAGGCATGCATAAAATATTCTCAAAAACTGAAAAAATATTGCATTGTCAGAATATCTTGTTCAAATTTTTTTCAGTTCTTGGCTTAACCTTTTCTAAAATAGCACTCTCATTTGAAGATTGATTCAGTTTTGGTGGGGGATTTTTTTGGTTTTGTTACTTTTTTTTTTTCTGTATATTTTATGGCATGGTGCCTAAAACATCTAGTAATGCATGGAAACATAAATTGCATAAAACACCTGATATAAACCCAGATATTTTCTTTACTTCATTATTCCCGGTAGGTTATGAAAGTGGAAGCCCTCCCTGTGGTTCAGACAGCTGTGGATCCTGTTCACAGACAGAGAGCACAGGAGCAAACATTTTGCACAGCTGTGTAAGAAATCACAATAGCAGTACAAAGGTTTGTGGCTTGAATTAGGATGAGTATGTGTCCTGGGACTACTTTCTCATCATCTGACCCCAAAAATTTCACATTACAAGATACATAAAGTGATCCCCAGAGACTCTATGGAATTTCCATCTCTGCAGACACTGAAGACCATCCTGGACATGTTCCTGTGTAATCTGCTCTAGGGAATCCTTCTTGAGCAGAGGGGGTGGACAGGAGGATCTCTAGAGGTCCCTTCCAGCCCCTTCCATTCTGTAATTCTGTGTGATTCTGTGATTCTGCAAATTGCAAACATTCTCCCCTGCCTCCACACCACCCCAGTATTTTGACTCACAGAGAGAAGGATGGATTTTCTTAAGAAATACTGAATAAGCAAATCAATAGACAGGTTCACCAAAGTTTGGTTAAGATTCTTAAATATGCAGTGAATGTGTATGGAGTCAGAAATGGCAGCCTTATACTGTATCTGTTTTGAATCACTCTTCTGAATTTAAAAGCCACAGAAATCACAAAAACCTCTTTTAGGTCCTGACATATATTAGCTGAGTGTAGTCATTAAATTCTTGAACCTATGTCCCTTACAAATAGCAATGTGCTTGTACTTCCTTAATCTGACTGGTATGGAAATGAGTGTAATATGTAGTAAAGCATGCTATATAATGTGGTTGGAATCTCACTTTCACAAAAACTTTGTTTTAAAACAACTTAGTGAAAAATGAGTATTTAAGCAAACACACCCTGGCATAAGAAAAAGAATATGTAAATATAAAAAAAAATAAATAAAAAAAATATATATATAAAAAAATATATATATATAAAATACATATATATATATATTTTTTTATAAAAAAAATATATAAATAGAAGTACTATGTATCACTTTACCCAAATATTTCTTTGAGAAATATCTCATGAATGCTTGTATTTCATGATTTACTGATTGTTGTTAAAACCTATACATTTGGTTACAGGAGACTTTTCATCTCTATCTTATATCTTGAATCTAAAGTCCAGTGTTTGTTCTGGGTATACAATAAGATTAAATATTTTTCACATTTGAACCAAACATCCCACTAAAGATAATCTTCTTAGATTGTGGTAGATAATTTTGCTGCTTTGTGTTGTGGTTCAGACTTATATAAGAAAGATGTGAAACAGAGTGAGGGGATGCTTGGGATTTACAAGGAAGTAATGGTTCCTCTCATGGAAGGTTTCAAGAAATTGCCTGGAAGTTGTTAGCTTCACAGTTTTGAGATTTGGTGGGGGGTTTTTGGTTTGTGGGGGTTTTTTTGTCTGTTTTGTTGGTTGGTTTGGGTTTTTTTTTTTTTGAGAAAGAGTTGGAAAATTTTTTCCTACTTTATCTGTTTTTAGAAATAACTGTTTTTTTTATTTAATTTAATATTTTCACACGTGTTTTTCTTTGGTCTAAATTTGCTACCTCTGTATTCTAAAATAAGTGTTCTTACACTGATCTAAAGAAGTGCTTAATCAGATGATGTGTGTGTGGTTTTGAATATTGCTTCTTACGTAATTTAAGGAAAAACAGTCCACAATTGTTATGTATTAGAAATAAATTAAAAGATGGAGAGCCCTTATAAGGTACTGTGGCCCATCTAGGAAAGCCACAGGCCAGTGAAATCAAGAGAAACTCATCATCTAAATATGGTTATTTTTATTCTTCAGTGTAAAACTGAACATGCAGATGACTCCTTCAATTAAATTTTGAGATGCTTAAGTGAGAAGCAGATAGGAAGTGGAGCTGTAGTGCAATTCCAAGATCTATATTTCATCTGTGAAAATGTCTGCTGAGAGTGGGCTGCTGTGTAATTAGTTACTAGGGAAAAGTGGGTGAAAAATACCCATGAAATGGAATTTCTATGAGGCTGAAAAACCCTGTTGTGCTGTAAGAATGCTCTTCATAAGATACAGCTATGTATTATAATGCAGCTGAAAAAAATCACTTTATACTTGTGAGACTCAACTAAACAATGCACAGGGCAGAAGTTAGGTGGCAAGTATCTGATGGCTATTCATGTGCATAGTGATATTTTCAGTAGTTTCTGCTACAGAAGATATTTACCTGCATGTACCTTACATACATTCATTATTAATCTTTGTATTTCTTTCAAAGTGGTATTAAGCTTTTTTGTCTAAATTAATGGCATCACAGGTTTGTAGTGCCAGTAGCCTGGTCATCCCTCAGTCTGAGATCACTTCAAAATGTGGAATAGTTGTATTTTATTTGAGCACTCTGAAAAAATGTGGGGCTATGGGTCCAGCCTCTGCAAGAGAAAGAGCCTATTACATATGTAGAGGCAGCCTTAAAAATGGTCTGACAACTATCTTAAAAGAAGTAGCTCATTAAATAAAAAATAAAAAAAAATTTAAAAAAAAGAAAGAAAAAAAGAGATGAAGCTGTAATTTTTACTCTTACTGATTTAAAGTTCATATTATTAAAGCTGAGGTTAAAAATTAGTTGATTTAAAGAATGTACTCTGTCACAATTTGAGGGAGAAAAGAAACACCATGGATAAGATTCTTCTTCTCTCATAAATGGAAAAATGAAACACTTTATTATAATAAAATGTAACCAATCAACCTATTGTTCCACATTACAGAATTGAATATATACGACTATTTTTAAGCTCAGTGTTCTTCTAATTTACATAAAACTAATTCCTTTAACGTTCAAAAATTAATTCCTGAGAATTCCCTAAAAACTGGAAATAGATTAATTCTCTCAAGTTAGATCTTTGATGTATATGGAAGGAAAAATCCACCAGAAATTTTGCCTGCACATCACACAAGCTCTACTTCATCTACACTTTTTATAAGTAAATTTTCTGTTACTCTCTTCTCCCCAAGTCAAAATGGGAAAATATGTTGCATATGCCCATCCCAGTGACTTGATGTTTATGCAGCATGTCATATGTCATAATGGGCAGCTATAAATAAATTGGTTTTGAAAGAAATTCAGATGAAGCTAAGGGCCAGATCCAAAAAAAGATTCATGTGCCTTAAGAAAGACTTGGCAGAATTTAGGCCCCTGGTGATCCTGAGAACCAGCATTTACTTAACCCTAGAGATGCTCAAAAGCTACAGTAATGTCTAATTTTGAACATTACTTTTTACTGAATACTGTAGCCTGCTCCTGTGTATCCACAGCATTACCCCAGTTTAACTCAATGATTGTGCCTTTAAGCAATTACCTCATGCTTAGTACATGTTGTCTGCATCATAAAATGTTACTAAACCCATCAAGCTAGGAAAAAAACCCCACTTCTCTTTCAGGGGAAGCAGATGAGTCAGGGGATAATGTTTCCTCATGTTTTCTTCTCTGTCCCAAGTCATGGTTTCAAGTAATGTCTCCATTTCAGAGAAAAGATGGAAAAACACTACTTGGGCCAGGTAGGGTGGTGAGGAGATGAGTCAGTGAGGAGGAAAAAAAAGTGGACTAAAACTATCCCAGAGAACAGAGAGTATCAAGGCTCTGCCCATCTTGTCTGAGTGATGTAACACCTGAGCTACTGTGAAAAAGGCAGCTCTGACATTTCAGATCAGGTGTTAAAATTCCTTTGAATTAAATTTCTTTCAAAAGGAAGGGAGTACATTTTAAGCTCCACAAGAGAG
Organism: Heliangelus exortis; assembly: GCF_036169615.1. NCBI lineage: Eukaryota > Metazoa > Chordata > Aves > Apodiformes > Trochilidae > Heliangelus > Heliangelus exortis. Next base: position 24,931,752 of record NC_092422.1, on the reverse strand, counting down.
GTCCAAGGGTGAATACAGAGGCAAATAATCACAGTCCTGACTACCACAAGTTGGGCAGAAAATTGGTGTCTCACCCATCAATTCTAAGGTGGTCAGATCCAAATAACTGGATGTGGCTGGAAGATCCTACTATATTGGTTAGAAACCTTCTTCTTTTTCTGGCATTGGAAAGATCAGTATTCAGGAATTCTGTTCCCCTTTCAACTGGGGTGCTATGGTAAGTGTTGATTCAGAGCTTTATCTTGAGTCTGTTCTTTAAAAGAACCTGTAAAAGCAGTGTGCTGTTTCATGTTAATCTTTCTTAATGGCATTTTTTCTTCCTTAGTCACGCTGACACCTCAAAGAACATTCTGTTTCTGTTGGATTCTAATCATAATTTAAGTGCAAGAAATTTGACATGCTTTTTTTTTGAGGACTTTTATTCAGGCTTCAAATTTTTCCAGTGCCTAACAATCTTCAAAGGCAAGAGCAAATATGTACAAGATGGCTGTAAAATACAGATACAAGTATGCAAAAAAACCCCCAAAAAAACTAAAACAAAAATTTGAGCCTTTCTATTATATTTTGGTCACTTTGTCTATCTAAATTCCTTGGCAATCAGAACTACATGCCAGATTACTTCAAAAAGGTCCCTTGTCACAACAAGAGATTTATCAGGAACAATTCAGCTCAATTTCAAAGTGCTTTTCCTTGCTTTACCTCCTATACCCTGGCATTGATGGAGTTCTCTCCAGCTTCCATCTCAGTTCTTACAGGCCTAAGTAATTGATGAAAGATATTACAAATCATATGAATCAAACCTCTAGTTCCATTTTACCTGTCCAGTATGTGTCACAGCAGACTAAATATTTCATCTTACCCAGTAACTGAAGGCTGGAGAACAGCAAAATGGAGAAAAAGCCAGCAGACACGTGGTAGGTTATATAGTGCTGTCAAGAATCAACTCAGGATTGTGCAAAACTGGAGAAATAGATTGTAAAATGTATGATGGACTCAGCATTGGCAAGGTCTATTTGTGTTGGCAGGTGGGGTAACAATCATCTCATCTACATTTGGACAAAATTATTTGATAATTTACTTAATCAACATAATTTTGATACAAATGCAGGTTGCTGGTCATCTGCTCAATTTTAAAATTTTAATTTAAATATTACTGCCTGTCCTTTGGCAATACAGAAAATTCAGGAAATGTAGGACTACCCAAGAATTTGGCTATTTAAAACTAAGTGACTGCAACCATTTATTCAAGAGATGCCCAAATCCCAGCCTGAGCATGGGACACCCATGAAATTGGAGTACTTGGTATAATGGAAAAGCATAAAAGCTTTCTCTTGTCAGAAGTGGATCTTTCTGTAAATCCAGTTTAAGCCTTTTTCAATCTGTGTGGAAGCAACAAATGGCTGATGAAAAAAGGATGTTTCAAACCTGAAGTACACATAATTAATCACTTAATTTCCTTTCTTCCTCTTCCCTGTTGTCACTTTACGTGAACATTATAATAAATCAATCCCAAAAGTATTTTTAAAGCACTTCATTATTTCTTAAGCATTCAGCCTAGAAAACATCTGGATAGCAAGGGGCATGTCAAAAACACTACAGATACAGAGGAGATAACTGATGATGAGAGGTGAGTATAAAGAATGTAATTCCAATATTTGAATTACCTCTGAAATGTAGGTTCCTCTTCCTGATTCTGGGCTGCTATGCAGTGAAGTCAATAAGGCAAAGGAGTTTCTGACTGCTGATAAAATCTTACTGTAAATCTAAGCAACATTAAATAAAATCTTTACATAATGTCTCATAATACACAACAGAAATGTATGCATATGAAAATGCCATGCAAATTTATTAAAAAAAAGGAAATTATATTTTCTTAAAGTACTCTTTATCTGTCCATTCCAAAGTAATTGATTAATTCAGAATGCTAGTTTATGAATATAGAATGATGATGCCATGACAGATAAAATGAAAATACATTCAAGTGAAAGGAAAATAACCAGTTCCTTTCAAGTTGGGCAGTTTCCTTTCAAGTCCCACTTTACCACACTTAGAAATAGCTGAGCCAAGCATTAAATTCAAATATTAAAGTTTCCTCAGCTTTTCAAAGATATGATAGCCTTACAGTTCTGTGATGAAATATGCCCAGCTCTCTCTAAAGTTTATGGAGTTAGAATATTGATATGTATAATTTTGACTATAATTTAAACTGTTGTAGTTGGATATGTATGTATATATTTATATGTGTGTATATACATATATATATCACCTAGGGAACTGGAGTTCTCTGTAGTGGGAATGATTAAAAGACTGACAGATCAAAGTAGTTCTGAATCCAAAACAACCTCCATGAGACTGAAGTTATTTAATAAAAATTCAGTGGTAGTATGTCTTAATCATTTTCAGTCATTATCACTGTGTGTTTAATGCAGTCAGGCCTTATCAATCAAGTCCTAGACCACCTTGGAGCACCTTGGAGGTGATCCCATATTTTTAGCATTGATGACTACAGGCCCTGATGGTCTTAGCTGCCAAGGTCAAGGTGATCAGGTTCACAAGCATAAAAAAAGCCAGAACAGAAGTGATTAAGTGCATAATTGGGTGCTCAGCTCCACTCACTCTCAAATCCAGAATCTTGCCTATTTGTAAGATGCTTGACCTTCTGGAGTGTTCCCAGTCTTTGACATCCACCCTGGACTATGCACTGCACAACAGAGGCAAAAGGAATAATATCCCCAGGTCACAGCAGATGCCTCATTCTGTTGTGGGCTCTTTAAAACAAGTTCAGTTTTTCCCTTTCTCCCCCTGTCTCTCATGGCTGTGCTTTTTCATTGTCTAATAGCTGGCCATCAGCAAGTGTAATTCTCATCAGCAAATGTAATTTTTAGGTGTCTCCTTGCAATTTGCACTTATATTTTCAAGGCCTTTGCTTTAATCCTACACTTACAATGTACAGCTAAATATTATTTTTTTTTTAAATAGATCTCAAGGTATACCTCCCACAGTAATTCAAGGTGTACCTCCCACAGTAATTTCTTCTAACAAGTTGGTAACAAGCCTAAAAGTCCAGGACCAGGACGTTGCAGCAAGACCATAAAGCAGTTAGGATAAGGTCTGTTGCTAGGAGGGTGATACCAGTCCTGCTACCTTATACAATTGGGCTCCATTAGTGGGCTTCTCTTTTGGTTCAAACTAAGGTAATTTTAAATGGGTACAATATATTTTAATTTAATTTAATTTTAATGGGTACAACAGGCCACTGCTGTAGCTGCACAATTATTGTACAGGGAGTTTTCTTATCCCTGATGAGTCTTTGATGTAAACACTTTAAAAATACAAAAATTTGTCTCTTGAATCAATTTTTTTTTTCTTTCTCCCTGCTATGTTGCAACATTTTGTCAATTAACCTCACCATATGCCTGACATACACCTAAAAGATAAGAATACTTATCAGGTCGTCTCCTGGTGCATGATGGAAACAATAAAGGTAGCAGGACACCCAAAAAGAGTAAAAGATAAGGATGACTCATCTCCGGGAAGTCGGGAAATCTGTATGTATCAGGGACTTATGCAAAAAGGGGACCCCTTTTCTTTTCCTGTATAAAAATCGCCCCAGAAGAACCGAAGCAGTTGCAGCTCAGAGCAGCCAGTAGCTCGGTGGAGCCAGCAGCTCAGAAGGACACGTGGAAGCCAGCTCCTGTGACTACAAACTCCAGCCAGCTCGGCGCAAAAAGGCGGGAAGCAGCCCTGAAGGCCCAAGCGGAAAGCGGCGAGGCGGCTTTCCTCTAGACCCCCCCTCTCTCGGCACTTCGGCTTCAGCTGCGGGACAGAGGCGGCAGGGGCGACAGACCCTACGCACCCGACCACAGCCAGAGGCCAAGGCCGGCGGGCGGTAATAACATCTTAATTACCCTCTTTCTTTTCTCTTCTTAACGACTCTTCTCCCCAAAGTAACTAATTGTATAATTCCTAAATAAATCCTTTGAACTTGTTTAAATCATAAAGCCTGGTTATTTTTGTAAACTCACGCGTCGTCTATGAGTAGTGGCTGAAATTTCCTCGCAAACAAAATATAAATAATAACTCGGATCGTGACAGTCTTGTTCTCTGGTCTGCTCAGTTTCATGCACCTTTTAACACCGAGGCCACATAGCAGAAGAGAGGTAAATTCTAAACTGGTTGTCAATACCTACCTGGCACTTCTGGAACATGCACCACTGAGGCTTCTCTTTTGGAATACCCTGACTGCAGTAATGCAGTGAGTTTCCCATGGGGGAGATTCTTTCTATTCCCCAATCATGAAGCTGGAAGGGTAAGATCAGTTGTGAATAAGAAGAGATAGAACTGGGATTTTCACAAAGAGGACTAGTGTATATCCAGTATCCATGAATATATTTTTAATTTTTTTTCATTTTAAGTCAGTTGGGACATAATGTAAAGGCTTTGTGTGTTGTGAGAGTTTTGGGGTAGTAGCCAGAGCTGAGGTGCATGTAGGCAAATAAACTCTGTGGCACAAATAGAAAACTTTTAAGAATGACATAAAGCTGCAAGCCTGTTCTAAAATGACTGGTTGGTTAATTTTAATAAAAAAAAACAAACCCTAGACCACTGGGATGTGATAAATTAATGGCTGCTGAATTTTCTCCCAGGCTTGCTTCTGCCTGTCTGCTAGGGAATCTGTTTTGTTGGTAATGCCTTGAAATGTATCACGTTTATGTCACAGATTTGTTTGAGGACATGTTCAGGTGAGTTGAAGGTGTCTTCAGGGTCAACTAGAAGAATCAGATGTATGTATATATGTATGTATACAGATGATGGGTATATCTTAATGGCAGTCATTGATTATCAAGCTTTCCCACTTCAGCATTCTCTAGAGCCTCTTTTTTTTTCGCATAAGGGGGTGTCATTGTTCACTGCTGTGAAAGATCATTGGGTAACTGTGTCTCAATAGGTTCTTAATACTAAATCTATCCTAACAGAGTTTAAACATTATATTCTGTATCTTTAGTTAAAAGCAAACACAATGGTGGTACCAACCTTCACTTTCACAAGAAGGGGTACAAGTCATAATGTCTGAATAGGGTCTTTTTTAATCAAATATGACATTTTAGTTTGATGTATAATTTATTCCCATAGTTTAGAATATACATGTTACACTATAACAAGAGCTCTGTAGGGTAGCCCCCCCAAAAAAGCTAAAAAAGAAAAGAAAAAAAATTATATTGCTCAAAAGTCTTTCTTTTGCTGCTAGAAGTGGGTGGACTGGAAAAAAAAATGAAATAAAATGAAGTGTTACTTTTTTATGAGTTTAAATAAATCACTTCTTCCTTAAAATCATTTTCAATCACCTAAAGTGAGTATTTAATAAGAAACCCTTGTCAAATAAGAAAGCACAAAAGATTATTTTTAAAGGTTTTACGTACAACATTCATACGTACTTAAAAATAATTTGAAATACATAATGTTGAAGAAAATACAGTGCAGTCACTGTAATAAATGTTTTGATGTAAATTCTATATCATTACACTACAAAGCACTAAATAATGAATTTGACAGTAAATCATAACCCTAAATTCTATCTGGAATAAAAAGAATAAAGAATAAGAAAAGAAAGAATAAAAATAATTGTGAGAATAAATTCTGTCATATGCAAACTGAAGAATAGGCTCTGTTATAATTCTTTGCATAAGACATTTAAACCATACAGAATAAAGTGAAATCTGTTCTAAACCAGACATATATATTTAACTTACTATTCATAGGGACAGTGTTGGGTGGGTTGTTTTTTTTTCCCTTTTAATTTGAATCAGATTCCTTTTGTACCCTGATTTGTAGAAATAGTTCATACCAATCTCACAATGTCAAGCTGGAAGTGGTGTTTAATTGGTACACTTAGGCATTTGATAAATGCATTTTTCTGAACATACCTTTGTTTGAAATTCTTAAAAATGCTAAATGAAAATTCAGGAAAGAAACCATGTAATTTGTTTGCAAATGCAATTATTTCTTTTGATTTTAAGTAGTTAATTATATTTTTATGCTTCCTTGACAAATGATTCCTCTCCTATCCCAATTTAATAGCATATCCCCAGTTGGGAGGGACCTGTGAATACTGCCAACTCCATACAGGGCAACCTAAAAGTTAAACCACATATATAAGAGCATTGCCCGACTGCTTATTAAGTACTGTTCAACAGTTTACTGCATAGTTCACCCTCTCAGTGAAGAACTTATTTCTAGTGTCCAATCTGAACTTCCCCTGATGCAGCTTTAAGCCATTCCATCCCATCCTCAAGAGGAAGCTGTGGGAAGCAGTGAGGTCACCTCCCAATCCCCTTTCCTCCAAACCAAGTATCCTCAGCTGTTCCTCAGTTGTCTTGCCCTCTAGTCCTTTCACCATCTTTGTTGCCATCCTTTGGATATTTTGTAATATTTTTATATCTTTATATTGTGGAGTGGAAAATGAATGTACTACTCAAGGTGAGGCTGCACCAATGCTGACAATAATGGGATATCACTTCTTTAACTGGGTAGCTAAATGGTGCCTAATGCACCTCAGGACACAGTTGACTCTTTTGGCCTCCAGGGCATATTGTTTACTCTGATTGAGGTTGACATTGATGTAGGCTACTAATTAAAATGAGTCTAAACTAGAAAAATCACTTAAGAGAGAAGAAAGAGACATGTAGAATACCAGAAAAAAAACAGTCATGTCCAGAGCCTTCCTTTCATCCATTAGGTGAGTAACCTTGTGTACTGGGTTTGTTTGGTAGGATTTTGGAAGCAGGGGGGCTACAAGGGTAGATTCTGTGAGAAGCTTCTAGAAGCTTTCAACCATGTCCAACAGAGACGGACACCTGGCTTCAAGACCAACCAACTGCTGACCAAGACTGAGCCCATCGTGGCAGCGGTAGGGATAACTTCTTTAAGAAAGGAGGAAAAAAAAGTCTAGACAACTGCAGCCAAAGAGAACTGTGAGAAAATGTGAGAGAAACAACTCTGCAAACACCAAGGTCAGTGAAGAAGAAGGAGGAAGAGGTACTTCAGGCACCTGTGCAGAGATTTCCCTGCAGCCCATGATGAAGACCATGGTGAAGAAGCCCATCCCCTTCCACCATGGAAGTAAATGGCACAGCACATCAACATGAAACCCGTGGAGAACCCCACATCAGATGTCTCAAAGAGGCTGTGACCCTGTGGAAAGCCCCATACTGAACCAGATTTGCTGGCAGGAAGTCTGTGGGAAAGACTCATGTTGCAGAATTTTGTGGAGGATTGTCTTCCATTGGAGGGACCTCATGCTGGAGCAGGGGAAGAGTGTGAGGAGTCCTCCCTCTGAGGAGGAAGGAGTGGCAAAGATGTGGGGTGAACTGAATACAACCCCCATTCCCCATCCTCCTGCATTGCTTGGGAGGAGGGGGTAGATAGTCAGGAGTAACCTTAAAGCTGGGAAGGATAGAAGAGATGGGGAAGGTGTTTTTAATCATTGGTTTTATTTCTCTTTGCCATACTCTGATATGATTTGCAAAAAATTAAATTTATTTCCTTAAGTTGAATCTGTTTTATCTGTGACAGTAATTAGTGAGTGATCTCTCCCTGTCCCTATCTGACCCATGAATTTTTCATTATATTTTCTCTCCCCTGTCCAGCTGAGTGGGGGAGTGATAGAGGCACTTTGGTGTGCACCTGGTATCCAGAAAGGGTCAACCCATCACACTTTGTCATAAAAATAAATCAAGTTAGTAAGGTGTGATTTTCCTGTCATGGACCCACACTGGCTTTGAGCAATGACTGCATTGTGTTTGGAGTGTTTTTTGATAACTCCCTGAATAATTTTCTCCATAATTTTACCAGGTACCAAAGTGAGACTGAGAGGCCTATAATTATCAGAGTCTTCTTTCTTGCCCTGTTGAAAACTGGAATAACATTTCCTAGCTTTCAGTCAACTGGGACCTCTCAAGATACCCAAGCCTGTTAATAAATTACAGATAAGTCTCACAATAACATAGAGCAGCTCTTTCAGTACCCTGGGATGAATCCCACAGACATGTGCTATCAGCTGCAGCAGTGAATTCCAATTTATATTAAAAAACTACCTGAGAAAAGACATGAGTAAAAAGCCAGTAATAAGAGATGCAGGTAATTTAAGCTTTTTCAGGTCTTAAAGTGTAGGCCATTGGCACAGAAATGAGCTTTGCTACTGCCGTAAGAAATTACTTCAGTAAGTTATGTTCCCGGCCTTTGCCTCAGTTTCCCCTACCCCTCCTTTTCTTCTTCACTTGAAAAAATCCACAAGGATCATCCTTCCCAGAGCATGCTGACAGTATAGCCCCATGAGACCTTTACTCAAATAAGTATATATTGATCACAAATAATGGTAATTTGAGACCAAGAATCTTTTTAAAAGGGTATTTCTTTCTGCTGCCTCAAATTATTCTTATTACCTCACTCATCTTTTCCTTCTTAGGAGAAAGAGGAGAAACTGAAGGCATGACAGGGATGGCTCTTAATGATACTATTCTATTCAACAACATAAAATCAATCTTAACTTTTATTAAATGAATCTTTCCTAATTGGTCCTTGGTGATGCAACTTTGAGAGCACAGTGATGTAGGAGAGCTTGAAATCTGATTGGGTACCAGGCCAGAAAATTAAAGATAAAAGCTCATCTGTGAAAAACAGTGAAAAGTTCCTCACACCTATGCAAGTGCAAGTTATCAGAAGGAGGAAAAGCTCACATAGGCAAATGGACTAGTCAGGTATGGTCATGTGTTTCTGGGTGGATTCTCTGGTTCTTATTTCTGTGAAACCAGAAATTAATGGTACAGTGGTCTCACAATCAGATTCCACTTCATCACCGTGGATAGGAGTAAATCATCAATTCTCACTAGGTAGCCAAGCCAAAATCACACACAAAATGACTGGGAGTGTGTCCTTGACTGGCTGCAGGTCATGACTCAAGCACAAAGCATGGAGAATTTTTTAATCTGTAGTTCATTTAGCCATTGCCCCAAGCTGTTCCCTTGGAAGAGAAAAAGTATTTCATGACAAAGAGAGAGAAAAGAGCTCTAGAATGCAAAGAAAGAACAATTAGAAAAAAATACAGAGGGTTTGCTGTTCTCTGTTCCCTGCTCACAGACTAGAAGCTGTTCTCTTGGCAGCCCTCAGTCCAGTCCAACCCATCTGGATATACCTAAACCATTTGTGATAGAAAACTAACACTTAGTGATAATGATTTCCCCCTTGCCAGAAAACCTCTAGTTATGATGTTTTATCTTTAGAACATCTTTGTCTCACATGCATTTTTCTGCTGAAAGTTTAAATCTAAATATAAGTAACTGTTCATGTTCCTCCAAAATCTAACTCAGTAGGCAATAAGGTCTTCTTGTAAGCAACCAAAGAACAGCAGATGCTGTGTATGTCTACAGGTTTTTCTACTTATTCAAGTAAGTGGTCTGGATTTTTACTTTATTCAGAGTTAGAAATCACTCAACAGATCTAAAAGTAAGCCAACCCTACTGGGGTACTGAAATATTGAAAGATATCCATAATTGTGAACAGTCACTTTTGGAGGTTCTGACTAATGTACGTATCTTAAAGTACTTTAATGTTCCACGACCCTTCTGGATATGCTTCAGTGGCACCTGCCCCAGGTGATCCTGCTTTGCCAGGAGGGTTGGACACAATGATCTCCAGGGTTCCCTTCCAAACCCTACCATTCTATGATTCTATGGTCTTGTTATCACACACTTTTTACTCCAAGGAAGTCACTGGATAGTCCAAAATTTGTTCCCCACTAGGCTTGTCAATAATTTTCAATGTTACCTGTTCTTAGCTCTAACTGTTTAATCCTTCACACATAGGTAAACAAATGTATGAAGGTCCTTACCAAACTTTTTGAGCTTTATGGAACATTTTAAACATGTGTCTTATCCTGTCTTTTAGAATAGAGGAGATACAGGAGACTGTTCAACACAGAATTTTATCTAGTGTTATCTATGAGATTTCAAATCCTCCTCTCATTTATTCCTACATACCTAAGGCGTAAATTCCCTAAAGTGAATAGGATAATCCTGCTGTAAACAGGAAGAGAAACATGCTTTTTTAGTTCTTGTAAATATTCCCTCTAGAAAATACTTTTTAAAGTACAGAGGTGATCGAACTTTGGTTCTGAAATGTTTTCATTATAGAACAAATAGTCTTTAAGAAATGCTTTTTAACTTTTTCTCTGTACTGTTCAAAATTACTCTGTGGGAACTAGCTCTTAAAAAAACCCCAAAACAAAACAAAGGAAACTGAAATCTCCTTCTCCCCCAGAACCTTAGGGGTTCAAATTAAGTCAATCAAAATCAAGACCTTTTGTGGGCTGAGAGTAAATGCTGTTTTCTTATGCAATCTGTGACCTCAAATAGGCTGTTTTCTTTCTAATCTCATGCTTTACATGCTGTGAGGAATGAAATGCATTTAATATTTTGACTCAGCCTCCCTTTATAACTACATGAAAGAACTGATGAAAACTGCAGGTGAAATTTAGTGGGAAAGAATAAAAGAAAAAGAGGTCTCATGCACATTCCCTTATTCCTTAGGGCTCTTGAAAGTGTACACACAGCATGAGAGATTACCTACTGTGTTAAAATTCAAGCTTTAGAAAGAAATTAAGTTCCAAAATGATAAGAAGGGTAGATAAACACTTTTTATTTGGTTAGAGCAGACGATCGTCTTCACGTGACTCTAGGAATACCTCTTCAGTGGTAATTAGAGCAGAGCATAGGAGGAGAAAGGAGAAAGGAGAAAGGAGAAAGGAGAAAGGAGAAAGGAGAAAGGAGAAAGGAGGAAGAAGAAAGGAGAAAGGAGAAAGGAGAAAAGAGGAGAGGAGAGGAGAGGAGAGGAGAGGAGAGGAGAGGAGAGGAGAGGAGAGGAGAGGAGAGGAGAGGAGAGGAGAGGAGAGGAGAGGAGAGGAGAGGAGAGGAGAAGAGAAGAGAAGAGAAGAGAAAAGAGAAGAGAAGAGAAGAGAAGAGAAGAGAAGAGAAGAGAAGAGAAGAGAAGAGAAGAGAAGAGAAGAACAGATAAATATTTCAGCTGGAAGAGACCCAGCAGCGATTCTACAGTCCAACAGCCTAAAGAGAAGCACTGTCTAAACAGAAGCAAAGCCTTTGGATGAGGGCACTTGCACCATTTTCCTCTGACATGTGGGATGCCCCAACTCCTCTTTACACTGATTGCCAAAGAAGATGCAATGATTATTTCCTTACTTCTCAGGGAAGTTCTCTTCTGGACCATTTATGTGTATACCTGTGCCTGATAAAAATGTGGTAGGGCTCTGGAAGAAATGTAATTACTTTTAGCCACAGCTGCTCTTTGAAACAAGATGGATTCATTATATCAATACTGGTAAAAGAAATGTGTTCAGAACCCCAGCCTGAAACAAAGCAGTTCATAAACACCTGCTGAACTATTTTATCTACGAAACAGAGTGTATACATGATGACAGGGTACAGGGAACATGTATGCATAGCTACTGAACTTGGCAATGCATGAAAGCCATTTGAAGGAACATTCAAATAATTTCAAAGCATATGTGAATATTTCTAGCATTCATGAAAGCTTCTAGACACTAGTCCAATTAGCTAGTGGAAGTGTTACCATAGAATACCTGGAGGTTGTCTAGCTGTGACAACTACTATGTTGGAACCTGCATTTTCCTCTGTTATCCTCAACATTTCTATGTAAACATCAATCTACCACTTTTTGTTGTTCCTCATTGCTTTGCTTCCCCTACCCTTTATAATATTTTCTCCCCTACACTGCTTTTAGTATAACAATTTATCTCACTTTTCTTGGCAGTTCAGATTTTTCAGCCATGTGCAACTCCTCTACTGTACTCCCATATATATATGTATGATTCTTCTCCTCACCTATGTCCATCTTTTTTTTCTTCCCAGCTGAGAAAGAAGAGGTTGTTCTTCCATTTTCATCTTCTCAATACTCACTGTTGACATTGTTGGCCATTTGTTAGTGCTCAGAAACTGAGGTGCATTAAATTGAAGATGGATACATATGTCATAGAATTATGCTAGCTGCCTGTATCTTAGACTTCATAAGAAATGGGAAAAAATCTAATGCAAACCAGCTTTCTGAGACAGTGAAAAGAAATCTGTTACGGAAATTTCTCATATTTCCTCACTGAGCTTGTGCTACAGACTCCACAACAGTAGGATTTTCTTACTGTACTAATGGCTGTATAAAGTTCTGCCCAACACTCCAGGTAACATTGTCATGGCTCTTTTCATTATGACAAAATGATGTCTCCAGTCTAATTTTTCTCCATCTTCCCATGAAGATATTATAAAATCATGGAATGATTTGAGTTGGAAAGGATGAAGATAATCTAGGCCAACCATTGGCAGGAACATCTTTCACTAGATCAATATGATCAAAGCCCCATTGAACCTGCTTCGAATATTTTGAGCTATGGCAACTTGTTCCAATGTTTCACCACCCTCAGTATAAAAAATTTCTTCCTTATGTTCAAACTAAACCTATCCAGTTCAAAATTAAAATCATTGCTCTTTTTTTTCTGTCACTACAGACCTGTGTCTTTCTTGTAAGCCCCGTTATGTATCGACAGGCCCCCACAAGATAGATCTCCCTGCAGCTTTCTATTCTCCAGGCTGAACAACTTGAAACTCTCTTAATCTTTCCTCACAGGAGAGAGGTGCTCCAGCCCTCTGATCCCCTTTGTGGCCCTCCTCTTGACTTGCTCCTTGAGATCCATGTCTTTCCTGTACTGAGGACTTCAGAACTGTACACAGGTGGGGTCTCACTGAAGTGGAGCAGAGGGCACAATCACCTCCCTCAACCTGCTGGCCACGCTTCTTTGGATGCAGATCAGGATGAAGTTGGATTTCTGGTCTGCAAGTGCACACAGAAATCTTTATCTTCATGGAAAAGTTAATGGGCCAGAAGTGAACTTTGTAGATAGGGGCAGAGCATGGGAGATAAAGTCATAAAGAGATTTTTCCGATGTCATGTTGTCAGTAAAGGTGTAGTAGTTTCCCAGCACACACATGTGCTAAGTTTTTTTATTTCTTTGGTGTTCTGACATCACCAATCAAGATCTCACGGAGAGGCTGTACCCTGGCATCCTAATTTTTAGCTGTCTTTTTACACTGCAATATGTCAACTTTTTCTAAAAATGATTGTACAACATGCTTTTCACTCCACACAACAAAGCACAAAATATTGCGGTCACCTCTGGTTTATTGATTTATTTGTTTTTCAGCATAGTCAGTCCTTCTTCTGTCAGGAAAAATTATATAACATGAGTACTATCACATATATTGGTAGCACTCATCAAACTAAAATTCAAATACATCCTAAAAGAAGATTGATTGTAATAAGTATTGAAGGAATGGAATGAGGGATGAATATAACTCAGTGGCTGTTTTTTGTTCTGTATCTTCATGTCTTGCATTATTCTTGCATGTCTTTTGACAAAGAATGGACCTGGAATTCCTGTAGCTGAAAGGAATGGATAAGTTATAGCACATAATATTTTTCAAACAACAGAAAAATTGAAAGCCAATCATAGGTGTTAATAATTTAATTATCCTTCAAAAAACCCACAACTACTGCATATTTATTAGAAATCTGTGTTGCTCTTTTGTGAGCTTTTCAAAATTATCTGGAATCTTTACCATATAATAAGAATTAGTGGCCTCCTTACTGACAATAAACTTGAATTTGCTCTTACATGATTGTCTTTCTGGAGTGAAATATGTTACACTTATGACACACATCAAGGCTCCAAATATATTTGACAGGAGTACATAAAGAGCTGACAACATTGAAATATTTATCTTTTCGTAGAAAAAAATTTTCCAGAAATATTTTTTTAATACAAGTCATGTATAATGGCTAAATAAAAATCAAAGACATAATCTCCCTGTAGTCTTTCTCTCTTTGCCTCTCAACATAGTTGTCATATCTTCACTGGGTTATATCACTTTGCCTGTGTAATTTGTCAAATAAAACATTGTGCTTGCACCTAACCCTTGGTGGTTGGACGTAGTTCTTAAGGATCTGAATTTTAAGTTACATCAACCAATCGGGTGCATCATAACAGCTTGTTAAGGCTGTTGGTCCCCATTAACTATAAGGAAATACTACATTACCTTAGACTAGATCCTTAACCAAGCTTTCCAATGATGAACCCCAAACAAAGTTTAGTGAGTAAGAGCAGTTATGCTACTCAAGAAGATTAAAAATGTTTCTTACATGTAAGTAATTTAAAGTCCACTTTTTTTGATCAGCAGCAATGAAGGCTTTCAGAGCAGAATCCTGACATTTCCCTCAAATGTTATTTTGTTTCTTTTCTTGACTTATTTATTTTAACATATAAAACATAGAGAAATGTGCATGTTGGTTCTGTTTCTTAGCGACAACTTGTCATGGATGGGGTGGGGTGGACACTTACTTTACACTAGAAAGAGACTGCAGAATCTAAAGGGCCTCATTTCTTCATATGAGCTATTAACTCACAATTACAACGAAATCATGTCTGGTCTTTACCTATTCTCAGCCAGTCCTAGGCCAATGACAACAAAGGAAAATTTTCCAGATTGTTCCCTAATTGTTCCCACAATCACACTCATTCTTCTAACAGCTTGCATACTTTATTTCAGGAATAATAGCAGAGATGCTCTAAACCAGAAAGTCTTGGGGTCACCTAAGTGCAAAATGTAGCAAATTTGACAAAAGCTCATTCCAGTCTAATTCCAGTCTCATATTGACAGCAGGGGTCAGTATTTCCAAAAAGGCTATGTATATCAGAAAGAAAAAAGTGCCTTGAGGCTCTATACAGTATTCTGGGTACTTGTGAAGACTCCAAGTGTTCTAAATCTGTGAGCAACAGATTTTGTTGTTTTCATCACTTTATTTTTAAAATGTGCTGAAGAAGGTGTTTGTCACTGAACCAAAGGAGTAGCAACTTAAATTTATGTACGGTCTCAATTCTGAAAAGTAGCCTGAATGTGGTTTTATCTGGGGCTGGAGGAAGAAGTTGCTGTCATTCCTAAGCAGCTTTCATCCCAGAACAGTTGGTGGGTATGCAATCTGGAATATGGATGATATGGATATGGAAGAAATAATTAGGTCATTATTTGGGAAGGCAACTTGGAAATCTCAGAGTGGGTTGGAAAATATTATGAACTGATCTTATGAAATACAGATTAAAGGTTGAATATAAACATTTTAGAGAATATGATGTTGCCAGAGAATAATTTTCAAATTTGTGTAGCAAATATACAAGAGATTTTCAACCAGATTATTCAGTCCTTACACCAGTTACTGATGCACATATATCTGTTGAAGTCTTTCAGACTACTCATGAGAACACTTGGGAAAAAAATCATTAAGATTCAGAATAAGGATTATAGAATCATTCCTCATATCCTATAGCCTTGGGTGACATGTTGGAAAAATGTTACATCTTTGCAAGCTGAGGAGATGGCCAATCCCTTATCTTATCAAAAGAAGAGAAATTCGTATTCACTTCAAGGATCAGTTCTGAAGGTACTTGGCAGCTGTTAATGCTTTCTAACAGTGGGAACTAAAAATGACAAAACCTCATGTGGTGCCAACAAGTAACAGTTACAGAATGAGTGAGGTTCCAGCAACTGCTCAACATTGAAGTCATGTCAGGAATGTTATGTACTTTCCCAAAGTGTTGTGTACTTAGCCATCTATCTCACTGTTCTAAGAGAGAAACCTGTGCACAGAAAATGAAATGGAAAAAGTTTTACGATGTATTCAATTTATGCAACTCTGATTGTTTATTAGGATTGTTAACATTCACCACATCTGGATTCATGACACATAAAATCGAAGAAGACTTTATATTCCAAAAATTCCCCAGGCAAACAAAGAATATAGAATTATAGGTGTACTTCAATCTGATTCAGCTTCTTGCAGGTGCAGAATTGTTTTTTAAAAGCATATTTTCTTGAGTTGTGTACAGGTGAGATAGGACTTCTCCTGAACAAACATTTCTAGCATTTCTGAAGCCACTAACCACAATCATATGTGTTACCACTGAAGGTAGAAATGGGATTTATATCACTTAACTTTAGATGAAACCAGCTGGTTAACCTTCTCTTTAGAGTTGGTGGAAGGAAATAAATTGGTTTAGTGTTGTTCCTGTGGTGAAGACAGATATCTTTAGGCACAGAAGTTTCCATCACACTTTTTTTTAATTCTCAGTACCTAAATTAAAAGGACCATGAAGAGCTAAGGCAGACATAGATACTGAAATAATGGATAAATGTCAGTAGATTTGCTGCAGTATGTTTCAGATCAGAGATTTTGTATGAGAATGAAGAGTAGTTGCATAGCAGAGTAGTTGCATAGTAGCAGAGTAGTTGCATAGTAGATGCATAGCAGAGACCACTCCACTACAGGTACCCCACTACTGAACCTCTGTACTTCAGCTGACTAAAGCATAATTCCTGAAAAACCATCTAGCTTTGATTTGAAGACACGAAATATAAGTAATCAGCTTTTTTCCTGTGTTTTTTTTTTTTTTTTTTTTGCTCAGTGATTAATACTATGCTATTAAAAAACACTCGCACCTTATTTCTACTTGACATTTGCCTGGTTCTGTGTTTTGATGTCATATGTTTCTTTCTAATGGATTAGAGAGCTGACCAAAAGGTGATTTATCCTTCTAAAATGGTTACATGTTGTAATCAAGTCACTTCTAAATAGCTTAAGCTCTTTGAGAGTCCTAAGGTAATTTTCCAGCTTTTTAAGGCCCATTATGCAATGTTCTTCTGATTTGAAGCCAGAAGAACCTTGAATCAAATAACCTGGTGAATAGAGGAGGTCAATTTTATCAAAAATTCAGTATAAAACTGGATGATTTAAGATGGAATTCACAAAGTATTTGGCACAAAAAAAAAAAAAAAAAAAAAAAAAAAAAAAAAAAAAAAAAAAAAAAAGCAGCATCTTAAAATCTTCCCTACCCAAAATTACTTCAAAATATTAAATACAAGATACTGATGCAGTATGCAATAGAAGGGGGCAAATGTCTTTGTCATTTTACTGTGTTTCAAAGTTGCCTAAACACCAAAAGACTGAAATTTTATCCTGAGCTATGGTGTACAAACATGTACAAAAGAATGCAAAAAAACCCCAAAAAACCAACCAACCAAAACCCAACAAAAAACACCAACCAAAAAAAAAAAAAAAAAAAGAGAAAGAGGAAATACAGAGTAATATGAATAAAGCATTTAGTAAGCTCTGAAATTAATGCCATCAAGGACACTCAACAGTGACAGCCTAGCTTGATGGTTATTTTCTACTCTATATATATATAAGGATTTACTAATCCTTAAGCAAAATAGTCCTCTAAGTTTAGTCCTGATGGCACCCCTCTGACTGGTTTTCTGTATCAGGTACAAAATTGGCCATGTGAGTTCAACTGATAGAAGTATTGTGGATTTCCATATTCAGACCACTTTTGCCAACACAGCCATATATTTACCTGTGTTTGCAGGTATCTCCATCAGCTACTTGCAGTTCTGCTTACAGCCATGGCTAGGATCCTCTTTCTTTTGTCTGGGAATAAGATTAAGTGTCCTGATTTGTAACGGCAGTGCTCTAGGAAGTTTTAAAGCAAGTGGCAGATACTGGAAAGGTTTTATAAACAATCCTGTTAGGTGTTAATAGGATCAGAATGATTACCTCTCCCATCATACTGAAAATGTACTTTCTGAGAGATTTTTCTCAGTGCTCCTTATACTCAGGTAAGCCCTCTGCAAAAGTTTCAAACCAACCACAACTTTAAAGTAGTACAAGTCTGCATGGGATAAAGAGATGTTATGACACATTCAATCTGCAGTGGAAGAATAAGCTTTTACAGAATCCCTCTGAAGTATGGTAGAGGTTTTGCACCATCCCACAAACTCCAGTTTCTGTATATAGGGAGTGAAAAGAAACAATGTTTAGAAAGCCTGGATTTTAGTGTGGGGTAGTAGAGAGCTGTTGATCGAGCAGCCTGGACTGGTCTAACACATGCATCAAAGCTGGGAAGGGAACCACGGAGTGAAAGACAACCAACCCCCATTTCCCTCTTTCAGCAAAGCAAAAATGAAGCATCCTTGAAGCATGCGAGAGAGCAGGTTAGGCAAAAAAAAAAAGGCACTACTCTTTCAGGAAAAGCAGCAAACCCCTCAATTTTCACAGGCAATTGTAAAAAGGTAAAGAGGTAGTATTTCAAGTTCTGCTAACTCTTTGGAAGCAGCGAGTAGTCCACCAGACTCCTATCAGAAGCACTTCCAATAGGATTCTCACACCTCTGCAGGACAACCTGCTGGTCAAAAGGCAAAGACAGTTCTCCTGGATGTATGTGAGAATATGTAAGCATTCAAGTGTAGATGCACACATTAGAGACTGGATGTGGCTCTTAGTGCCATAGTCTAGCAACCGCAGCGGTGGGTCAAGGGTTGGACTTGATGATCTCTGCGGTCCCTTCCAACCCAGCCAATTCTATGATTCTATGATTCTATACACACACATGCCCAGACACACATATGTTAGATGTCAGGGAATAACCTTTCCTGGCCATTCAGTGCAGCCACCGTCACGTGCATGGGTGTAACCCTTCAAGCATTATCTTCAAAGTCATCAATACAGTGTTCGACATACCTCACTTTACAAGAAAATAACAACAATTATTCAAATATACAGGAGAAAAACAAGATTTGGAATGTTACTCTGATAATCTCTGAACAAATCTAGAGAAACTTCCTTTTTCAATTTGAATACAGGACAAGGGAGTTAATTAATAAATTTTGTGCTTGGGAACGAGAGTGGGGAATTTTCCTGTTGCTCAGTCTGGACATTCATACTAAAATCTCCCTGTGTTGTGTTTCATGTTCATTCTGATGTCTTTGCATAAATCAGACATTTTGAGGCATATTTATTACAGAAAGCATTCTCTACAAGTCCTGATAAAGTCTTGATGTACTCCATGAGACAGTATTTGCTAATTGACAGGCAAACTGACAATCAAAAGAAGTGGTATTTTATGTTGTTACTTGGTGTTTCTGCTTTGAGCCAACTGAATGCACTAGAGTTCAAAATAAGATTTGTAAAGGCAAAGGTGAAGTAAAGGAGTTGGGACTGAAACAGTGAAACTGAACCTAGGAAAAAGGGCAAGGAGGAACATAAAATTTTAATTGTTTGTCGCTATTCAGTATTGGTATTAAATTAAATTAATTTTCCCCAAGTCCTGTCTGTTTTGCTCATGATTCATAAGTGAATCTTCTCCTTATCTCAACCCGTGAGTTATTTAATCTTCTTCCCTCAACTTGCTTGAGGAAAGGTGAGTGAGAGTGGATGGGTAGGCATCTGACAGATGGCAATGGTCAAGCCACCCATTCGTTTATTCCATTCTCCACATTATTTCGGAATCAGACTTTTCTATCCAAAAGATCTCTTTTTTGCTCTACGTTTTTCTTAGTCATTTATTGTCCTCATTGTCTCCTCCTTAATTGAGTGGCTTTGTTCCTCTCCTAGAAAAACACACAGGCATTACTTTGAACCTTGACTTGTAAGAATCTTTCAAGCACTTAGCTCCATTTTTAATTCTCCTCTTCATTCTGTTTTCTTTTATACCTCCTCTGCTTAGAACTTCTTAGAACTTAATATTTCCTATCTTTATCCTGAATAAAATGTGAATATGATATAAACTAAAAAAACAAGTAACAAAGACTACTGTCTTACTGCTGAAATGTTCTTTTTGCATTTAATATTAAAAAAAAAGACAATAGAAAGCCTATGGAACCTTTCCTCACTCTGTAAGATCTTAGGTTCCATGACACCAACATGAGCAATAAGCAAAACAGTCAGATACTTAAACCACTTCAATGAAGGTCTTCAGGTTCTGCTACATTTCAGAGAATAAAAAACTTTTGCAAGTGCTGGAAATCAGGGGGAGCAAAGAACTAAGAGGCATACAATCAGTGTGA
This sequence comes from Heliangelus exortis, assembly GCF_036169615.1. Lineage (NCBI taxonomy): Eukaryota > Metazoa > Chordata > Aves > Apodiformes > Trochilidae > Heliangelus > Heliangelus exortis. Next base: position 24,911,725 of record NC_092422.1, on the reverse strand, counting down.
CAGGCAGCTGTGAAAATGGCTCTGGCCATTGTAGTTAAGTACCTTTGTTAAGTTTTCTCACAGTAAATGAGAACTTCAGGAACTGATCTGAAAGCAAATTTTAAAATTATCACTTTTGATTTTTTTTTTAAATTGCAAAATCCAATACTTCATGTCTGAGGCATGCCAACAATATTATTATCCCATATATTAGACTCACATTGATCTGTGATACCCACAAGACATGAATGAGTACCTGAATGACCAAAATGGTACTATTTGTATATTTATTCTTTTTTAGAACCAGACTTCTACCCCAAAGCATCATTTTTTCCTTCATATCAACTTCTCTTAGTTTTTTATAGGCCTCATAATTTCTTCTTCAGATGACTGAGATAAATTTGCAGATATTAACATGGGAAATGAGAACAAGAAATAGTAAAAGAGCACAGGATGAGACTGCAAAACCTAATGTGTAGGTGACCAGACATGAGAAACAGCCTCTTGAAACTGAATGAGGGGTGGTGATGGCTTCAGCTGAGAGACTGCAAGATACCTGATAGCATACAGGCCACTGAACTGAAAAAATAATTATCCTAGCAGCACAGACCAGAAAGTGTAACAGCCACACAACATTCTGAAGAACTTTTCAAACAGGAAACACTGGAGGTGCCAGAAGTGACACTACTAAAATCTGCATATTTCCACGAATGTATCTAAGTAAGATCAATTATTTCATGATGGTCTCCTGTTATCTGGCAGCTATTTGACATGTTTTTACTTCTGATCTAATCTTATTGGTACGTGGCCATTCATATAGCAAAGTTCTAGATAGCTTTCTAGACCTTCTTTTTTATATTCATTAGAGACTAAATAACAAGCAGACTCCTAAATATCACATCTTTGTACAGTATCTAACAAGAAGAGAAATAAGTCTACATTTCTCACTCTTTAATCTTGTCTCATGACCCTTAAAAATTCTTGATTCTGATAAAATATTTACCTATGCCTTTTATTTCCTCTTGACTTTTTGAATTCTAAGTTGAGTACAAACTGGACTTTAATAAATATCTCGGGTTTGAAGAAGTATAATATACACATTATCAGACTCAATCAGGTTAAACACAAAAGACTCTATATCCCATCTTTTTACAAATGGTATTTTATACAAGGATTTCTGCTAGTGATCTAAGAGGACAAAATTCTTTACTGTGATAATGGTAAATATCGTGATAAAACATTCTCAAAAAGTCTCCTCCCCCCAAAACGAAACAAATAAAAGAAAGAAAAAAAAAAAGTCGTACACCTAAATTAGGCCTTTCAGAAATGCTCAGTATTGTCAAGACCTGTTTTTAGTGAAATCAGTACATCTTGCACCTCATCAGAGTCATAAGACAGAACTGAATTAACAGGTGGTTAGATTTTTTCTTTCTGATAGTATCTTCCAAATCTAGTTTTAGAAAACTGAATAAGTAGCGTATATCAAACTGATGACATTTTTATAGGCATACAGAAACACTAAAATGAGTAATTTGGTAGGGCTTTTTTTTATTTGTGTGGTTGGAGATTCTTTATTTAATATGTTGAGGAATTATTAAAGATACCAAGTTTCATAGCAGAAAATATGTGGATATTTCAAGTCTAGAATTAGGAATGTAAGATATCATTCTTGTTCATATCAGCTGCTTACCTAAAGAGCTTGTGCTTATAGCGTTAGCACAAATTGTCTCTCAACTATTGGAGAAATAACTTAGAAGAGAATTAAAAGAATGTAAATTAAGTTTTGCTTTTATGATGCTTTTTTTCTGTTTTAGAGAAGGGGTTAAAAATTATACATGTGGCTACACTTAAAGGCATAAAAGTGGTAAAAAATTCTAGATTCTCTTTGTTCTACTGACTGTCTGAAACTAAACCTATTCTCCAGTACTCCCCGGAAAATTTATTCAATTGAATTATCTTTAAGAAATCTAGATTAATAACAATGTAAAAGTTAGCATTTCTGATTAAAGAAAAAAAGCAGAATTGAAAACTTCAACTGTGAGTAATACAATCATTAACCCACATTTCAAAATTACACTGACCTAACATATTTTCAAGGTCCAAATAGCAGAGTGACAAAAATAGTAATATGTTTATGCTTATCCATGAATACAGAATGTTTTATCTTGCAGAGAGTAACTTCAAGACTGGTACTTCCTAAATTACAGCAAAATAAATAGTTCTTACTTGCAATCTAGAAAAGAATCTTGAAAATGCTGAAGTCTCAAAAAACTTTTCATGTAATAACATTTGGTAGACCAGACGTTTGCACACAAAATCATAGAATTACAGAATAGCTGAGTCTGGAAATCACATCTTGAGTTTCTTTAGTCCAACCCCCACTGCCAAACAAGGTCACCCAGACCTGGTTGTTCAGGACCATGTTCAGCCAAGTATTGAATACTCTCAAGTATAGAGACTCAACAACCTAGATGGATTTTCTCTTCTACTTGTTGATAAACCTCAAAGTAAAAAAGCTAAAACCAAATATCTTTTATTTTTCTTTGTGCCTCTCATCCAGGACCTCCAGATTTATCCTTCTCAACAGAGTTTTTCTCCAGCTTGTCAGCCCCCAGCCCGGGGTTATCCCCCCCCAGGAATCTCTCAGCCACAAAAGACAATTTCTGGTCCGTGGTCTATTTGCCATGAGCTGGGACCTCAAGGTCCCTGTCAAGCTGGTATCTAGACTTACACCTCCTTAAGTAAAGGAATTGGCATTTCCTTTAGCTAAAGTTTGCAAGATACTTGTCTGTACATTTTTGCAGCCTCTGAAAGGTGGCACAACACACTGGTCTAAAAACCACTCCTCACAATTTTTTATCATCTTGCAAAAACTAACACATAGCTCAGTTCTCCCTTGCAAGGATATGGAAACTGTAACAAATGGTTCCTGCAAGTCTATTTTACTTTATTAAGTACACCTTACAATCAAGATTGCCTTCCATGTTTATTCTGCTTATGTTGTATAGTGGCTGAAGGAATACTGTAGAGAAATTGGCACAACAGTTATATAGTTGTCCAGGAGGAAATTAACAGCTTCCTGGTCACTTGTCACCAATACTTCACTTGCAATAAATACACAAAGAAGTAAATAACTGTGTTCCTGAACTGATTCTACCACTTTTACCGGAAAAAAAATCACAAAAAGTCTGGCTTTCCTTACAAAAGAACAAGGAAACCTAGCACCCAAAGAGTCTTACAGATCAGACCTTGCTTCGTGTGACCTCCTGCTTAGGGAAAGAGGAGGTTCTGGAGAGAGCAATTTGCCTTTGTCAAGGCTCAAAATTCAGACAATGGTATTGATGATGTTATAAAACCACTGACTACTCTCTGAAGAGGAACATACTGCTGGGGACATAACTCATAGTTCTAAAGACAGTGTTAATCCACAAAATCCTTTCTTTTAGGGCTTTATGCACCATTTGTTCTCCTTGGAGCTAACCTTATACTGGCAAGAAAAGTTTCTCAGATATTCAAAGTGGAATGCAAAAACACCCTTGTATGCATACAATTTAAAGCTTGATTGTACTGAAGGAGAAATTATTATTCATGAATGAATCTTACCATCCACAGAATACCTGTCTTCTCCAATGTTACTTGTTTTTGAACCAAGTATATTGATTCTCAGTCCTTCTTTCTCCCACACTCTGAATTTCTTTGGTTATACCATATGCTGACTTAAGAGAATGATGGAAGGACTCATGACTAAAAACTTGAGCATATCTTTATAAAGAAAACTGATTAAGACAACTATAGAGAGAAGTATATCAACTGTAAGAAGCATTTGTGCTGGCTGTTTTCCCAGTTCTCCTTTCAAAGGTCTTCCTCGTGTGCTTCAATCCTTCCTTCCACAGGCTCACATGTTGTCACATACCCAGAGCATGATATAGTGAAAAGCTCACTGTGAGAGAGATGAGTTACTTAACTAAATGAAACCTCTTTCAAATTTTTTCTTTATGAAAACTTGTAACTCAGTAATTATTTTCTTCTGAAAGTTGGAAAATTCCTCATACTTCTGAGTTTTATACTATTGTATATAAATCTGTTGTTATTGTATGGGGATCCTTCCCATACATATATATATACAATATATATACACATATATGTACATGTATATAGACAATCGATGGAGAAACTGAAAGCATCAATTACCCCTTATTGCCCCTTAGTAACAAAAATAAAAGGATTAAAAAAGTAGAAAAATTATTCAGGAGAATATTTCACAGGGGTTTTTTATCAGCGAGCCTTTTCTTGGTAGTCCCTTAGCATTCATTCAATAAATTCGAAAAACTCCATCCGTATAAAATAAATTATAAAATAATGCCTAAAAAGCTTTGGGAAAAAACCCTCCCATGTAAAGTTTATTTCATCACATAGCAACTGTGAGTTTAGTGAATTAATGCAGTTAACAGGGAGCACTCAGCAGTCTGAGATAGCTCCACTAATCTGTTACTTTTCCTTAAAATGAATTTTTGCATTCAAAATCACACAGGGGGTTCAGGTCAAGTCATTTGATCTCTACATGAATTTCTCAATGCAACACACCTTAAAGATGGTGATTGTGTCTTAAAGCTGCCCTTCAATAAACTGCTTCTTTTTTTGTGTTGTCTCCAGTGGTGCTTGCCCACACCGATTCCTGTTCTAAGCCACCATTTCACGGAGATAAAAAAATGAAAAATCCTTCTTTTCTGCCCACCTGCTCCCACCAGAAGCTGCAAATGTCTCCTACATTCCCTATTTCATGCTATAATTATAACAAATGTTTGAAATACAAATACTCATTGCTTCTCCTGCTCCAGTCTCTTGTTTCTCTCCGGTCATTCTCCCATTACTCTTCTGCACTGCCTGGAAAGACTTGGAGCTGTTACTGAAAATCAGATTTTCTGCTTTTTTCAGTCTGCTTTTTTTGTTTAGGCACCTCAGCACAAGAAATATTAGTCTTACACTGCTATGTTACACATTCTTGTGGGTCTGTGCAGGACTTGTATTGTTCTCAGAGCTGCCACTAGATCCTTTTGCTCCCTCTGTGCATCAGCTGCTGTATTCACATCTTTGTGAGCTTTGCAAGTAGATGTCTTTACATTAATTATACCCTCTAAAACAGACAATAGATACTGTGATGCCTTTTAGTCTGACTAAAATATCTTGTATTTGCTGTGTCCCTCAGAAAGATCCCCATGCTGGAGCATGTCCATGGAAGGCACATTACATTTTTGTTGATCAGATAATATTACTCTGGATATGGCAGAAGCTGTCACTAGAGCTGATCCATACATAGCCCTTTCCTGCTGTCAGACCCATAGCAGCATCAGTGGCCAAGGGGCAGACCCACAGCCCCTCAGATTCCTGTTCTCTGTTCTACCTGCCTTGCACAGCTGAACCCAGTACTTCAGCACAGGGCCAGACTAAAGTTCAAACCTTGGTGGCAGCAGTATCTTTGGAGAAAACCTGAAGCAGGCAAAAACACAGGAACAGAGCTACCACAAATGAGCAGAGGGATGAGTTAATATTTTTCCTGTCAGTCATCTGTTTGCTTGAAAACAAACAGCAACCCAACAGCAACATACCATGTATCTACTGAGATTCTTGCTATGACTTCCCACCCCCATCATGATGACTTTTCTGCAGACCTGATCAAGGCCCACAAACCCACCAGACTGTGAGACAGCTAAAAGATATTCTAGGATAGTTGGTACTTTTATTGTTAGGTGCGTTTTCAGCATAGTGGCTGCTTTTTATATCCATCATGCCTCCTGTTCTTCCAGTCTTTTGTTTAATGTTTCCAAGACTTTGATGTCTTTGAATTGTTAAAGGAAATTATCCTATAAAGGAGAAAAATGCTGAGGCAGAAGGAAGGAACTGCATTGGTTTTATTGGAATGATATCCTAGAGATCCAAATTTGAAAGCACACTCATGTACTTTTTTTAGCCCACAAAGCCAACTATATTCTGGGCTGCATCAAAAGAAGGGTAACCTGCAGGTCAAGTGAGGTGATTCTGCCCCTCTACCCTGCTCTTGTGAGATCCCACCTTGGGTACTAGGTCCAGTTCTGGAGCCCCCAGCATAGAAACTCAAAGCTATTGGAACAAGTCCAGAGGAGGGCCACGAAGATGAGGGCTGGAGCTCCTCTCCTATGAATACAAGCTGAGAAAGTTGGGGTTTTTTAACCTGAAAAAGAAAAGGCTTGAGTGTGACCTCACAGCTGCCTTTCAGTACCTGAAAGGGACCTTTTACAGAGGCATGTATCAATATGATAAAGGATAATGGCTTTAAACTGGAAGAAGATAGATTTAGATTAGGCATTAGGAGGAAATTTTTTACTGTGAGGGTGGTGAGACACTGGCACAAGTTGCTCAGAGAGGTTGTGGCTGCCCCCTCCCTGGAAATGTTCAAGGCCAGGTTGGATGGGACTTTAATCAGTCTGATCTAGCAGGAGGTGTTCCATCTTGTGTTTGAGCACTCTGTGATTACAGCTGCATTTCTGGTGCACAAAGAAGATGCCATCATCTGAAATGCAGTTCTGATTCAAATCAGACCAAAATTTTCTTTTTTCCACAGTTTTGTACCAAGCAGAAATGAAAAACTGACATTCCTTTGTATTTCCATTGGAGATCTTTGGGTAAGGCTTAATGAGCCAGATAAGTTTGGAAAGAAACAGTCAAGGCTCAGGAAACAGGAATGGTCTTAGCAAATGTCTTGTATGCCCAATAATAACTTTGATACAATATTTTGCAGAGTCTTTTGTAAGCTACCCTTGGCTGATTCATGTTTCACTTCAGCAGGATAATAACATATGTCTTTCCATCACCACATGTAGAATTTCATTGCCCTTCTGTGGTTGGTTGTACTATGGTCTGACCTCAGAATCAGTCTGACATATTGTTGTGGTGCACACCCAGACATGGAACTTGGAAGCACTCCCAAATATGCAAGATTACACTTAGTATTATGAAGTGAATCACAGTTTTAAAAATTTATTTCCACTATTTAGTACTTTAAAACGATTCATTAATTTTTATATGAAGTTTTTTATGATGTTCATCTATACTTTTTTGCTCTTGTTATGAATGTTAAGAATTTCAGATAAGACAAAAAAATCTTAGCTTGCTTTGCCTAATGAAATGGAGTCTGACAGCAGTATGATTGCTCTCTGTAAATACACCAGGAAAGTAAATACCAAGTAAAAAAAGTAAACAATTTAAGCCAAGGACAATCTTGGCACAGACAGGGGAAAACAAATTATTGTGAATGCTCAGCTGCAAGAATCTAAATGGTTTTCCATTTAGTGAGTGAGGGCATGAGAAAGAAAAACCTAAATATTTTTAGAATTGTGACATTTTTCTTGAGATAGCAAGGTTGAAGTCAAATATCCAAGAGGTTCCCTCCTGTATACTGTTCCCGTATTTAATCTGTCTTGATAATGACTGAGACATCTGGCTGAAAATATCAGCACAGTGCAGAGATATTCAGCTTGGAAATATCAATCCAAATGGTTTATTCTTAGTCACAATAGAAAATTGCCAGTAGTAAGCATCAGTCATACTAATGAGTGGTACTACAAATCTTCCTCATGCTATCAGCGTGTGCAACCTACAGATTTGCTTTTAAATAAGAGACTCCAGATTTAGAATGGTGTAGATGACAAATAATTAAATATCATCCTTACATCCAGACACATTTCATTTCAAACCAAACTCTAGGCTCCCATTGTGCATATAGCTGGGAGATCAGATTCTGTTCTGTAAGTGTAGTGCTGTAAGTACACAGGTATTTCTATGAAATAACCTCCTTTTATTTTTACATACATATGGAAGTGACAGTACTTACGTGTAAAAGTGATCAGACAGGATTCTGAAATCTATCCCAGTGTCTCCAAAGAAGCACTGATTATTTTCTTTCCCTTGTGGGAACAGAAATAAAAAGGGAGTTTAACACCAGGAAAACATAAGACCTGGTGATATTGTGACAATAGTGTGGTGCAGACACGACAAAACTACTCTGAAATTACTTAGTTTGTTTACTAAATCATAGATGGTGCTACTATTAGCACCTCAGCCATGACTGAAAGGAGTAGATCACCACAAATCCCAGCTAAGCATGACTTTTATATTTGATGGTTAAAATAGGAGATAAGAAAGGTGCAGAAACCATCCATGAAGGAGCTAGCTTTGTCTGTTCATCAGATGTCAATATTGTTCATATTTGGCAGATGGAGAATGCATTCCTGTCCTGTATTCCACATAGCCTTCCTGTGTGGAATCAAGGGAAGAAGCATGTACTCATCATAGTTCATAAAAAAAAATACAGAAGAAATGTAAAAAATTGTGTGCATATAAGGAATGGAGAAACAGTTATTATAGGTGTGAAGATTCTGAGAGTGAGTGGTTGTTGCCAGTAAGACTCATCCTGATTCGTACAGAAGAGCAGAGGCCCATGGCTGTTCTTCACCTGATTAGGAATTTGCCTGAGTTAGATAAAGCATCTCAGGAGGCTGGTGAGCATGCCAAAGCAGGTACCTTATTTATAAGCACAAGAACTTAATTCAGTCTTGAGAATCACATCATAACTAAGACTAATAAACAGATAAATAAATAAAAATCTTGCTCCCAGTGTGTAGCAAAGGTACCCGTAGTAGAACAGAGAGCTTTACACTGTATCTGATGCAGCAGATGCAATACTGAAAGAGAAAATCAGGTTTTCTGATGTTATGTATTTTGGCTTTAGTAGCAAGTTGATGCAGAGAAAGTTCTCTCTAAAAGCCTGACCTGCTAGTGGGGTGTTCTTCTCACAAAAAAACAGAACAAAAAAAAACCCAAAAAACCCAAACCAACCAAAAAAAAATTAGAGTATGCACTGAAATACTGTACTTACTGTAGTATAGGTTTTCTCTTTGTGTAAAAGTGTACTGGTCAAATGCCTTAAGCAGGGCATTTTCATAGGACTACAGGAATCTTAAATGGAAGTGCCATAGATTATTAGCTCAGTTCATCTGTTTATTTTACTGTTACTGCATGGAATAAAAAGCTGCTAGCCAGCATATTACGTTGTAGTACTGAAATTAGGAAATTCTGCCAAAATCATCACAAAAAATGTTGAGATTGACTACCAAATCCCTACCACAGAAAAGGAAGCTTGTTCTTCAGCAACATCACCTGCTAAATGAGGAAACATCATTATCATTAATTGATTGTCCCAGAAAGATGAAAAGGGCAGTGATCAGGATTAGCACTATAACACTTGGCTTCCAAAGGAGTGAGACTGCCCAGGTCTCCAAGTTGTTCTTTGTGGTGGTACTCCTGGTTTCACTCCAAGCCTTGAAGAACAAAATGCAAAACTTCAATAACATTTTTATATTCATAGCATGAATGAGACTTGACTCTTGACCACATACATCTGAACATCTACTTTACCATTATGCTGTCTCTAAGGGATTTTGTTCTTAACTCACCCTTTTCTCCAGAATGCCATTTTCATACTTAGGAACATTAGCATATATTTATAAATTGCATTCTGAACTTAGGCATTATCACATCCCTCTCTCACCATTAGTCCAAAGACTGTGAAGATAATTTTGCAACAGTTCAAAACATCCTGCAAGAGGTAAATAGCTGATGGTCTATGGTAATTAAAGATGTTTTTAAGTGAAGGGACATTATCATAGATTTTAATTCCACTACAGAAATCTTGCTCTGTAGTTTCTATTTAGCATTCTTATCTGCCACAGAAATTTTGTCACTGATTTACATTTTTCTAGTTTAGTCTGAGTGACAGTACGTTCCAAGTCCCACTCATTAGTTCTTGTGGTGATCAAAATAATCCTTAAAGCATCAGGGAGCATATAAAATATGTTCTTGTGATTATAGAACCCGGAGACAAATAGCTATATGTGCCTCCAGAATTACCTTCCTGTTAGTTTTTAAAAATATAAAACAGTAAAAGGAATATAATTCTAGACAGCCAAGCAGGAGACACTAAGTAAAATAATAAAATCAATTAACTTTTTTCCTTAGTACATTTTCATGTGAAGATGTGAAAGGATTTTTAAGAGCTTTGTTTTGTGTAGGCTTCCTAGTATAGTTGTCTGATAGTTCCAGAACTTTTAGAAGACCCTGAAGTGCATTAGCCCTAGAGGTGTGCAGAAATAATTATTAGTATTGTAGAATGATTTCAGCCAACAAAAATCTGAGACAAAAAAGAATTCATTTCCACAGACAGTACATGCCCTTACAAGAAATTGTTGTGAAAAACCTGTCTATGAATGGATCTAATGAAGACCATACCTTTTTTTAGTACCGTGACACCTCTCTTGTTTAGGCAGTAGAACTGATCGACTGAACAAGGACCTCAGTTGGAGCAGCTGAGCTCTGTCACCTCTGATTAGCAGCACTGCTTCTGCAGCTGATTGTCTCAGGCACCTTTTCAAGCATTACAAATACTCTTGGAGCTTTGAGCAAGGTCAAGTGAGTATGAGGAGGGTAGTGATAGCCTGGGACAGAAATCCATTATTAAGGGGCAAATGGAAAATCTGGAATGGCTATCACAGAAGCCTTCACTCTAAGTCTGAAGGAACAGTTGATATCATCCATGTCCATTGAATTCAGCAGGAAGAGAGTCAAGTTCATCAAAAACCAGTAAGACCTCCTGCCAAACTTTTGTGCCTCCTAAAAAATTCATTTTAGAATAATCTCATTGTTTTTGGAGTATATGAGTTTCTTTATATAATTTTCTCACGTTGTTTTCAGGTTAATATTCTCTCTCCAATATAAATAATTGATCATATAAGTGTTCTGTGTTTATATATAATATAAATTATATATAAAAATATACATCACATATATATATAATCCATTTTCCTTCATTTATAAAAATGGATGCCTCAGAATTGCCCCTAAATCCATGGAAATTCTGCATAGATGCAAGAAACTCCTACCAGAAAACAAGTTTGTGTCCCTATTCATCAAGCTTTCTTTATTATTCTTTCTTCCATGGTGCCTCATCAGTTGATGTTTCAGACAGTGTCGTTGCCCTAGGTCATAATACAAAGAAGAAATATTCTATATTTTACTTCAGAAATAAAATGTAAAATACCATAATATGATATTAGGATATTGCAATGCATGTATTTTAGATTTTAATTAAATAGAATATTTAATGAACCTGAAATCACAAAACAAGGAATGCCTCTGAAGCAGCTTACATTTAAGTTGTAGTCCTGTGTAGAAATGTCCTAATGCCTTAGGCTACCTGGCTTGTACATTTGTTCCTGATTCTCTCTACTATACAACAACACAGAAGTTAAACTGCCTTCCCAAGGAGCTGGACTAACTGTTCATTTAATGATGGATGTAACCTAGCCCACAGACTCTGCTGTGGATGAACAGCTGGTGTGTGCACTTTTTTCTTCCTAATTTTACAAGTAGCGGTGAGCATGGGTTGGTTTATGACAAAATGGTTCTTGTTGGTAGTGAAGGCCATCTCCTGCTAAAGAAACCTTGCTAAGTTAAGCAATACTCTGCACAAATTACCAAGCTGCCCACCTGAGATAACTGGCAGCACTTAGCTCTGGGTGACAACAGCTCAGCTGCTTCCCTCGGGCCACCACATCCACCTGACCTGAAGGGGAAGATGCTGAAACTGAAGGAATGAGAATTTCCTGGGATGGGGCTCTGGGGTGAGGACAGCTGTGACACCATGATGCTCTTCTCAGCCAGGCACACAGGGCTGCCCCTGCACCTTCTCTGTCAGCCTCAGCAGAGGAAAGCCCAGGTCATACAGATACTTTTAAAAATTGCCTTCCTTGAGTACAACTTTTTTTGTTGGTTTTTTTGGTTTTTTTTTTCCCATTGGTGAAGTGTGGGCTGTACAGGCCAGCTGATGAAATTCACCTCTGTATTGGAATGGATCTACCTCTTTTTTTTTTCTTTCTAAATACTTTTCTTGCTGCCAAGGAAACCTGTTGTAGGAAAAGCAGTTTCAATAGCTTGCACATGGCTCCTGTTGCTAGGGAAACAGCTGAGGATGCCTGCAGACCTCCATGCAGAGTTCTTCAGTGCAACTGAGCACTTGGAGGGCTGAGATCTCCGTGGCTGAAAAGGCTATGGAGAAAACAGAATTGCTATTTGTTGTTTGTTTGATATCATGAAGGTCTTTAATATTTAGTGTCTGAGATTGATTTTGAAAATTATAGCTAAGAGAGTATCTCCTCTATTGCCTTAACACTGCTGCCTGCCTGCTTTTGTAATCATTTGCATGCAAGCAAATAACCAAGTGACTACTGTAACTGCCATATCCAATTCTCCTCACTCTCATGCAGAGTTTTAAATATAAATATATATAAAGAAGGAGACATAGGCACTTGTGACCTTTTTGGAACACGAAGGATGACTCCTCAAATAATTTTTTTTTTGTATCTGCCTAGCTAATATACAAAACCTGTAGAAACTTTCTAAGAAAGTGAAAATTGTTAAGATACATGCTGTAAGAATACTAAATTAATTCTCAAGAGTTCCAATGATATTTCAGTGTGTCTACTTTGAGCTGATGTTATATATGCAAAAGCAGGTAGCGCATCTGATGCTATTTCTAGTGTCCCACAAGGACTGCTCATTATTTGACCTTCATGGGCTTCTCATCAGATATGCATGGGCACGTTCATCTTTTAACTATGCTGGTGCTTCTGTTACTCAGTTCAGCTCACACCTCATACATATATTTGCCTTGTGGCTCAGCCAATGTTCTTACACTAATAGAGTAAAAATTCAAAACTACTTGCTCGTATGAATTATTGAACAGAAATAAATTGAGCACAGAAAGCAAGTAACAATTCGAGATGGGAAAGAAACAACATTTTATATGGTAATCCAGTGTGTTCTGTAGTCATGCTGAATGTTTCTCTTCTAATAGGTACAGATTTTAAGCCATTCCTCTTCATCATTTGCAATATGTGATCTTTCTGCCCCAGTCTTTGAGGTCCCCAGTGCAAATGCTGACAGGTACACAAGCCATCGTCAGAATGGCCAAATAAAAAGCAGCTGCATAAATTAGTGCCTCATATGGTCAGTTTCAGGAGCTTTGTGATTAAAGTGGCAGCAGAATAGGAAGCAGCACATGAACTGGAAATGAATTGAAAGCCCAGCTTTTACCTTTCATATTAAAAATGTAGATTGTAATAGAATATTGTTAAAATGATATTGTAATAGAATATTGTTACTTGTTAGGATGCCTGCAGACACCAAAATGCTGCCTACATTATAGTGAAAAGAATTAAGTTCAGCCACATGTTCAGCCTCTCTGCCTGCCAGCCACAAAACTAAGGACCTAACCACACTTTACCCTTCTGCTCCCTGTGAGATGTTAGTTTGTGAATCTGAGTCATCCTCAAAAGTTCTGGGCACATCTTTGAAATATTATTTTGCATTTTCAATAACTGTTCTTCCAAAACCATGCCAGTGTGTTCACCTTTTTCTTGATTGTTGGGCATTGAGAACTGTAAAGAGTCAGAAAAATTTTAGAGGACACCTTTGCAAGTTAAATGATTATATCAAAATGAGGTCTGTGCTAGGAAGCAGATGATGCTTCCTCAGTCAGGCTTTCTGAGGGAGAAGCATCCAGGAGTAGTAAGATGAAAAAATGGTTTCTTTTCTTGCAAAGACTGCAAATTAAGAAACATAAAGTCCTTTTTTTTTTTACTTTTACAAAAGCAGTATCTTGCAGAGAATCATGAAAAATGAGAGAGGTAGCAGCGTATCATTTCACTATAACCCCTGAGCAGAGTGATAGCTTAAAGAATAACATAATGCAAACTCTTGGCCCAGATCAGTCTGACAATGCACTTTAAAAGGCCTTGGTCTTCCATAAGTTGTACAGATGAACAGGAATAGATTTCCTCTTCTGTTATACCACCCTAAACTACAAAGTTCTCACAACCAGATGTGAAGTAGAACTGCTACATTCAATAAAAACCTGCCATAGAAATAAAGCCAAGTATTTCAAGAAGGAAGAAAAAAATGTTGTGTTGAAAGCAAAGCTCACCTCTGTAATACAGTTCTTCAGACATTTGTAAATAGGGAATCCCAACTCACATTACCAAGTGTTGAGATCTTGTCTTTAGGTAACAAATGGCTAGATGTCCAAACAAGTTCAAACAAGATCTGAGATATTTGTATTCCCCCCCTATATTTCCATTTTTATTTCCTTTTACATAATGTGTAACTAGAGCTCCATAGGGTTGGAAGTGAAATACTAAGTATTGAATCATGCAACTAAAGCAAATTAAAGATAGGGAATACTGAGATGGCACTACAAAGGTCATTGTGCTCCTGGTATTGCTCTCTCTCTGCCAGCATGATAGGTACAGGGCTCTTAGGTAGTGGGTTTCTTGAGAGTGGTCACAGGTTCAATACCAAAATAAAGCAAAGTGTCATGAAAAAGACAAAAATCTTGTTGTTAAGATAAGTATCTTCTTGTTGTTTTCCAGTATTTCAACAAAAATACCTGACTTCAGTGTTAAGTTCCACCGTCTGTGCAGAGAACACTCTTGTCCTGCTTCAGAACTCTTTCCAGAATAAGAGAATGTATGATGCATGATGTATGTCTGGTGTCCTTTGAGCAACCCTATGGAGAGATGACAGTACAGCAAACAATGGTCAGCAGTGTTTAGGTGCTACATACCCAGCAGAAAGGCCAGGAAGACCCCTGGGGAAGCTTCATCTCTGCCTTTTCAAAAAATGACTCATCCAACTGAAATGACTCAGTCTGAGACTGATCGGAGAGGTTTTTATTCAGTTTGTCATTGATTTTGAATTAGTCACCACTATGGACTGACTGTGATGCCAGGCTTCCTAAACCCTGGTGATCCAAAAACATCCTAAAAATGCAGTTTCCCAAAGTTGTGAATTCAGAGGCTTGGAAGCTGGCTGGCACTTATACCCAATGAAAATGAAATGCTCTTTCCCCAAGGTACAGTGATTTCTAGCACATGGATAAATTCCCCTGTAATTCTTTGGAGGTTTATTCCAAAAATTCTTATCTTTATGAGTTTACAGAAGGGTCATTTTACTCATCTATAAAAAGTTATTTTCATTTTTCATGCACACATCCAAAATAAAGCATCATTTCCAAAAAACTATAAAACTGGCATGAGTGACTTCAACAGCTGCAGAGCAAAACAAAATTATTACTTATGAATATTAAAGCAGGTGGTTCAGAACTCCCCTGGATAGAGGTAAGCAATAGTTATGGCTACACTTATGATTATTTATGCACAGTTTATGTTAGAATCTTATTAGGAGGCAATAAGAACAGATCCTGTAATGGCAATAGAGATGTGTTTTTCTCTAATGAAGCAGAAGTACAATTTTGACTGGAAAAATAAGAGCTTTTACTGTGGCTCAAAAAGGAGAAAGAAAGAGCAAAATATTGGACTAGCTCATTATGATTTTCTTCACATGATTTTTAACTCACTGAAGATGTGAATTTTCAGGGACCTACATACTATTCATATTGAAGCACTGGTAAATTTGAAGCAGCTTTTATACAAAAATCAGGTTACCTATCTTGCAAAATGTCCTGAAAGTGCAGATGAATCTCTTAACAAGCAATCTTACCACACTTTACTCAGCAGTTACTTACATCTGTTCAGTAATCACATACAAGTGATAAAGAAATAGTACCTACACAGCAGATCAAGGACTCTCAAGCTCTGAGTTCATAGACTTGTGGAAGGGCTGTGGTCAGAAGGAGCCTCTGGAGGTAAATCTGGCCCAATCCATCTCCTCAGGCAGTACTGCTTGGCCTGGAACTGTTCCCTGATGACTCTTTTAATATCTCCAATTCCTGTAAATTCCACAACCACTTTGGGCAACCTGTGTCAGTGCCCAGTTATCCTCACTATAAAATGTTTCCTGATGTTCAGACAGAACCTCTTGTGTTTCGGTTTTTGCCTCTGGGTCTGTCACTGAAAGATCCTGGCTCCCTCTTCATTACACCCTTCCATCAGGTGTTGATGCACCTTGATGACATCCAGAACTGAGCCTTCCCTTCCCTAAGCTGGGCAGTCCCAACTTTCTGAGCTTGTCTTCCTAGGATACGTGTTCCAGTCCCTCAAGCATCTCAAGAGCCCTTTGCCGGAGTCTGTCCAGTAACTCCATTTCACTCTCATACTGGGGAGCCCATAACTGGACACAGCACTCCAGGTGTGGCCTCACCAGTACTGAACAGAGATGAAGGTCACCTCCCTCAGCCTGCTGGCAATGCTTTGTCTAATGCAGCTTAGAATATCTTTGGCCTTCTCTCCTGTGAGTACAATAGTGCTAACATAAATGTTGGATCTCAGTAAAATTTGGGAAAAGACAGCTACTAGCATAATGTCTTTCTGGTTAATCATTTATCTCTCAGAGAATAAGTTGTGGATGAGGAATCACAAAGATTCATCTGTCTTCCCAGATTTCCCAAATGTGGCGAAAAATCTTGGGAAAATTATCAGACCTCTATGTTGATTTATCTGAAAAAAAAAAAAGCATTTCCACATGTGTGAAGTATATTGAGACTGACTTGAAAAAGAAAACAAAATTTACAGTTCTTTCTATAAAAAATTGAATGCTAAAAAAGGAGGGTTATGAAAATGTCTGGGAACAGACAGAGGTTTGCTAATGAAGTACCATTCATAACAACTCCAGGAAGCAAAGCAAGCTGAGGTCCATTTGATGAGAAGCCACTTTGCACAGAAAGACCCTTGAAGACACTTGAATCAAATTAGCTGTGTGGTAACAAGACTCATTTTTGCTGAAAACTATCAGAAATAAAACCCAAAGTATTGCAAACATTTCCATTAGATATTTGTGGTTTTGTTTGGTTTTTTTTTTTCTCATTTACTTTTGCATTTGGAAACATTTAAAAATGTTCAAAATCTGTGGGAAAGTTAGTGAAAATGTTTTATTAATTTATGTTTTGTTTTTACATGCTATTGAAAATCTTTTGCCCACTCTAATCAAGCAGAAGAAAGTATGACTCTTCTCATGCTGAAACTGTAAGGACTGCTGCAGCCATGCTAGGCAGGAGATAAACCCAATTGGGAATTAAGTGATAACCAGTAAAAAACCAAAGACCCCAGCTTTGGTTTTGTTCAGAAAGGAGTAGATGTGTCCTCCTGGCAAGATTCTTAAAAGTTGATCAGTGTTTGCACGTGTAAGATGTAGTTTCTAACATTTCTTCAGAGACACTAATGATAAGAGCTATAGAATAGAAGATAATTTTTTTTTATTGATTCTTATGTACATTTCTATTTATACCTTTGGTTTTGCCTGCTTTGTGATTGCATTTACCATGAGTAAGAGTTAGTAAATTTTTCTTGTCAAATTTGCCTTATGCCAGCATTTCTGCATAGGATCACACTTCAAAAGCTGCACTTGGCTGGTTTAACCTGGAGGATTGACTCTCCTCTTAGTGTCATATAACCACTGCTTCTGATATAAGGACTAACCTATTTCTGCACCAGTATAAGTTGTCCTTAAGAAGTAACCAAAGCATCCTTGTCAGAGGTCACATTTTACACACCTGTCTTCAAAGGATCACAGTGACAAGAAGTTTCTCTTCTTTGGAAGCCCTCAAATTTTGTAAAATATGCTACGCTGTCTGTGCAAAGGCTCAGGTCTGAGCTGTGGGATGATGACAATGGAATTACAGCAATGTTTCCTGAAGAGGAAGAAATCATCAAGTTTATTTATTCCACTAACTCATATTCTGCTGTGTGTGCTCTGGCTTTGACCTTTACTTGACACCCACTCAGCTACTGTATCCCTCCCATTTCTGAGCAGGACTGGGGGAGAAAATATGATGAAAAAAAAAAAAAAGCCCATGGGTTGAAATAAAGGCAGGGCAGGGAGATTGCCATCATGAGAAAAACAGACTCAGCTTTGGGACGATTAATTTAACTTATTGCCAATAAAAAATAATGTGGAATGGTGTGAAGCAAATAAAAAGCTAAAAAAGATTCCTGCTTTTTCCCAGGCTCAACTTCACTGCTTCCCAGCTCTTCTATTACCCACCCAGAGTGGCACAGGAGGATGAGGAATGGTAGGAGATTGTGGTCATTCCCTAAGAGATCCTCTCCTCTGCTCTTTGCTTCTCACACTTTCTTCATGCTACAGTGCAGAATCCCTTCCACAAGAGACAGTCATTCACAACTTGCTTCGTGGTGGGTCTCTTCCATGGACCACGGCTCCTGCCAGAGAATCTGTTTCTATGTGGGCCCCTCTCAGTGATCTGCATCTCCTGCCAGGAGCCTGTTCTTGCATGATGTCTCCACAGGATGCAACATTTTTCAGAACATATCCACCTGATGCAATGTGGGGTCTTCTGTGGACTGCACTGTGGGCATCTCCAATATTGTCCTCATAAGTTGCAGAGAAATCTCTGTTCTCTGGACCACCTCCTCCCTCTGCTTCTTTTCTATCCTTGATGTCTGAAGATTTTTTCTCTCTCAATTCTTTTATTTTCACTCCTCTCTTGAGGCTGTTACACAGCTTTTTTACCTTTTCTTAAATATCTTTTTCACAGAAATGGCACCAGCAACACTGATCAGCTCAGCTGTGTCCTGAAGCTGTCCCCAGCATGGGCAGACCCTGGTGTCTCCTCGCAGAGGCCACTCATGCAATCTCCCTGCTCCCCAAAGCTTGACACACAAACCCAGTAGGCTGAGAGTCTATCTGCAATTACAAACATCTGTAATTGTACCCTTCATACCACCTGGTTTGAGCCTTCCCTCCTTCCCCCACTTTCACACACATGGACACACATATACCAAGATTAAAACCATTCTACTGGCAGCTCCTGCATTGCAGTGAAGGATGCCTGGCTCACATCATATTTTTATGAAGATCTTTATGAGAATGTTTTATAGAGTTTTCTCTAATTTCAGGAACTGGTCAGTTCCTCCAGCATATTCTCATGAACTGCTTGTATCATCCAGATTTTCTAAGTGTTCTCACTTTCAGCAATTAAAAATATTCCACTTGTTAACAGAAGTTTGGCTCATAAAGGAGAATCCAAATCTCTGTCTGTCACAATGTGAGAATTCTGCCTCTATCATCCACATTTTGGATAAGAACAGAAGTGATGGAAGATTGGCAAGTGACATAAAGTTATGAAATGAATCAAAAATACTTTGGGTAGAATAAAAGAGAAGAGTTTGTGCTTGGAAAGGAGATATTGTGATAACTCCTTGATGACAAAACCTTGACCCAAGTTCACAGATTCGCAGATATAATTTATTACAATGTACTAAACCTCTGGAGGTCAAGCTCCATTTGTCCTAGTGGCTTCAGAGTTAGCTGGTTTTTTCCATGATGTGACAGCTATGATTTTTAGATAAGTTTCACATTCTTACTTATTCTAGAAACCAGGCTCTTTTTAACCAAGAACTATCTAAATATAAAGTCCTGAGAAATACATTTCCCCCAGGTATGACAGATAGGAAGAGCTCTCAAAGACACCAGTGGGAACAGGCTGGGGAGAGGAGTTTCTGCTGAAGCCTCCATTACAGGAGAGTTGAGTGAGCCTGGCAGCAGAGGTAACACAGGCACAGGAGCTCATCTCTGCATCAGAAATCTGTAGGAAATGGCTTCTTTGGATCCAAGTCTCACAGCAATGCTTGAAAATGAGATGCAAATGAAGCCTGTGAAATGTATGGCGTCCTGCTGAAGAAATACTGTCTGTAGGCCTGCTTGTAACAGGCCTCTTATCTCTCTTATCTCTTATCTCAGCACAGGAGAGAACTGACCTGACTGTGAACCAGGGGGTACAAACCCTAGTGAATACCCCATGCATCACCAGAGGTCTGGCCACAGAGGTCAATGGGAACAAGTTTTCAGTTTTCACACCTAAGTAGATCCAGGTTTATCTCACATCCTGAGTTAAACTTCAGATTTTTTTGTCCCTGGAACATTTGCAGACCCTGGAATATTTTTATTTCAGTCTGGCCTTTCTTCACACTCATGAAGAGCCCAGATCCAATTTTAAATAAGGAGCAAGAAGGGAGGTTTGGGATGAAGAGCTTTCAATGCACAGTCCATTCTACTACTACTTCTCAAAGCATTCTTAGGATACAATATAATGTTTTGGGGTTGGTTTTTTTGCTCTTTAAGAAGTATTTATAATCTTATAAGTAGATTCACATTAAAATACAAGCATCAATAATCTGATAGGTAGAATAATCTATGAGATAAATTGAAACAGCAGCACACTTATAAATAAATGAAGTCTGGCATTTTACTCTTTCTTAATTACATTTTCCCAGAGGTGTCACCAGCCTGACTGTCAGGCTCATATGTGTCCTTCAGGCAATTTTTCTTTTGGAGCCATATAACTGGATGTATCCAGCAAGGAGCAGCCCTTGGCCTCTCCCCATGGGTACAGCTCCCACACCTGCCACCAAAGCCTCTCCACCAACACCAAGAATAAAAATAGAAGATGGACATGTGACACACACTGGACAAAACAGAAACACTGCAGTGGGAGAGAGCAGAATTCCATGATATTCCACAACCTCCCATGAGGCAACCTGAACATCTTTCTCCCTCTCCTCTAAATGCATGGAGAGCATCCTGCTTTGCATTCTCCTCTCAAATCAGACATTTTACATGGACTATGGTTTTTTTTCTTATTTTATCTACCTCAGTTAAGAAAAATCAATTAAAATTTCTTGACATTTTGTTTACATCTAAGCAGATCTTAAGATCTGTGAATCAAATGCTTTTTTAGAAAGATAAAAATAGTGAAAAATAATTGCATATAACTATTGGGAAAAAATGCAGGTTTAGCAGTAGGGTCGCCTTTTATATAATAGTCCTTTTACCTTATTTTTTGTTTTAGCTTTTTTTCTTTTTAAATCATTTTGTACGTATTAATAGTGGCTCTCTGGTCCTTATTTAAATTCACAAGTCATACAGTAATAAATTTCCTAAATGTAATGTATAGGATGTATTGTGGAAAACAAAAAAATATAAAGTTGCTTGAGATACTGAAAAAATCCAACATGAAGAAGCTTAGTACACTTTAAAGTGAAATGTTAAAAGTAAGTTGATAAAATCCTAATTATTTTTCTTGTCTTGTTATGAATAAAACAAAATTACCCACAATGACCTCATTCAAAATAAGAGATTGAGTTGAGTAATTATGTTTTGAATTCTGTGTTTTAAGTAATCTCTGAAACTTATTTTCCCACTTTTAATGTCAGTTCATCTTTATTCAAAACTTTGGAACAGGCTCTCCATGGTGAATAAATCAGGCACAGAAATGACAGGCACCTGCTCATCCAGTCTGTCAATATTTATACTGGAAGTGACTACATAGCAGCAGTTGATCTCACCTGTAAAATTATAGCTGCAGAACTAAAAACTGTTTTTAAGTGGTGCAACCAGATGCTGAAAATATAATTTTATGTATTTTCCTTTCCACTTTCAATGCAGAGTATCCATGAAGATATGCTAAGCTGAAAAAAGTGGTGTCCTTATTTTTCAGCCAATAGTTCCATGAACCTTAGTATTATCACTCAAGCAGAAGCTGGGATAAAATGTCTTTATTTATCTTTCTCTAGATTTTCATCATCACAACGTCATTTCTCTAGACATGTTAGGAAAGAAAGAATTTTCTCAGTACACAGTGTTTATAGCTTGACTGTAAATATAGCAAGGTAGATCATGCAATGCTTTTTCTTTGGGTTTCTATCCTCACATTCCTCCTCACATCACTTAGCATTATAAGATAGGCTCATTAGGAATTTTCTATTTTTTTCCAGTGCATCTTTTCATCATCCAATGTGGTCTCTACAGGCTGGTTGAAACAACCTAAATTATGTTTTCAGGTGCAGTTACCAGGTGATGCTACAGGGCAGAGGATGGCTGTTGAGGGGTCTTTCTCCTAGAAGAATTAGAAGAAGGATCAGGAAACAGTGTTGGAGCCAATGAAATGGTAGCTGATGATGGTAGAAGAAATGTAGAGTGGAGAAGAGGGATGATGGAATCCCTGGTCTGCTCTAACTCCCAGACTATTCCTAGGTATTGTCTGACAGAGCTGGCCAGTTGGAAAAGGTCAGATTTATGGCCTGGACTCTTCTAAAAGGGAATTGATTTCTACAGTCAGATAATGTTGTCTGGCACAATTTAATTTTCAAATACACTAGGACTCTTCATTTTACAATGGGCTTCATACGAGCAGGCCTTTGCTTCTGTGCAGGACTCCATTAATTTAGTTGAAATTCTGCATGACAATAAAGTAGAAAGTACAAATAATGCAGGTGCAATGGGAATGTTAGGACCAAGCTGAGAAAACAGATAAAATGTCAGTGACAGGTGAGAAAAATTATAAATTATCAATACAATTGTGATTATTATGCTCTATATAATATATTATTATTGCCCATTAAGAAAATAAATAAAAATAATATTAGGTCAAGTCCACTAAAGGAACGTGTAAAAAAAAAGGATACAGAAGGATTTTGGTGTGGTCAAGATTCCAATCAACTTCTGTAACTTTGGTAATGTATTTTTTCTTTTTTAAGGAAAGCAATAGAAAAAAATATGGCTTGTCATCTTTTAACTGGACCATGGGAAAACATGTTGTTGGCTTTTAAAATCTTTTATTGCTTTTGAGTCTGTATGCACTGTTACAGAAACCTAGGCTTGAACTTCATACTCTCAGAAACACCCAAATCTTACACGTGGTTTGAATTTTCTTAATGTACTCTGTTTTCCTGTCATCTCTGCAATTAATAACAAATTCATATAAGGACATGTGATGGGGTAATAATAGATCTATTTTCAAGTTAAGTTAATTGTCCAAACTTAAAATTTTTGCTGAAGAAAAATATACTTTAAAGTTAAACAAAATGGAGGGTTCATGATAAATCTACAGTCATTCAACAGATGGGCAGAAGTAGCTACTTATCTGAAAAGAAAAAGAATAGATTGCAGGTACAACTTAGGAAAGAAAGAAATTGTTTGAAGAGGATCCTGCCCAATGTCCTGAGCAGAGCTAGATTTTCAAGTGATCATTTATTAGGGCTGATCAGAAGCTGATTAATTTAACTTCTAATTTGTAAATAAATTAGTTTTTAGTAAGAACTTCTGTCTTTTCATGGTCGTAAGCCCAAATCTGTCACAGGAAGAATAAATGTAGTTTTTCAATAATAAGTATTATAATATTTGTGGATCAAGAAATTACATTTTAAGGTATGAAATAAAAAAGGGTTGTTCTGTGTGTTTGTTTTCATAACAAAGAGATTATTTGCACATAACAATATAGCTTTATAATGTTACTTATGCCTGAATCTGATGCCAAATAAATGAAGTGAAATATATATATATAATATATATATATATATATATGTATATATATATATATTGCAGAGGACTCCGGATCCTGGTATCTGTAGGTTGCTATCTCTAAAAGAGTCACAAAAGTAAATAAAAGCCTAAAAGAATTGGAGCAAAAGATCTGCAAAGAATATTACACGAGGTTAAGAGCTTTCTTGGACTTGGCTGGAAATGGCTCAGTCTGACATTTGGGCAGATTCTGGTGTCTTAAATAATTCAGCCCTGTGCCGCCTTCACTTCCAAAAACTTGACACATAAATGTAATGCAGACACCAAAGTGCTTGCTTCAAAATCAGTGGTAAGTTAAACAAAGGTAAAAAACAGCTTGAATACATGGAACAGGTGTTGTGGGACCATGTATGAGTTTACATGTGAAATTGGAAAAAAGGAATCTTCCAATGGTCTAAAACTGAGGTCTAGACCTGTTGGGTTTGGTTTTTGGTTTTTTTTTTTTTTTTCACAAATACAAATACAAATCCCTAAAAGCAGTTTGTTTGAACAAAACTTAATGCATTTATAAGTCAATTTGTTCACTTGGAAATTTTCTGTGAAATTTCTGTGCTTTTATAACTGCCAGTAGCAATGAACTAATAATAAAAGATTAGTTAAAGGCACTATCAGCAGTATGATGGCAGAAAACTAAAGGAGACTTCATTCTTATTTAATTTATCCTTGAAAAGAAGAAAGCTCTATTTGCAAAGCAAAATCAAAGATTTTTGAAGTAAATTAAATATCCCTCAGACTGAAGACAAGATACTTATAGAGATATCTTCATAATAGGCATTTTAATTAAATTCCAGCATCTTCATTGTATCAGTGCTCACACAGGGGGCTGAGAAAGAGGTTTCTGTCCATCATCCAGTCAGCTTCACTGTTTCAATACATTTTAAAAGCTAAACATCTCTTAACAAATACAATATGAAATTTCCAAACATGCATTTATGTGTAGTACTTGAAAGCAAGGAATTTGTCCCATGCTGTAATTTAGGTGTCAGGTTACTCTCTATTCCCATTTCACTAACTCATTATATTAATAAAGAAAATATGGAATTCTAATATAATAACAAGCTTTTATTTTGGTTCATGGGCCAGCACATGTTCACTCTCTTACTTTCTGAATATGATCAGAGTCACCAGAAGAGTAGAAAGAATAGCATGGGGCAGGAATCTCTGAAATCGTTGAAAGTGAATTTCCCAGAGGTCACTGTCATTAGCCACTTAAGACATAAAATTCATCACATCCTACAATAATTGTGTAGCTTTGACAAATATTTTAGATGTATTGGAATGTTTTTAATATATTATTTTGCTTGGTCTTTACATTAAACACATTTACAGTTGCAGTGTCTAACTCAGTCCAACTTGGGGATGGTGCTGGACCAGAAGCTCCTCATGAGCCCAGAAAGCCAACTGGGTCCTGGGCTGCAATTGTGTTCATCTCCATTGCATGACCAAGAAATTAAAGACTCCTGGATGAATCAGGGAGCTGAAGGTGAATTTCTGAGATTTCTTAAAATTCAGTATATTTTTTATGCTCTGCAGAAATATCTGCTGCAGGAGTGAGTCAAGAGTGCTTTGCAAAGTCATCTGACTCTCTTCTGTGGCTCTAACCTCTTCTGTTATTCTCAGCAGAAAAAAAAGTCTTGTTTTTTCATTAGAATAAAAATATAGAGTAAGCTTCTAGTAGCCTCTCTCTCACAAAAACCACCCTTAGAGCCTCCCTGCGAACAAAACCTTGCTAATATATAAAGAAACAAAATTAAAATGAGTAAAACAAATATATTTGGAATGGTAGAAAAGTATAGGCTTCTTTTTAAAGAAGATAAATATTAAGTTGTTGACATGGAAAAAAATGAAATCCAATACAACTAGGATCTGAGGGATCTTCTTTGATAAAATTCTCAATACAAGCTAATTATTTGAAATCTGTAAATGAGAATACCTTGGAATACAGGTTTCAGACAGAAATGTTCATTTTTAAAAAAATGACAGAAGGTACATGAGACACTTTACATTAAATATGACTGTTCGTTGAATTAAGCATTTGCTGTTACTCTTCTCTTTTCTTCCTAAAAAGGATTTCCAATAGTTTATTTGCATTTCCTGTGGAGAGAAAGAAAGTCAAATCCTGGTTCAGAAATTCCTGACATGACAGAGTTGGTTTTGAGTACTAAACCTCTGAACTACAGCTTTTTGAGGCAATACTTGGTGTACTTGAGAGAAAAAAAATGTGTTTTATTTTAACAAGCATTTGCACTGCCCTCAGCATATATTTTTTTAAAGTCTGGATTTTAAAAATAGATAACTATGGAGTTAATTGTATGGTTTTATACTCAGCTGAGGTAAAATAGTGTGCAGAATCTGAGAACATGACAAACTGCTCACAAGAAAACAAGTCCATCTCAAATTATCTTTTTCATTGGTCAGAACAAATCTGAAAAAAAAGAAGTTGTGAAAGCAGAGATTTTGCATCTTAAGATATCCTTTCTTTGAGGTAAAGTTTATGTTGGCTGACTTGAACAGTTATGATTAAAGCTTTTATCTTTCTTGCAGAATTTTTGGAGACTCAATATTTTTTTCACTGCACTAAGCTCATAAATTAGACACTTTGAAAATTAATGGAGTTAAGAAATATTCAAGTTTAGAGAGTATTTAAAAGACAGCCAAAAGACTGCAAAATAGAGACAAGGCAGTTGAAATAATTATTTTCAGTCACTCACTTTCTTGCTCTTCTTTGCTTGCACAATCACAGGACAAAGCCCCAAGGTCCAGTTTGGAGCTAAACAGTGGAAGCTGCTTTGGGAATTATTGGTACATGAGGCTTGTACAACATAACACAGAGTCACAGAGTTGTCAGAGTTGGAAGGGAACTCCAGAAATCATCTAGCCTGACTCTCCTACTAAAGCAAGATCACCTAGACCACATTACATAGGGCTGCATCCAGGTGGGTTTTGAATATCTCCAGAGAAAGGGACTGTACAGCCTCCCCAGGCAGCCTGGTTCAGTGCTTTTTCACCCCAACAGTAAAGTTTTTTGTCAGATTTAAATGGAACTTCTTATGTCCCAGTGTGTGCTTATTGCCCCTCATTGTGTTACTGGGAACTACTGAGCAGAGTCCAGATCCATCCTTGTACCCACATTTAGATATTTGTAGGCATTAATAAGGTTTTCCCTCAGCCTTCTCTTCTTCAGAAGAGAATACTATTTTATTTCTAATATTACGATTCTAATAAAATTTCACATTTTACTTCTAAGAAATAATATGAAGTAGTAGTCTACCATGCAGATGCCTGTCTCTAAAGTAATAGTGATGTTGCCAGTGGAGAGAGATAGGTGCTAGTAGGGCATAGTTATCTCTTCCTAAAGCAGACACTTAGAAACAGTGAGATGAATCCATTCTGAGAAGTGCCTATTTCTCTCAAGTATGGGATATTGATAAGAGGATTAGCCCACTTGTAGATCTCTAAAACTCACGTAGGAGAAAGAAATCCCAGGTTTCACTCACTATTTTGTATCATAATCACACAGTTATAGGCATTTCTCTAAAGCCTAACAATCCAAGTTAACATGTTGCATATGGTAAGTATAAACATAAAATTCTACCTGAAGACATCTCCACTCTTCATCAGAGCATATATATGATACTCTACCTTCCTAGATTCACTAATTGAAAGGTAAAACTAAGGGATTCACTTGCTATCCAAAAAGAAGGGAGGGGCAAATAATTTAGGCTATCTAATCAGGGAAATAGCTCAATATATTCCCTAATTTTGAAGGAGAAAATAAACAATGAGAACAGCAGACCAGGATAGAACTGATTTTTCTCACAGTTAAGGAAACTATGGAAATTAAGAAAAGACCAGAGAATTATTGGAAAGTTACAGATCTCCCCAAGTTGTATCAATCATTGTCATTTCTCACACACAAGCATAATGCTGCCTCCCTTTTAGGCTGCAGATGAAGAAAATTAATAAAAAAAAGAACCTAATATGCAAATATGGAGTTTGAATAATCTAAAAAAGTGTGAAGACTAATCTCATTTCTATAGTTAATAAAAGGAAAGGAAGTCTTCACAAAATTCTCTTCATTGCTGTCAGTCCAGTTCTGCCTTTCTGGTGGCAACAGGAGGTCAATTTAAAGTCTTTGAAAAATCTGCTACTAATGATGCAGAACCAAAATAAGCATCAAACAATTAGCAGTCACCCAGCAGATAGTGAGCAGGTGGAAGATGATTTTGTGGTCCAGACTCAGTTCCTATGTAATGTTCCTTTGTTTCCTCTGAACTGTCTGAAAAATGGCTGTAGAAGAGTTCTGAAAGGAATCAGGATGGATACTTGCAGAATGTTACTTTACTCATCCATGTAGGGAATTTTGAGAAGACATTCCAAGAGCTGGGTAAGGTGGGCAGCCATGAGTTTAGCTTAGTTACCTATACATTTAATTGTACTGTCCAATCCATGACTGAATCCCTTCTAATAAATACTGGTTTGCCTGGATATATTCAATTTACTCATAAGGGCACAATCTATGACTGTGGGTGAGTACAGAGTACACCTCTGTACTTCATTTTTTGTATGTAGATGTCTTACTCAGAATCTGTAGTGATATTGCTTTACACATAAAGGCAAACATGGACACATACATCTACTGATACTTTCTCTGAAAGTATCAGGACTATCTGAAATAGTCCTGTACTTTATTTCATAACCTGCACTGTATTAGGTAGCTGAATTACAAAAAACAATTAGTAGAAGTGGCCTGTTTAGAATGCTGAGTTCTCATATTGCTTGCTTTCTTTGAAAAGATTTCTTGAGAAAAAGACTAGAAAAATATTTCCTGTGCTGTCCACACCCAATGCTTAGAAAAGAAAAAAAGAATTCTGATCTGAGAGGAGTTACAATTTTTATGCTCTTAGTCATTTAATTCACCTGAGCAATGACCTCTCTGCATGTTTTTCTGCACTATATGACTCAGCTATATAAAATCAGCAGTTCTTGTAGGATGTTCCCATGCTAAATATTTGTATTGACTCTGTTGTCAGTGCTGATCTAAGCACCATGAGGATGATGAGTTCTTACGTATCTGCCTTCTCGTGGTATTTAGATTGCTGGGTTTCAAATCAGAATGTAATCCTAAATAAATAAATAAACAAATAGAAAATAAATAAGTAATAATTCATAAAAAAATTTAATAAACTTTTTCAGAAGGTCAGTTTTAACTAGAAAGCAGCTCCATTCCTACTCAGTTAAACAGAGTTAGCAGGTAAGATTAGTTGATGTGTCCTGCAGTTTGCAGTGTTCCCATCTTCTGTTTAATTTCGTTCCAGAAGAAAACTTCCAGATAGAAAACTATCTCTACTGCATGCAATACATTTTTTTTTAATATGTTGCAGATTTGTACATGGGAGAAAGCAGTTGCCATGTGGCTGAGACCAAGCAGCACACTTCCACAGTGAATGAGTTCAGGGGAAAAGGACAAAAAACCTGAATGAGCTATGGGAAGGATGTATCATAAAGCAAGCTGAACTTATCTCAATGCAAGGGAGACTTGAAAGTAACAGTGGTTTTAGAAGACAGTTGCACCATTGAATCATCAGGTTCCCTAAGGTAATTAACAAACAATAATTTCTTCCTGAGATCCCTACACTGGTGTGCTAGGGCTGGGAGGGCACGTACATAGATCAGCCCAATAAAAAGCATAAAATCTGGTCAACTATATAGAACAGATTTGGAAGAGAGCTTGATCTAGCTTCAATCCATGATGGCTTTTTTAGGTAGTGCAGACTCCAAATATTGGGACATTGAGCATGCAGGGACCAGTAACCAGAAACATGGCTGTACCATGATTCAACCAGTGTATTACAAATGGTATATTATCTTTCTGTTGAGATTTCAGTACATAGCTGCATCACTCTGTTAAACCAAAATCACAGATATGTCAAATAAATAACTTTTTAATAAACATTAAACCCTCCTCCTGGTCAAAGAGTACACATGCAGATATGTTATCCACAGTAAAAGGAGATAAGCATCTGTGTGTCTGTGAGTCTGTAGGTGTATGCAATTTCATTTACACAAATATATCAACCCTTTGCACCCAGTAAAGTGCCAGATGAGTGCAGAAAAAGGGAAAAAAAAATATATAAGGAAATAAGCTCCATATTGCTTCACCTTCCATTGGCTGCCATGATTGCCATGTTTGCTGTGTCACCTTAGTTGGCTCCATAGTCTTCCCTAGGCTAGGCAATTAATGCACTATGTTACCTAATATCCAGGTAGTATTATTTTTTTTTAAGTTACATGGACAGCATTTTAGTACTAGCACATTATGCTGTGGGGTTTGGTTTTTTTTGTTTTTTTTTTTTTTTGCTTTAGCGTAGATGTCCAGGTCTCCTAGTGGGGCTGACAGGTTTTTCAAGCACCATCTGTTTTTACAGATGAGTTGTCAGACCCCGTTTCATGTTGAAATATTGTGAATCATTTGCTAAGGTCTAAGATTTTTATTAACACCGTGATATTTAAAGATCCACAGTTTCTTATCTGCTGAGAAAATTTTATCTGGTTGGTCAACAGGTATAATTTGGCTAAGGAGAAATTCACTCCTTGTTACTGAATATTACCTGTCACAGATTGTATCCTGAATCTGTTAATCAAGTGAAAATACCTTAAATGAGAGGCATAAAGGGAACTCACTCCTCTCCACAGGCACTTTATATTGTTGAAAGCAGGAGGGAGACAGTGATGGTTAATGGAGCAGGTCACCTCCCTTCTCCTCTTTACCAGGTGTGAATTTGGCACAGCCTTGTTCTTTTCTCCTGTCCCAGAGAGCCTCCTGGTTTGTCAGAGGGAGGAGGAAGAAAGCAAGCCAGCCTCAGAAACTGGACTGCCCTTTCTTTTATGATACAGAATAAAGATGAAACCTAGTAAAGACTTTGCTTTGCAGAGCTAAGAGCTTTTTTCTGAGGGACACTCTCTCTATGACTGAGCACACACAGACGTAAATCTAAACTGGAAATTTTTGTTATCTGTGTGAGCAAATTATCAGACAGAAGCTACACCTACCTAATATATTCAGTTAATGATTTGAGTACTGCTTTGCTTCTAATAAAAAGGCTAACATACAGTCATACGTTCAGTCATACAGTGATTATAAATGTCTCCATATCTTATTTAGAAGACATGATTTCTTCCAATTAGAGAAAAATACTGTACAGTAATTGTCATTTCACAAAGGGCTGCTTTCTGTGAAAAGGCAATAAAAACTCCTAACTCTGAAATATGAATTGATTTTAAAACAACACTTTTATTTTATTAAGCTCTGATCTCAATTGGAAAAGAACTGTGTAATTATTATATTTTTGTACAAGATGGGAGGAGTGATGAGGGATTTTTTTTTTCCACTACAGATCTTGGCTCAGTCATATTGGATGGAATTAATGAATTAATCTCACCTATCTTCAGCCAGATAAGCTTTAACCATCTAGTTTAATCTAATTTCCCTATATCATTTTAAGTCAGATGGGCACCAACAAAAGACAGCTGAGCCTTCCTCAGCTGTTCAGCATCTACCAGATGAATTGTATTCTAGATCATCTTACGTCTTCCCAGTTATTATAAAGAAGGCATAAATGGCTGGTTTACAATACATGCCAAAATTTTACATAACTGAAGTCCTGCTACATGAACCCCAGTCTTAGTCTCAGCCCGACTCTGTGCCTCATAGTACTTCAATTTCATAATTGGATTCATCCTGCAGTTTTAACTTTAATCCACAAGTTCTATATATACTTTGACTACACACATATTTACTTACAGGGCAGCTCCACTGCCACCAGTGATATAATAATAAGACAGCATCATTCATTGTCCTCTATTGCCTAGAGGATTATTTCTTTCCAGTTTGTTCTTTGCTCAGTCTCTCTGGCTTTTGCTGAAGCTGATGGAGGAGGAGTAACTTTTCTAATAATTTGCTTAAAAAACCAGAAATAATTATTGACATTTCCAGAATTTTTTTTCAGAAATGCCAACTATAACTCAATACAATGTGAGGCAGCAACCAGTAAAAACTTCGACACATAAATTTAAAAAAAGTTTACTAAGTTCTCTAGTTACTTAATACATATTTGTAATAATTCTTGCAGTATCAGGGAAGTTAGAAAGCCTGAAAATGGATAGTATTGAACTCACACTGTTTCTCAGACAGTCATTAAAGATAGACCAATCTGACCAGCATCAGTAAATACAGGACTGGCTGACTGTCTGTTAATGAACAATTAACAAAATGATTAATGATTAATGATTTATGGAAAACCATCAGGTCTTTTCCAAGTAGTTTGCTCTTTTAATGATCCCAGTTTGGTTAACAAAAGGTAATGGATGCTGGTGTAACATACCTTCCCTTCTGTAATGATCATGACTCAGTATTGCTTGACATTTTGATTAAGAACTGAAGTGATCTGAAATTAACATGATGCACCAAATGCATGCATTAAAAATAGCCATGACAGATCTCAAAGATAATTAGAGCATCAGCCAGTGTGTTTCTGAGAGAGCAGAAGGAGCTGCAGGAGCTGGCTCTTAGCTTTATGAAACATGCATTTCTTTAGAATAACTCAGAATAAAGCAAAACTACTCAGAAAGTTTGCTGATGGCCTGTCTTTTTAAAAAATAGTAAGCATGAAAGGAGAAGATAACTTCCCCAGGGCTGAACAAATGGGATGCTTTGTCTGCTGAATAACAGCAGAAAATATGTTTTTTTATTATGTCAGTGGAAGTTAAACACCTGGGAAATAGGTGTTACTCAGAACGAGAGAGCTTCTGCTGGTTGGTAATCCTCCTGAAGAGGACTTAAGAATGATGGAGGGGTGTCAGCTGAACTTACAGAATATCTGTAAGACCCTGTAAAGTCCCAAGTGGGACTTGCATGGCTACATTTCCTTTGTACTGACAGAGCTGTGACTGTCACTGCATCCACACATGCTGGTGACAATGTATGAGGGTTGTTGATAGCCTGGAAACTGAAAAATCAAGTCTAACCTTGTAATGGCAGCCTGGCAGTTGAAGCTCTTTAGTTTATCATAATTCTAGAGGGATAAAGATTTCACTTAAGTACCTATACTGAGAGTAAAACATGGATAACGTTTACTTCAATCCAACTGCCAAGGTTATGGTAACATCCAATCCATCCTGAAAGTTGGATTAGACAAAGTAATGCTAAAATAAAGACATTTTTTTTACAGCTTTCAGTTTAATCACTCACTGAGAAAATTTACAATAGCTTCCAGTGAATATTCTTGACACTGAATGTTTAAACCTAGGATGCAGTACTGATTTTAAAAGTGTAATTCAACTAAAAATCTGGTGAAATGTCATGGTTGATGTTCTACACAGTCAGTGTTTTGTTCTTGGAACTCACAGTTGAGATTTCTAAACAACAGTGAATCAATTGTAGTTGATCCAATAGATGAAGATATATTTAGTTTTTAAAATGTTTAAAAGAATCTCTCAACATCCAAAGTTCAGTCACTTGCCCAGGGTCATGCAGGACACGTGCAGCAGTATAAGGCATTAACTCATGATCTGCAGTGCCCTGAAGATCCTCTTCTTTTTCACCATTTGAGAATCACAAAATAAACAAAAATATGTTGCAAAAGCTTTTTTTTTCTGATTCATTTGCAAATCACTTTTGAGCTGATAAAACAGAATTCAATCCTTACTGGATGCTATGCATGAAATGGTTCACTGACCAGTGGTGGAGGTGAGGATGTCAGTACTTCAAATTAATTATTTACACCAAACCTAAAAATCCTTAGTTTGTGTTGTCTACGCCTTGCCAGGTGGCACATCATTCTGTTTCATGCAGTACAGCCTCCACCTAATACTTAACACACAAAAATATTCTCTGTTGCACCAACAGCCAGCACCTCAGTCTCCTAAATTGTCCATGACACCACATGGAGGAGCACTCCACTTTTTACACATACATTTTTTTTTTTTATTCCTGCATGGTTGGCACCGTGGTACTCATCCTTTAATTTAATTATAAAGGATTGTAATACTTTGAAGGACAGTATGCCTTGGTATTTTATATTTAACTTCAACTCACACCCAGGCATAAGAGCAAATATAAAAGTAAAAGCAAATTACATGCAGAGCTCAGACTTTGAGATTTGGTCTAGACACAATGGTACCCAGTTGTGGTGTTCCATGACATGTCCTGTCAACCACAAGGACTTGGACAGAAGGCTTGCACTACAGGCAGCAGAGACAAGTGTGCAAAGCAACAAAATAAATGTAAAATTGAGCTTCAGTGCTTTGTTTTCTCAAGTACACCTACACTTCAGATGTTCAAATAATAAGGTTTCATACAACCTTATTATCTATCTGCCCAGAAACAGTGATGCATTTTACAGAATCTTTGTGACACATGTTTTACCTCAGCTTTATTCTTTTGTTTGTTTAAAAATGAGACATTTTCTCTAACTTAACATTCACAAAAACTAGAAACATAACTTAAGTTGCCTATTCTAGATGTTTGAGGTTTTTTTCTGTCTACTTCATAATAAGAGGTAGTTAAAATCATAGAATGGATAGGGTTGGAAGGGACCTTAAAGATCATCTAGTTCCAGCCCCCTTGGAAACCTTCCACTAGACCAGGTTGGTCAAGGCCCCATCCAACTTGGCCTTAAACACTTTGGGAGGAGGGCGGGGGGGCAGCCACAACTTCCTTGGGCAACCTGTTTCAGTGTCTCACCACCCTCACACTAAAGAATTTCTTCCTAATGTCTAGCTTAAATCTCCCCTCTTCAAATTTGAAACCATTTCCCCTTGTCCTCTCACCACACACCCATGTAAATAGCCCTACCCCAGATTTATTGTAGGTCCCCTTCAGACATTGGAAGGTTGCTATAAGGTCATCTCAGAGCATCCTTTTCTCCAGGATGAACAACCCCAACTTCCTCAGGCTATCTTCACAGGGGAGGTACTCCAGCCCTCTGATCATTTTAATGGCTCTCCTCTTCACACACTACAGGAGCTCTATGTCTTATGTTGGGGCTCCAGAGCTGGACAGAGTACTCCAGGTTGGGTCTCAAAAGAGCAGAATAGAAGGGGAGAATCACCCCCCTTGACTGCTGTCTGTGCTTCTTTTGATACAGCCCAGGACCCAGTTGGCTATCTGAGCTGCAAGTGCACATTGGAGGATCACATTGAGCTTCTGGTCCACCACAGCCCCCAGATCCTTCTCCTCAGGGTTTTCCATAGCCTTTTCTCCTCCCAGTTTGTATTTGTGCATGAGATTGCTTTGACCAAGGTGCAGAACCTTTCACTTGGGCTTGTTGAACGTCATGCATTATGCAGAGGCCCACTTCTCAAGTCTGTCAAGGTTTCTCTGGATGGAATCCCTTCCCTCCAGAGTGTTGACATCAGCACACAGTTTGATGTCATCAGCAAACTTGCTAAGGGTGCATTTGATTCCACCATCCATGCTGCCATTGAGACATATGTTAAACATCATTGGTCCGAGTACCGACCCTTAAGAAACACCATCTGGTCACACTTCTCCATTTAGACACTGAGCCATTGATGACAACTCTTTAGGTGCAACAATCCAGTCAGTTCCTTATCCAATCAGTGGGCCACCCATCAAATCTGAATTGTTCAAGTACAGAGATCATAATGTCATGTGGGACACCATCATATGCTTTGTACAGTTCCAGTTAAGAAAAGACAGCAGAAAAAGAAAAAAGAGGGATAGGAACATATTTTATAGGCACATTAAGAATTCCCATCCC
The DNA here is from genome assembly GCF_036169615.1 of Heliangelus exortis. Taxonomy (NCBI): domain Eukaryota; kingdom Metazoa; phylum Chordata; class Aves; order Apodiformes; family Trochilidae; genus Heliangelus; species Heliangelus exortis. The sequence continues at coordinate 24,876,545 of NC_092422.1, read as the reverse complement.
AGGCATCAGTAAAGGTGTAGGTGGCTGAAATATGTTAGGTATATAGGAACCTATCAAGAGAGGGTTACTCAGTTTCTTTCTTTGTGTAGTGCTACATAATTGTGCAGTACATTAAAACATTACCTCAAAACATCCCAAATATTTGCTAGTGTGGGTTTTTCCTCCCCCATAAAAGTGGGCTCAAATCAGAACCATTCACCCACAGGCTTCCTGACAAGGACACTGGAGACATAAGAATTCATGTGTCAGCCAGCCTGCAAAGAAAATCTGGCTCACCAGGCTGGGTAATATGCAAAAGAAAGGTCCTTGTTTTTCTCTATGCCATTTCCTATTGACTGAACAATTTTTTATCGTGGTCAGGAGAGCTTCATCATTTAGGGCTTGTGCTTTGGTATTTCAGTCTAGCACAGTATAACTGAAACTTACTGGCTTTGTTTATTTTATCTTCAATCTAAGCTGTTATAAAACTAAGGCATTACAGAATATATCAAACATTTTGGTCTCTGGGAGCATTATTTACAGTACAGGAGACAGATTGTGAACATCCCATAGCAGAGTTCATATCAGTCCATATTGCATGTTAAGGATGTTTCTTCCTAAGCTTATTAGTCAAAGGAATGCTTTCAAATGATTCAAAAATACTCTGTTCAACCAGAGTCTGAGGCTTTGCATCCAGAACCCTCACCTTTAACATTCTGTAAACTGTGGTACTCTACAAGACAGCATCACCCCTCAGCAGAGAAAAAAAAAAATCTTCATAACCAGATCTTAGGAAGCAGATCATGCACTTTGAAATAGTAGCTGTTTTGTCCTTTCATAGATATTTTCATTCTGAAGAGTAGCACTGGGTATGGAGATCAAAGACAGCTAGCATGGAAACTCTTATCTTATTTTCAGTGTTGTTTTACTTTACCAGGTAAGAAAAAGAACAGAAATAGTGTGTAGCACGTGCCATTGCATTCATTCCTCATGTACAGCTTATTGTGCAGCCCACATCCTGTGAACGCCTTTAACAGCTGAGAACAGCAGCACTGAAATGGAAAGAATAAAAGAAAAAGTGTCATTTTCCCTGGGAAACCAAGTTTGAAGCAATTCCAGGATCCCTAGTGCCTGGAGGCTCTGTTTGTAGAAGAGGTTGGAGCTCAGCCCTAACTCAGCTCATTGTTTTCAGGTGAGCAACTTCCTGCTTCAGTATCCTAAAACTGTCTGTCCTGGAATAATCTGTAGATATCCCAGTATCACAAACACTGTAATTCTCTCAGGCAGACTATTGTAGGTTTAGGAAGACACTGCTACTAAGGTCTCAAAAAAAAAAAAAAAAATTAATTTCCAAAGCAAATGTGACAAATTGATTTACACAGATCTAGAAACACTGAAAACAAAAAGTTTTTTGTACAGTACTTCATCAAACATCCAGACAAAAATATTTCCAACCTGCCATGTTAGAAAGTAAACATTTCAGGCTCAATTAATTAGAACTTTCTGCCAAATTAGATTCAGATTATTTTTTTCTTACTCTCTCTAACATTGTAAGTCATAAACATTGAATAGATTCACTACAGTGATATGGTCATCTAGGAGTATTTCTGCAGGGCAATCAATTTCTTGGAATGTCTGTCCCAGTGGACAACATATATCTGCAAGTAGATATTTGGGAAAAAAGACTTTTAATTGGGGCAACAAATCACTAAGTATTATTTTCTCTATACGGTGTTTCTTTTTACACTTAGCTTTTGACAGTTGTATCTGTTTCTTTTGAAATGTTTTTTTTTTTTTTTTCTGCTATGTCTGAAAATCATGTGACACAGACCTAACAGTATTTATTGTTTAAATATCTTCTTTATGGCAAGGCCTCCACCAAAACTCAATGTTGTGCACCTCTATTACAGGAAAAGAGACACCACTAAGGGATCAACATCTGAACAAGGGAGTTTAAGATTTGTTATAGACCCAAACTTCAAAGCAGCCTCAGTATGTGCCAAATGTCCTATTGAACACTGTTTTTCATGTTACTGTACATGATCCAAAGCCCTGCATAAATTTTCTGAAGATTAGAAAAATGTCATCCATATAACATGCTGTGTACAAAAATAGCAGTGCAAAATGTTGAGTCCCTAACTCATAAAACACATGAGAGTAGTTCTGACACAGCACCAAAAATTACTTAATTCTGGGTTTTTAACCTGACCTTCTGCCGCCCTAGCAAAGATGTTGAATTTTTACTGAAACTCTTCCTCCACTTTGGAATTTTACAAGCCATATTTAAAGCTAAGAAGCATAAATTTTGAAGCACCACCCTCCAAACTGTGGCAGTAGAGGACATGTTTCACAAGAGTTGATGGGCAGCAAGAGGACCTAAGGAGCAAACCTGTTCAGCTGCTCCACTACCAGCAATCACCACTCTTCAAAACCAGACCTTGAGTGGTCTGCACTTCTATACTGACATATTCAGACCTGGAATGTGTCCCACTGAATCTCTGACTTATCTTTATGTTCTGAAAGAGAAGGTTTTTATTCCCAGAATGTCTTAATATGTACAGTACTCTAAAACTGCCATTTGCCTTAGTACAGCCACACATTGCAATGTGATGCAATTGGGAATTGACTTGGATTTTGAGTTGCTGAAACTTTGGTCTGGCAATGGTCTCTTTGTCTCCTTTCCACTATGATTCATATCCTCTTTTGTCTCAGTGATCATTTTTATGTCAGCATTTGAGATTTTTATTTGGTCTGGAGATAGTATACCCAGTTAAAATTGTTAAATGGAACATCTAACACTGACTATATGGTTAACTCAATTCCTTATAAAAATCCAAGAGTTTAAAGAACAGACCTGGAAAAGTGGAGTGTGTTGACTGTTAGATGCCAAAAGTTTATATATTCATGTCTCAGAATAGGCTCATACAATCAAAATAACCTTAAGCTGTTCTTTTTCTCATCTACGAAATAAGTAGCTTTTTGAGAAAAAGCTTCTAGGGAAAGTTTTTGCACCTGAGAGTATAAAAGAAGGAAAAAAAAGTGTTAGGAATTGAAACACTTGGGAAAAAAAACCCTAGCAGGTAATTTTGATGATGGTGGCATCTTCCCCAAAACCCAGGGTAAACATCTGCAAGTTTTTTCTTTACCTAGTTTTTTTTAGATGCATTAGCACATGGATCTTTATTACTGACTTTCACAGCAATGGGTCATGTTTACTGGAATACAAGGAATAAAGAAGATAAGTAATGCAGAAAATGTTACTTTGACGTCTGCACCCCCAGATGCAAATCCCTAAAGATTTTGTCTTCTTTTTAAATTTATTTTAAATGTTTCTTCAAAAAAAAAATCAAATTTTCAAGAGGTTGTTTTTGGGGTTTTTTTACCTTTCAGAAACATTGCTTTATAATTAAAAGATCATTTTATAAATAAGTTCTGTGTGGTTTAAATTTCATTTAGGAAGATTTTTAATTTTGAACTGTGCAGTTCCTGTTGCCCTGGATGACAGCTGAACTCTTCTAAATAAGTGAAAAGTAAATGCAAATGATAACAAACATTTAAAAGAAAGCTTCCATTTTTGACATGCCATGCCAAGGACTGCCACAAAGTTCTTTATTATCACAGGGGAGAAAATGCTGAATAGTCAAGAGCACAATGTTTCTGTGAATAAGTGGCTTCTTAGACACCTTCCTTGATTTTCTGCTAAGTATTTGTCTTAGCTCCTTGCACATTGTAATGAATAAATTTGGAGGCACTTTTCCAAGCCTCACCCTCATACAAGAATTGCTGCAGAGGCTGCCAAGCCCCTGTGGACTGGTTGAGGAGGATGAGCTAAATCATCAGTGAGTGAGTATTTATCAGTGAGTTAAAATGCACAGGCACACCAAGAGACATCTTCAGCTAAGTCTTGTTTCAACTTCTTGGACACATTTTCAGCATCCCTCATCAAATCAGAGTGTTTTTTCAAGTCAGAAACAAAACTTACATGTCCAGGTGTGTTTTGGGGTATTTTATATTGCATTTTCTAACTACATGGCAGTAGATTTCTAAAATAATGTGCCACTTTGAAATGAGAATCTGAAACTCTTTGATGATAAAAAATAAAAATTTACTATAAAAAATAAAAGAAATATTTTTCTAGAACCGTTAAAACCACTACTGCATATTTGTAGTTGCCATTCAAATTTCCACTATGGTGATAGAAAAAGTTAAAATCCTCTCCTCAGATTTTATGGTGTTTTAGCAGTCAGCATTCATATAGATTATGATGAAAAATGCACTGTGCATAGAACTTCCCCACTGTACTGTTAAAGACTACCAGACAACCTAAACAGAGAGATAAAAAAAAATGCATTTGAATTACTGAAAATAAAATACACATGTTGCAAGAAGCTCTCCTGTACTCTCTAGAAATAGCTTGGCTTGTAAGTTTTAAGATACCAGTTTTCAATTAAACTCAAAGAGTGAGAACTTTGAAAAGCAACAGAGCTGAGAAGTGTGGGAATCATTGAAGTATTCATAATGGAATTTCAAATAAAATTATTTTTAAAAATTACATTCCTGTGGACTCAAAAATATGTTTAGGCTGCAGTACAGATCTCTTTGTAATTGCTTTTGCTCAGCTGCTTCTAGAAATTTAATTAACTTTAAAAATATTAATAAATTCAACACAATAAAAATAATGAAAGAAGAAGCAGTAAGAGCGTCAGGAACAAAATAGATACCATATTTCTTGGTGTGTTGAAAAACAGAGACTTCTTGAACAAAAATGTTGCTTCTCCCAAGCTTATAATTTGCTGGTTTTAGGTTTGTTAGACCAATATAAATTTAACTTAAGGGACAAACGTGAGAGAATGGGATTCCTGGATTAGTAGGAAACTATTCAGTTGGATTTTTTTTCTCTCCTACACTGTAACAAGACCAAAGAAGTCAGCCTGCCTTATGAAACTAAATACTGATGAAAAAAATAAAAGTCCCCACTTTGGGTTGGTAAGCTTTTTGTTTCTCACTTCACCTTTCTCACTTTTCTCACCTCAAAAATCCTGTCCTAGTCTGAGTCTTTCATAATGTTCAGCTCCCGTCATCCAGTGATTCAAGGTGAATGTTGCCTTCTTCAAATTCCTGACAGAGAAGAAAGATCCTTTGCAAACAAGGATGAAAAGACAGCTGAGAAAATGAAAACAAAATGAAGGAAAAAAAAAAATTAAAGAAATTGTACTGGAACTCTTTCAGGAATATTCACCTAAACTCAGTCTTTATTTTTGCTGGTATACCTGGTAGTGCAAATCAGTTTTTCTTCCTTCTCAAAGCTGCTTTGCATTATACAGAATGATCTGAAATCAAGAAAAAGGCATTTTCTAATCCTCCCCAAACTCCTCACCATGAAACTTGTTCTTCTCCTGGCAATCTGCTACTTTACCACCTTTAACAGATCTTAACAAAGTGTTTCTTTGCTGAAGTACTCTGAACATTTGTGTGCTTGCTGTACTCTTGATTTTTATTCTTTGTAATACAAGTGTTCTGTGACAAAACTCAGGTTCATGAGCTTGTTTTATATTGTGTCCTCCATACACAATAACTGGCACTGCAAATTTGTCCAGAAACAAAGTTTTTCAGCTTTTACATATCTCAGCACTCCATGCTATCTTCTTTCATCTCTTCTGTTCTCTTCAAGAAGTAGAGACAGGCAAAACCTAGAGCCTTCAGATCTCGTCCTGTTCCTAATCTCTGGAGCATTTTCTGCTGAAGTCCAGGGTTTGGAAACAGCAAAACTTGACTCAAGGCATTCTTCTGTTTCTGTGCCATCTTCCTGCCAGTGCTTAGCTTCTTGCTGTGCCAACGTGTTTGTGCTTTCTGGCAGAGAAGACAGGGGCTGCTGCCTGTAATTCTGATTTCTGATGAGAGTCCCCCTCCTCCACACCCCTTTCCTTTAACTCCAGGAGACACAAAAGCTGTGGGGACCTTACTGCTGCTGCCTCCGGCCACCACAGGCTAGCCACCACCTCAGGGCTCTTCTGAGGTGGATATTCAAGTGTGCCTCTTGGCAGTCAGGGATTACTGGGGTTTTCCCAGCTTTTCTGCTGATCAAGGCTTTCATCCTGCAGTGCAGAGAAATACAGACCTGATACAACAGCAGAGGTCTTGAGAAGTGGAGAAGCAGGACACAACATGGGAGAGTACAGGAATGGGATGGGAAGAGATGAGGCAAAGGCTGGCACTGGAGAGCACTGGCTATAAACAACTTGCCAGTAGTCAGCTAGAGAAATGTAGGACTGGATTTTGACAAAAGAGGTTTTAGGGGGTGAGAGAAAGAACAAAGATTTAATATTTAACAAGTGGATGATGTGAACTAGTATTTAACAAGTGAACGATAAATTCAGATGAGACATGGAGCTGCAGACCAAGTAAGAAAGATTGTGGTGCTAAAACATGTTAGCAAATGTATAAAAATGACCCTGAATAGATCGTAGAGTCATGAAGAAGAAGAAGCCAACATGTGCATCCTACTGCTCCCAGCAAAGGACTCCAGGCACTGACAGATTCCTGTAACTCTCTATCACCCACAACAGGGTGATTAAACCAGTAAGTTTATGATCTTGAGGAGCAGGGGAAGAGTGAGCAGAAAACCAGGAAAAGAAGTAGAAAGTAAGTAGCACATGTATAACAAGCTTAAGTGAATTATTATAACTACTGGAACTTTTCCTGCATAGAGGTATTCTTTCTTTTTCTGCAACAAATACTCCTGGGTTAGCAATTATTCTTGAATTAGGCTTTTAAGATTTTAATCATTCTAACAATCAGCTCTGAACTTTGTATATTTTGTCTTTTCTCAAAACCAAGATTTTAAGTCTAACACTGGCTCCAGTTCCCAATAAAGAGGAAAAATTCTTAATAGTAATACCACTAAACTTTTGTCAGAATAGCATCCACCAGCTGTAGTAGTGATTAAGGGGAAGGCTCTGTGTTAATTCAATACATGAATCCCGGAAATATGTCCTTTGACCTTGCCCCTAAATATTACCCGCTACAAAACAACAGATCCAGAAAAAATGAGCAAAACACATGGTTATACTGAGCTGTGTATGAAGATGTCTGATGCTTTGACTTCTGCTGGAACAGCCTCAGATGACATAAAGAATCAAAGAATCTCAGCTAACAGAGAACTGCAAGAAATGAGCAGTGGATACAGCTTATCCCTCAATTTCAATGCCTACCTGGATGGAGTGTTGTTTATATTTTTTTCATTGAGAAGACTATCAGATCCTGTCCTATATTTTGAGGTCTGTTACTCTTAAAATATTCAGAGTTTAAAGCTCACAGAAAGCCTGTAGTTTAAAATGTTTTCTTTGTTATACGTAGACTCAAATAAACAGCTAAATACACTAAAGGAATTGTTTTTACAGGATATAACCCATTACCCCTGAGAGTCATCATTTATCACAGTCAATAGCAATTTATTAGTGTCAGAGAGAAACTGGCATTCTCCTTGTCAAGATGAATTCTGCACAGATGGTTACTCAATGAAAAAGCCATAATACTCCCTTTAAACAGCAGGGAATAGTAAATGAAGATGAAACCCAATGATGTTTCTTTCTCTAGTTACAATTAAAGGAGAAACAAAAAGGCTACACAATGTTATTAGGGACACAACACGCCAAGGGATGCCAAGTGTAGAGTGCAGCAGTTATTCTATACTACTATGAGATAAGAGATCCTACCAGAAATTCAAGACAAGTGGTGCAATTGCAAATGGTAAATGAGTTGCTGATTTTTTACTGATGGTGGAAATCAGCAAGAGAGTCAAAAGCGATTAACCATGTAAATGAAATGGGAAATTTAGATCCATCTGGCATACTTTGAGCTTGACGTGTTTCCTGATGATTCTTGCTTGTACTTTAGTAGATTGACTATTACTTCAGTGGAGTAACTCTAGATTGATGCTGGTGAGGAGATTATTCAAGATCTTTATACATAGGCCTGAGGAAGTTCCATATATCGTGACCAATTTACTCTTCTGTGGAGTCCCTTCAGTACATGCATCAATGGGTTTTTTCTTTGAATAAAAACAAGTAGCCATCATTTACACAGTACTGCCAGCTCAATTCCTATTCATTATGGTGTTTGGCAGGAATTTCTATCAACCTGAGTCTTCACATTCTTAGGGATTCTGGATTGCTGCAGGATCATTTTTCTAGTTGCCATTTTGACACTACCAATTCACATTGCAGGAGACATTTTCGCTATTGCCCCTCTTTCAAAATATACTTTATAAGGCTTATTGTTACCTCCTTTCTTTTTTGTCTATTATGCCTCTGTTAAACCTGAATCCTACAGATGCAAAGTACAGACAGATTTTGAATGAGAAATAACAAATCCAGTCTCAGAAGACATGATTCTTATTTCAGACTCAAATCAGAACTCAGTTTTACGAGCTCCTAAGGGTAGATGCAGCTCTTCTCACAGAAAGCTATAAACTAAATCAAGTTTTTGATTGTGAAGCAGACCTTACTCACTTCAAAACATCAAGGTGGAAGGTAAGGCATTTTGGCAACCTATTTGTCAGAAGACAACTTATGTGAAGACATGTAAACAAAGTTAATATTTTGTTCTCTTTTCTGTGTTCTATTCATTTTGCTGGGGGAGGAAAGGGCTCCAGACAAAAAAAACCACGAGGAGCTCTCCTCTGAAACATTACTGCTGGAAGAAAACCACATTTTTGGCATTGAGGACAATGTTACAACTTCTGTGTCTCCAAACCAATCTCAGTCTTTGGGCTTTTTTCATAAAATAAAAAAGTAACAATTTTATGTCCATTTGTCTTTGCTTAAATATCCAACCTGCTTCATGCAAATCTTTCACTTTTCCCACAATGTTTTGCTCATAGACTCATGGTTTGGCTAAGCTGATGAATTGCCATTAGCATATGTGACTATTTCCAGACTCATTATGGTTCTGATTTAGAATATTGTTCAATGGAAGGTGATCTTCCTCCTGTCTTCCTACACCTGATCTCTGAGATGAACACATTCATTCTTGACCAGAAAGTAGCTCTGGCAGTCAATAGACACCTCCATGAGCTGATTAAATTCACCATAATGTGAGAATGGATTTACTTTGGTCTGAAAATGTTTTTTTCTTTTCTAAATTTAGTGAGTTAGCTTCTGACCAAATCTATTTTCTCAGATGGTTGAATGGGTAGGAATAGGATTAAATTCAGAGATTAAATGCATTTGAGCTGCTGTGCAGCCATCAGGAATGTTTTTTTATTTTTTATATCAAAAGTGAATAACCTCTGATTTTGCCCTTTTCTTTTTCATGAATAATATTATATACTTTACAGTAAAAGGACATCTGAGAAGTGAATCAGAGCCATATCATATCAGTAGAAGTGGTTTGGGGTTTGAAAACATATGGCAGGAAATAATGTAACATTCCTAACATTATATTATCCTGTGTATAAAGCTCACAGAACAACAAGCCTACCTTCAAAGAATGCTTCTGAATATGTATTGTAGAAAGCTGTGATAGACATGAAGCTCTTCTGATTGCAAAGCATCTGTGCTAAACAAGAGACAATATTTCCTTGATTTAAGAACTAGTTTTTTTCCATTTAAGACCCTAAGAAGAGTGCCAAAAAAACCTTTTTTGTGCCAAAAAAAACTTGTTTTCCCAACTGCATCAGTTGATCTAATAAAACAATCTCTTCTCTGAAAGTCTTGTTTTAGTAGGTATAAATACTGAAAGCTGCTGATGCATGCATCAAAAAAACATTTATGCAAATACATAACCAGTAAATACCCTGACTGAGCTAAACTGGTATGGTACTGTTTACCAAATGTTTTACCTATGATTTTAAATATTCAGTACCACAGTGCATTCAAAATGTTAATTACTAACTAGATCTGATATCAATTAACATTTTCTAAGAAATAATTGTTGCCATGTTTTTCTTCTTCAGACATGAAGACAATCTGCTATATATCTAAATTACAATCTCTGATTTAATGTTGTTTAAGAATAAACTGTATTCTGAATCACTCTTTTTTAAACCTTCATGTATAATTGAAGTCCAAACAATCTGATACTACATCTCCTGATACTTAATTTATTCACAATGATAAATCATTGTTCTGCTTCTCAGTCTGTTCTGCCAGGATGTGAGAAGATGAATTTGATAAAACCCTGAATAGTTTGAACAGTTTTCATGTTTGAAAGACTATTGAACTTAGACAAACTGATTTATCTCCACAATTCAAAGGAAGCCACATTTGTATTCCTTTTAGAAATATGGCTCATCTCCATTCTAGCATGTAAGGGTTTACTATCAAAAACTGTTCTAAAAAGTTACCAGGAAAACTAATTTTTAGAGAAAAAGTACTACTAAAGGTACTATATCATAAAATATAAGGAGACAAGAGTTACATATTTTAATTAAACTTATATGTAACAGCAGTACAAAAATAGGTCACCTTCTAAAGTGAGACTATGAAGTTATGTATGTATAATAATCAGGTTTGGGGTTAATAAGTACATTTAGAAACAAAATGCTGTAACTGTAGTGTTAAACTACTGGCTTTCTTCAAATGTCTGTAAAGCAGAAGAAAGCACACATGTCCGAAAAGTTGTTCAAAAATTATTAATTCAAGTGTTGTCTAATTTGAGCATGGACTCCATCCTGATAGCTTTCCTCGTGTTAATTCATTTATTATAAGAGATTCTTCCAAGACTAAACCTTTCAGCCTGGCTGAGAGCATTAGTCTTCATTATGTAGAACATTATTATCTAATTGTGTGTCTGTATTACTGCTTCATATGAAAGCAATACTTTTTTTCTATACACTTTTTTTCTATTTTTATATTTTGGGCCCTGCATTGTAATTTTAGTAATCATTTTGACACCTTGTTTTGACGTTTGAAATAAGAACATTACAACTATCTGAGAACTAACTTAAGTACAACTGGAAATCCAGATAAATCCAGTTAGAAGTTATATTCAGGCTACACAGGAGCCTGCAAACACTGGATTTTTAAATCATGGCTGTATTAGAGAAACGAGAGGCTTTCTTTAATTTTGTGTTGATGTGCATACTCTGATAACATCTCACTCTTGGAGAAGGAACCAACATATTTTTTCTTGTAGTCAGAGACCATGATTCCAGCACATGTTATCATAGGCACTGTCAGTAAATCTAAATGCAATCTATATGACTAACAGGAGCCATTCTGTTTCCTTGTGGGAGAACTTAACGTTCTAACATCAAGACAGATTTCAAGATAAATTCAACATGGAATCTAGATCACGTTAAATTCCCACAGGAAAACAGATGAATCAGTGAAATTTAGAATTAAGACTAATCTATAGTCTTAATCTATAATCTAAATATAATGCTAATCATAATAAATCTAATCATACTATAATCTAAAGTCTATAGTATAAATAGAATGATTATTGTTATATTGCAGTATAGTATAATAATACTACTACTATACTTTATAATACTATAATATTATAAATACTACTACTAATAATACTACTACTATAATTTATAATACACTACTATACAATACACTGTTTGGAAAGTGGATCTAAACACAGCTACAAACTCCTTCAAGACACTGGGAAAAAATTTCCAAAGAACTCAGAGCACTTAGCCCACATCCCAGTTTATCTTTTACAGGCACCTTTGCAGCCTACAGACCAGCTGTTGAGCTTTTGCCCTTCTTAGATTTATCTAAAACATTTTTCCTCTTTTGTAGGAGGGGGGGTTGCCCTTCTTTACAAGATGGTGGCAGAAATAAGGAGAAGTGGGGGATGAGCAGAGACGGAAAGAGAAGTGCAGATTCAACCCATATCTGGAAATTAGTAGTGGTGCTTATATCTGGTATTACTCCCATTCCAGTCTCCAAGTGCCTCCTCAGCAGATTTTTTCTATGAAGTTAACTTTCTTGGAAGGTTTTACAAGCAGAGGCTGAAATGAGGCATCACTTTACCACCATGCTCACAGCTCCCACCCCCCTCATCTAAGGAATTTCTCTCAGTGTTTCTCCTTGAAACAAATAGATAGCAATACACATGTGCTGGGTAAGAGAATCACTACATCTTTCATTTCCCAAAGCAGATGCTGCTGACAGATAAGTAGGCAACCAAGCAACTGAGAAAAAATCTAATTTGTCATGATTGTGTATCTTTTTAATTAAATTAACACTCAAAAAGATGAGTCTGTAGTTGTGAAAAAGGTGTGACAAACTGTGTAACCTAAAATTATCTCTGTTGATGTAAGAGTATATTGGCAAGGGTGGATGGAGGTGTTGGTTGCTGAAAGCTCAATATGAGCCAACAATGTGCATTTGCAGCCCAGAAATCCAAATATAACTTGGGCTGCATCAAAAGAAACATGGCCAGCAAGATGAGGGAGGAGATTTCTGATCTTGTGAGACCCCACCTGGAGTACTGCCTCTAGCTCTGGAGCCCCAAAAATAGGAAGGACATGGAACTGAAGTGACTCCAGAGAAGGACCACAAAAGTGATCAGAAAGATGAAGCACCTCTTTAGACAAGCTGAGAGGGTTGGTGGTGTTCAGTCTGGAGAAGGGGAGACCTTGTTGTGGCCTTCCAGTACCTGAAGGGGGCTACAGAAAAGCTGGGGAGGGATTTTTTTACAAGGCCATGTAGCTACAGTGTGAGGGAGAATGGTTTTAAACTGAGAGAGGACAGATTTAGATTAGATATTAGGAAGAAACTCTGTGGTGCTGAGACACTGGAATAGGTTGCCCAGAGAAGTGGATGCTTCATCCCTGGCAGTGTTCAAGGCCAGGCTGGATGGGGCTTTGAGCATCTTGGTCTAGTGGGAGGTGTCCCTGCCCATGGCATGGGGGTTAGAACTAGATGATCTTTAAAGTCCCTTCCAACCTAAAGCATACTATGGAAAAAGTGTCCTGTTTTTTACAGGACATTTCCTAACAGCATTCCCCCCCAGCCTGTTTTGATTTTTCAGACTTCACTGATTATTTGGGGTCCCATGTGAGTCTTGTCAGCAAAAGACTGCCCAGAAAGTTTTAATGGGGTAAGAAATATGACTGTGCTCAATTTTTAATTTGTCCATCACTGGGCCATTGACATAGGAGTGTTGTTTTAGAACATATCATCCTGAAGCCTTTTAAAGCCATTCATTTTAATTCAAAGTTGTAAAATCCCCCGGTTTTATCTCCTATCTCTGATGTAAACAGTACCTTTAGAGCCAGAACCAGGCCAGTGTGAAACATTTTGTTCTCAGAGTCAGAAGGGACTAGATTTAAAGTGCTAGTGAGCCAGCACCTGCTACACATAAAAGATAGGTTCAACTTCTTGCTTCAGATTTATTTTTCAGTGCTTATGGGAGATGTGGTAAATCTCCAATAGGCTGCTTGAGAGTTCCTAGGGTAAAACACATAAACAACAGTACTTAGTATCATGATATGGAAGGAGTAATTCTTTCAATGGATTATTGCTAAGGGACAGTCTGAATTTGTAAGCATTTTGAGATGGAATTCCTCTATACGCAGACTGGTTAAAATGTAGAAGACAACTACACAAGCACATTGCAGAAAAACTGAATATGGAGAAGGGAAAAATCAGGGGTTTTAGCAACATGTTTGATTCAGGGACATAGCTGATGAGATCAGACATATTTGTACTTCTCAGAAACAATGAGGGCCAGTGAATCATGACATCTCTTCTGGCAATGAAATGTACTTTTAGTTCTATTGCATGCCCAGAATAAGGTTTTAAAGCATTGCATGTGCTTTCTTCTCTGTGTGAGAGAAAAATATGACTGACTTCCCAGGTAATTAATAGGCAGCAAAATGTATTTTGCTTTTGACAGAATGTAAAAATTCACTATTACAAATACCAGTTTTCTCATACTCAATTATTTACTCTTTTTTGCTAATATTTCTTTTTTTTTTAAATGTTGTTGCATACAGGGCTCCAATAGAGAGTCACAGTACAAAAAAGACTGAATAACAGATCCAGCTGCATGCAATCACACTGCTTTATTATCGTCCTAGATCCTTCCCTGAAATAATCTTCTGCCAAGATGCCTACCAAAATGAGAAAATCTATTTCACAGGTTTTCTGTTATCATTTCATCATGCTGATAAGTTAATATTTATTCTTGTATTGTTCATATCCATTTGATTTATCTAACTGTGGATGGGAAGGCATACTCCAGATAACTTTAACATAGGCACGATGGCACAAGCTTCAGAGAAACCTCAAGGAGCCCAGTAAAAATCCTGGATATGTGCCAAGGTTACCAGTGAATGCTGAAATCAATACTGAACATCGTTACTGCTATTCTTTTTCATGGTAGTTGTATTTAAGATGGCATTGTTATGACAAAAGGACATCTAATAATATGTTTTACTCTACTGTGAATAAAATCCCTGAGCCTTCAAAACAGAGATAATCTCTTCATACATATTAGTAGAGAATCTAGTTTTGTCCTCTAGGAATTCCCATTGTGCTTCTAAGGCTACTGCTATGAATAAGAAGCACACAAAGAACTTTAAAATCTCAAAATAACATTCTAACAAGGACACAGGAAAGGAAATAATGTAAATCCACTCTGGGGGCACCAAGGTAGTACTATCAGACTAGATGGAAACCAGTCCAGATTTCATTTTACTGGATGTGTCATAGTCTCATGTCAGTAGTTTCAGAAATCCCCATAGTTGTCTATGACTGGGAATTCTCTGGATGGCAGCTGTTTAAGTAATATTGGAAACAAAATATGTGTTGGGTTTTTTTCTTGCTATTCTAACAATAGCCTTGATAACATGCAAATCACATAGTTTGCAGAGGTATAAAAAAGCAAAGCAGACACAGAGACACAGACATACCCACTCTTTTCTGGTTTCTTGCTGCATAAACTTTTCAGACATGCAGTTAATGATCAGTTTTAAATTATAAGGCTCCTTTGCTGGGAGATGTTTCTCATTAGCATCTTCTTTTGTGGAGGTCAGCAAATAAAACAGATATTTGATTTATAAATGAAGTGATACTTAATGTAGTAGAAACTCAGTGTTCCCCATCAAAGTAGAGAAGTTGGGCCATGATTCTCCTATTTCATGTTCTGTGTCCAAGAGTGCCTTTGTATCTTGGCTATACTTTTCCACCAATAATTTTGCCATGACCTGCTTTTCATCAAGTCTGTAAAATCAGGTTAGAGACAACCCCAAAGTAGAATAAGCCCACAGACCAACTCTGACCATCAAGGATTTTTACCATGTATCCATCCCATTTTATGCAGACTCAAAATTAGGCTCACATTTCACAGGGTTGTTGGAAGAAGGAAAACATGCTGGCTTCATGCAGTCACTCAGAAGGTCTTAGCATGAACTCTTTGGATGTAATTTTGGTTTATGAGAACTGTTGTACAGTTTGGCAAGCTAAACATCACACCTCTGCTCCTGACTTCTAAATGTCATGGCTATGAGTATGAAGAGCTAATTAATGTAGAAAAATTATCTCTCAGCTATCTCTAGAAATGTGAATTTCCTCATTCTACTTTGTAATGCCTGGATGTCAGCTTGGATGGCAATGACATAGCATCTAAAAATATCCTCACCCTCTCTGAAAAGTATCACTAGACTTGGCTTAGGAGAGGTGCTATTAATTTCAGCTTCATTCACTCCTGTATGGATGAAACATTCAGATGTAGATGTTTTGTTAAAATAAATATGGATGACAGCTTTTCCCCCTTCTCATAACAATTGTTTGTATTGCATTGGAAAATCAAGTAAGGAAAATATTTGGAAATTTGAAAAATTAGGAAATTTGAAAAAGTAGGCCTGATTTGAAGAAAAATACATTTAATCAAAACTTGATTTCTGCTAGAATTGCTTTGAAAGCTCCAGCTCTACACAGTATTTCTACAGTGGTAGAACAGAAACTGTTCATTTTCAGATTTAGCATCTGAATCCCCCTCCCATGCCAATTTATTTGCAACACATTCTGCATCCTAACCTGCACTTGCACAAATTCTAAAGGGCATCAAATTACTTTTTTATCTTCTCCACTGTTATAAGATTTCTTGTATATGGTCATGAATTTCCTGTAAAATGAATTTTTAAAAAAACCAACAGAAAAACCAAATGAAACAAAAAAACAACCAACCAAAAAAAAAAAACCAAAAACAAAAAAAACCAAAACCAAACAACCAGAAAATAAGCAAAAAGAAAATAACTCCCCCCAAACAAATTATTTTTAAAACTCTGCAGAAGACTTTCCCTATCACTATTCTCTATTCTCAAAAAGTTGAGTCATTTGAACTTTAAATCAATTTAATTTGTTATTTTTAGAATAAAAGTGAACAATTGCCATTATTGTATAACAATTGCAAAGGACAGATTTTCACAATATGTTGTTACTAATTTTGATATAATTTTAAAATATCAAATAATTATAAAAATCATTATAAGATGATATTAGTACTTTGTTGCTTATGTCTCTGGTAGTTCATCGAGTTCAAGAATTCTCTTCTTCAGGAGCTAATGCAATACAAATGTTTTTTCCAGAGTAGTCCAAAAGGTGGCCAATAATGCATTCCTGGATCTACTCCAGACACATTTGAGTCAGTAAAAAAGGCCCATTAATCTCATCTATCTTTATATGAGGCTCTACAGAAATTGTGTTATCATAGATTTCTCTAGCACAAAGGTAATAGAAAAAATCTTATTTTAATAAAATTCTAGTAATCAAGGGTTTTGTAAATGAACTCTTTTTATTTCATGATAGGATGGTCCTTGGTTGTATCTGAAAGTGTAAAATTTTTCCAAAATGTTTTCCTCTCTACACTGAAAATGCAAAGACTCTAAAGTGGTCAGCTCCCACTCCCCCTGGGCCCTTTTTTGGCAATTTTTTTAGTTCCTTCTAATTTATCTGTCATAGGATCATACTGAGTTGAAAGGGAAATTAAAGGTCATTTAGCCCACCCACCCTGCAGTGAGCAGGGATACCTTCAACTAGAACAGGTTGCTTGAAGACCCTTCCAAACTGACCCTGTACACTTCCACAGACAGGGCATCCAAACTGCCTCTGGACAGCCTGTGCCAGCATATCACCACTCTCACAGTAGAAAATGCCTTCCTTACATGCAATCTAAATCTATCCTGTGCCAGTTTAAAACTTCTGCCCCTTGCCTTGTCACTACAGGCATTGGTTAAAAGTCTCTCATCATCTTTCTCATAAACCCCATTTATGTAATGAGTAGCAAACCAAAGGTCTCCCCAGAGCCTTCTCTTCTGCAGGCTGAACAACCCCAACTCTCTCAGCCTGTCTTCATAGGAGAGGTTCTCCAGCCCTCTGATCATCCTCATGTTGCTCTTCTGGACTCACTTCAACAGCTCCATGAGCTTTCTATGTTGGGGCCCCAGAAGCAGGCAGAGTACTCCAGATGGGGTCTCATGAGAGAGGAGTGGAAGGGCAGAATCACCTCCCTTAACCTGCTGGCAACACTTCTTTTGGTGCAGCTCAGGATATGGTTGGCTATGAGCACACGTTGCCAGCTTATGTCTAGATTTTCACACATATACATTTAAAATGATAATAATTTTATTTCCAAAACTTTCTAGTCTTGGACCACCACCAGATCTCTCTTTCACATTCTTTGTTGGACACATCTGTTATACTTTAATCATGTCTCAAAAGAGGTTTTATGCGTGTTTCCAAATGCCTTCAGTAATCCTTGTGAAGCCTACAGATTTCAAAACATGCTTTCTTTGACATGTGGAACTGCCTGCATCAAGCCATTTTTGTCAAACAGTCTCCTATACAGTGTTTTGCATCTCCATGAAAAATTAACATTTAAATTTAAAATGTTTGACTCCAGTAAAACAGTGTACTATGCGATCTTTAAATTATTTCATCTATTCCTTTATTGTGAAGCTGTTACATACAATATGATAAGGGAGATGAAATATTAAAGAGTACCTGTGATAAAATGAGCCAAAACCGTCAGGAAAGGGTCGGGCACGACCCTTCATCCCATAGTTGGAGAAAGGTATTAGACTTTTGCTGGTTTAGATCTTATTCTGAGGAAGTAACTAAGAATATGAAGATGGAAAACAATTTGTATGAAAGCAGCTCCAGCATAAGTAGTTGCATGTATAAGCAGGAGAAAGAAATTTTCAAATGACATTTTCAAAAAAATCAAGAAAACAGTGAGAGCTCCTGAGATGGTGATCCAAAAGATAGCATGGTTCAGATAAGCAAACAGTTTTTGAAGGTAGATACTAAATGTAAAGGAGAAAACTACCCTTTTTTTACATGTTATATGTTGGTGCTGTCTTTTAGTGATCATGACATTAATTAACAGTCATATAAAAAAGGTGTCAAAGACAGAGTAATAAGGAGGCATAGAAAAGTACAGAACAAGGTTGTTGTGACAAAATAAAGGACAAATAATAGAATGTCATGAAAAATACAAAGCCTGGTGGGTAAACCATGGCTGGAAGCCAGGTTCTTAATAAAGCTGCCCTATCACTCCCCTCCTCAAATGAACAGGGAAGAGAAAAACATAACTAAAGGCTCTTGGGTTGAGATAAAGACAGGGAGATTCCTCACCAATTAATGTCACAAGCAAAACAGATTTGACTTTCAGAAATTAATTTATTGCCGATCAAATCAAACTGTGGCAATGAGAAATAAAACCAAAATAAATACCTAATAATAGGTATTTACCTATTATTACCTATAAACCCTAAAGCACTTTTCTCTCATCCTTCTCCCCAGGCTTATCTTTGCTCCTGATTTCTCTACTTCTTCCCACCAACAATGCAGGGGGATGGGAAATGGGTGTTGTGGACAGTTCATCAAGTTCTCTCTGCTGATCCTTCCTCCTCAAGCTCTTCCCCTGCTCCAGCATGGAGTATGAGAACATTCTTAACAAACTCCAACACGAGTCCTTCCCGTGGGTTGCAATCCTTAATGAACTGCTCCAGCATGGGTCCCTTCCATGGGATGCAGTCCTTCAGGAACAGAGTATTCCAGCATGGGTGCTCCACAGGGTCAGAAGTTCCAATAGCCAAACCTGCTCCAGCATAGGGGGCTCCTCTTTCCATGGGTCCACAGGTCCTGCCAGGAGCATGCTCTCTAGCACGGGCTTCCCATGGGATCACAACCTACTTCAGGCATCTGGTCCAAGTCCACCAAGGGCTATGGGTAGATACCTGCTGAACCATTAAACTCCGTGGGCTGCAGGGGGACAGCCTGATTTATTATGGGCTTCACCACAGGCTGCAAGGGAGTTTCTGCTCTGACACCTGAAACACTTCCTCCATGTACTTCTTCACTGACCTTGATGTCTGCAAAGTTGTTTCTCTCACTGAGGTCTTTCTCACTCTTCTCTTTAGCTGCAAGTTCCCACACAGCTTTTCT
The DNA here is from genome assembly GCF_036169615.1 of Heliangelus exortis. Lineage (NCBI taxonomy): Eukaryota > Metazoa > Chordata > Aves > Apodiformes > Trochilidae > Heliangelus > Heliangelus exortis. Next base: position 24,857,154 of record NC_092422.1, on the reverse strand, counting down.
TTTTTTTCTTTGTTCTTAAATATTTTATGCTGGAGGTGCATCCACTGTCACTGATGGGCTCAGTTTTGGCCAGTGTCCAGGTCCATCTTGGAGCTTGTTGGCATGGGCTCTACTGGATATGGTGGCAGCTACTGCTGTCTTTTCACAGAAATGACCTCTGTAGCTCTCCCACTACCAAAACCTTGCCACAGAAACCAAATACACAGTGAAACATATGAAATTTAAAAGGGCACAAAAATATATCAGAAAAGGTAGAGCAGTATAGGCCTGTTTTTAAGGAAGACAAGCAATAAATTGTTGACAAGAAAAAGAATAAATTTTGTAATTTTCTTTTTTATTGTTATCTAACTTGTCTCAAGATTCTCTAATAAGGTTAACAATAGCCATACATTCATCACAGTCAATTAACAACAGGACCAGGGGTAAACCAGGAAAAAAAATTATACTTAATATTTATCATTGTCAGAAAGACAAGAATTATACTGCAGGATTCATACAGAACATAGCAGAACTATCTTTTAACCTTTAGCAATTCTCTTCAGGAATCCCTGGAGGAATACACAAAAATTCTTAATGGGCAAATACAGTAGCTATTTTTTAAAAGGTATAAAATACTTGATCTAGGAATTTATAGATCAGACAGATGAGGTTTAGTATCAAAAGGGATCCTGCAGAAAATCTTGCAATGTTAAATTGGACAATATTGAAATACACTTGATGATGACAGTAATCTAGGATGGAAATTTACAACAAATCATTAGGACAGTCATACACATACATTTTTTTTAACCTAACTTGTAGACTACTGAGTAGGAAACAAGTAGATTATAGCATAGATCTTGCCTTAAGTACAGCCTTACTATGCCCCAAATTATATTTTTGTAAGCAAAATAGAGAACTATGATCTGGATGCAGTGATTTTGGAAGGGAGGTACGACCTGAATTGGTCAGTCAAAGTCTTCAATCAGACTGACTCTTTCAATGAAGCCTCATAGGCTACCTCTGGAGAGAACACAGGGGATATATGGATATAACAAGCTTCAACATCAAGTTGTTTTTATAGGCTAGGAATAATGACTTGAATTTAAAATTACTTATGTTGATTCATGCTAATGTAATCAGGTAGTAACTGGTGTTGTTTCTGATAAGAGGTAACATGGGCAAAAAACAGAACATAATTTTGTTCTAGGTTTAATCCTAATTAAATTCAATAGATACATATTTCCCCAATATTATTATTATTTATTCTTGCTCTCTCCTAGTAGGTAAATATTCATCTTTATGAAGATTGGGGAACATATGTACTCCTTATTCACAGTATTCAGAGCACAAAGAGGATCATACCTAATTTAGTCATAAGAAACAAAATAACCATTGCAGTGTTTTAAGATTTGCTGCTCTTGGCCTTTTCCTCCTCTGCAAAACTGAGAAATATTTATGGTATAATGCTGAATTGCATTATCTTACTGTATTTCTTGAAGAATGAAAGAACCTTTCTTGTTTCCTATGTCTAGCAGCTTGCAACAGGTTTTTTAGTGAGAAAATGCAATGTCTTCAAGTAAATGCTGGCTTTTAAGAAGTAACTGGACTTTCCATCTTACCCAATAGTGAGGAATTTGGCAAAGCCATTCACAAAAGCTGTTTGCCAACAGCAGCGGGGAACACAGGAGCAGTGACAAATTTGATACTTGCCTCTCTTCCACCATCAGCCCTTTCACAAAGACTAAACCAAATCAAGACTGAATGACAGCCTTTTGTTGCTATGCCATGTAACTTGCTTCTGTTCTTTTTAAAGTATCTTTTTGCATGCTAAGCCAGCCCAGGCTCTGAATAATAATCAGGCAGAATCAGGTAGTTGCAGATGAGTTTCAGGCACCCTCAAGAAAGAGTACCACTTGAGATGGTCTGCTACCCACATCAAACACATCAAAATCATACTTTGTATAATCACCCTCCCTTTTCTGAATCTCTTCTAGCATGTCTCAAGGCTACCACCACCACCATTTGCACTCTCAGATCCAGGAGTTTCCTACTCAGCACTACGTAGACATGATGTGCCAGCAAGCTGATAGACTTGCTGAGTTCTGAGAGTGTTTTTCCTAAATATTATAGACAGGTTTCTCCTCTTTTCCAGTGCTTACTGGAGCTTGCAGAAGCCATTTTTGTGGACTAAGAGGTTATTTGCATATGGCATCAGGTTTCTATGGGTGGAGTGGTATGCCCGTCTTATCTATAAGCTTTATTCAATATTTTCTCACTGTTTTAGTGCTCTGCTTTTCAGTCTGTATTTCTAGACATTAGATGTATAAAGGATTATCTCTGATATTGGTATATAGCTTTATCATTAATTTAAAATAAGGTTTCTATCACTTGAGTATAAAGTTAGAAATATAATATCTAACCTTATCCACCACAGTCAGCAAGATGAAGTCATCATAATTTTCACCAGCATAGTAAGAACATTTCTGTTAAGAAGTGACAGGATCTAACAAGGTGTGCTTTGTTGAGCTATATTTAGCTCATTGCCTTGCTAATACTTATTGAGAGACTTCAGGTGATGTATTTGTTTTTTTCGTTTTCTGCTTATAAGTTGAAATAGCATTTTTGCTAAGTTACTGAAACTCTTTTGTTCCTTTTCCCCATACCCATGCTGGCTCCTAACTCTAACCTTCCAATGTGATTTAAATAATTCACAAAACATGACACCTGCTGATGCCAGGGGAGGATATGCTGGGGAGGCATTGTGGTTTCCATTGGAAACCTTACAAAGCTCTGTACTTTTGCAAGGGAACATAACACATTAGCCTAATGTTTTGGGTTGAGTGTTAAGAGCTTTATGAAGCCAGAACTCCCAGAGTGAGCCTGAGGAACAAAAGGAACAACTTACATGAAGTTCAGCAAGGCACTTGATGATTGTCACACAGCTCTCTTAATGGTTACTGAAATTTTCAAAGCATTGGGTCAGAACTAATTTCTGCCACTCCACACTTATTTCCATTGGCAGCACTAGGGAGGGAAAGAGGAGGGTGGAAATCCAGTTAGCATATTTGGGGTTGCACATGTTGTCTTTAATTTTTTTCCCTTGGTCATGGTACTACTTGTCCTCCAGAAACCCAGCTGAGCAAATTTGGAGATGTTTTTTATTGTCAAGTAATCCAGATTCACTATCTTCTGTGTTTCCCCCCATTAGCGAAGAACATATATTGTGAACATTTCAATATCCTCTGCATTCTCTTTATCTCTGGGACTGTAAGACTTTACTGCAACTCAGGAAAACTTTACAGAGTGGTGAATAAAGCTTTCACTGTTATCTTGGCCGGGGAGCATCATCAGTGGGTATGGGGCTGTTGCAATTTTTTCCTGGGCAACTCATAATTACCATCACAAATACAGATCTAGGTTTTTCTAGCATGGCCACACAATTTATTTCATCCTTGCAACAGGCCTCTCCAAAAGCTCACCAACTGCCTTTAGAAAAGGAAAGAAGCACAAAAAAATGACAAAAAAAATGGTCACGTGTTAAGGTGAAGCCTTTCTGCTGTTGTGCGGAAAGAAGGCACCATTGTCCAGAAAAAAAACAACACAGAAGCAGGAAGCACCATTGTAAAAACATCCATCACTGGAACTGTTTGTACCAATGGGATGACAGATCTGATTTTTGGGAAGTTATGTTGGACAATCATGCTTTTTGGTATGTTACATGTCATTGAATTTTAGGAGAATGTGAGATTCTTCTTGCCTTACCCAGCTGCATGTAGCTGTTATATTGTGTTTAATGAGTAGCTCTGTTTCCTGTATTTTGTTGGTAAGAAATGTTTTCTGTCGGTGAATTCTTGTCCAGAAGCATGGATTTCATTAACATGTGAAAGTAGTAAATTTTTTATGAAAGGGGAAATAGAACATTTTGTTATGTTTTTCCTTTTAAATTGAGTCCATATTTTAAAATATAATTATAATAATTTATGTATTTTTTCAGCAAATATATAAAACAACTATAAAACATTTCTGTGATCAGTAATGTTTCTATTTTAGATAAATAAGGACGAAGGAGATAAGCAACTACTCTCAAAAGGAAAGATGCAAGTCATACTTACATGTTTTCCTTATTTCCATATTTCTTTTAGGCATAAAGGGGCAGGGGGCCAAAACCAGAGCTACAGTCATATCGTGGTAAGATCTTTTACTTCCTTCTCTTCAAAGAGACAGTGATTCAGAAAGCAATTTCTCCAAAGATTAGATTCCTACCTTCAGCAGTAGCAAAATATGTACTCCCAGTACTTTGAACGTTACAATCCAGAATTTTTTTGTAAAATGGCCATGGAGACTATTTAAATATTATTTTCACCACAGTGTTCAGGGCTGTACTTTTTTTTTTTTTTTTTTTTTTTTTTAGCGCAGCACTCCATTACCTGTACCAGAATGAAAAGTGTTGTGTTTCATCAGTCAACAGCCTAGAAATATTAGCTCATGAAGCCCATGCTTGGGTTTTTTTATTTCCCAGATACACCCATTAGAAAATAACCTGATCCCCAAAGGGAAGGCTAAACTCACCTAGTGTTGCAAAAGTGACTGTGGAAGAACACAAAATTTTAGACATAAGTTATCAAGAGAAGCCATGTTCACTCCAATGTTACCTTCAGGTTTGGTTCATTGTCTTCAAAAGTTTGATTCTTAATATATATAGGGTATTTGTTTGGGGTTCATTCCTTGCATTTTTAATCGAAATGTGGTCGGAGAATATGTGATGCTGTTTCATACCTGCTTATAGTTCCTATTTTTTTATTAACATTTCACAGAAGCACAGCATTACAGAATCATCATTGTTGGAAAAGATCTCTAAGATCACTGAGTCCAACCTTCCACACAGAAAAAAACAAAACAAAAAAAAAAAACCCAAACACCATCATACCTACTAGTGTAGGTGCCATGTCTCTATATTATTTTAAATAGTGCCAGGGATGATGATGTTCCTACTTCCCTGAGGCAGCACTTTCCAGTGCCTGACTACTCTTTCAGTAAAGAAATTCTTCCTAATACCTAAACCTTCTCTAGCACAACTTCAGGCCATTTCCTCTTGTCCTATTCAATCAGGAGAAGAGGCCAACACCCATCTCCCTACAACCTCCTTTCAGGAAGCTGTAGAGAGCAATATGGTCTTCTCTCAGCCTACTCTTCTCCAAACTAAGCATCCCCACCCTTCACCAGCTTGGTGTCCTCTTCTGGACATGCTCCAGCAACTCAATGTCTTTATTGTAATGAGGGACCCAGAACTGAACATAGTACATGTATATGCACACATCTTCTCTAAACAAGAGGATTCCTGTCCTTGAACAGTATTCTTAAAAAACAGCACCCGAATCTTATCTCACCTCCTGTAGTCAACAGTATCTTACACCCGGAGACTTCACTCATTATTGCTAATGATGCTCAAGACTTTTATTTCCAGAAAAGTTTGAAAAAGCTGAGTGTTAGAAGGAGGTAGAGCAGCCCTTTGCAATTCTACAAAACTACAAACTAATTCACTTCAGAAAATTTACTAAGAAACAAATAGAGCTTTATTCCTGATATCATCACACCTATACATTTAGTCTTTCTCATAGCACTTTTAACTGTTTTATCCTTGAGCAGTCTGTCTGGGTCTCTAGCTGAGAGAGAACTTCCTTTCACATCGTTAGAAAATACAGCCTTAAAAAAAACCTTAAAAAATTCCTTTTTTTTTAGTTTGTAATACTATTTTAACTAAATTTTGATTAAGAACTGCAAAGTTTTTATCGGTTCTGGTTTTTTGGTTGGTTTTTTTGTTGTTTTTTTTTAATGCTTTTACCAGTTTTTTATTTTCCTTCTCAATAGTTTTTTTTTTTTTTTTTTTTTTGCTGCAGGTTATACTGGTTCACTGAGACAGACCAGGGACTGATACTATGTGCCAGTCCTGTTTTATTCTGTACATTCTGTCTGAGGCCAGATGATTGCTACTGATTATGTTCAAGTTTCTGTCATAGTGTTTGTCTTCTGATTGTGCTGAAATAAAGAAATTATTAAGAGCTACTGAACAAAATTCTCTAGAACATCTATGTAGATAGAGGTACCCAAGGATCGTGTTAAGATAACATCATAATATTTTGTTACTAATATATTTACAGGTTTCAGCTGTCTTTAGAACAGGAGGTATTGCAAATGATATGCAGTCTACTTTTCATAATTAAGTATGTTTATGGTTAGGACATCTTGTATCAATGCTCTCACTGGCCTTAAGAAAGCTATTTTTTCACCCAATTGCTGACTTACCAAAGCCTCTGCATAGTCTATTGGTTTTCATTGTTATTTTTAAATTGGTATTACTCCCTAATTTCACAGATGATGGGGCCAAAAGATCTGCAGGGGATCTTCCATGGTGGCCCCAAGGAGGCTGCATCCTCATGGCAGCAGCACCAGGCTCATCCCTGCTTCCTGGACACGCTACTTGCCCATGTTATGAGCTCCATGGAGACTCTCAAGATATCTCTGCACCTGAGGAGATAGACAATGACTGCAAGAAACCTAAGACCTCCTTATTTTTCATGTTCAGAAGTTTAAGCATCTTCTGATAAATAGTTACACCTCTCCTGAAGACAAGAGAGATGATGGTGGTATCACTACAGCAAACAAATGGCTCCCTGTTAAGATCTGACACCAGCTATGCTCTGATGCATTTCTTTTTTAACACAAAGCACATGCACTGTAGCTCCACAGTCCTAGGCAGTGCTGGCACAACATACTGATAATTCTTAAGCCATTTTGACCCTTTCAGAGCTGCACATTCGTGCATGCTCTCCTGCACACATGCTTGCAGAGTTGACATAATCTTTCTCAGTTTAAAAGAAAAAAAAAATAAAGGTTTTAATTTTTTCATAGAGAAATAGATCAAAACTTTTAAATAGGGACACTGAGTTAGTATCTATTTAAATAAAGCAATATGAAGCTTGGTAATTTGTAGTTGTGTATGTGGTGCTGTGTGCTTATTGTTTCTCAAGCCAAATTGTCTAACGGAGTAATATGAAGGAAACAGTTAAAGGGAAATATTTATCAAGGGAAAAGAAGTAGAAAAACAGTTTCTTCTCTTACAAAGACAGAATTAATTTGATAGCAAGGTCTGCACCTCCAGGTACCCACCCATGACTTCATGTCACACCCCTAGACAATTAACTTAGACCTTTCTTCTTGCCCTTAAACCCAGGACCATAGCACAGCCCTCAGGTCGTTTGGCATTCTTTGAACAGGGCTGGGTGAGGAAAAAGGAAAAAAAAAAAGGAAAAAGATTCCCCTAAACCCCAGAACTAAATCAAGCAAGTAAAATATGATCATTGCGGTTTAAGTTTGCCAGTATACATGCAGACAATGATTATTTCCTCTTTTTAAAATATAGATGTCTCCTGGGTGTCACTAATGACTAGAAATGCCACCCATATCTTCAAACAGACTGGGTACCAGTCTGGGAAACACAGTTATTAATTTCTGGCTCCTCCTAAATCAGGGGTTGGAGGCTGCCTGATGAAAACTAATGACAAAAAACAGAAAAAAAAGAAAAACAACATTTTCATTAATATCTTCAACTAGTATATTCAAGGTGGGACACTAAGACATTAGACAGAATTTAAACATTGTCTCTTTATTATATAAAGCAACATTAATCACAAGAAGGAAGACTATATATTTTTCCTCCATCTTCTCTGTCATTTTCTAAGATGGATTTATTTTTCATTAGACACATGCGTTTGCAATAGAAAATTGCCAGTGTTCAGAGTCTGGATCATGTCCTGCTATCACACAAGATTTATTTTTCAGATGAAACTGGCAAAATGCAGCAGATGGTCACTTGAGTCCATTTTTTGCCAAGGTATAAAATACTTTATAAATCCATGCACAATATAGAGCTAACTTTCCATGCAAGACCATTCTGCATAAAGCTGACTTTCTCCAAACCTTCCTGTGAGATTCACTAGCTTTAAAAACACTTTTGAAATTATACCCAAAAATAAGACTTGAAAGCAACATGTCAAACAAATCAGTACAATTAAAGAGCATTTTTTGGAGCACACCTATGAAGGTCAGCTGAGTTTGTCTTTTGGAATTACTTGTTCTTTTCCTGGTGACAAGCTTCCTTGTCTAAACAGCTTTTCATCTTTTAGAACAAACCAGTTAATTTAAACATGATTCCTTAAAAGAACCTAGTTCTCTATATAATGTTTGAATCCACAATTAAAGATCCAGGAAAGTTCAGGCATGTGTGCATGATTTAGTGCTCCTATTAAGATTATTAATAAAACATTCTGGGGTTTAGATATAATTAAATAATTTTATCTTCTTGTGGTAAAGATAAAATTACAGTACAGCAAACACTGCCCACAGTGCTTTTTTTGGAATTAGAAGAGAGAAAAAATCCTAGAATCATAGAATCATAGTGGCTGGAAAAGACCTCTGCAAATCATCTAGTTCAACCCCCCTTCTAGAGCAGGATCCCCTAGAGCAGATTACACAGGAAAAAGAGACAAGTTTTCTTATGAGCCTCATTTAGTGGTGGGTTTGGTAGTAAACTGGGTTCAGTTGGACTTGATGAACCAAAATGATTCTGTGATTCTATTCAGAGAAGGTATTTTCTCTGCTGTTTTTTGTAGGAGTGTGTAGTTTGGATGGGGATCTGTGGTGGGGCCAGGCTGCAGAGGTTGGGAAGGGAGGGAGTGACCCAAGGGGGAGGTCTGGGTGTCCTCAGGGCTCCCTGTGGGATGGCAGCTGCCTGTCACCAGGTAGTCTGGTGACTGTGGTTGGAGAAGCCCACCCTGCTGAACTGACATGGTGTCTGTGGGTATGTGCAGCCTTACAGTAGCACATATGTGCTTCCAAAGGCATTTGAAAAATGTTTTGGACTCGTCTCAGCCATTTGACTGTTGCTGTCTGCTGCTGGTGATGTTTTGGAAAGGTTACCAAGACAGCAGAGCTCCTACTATCTGTGTCATTAAGCTAATGCAGTGTCACTCTGAACAAGACATAAAAATGAGATAAAGGGAAAGTCTCTCAAATATCTCAGGTTGACCACAGAGCAATGCAAAAAGTATAGGTTAAAAAAAACAAAAATAAAACCAAAAAAAACCCAACAAAAACCCCAAACAAAAAACAACCAAGAAATAAAAAACCCTTAAGAAAATAGAAATCAATACTTTAATTTGCTTATTAGACACTGCAAGAATATTAATAAAAGTGTAGGGCTTGGTCAGATAGAAACAATGAAAATTTCTATAGAATTGGACAGTAATATAGATATATGACTCAAAATATTTGTTCTGGGCATTTTATAGAAAATAAAACTGAGAAGAAGTATTAAATCAATTGGTAAGTATACATCAGGTCTGCAAAAATGAATTGGTCTTTCCACAGGACCTGAATAACTGATTTGACAAACATATATTATAGAATCACAGAATGGTTTAGGTTGGAAGGGTTCCTTCTATTACCTAGTTATAACCTCCCTGCATGAGGAGCAAGAACAAATTCCACTAGACCACGCTGCTCAAAGCCTCATCCAGCCCAGTCCTGAACACTTCCAGGAAGGGGGAATCCACAGCTTCTCTGGGCAATCTGTGTCAGTGTCTCAACATCCTCACAGGAATAAAATTTTCCTCCTTTCTTCCCTTTTAGTCCCTATGTACCATCACTCCTAATCTCCCCCCAAGCTTTTGTCACCAACGAGCTTTCCTTCCTTCTTCCCTTACTTCCTTCCTCCTAAGGGTCACAATCTCTGCAAAAATCTGTTTATTATCAGTCCAGTTGGGTTTATACAATAGCTATGGTAGGAATTAGTCTAGGTGTGAGAAGCTTTCTACCATCACTAAGATTGGCTTTAGGTGGCAGGACTATGGTATTTCCAACTTAAAAATATAACAGAGCTGCACAAGTATCTGTCAGGCATGGTTCAGTGGTGGCCAGTTCTACTCTAAGAGACTTTAATTACCTAATATGATGCTCAGAATCATGGAATCATAGAATCATCATGGTTGGAAAAGACCTCCAAGATCACCGAGTCCAACCTTGGTGGCATCAAGTCTACTCCTTCCTGACAGCTCCATAAAGTTCCTCTTCACTGAGACAATTCAGTTGCTAAACCTGCCGTATGCTTCAAGACTTACAGAGGTCCTAATGCAGAATCTGAGTTTGAGTATCTTGCCATTTTTATATTTTTTTTCCTCTATTAGCATAATTGTCCAGTAGCTCAACTTTTATTTTGAAGATGCTTCCTGAAGTAGTCAAAACCAGATCCGAGTGGATCTCTGAGCCTCTCCAGCATCACTGTGCCCCTCCGGGCTGCCACACTCTTCCTGCCTCTTGCAGCCCTTATCTGTGGCTGAAACACAGTGACAAAGTGAGCGATGTCTCCCATGCCAGGAACAATAATTAAGGACACTTTTTCACCATGATTATAGTTCTGTTTCCTGACTAATAGCTCAGATCAAAAGCAGTGCCATCTGGCACCACTGCTATCTTCTCCTGCTGCACAGACAGTGGTAGAATGAAGAACCGGAGAACGTAAGGCTGTGCTCTGTGCAGAGGATTTCTAGCCCGTTCCCCTCCTGTAGGATTTCTCAGAAGGCCAATAATAATCTAATCATATATGCTTTGTAACATCTTTTTTGTTCATTGAATGAAAATTATGTTATATCTTCCTATTTACTCTGCATAGGCTATTTCTTTTCACTAACAGTAAATTACCAAGGCTAATCAGGCAGAAGGTTACTGACTTATTGTCTCTAAATTAAAAACATCAAACCTAATTAATTTCCCCAGATAGAAGCAAGACGTTAAAGTGTCATTATTATTATTTTTTTTTAATAACATTCAAATTCAGCATTTTAGATGATCAATATTGACTGTTTTGGAAACCACTGTTTCGGATACAGAGCATGAAAAATGTTTTTCATTCATGCATGAGGTATGAAAGCAGATAGTGCATAGAAATTTTTTCCTGAGGTGACAGATGAAACAGTTCTTTATGAAGCTATCTAACGTTAAAACTAAATTATGACACATAAAAATATTCTAGCAGAGGAAAAGGTCTTTATAGACATAAATCACTACAAAGAAAGAAAATTATTTAAAATTCACAGGATCTCAGTGATTCAAAAATTTGATTTTCCAGTAGTTCAGACAATCTCTTTAGTTTTGGAAAAGTATTCATAAATTTTAACATGTATAATAAACCTAAAAATTCTTTAAAATCTTGACAGCCACTTGCACAAATGATAGAATTGCACAGAGAAGCATTTCCACCCACAAAACTATCTGAGGGGGAAAAAAAAAAGATTAAGATTTCTAGGAAGTATTTAAATATTATGCTATGTATTTATACAGTCTTTTTGCATCAGTGGTGAAAAGTGTAAAATCCCAATGAAAATGCCAGCATTACATTATATTTAACAATGATATGACATCAACCAATTTTCAGAAGGCAGTTATTGAGAAAGCTTTTGGATTTTAATACCCAGATAATTATTGCCATGTCTCCAAGTTCTTTTTTCCACTAAATTCTAATGGGTAAAATAGAGGTTAACTTTTATAAATAATTTTTATCAATAGTGCTGTGTTTGTTTACAACACAGAATGTTCTATTGCACAAAATATTGGTTGGTGAGTGAGTACACATATTTATTACCATTCCTTTACAGCAACAAGATGCATAACTTCTGTAGCATTCCAAATAGGTTTTAAGCTCTTCTTCAAATTATCTGAACAGCTCCTTCAAGTATTTCTCTCCTAGGAAAATGTCATGAGTAAAGTTGGACAACTACTAGAAACACATTGCCACTATCTCTCATTCCCATATTAAAAATCTATTTACATTAACTGGATCAAGGACATTCTGACCTCTAAATTTGAACGATACAGATGTGATGGATAGCCCACTGATTGGGTAAGAAACTGACTGGATGGTTGCACCCAAAGAGTTGTTGTCAATGGCTCAGAGTCCAAACGGAGGTGTGGTGTTCCTGGGGTTAGTACTCAGACCAGAACTATTTAACATTTTTGTCAGTGCATTAGACTGTCCCAGTCCCTTCATTATATTCCATAGAGAGTGTGTAGAATGAGACAGTGCAGGTCCAAATTATATTCACATCACATTCTTTGGCCCCATAGAAACATTCAGTTTTAAAATAGTGCCATGAAATGCAGTTACTCCACTATTTGACCTCTCTTAATTGCTTATCCTATCTCAAGGTCTGACAGGTTGAAATTTTCTCACTGGAAGAAGTGGCAATCTTTCACCAACTGACCATCTTCAGGATACAGAACAAGGAAGCACAAACCCTAGCTGCCTGCCCAAGTCCTCACTGACCCTTCCTTCCAGTTATGGCAGAGTTTTGTGGGTGTTGCAGAAGGGACCAAGCCCACACACACTCCATAGACCATGTGATGCCTATAGAATCAAAGGACTCACCACTTATCAAGCAAACCATATCTTGACCTAAACAATGCCACTAAAATGATGTAACTCAGCTTATTACACATGCTTGCAGACATATTTGTAAATTCCTCCTTCCGAGTTGCAATATTCTTTATATACTGCAGGCCATGTGAGATTCATTGAAGTTGCTTATAAGAAGGGCAGGAGCTTTGTTCTGTCTTTATAGTCATTGAGGAGAAAAAGGCATTCCTATGGCAAGATGTATCTCATTAATCAATATATATTATCTAAGCATTTTGTCTATACTGGTTGCAATGTATCTCCTAGGCAAGCAGGTATCTCATACAGACTGTACTGTAGCTGGTGAGATGGATCTCACTGAAGTTCTTAAGACCCCAAGAAGTTAGACTCCCATGGGAGCAGGATCTCAGCACCATGCTACATGCTGAGCTATCCTGACACACAGAGGCTTCAGGGTCTTGTGGAGATGACGGTTTGACTGTGATAGATTTCTATTTCTTGATTCCCACCAGTGATTCCATTGTAGCATTGATGGAAAATAAACTTGTCTTTGTAAATCAAGCAGCCTTCCCACAGAAAGGGAAGCAGGGAACAGCCAAAGCAAAACTGCTTTGCCTTGCTCCCATGCAGTCAGGTGATAAGAGGCTAAAGCTCTGTACACTAAGAATATATACCTAGAGAAATAATATTTTGTGCCACAGACTTTCCCCCTCAAAATCAAACTTGCAGTTTTATAACTGTTTTATGGTGAGTGTAGCACCAGAGAAGACACTCAACTGGCACAAAATACTGACCAGCTTCTGAAAAATACCTACCAAACACTCACATATGTGATAAGCATTTTTTTCAGTAAGACCATATATGATTTTTGGACCCAAAATTGACCACAAAACAGTACAAAGTGAGCCAACTTCATGTCTTATGCAGATGTGTATGAGTAAAATGATGCACACCTTGCACATCTCTACAATGATTGGAAATTGTCTCCAGAGCACCATCTATTGGTCTGTCCTTGGCTGTAAATCATACTACAGAAAATACACATCTAAAAACTTTACATCTCAGGGCTGAGGCATTATAACCATATTCTCCGTACATGCATTCTTCCCTCTGACCTGCCCAGCCTCTGTCACTTTTCTTCAGCTAAAAATTATGAACACAACATACTGGAATAACTGGGGAATATAATGGTATCCATTTAGCTCAGAATAAATAGAAGTTCTCTTTCACAGAATTACTCATTAAGCAATGTTCTCAAAATCCAGGCAACAAATTACCTTGCTTGTCTGTTACACGTAACCAAATGTGAAGTAAATTTCCTTTTGAGTTTAACATTACTTGGAGAAGATAATACCAAAAATGTAGCCAAAGACTGCATTAAGCACTCTGAAATCCAGGAAACCAATTTCACATTGTTCTGTCACACAAACAAAAAAGAAAAAAAAATAAAAATCAGTAAGCCACCAAAGCACTGCAAAATTGTAATAATAAAAAACATGAGTCAATTCTTTTTTATCTTTTTTTTTTTTTCAGTCTAGCTACATACAAGCTGAAAAAATCTCACTAAATAAACCATCCCTAACTGTTAAGAAAAACACCTCTGTCTATAAATATCCTTTTATATTTTCTTGATATCCTCTGCTTCTCTTAATGCCATCAATATGACCTGCTATAAAAAAAGATATATATCCATTATGCTGACCTATTAGTGAGGTTCAGTATGCATAGCAGGACTTGTTACAAGCAATCCTGTATACAAAGAAATAATCCTCTTCCAGCATTTTACATTCACGAAAACATCTAAAACCAAAGATGAACTACTTTTCTCTGAAATGCAGAATCAGTGCAGCATCCATTCTAAGCAAATCTCACTGTTATTATGTTACTACTTACAGGGTTTATAATGGTTTTACAGGCATTCATGATTTCTTCCTAGATATGGAGTGCGCACTCATAATAAAGTGATAAAGAAAGGTGATTTCCATACCATATGCAAGAAAATAAAATTTCAGAAGCAGCACAAAAAAAGATATTAACAAAGAAGGAAAAGAATTGATGTCTAAAACCTGAACAGCTTTCATCCCTTACTTGTTCTAGTGTATGTCTGTAAAATGAGTGAATTTTATATGCTGCCTCTGGTACTACACACTTCCAACACAACCCACCACCAAGCTGAACTGTTGCTGTTCTGCAGACTGTGGTAAGCAGATAATTAATATCCTGTAAAAGCCATACATTTTTTAAAATGTCTCCCTTTCTCACACATGAAAAGCATTATTGATGTATTTGTCTGGTAGAGAGAGGAGAGTAATTATGTTTTTCTAAAGGCTTGGGTAATTAGTCTATGATTTGCATTTAAAAAAGAGTTCCAAATAGAGGTCAAGGAAAAAATATGTATGCTTTATCAAAATCTTAGTTGAAAAAAAAATGGAAGCGATAAAACTTCCAAAAAGCACCTTGGTTGCCTGATGCCATTTTAGGCACTGTGGAGCACCTGGCTGGTGGAATGTCCCATCTGCTCTTTTGGGTGGGTGCAAGTCTGCTGAGGTTACACCTGCTGGCCCTATGTGCACCTTTGGGATATTCTAAGGAATCTGAAATGATGCCTCTGATTGGGCAACTGAATTCCCCATTTTAAGTCCTACAGTCTTAAACCACAATGGGCACCAGCCAAATTCCTGGGCTTCCATGCACTAGGTGCCTGCTGGCTTCTACAGGGCTCTGTCCAAAAGGAAGAATTCCCCATTTCAGATGTAAAGGCCAGGGCAGAAACCCTATTTGCTCTCTGAAGGTACATGTGCTTCCAAAGTTGAATCATGCTGTTCAAATGGAATCTGAGAGTGCAAACAGATTGGCTGCCTGTCTTTCTTAAAAGCACGAAAACTCAGTTTCCCAAAATATCATTTATAAAAAAGGGTACCCTAGGTTTTGGATAAAGAAATGTCTCATTACAGGAACTCAGAGAATCCTAGAATAGGAAAAAAGCTACTCTTAGAAAAATGTTCATATGTTTCAAAGATACGGGCTCCACAACTTTCTCATGTGATGTGTTCCAGTATTTAAGTCTTTTTATAGTTAGAAACATCCTACTTATATATAGTTTAGGTTATGTATAGTTTAGGTTTTCCTTGCTAAGACAAAAACCTGACTACTTCTGCTGAATATGTTAGCTATCTCTGTACAACTCTCTCTTACACAACTACAAACCATAGACTATAACATAAAGGTATACATTCTTAGATAGAACAAGCCCACTTGAAATATTTCTGAAATATCACACGATCTTCTTATCCATGATGCTGATCTCTAGCCTCCCTGTAGGTCATTAACACCTCTGTCAAAAATGAGGTCTGAAGTTGATGAAGGGTGTTGCTTAGCTAGAGCAAAACAATGATTTCTCATGCACTCCTCCTAATACATTCTGAATGACTACTGTTTCCTTGCTAATATTGCTTTTTCCTTTTTGTAAGAGTTTCTTATGTCTGACTCTCTCTTCAATTTTATATCCCAATAGAACCTCCAAACTTTTCCTACCTAAGTATAACTTTTCCTAGTCTAAGGTTGTCACCACCTATTATTTCAAACTCCCTTTTATCAGATCTGAGAGGCCTCCACCTTTACATTTGCAGTTGGTCCCCCCCCCATTAAGACAGAATAAAATCTAGTTACATACTCTAGTTAACTGTTTTTAAGATGTTCAACCACCTCTTTTCTAAGATTGATTTGAGGTAGACCTCTCTTTTGAAATGCTGTTTTTTCTTCCCCTATAGGTGTATATACCTCCTTGTTTAGAAGATCATAAATGCATTCTCAGTAATATAATGTTGCCTTCCCTTTTTCCCAGCCTTTTTTTCCTGAACAGCCTGTACTCTTCCCTATCAACACTGCAATTCTTTGATTTATCCTACAAAGTCTCTGTCTTGCCAATTAAGTTATAGCTTTATTTGTGTAGCAAGACATCTTGTTCTTTCTTTTTATTCCACTTTTAGAGATACCTAATATATCTGGCTGGTTGCCCTGGAATCCTGCCTCTTGTTTCCCTTTATCTAGCAATTGAAAATTCCATTTGTTTCCAAGATTTGAGATCTTCCACCAGGTTACCAGCCTTATAAACACAGGTAAAGGTTTGACTCTTTCAGAAAATGAGAAGGGGATCATTCTTCAGTTTACATTCTACTCTTTTTCAACAAACTTTGCTTTGACATTGCTGTCTTAATGCTTTTGCCATGTAAATGGCCTGCTCCTCAGAAAGGTGTATGTCATCTGTAAGACAAGTTCCTTGTCAAGACAAGACAAGATAAATCCTGCTAGCCTTCTGTGAGTGTCTTCAATGGCCTTGAGAACCTCAAACAGCACGAGGCACCTCTGCATTGGTGTTTGCCCCTTCAGGAAGTGATAGGAGATTATTTAGCTCATCCTGAAGTCAAACTGGACACACAAAGCTAAGCTTTTCTCTAAGCTCCCATGATAGTATTGAATAATATTTCTATGGACTCTAAAGGGAACTTTAGGCACTCAGCAGTTCAAATCTGAATACCTAAATTTAGATGACTGTCACCTAGGCCTATCCTACTCCAGCACTGGATTTGATCTGTTGGACCTGTGCTTTCCTAAAACCCCAACACTGCAAGACTGTGCCAGAAAAATCTCAAAAATGTAACAGCTGGGTATTCTGAAAGAATGTAAATGCTTCCTGGGAACCTTAGACATCTGAAAATAATCATGGAGGATAAAACCTCAACTGGCTTTCAAAACCACCAAAAACTGAATGGATGTCATTCTACTATTTGTTTAAAAATGGCAAAAGAAAGCAGTGAACCTTAGTGTACCAATTTTGACCCGCTGGTGTTAGAAAAATAAGCTAAAAACATTCAAAAACTCTGGGTACAAGACAAAAGGAAAGAGTTTATAGCATGTTGGTAAAAATAACAAATGTTAATTTTGGAGAACTGACAATTGTAGGTAGGCAAAGGAAGCTTAATTGCTTGCTGTCGACCAAAATTATGAGTTGTTGGAATTTAAATAGTAATAAAAAAGGAAATATATATGGAACTCAGCATACTTCTAATGTAAGCTGCAAAAAATAAAATTAAATAGCAATTTAGCTGCCAATAAAACTAATGGACCTGCTCCCCTCTATGAAAATAGAACCTCCAAATATCTTTTCATTGAATTACTTGCAAGTCTTGAGAAAGTCAGAGAAGAACCTGCTTGTCATGACTTGAAATTAACATTGAGCAAATACCAAATTTGGCATTGGAAATTTTTTCCAGTAGTTCACTTGCATTTGGTTCTCTTTTTTTTGTTTTTTATGGAAATAAGTAAGAAACAAAGAAATATACTTAAACATTCTAGTCGACCTGACACAGAAAAAGAGTTTGAACCTGAGTCCGACAGCTGAAGTCAGTACTTGTCTGTTTTAAGGAAATCATCACTATTTATTCACTTCCCCAGATCACTGCCTCTCCCTCTATTTCTCCTTCCACTTCCATGCTCCTGCCTCTCTCTTCACTAATGATACTTTCCCCAGTTCTTCTCTGCCATGTTCTATGAAATATGGAAGATTTCTGCTGGTTCACCCCTCTCTTCTTTAACAAATTCCTCATATTCTTCAATCTTTCAGTAAAAGGAATGTCTTTTCCTCAATTATTGGAAACTTGAGATTTGACTAATGGCATTTAAGTACATAAATGGCAATACACCGAGTTATGTGGAAGGAAAGACTTAATAGTATGGAATGCCTGGTGTGGGCTGGCAAGAAAAATTTACCCCTCGCAAGAAGCTCTGTCTGGGAGAAGCACATGGCCTGTAACAATATAACTAATAGAATTAACTTGCTACAGATTTCATAAATTAGATTAATACAGAAGAATTATAATCCTTATTCTTTGCAACAATGTAGTCTCCAAAACAAACAGAAAAAAATTCTAAACTGCAACAAATCCTATAGTACTGTGTGATTTCACATTTTACATCATTGCTAATGAGTGATAGATCAGTAAAAGCTGATCTAAAATTGCGTTAAAGAAACCTGAAGGAATCCTCCTCTATTATCCTAATTTAATAAAAAAATAATACAATTCATCTTTTAATGAATTTACTACATAATTACTCTAGTTTTCCTTCTTATGCATGTATACCTTGATTGTAGTGAAAATTTTACAATCATCTAAATTTTCATGCTCCTAGTAAGTAGAGCTGTCATTAAAAAAAAAGGAAATCTGTTGAGACACAGGAACATTATGGCAGCTTTAACCTGGTACTGACTGAGCAAATCTGCTTAAAATTTCTCTCATTGCTTTTCCCTCTTTAAACATAATGAGCTATCTCTGCAGGTAAACCAATCCAGCTTCACTGTTTTGAGTAAACATACTGATATGCACCTGCTGCAAATGTCCTTACCTGTTCTCATTGATATCAATTAGTATTTTCTAAATGCTCCAACTTTCATTTATTTTTCAAGCTGCCTTTAATTGTTGCTTTTCTGTTGGTAGTGGTTCATGAACTAAAACAAGAGCTATACCCCAGTGACATTTGCACAAACTGCAGAGAGAAGGGGGGGAAAGGAAAAAACCAAAAAAACAAACTAAACAAACAAACAAACGAAAAACCAGTCTGCTTGGTATTTTGGACACAGAAGATTTAGCTGAACTGCAAATGGTCAAATGCTGGGCACGCATCAGTACATGTTCTGAGCAGAACAGTGTAACATAGGGGTAGAAATGGAAAAAAATCCCAAGGGGAATGTAATTTTGTGTGACACTGAGCAGATTAAACTAAGGCCAAGTCATGCTGTTACCATATAACTTCTAAAACCTCAATATATGATATGAGTTTCACAGAATGTTTAATTTTCCCCATATACCTCTCTCTCCATGCCACAGAACTTACTGCTGAGAAACATTTGGCATCTAGCTACGTGCTAGGAATAAAATATAATGTCATACACTCAGAACATTGCAAAGATCCAGACCCCACTGTCCTGAATCAGAGATAAAATTTTGTTTGCTTTGTTTTCATCTCAGGAATACCACAGAGATTTTATCTGAACATTAGTTTAATTGAGAATTACAAGCATTGGCAAGGGCCACAGGAGACTGCTAATGGGTTACGGTATGCAATATACCAGCAAGCTTAAAGCACATTGATACTGCCACACTGGGCTCACCCCTGAAAAGAAGAAATGTCACAACAGTACAAATAAAAAGACAAAGGAAATACTGTTAATTATAGAGGTTATTTGCTTGTGATAAATAGAACACTGCAATCAAAAGAGAACTTGGCTTTTCAAGATCTGCTCGTGAAATGCAGGAGGGGGAAAGCACTCTGCTCTGAGAAGCAAATATCAAATACCTCCAAAAGTAGTCTGCTCAACTCTACAATCTGTAATAAAGGCATGGAATCTCAGTAGTGCTGATAGCATGAACAAGGGTGCAAACACTGCAACACTTCCAGTGTCATCTAATGGTGCAGCCTTTTCTGTATTTCACTGGAGGCTCTCTGGCTGTCTCTGCACTAGGGTGCCTCTATTTCCCCAATTCCCCCTTCTTGCCTTTGCATTAACATGCAAGTATGTGTATATACATACATACACACGCAGACACATTCGTGTGTCTGCTAACATGAGTGACTCGGCTTCCCTCAGCAGATGCCTTTGGCATTTTTTCAGTATTTGGAACAACGTGAGATGATCTCATGAGTTCAATTAACATCTCTTAGGAAGAGCCATGCAGAGAGACCTGTTTTAGCGTGCTTCTACTGCTCACGTTTTCTTAGCAGCTCCCCAAAGGCACTACATTTCTGCCGAAACCTTAACAGTAACTAATTCGGGGCACTTCTAAAACATATTCCCTAGTGGTTCACCCACTTGTCTGCTGCAGAGGCTCGATGGAAGTCACAGCAGAATCAATCTCGCTTTTTCACCGCTCATCTCCCGCTGCACGTAATGCAGAGCAGCTGCATCACCGCTTACTTTTCCTCTGGTGCCTGCACAGAACAGCTGCCACCGAGAGCGGTATAACCGGCAGCTCCCCAGCCTTCGCTACAGCAGCATTTTCAGGGTCGCCTGCTTCGTCAAGAGCTTCACGGCTCAGTGGGCTGAGCCTCTTCCCAGAGGCACCGGTGAAATTCAGCACGATCGGATCCTGTCGTTCTTGGCACTGTTTGTACTCACACCTGCCCGCTGTGGGCAGCCTGGCCTTGGGACGGGACGGTGCTCGGTGGGGCGGGCAGCGTAAAAAGCTGCTGGTGGCCCCGACTCCTACCCTGGGCTTCTTTTCACACCTCCGCCGGAATCCGGGGGTGGAAGCTGGGCACCAACCAGGAGGGGAAAGTCAGATAACCGGTAGCGGGCTGCCTACTGGTGTCAGGCAGGAGGCCGTCTCACTGCGGGGCGGTGCAGGCGGGGGTGGGATGCCCCGGCCGGGGGTAGCACAGGCTGTACATACCCTGGCAGGTGACCCCTAGGTTTCGTGCTGGCACCGTGTCCAGACCCCAACACGGAACTGAGACCAAACGAGTCTCAAGAGAAAAACAAACAAAACCAACCCAAAACCAAATATACAAACAAAACCCACAAAACCCAAGCCAAACAAACAAAGCCAAAAACAAAAACACCTCCAAATGAATACAAAACCACGAATAAAACACCTAGGTATCTTATTGTGCATCTCCATCTCCGCACGTTGCGTTTTTTCTTACAATTTCTAAGCTCGTGTATTTAAGTTCTGTCGTAATTTTTTAGGGAAAGGAAAAGTAAAGCGAGGTTTCTAGACCCATGCTTTCCCCTCCCCGGGTAAGAATCCCGGCTGCGGCACTGTCCCGCACAGCATCCGGTCCGTCCAGACCCGGCTGCAACTGGAGAGGCTGGGGAAGCACCAAGGTAGGGGCCCACCCCGCGGGACGTTGCGCTGAGGGGAGAAGCCCAACCCAGCCTAAGCCGCGGCTGGGCACTGAGGCACGGCCAGAGCCTCCGCCGTGCACCGGGCAGGAGCATCGAAAACTACCGAGACCGAACCTCGGCTCCGGGTTCGGAGCGCTCCGGGAGAGGCCCCCACGGAGGAGAGACTGACAGAACCCCTAGTGCGATTGCATGGAGCGGTTTTAGGTATTTCCCAGCTACAGAGAGATGCAGTAGCAAACTTTCCCCGAAGTGGACCGCTGCTGGCTGGCGTGTTTGCCTGTGAGCGGTCCCGCCGCGGTGAATGTTCTCGGTCCCCCTGCGAGCCCAGATCCCACTCCAGGTGGGTGTCCTCTCGCTCCTCCCTCTCTTCGGGGAGACGCTTGGGTGAACAGCGAAGCACCCAAGAAGGGGCAGAGCTGGGAGGGGGTGCTGTGCGCGGAGCCCCGCGGAGCCCACCGCGGGGGCGCAGTGCGCGGCGCGGCCGCAGGGAGGCGCAGGGAGCGGCAGGGGCAGCGCGGCGGGGGCGGCAGCGGCGGCGGCGGGCGGAGGGGACCCGCAGGGGCAAAGCTTGCCGGCGACCGAGGGGAGAGCGCATCGGCCAGGACGGAAAGACCCAGTGTTTGTCTCTCTGCGCTCTTTTCTTACCGTCATTTCTGTCTTTTTCTTCCTCCTTCTGCGTCCTGCGTAGCCTGCGCTCCGGAGGGAACCGTCGCATCAGAAGGTGGTGGTAGTTTTTACAGCCAGCATGAGGCTCCCCGAGGGAATAGGGAGATGCCGCGCTGAGCAGCTGGAGGAGAATCTGCTTCTCATCTGTTGCATCGGTGCCCGGCGGCAGGCACGGTCCCCCCGGCTGGAGGTGATGGGCACCCGCTAAGTCGTGGGCGGATATCCGACAGTATCTGCACGTGTGGTAAAGATGAAGAAAACAAAGTAAAAATGGGGAAAAGTAGCTGAGACGCACGAGAGACAGTGAAATAAAACTAACAGCTTTTAAAGGGATTTAATTTACAAAAGGGATTGAACAGGATAGTCCTTCCAAAGGAAAATGTGACCTCTTAAAACTGTTGAAGGAAGATGCCAGCTGTCAACTCATGCACCTAAACCAAGTAAGTGCTCGTCAACTTTAATATATTCTCTTTCTTCATCTTTGATTAGCTTTTTGTCCCTCTAAAGAATATATATTATATATATATATATACACACACACACACACACACACACACACACCACACACGCAGAAAAAACAACTCAAAAGCAAACAACAAAACAAACCCAAATGTCCCTAGGGCGGTTGGAGATAACTTTTTGCAGCAACACAGGAATAAAGCGACATTGTTGCACTTTGGTCACAGCCCAGAGGAGCCTTTAAAATCCCTTTCTTTCCCCCTTGTACATTATCAACCTGTTTCTTCCCTCGTAGCCTCTGCCGTGGGAAGCGGCAGCCCTCGGTGGCTGGCTGAAGCGTGACACCTGCAGGACAGCAGAGCGGGCAGGGACCGCTCCCCGGCGGCCCAGTGAGGGAGGCAGCTCCGCGACCACCATCCGCACGGGTCGGGATGTGAGCCTGGTCCCGGGGGCGTAGAGGGTCACTAAGGGCACCCCGGTTCACCCTCTCTTCTCCCCTCCCCCCCCCCCCCCCCCCACTTCCCAGTTCAGCAGTGGGAGCTGACATGTCGCCCACAGGGGATGCCGGCTTTCGGCACCGCTCAGGCGGGTGGGTGCAGAAAGCCCCGGAGTGGTGCCTCCCGGCCCGGTGCAGGGTGCGAGCAGGGAGTCCTGGGGCGCAGCGGGGAGCATCATCCCCCAAGCCCGGTGCCGGCGGCCGCAGCTGGGGTGTCCCCACTGTCCCCCCGAGGGGACATCACTGCCAGCTGCTGCGGTCTGCAGGCACCCTCCAGGGGAAGCTTAGGTCCTGCCAGGACTCCTCCGGGGGGACCTGGAGAAGGGAAAATAAGTAGATAGGAGGAGGGTACAGTGAAACAGGCCATGAGGGGGCTCACAGATTGGTGAAGTTGCTGGTGGGGTCAGACCTGTGTTGGGTTTACACTTGGGAGATCCTGGCTGCTGTGGTGATCGGACAGAAGCCATAGACCTGTTTGGAAGAATCAGCTGCTGATGCTTTGGACGCTTAAATGCTGACGGAAAACACACTGCAGAGGGACAGAACTGTGAAATTCGCTGCTATTTGTAAAACCTTGTTAATATAATGTATCCTTGTTTTTACAGTAGAATATCGTTTATGCACTTTTGCTTTACTGGACTCGATTGTGTGATTTCCTGTTAGCATGGCAACCAAAATTTATGTTTCTCTGAGCGTGCCATATAAGTGAGATGGCTCTTGTAATGCAAAAACACATGTTAGGGGGAAGTAAATAAAACCACTTTCTTGTCCATGTTTTTCTTCCAGAGAATTAGTACTTCTAGAAAAGGAATGAAAAAATGATAAGACCGAGATTGCACCTTGTTTGTAGCTGAGAAAGAAATACTTGTTTTTATAAGGCTTGGTCCACATACAGATTTCTTGTTCCCAGTAAGAGTATTTACAGAATGGGGAATAGTTTATTGTAAGTCCTACACACTGTATTAAATGCCAACATTACATCACCTTTAAATCCAATCTGCTTGAAATTTCAAATTTAATAGTACTGCAGTGACATAGCATATTTTAGTGTTTATGTTCCTTTCTCCAAAGCCCAGACCTGTCTGGCTTAGGAAGGTTATAAATGCAAACATGCAGGTATTTCTGTAACTTAGCCTTATTCACATAAGTAGGAGTTTTATGTACAGTCAGAGAAGACAAGCAACAGAGTGAGACTGCTTTGGAACTTAGAACAACAGAAATTCTGGATTTACAGAAGATTTAATACCCGTCAGAGTTTTAATGTACTTAACTCCCTTAATATCAAATCTGAAACTCTCACAGCACAGTTTGTTTTTCTTTTGGTGTTGTCTTCTGTACTGAAAAGCCTTGGTTTAGCATGCAGAAGGATGGGGTTCTTTATTGTAGTTTTTCTTTTTATTTGGTTATTCCGACTTAAGAACAGATGAGTTTGTACTTGGAAACGGCAAACCAAAAATATGTCTGTCTTTTAACTTCAGCTTCAGTCACTTATTCTGTCTCTATATATAGTAGTAATTGCCCCCAAAATAGCTCCAGAAATAAATTCCGTTTCTTCTAATCTCATCGTATTTAGAGCCAAATACTTCTAGTTGACATATAAGACAATTGAGGCCACTACAGATCTGGTGCAATCTCACTTATCTTTTTGGTAAGCCTGTAGAAAAAAGTTGTGTGTTGAGCAATGTGGCTCCACTCTTGGGGTGAGTGGAGTTGCATTAGTCCAGTGTGGCCAGCCCACTGAGTCTATCTTGGAAGACACACGCAGAGAAAACTGTCAAGGGATCAGCTCTCACTTTTGTATGTGTGTGTATATTGCCTCACTTAGATGACAAGTTAAAATGAGCATGACTGCTCCTCCCCAGACCCAAGACCTGTCTCCATGCCAGGATGCTGTTTAATCTGTCAGCTTTTTCTGGGATATGTTTCAGTGGACTGAGGTGGTAAAGTCAATTAGGGAAAATCCTGTGCAGCATCTCTGCCCCTTGTGATTCTGGTAATCAGTGCTAAAAGGGACTGAATGCATTTTGAAAATGATGACTAAGTTACCATGGCTTATCTTATGGAAGGGCAACATGGAAGCAAAAAGAAGATTCTTAAAACCTGGCAAGAAACCCCCAAAACCTGGCAAAGGTACAGGAAACATTGCTCAATTGAGACACTTACTAGTCTTATGAGTGTCAAATTTACTATTACCTTTAAGTTATGTTGGGTTATATTCTGATTACTTTATTAAATACAGTATTTTAAATCAGTGAAAGCAGGTTGAAGACAACTTCGTATGTAAATCAATCTTCCATCACCATGTTTTGTCACAACAGACGAAATTCTGGAGAAAAACTGCTTTAGAAGCCTTGGCTCTACTGAGGAAAACAGACTTGCCCTTACTTTACTACACTGACACTATCATTAGTATCACCAGCAGCAACAAGGCCAGAATTCTTGTATCCGCTGTTATTTGTTTCTGCAAAGCAAATTCACCTGACTAAATACAAATTAATTATTATAGTTTTATGCAGTGAACACAGAGGAAGACTGAATTAATGAAATATTATTGTAACATATCCACATAGAAATCCTTCCTAGAAAAACTTGCTTAAGTTGGGTGAATTTTACATATGTTTAAGAGTATGAATGACTCAAACCCAGCCTCTGAAGTCAGCTGAATGACAGCTTCTGCAATTGCTTGGTCACC
The DNA here is from genome assembly GCF_036169615.1 of Heliangelus exortis. Lineage (NCBI taxonomy): Eukaryota > Metazoa > Chordata > Aves > Apodiformes > Trochilidae > Heliangelus > Heliangelus exortis. The sequence continues at coordinate 24,831,491 of NC_092422.1, read as the reverse complement.
AAGCTTGTGCTGACCACAGTAATCTGAAAAGCTTCTCTCATACCCATGCATGTGAGATGAACCATTTGAATATATTGATAATAGTATTATCTAGTATATTATGCAATGAGTAGAGCAGATGGAGAAAGACTTCTTTTCACTGTCTTTCCTGAGATGGAGGTTATGAGATTTTTCTGGAGATCATTTCCACATATTGAAAGCCTCTCAGGAGAAGCCAGCCTTTCCCTGGAAGGCAAAGCCCCCATCCCACTGCTATTGCATGGATGGTCAGTGAGTGGCCAAGCCCTGTGCTGATGCCCCTGAACTCTTCCATTTCTAGCTCAGCACTAGCTGGTCTTGCATTACTAGTTGCCCCACACACAAGGTTTTGTTTGCTTTCTGGTTGTTTGGTTTGTTTGTTTGATTGATTGATTTTGTTTTGTTTTCTATGTAATTCCTTCTGGTACCAGTTTAAGGACCAAAAATACATCTTTCTTTGGCTAAAATAATCATGACATCCTCATTCACATTTAAGACCAGCCTAGAAAATCAGATACTGGGGTCCTCACGTCCTAGTGCTAGCTAGTGATGCAGGGTGCAGTTTGAATGGCTTAAGGTATCTTTTTTGATGGCCAGCTGCTCCTTCAGGAGGTCACAATTGTCCCGTAGGTCTTGCAGCATACAGGCTAGCATTTTGTCACTACATCTGATACCCTGAACTGACATGAAATACCTGTTTGTCAGGTATTGAGGTGAAACTATAGTATCTCTCTTTCTTTCCTGGAAAGAGGAAGGCAGAAGCAGAGAGTGAACCATACTCTGTATTTCGTCATCTCCTTTAGAGCAGAACAAGCCTCCTCCAAAGGTGCCTGTCGGTCTTTGCTAACTACGCAGCAGGACCTGAGACAAAACCCCTCCTTCTTAAGCTGAATCTCAGTTTACAGCATAAAGATTAAATAATCACAGAGGTCAGTAGTGAGATTCAGGATTGGTTGCTATAATCAGGCTAAAATAAATTTTGTTTTTTATTTTAAAACCACATGTGCACACATGCACGTGCACCCAGCTTGTTGTGCTAACTTGGAAACAATCCATAAATAGCATGAACTTACAACTGCCTGCTGGGTGCATGCTTCTGGGAGTTTGCCAGCTACCACCTCTGCAGTCCAGTTTCCTTACACATGGTTCTTCAAAATATACGGTCATATGCAGGCTGTCAGTAACTATCTAAAACATTTGTCACTTTTCAGCTCGGGTGACTGGTTCTCACGTCTGTCACAGGGAGGCATCAGCTGCCAAAAAGCCAACCATCTTCTCATTGAAGTCCAAGTAGAGGGGATGCCACAAAGCGGAAGAGCATTAATACAGCTCTGTATCTAGCCCAAAATGTTTGATGAGAAGTTGGCCTGGCCTGAGAGCTTTGCTGTTCCTTATGAAATGTGGGCATTCTGCCAGCTAGGACCTGCTTGGAGGAGGCTCCACGTGAGATCGACTGAGAATTCAAATTTCTCATTTTAACCATCATTTAATCAAAGTACCCACACCACAGGAAGCTAGCAGTCCTAGGAAAATTGATGCAGTCCTGGGTTCATTAGTTTAATGGGCCAGCTTTTGCCTGTATTCCTTCTGTATTGCCCTAAATCAGAGGAAGAATACTAAAGGGTTCTATTTTGAAGATGAAAACTGCAATATTCCCTAGCATACAGGTGTGTTTAGCAAATTAGCAGTTTGGTGTCAGACTTGAGAGTACTGGACTGAGAGCATCAAATTAACTACCAATGAAAATGTCTTTAACTTCTGTATTTAAACTTTTTTCCTTCTAGGGATTAATATACTTTTTGTTTGTTTGTTTGTACTTACTGATAAATATTTTATTCCACGCATTGATTTGATGCTATCATTTCCATTATAAAAAGTAGAACAGGCCAATTTCTTTTTTGAGTAGAGAACCAATTATAGAACAGTAGCAGAAGATACGTGGTCATATTGTGTGTGGTTACCTCCAGTATATTTGTAAATGGTAACATGTCGAAAATATTTTTTGATGACAAATTATGAGAAGCTCTGAAAAGCAATTTTTGCATCAAAGGCCAGGTTCTTTTCACCCAGCCACCACAAATTTGGTTGCCAGTTGTAGACCAACCATTTATTTTCGTTTTGGAAAGAGATGTAAATCTCTAGTGGATTTAATAGTCCATCTAATTCATACACCTGACATAGAGTGGGAGGTATCACTCTGTGCAGGAATTTATTTTTTCTGATTATTGTTGGATTTTACACAGCTAAAGTAAAGTGAGAGAATGTCACCCTAGAGGGATGAAAAAAATAAAGAAATTCAGAGGGGACAGAAAAGAGGCATCTCTTAGCTTCCATGGTATCTCAAGGTCCTGTTGGCTTTCACAGTATTGATGCAGGCAGGCGATGTAACAGTAACTAGATGACTACAACATCCTTCAAATATCCTGTTGTCTGTTTCCAGAAATTTTAAGAGTTTGTGGTTGGATTGGGTAGCTGAAATACAGCTTGTAGCTGTGCCAAGGGAAACGGGACTGTCAACCGGACCCTTGTAAAAGAACACACAGTTCTGGGCACTCACATCCCACCTCCTGCAAGTGCAAGATGTCTCTTCTGAAGAGAACATGCTGCATCTGTGGAGCAAGGGAAAGCAAGCACAGATTCCCTTCAGATGCTCTCAACATTGGCATCTCCACAATGTACCTTATTCTACTGAGTACATAATTACAACAGAAATTATCTTTAAGTGATGACATAATTGTTTTAATCTCAGTTCGTGTGGAAATGTTATTATCAAAACACTTCAAAATAAATCCTTCTGCTATGCTTCAGCACTGACTGATACATGCATCCCACCTATCTTCCACTGGAAAATAACTATCGCATTTGTGTTTTACTTAAACTGACAATATTTTGGTTTAGATCAGAAGAGATGTTTGCCTTTCATTTTCAATGTCAATCACTCAGAGCAATTGGAATGGCAGAGCAGTCAGTCCCTTGAACTTGTTTGTGCTGGCATGGTGAGTTTTTTCAAAACTGATGTCTTTGTAGTACATTTGTACTTGCAACACCATAAGTTTCAAAAACATATGCTTCTCCCATGGTGGCTTTAACTATCTAGCAGAACACAGAAGCCATTTTGGCCACAAATAAAACCAAACTCAAGTTGTCTACAGAATAGTTCTTACTTGCCTTAAGCCTCTTAGCTACCAAACTGTCATTCAAAAGGTAGTAACTACTTATCTTTAAATTCATCTAAACACATTAGCATCAGACCTGTGGGTCAAAGCTGGTCTTTAGAGCTTCTAGAATAAACTAGTAATTTTGCAGGGTGATTCACATGACCTGTTTTTAAGGAAATTAAATGCCCTCTGCATGGGGTGCATTTCTTCCTATTTGTAGCAAAAGAAGATTGGGATGTCAAACCAGCCTTGGATGTCAGTATTTTGGATTCCTAGGTTCCTGAATATGAATCTCGCTTTTATTTTTAAAATGTTTTGAAACAAAGTACTTCAATGTGCCATATAGTGATAATTAAAACTACCTATAGCTAATATAAAAAATATGCTATAATACTTTTTAAAACTAATAGGAAACTGGCACCTACAGCAGAGGACACATGTTGCAAATGGATGGCATATGTAGGTAATTGTACTAACTCCTGGGCTATAACTGTCTGTATTTTTCTTGTAAATTTTATCAGTCTTATTTCAGAGCAACTGCAAAATAACTTCTGGTCTGCACACATACATAAAAATACTTTATTCATGATTGTTTAACTTAGTGATACTAACTTTGATCATATTTGTTTATGCACTGTGGCCAGTTGTACCAAATACTGGTGTGATTTGAGATGATTACATTTATTGCTGCTGTGTTTTCACATAAATCTAAATTTCTACATAATTTTTTTTTCTTTTTAATTGAGGATATGCTTTTCCCCCAACAATCAAAACAAACACTGAGCAAAGGTTTGAATCTCCCCTCTTTTGACTGTGACTATGTCCACAGAAGGGGGAGGCAGGGGATGCTCATTGAGCTGGGTTTCTTTTCAGTGGTTGGGCACTAGTCCAGCCTCAGAGCTGCACTGACTCACTGAGCTAACTCTCAGCACACACTGGATTTTGTAGGGATGTATTAGGATAAAAGAAGGATTTCTCAGTTGTCCCTAGAGTGCTTCCTCTTCACTCACTTCCTAGAAATGGGCCTCATTTTGCTACTGCCTCTGCTGGCTTTAGGCCAGGTTGGGAGCTTTCTTCCATCTGAAGAATTCCTTTGAGTCAGTTGCAAAGACCTTGAGTTTAAATCAGTACAATAAAAAAAAAAAAAAAAAAAAAAAAAAAAAAAAAAAAAAAAAAAGTCCACGCATAAGATGCAACCTCGATTTTTACATTCAATCCATTCTGTCATTTTATTTTACTAGAGGGGTATTACTCTTATTTTTCCTTGCCTAGCACATTCAGTGAAGCACCAAATTGTTACACCAGTGTCTTCTTACTGATGTGCTCTTGTTCATTCACCCTCGCCCCTTAGTACTGTTGGATTTCCCACTCGTATGCTAAGGTCAGAAATTGTAGGTGAGCTCTTGTTGGCAAAGAAGAGGATTTAATTTGGCTTTAATGTTACCAAGCACCAGAGACTCTGGGGAAAATCCAGCTACCTAGCTCTGAGGAAAGGGTTAGGCCAGCAGTACCTATGTGTGGGACTGCAAGTTTGGCCAGTGAGATAAAATCAAGGAATTCATGAGCTGAGTTCATTTTTTTCTTAAGTCTGGTGGCAAATACAGCTTGAGTAGGACTAAGACAGTATCTTTCATAATATTTATTATACAGAAGGCATTTTTTTGTTCTGGTAGACTTTTATGTAGAAATAATTACTCATCCATTAGCTGGTCAGTCCTCAAATCATCTGTTCTTCAGGGCACTACCAGTAACACCCAAGGAATGAGTAACTTAGCAGAGTGCATCTTGTGCTACCCAAATTCTACATGTTCTTATTTTCAGGAAGAATCATTGTTGATCCTCCTCAGAGATAATACACAATCAGACTTCTCTTAAAACCAAGGTTTTGCTGATTTGGGGCAAAGTAGCCCATGAGTGGGGGTTAAAGGAGGAGAAAAATAAAGTGACCTATCAAACCAAAAATGGACAAAACAATTGGTGTTTTCATTTAAAAGCAGTCACAGAAATAAAGGACAATGAAGAGCATGGCTCTCTTGAGTTAGGTGCATCAAATAGGTCAGCTTGTGCTCATATTCTTCATGATATTCCCATTGATAGTTAGATAATAGCCCTCTTTCAGGGCCTGATTTCCTTCTGCTAACATAGTGGTTTGGTAGACAAGCATACTGGGGGAAAATGGCATTACTAAAAGTAATCTTTGGCCATTAGTTTTTTCTTGCCTAATTGCCTACTTACTGTTATTTTAACACTCTTACTCTTTGCTGAAAAACAAAGCCTACAGTAAAAATTCCCTAGAACAATTGGCAGCAGCAAATCTTTATGGGAAGCATATGATATCCATGTTAAAAAATACTTTCAGCAGCTTTTGTACATTGTAAGCATCCTAAAATCCCAATAGTTGTCTGTATTTCAATTTATTTGTATACTTGTTTTAGGTTGCAACTATATGTGCTCTTTGGGCTTAGAAAAAGAAAATCACAGGTGAATTTAAGTGTCAGCAATGGCCATATTAATTTGAGATTCTAGCACCCTAATGGGAAATTTTAGAAAATAAAAATTAAACAATTGGTTTTTCTCATTAGTCTTATATTCATTGGTTCAGATGGAAAACAATTTTAAAATTTGCCCTCTTGGTTCCAAGGGAATCATGCTCTGGCAGTTTCTGGTTTCTCAATAATTTAGCAGTTTATGAAAAATATATTGTGTCTCCTTCTCCTCTCTGATGCAGCCAATGCAGTTGCAAGTTGTGGAGAATCTAGTTCAAAGTCTTGCTACTGTTGGATATTTTAGAAAAATATGTACATTTAAAACATTAATCTGTTGGCCTTCATTGCCATGGTTGCAACTTGCATCTACTCTGTGTAATGTTGGGATGGCTCTCAATCATTTTCTCCATTCTCTGTCTAAATATTTTTTAATGTTGCAGTTCACAGAGTGATACAATGAATCTTTTCATAAGAGTAGCAGAGAATCTTTGCTTTAGATGTACTGCTATAGTTGATGAGAACTGAAATCTCACTGCATCTCATTATTCTTGGATCCTTCTGCTGCTGGGAAATTTGCTTTAAGAATGAACATTAAATAGGCAATGACACACATAATATAAAGCCAAACCTCTTTTTAATAAATTGTAAAACATTCACGAACCCTTCTGAACAGTTTTTTGGTTTTGTTTGGTTTGTTGTTGTTTTTTTTTTAATAGAATTGCCAGAAAACTGATTGCCATTTCAGGATTATAGCACATCAAAGCAAACTCTAGTGTACTGTTACATATTCAGTATGTTCAAGCTGTTATTATACTTCCAGATCCCACCGGTTTCATTGAACATAAGGTAACACAGTTTTGTTTTAATGTTTTATATATTTATATCACCTGTGGAACCAGGTGTTGTGTTATGAAGGAATCATCACTATTTTTTTTCTTCAACTATGCTTAATGCCTTGTGACATCCCAATAACTCTTCTGAGTAGTAGCTCAAAACACAGCAGTAGAGCTAATTTCCAAAGTTCCCACTACCAGATTTTGGAGGAAAGGTAAATAATTCTGTTTATGCTTGTATAATTTTAAAGGAAATAGCAGTATCTATACCCATAATCTGAAAGATTTCCAGATACCTAAAGTGTATTTGGTATCAAAATATGCTTATAGATATTTATGTTTTGTGTGTACATACATATAACACATGTTTATATACTCACATAACAGAAGAACACGTATATTTGCATATTTAGAGATATTTATGTACACTATGTAACTGAGGCAAACTAAAGGTTAATTTTTGCACTGGGAAATGAAAGAGAAGAGCTATGCAGAGGTCAGGAATACAGCCTATTAAAGAGGCTTTCTTGTGTATGCACACACAGAGTTATCTCTATCTTGTTGGCTGGAAAGTTTTACCTCTCTTTGCCCTTGCTTCTGTGATTTAAGTACTAAGTGTTTGAGCCTAGTTCTTGGCCAAGTCTGGCTTCTTTGTCACTCCAAGCAAGTAAGAGCTCTGAATTTAACTAATGGAAACCTACAAGAAAATTTGTAGCTGTGTGGAGGCAGTTCCTTTCCTCATCAGTTTAGAAACTCTCAGGAGGTGAAGGTTTCTTTAATGCCCAGCAACTTCTAGGCATGGAGCTGACAGCCCTGACATGCTCCTAACTGAGACGCAGCTCCCACTAGGGAATTTTTTTCTTAAATCTGGTGGCAAATACAGCTTGAGTAGGACTGAGCCAGCATCTTTCATAATATTTATTACACAGAAGGCATTTTTTTGTTTTGGTAGACTTTTATGTAGAAATAATAACTCATCCATTTAAAAACATAGCAGCCTATTCATCATATTCCTGGAAGCCTAACAATAACATTTTTAACCATTTGATCTTTGTGTGAACCACACATGGCAGCTGTCAGGGAAAGCTTAGAATCATAGAATCATAGAATTGGCTGGGTTGGAAGGGACCTCAGAGATCATCAAGTCCAACCCTTGACCCACCTCTGCGGCTGCTAGACCATGGCACTGAGTGCCACATCCAGTCTCTTTTTAAATATCTCCAGGGATGGAGAATCCACCACTTCACTGGGCAGCCCATTCCAATGCTTGATCACCCTCTCTGTAAAGAAATTCTTTCTAATATCTAACCTAAACTTCCCCTGGCACAACTTAAGACCATGCCCTCTTGTCTTGTTGAAAGTTGTCTGGGAAAAGAGACCAAAAAGCTTCTGAAAGGAGGCAGGATACTTTTGTGCTATGCTGCTTCAAAACATCCTTAGATACTTGCTTCTGAGTGTAGAGACCACAGTGTGCATGAGATAACAAGAAAAGGTAGTTGGTCCTTCGGGACCTTTCTGGTTGTTTCACAAAGAGTCATTGCAGTGGCAGAAGCTTGGGAGCTGATTGTGTTTTGTGATCTTGTGCACCTGACTGTAAGAAATACTATGAGAATAGAAGAGGAGGATACAAGCATGAAAAAAAGGGGTTTTAGAGCAAGAGTTGTCCTGAAAGCAGGTTCTGCCACCCAGTGTGCAATAAGCTGATCCACACACTGAGTCAGGATATTTGCTTTAATCAGAGAACTGTCACGGTTGGAAAAGACCTTTTAGGTCACCACATCTAGCCCTGTTTGTATCTTTGCAGAATAGGAAGCTAGGTGGTATTCCACAAATCAAATTCATCTTCTTGAAATGAAATAGCTACTTTTATACAGAAACTTGTAAAATTACCTTATCCCATTATATTCTATCACTCATATACATGATTGTTTTACTAGTTCTTTGCTTCCATGACAGTACTTAAAAATTTCACCATTCATGCTCAGTGGGTAGGGGGCTTTTGGTTCATAGGCATCCCTCTAGCCCATGAGTGGGTATTTTTGTTAATGGTGCATTAATATGCTGATGGCTAATGTGGTTAGTGCATTAGTCTGCATTTTCTACCTCGTGCTTAAGGCTATGACTAAGATAAATTGTGGGGAGTACTTCTCTTTTTCATCTGTCTTGCAGGCTTATGTCTCAATGACAGGCTGTTAACTACTTGAGATGGCTTTTTTTTTTCCAAAATTCTTACTGTTTCAGTGTTACATAAAGTCTGTTTTTATTCTGCATATATCTTTGTTCTCTTTTGTGTGATTTTTTCCCCCCAGAAATCTTACAGGCTACAATTTATAACTGACATCACAAGCCATGTGTATCATCTAAGACAATTTAGAAAACAGAAGTTTGGCACACACACCCCCAACTTCCCCCTCCCATGACCCATACCTGAATGAGGTTCTTTTTGATGAGTTCAGAAAAGCAGCTACTTGAAATATCTGATAAATCACCTTTGTTGATATAAAAACAACCAATATTCCATTTTCTTGCCTTAAACCTCTTGATCATCTCTGTACTCACCTATATACAAAATACTGAATGAGCAGCCCCTCTTCTGCCTGGACCTGTGAAGCAGCTGAACAGGGTGACTGAGTGTAAAGAACCAGAGGGGACAAAGCCAGTTAATCCCCCTGGTTCTCTAGATAACCATGTTTGAGTTATTCACAAATCAGTCCTTAGAAATAACTTTTCAGATCTTGATTTCATATGCTTAAAAAAATTTTTTTAAGTTTTCAGAATTATGGCACACAGAGGTTAAATGACTTCTGTGTCATTAATATGTTTCATCTGTATTAATTTATCCCTTTCCTTAGAATGCTAGCTAATAACTTACGTGGTAGAACTGGTACCTCCCTGATGAAATAAGGATCAGTGCTTGTTCCAAGACAAAATTCATATATTTTAAGGATTTGACTTGGATTGCTAGGTCAGAAGTGAAGATGATAGCCAAAAGCTGTACGCAAAATAGATTTTCTAGTTCATGTGAAGTCAGTTGCAGCTGCTCTGAAGGACAAAGATTAAGCACGGGATCATTTTTGCCAAGGTCCATAAAGCAGGCTTTTTTCTTCATTGATTTGGTGATAGGTTTTCACAGATATATTTTGACAGCTCCATGATTTAATATTCTACTGCTTATCTCCTTGTTGTTTATAATCATATATTCAATTTTTAATCATTATTTTACTGTCATACTATTAAAAATCTCTGAACAAACTGAGATCTGTCCCAGTGTTTGAACACAGGCACAGCTGAGAGCACTGAGATTCCTGCTCCAGCTGTCTAAACCCTGAATGCCAATGCAAAGAAACCAAACAGCCTTCCTAAGGGGCTAATCATTGTCTTCAGGTATACTAGAGGCTGAAATAACCTCTGAAAGTCCTTTATTGAGAAAGAGATCCTAAGTAATCTTAGCTTAACATCTCTAGGCTTCTTACAATGAATCTGTTCCTAACCAGAGGGCTGAAGTTGTAAAGAGCAACAAATGCAACTCTCATCTCTCTTGTTTTCCTCTGCTGCCTACCTGGGTTTCAGTAGTCGTCAGAAATATGACTGTACTAAGGTAGATAAGTACAGGCACATTTCCAAAATGTCTGTATCATCTTTTATTTCACAACAACAATAACAAAAGAAGCTGCTATAGATATGAAATGGATTGCATATGAGAAGAGAAAGCAATAGTAATACAGAGCAATTTAAAATAAGGTTTAACAGCTGTTCTGTTCCAAAAGTTTAAGTGTTTAAATAAAACACACACAATAGGAGAAAGCACACCAGGGAATAGGCACATACTGAAGAGATTTCAAAGGGGTTTTAAGAGTAGATAAAGCCATGGTTTGCTGAAGAGGGAAGTGATGGGTTGAAGCAGAAGACTGAAAGATTGACTAGTATGTTAAAGCCAGATCACAGTGAGCTATGAAGCTAAGAAAAGCACTTGCTCTGTCATTTGCTAGTGTAGATAACTGAGATGGACACTACTATTTAAAAAAAATAGTAGTTTTTAGGATATACAGTAACCTGAGATACTGAACCACATTTGTAGGGTAGATTTACTGTTGTACCTTATATATGTGACTGTCTGCATTGCTTTCTTACTTATAGTACCTGGAACATTTAAACAGAAGTCCTGCAATAATGAATTAATTTATCGTTTCCTTAACCACAGCCTTGCAAAGATTTATTCCGTGTAGTATGAGTGACCCCCTAACCAGCTAAATCAAATTTTGCTTTGTCACTGACTTCAGCTGTGATACTATTTCAGCTATCAAGTATTTGTAATGGCCTTTTAGCAGCAGTCGGGACTGAGATACTACAAGTGGTGGGACAAACTGGCTCACTGGAGTGTTGGCAGTAGAGACTGGAACATTTTACCATATACCATCTTAGAGATTTGACATGAAAGAAATCAAAGGGTACATGAGAATGTGCTTAAAATTGCCTGGGAAAGCACAAAGAAAACAAAATATGATAATACCACTAGAGCTTTAAATAACATTATCTGAGTGACACCAGCAGTCAGCTATGTAGTATCATGGATGTGATTGCTGAACTGTAGTAGTCCTAGCAGCTTCAAAAATCAAATGAATCACATATTTGGGTGATAACAATCCTTAATTTTATTTAATTCTCAGAGCATTCTCTATCTGTTGAATAAGAAGTAATATAGAACAAGATCTACACCAAGATTTAGCTGTCAATTAGGAGAGACTTCAAACCAAAAAAAGAGAGTTGTAACATTTCTTAGTATGAATATACTCTGCTTTGAACAGGTAGTTGAATCAGGGCTGTGGAAATAATATTTTTTTTCAGAAAAAAGCAATTGAAAGCGAAGGACACCCATTTCAGGTGTTTTAAATCTTGATAATTTGTGTTGTCAAAAATGTTGTAAAAATGGTGTTGATGTTTCCTCTAGAAGTAAGTGTTGATTTCCTAAGTCTAGGGTATTTAAATCTCATTATTCTGTAAAGTAACACATTGAACTCATAAACTTTGGTGCCTCAAAACCTGAAAGATAATAATTAAAATGCAGGAAATAACCTGTGTTGAAGGTAATAGAAGTTTTTCACCTAACTTTAATAGATTCGCAATCTTACTGCTTCCATCTGACGTTTTTTTAAGCCTAGTATTTTGGGTTTAACAGTGACAAAAAGCATATTTCTGGACAGAAGTACAGTAACAGAGGAAGAATATACTGTCATTTGTTTGAGTACCCTATCAGTGACCCCTTTCAGGTCACTGTCTTTCTTTGCCAGATGTGGTTTCTCTGAGTTTTGTAATCTCTGCGGGTTTTTGTTTCATGAATTCATCCAGACTTCTATGTTGTTCAGCAATTCATTCCCCAATGAATGGCTTGAAGACCCATCAGCTCTTGATTTTGCTTGAACCTGACTCCAGCTGCCTTTGTTTGGTTGCTCCTGGATCTCATACCTAGAAAGCCAGTGAAGAAAATCCATGCCTGTCCTCTTCTTGAGGACTTAGTAATTCTACTTCTGGAAGCTCATCTGTAAGTTTGATCATTCTGCTGCCCTTCGCTAAATGTTTTCTGGTGCTACTGGTACCTTTTTGAGGTTAGAAATGCATATTCAATCCTTTGTACCACTATAAAACTAAAGACATATATATATACATTTCCATTACTATGAGGGAAGCAAACTCTGGGGACAGGAAATGGACATATTAATGAGACAACATTTATCATAACTTTTGGGAACTGTGACAACAAACTCTTTGCCTTGTCATTGTTATGAAAGAGTTAGAGAATACTTTCTTTTTGCTGGCTCCAGCTTGGCAGAGGTAGCTAAAACATGTGGGAATATAACTGGTCATGAGTCATTTAGGCTCAAGAGAGAAAAATTTACAAAATATGTTCTGTTTTGTTTCTGGAAGCCAATTTCAGTGTGGGGAACATAGCTGCTATTATTCTATTTGAAATAAAGATCAAGCAGCTCTGTGAAATCTGAATCATTATCTTCTGGAAATGCTTGTTAAAACTAGTAATCAGTCCTTTTAATTCCTGTACATGTGTTAAAATTCTACTTATTACTCACTGCATCATATGGATCTAATGCAAATTGTACAAGAAGTTTCATTATTCACTTGAACTTTCACAGGTTTTGCACTCTAATGAATCTCTGCCTAGCCAAACGTGTTATTTTGAGTTTGTTAAAAACATATCTCAGTCAGGCTGTGAAACTGTAGAATTTAAGAGAATAGGAATTTACTGAGTCATTTAATACTGAAGGTAAGAGCAGGGAGACTACCCAGTGAGCCATTCAGACTGCACTGTTCTTTTCTGTCTTTTGCACTCTAATTATATGTATCACAAAGCTTTCAATCCCTCTTTTTCTTCAGACTTGAAGTGTAGAATTCCAGGGTATTTGTTTCTCTTCAAAGCATCCCCAGAAAATAAACCCAAGATCCTGTAACGAAAAGTTAAAATTTCGTTTGTTTTTTTCCAGTTTGCCAATTGAAAGGAAGGGATTCAGCATTAAATCTCATTTCTCTTATCTACCTGGTAAATTTAGAATCTATATTATAGTACCATTAAGACTAATCCATAGTCAACTTTCCACTTTGTTGACATTGTCAGAAACATAACTCAGCAACAGGCTAGAGTGATTCTGATTTTCTCTAGGGTCTGAAAACTTCAAACATGCCAAAGAGTGATGTCAGTTCCTAACACCATGAGGAGTTGTCTTTGCTGTTGAACATGAACAGCTGAAGTAGGGGGGAGGCTGAGAAGGTCAAAGCCATGCATGATGCCTATGGCTGAACCATTTCTATACTTTGAGGAACCCTTAACCTTGCACTGTCTACCCTCCCTATCCTGTCCTAATGAATTTTTAATTGCAACCAATAGAAAAGTCACATTTCTATCATGCATGTCTGGGGCATAGCATTAGGGACAATTATCTTGTAGTTCAGAAATGCCACAAGGTCAGTAACTGAAGTCACTGGTATATAATCCGAATAAAACACTTGTACTTTTAATTTTGTTGTGTTACTGGGTTCTTTCCTCAGCAACTGCATCACAGAGCTTTTTTTGCTTCTAATGTGTTTTGGTATGGGATTCAAATATTCACTTGATTCTGGCAGTACCCAGTGCCTTGATCTTACTGACATAGATCACACTGTTTGAAAACATTTCTCCATGCAAACCCTTGGGACATCATACATTTGCATTACCCTTTCCAAAAGAAAAAGTCTCAGCCTTTGATGGCTCAGTTTGACTTTCACTAAGATTCTTGACAGGGTTACAGAACATTGCATATAAGCTTTAGTCATAGTTGATTAAAAAAAAAAAAAAAAAAAAAAAAAAAAAAAGGAAATGGAAATGAAAGGGTGACTTGTACTGCATCCTTGAGGTCACTTGGTTTTCTCTCTTTGGCATCAATGATGAATAATCCTCACTGTTGTTACAGGTGGCCAGCTGTAGTTATGGGACCCAGAGGGATTCCTCCTGACCCATATCAGTGGATGGGAGGGTACAGTTACATGTCCCTAGGTCCAGCCAGTCACCATGCTCAGCAGCATCTATTCCCAAGAGATACCTGTGTGCACATGAGCACACACGTGCAGAACATGTCTGGCCACACAGGTGAACACAAGCAGAATGCAAAACTCTACCAGCACTTGCATTCAGCATTCACATAAACGTGAACACTACAGAAGGTCTCATCCCTTCCCTATAGAAGTCCCTTGGGTTGCTGGGTTTAATCCCTCATTTTAGCCAGTAGTTGGTTGTAGGTTCCCTGATCTTTCCCCATTGCTGGCACCTCTTCCTGGTCCCTTAAGCTCACTGTCTCCCTCCAAGTGCTGGTAGTCAGACCTCTTACCCTTCTGGCTTGCCACCCAGCTTGAAGTTTGCTGGCATGCAGCCCTACCCATTCATAGTAAAGAGCACACCTATGCAGAAGATGGTTAGAAATAGGATTTAATGAGATGAAGGGTCAGACTGTAGTGATCCAAGTGCAGGGCTCAGTCACACAAGTGTACCGACTAGTGACCTATCTAAACTTGACCAGCCTCTTTGATCCCACTCTCTCTTTATTTTACCATAGGCTTTTACTTCCAATCTACCATGATGCCTTCTTTTCCCTGCTTTTGGTCATTCCATAATACGTTTTGCACATCCCCCCTCCTGCTTAGAACATCCATTAATAAGTTTTACACAACCCCAACAATCTCTTCCTCTGCATCTCTGCATCTCACAAGAAGTCCTTCACACTACAGGTAATAATTCCCACTAGTTGGTGTGGGTTTTTGGGTAGAGTGTTCTACTTCAACTCCTCTGCAGTGGGGTTCATGCTGCAGAGTGACTGAGTCATTCTGCTGTAAGAATCTTGGCGAGCAGCCAGATCCAGGTGTTCCCTTTGCATCAGGTGAGCTACTGGAGTTTCTTTACCCAACACAGTTTCAATGTTTACTGCAATTAGCCTTTAATCCCATTAGCTTTAAATCTGATGCACATTGTTTTCACATTTAAACTGTTGAATGATCCTTTGTTCATTACCCTAGTGACTAATTTTTAGTTTGCTCTATGAAAACACCTGAATTCCCATGGTAATTCATACTCTATTTGAATAAAATCAGCTCACTGATACTGGACAGTGTGACAGCATATCTTCATTTGGGGAAAAGCAAACTGAAAGAAAGCAAAGCAGAAAAAGGTTTTTAGATTTTGTTCTTTTTTCACTTCATGCTGCTGGCTGCCTGATGATAGTGGTTACAGACATGGCACTGCTTTGCTTACTGCACTGTGTCCCGAAGCAAAAATGCCATTAGAACATACTTGGCCCTTTCTCTGCATTTTTTAGGTAGGCACATAAGTAGGTCTGAACTGTAACACAGTGTAGAAGTGATACTTTTTTCTTTCCTCCTTATATGAGGAGCTAATACTGTATTCTTCAGCTTCCTGGACAGAAAGTAAGAAGTGCATCATTCATATTCCAGATGAGTTTCTTTGTAGCTTAATGTGTTATTTTCTTTTGATCAAATCAAGCAGTTACAACTGTCTCTGTGCTACTGATGCATCCAAGACTGCTTGGTATTTTATAAAACCCTGGTTTACATTGAAGAGTCTTTTAGACATCAGATCTTTGCTTTTTTGATTGAACATAATGTTGCTCCTTCAATTGTTTAAAATCTCTGTGATCTTTCATTAAAATTCATCATTCCTACTCTGATGACAACTACACACTCCAGCTGGGGCTCTGCTGAGCCCCAGACTACTCTAATGCTTGACCTTATGAGACTCATGATACCAGTTCAGAAATACTCCTTACATTAGATATTAATGTGTCTACAATTAAGAGGACTAAGTTCTGATTAACCAGTTTCTCCCTTTTCTTCTTAATGCCATTACCTGCAAAAATGGTCCCAAGCTGTCTGTTTACCCTGAATTTCCTAATAGCACAGTTATTAGTAACAGTAGCACATTGTAAAACAGGGATTGATAAGGGATTTGCTACATTTTATCTAGTTTTACAAATACAGAATAAAGAAGCAGGTATCCAAATTTTTAATTAATCATCGGTGTAAAATAAAACCTAAACATTTTAAGGCTGATTGGGATGATAAGTATTCACACATACGTTTGGGGGGTAATTATCAGGATAAATTAGTGTTGTATACATCAGGATTAAGATAAATGTGTCACACTGAGAATCAAGAGTGAGTCATAGCGAAGCAAGGGAAGAGAGAAATCCTGTCAGCCAGCCCAGATAGACCTCTCTGCTCTTTCAGCACTGCTGGAGTGTAGCTAATGAAGGAACAAACTGTAAAGACAGGCACTGGAAATATATTCCCAAGCAGGGCATCTGGATCTTGCAGTTGCCAAGTATGGTCTGCTTATGCTCGTCATAAATGCTAACTCTATGACTAGAAGAGAAAAAGGAGGAAGAAGGCAGGATAAAACAGCAGGAGCTACAGCAGTAGCAGAACAAGATAGTAAGTCATCCTTCCTGAAATGGACTGCTTATGTTACAGGAGAAGAGGTTGGATTTCATTCTAATCATAGAATCATAGAATCATAGAATTGGCTGGGTTGGAAGGGACCTCAGAGATCATCAAGTCCAACCCTTGATCCACTACCACTGCAGTTCCCAGCCCATGGCACTGAGTGCCACATCCAGTCTCTTTTCAAATATCTCCAGGGACAGAGAATCCACCACTTCCCTGGGCAGCCCATTCCAATGCTTGATCACCCTCTCAGTAAAGAAATTCTTTCTAATGTCCAACCTAAACCTCCCCCGGCACAACTTGAGACCGTGCCCTCTTGTCTTGCTGAGAGTTGCCTGGGAAAAGAGACCAACCCCCACCTGGCTACACCCTCCTTTCAGGGAGTTGTAGAGAGTGATGAGGTCTCCCCTGAGCCTCCTCTTCTCCAGGCTGAACAGCCCCAGCTCCCTCAGCCTCTCCTCATAGGATCTGTGCTCGAGTCCCTTCACCAGCCTGGTTGCCCTCCTTTGGACCTGCTCCAGGACCTCAATATCCTTCCTAAACTGAGGGGCACAGAACTGGACACAGTACTCGAGGTGTTGCCTACCAGCACCTAATAATCAGGCTATGCATTTAAAAGACATAGATAATAACTACTGTTGGAAAAAAATGGTCACCCTTGATAAAGGGACATAAAAATTGCAGATTAGTAGGGTTGGACTGTATATTTCACTCGGCTGATGGTAACAAGAAAAAATACCTTAAGTAAGAATCATGATTTGGATTTTTCATTATACTTATATTGTGTAGTTGGAAAAGCTAAGAACTGGAAGACAACATATATCAAAAATATTGCCAGTGGTTACTCCCAAACCAGAGACTACAGTAATCTTATAACAGTGAACTGTATAATAAATATTGTAGTATGTGGGTGGTGCTATTTCTGCCATTCATCTACAGTAAATAATATTTCACTTTTGCTTAAGAAAGAATACTTTAAAAAGCAAAATAAATGTCATATTACAGCCAAACACAGAACTTTTAGAAATGGTATAATATTGCTTTTTGTTTATATCTAGAGAAACTAGCAGTAAAGTACTACCTTTTAGATAAAAAAATTCTAGACATTTCAGTATAAGACATATTTTTGAAAAAAAGTGTATGTGGTTAGAAAATTCTTAAAATATATAGAGCTTTACTGGAAAATAATATCATACAGGTGAAAACAAGGTAACTGTACACACCTGGAAATGCCAGTGAATTTTTTCCTAAATAATCACCTAAGGAAATTTTATTGAATTTTATAGCATCCAAATATCTTGTGAGAAGATATAGTGTAGATTGTATCTTCATAATTAAGATAGTTAATCTCTACACAAAGTTAAAGAGATTAAATTTGTGTAGAACTTTGTTTTATTAACAACTTCTACGGAAGAATGACATTTTTCTTGCATAGAGAGGGTCACTTTTCAGTACCTTTTTTTATCTCTGAGCATTTTAACTTCACCTTTACATTTCTAATGTTTTGTAACACAAGAGCAGCTGTTCTGTAATTTTGAAAATCTCTGTTCTGTTCAAAGGAAAAATGAAATAATCACATAATTTTTAAAAATGTCTTTTGTTTAATTATCTCAGATTTGTGAGTGCTGCGCAAATACTACAAAATATAGGTACATGCACACAGTGCCTCAACAGTTTAAGAAAATACTGTCTTATAAAGTTTTTTCTCAGCCATTGGGTGGACTCATAAGCACAAAAATTCATAACTAAACAGAATCTTCAGACTTTTATAACTTAATTTCAGGCTGGTCTTTGCTGTGAAAACAATAACAATCCTCATCTGCTACACACTATAGATGAGGGGACAGCATTGCAAGGAACTGAGCAAACAAAGATATTAAAATACCTGCAATTATATGTACATCTACTTATGTATTCAAGTATCTGATTATGGCATAGTGGGTGCCAGTTAATCTCCAGAATTCTGCCAGTAGTATTGATCCAGACTTCTGTTTTAATTGCCTTTATTAAGTAAAAAGTGTCTTAATCTTTTTTTTTTTTTTAATTTCTTTTTTTATTATTATTTTCTTTTTATTGGAAGATGATGTCTTCTCACTGCTATTTGTTCAAACAATAACCTTAGTTCAGTTCAGTTTGCATAAAAATTTTGCAAAACAGGGTTTCAAAAAAGTTCTTCACAGGCACTTCTGAATATATGAGCTATGCTTATTTAATCAAGGAACAGAGACAATGCCAACTGACCACAAGAAGTATATTTAGAAAGAGCATGCCTCCTACTATACCTGTGCTGCTAATGACAGTTGTTTGTCTTAAAAATTCCTAAAATACTCTTGATTATGGTGATACCACAACTTTTCCTTCATTATGATTACAATTAAGAAGTTTTCTGTTGACATCACAGCTAGGTTGAAATGAGTAAATCAAAACTAGGATAAAAGTGGAGCAAATGCATATAACTAGCTTTTAGCAGAAAAGATATATTTAAAATAATTGCTACCCATACATAAACCTTTTACAAGTGGGCTGAGAGCAGCAAATGCAGACTGGTAGAAAAGTTCTGCTGTGCTGTAATGAGGATATGGTGTCTCTTCTATGGGGGCTTTCTCTGTTTGAGTCTAAAAGGGATTCAAAAATATATTAATTTTAGTAGTTGTGATTTCTTAGTATATTTTTTATTATTATTGTTAAACAGATAAAACCAGTGTACAAGTAGGTCAAACAGCTTCATCATAAATCCATTCTGACTCTTGGAGGTTGACTTCGTTTTGACTTTTGAATCAGGTCAATCTGCAATTTCTTCATTAAGTTCAGCACGGGCAGGATTGGAAATTCTTCCCATGGCAGGAGCAAGAATAATAGCTCTTCTGTATGCAAGGCTTGTTCCTGGTAAAATCAGTTTTACAATCCTAATTTTGTGAGTCACTGGTTGATGTGACTCACGCAATCTCACCCAATACTATCTTGAATCCATCCCTATGCTTTGCTCACCAGGTAACTGAACATAAGTGCAGCTATTCTGAAATCTTTTGTTCCCCTTCCTAGGAGCCTCTCTGAAGCACATTATGTAAGCATGGTCATACTTCTCACTGATACAAGAACTGCAAATGTATATGAGTTTATGTATAGTTCTGAAATGTGAAACTGCATGCATGAGTCCTCTTAGTCTTGCAGTATCTATGGCTTTTTGTCCCTTTGAACGGAGGTGAAGGTTGTATGAGCCATTCTCCTGGAAATAAACCCTATTTGTCATTCCTGAACAGGTGCTTTGGATTTCACTTAAGTACACAGTGAACTTAGAGGCTCCTTTACTTTTAATAGTGCAGGATGAGTGTCTTAGGCAATATGGTAATATGATTTTTAAGTGGAATTATTCCATGTATTTTTTTTTTTAGAGGCCAAAGATACATCCATTGGCTACACATTTAGTTCCTTTTATTTGGCTACACTGTTTACATTTCAAGTGAAGTTCTCTTTTTATTTATGTTGAAAATGTGGCATATTTCCTGAAATCCTATGCATAATTTTGTAGCTAAATGCTAGAGTATATTATTCAGCCTAACCAAGATCCTTGTGTAGTTTTTTTTCTGTCTTCGTTTTTTGCTTTTCAGGATATGGCGGGCAGGGAGTGATCTAAAAGTAAAACAGTAAAAGAGAAAACTAGCAAGTAAATGTAGGCAACAAAATGACCTGAAGTAATGGTGTCCTTAGAGGTTTGCTTACTATGAAGTGGTGCAACTCAAGGAAAGATGAGAGGGTTTTCATAAGCCAAATACATTCAATCTTTAATATACCCTGTGCATTCACATCACTTGTAATGGCTGTGTAGGGCAAAGCCTTCAGAGTACCATTAAACTCCATTAAACCCCACTGAGACTTCAGTGCCAGAGTGCTTTCTGAATCAAGGATAGTATTCTGATAGCTCTTTCCATAGTACTGTTTTTATGAAAATGCATTTACTATTTCTATTCATGCCCAACATCTAAATTTAAATCCATCACAGGTTTCATTTTAGCAAAAAACAAACAAACAGTTGCCTTACCCATGTCAGCCATGTGTGTGCAGATGAAAAGAGATGATAGAGAGGAGCTAGTCATGAGTGTCAAGTTTGTGCAGAGCATCCCCTGTGATGCTTTGGCTGCACTGTTCCCTTACCCTTCTCCCCAAGGGCTAATACACTGCCCTAAAAGATTGTGCTGAGATAACTCAGCCAAGCCACACATCTCCTGCTTGTGCATAAATGACAGAAAGGCAACTGAGAGACATGTCCTGTCCATACCTCAAGGTTACAGGCAATAGAAGGCTCAGGCTGTTCCTGCCTGTCTATCACTGACTCTGCTTTTACAGACCTAGTTTAGATTAAGTAGGAAACGTGGAAACAGCCACTCAGGCAAATGTTAGGCTTACTGGGCAGAAAAATGATCTTCTACCTTTTTTTGGCAAATGGAGGAAGGACCTTCTCCCTGTTGGGGTGGGATTTCCTTTTGTTGCTTTCTCTGGTGTTCGTAGTATTGGAACAAATCTTGACTGGTAGGAAAATCTCCTAGGGTGCCATTTGGCTTTTAGGGATGAAATTCTAATTAGGATAGGATCCAGTGCTGTTGGCACAGCAGGAAAATTATTTTCAAGGGGGTTTAGGGAAGGACATGGATGGAGAGCTTTTCATGACTGGTTCAGTCTTTTTTACTGGTTTTCTGCTTTATGATCCAGCTGTCTGAAACCCAGCTCCTTTACTAGAGACCATTTGCAGTGTTTGTCTCTGGGCAGTGCTGTGAGTGTCTTCTAAATTGCAATGGGCACTGTGGTCATGGGACCTTGAGGAGATGGCAGCCTCACTAAGTAAGACAAGTAAAACCATCTGAGTTATTAATCATCAATGTTCCTTTACCTGCAAAAAACCCACATAGTCCATAGCTGATGTCCTACAGGGACATTATCTCCCATATGCTCCTCTTTGCAGCACACACAGTCATGAGAATGGTCTCCCCCTGTCTAACCCAGTTAGTGTGTGTCCCCTCCAAGACATCTTGGAGCTCCATCACTGAGGTAGTTCCCAATATCATGCTGACAAGTCACCACAAACATACACAAACATAATGAAGAGTCATAAAATCATGTACCATCTAAAATACAAGGGGGTTGGAATTTTATTCTGTCTTAAATATGCAATTTTAAATTCTTCCATAAATGGGCAGATCTGGAGATTTAGCCTTTTATGCTTTTATGTTCTGCTTTCTGAAGCTGCTTGAGTTCTGTCTGGACTGCATTGCCTTGTTTAGTGATAAAAATTGAGTTGTAGCCTCTTGTAAGATGATGATATGTTTGGCAAATTTCAGCTCATGTGGCTGTTTCAGTCTTATAATAAAATGTTACTTGGTTTTCTGGGCTAATTTACAATTGGAGAAACAGATCTTCTCAGGTAAAAGCTATTTTCTTTTGTTGTTGCTGCTATTACTGCTAAATTGTTTTCCTCAGCAGTGAATGCCCAAAAGGTGTCTGCAGATCTTAAAATTCATCCAAAATACAGTGAAATGCCCTTATCTGTGTCTTTTAGGGTTTGAGTGTGAAGTTGAAAGGCCTGTAACTACCTGAGGGGATGAAGTGAGATTCAGGATGGGTGTGGGAGGAAGGGAGAAGAGACCCTTTTTCATGGTGTAACAAGAAGTGTGGGCCCAGAGGGTGCTGGTAATGGATGGCTCCACAACTTGGACAGATGTCCTTACCCTCCCCTTCCTTATGCAGCAAATCCATGACTGACTCTTCATCAGCATGGCAGCAAGCACTTTCAAATAAAAGATAGTCTCCTCTTTCACATTTGGACTAGGGCATTAGAGACAGGCCTACACCTCCCTCCTGAGCCATCATGCAAGTCAACAAAAATTCAGCTTCAGACTTCATCTGTAAAAGTGAGTTAGTCCCTCATTCAGGGAGGAATTTCATCTCTGGTTTGTTGATTCATGGATACAAGAATATGACAATTAGATGACAGTAAGACCATCAGCATCTTGGCCCTCCTTGGGAGGGGTGTTCTCTCAGCACAACTGTAGCAGAGATATGGTCACAAGGACTTACAGAGATGAAAATAAGCACGTTTTGATAATTTATCTTTCCAGCTGTTTTAAAACTGCTACTGCTCACAGGGACTTCTGAAGCCCAGAATCACACCTTACAGACAACAAAGTGCTATAATTTCTTCATTATTTCTCATGTTTTCTGGAATAATAACAGCAAATTGTAGAACCTCTCTGAATGTCTTGCAATGACTGTACTTTGAAGCCATCACTGTCTTGTTACTTTAGTGTGCTACATTTGTTTCAGTGCCATCTATCACAAACAGGAAAGTAATTTCCATTAAAAATCAGTAGAAGAATAGAAATTAAATCAAAGGTACAGGCTTTATCTTTCAAGCATCTAGCTTGTGCCTCATCTAATATAATTAAAGCATAGTGTTCCAATAACTGCATCAAGAGTTTCAAAATATTACAAAATACTACCTTTATTTGAGCTGTAATATTAAATTAAGTAAAATGTAGCAGTTTTATTCAACATTTCTTGATTTTCTTTTCTCTGTTATTACTCCTCAATATGTAATAAAAAAATATGTCATTCCTAATTAACTTTTACAGTTAAGCACTCTTTAACTGCTACATTCTTCACAATTACTGATAGAGAAAACCTCTCTCTTTCACTGACATTGTCCCTGTCAAAAGACTTTTGAATTTACTAAGATTGTTTATTAATCCTGCTTTCATTTAGATGATTTGCAATTCTCATCATCATGCAGCCTCATGTATCTATCAGGCAATGAAAACCAAAGTATAACCTCGGTCAATTTTTACCAAGCAAACCAAAACCACACAGCCAAACAAAGGACCCAGTCTCTGGAAGTGATGTTCATACCCAGGTTGTCAGCAAACACAGTGTGAAGACAGCTCAAGCTGCTCGGTGCTTTGTGGACAGGGAAATTAATCTGTAAATTTATGCTGTGTGCATGGTGCCTGAGCACTCTCTCACCTGATAAAAAAAATCTCTTGTGGAGCAGCAGGGTGTGCATTGCTTCTGGTGGGGAATGTTTAAGAGGCATTTGGACAAGGCCCTTAATAATGTGCTTGAACTTTCAGTCAGCCCTGGAGTGGTCAGGTATTTGGATTAGATGATCAGTGTAGATACCACGTGCGGTTTTGGGTACCACAGTATAGGAAGGACATTCAGGTGCTGGAGAGGGTGCAAAGAAGGATGACTAAGCTGTTTTGGGGTCTGGAGAGCAGATCTTATGAAGAGAAGTGAGGTCTTATGAAGAGAAGCGAGGCTATTCAGTCTGCAGAAGAGAAGGCTGAGGGGAGACCTTATTGTTCTCTACAACTACCAGAAAGAAGGTTGTAGTAAAGCGGGTGTTGGGCTCTTCTCCCTGCTGACTTGTAATAGGACAAGATGAAGTAGGTTCAAGTTGCACCAGGAGAGGTTCAGATTGGATATTAGGAAAAAAATCACCGAAAGACTGGTGAAGCATTGGAACAGGTTGCCCAGGGAGGTGGTGGAATCATCATCCCTGAGGGTGTTTGAAAGATGGATAGATGTGGTGCTTCAGGAGATGATTTAGTGGTTAACGTGGTGTAGGACTCATAGTTGGATTTGATGATCTTAAAGGTCCTTTCCAACCCTGGTGATTCTATACTTTCCCCATGAAATTATTCATTCCATTCCATCCTATCATATTCTATTCTTATTCTAATTCCATTCCGCTCTGCTCTGCTCTGTTCTCCCATGCCAGGAAGCTGTTTGCATCTCATTGCCCAAAGAGTAGACTAGAGCAAGTAAAATCATATGTACATTTTATGGCCCTCTGTTACCTCAGTACAAGGCCGACTATGGCTGAAGTTTATTTTTTTACTCACGTCTGTAAACAAGACACAAAACACCAAGATCAAGGCCTCATTTGTAACACAGAGGTCAAGATGTCCAGGGAGGAAGAGACATACAATTCCCCTGCACAGATTTGCCTGGCAGACAGAAATGCAGTGTGACACAAACTGTGTTAGGCCAAAGGTGGACCGTGTGGTCCTCAGCTCCATCCCTGTTCTTCCTCTGCTTTGAATCCAAGACTTGGTGTCTGTGAATGAGACAATCCATCAGCAACTAAATTCCCTCAAAGCACCTGGGCATGCTCCCCTTTGGCCTCAGTGTGCCAGAGGCTTCCTTTTCCCCAAACAGGGTGGAACGTCACCTGGGGAAGCATTTTGCAGTGAACAAGAGGCATATTGACAGATCTTCACAGACAGGAAGGTGAAGGATGCAGACCAGCATCCTTAAGGCCCAGTAAGGATCTAAATATGGCTTGTACCAACATTTCTTGCTATATGGAGATTCTTCAGTGGTACTGCTGTGGTGTCTTTTGTGGTGTATCCTAAGTTCTTGCTAATCTGTTTTCTTTATGAGGGTCATTACATGAGCAAAACATCTACTGAGGAAATGAATCAGTGCTACACAGTTCAGCTCTTGGTTTATTTCAGGCAGTTAAACATGGGCACATGGGACTTTTTTTTCCACATTTCTAGTTCCATTAAGGTGTAATCAGCCTTGCCTGAGGGTGCTTTATGCAGATCACCTGAATCTTTTATAGCTGGTATTTGCATATTATATAAAAAGAACCCTAAATCTCAATGTGGTGTTCCTCTAATTTAATAAAACAAATTTGAAGGTAATAAGAGAGGAGTCAGCTTCATTTCAAGAACTAGCAAATTTCCCCATGTGCAAACACACTCACAAATCAGAAGTGTTTATTAGTTAATTTTAATTTATAATGGAATATTTCTATGGGAGTAGGCACACCGTTTGGATTCCTCTTATAAGAAGGATGGAAGTTTCTTTGATTGTAATTTGGAATCTATGTGACTTCAAGGCTGAGTGCTTGTAGTGAAATCACATTAAATATTATATGTGCCATATTTGTAATCTTATCTTTTGATCCAAGCATCTGTTTAGTGTTACAGGGATTTGTATATATTTCAGTCTTTTAGAAGAGAATTTAAATCAATTTTTGTCTTCAAAATATATAATCCATAGCAGAAACATCGTCACTTTTAATAGTATATAAATAAATAAATAAATAAATAAATATGAGTATTCAAATATGTATAAAAAAATATAAATATGCCAGTAGGAATGCAGACTTGCTTTATGGTAGAATCTTTTCCAGTAATATTTTTTCATATAGTTCATCTAAAAGTTTGCTCTATGTCCACAGATTTGGCAATGTGTATGTATGAAATGAAGAGTTAAAAAAATTTACAACACTGCATCTGTAATCTGAAGTAAAAAGTGATGAACACAATCCATTCTGTTATTGAGATTCATGAGTTCATGAATTGCCATTCAGTGTAAATCAAACTCAGTAAAACTTAGAGATACTAAAAATCAGAAGACAGATTAAAATTGTGTCCAACATTTAGCAGAATAGATAATACGAGAATTAGATTTTGGATGAGGGAGATATTCATATTTTCAGAATGCTCAAATAATCAGATTTTATATATTTGGAGCAATTTTTCAAAAAGTTTTAGTTATCTGAATTTTTAAATTTCATTTTCAACTTAATTAAATGTGCTATTTATTTCAAACTCTTTTTTTTTTTTTTTTTTTTTTTAACTCTTGATTCATTTATATATTTTCTCCCCACGCTCCCATCTCTCAGCATTTCATTTTGAGAAATATTGAAATAGTCTCATTTTGAACAAAGCCCAATTTTGAAACTTTGAAATCCATTGAAAAAATGGCGTTTTGATCCCCTGCAGAGCTTTAGTTTGCCATTCAGTAATGATCTCAAATTAAAAGAGTGTCAGTATTTCAGTGTGCAGATTTTATCCTGTTTTTTTGGCAGCACATTTACTATTACTTTGTAAATTGTAAGAGCTTATCAGCACACTCATTAGTTGTTTTGACTATTCATATACCAAAAAAGTTTTAATGTGATTTGAGTTATGAATTAATGACACACAAGATATTAAGTATGGAAGTCTGAAGAGAAAAAAAGGCTCAAATAATACACTCAGACTACCCAGCTATTACAAGTTGTGCATTACAGGCTGGCTTCCTGGGCAGGTGGGGAAGAGTCACCACCTTTGGCATCTTCTTTGCATGTTATTATATTTTCCTGAAGAATTAATTTTTGATAAGTAATAGAAAAGATGAACAGAGTAGTGAGGGACAAACTGGATGCACGTTGCTCTAAATTTGCCTAAGTTCATAAAGAAATGCAATGCCCAGGGCTCTGTGCCTCTGAGTTGAAAGTTTTTGGTACTGAGAGAGCAAAGGAAAGGAGAAGGTAACTAAATAGGCAGTCTGTTTGTTCATTTTAACCTTATTTTCTGGGAAATTACTTGGGTTGGTTCTGTTCTGGGGATGAGAGTGAAGATCACAGAGTGTAATTTAGCTGTTCCACCCTCCCTGCTTTGAGTGGGGTTAAATCAAGTGGTATCTGGAGCTCTGCAGCAAAATTCCATGCTTGGAGCTACAATAAAGTGGAACAAGTAGCTGTGCTGGCAAATGCAAGAACAAATTCTCTGATGAAAATTTAACTTTTGAATTATATAAAGCAGGAGAAAAAGAAATACCAAAAAAGAAGTTTAATTTATTGACAGATTTGACAACATGGTGTCTCAGCTACGGTCTCCACAAGCTGGAGTTGC
The DNA here is from genome assembly GCF_036169615.1 of Heliangelus exortis. Classification (NCBI taxonomy): domain Eukaryota; kingdom Metazoa; phylum Chordata; class Aves; order Apodiformes; family Trochilidae; genus Heliangelus; species Heliangelus exortis. Next base: position 24,804,318 of record NC_092422.1, on the reverse strand, counting down.
ATGGATAACCACCTGTCATTTTTGCCATTTCTGTTCCAGCTCAGCAGGTTCCTGCACCACACCAGAAGGAGCTACATATTCACATCACATTCTGGAACTCCATGTTTAAATTCCCTGGCAGCAAATAAATCCAGCAGCAAACAGAGTTCTGATCCAAACACTGAGGAGGAATTATGTGTGTCTATATACAGTTCATAATGACATGTACATTTCCTGCATGGGCACTGATAGGTTGCCTGGGAAAGGGCTGTACAGCCATATGCCAATATTTACATCACTAAATACAAAGGCAGAAGATGCTTCCTGGTATTAATGAAGGACCAAACCCACCCTAAACCCATCAGAACTGCTTTTAGTCGCACAAATTCTGAGCACATCCAAAGGACAGGGCAAAGTTTTATTTTCATATATCAACACAGCATGCTGTTTTAATTCAGAAAAGCTACAGGGAGTGTAATTTATTTTAGATTATAATTGCTGGGTTTCTCGTCTTCCATAAAAAGGAAATCATCAAAGCTGAGATTATTATTATAACTTTAATTAGATATTTCCACACCTTCTAGCTTTCAGCTTATTGTTTGTCCCCAGCTTTCTCAACCTCTATTGCTCTTCTGTTGAAATAGATGTGGTATGGAAGAACTACTACAGCAGCCATTTAAAAACAGAAATCCTCTTCTAAACCAGTAGTAATTGCTAGCAGCAATTTATACGCTTAAGTATATGTGAAAAAACAAACAAACAGCAACCTTATTATTTTGTGGTTTTTTTCAAATTTGGGTATTTTGTTTAGAATGAAAATTATGTAAATTGAATACAGCTTTATGTAAGAAAATAATTTGTCTAATAGTTTCTGTCATGAGCTATTTCTGCAAGCACAAGAATGTTCATACTTGCAGCAGTGGAAGATAATGCAATAATTCACCTGATTATTAAACAAAATACTGTTTCCAAATCTGAATTTGATAACCCAGAAGAATAAATGCTCCTCAGAAGTTCATACTAAAAAATGTTCGATTTGAGAAAATTTGGGAGAAGTAAAACCTGGTTTATATTCCCTAACACACAGGCTTTTTAGAAAAAGAAAGAAAATAACTTGACTCTTTCTTTGATTCTGTGACTCTTATCTTTCTCTAGAAATAAATATCATAAGAGATGTTACTATAAATTACTAAAGCAATCTCAACTGTGGATGTTATTTGGTTTGAACAATTCTGATGGGACTTAAAAAATGGAGGATGTTTTCCCAGATCTGATGCAAAACAAAAAAATTTCAAGCAGAAAAGATGCTCATTTCCAACTCATCTGTGTTCCCTTTTAAGACCTCTTTTTGTATTAACATTTTCCACACTTTACTTAAAAGACACTGTGGCAAAGAAGAAAAAACTGATGATTCCTACATTTAAGGCAAAAGTTAATGATCATTGATTTAAGGCAGAAATTAGTCTATATTACTTTTAAAGAAAGAATTGCCCAAAGACCAGCTATTGGAACTGTATGTAATGATACCATATTTGGTGTTCTGTGTTAATATATTTTGACTACTTCCAAAGAAATTTGGCAATAATTTAGTAATCATTTAGTAATCATGTCAGCTATATGTCCTGTTATATTTAATAATTAAGGTGGGGCCACTAACAGTCAGTCAGTGTTTTTAGTTTAAGATTCTGTTTTCAACACTTCCTTCAGTAATGTTCATATGAAGAGGACATACTATATACACTCAAGGAGTAAATGTCACTGATGCATTAAAAACAAACAAACAAAATAATAATCTCAGAGCAGTTTCTTAAATGTAATCTCTAATATGGATGAGAAGAATTTTAATATGACCCAGAGAGATGGAAGGAAACCTTCAGTTAATTAGAAGCCTTCAGTTACTCTACTCTTCTTAACTTTGGAGAGATATCTTTGAAAATATTTTCCAAAAATATTTATCATTTAGCTGGATAAGAAAGGCTGTTATCACCAGAAAATACACCTATACCTCTAAAACTGTTATGTCCGTGGACAAGTGCTTTTGTTGGCCTAGATTATGTCATTTAGTGATGTAGTAGAATTATTTCAGATAATTCAGATATTCCACACTTTCTCCAGTCTAAGGTGGATTGCATTCTTTCTGCCAGCTTTCTGCATCTGGTTTTCCTGGGTGTTGGCATCTGAATTTCCCAAGCCATTGTATGGATCACTTGCTTCCCTTTCTGCAAGCCTCCTGGATCATTCCCCAACCCCTTGCAGACCTGAAGTAGTGACAGTTTCCTATATGAACTTATTTCCTTCGTCTCAGTTTGGACTCATTTTGATTGTTGCTTGATCCCAATCCATTATTGAATATGTTATAATTTGAACTAACTGTTCAGTAGAAGTCCATCATAAAATTGAAGATGTTCTTGCCAACTGAGTAGAGGTAGATGCTTCTCATAACAAAGTGGCTATTTTTGTGGAAGCACTTTCTCTGCTTAAAAACAGGAAATACGCTTATTTAATTATTATTAAATAATAAACATGCATTTTCACAGCTTACTGTCAGGGTCATCTTGTTGACCACAGTTTTTCTTTAGAACCACAAGGAAGAAACTTCGATGTATTAGAGATGTTGAGGTTCTGTTCCATAGCAGCTACAGTGTACATGCTGCAAGGGTAGTTTCTAAACATTTATTTTTATGTAGCTTCTGATGTGGCCTTAGTGTCTCTTTAAGGCCGTTGTGTGGGAATGAAATGTTTAGTGCTGAAGGATCAGATCCAAAAATAGAAAAGAAATAGTTCTGAACATAAGCAACCCTACAAAGTACAAAACCTAATGATGAATATCATTATTAAAAATTGGAAATGGTGGTAGTAACGCTACCAAAGTATTAATTTCTAGTAACAGCTTATTTGTTCTATCACCAGTAAGATAACTGTGCTGGAGAAACTCAATAGAAAGATGTGAAATTGAAGGTAGTCAAGTTTCCCATCACGAAGTTTTAAAAGCTGCAGTTCACACTCTATTACCACAGCAAGTCTACAGAATGCTTCCATCTGGCTACTCTCCTGACCAAATTAATTCCAAAATAAAAGCAAAATGTGCAGAAGCTTACCTCTCCTGGAATTCACTCTTTTGAATCTACACCAGATGAAAAAACTATTTAAAAATGTATGGGCTTTTAAATCCAATTAATTATTTACACCCACTGTTGTCACTTGAAGGTGGCACTTCCTAAATAGTATATGAATACTTGTGATGATGTTTCAGCCCATGTGTCTAGGGGGGGGTGGGATGTGGGGTAGATGTTAATGTTTCAGTTTACAAGGCAAAGGGTCGTGGAATGTTTTCAGTCTTGATTTTGGCCCAGGAATGAGCCCTGTGGCTGCTTGGGAAGAAAATTCTCAGCTGAGAAGCAAAACATTCCACAGCCCTTAACCAACTCAAACATCAACATCTGACCTTCATGCAGTGGCATGAATGAAAGATTTAAAATCCAATATTCATACCATTTTAGATCTGAGTTCTCCAGTGTGCCTGGCACTGTGGTGACTCTGTGATTTTAAGTTACATATTGTACAAGGGACATTGTGTTCACCTAACAAGAAGGAGAAGAGTAAGTGTCCTCATTACCTTTATTTAGCAAGTATATAAATGACTACAGGGTTTTTCGTAAAATAAGTTAATGTAGATTTATTTTATAAGTGAAAAACAAGTTTCCTTAAAGACAGTATAGTAGGCTCCCAAAACTGATAATCAGAGTGACTATTTCAAAACATGAATTAAACTAAAACCTTTTTGTATTAGGGAAGCAACTCTGAATCTATAATAAAGACCTAAATAACCATATATCCAAAGCACATTTTTAATATATTAGTAAGCCTTCTCCTTCTGCCTTTCATAACTCTTCTGTGGCCCACATGGAAAGAGCTTGTGGGCTAAATTAGTTTTCTGGATAACATACTAAAAGTCTTCTAATTATTTAGGTATGTCTAAATCTAAGCCTCCCTTATAGTCTTCAAGATCTCCAGGAGAAATTGATCTGATCCTAAAGGATCCCAAGATATGTACAAAGAACCTCCTTTTGTAGTGGCCTTTTTTGCATTACACTGACCGTAGAGCAGGAATCCTCTTAGTTAATCAACTAAATTTAACAAATTCCACTGTAGACAACTAAATTAAGACAACTAAACTTAGGTGGGAGGAATTCCTCCACAACAGTTTACATGCCAGTTAGAAACGATGATCTCACTGTCGTGGGCAAAGATGAAACTGGCTGCTTGTCTTGGGGGGAGTGAAGGCATAGTATCAGAACGTGGGAAATCTTGCACAATTGCCCCATTCTGTGTCTGTTTTGAGAAGCTACTGTAGACAGGCATTAGTCACTCCAGGATGTTCCTCATGCAGTTTGCTTGGAAATTGATAGATGGGAATTTCATGCTATCTTGTCGTGATTAGATGATTCTTTTTTGCCTGCATTCTCTCACTCAGAATGAACTAGTTTGTTGTACTCTTAAACTGTCAAGCCCTGGGTACACCTGCAGTATGAATTAATGGCCAGGAATCAGTAAAAGTACAGAAAAATCTCAGTTATTTTTTCAAACTATGTTTCTGGCATAGTATGCGATACTGGGCATTTATAGCTCTGTTTCCTTTTTCATACATCATCTGTTACATTCCAAAGTAACTTTTGCAATAGCTACCATGATGACTTTGCATTTCAGATATTAGCTTCTAGGTATCCCAGTAAGATAAATTATGTATTTATGTGAGTTATGAGGTATTTTTTATTTATTGACTAGGCCACTGTGGAAGGTATGGTTCAGAACATCTTATTTTAGCTACATTCTTTCTTGATTTACAAGCTCAGGATGGAGGAGTTAGAAATACTCTCCAGTTGGCTGACTTGGCATCTGACCTGTTTGAGATGGAGAGTGATGATCTTAGAGGAGTGGTAAATTTTTTTAGTGCATTAACTTGCTACAAAATTACAGCCTTTCCCCTTTAACACTGTATTGCAACTTTGATGGAATAGTCCTTGGAGTTTAATTATTCTGCAAATGTCCAGCTATTAAAAAGTCATAACTGGATCCACTTTAAAGGTTATTTAAGCAGCAGGAAAACATCTCACATCCTCTTTACCTGGCAACCTACCAGACTACTTGGCATTTGTCTTCATCCTCCACCTGCATTTTTCAAACTTGGCAAGCAGAAGATTCAAGTCATATTCATGTATTTGCAAAGGAAACATCCATGCAGAAGATGTATTTGATCCATATGATGATCCCTGTAGTTTACAATACTGCCACATCTACTAAAGCAAACATTAATAAAGAACAAAACTTTCTAATGTGAGGAGCTCGTCTTCAATTTATTTTAGTAAAATCAGAAATAGTATCACAATACAACGTAGCTTCATTTAGGCATTTGTGGGTGGTGTGAGGAGAAGGTTATCTTAAGAAAAAGGATATTTAAAGCATCTTTATTCAGACTCAACATAGTGGTAACAACTAAGCAGATCTGCTTTTAAAAAGGCAACATGATAATTACTTCATCAACTCTTTTGTTTTTCTAGATGACAAAGTTCATTCTTACCTGAAAATGAACATAAGGAATTGAAAATCCATCAATTATTGTTTCTAGGAGACTTTTCCAGAGGTATTTTTAAGTGGAAAATAGTTTGCCTTGTTTAGCCGTCTGACACAATATTTTACTACCAAGGGCGTGATTTTCAGAATTTCTGTAGAATAGTTAATAAAGCAAATTAATCTTTCATAGTATTCTGCCCATGTTAATCCAATACTTACAACTGTTTTACAAAATTTAAAAAAAAGGTGTAGAATCTTCTTTCAGTCAAGAAGAAAAATAAATTAGAGGTAACTAGAGACAAATGACTTTTGACTTGTTGTGGAGATCAATAGAAATGGTGGATAGAGTTTAAAAAATATAATTTAAAAATTCTGTTGTGCCATCCAAAATAGGAAGACTTTTCCTTGTTTCATGATTGTATATGGCCTACTTGATCTGTACTGTAGAATGTATAGAAAGTATAAATCCAAATTTTATTCCATGCATATTAAGAACCAAGATTATACACCAGCAGAACAACATTTTGCCACACTTGGTTGTAGTTATAAAGTTTATAGGGAAAAAATCACTTTATAATTTTCAGTTTATTCTCTGTATTTGTAGACCATGTCATGAATTTGAACATATTCTGATTGTAGCCCTGCTGTTACTCTAACATTGTGCTTGGTAAAAAGAATGTCTTGAAATCCTCTCCTCCCTTAAGGTTTGTATTTTATCTCTTAAACCTTTAGTACTTGCCAAGTGCTATCAGCAGTAGTCTCTAGCATCACAGTCTTGTCCCTTAACATCTCTGCTTCCTCTCATCACTCTGCCATTGGGCTGAGCAGATAGATCATCCACTTGGTCACAACAGGGGAGCTCTGTCTGGGTTGCCACATCAGTTCTGGAAAGTGCAGATAGAGCATCCTGGTGGGTGAACACCATAGCCAAGCTTCTTCTGGGAGGTTGATGGTCACCAGTTCAACTCACCTTTTGAGCTGACAGGGTGACAGTACCCTTCTTGCATGCCCTTCCATGATTATGCTCTCGTTTGCTATAGCTTTTAATATTCTGTCACTTTGAGCACCCCTTCTGAAGGATTTAAGCTTTTCAGCGCATAGAGCAAGAACCTGTTCATTCACTAAAGATCATGATATATGTAACTGAACCATTTCCCTGATCAAGCTAAGTGCTTGTTAAAAAAAATAAAAATAACCAACTCCATGTACTAGCATCCAGACTGTAAACTACCGGTGAGCCAGAGGGAACTTTCTTAGATATTTAGTGGTCGAAGCAAATTATGTCAGTGCTAGAGTTTCAACTCTGAAAACAACGGATTCAGTTATTCTATCTGCTTCTACAGTATTCTGGTATCACATCAGCAAAGGACCCTCTAAATTAATATCCTGATTTTCCTTCTCCTGCTATGCTTTGCTTGGCACTGCAGAGCAGCCTGGAGAATGTGGATTAGATTCCTCCACAGGACCCAGAGCCAGTGCATGCACCCTAGAAACTGCAGCTGCTAACACTAACTTCACAGAATCAGGATAGAACTCATCTGAAATAAATCTCTTGAAATACAGGGCTCTCAGCAATTTTCGTGTCATTCTAGAGGTCTGCTTTATTGTACTGCATTATTTGCTGAGGCAGATACAGTTAGATTGTCTATTCCTCTAGGCATCACAGCAAAAAAAATACTGCCCAAGCTCCAGGGTGCTGTTGTGACCCACTGAAGGCTTGCAGGTGTTTTCAAGGAGCACAAAGCAAGTCTCTATAAGCAAACTGTTGCCTTCCTTATGCCTTCTTTCTGTCACAGAGGAGATCTGTGGTAGCAGGTGTTTTTCTGAACACAGCCAAGAAAGACAGTGGGGCTGTTGTCATGACAGGCACAGATACACCTGCTCCTGCTTTCTGTTTGGTGGTTGCTCTTGATCAGGCTTGTTTGGCACAGTTAAAAGCAATGTTGGAGTGTTTAGCTATTTTAGCAGTCACTCAGCTCCTCTCATCAAATCAGACTGGACTTGTAGAGAAGAAGCAGAGCTGGTCACCAGCCAGTTTGATTCTTCACTTCTGCCTTCTCACCTGACACAAACTGAGGTTTGGCCGACAGGCTGCTAACAGCTTTCTGTTAGCCAGCCAGAAGGCTGGTTTGTTTTCCTTTACACTTGCTGCTTTTGGTTTAGTCTGGTTGTGGGGTTTTTTTTTTTTGGAGGAGACGTGTGGATGAACTGAAAAGTTGATTGAAGAACTGTCAAGGTATAGGTAAGGATAAAGACCCTTGTTTTAGAGGTAGCATGTGCTACTGTAGTCATCGTATGATGTCACCCCTGAAATATGACAGCATCTGACAGCAAGCTGTGAATGCACTAGAAAGCTTTGCCCATTGTCCCCTAGCAAAAGGCAGACATACAGCCAAATCTTTTTAGTTAGCAGGTGTCACAGATGAAAACAACTTGGATGAATGGTTGTCAATAAGCAGGCTGTTAGTAAAATTTACTTAAGTAGGTCAGTCTGAGTATATTTAGAAGTAATGGGGTGAACGTTAGCAAAGTAAAATATCAGCTAAATATCTGAAAAGCATTTTGAATAGTGAAGTGTGTTGGACTGTGAAACTTTCTCTTCTAGTGTTGAAATACTTGCATATGTATTAATCATTTATATTCTGTGCTATTTTGCCTTTCAAATGTATGATAATCATGCATCTATGAAAATTATTGGTGCCTCTGATTTAATCCTAGCAGTTATATATCTTCTGTGGGGCAAATGGTGAGCCAAATATCATAGATCAGAAATAACCAGATGGCAGCCCAGAAGGGCTCTGACATCTGCTCGAATGTGGAGTAACGGGTACCAAACTGTGGGATGATGACAACGTGTTGCCTGTTAGCACTCTGTGTCAAGGCAAAAACTTTAATTGCCCCAAAAGTGGAGCAGTGCCTGCAACAGCCTCATATGTGCCAAGCAGTAACTGCTAACATATATCTTCATTTTCTGATCAGATATGGATTTAATGGCAGAAATTCTTGACTTCACTTTTAGTAGCAACAAGTGCCTGGCAAACTGTAGATCATGCAACTGCAAAGGCATCTCCCATCCACCCCTTCATGTTGCCAGTATCTTTGAAGTCTCAGTCTTTGCTGACCTTCTAAAACCATGGGCAGAAGAGGCATGATCCTTTACACCCTCTAACCTGGTGTGTGGATTTTTATAGACTGCACAGCAGCGTGCAGTTTGACAGTAACACCCCGAGTGCTGCAGCTGCCTTGCTGCACATAGTGGCCATTCCTCCTTCCCAGCAGACATCTGAACTTAGTGTGCTCCTTGGCTCTTGCTAAGGAGTGACCTGGCAGAGGATACCTGCTGTAGAGGCAGCCAGAGTTCTGCCTGTCATGACTTCCACTTCACCCCGTTCAGGGGAACTGGCTCTTCTTTCCCTACTGTTTTGTGTTCAACTACTGTTAACTACAGTGGGCAACAACAAGGAGGATGGTTTACCAGCATCACTAGTTCTCCAGCAGAACCACTCTCTGGATGTGTGTGGGGCAGAACATGCCATGCCCGTCAGTCCAGAAGAGCATGGGTCTTCCACTGCATTGGTGTCTTAACTATTAGTTCTCTGTGAATATCTCCGTTACCTTAACGTGTCATCTTGTGCCTTTACACACCAATATTCAGGGAGCTGAATTCTGCTCAGTGTGTGGGATTTGCCTAAAGATCTACATGCAGGTGTTCATAAGTATGCTGGGTGAGAGCATAGCCTAGGAAGTGCTGCAGCTTCCTGGCGTTTAGGTACCTGAGGCAGGTTGAATCACTCTGCACATGCTGCTAATTCTGACAAAGGCTGTGATGATAAAGTTGCCTAAAGGTAGGTGTCTAGTGACGTTTGAGATGGCATCCAGCTTGCCTTCTACCTGTGGTCAAAGAAGGGTATGTCCCCAGGGATGTGTCAGGTACATAGGGTATCTTAAAGTTCATTAGGCTGTCTAGAAAATATAATTCCATTCTGGCTATCCACTGACAACAGAGGGATTTTAGGGACTTACCTCAAATGTCGATGTCTACATTTAGACATTCAACGTAGGTGTCTTAACCCTGAAATGAATCCCACCCACACTTTTATCCTCCAAAAAAAAAAATAAATGTAAGGACATGAGATTGCTTGAAGCAAAATGCATAGAACTTGCCAGTAAATGACTGTCAAATATGTGCAGCACTTTGACACAGCTCGCATCCAAACAGGTGGTTGTTTTCCAGAAATAAATATGAGTATACTTTTAGGGTACCCTGCCACTACGTGTGATTCTTAGTTCTGTGTTACTTCCATATTCAGATGGACATGTTCTGCTGCTTGGTCCACTGCCCATTTGTTGTTGTTTTGTTACAAATTAATTTGTGGCCCAATCCTGTCAGTTGTTAAGCCTCTGCTAAAATGGTGATTTTTTTTTTTTTTTGCTCTTACTGCTCTCCACAGCATGCAGGATCAAGATACCCTGGTTCAGTCAAACTGAATAATTGTTTCTGAGCAGAAGAGAAGGGTTTTATTACCAGCTGTTTTTAATACCTTGAGATTGACCTTATGTTTTCAGACAATTAGCTCCATTAAGTTCTTCCTGACATGCTGCTGTGCAATGAGCACACTATTAGGAGTGGAACTTCTCTGCAAAGGTGATGTATAAATTATACTACCCTTGAATTAGTCCTACTTGGCTCAGTATCTAAGCAGGAAGCAACTGAGTGTGATTAGTCACTGGTAACAGTTTGACCTCTGAAAGACAAAGCTGCTCATTTTTACTATGAGATTGGTTACTGCAAATGACATTAAAACTTCTTCCAGAATTTCCTTACTTAACCAGAATTGAATAAGCACTCAAGCAGAGCATGTACCCATGGCTTGTTTCAGACAGTGAGTGTAGAGGATGGATAGCCTTAATTTTTTGCTGCTTTAAAAAGGTATCTTGATTCTTAATTTTTCCCAAAGGGAATGTTCTTCCCGTTCCAGATATCTTCATTTAAAATTAAATTATTCGAAGTTATTTGTCTTCTTTTCTCCTCAGAGCTCTGGTAAAGCAGTGTCAACTGTTATTATGGTGGATGATATTACATTAACAGTTCCTGATTACTTGTCAAGGGCCATTGCATGTCTGGAGATGTAGCTCTCCATGGAAAGAATGTCACTACATAATTTTAGATTTCCTTGAATAGAATCCTCTAATGCTGGCTAGAACATCAGGGCACTAACCCACTTCAGTGATACACAGTGTTCAGCATAGGTGGCTGTGACTGGTGTGGTGTGGTGCTGATGTGACTCATATTGGGCAGCACAGCCAGGAGGGACCAATGGAGATCTCTGCCCAGGACACTGGTTTGGTTGTGGGGAAGCAGTGGCAGGAGGGCATGTTGCTATGATGAAATTCACAAACTGTGCTTTCAGGGAAGATACTACTGTCAGGGCAGAATAATCTGTTCCTTTAGATAATCCACCCCTTGCACATGGTGTTTCTGAGTAATTAATTTTTCAGCATATTATCTTCAGTTTCGTTTGTATCCCTCTGATTTACCAGTTTATCTGTGCTGGATACTAATGCTTTTTTTCCTCATGTCCTGAAAATTCCAGTCTTCCCAACGAACTTTGTGGATAATTTTCTCTTTTGCTTTACCTATTTTATTCTATCAAGTTTTCCTGGAAGCAAAAGTTCTTGTCTTGGGTCTTTGTTTTTCATCTTGCACTTACTTGGAACCTGAAATCAATTTACTTGGTGTTGATCTCCTGTGCTCCAAAATTTATGTGTAAACACCGTGACATGTTCCAATTTAGCCTGTACCCACTTGGATGAAACCTGATGTTATTTTTTAAGAATCATGTCAAAAGGTGGAACAGTATTCTGATTATTCAGAACATTGGTCTGAGCTCATATTAGCATAGAAATCTAGTAAGTGAGAAGATGCAATGTAAAATGCTGCAGATATTATATAGTTTCTAATGAATCTTAAAAATATCATTTTTTATAGCCACATGAAACTGTTCTGATTCATATTAGTTATACATTGTTTTTCCTTGCTCACAGGAATAGGTTTATTTCAGAAGTTGAGGATCAGAATAGCATAATTTCAATATTGTCCTAGTACCTGAATTCAGAAAGAATTCCTTCTTAAAGGGATGGCAGTGCAGGTAGTCTCTCTATTTCTGCTAAAGATAAGTAATCCTTCATTTAAGATGAATCCCAGAATGACTCAAAAACTCAGTCAAATGGCCTAAGATGTTATTGTTTTCCACAAATGTATCATGAAAGCACATCTTGAGGAGTCTGAAGATATTCTGTAAGCAGGTGCTATGACTAATTTTCAGACTGAATATTAGGTTTGTGAAAAAGTGTTTTGCAGAGATGTTCTGCTCGTGCTTTTAAAACAGAACATGAAGATTACTTACTAGAAGTATATAGCAATGTTACTAATAGTCTTTGGTTTATGTGGATTGTTCTCAGCTTCATATATTAAACTTTTATATTTAAAAGAAAAAAATATTTACTCAAGGAAGCTAAATCACTAGTAAAGGAATTTAAAAGAAATTCAGACATTCAGTATGTAACTGCACAGTGCTAGCAGGCAGGGAGTATGGAGAATGTAGGATACACCTGCACAGTGATGTTTAATTACAATAGGTTGCATCTGTGTATTTGAAGGTCATCTTCTTTAGGTAGTTTAAGGTAAATTTTACCTCTTAGAAAACTAATTTCAAGGAGAAGTATTACTTCCCTTATCAGTGGGTTTTATATATATATTCCTTGAACACGGGTGAGCTTTAATCTTTCAGGATGTTTCATGAGATTTCCATTTTCATGGTTTTTCCAGTTTTCCACTGGTTTAGCACAGTATCTGAAGCAGGACTGTACCACAACTCGTGGTGCAGGCCATCTCCTGCTGCTATATGTATATATATATTCATACTCAGAAGGCAATCAGAGTAAGAAATAGATTTCCTGGCAAGGAAAATCTTTCCAAAACAAGATAGGACCCTAGCTTGCAGCTGGGTTATTGCTGTATCTGGTTTGCAACAGTGACAGGAACCTGCATATCAGAGGATATTCCTACTCAGGCTAGACACGTGTCTTCCTTTGTATGTTTGTTTTCCTTCAGGTTTTACCAAACAGAATTTGGTTGTGGTAAATAGTTCCTTTTCAGTTTGCCAGCCTTTCAGAAGTCGAGTTCCCTAGGGATTGATATTGGGTCCAACACAGTTTAATGTCTTTGTAAGTGATCTGAATGGTGGGATCAAGTGTACCCTGATGAAATTGTGGATGAATCTAAAGTGGGGAAGTGGACACTTAAGAATGAAGAGACACTGCAGAAAGACCTGGGTAAGCTGGAAGAGTGGGTTAACAAGAACTTTATGAAGTTCAACATGCACAAGGACTTGCATCTGGGAAAACATAATCCAGGATTGCAGCATGAGCTGGGGAGTAATTCTGTGGAAAGGTGCCTTGGGCTTGGTGGTACCTTGGAAAGAGGGTCTTGGTGGACAACAAGCTCAGTATGAATAGACAGTGTGCTGCAGTGAGAAAGAAAGCCAGTAGGATGCTAGGTTGCATCAACAGGGACATCACCAGCAAAGCTAAAGAAGTCATCATTCAACTCTACTCAGAACTTGTCAGGCCAAACCTGGAGTTCTCTTTTCAGTTTTGGTCCCCACTATATAGAAAATGTGTGGACAAGCTGGAGAGGGTCCAGAGAAGGACCACAAAGATGACTGTAGGACTGAGGAGCCTGGTGTATGAGGAAAGACTAAAAAAATTGGGTGTGTAAAGCCTCAAGTAAAGAATCACAGAATCATAGAATAATTTGGGTTGGAAGGGACTTCTAAAGGTCATCTAGTTCAACCTCCCTGCAGTAAGCAGGGACACCCTCAACTAGATCAGGTTGCTCAGAACCATGTCAAGCCTCACCTTAAATATCTCCAGGGGTGAGGCCTCAACTACCTCTCTGGACAACCTTTTTCATTTTTCCACTATCCTAATGGTAAAGAGCTTTCTTTTAACTTCCGATCTAGATCTGCTCTTCTCTAATTTAAAACCATTGTCCATCACCCTGTCACTGCAGGCCCTTGCAAACAGTCCATCTCCAGCCTTCCTGTTGGCCCTCTTCAAATATTGGAAGGTCACTATTAGGTCTCCCCAGACACTTCTTTTCTCTGGGCTGAACAACCACAGCTCCCTCATCCTGTCTTCTTAGAAGAGGTGTTCCAACTCCCTGATCATTTTCATAGTCCTCCTCTGGACCCGCTCCATCAGATCCATGTCCTTCCTGTACTGAGGACTCTAGGGCTGGATTCAGTACTCCAGATGAGGTCTTACCAGAGCAAAGTGGCAGAATCACATCTCTTGATCTGCTGGCCACACTTCTTTTGATGCAGCCCAGGATGTGATCGGCCTTTTGGGTTGCAACTATGCACTGTTGGTTCATGTCCAGCTTTTCATCCACCAGCACCCCCGAGTCCTTTTCTGCAGGTTGCTTTCTAAAACCTCATCCCCAAGCCTGTATTTAGAATGCACATTGTCCTGATCCAGGTGCAGGACCCTGCACTTAGTCTTGTTGACCATGAGGTTCACCTGGGCCCACCTCTCCAGTTTTTTCAAGTCCTTCTGGATGGATCCTGTCCCTTGCTGGTTTGTTGACAGCACCACTCAGCTTGGTAGCATCTGCAAACCTGCTGATGGTGCACTCAATCCCACTGTCTATATCATTGTTAAAAACATTAAACAGTACAGGTCCCAGTATGGAGGGACAACACTTGTCACTGGTCTTCATGTGGACTTCAAGCCATTGATCCCTACCCTCTGGATGTGACCATCCAGCCAATTCCTTGGCCACTAAACAGTCCTCCTATCAAATCTCTCCAATTTTATGTGTAGGACATTGTGGGGGACCATGTCAAAGCTCTTGCAGAAGTCCAGATTGACATCCACTGCTTTTCCCTTGTCAACTGATGCAGTCACTCCATTGTAGAAAGCCAGTAGGTTGGTAAGGCCAGATTTGCCCCTAGTGGACATCTGAATCTCCATCTTCCAGTACTTGAAGGGTGGCTACAAATAAGATGGATACTCCCTTTTTATAAGGCATCACATGGAAAAGACAAGTGGTAATAGGTGTAAGTTACTCAGATTCTAATTGGACACAGGAGAAGAAGTTTTCACTTTGATTGATGAGAACAATCAGCCACTGGATGGTTGATTCTCCAGCACTGGGTACTTTTAAGATTCATCTGGACAGGTGCTTTACCTTCTTTTGTAGATCGTGCTTTCTCCAAGAAAGGTTGGGACAGACAGTCCCTTCCAACCTGGTATTCTATGATTCAAATTCTTATTTTTTTATTTTTCAAAGTTAACTTTCTGAACATCTTTCATTCTGAAACTCCTTCACATGCAGGCATTCAGGCCTAGAATCATACCCAGCTATGGCAATCAAAAGAAAGAAATGGAGATTTGACGGAATTACTTGTAGAGATAATTTTCTTCTCTTTCTCCCCTGTCTTTAGGAGTCCAAGATAAATGCATTCTGACTTAGAAACCTCAGCAAGCTGTCTAAATTTAGGTAGGTTGAATCTATATACAGCACCTCTGAATGTAGTAATATCTACAGTATTGACTCCCTACATTCATTAGTATGAGATGGTTGTAAAACAGTAAACACTACAAAATTATCTTTTTAACCACCTAATGATGTTTTGCCCCACTGGTAGCTAAACTAAACTAAACCCAAATAAAGAGTAAATTAGTGGCATATATTTATGTTCGATCTATCTTACCTGATAGATAAAATGATGGCAAGTATATTTAGAAGAAAGTTTTCCAGAATATAGTTGCTGTGGTTCATAAGGAAAATTTGACATTCATAAACTCAGAGGCAGTATTACTAACAGATAGAGAACTGTGTGATGCATGTAAATAAAAACTCAATCAATGCAGAAAAAGCTGGTTGATATAAGGCTGGAAATAAAACCTTCTTATATGTGTATGTACCATTGCAGAATTAAGAAAATGTATTTTGGTTTGCTCCTGAGACCTGTTGTCTTGGGTAAGTGCAATGGTGTTTTGGAAGCTGAGGGACTCCTGTGAGAAGCTACTGGGAGCTCCCCTGGCTTCAATTCTGGCCCCTTCTCTGGTCAAAGCTGAGTAGATACTGGAAGCTGGGATGTACATTTGTGAGTCACATATTCAAGAAAAGGAAAACAAAATGAAAAAAAATGGAAAAAAAAAAAAGCACCTGCAGAGCAGAGGAGAGGAGGAGGTGAGAGCAATGGCAGAGAAAAGACACCAAGGTCAGTGAGAAAGGTGGGAGAGAAAGTGCAAGCAGAGATTTCCCCACAGCCCATGGTGAGATGGCAGCTGTGCCCCTGCAGCCCATGGAGGAGCACGGTGGAGCAGTCCTTGAAGGAGCATGGTGGAGTAGTCACTGAAGGATCACAGTGGGCAGATGTGGGGAGCTGCTGCTGGGGAGTGTTATAGGTGGGAAGAATGTGGATCTGCAGCCCCGGAGGACCCCGTGTCAGGGGAGGTGACTGTTCCCGCAGCAGCCGTGACTCTGTGTGCAGCCCGGGCTGGAGCAGTCTGTGCCTGAGGGACTGCACCTGTGGGAGGGACTCATGGCCCAGGGGTTCCTCAAGGACTCTGTCCCATAAGAGGGATCCACCTCTGGAGTAGGAAAGGGCTGTGAGGAGTCCTCCCCCTGAGAAAGAAGGAGCAGCAGAAACATGGTATGGGGAACTGACCCTAAACCCCTTTATTCCCTTAAGATTGGGAATAAGGGAGGGGTGGGGAAGGTCTGTCTGTGTTTTCTCTTTTTCCTAGTACATTAAATTAGGTGGGGCTTTTTTCTTCCCAAGTTGAGTCTTTCTGATTGTTGCCCATTATCACAATTGGGGAATGAAAGCCTCCTTACCCTTGTCTTGATTAACAAGCCTTTGGGTATATTTTTTCTTCACTATTCCACTGTGAGGGGTAGGGGGTGAGTGAATGGAGGCCTGGTTGATACCTAAACCATGACTCCTGTCCATCCCCACTCACAGGAGCAATGGAGGGAAAGGTGGGTCAAGCAGAGGGATCCCAAACACGCCTAAGAGGGAGTCTCTTTTATTCAAGGATAGATTGTCTGATAGAGCTGCCCAAGATAGAGAGGCTGTGTTTGGGGATGGAGGAAGCATCTTCCAGCCCTGGCTTCTGAGGACCATGAAGCAATGCTGATTTTCTCTTGACCTGCTTTATGACAGAGTTCAGATGAGGTATTTGAGCTAACCCTTGAATCTGTGACTCTCTTGTAATAGCTGAGATTCTTGATAGCTAGAATAATGTTTCAGAGAGTTTCAAAGAGCAATCAAGTTTCATTTTGCTAAAATTATAATAGCACTCTCTGTTCTCTTCAGCTTTTATTTGATTGTCTTGCTAAGCAAGTGTTCCCAAATTGAGAATTGGTTGCAGTTCTGAATTAAGCTAGTTTGTGTTTAGATGAACTTGTCCCCTCTGACTCTAGGAAACATACCACAGATGCTTCAAAATAAAGTTGCTTACTCCCTAGTTCCAGAGATAAATCTGAATGATTACTTTTTAAACTAGATGAGTGAAAACCTGTCCTAAAATAGTACAGAATTAATCCTTTGCCAGTTGGAAATCATTACAAGATGTATTTTCCACAGTAAAATTTTCTACATCAATTATTTCCTATTTCCATCTCTGTCAAATATAATTTCCTGTAAGTAAGATACTGGAATAATGCTATGTTTGGGAGAGAAGTCATTATTTAGGAGAAAAGACTTTACATAATATTTCAGAAAGCAGCTTGTGAGTCTTGAGGAGATGGATTTAAGATTTTCAGGTGATCTGGTTTTGTGTGATGTAAATACATCACAGTGATGTAAATTCTGACTTTTCCCACCCAAGGAGGAAAATATAAACTTCCTCAAGAGTCCTCCGAGTCTCTTATTGTTACTATTTACATTTTTTACTCCTCATTTTACAGGACACTTTTAGTACTGGATACTTGAGCATAGGTATAAATCACAATTTACCATGCAGGCAATTTTTTTGAAAGAAATATTCTCCTTGATTTAATATAATACCTCATCAAGCTATGCATTAGGGTATTTTCTGTGCTATACATTTAAAGATCCTGAGTGACATGAAGTTGTCATTTCATGACTTCTGGCAAATAGAAGTTGTCAGACTTCAGGTTTTCTGTCAGGTTTTCTATTCCATTCTTTCAGATCATTATTGCTACAGGGGCAGGAAGGGGTTACTCATCACAGAAGAATAGAAGTTATTGAGAAAAAAAAAACCACATGATTTTTATCAGGCTTTGGTCCAGGTAGTAATTAGGTTTTGATGTTAAGCTACTTAAAAAGAACAATTATATATTTGATTGATTCTAATCAAATTCCTTTATTCAGGTTTATAGCCAATAGGCAACCATTTTTTTCTAGACTTGCATAATTACATTTTGCGTTATCTAGTTAATTAGATTGTGGAACACTGTCTGCTACAGAGTCTAATTGTTTTGCTTTGATTCAATTTAATTTTTATTTGATCAGCTGTTATAATTATTTTTAATTGAGTTAGTGTGATACTATTGGCAACTGAGCTTAGGTAGTAAGTTTCCCTGATTCTGTCTTTTTATGAAGTATTTTAATAAAATATATTAAATAAAATATATTAAATTAATATAGTTTTAATAAAATATACGTCTCTGAACATGTGAGGGCAGAATCATTAAAGTTCTGAGTGGAAACAGGCCAATAAATTTTAAAGACTGATCAGTTTCCCCAACTAGTCTTTAATTCTTGCCAGTTTTTGCTTTGTTTTAGTTCAGCTTTTTTTAGGGTTCCCACAAAATACACATACAGCAGCATCAAATATAAAAATTTTTACTGAGTTTATACTCAGCAGATCTCTTTACTGAGCAGATCTCTTTGCAGCTGTTTATCAGCTGTAAACACCAAGGGTGTGTTAACTTATCCTTGAGGTGGCTCATCTTGGATATCTGAAAATGGACCCACACTGGAGTGTTTTTATTAGCAAGTCTTTACTAAAGGTATTTAAGCAGTCTGCCTACACCCTCCCTTTTCTGGCCAAACTGCTGCTGGGAGTGTCATCACATGAAGTGTGGAAAGATAAATGGATCAGCATGTAAACACATCCTGAAGCATAGAAAAGTTACTGCCACTTGTACCTTAACTCCCACAAGGAGTCCTTTTGTCTTGTACTTCCCAAGCTACTCTGCCTCCTCTCTTTTCCTCTTCAAATGAACTTTACAGTCAGACCCAGCTATCATTTGATTTCTCAGCAGAAATTGTGTCCTTATTTCTTCTCCCATGCTTTCCTTATGAGGAGATAAAAAGCCCACCTTCTCTGTGAGCAGGGGACAGCCCACTCCTGAGAAATGTTGCTGTGCTGTATGGAAATTGCAGGACCACATCCACAGAGTCATAAGGTCAGTGCTACTGTTAGAAATGCTGGAGGAGAACCTTCTATGTAGCCAGATGACTCTGAAGAACTTACTCTTAAAAACTATTTTGGAGAGCTGCTTGAATTTACCCAGGAGAATAACACCAGCCAAGGAGACTGGGAGGTCAGCTCAGCTGGATGGCACAGTCACTCATTAAGATCATTATCTGTGTTATTGCTTTCTCTGTTCTTCCCACCCCAAACTGGCTCCCTGCTGCATGTGGGCTGGGCTGAAATCTTTCATGCTTCAATCATTTCAAAGAACAAGTTAATGTCAGTCAGGAGAAAGCAGTCTTTCTCTCCTTTGCTCTGGTGTCAGGCTTTAAGGCTTCAGTATTCCCCTCTGAGCAGGAACAAGTAGTTCAGGCTTCAGGATCTTTATCTTAAAAAGATATTTCCATATGGCTACCCATCAGCAAGAGGTAACAATGCATGGTGTTTTTTTCAAGGAGTGTCTCTTTCTAGTTTAAATATAACTGGGAAGATGAACTAATTTAACATGTACTACAGAGCTATTATAATCTAATGATATTTCTGTGTCCTTGTGGTGCTACTTTTTTTTTCATGTGCAGAGCTATCTGGTTTTTTTCACCCAAATGGTAAGTGAAATTAAGCTTAGTTTTAGCTGTATTTGAAGCAGTACTTGAATACCTCTGATTTTAACAGTTATAGAGATTTAAAATACTGCATGCCTAGTCCAAAATGGTTTTACACTTAGATGTTAATATTTCTAGTATCTCTCAACAATGGCTTTTATTGGTTTGTTTTTTTTTTTCCTTTTTGTTTTTTTTCCCCCCCGTAAGCTCCTAAAACTCATCTTCTGATATTTCTGACCTGCAGTGGACATTGTTAAAACGGTCCCTGGAATGGTGTTGGCTGAACCCAATTGACATCTTTCTTCACAGTTTCAAGGTACAGTTTAGTAATTAGCATGGACTGGAAATTATTCCCAGTAGACAGCTCTCATTCAGCTGTCTTATTTCGGACCAAGGGAGTTTAACAGTATGGGCAGAGCTTATCCAGTTGACTTCAATACTAGACACATGTTTAAATTACTTTACTGAACATATACCTATACACCAGTTTCGGGATTGTTAGGTTCAGAAATCAAAGGATTATCTGCATTTTTTTTTGTTCTTGTTCAAGTGGAACATTGTGTTCTGGTGATTGAAAGTGAAGGATCTTCATGCTTCATTTGGATTAAGGTTTATCAGAGCTAGAGTATTTAAAAAATTCTTTTTACTGTGTATTGAATAGAATTCTGTGTCAGGTAAAAGCTGGTATGTCACAGAACTATTTTAGAAAGAAAATGTCATAGTTTCAAGAATATAAAAAAATGTCAGAAACTTTACCATGAGAAATGCATATGAAATAGTTTCAGAAGATCACAGAGAAATCAGCATGGTATTCAACTGTTCTAAATGTTCTTGATTCCTGAGGAAAGTGCTTGCACAGCTGCTTCTTATGAAGTTTCACATTTTTGCTCCTGCAAAGGAAACTTGACAAATTCAGGTTTACTGTTGACGATATCATAGAAGAAGATATATAGTATAATAATGATACAGTAAGCGTAACCTAGGGATCAGTGATGGAAACACAAGTGTTTTTAGAAGAGCCACAGAATCACAGAATACCAGGTTGTAAAGGAGCTCGAGGTTCATCTAATCCAACCTTTCCTGGCAAAAGTCAAGTCTAGAAAGGTGGCTCAGCACCCTGTCCTGCTGGATCTTATTAGAGTCCAGTGTTGGGTGATCCAGCACTTCTCTGGGGAAATGATTCCATTGTTTTTTCTCATCGTGCAAAATTTCCCTATTGAGTCCAATTGGAATCTTCCCAGGAGTAACTTGTACCAGAAGGGTAGTGCCAAGGAACATTTCAGAAGTCACACATATGGATACTATGGAACACATCTGTGTGCATTCAGGTGCCCATCTGCTGAAGATGTGTTGTCTTTGGGCATCTTCTTCTGTCTCTGAAAGGTTTATGAAATAGAAAACACTGTGGCCAGCAACAAATGGCATTTGTCACAGAGGCCTTTGGTGCCTGCTGGTGGGTCACTCTGACACTCCTCCCTTTCCCTCACATCTGGCTATGACAGTGTTTGAAGGTAGGAGACAACATGCAAGAGAATGCAAGCCAGAGGCCCCTGGAAAAATGGTGGGGATATGATTGTCAGCAAGTAAGGCAAAATCAGAGGTTGAATAAAAGCCAAGAAATTCTGATTGCATTTTTTTGAGCTTTAACTTTGATGGAGAGACTTCTAAGTACTGTTGGATACAGTATGTATGTATACACATGATACAGCATCAGAAAGCAATTTCCAATTATTTTTTCTTTTAGCATCTATAAAATTAATAATATTTCAGAAATACTATTTTGAAACTAATACCTCTTTCTTTTGCATGCAGTGAGGCTTTTTTTCTAGCAGGAATCTTAATCCCAAGACATTTCATACCTGTGTTCAGATTTAGTTAACACAATTTTGAAATATTGTGTGCATACTGGGGCCTTGTTACTCATAGAATCATAGAATGTCAGGTTGGAAGGACTGATCCAACCCTTCTAATATTATTGTTTATACGATATGTCCCAGCACCTTGTCGAGCTGACTGCATCCTTTTTGCACAGCAGGGACCAAAACTGAATGCAAGACTCCATGTGCAGTCTGACATGTGCCCAGTAGAGCAGGATGATGACTTCTTTGTCTCTGCTGGTGATGCCCTTGTTGGTGCAGCCCAGCATCCTGTTGTCTTCCTTTGCTGCTGCAGCACACTGTTTGCTCATGTTGAGCCTGTTGTCCACCAAGACTTCCAGGTCCCTTTCCACAAGGCTGCTCTCTAGCCAAGTGGATCCAGGTCTGTAATGCACTCCTGGGTTATGTGTTCCCAGGTGCAAGACCTTGCACTTCTCTAAATTGAACTTCATAAAGTTCCTCTTAGCCTACTTACCCAGTCTGTGGACTAGTACATACTTTATGTATTAGTAGATCACAACACTGATCAGTGTACTATTACTTTTTAAAGCAGTAGCAGTTTTCAATGCTATCAGTTGGGTCAGAGTAATCATCAAATGTTTTGCAAAGCCAGTTCAAAGAGTTTCTTTTGTCTTTCAAAAATACAAACCAACCCACAGATTGTGTAGAAAGAAGGTATTGCAGCATTTCTCCAAACTTACCAAAAGAATTTATTTGGCTTTATCAAGTCTATTATATGTTCTTCTTCAATTCAGAGAGGGATTCGCTGCATGTTGAATACATTGTGTTAGCTATAGTACATCCTAAATGTACTCAGTCAGAATTATGGGAATGAATAATTTATCTTGTTATTCTTGTTAGAAGGAATTGTATTATTATATTATTGCACAAGTTATACAGATTAAAAGAGAAGGCACTAAATGCTTTATTATATTTAAGATTTCAGAGTTGCTTATCGTTGCAGTGTTTCAGTACTAATCCTAGTTTAGAACTGAAGATTTCAGAATCAAAATTATTTTGATCTACCAGTTCTTGGGAATTTATCTCATAGGGAATTTGTTTTTTTCTTTTAGGCTCTGCATTCTTCTTTATATATTAGTAAGTGCTGGTTGGAAAAGACTTTTATATGAATGCTTTTCTAAAAGAATACAAGGTTGAATCAAAATCTTAGTAGCAGAGCCCACCACAGCTCACATTGAGCTGTGCAATCTGTGGAAGCCACAGATAAATCAGGGTATTTCAGCAGCATTAGGAAGGCATAAATGCTAGTAACTGTTTTAACTCGTAACATATTATTTCTACTAAAGCCAAAGAAATAGATAAGAAACTGTGTTTAGTTGTCTGCACAAAAGTATCAAGTGACGCTTGGGTTTTGTAGAATATCGGAGATACTTACATGGAGCTACCAGGTGTGCAGAGGCCTTCTGAAAGACCCAAGCTTTGCTGGGGTGTAGATGGATAACTGATGTGTCTCAGAGAGGACTGGGTACTTTAGATGGGCAACTGAACCAATCTCTAATCTTAGAGGGCTCTGTAGTTCTGTAAGGCTCTGTAGAGTGCTCTGTAGTTTACTGAGCAGCAGCAACCGTGCATGAATATACTCCTAATCTGGAGGAAACATGAGGTAGTGGAACTTGGTGAAGAAATTAAGAATGAAGTGGAGCTACACATTTGCTGGTAATGATGTGTTGTATAACCTCATGCTTGCCACATGTTTAAAGAAAACATAAAAGTGGTTGATTTGAAAGACCGTGGCTGACAGATATTCTTTAACCTGTTAAATTGTGACAACTTGTTAGTATTTTTTGGTTTTCATATTTTGCTGGTGATATTACACATTATTGTGATAGATAACATTTGCACTTGTTTCAACATAATTTCTTATTATGAGTTTTAAATACTTACATACTGCATATATTAATTTGGTACACTGTACCCCCAAAATATATTATTGATTTAATCTTTCTTTTTGTATTTCAGAGACAAAGTATTATAATGGCATAAAATATGGCACAGTTCTACTACAAAAGAAGTGTCAGTGCTCCCTACAGAGATCGTATCCCTCTTCGTATTGTACGGGCAGAGTCTGAACTGTCTCATTCAGAGAAAGCCTATCTGAACGCCGTGGAGAAAGGAGATTATGCCAGTGTAAAGAAGGCTTTGGAGGAAGCAGAAATTTATTTCAAGATCAATATTAATTGCATTGATCCCCTGGGAAGAACTGCACTCCTAATTGCAATTGAAAATGAGAACCTTGAGCTCATTGAGCTGCTCTTAAGTTTTAATGTGTACGTAGGAGACGCTTTGTTGCATGCCATAAGGAAGGAAGTTGTTGGTGCTGTGGAGCTGCTGTTAAACCACAAGAAGCCCAGTGGGGAGAAACAGGTATGTGCAGGATTTTCTCTAAGTTTGTAGTCTGCTCCAATGCAAAAAGAATTTTGCAAAGGGAGTAAGCAAAATGAAAAACAGAAGCAGCCATCGTCCTCTCACATAAGTATTTGAAATAAGAAAACCAGTAATTTTTATGTTGTATGCATTGTATTTATTTGTGTTCAGACATTATAGAATCATTTGGGTTGTTGAAGAATCATCTAGTCCAGCCTCTGTGCCTTCTTGGCAGGACTGCACTCAATCTCTTCATCCTCCAGCTTGTATTGATATCAGGGATTGCCCCAGCCCAGGTGCAGGGCCTTTTATTTGACACTGTTGAACTTCATGAGGTTCACATGGTGCCCGCTTCTTGAGCTTGACAAAGTCATCTCTGTCATTCAGTCAAATTTGCAGAAGTGCACAAGGCTTATATAGTTTAATACTGTTAAGTCAAATGAGATCTAGCTTCCAATAAAACAGGGTAAAAATATCCTGCATCCTTCCTTCCTTCAGCCTGAATAACAGGGTTTTTCACTCACAGATGAGTGAGTAGTTAACTGTCAAATCCATTAACTGTTAATCCAACAAATCCAGAACAGGGCTCATATTTAACTGTTCACATACAAAACCCCCTTCTTGGAAGGCTGTGCAGTAGAAAAGTCAAACTTCTTCAAGTCAGAGCTTTGTGTCCACTATAAATCCACTCAGGAAAACTGAAACAGTTAAGTTTTGCTCATGAGACCTCTGACATGGTGACATTCCTGCAGATATTAGTGGGAAGTCCTAATAATTGAAAGATGCAAATCATTCCAAAGAGAATAATAGTGGTAAGATGTTGTCCCTTTTAATTACTTGTGAAACTTTAAAGTCAGTGGAGGTTTCAGCCTCTCCGGGTGGAGATCACCACCTCCCAACTCAGCAAGACAACACTGGGAGGTGTGACCCAATTGATAAGAACTTCAGCCTGGTCTCCAGGAGTTGTCTGTCCTATAATATACAGCTAGAACATTATAAACATCTCTACCTTTCTCAGTCTTCTCTCAAGGGAAAAAAAACATTGTGTACATTCTCATTCATCATAGCTACAATACCTGCTCTTCTTCCCCTTGCACTGCCTTGAGGCATCTCTAGGAGGTAGCAGCCTTTTGCACATCCTCCCTATTTTAATTAACTAGTGGAGAAAGGATAATATAGCCCATTAATTAAATTATTCCTTCCAGGAAGAAAAAAATAGTAAAATTACTTACAATATTGTAGTGTATTGTATTTTCTTCTATTTTGATTTTCATGCATTTTAAGTACTGTGTTAATGTATTTCAAGGAATACTGTGTTGAAATTATTGCAGCCCTTTCACAGATAATGCATACAATGTTCTTTAATTAGAGTATATTGTACTTGCTGTGGATAGAATTGCATATAATAGGTAACGAGTGTAATTTTTGCTGAAACAGTAACACAAATTCTACACTTTTCTGTTATGGAAAGAAAGAAATACAATAGGTCTTTGTACAAATTTGGTGACTGCCTTCTCTTTTAGACTGTGAAAACAGAGCTCCTTTATAATGGCAACAGATTTATGTCAGAGAAAGAGAAAAAAACTATATTCACATTTTGATTAGCTCATTTCAATATTTTTCAACTGACAGTGCAGATGAGAATACAATGTATGGGAATTTCTTAATGCAAGGTACCAGGATCTGGAGGTATTAGTGCACAGACTTGTGCCAAGCCAGGTAAACCACTTTTGTCTCCATTTTCCATCCTCTGTAGTGGAAGTTGTCATTTGCAGAGTGGAGTTAATCTCACTTGACAATAGCCACCCAAATCTGTCTCATCTCTGATCTTGGTTTGTAAGGCTCCCCTTACAAATGGAGAAAAATGTAGATCACCTGGGAGCAACTCATGCTGTCTTTCTCAATCACGTAAGATGGCATGAACCACTTTTCAGGCTAGCAAGTGAGAGTCTACAAATTTCAGGCTCTTTAGATTTTCAGAATTTTTTGTATGTGGCACTGCAATGGAAACACTTGAATACAAATAATAAAATTTGTTTTAGGTGAGCTTCATGTTATAGAAGGCAAAAGGTAGGCTTGCTTTTTTTGTGTGTATTACAGTATTAAATTAGCCTCAAACTGGTTTATTCCAAATTAGAGATTAGCTCTCTGGACTAGAGTTTAAGCACCCTGTTTCAGTGCCAGGCTCCACTTCTGGCTGGTATGAAGAGTGCTGCTTCTCCCTCTCTTCCTTTGTTTCCCTAATTGTACTTGCTGAGAGTCTTCCCATTACTGTAAAGCATGAAGAATAACCATGAATCATTTGAGTACTGAGTGAAGACACATCCTTTTGTGTCTGTACAAGGTTAGGCTTGCCCATTGCAAAATGCAAATATTGCTTGCAAGCCAGTGCTTGCAGAAAATGGTCCTCAAACAAGTAGGTTATTTACACACAGATGCTGCTATTTGCACTGGGGACCCTGGCAACCATTAAGCATCTGTTGGTGTCATATGGGTAGATAATCACACTGGTTCATTTTTAAGATCAGGTCATGCTGAAGGTTACATTTTTGCAGTCATGCTTTAATAAGGCAGATGCAATTGTACACATGTAATATGTTCAAAAATACCTTCTGGATGAAAAACAATAACAATAGGCTAAATATATGAAATCTGGATGCAAACAACTATATATTAAAATTTGTATTTTCAGTGTTTAGTTACATTTTTCCCCTGCAGAACCAAATTCCTTCTGAAACTCTTTATTTCAAGCTACAATTTTGCTTTTTAATAATTATTTAATTTGTAAATATTTGCTGTGTTGTTTATAGTGATTCATGTTCGGAGTCTTTACTTTGAATTATATATTTTCCTGTTTTGGTTTTTTTCCCCCACTTTGTGTAAAGCTGGTCATGTGTGGTAAAATCATGGCTCCTTGAAGGTAGTTAGAGTTTTGCCATTGATTCAGTGAGGTCAAGTTTTCACCCTTTTGCTGTTTTTTTTTCCCCTTAATGAAAAGTTATTCTCAGAGGAGGCAGATTAGAAAGCATGAAAAAAATATCTTTGCTAGATACTGCCAAGCTCAATAAAAATTTTAGATTCCTAAATATTTCATGAGTGATGAAAGCTGTGAACATTCGAATGTAGAAACCTGATATTATTTAGACTCATGATTTACAAATACATGAATTAGTTCTGAATATTTTTTTATATTCATGAGCTGATATACTGTGTTTGATTGCATATCCAGCTTCAGCTTCATCCTCATACAGTAATGTAATTATATTTGTAAATTGAAAGAATCTTTAACCAAGAGCTCATTGACAATGTCAGAAAGACAGAAGAAAACAACCACGTGCATCAACAGAAAGCTACAATTCTCCAGGACAGCTGATATATCTTTTGAAAGATATATCAAAACTGGATTCTTTACACATTTAAATGTTTAGAAAGAAAAGGGTAAAAAATTAAAAATATGTTAATTTTGAGTAAGGATCAATGCATTTAGTTAAAATAATGTATTTTTGCATTTTGGAAAAGCTTTCCAACTATTGTCTTCAAAATTAAGAGATGCCAATGGATCTTAAGCCTATAATACTTCTTCCTCCTCAACAAAGCAAAACAAAACAAACCCCAACAAACACCACCCCCAAAAAACCCCAACTAACCAAACCAACAAAACTTAAAAAACCAAAACAACAACCCAACTAAAACAGTCAGAGCTCCTTGAAGTTATATCTAAACTCCCTAATGCACCTAACACTCAGCTATTGGGCTCTGCCTAATACCCGTACATGTTGTGCTTTGCATGTCCAAGACCACATCTTACAGTGGGTTTAGGATGTTAATCAATATACAGCTACATCTGGTGCCACCTGGTGACTAAAGATGAGGCATGTATTTTTTAACAGCTTCTGCAATGTGTTGGACTCCTGTTACTCAGTTTGCAAGTGAGCTTTTTGTGGTATAGCTTAACACAACGAAGGAAAAGGTTATTGTGCCACTTATGTTTTCTACACTTTTTTAGCTGTACCAACTACAAGAGCACGTGCAAGAAAGAATAACACAAATTAAGGTGAATGAGCTGAGGAAACTTGTCCAAGTGCTTTTAAGTTACCAATTCTTCAAAGCCATATGTCCTGAATTATATGCCAAGTCACTTGTTACTTACCCTGATGGATAGCTGAATGCCAAATTAAGAGGAGAAAAAAATTTTTCTTCAAAATTTAAATAAAATGTTAAATTGCATGCAGCATCCACAGATGGGATGTGGGTTAGGTAGTGTTAAAAAATGCACAGATCACCTTTATCTAAACCACATCATGTTCTCCTGTTTGAGGAGCCCAGGCATTGATCTCTAGATGAGTGGTTGACTGCCTAGATAAGAATGTAAAGTCAGGGAAGAGTAAAGCAGAGGTGTAGATATCTTCTAAGGATGCTACAAAACACATAAATGAAGCTGAAGTCTCAGTTATTAAACTTGAATTTTTATGGCATTGTATTATCTGAAAGACCAGATTTAGGGTATGGGAACCTGACCACAAAGTTCACAGGCATTGCCTGGCTAGAAAATTAGATGGTAGTGTTTTTATGCCTCCCTGTTCAGTATTAGGTGTCAATCTTGTGATACTGTGAGGTTTTTTTATAGGTGGACACCCTATGGGAAGCTTTCTGAAGATGTCTGAAAAAAAAACCCAAACAGCACAACCTTGCTAATTCCAGTTTGGCATTTGCAACCATAAGAGCATTTATAGAGAAAGAAGAACTTTAGGACAGGGAGGGAAGAGATCACAGTATGTCCTTGGCTCACTCCTGTGATGTGGAACTCAGTCAGTGTGACAGCCCTGCTGGGCATGCAGGTAGGGTCATGGTAAGAAGGTGCAAATTGACAGTCTCCAGACTCTGCAGCTTCCCTACAGTCAGTTTGGAACTGAAAAGTTAGTACCCATCAAAGCAGTTTGGGAGGTAAATCTCCTGTGTAGCAGATTACTCAGGCTGTGGGTGGTTTGGATGCACAGATCAAACATTGCACTTGATTTGTCATCCACAGAGGTGCTGGTGTCTTCTGTGAGACTTCTACCCGTGTTTCCTGTCCACTCTTCAGGCACATTTCTCTATTAACAGGAAGATATTTCTGCCCGTAGTATGTCAGTTCTTCATACACCACCTCTGCATTTCACCATTTCTAGGGTGTTCCAGCAAGATAACTGGTATCTAAATTTTGCTCATCTCTTGCTTCCATCAACAGTGGCTGGACAGTCAGTGCATAATACTTTATGATGTTCTGACATAGTAAACATTTGTAAACACTGTTTCAGTTATCTCCACCCCTGCAAGAATGCTGTGTAATATGCATTTCATTTACTGAAGGGGAGATGGAAGATCTTTGGGATCAGCTTGACTCCACTCTTTGTGTACTCTGCTGTCATGCCACATGCAGTGAAAAGACATTTCTGGCACAAGGCTGGAAGTAGGAAGCTGAAATGAAACCATATGTACCTCTTGCAAACTTCATAGGTTGTTTGCTCTCCTAGGACAACCAATCGGATCACATCATAATCTACTTTAGGAAAAATCCCTGGTCTCCTACTTGTGATGAGAAATATTTTATACATTGAAATTCTCCATCTCATATCTTCAACCTCTGTTTCCACTGCTTTCTCACCCCCATGGACTCAGTCCTGACAAAGACAAGCCAGAGACAGGGTAACAGAAGGAAATAAGGGAAATGACATCTGGAAGAGATGGGTGAGGTGAGGAGTTGTAGGTAAGAACGTGGCAGCTCTGATACTTTTCATGCCAGATATTAATCCAG
Organism: Heliangelus exortis; assembly: GCF_036169615.1. NCBI lineage: Eukaryota > Metazoa > Chordata > Aves > Apodiformes > Trochilidae > Heliangelus > Heliangelus exortis. Next base: position 24,774,649 of record NC_092422.1, on the reverse strand, counting down.
GATCTAACACAGCCAAACATAGCCTGATGCTCATGCACAGTGCTTGCCAGGGATGTTTTAACCTTGTGTGAACAAGAGGATCCAGGGCTTTTGGAGTTTCTATGTGCCAGGTGGTGGCAGCATTTTCTCCAGGGAGGCAGCAGTCCATCACTCCACAGCTTGGTGTTGAAAGAACTAGCAGAGAGCTACAAGGAGCTATGGCCAGACCCCTGATGGCAGGGAGAACAGCATCTCTGAACTTGTTCTGGCATTTATGTGCTACTCAGTGCATGAACAACCACTGTGAATTCCTACACAGGAAGAGTTATCTGGGTGGATCAGTAGGAAACCTTGCAATCTTGGGATTTTCTGGGAGGTGGGGAGAGAAGGGGAATTCTTCTGCTATGACAAGCTAGTTATATTTTGTATATCTTGATGCATTTAGCTGATTGACAGTTATTCAGGGTGAAGAAAGGTAGAGAGAAGAGGAGATGTAGACATTGAAAGTTCTCTTTCACTGAAATCTACAGCATGCAGTGTAGTTCAGATCAAAATAAGCAATGATTGGTCTTATACCAAAGGTGTGTCAATATCTGATTTTGTCAGCAGTGTAGCCATGTAGTTTTGGAGAGAATACAAGGATGTAAGAGAGCAGCCAGGAGGAAGGAATGGTCCTGTGTGAGGATGTGTCAAGGATGTTGTATAGTATAGTTTCTAGGCCACTGGGCCAGGCTGCTGCATGGAGGTTTGGGAATTGACCTAAACTGACTGGGAAGAGACTCCAACAGCAAAGCTGGACTGCTTTGCCTCCAAAGTGCTTTTAGTCTGACAGCATTCCCATAAATAGATAAAAAGTCTAAACGTGAAAAGTCAAGAAACAGCATAAAAGCAGCACAGAGCTTAAAGATTAATTTTCCATTCCCCAGATGCTGGCAGCCTAGATTCTGCATTTCTGAGAGAGTTCCTATCAGGTCTGGCAGAGCTCCTGTCTCCTGGGAAATTCCCTATGGTGGCCTCATCACTCTTGCATGTCTCTTAGTATCTTTGCACTTCTTGAAATTGCCCTTTGGGGAGTCCCAGGGTCCTGAGATGAAGCCAGAGTTCTTCCCTGGACCTGCACAATAGCCCAGCTTCAGTCTCAGTCAGGTTTCTCTTAGTATGTGCAGGGTATTTTCAGTCTATTATTTTTCTTCCAAGCCTTGTGGAACGATGCTGTTTTCCCCATGCTGCATTGCCCCACGAGCCAGCAATGTTCATGGGGAAGCTTCTGTGTTGCTGTTTACCTCCTCCTGGTGACGGTTTGTGTCATCATGGAGAGGATCAGGGGAACATATACAGGTTGTGGGCCCAGAATACCTGTTGGGTTTCTTTTAAGATGTTATTTTGAATTTTCACCTAGTTACAGAACTGGCACTTATGGTGGTGAAGCAGGGGCAGAAAGAAAAAGAAAGATTTTGTGAGCCTTTTGTCATGCCTTGCAGTTTTTCTAAACTAAAACTCTTTTTCTAATAGCTTTGGAAAATACCAGTCACAATCACTTGTATTATGCTCTTCATCTGTTGAGATAAATGGATCATTCTTGTTTTGAAAATGTCTCCCACAGAAGATCATGAACTAAGTGCCTTTTTTCAATGTTCTGATTAATGACAGTCTAGGTAGTAATGAGTATGGAGGAGGCAATGAAAAACTATTTTGTCAGGCTTGAAGTACAGAGTTTTGAAGTGAAATATGAGGGCACAAAGTTGGTTCTTCCCACTCCTGGCTGCCCAGGAGAGTAGGTGAGTATTATTTTCCCAGTGGCATCTGGTTAATGAGAATATTCTTATATGTTTTAAAATATTACCAGACGGGGATGAGTACAAAAGGCTGTGTCAGGGATATTTCAGTTTATGGATGAAATATATGTAGTAGCTTATCCACATGTTCAGTCTTCTGTGTAGTTATTTGGGCACATAAATAACATGTAACTCTTCAGGAGAGGTGCCCCATAAAGGTGGAGATGGATAATTAATGTGTGTGGTGAAGATACGGATTTACAACACGATTGTTATTTGATGTTTTAGAAGGATGCTGACTATTTTCTGATGCAAAAAAATCTGCATGTAACTGTTATTACATCTCAGCCAAATTGTCTGTGTTTATATGCATCAGAGGTAGGGTGGGTGGCTGCGTAGAAAAACCTGTGACAGTTACTAAGAAAGACTCCAGAAGCTGCTATGCTGGTGCCATTAATAGGGCTGCTTACTAGTTCACTATTGAGGTAGGCAACATATTCTACAATATGTACCCATCACCTTGTAACAAATGCTAGATCATAATATTCCAAAGTGGAAGCAGTCAGAAAATGTGCATGCTGAAATGTGGGGGAATGTGATTATTTCTTGACCTGTAGAAAATGATGAGCCATTTTTTCATTGTCAATAAACCAAAATACCTGCCTAAGAGGATCCTTAGGGATAGATTCCTGTCAGGTATTGTTCTTAATGATGACTTAGACCAGCTTTGAATCTATTCCTCCTTTTTAGCATTTTGCAGAAGTTCAGAAAATGATGATGATACAAACAGATTTAGTTTAAAGACAACTGGTGAAACAAACTTCTACCAAGCTTCAAAAGTTACAGAGTTGGAATGATGAAGCACTTTTCTGTTATTATTTGCTGGCTTATTCGCATTTGTTTTCAGTTCATCCAGTGAAGGCAAGCACTTTTCTACCATGAGGAGATGAGAACAGATTAGCAATAAACAGCTGAAAATCTAAAGGAAATAAAAAATTGAAGAAGGCTAATGCAAAAATTATGTCCATGGGAAAGCCATATTTCTCTTCAAGGGGTCATATTTTCAGTGCTGCTTTACTTTCCCTTCTTTTTATATTTACTGAGCCCCACTTTACAGCATTCACCTAAGTTTACAATCAGAGTAGCAACTGCATACAAATCAGAAAAAAAAATGTCCAAAATCTCTGCCTTCTACAACCAGTGGCTCATTTCTATAACCTGACATGCCTGGAATCCTTTTGTGCCAAACCTACCTGCTTTCATTTCCTGAAAACTCAACAGCTACACAGATCGTTTCAGTTAAAGATTTTAACAGCATTTTAGGGCTCAAAACCAGGTCTGAGGCCAGTAGAAAATCTATTTAGAATACTAAGAGACTGGAAAAATAGAACCTTATTTTAATTGATGTGGACTTGTGTTCTAAGGTCTAGAAATCCCCATAGCCAGTTATCTTTACTTCTGGCTATAGAATTTAATTTACTATGTGAGTGAATATATAAATATTAAAGGAGCAATATAAACAAACCAGGATCTTCTCTGCCTGGAGCAGCTTCTCAGGACAATTAATGATTTTGCCCTTGATATTGAGAAGATTTGTGCTATATATGAATATATATATACAAACATATCTAGGTAAGGGGTGGGAGTCAGGTCCAGACTCAGGTGCCTGAGCTGACTTTAGTGTAGCAGAAGAGCCAGAGTCTATGCAGAGAGGTCTCCTGCATCAGGACATCCCTCCTGTACTGCACCTGCATTGCAAAGTGGTGAGAACTTCCAGTAGGTGTTGTGTCATATCTGTGCAGATCTCTCTGATTCTCTAAGGTATCTTAAAAGTACTAAATGCTAGGTACTAAATGTCTAGTTATCTGAATCACTCTTTTGGTCTTCCCCTTTAAGCAAGATAGTTGAGCTCCCAGTAAGGTCAGTGAAGGGATAGGTGGTCTGCTGACCAAATGCAAGTGTCTACCCTGCCATAATCTAAGAAAAATAATTATCTGGACTCTACTTTCTATCTCAACCAGGGGCCCAGCTTCATGTAGTGTCTAAGTGAAATGTGAGGCATCCTGGCATATCTATGAGACATGTGTGGGCCTGGCAGCTTTGGCACAGGACCTGTGCAAGACATGTGCCTGTATGGAGTAGTGTCTGGAGGTCATATAGGAATCATGGAGACTTCTGCAGTAGTGCTAGACACCTACACAAGGGCAACTGAGATGAGCCCTGTATTTGCTTAAAAACCTAATTCACATATAGACTATGATTAGATATTGAAATCTGGAGATAAATCTCATCCTGTAGGTTCATTTACAACATATCCTTTCTCTGACAGTGTCCAACGCAGAAATCCAGGGAATATTTTAGGAACAGGACTGCCAGAGCCCAATTGTTAAACTCTTTCCAAGTCATAGCAATTCTTGATGGACATGATCTTGCCATGATGTGGTGCACTGAAAGCTCTTTTCAAAGAGTTGTTTGAGAGTTCTTCCTTTTCTATGGGCAACTGTGCTGAGATGAGGAACTTGCCTATGTAGATACCTTTTAAACAACTTGTATACAAGGAACAGTAGAATTTGAAAGACTTTTCCAAAGTGAACATTAGTCTTCCAGGATCAAACATGCGATCATAAATAATAATAATATTTAAAACAAATGGCTTTCCAAACCTTCAGCAATGGGAAAACCCTATGAAAATTTAAAAGCCAGAAACATGCCACTACATAGAATCTTGCTCTAATACAGCCCTCAATACTGTAAGCTTTGCTCTTGTCAGTGGGTATTCCGTGTAAAATTGTTTTGTGAACTGAGAAAATAATGACATCTGGTTTCTACACAGTTATGTGCATCATGATTGAATTTCCCATTTTTAATGTTACAAATGTTCATCAAAGCTTTTAAAGAGGCTGATACACCCATATTATTCACTGGTATCTAGTATTCTGGTATCTAGTAATACTGTTGAGCTCACACTCCAGAATATCAGTCATATCAGGGAATATGACTTCAGATATCAGTCAACCATCTTTTTTAGGATAGTTGCAGGAATTCAATATCTCTAGGATTTGTTCCCAGTTATATCCAGCTGGAACAGCCCAACAAATTCAAAAGGCACAATGGTGTGACTGACAGAGTCCATTAACTTGAGTACAGAGGCTCACTTTTCTTAGAAGACTGCCAATTTAGCCTGTCAATTTACCAACTATTTTCTAGATGGAATATACATGTTACATACTGTACTGACAGAAGTGTTTTAATTGCCCTTCATGCCAGTGCCAAGATCTGTATCCTCCACATCTTCACCCCAGGCTAGCAGGAGGCAGAATTATTTCCTCTTTCAGTTCAAGTACTAAAACATTCATGAGAATTGGTAATAAAATATTATCTAAGTCTACAGGCCTGACACAATGAGAGTATAACACCTCCTGGCAGGAAGAAAAAAATAAAAAAAAAGAAACTTGCAATATCCACCCTTAAAATCTTACATTTCATATAGTGTACTGACCAGATGCAACTGAGTATTTGTAGAAAATGCAAAAAAGTCTGCCAGAATTTTATTTCCTATGAATAAGCTTTGTGATATCAGCTGTTAAGTACAAACAAGCTGGCTGAAAAGATAAAATTTCTCTTCCCTGCTCATTTAAACCTCTGCTTAGTAGGCCTCTGTTACTATGTGCACAGAATTAAGGAAAAATCCACTTACATAAGCTCAAAGAAAAAACTTAACATATGCTAATGCACATTAGGAATATGTCTCCACCCATATGTTACTAGTATGCACCATGTGAAGAAGGTTACAGATCAAGATCTGCAATCAGTCAGTAAGTTTAAGAGGAGTACAAACTAAGATCAGACTAAATTGAAACAAGAACTCACAGTATTAAAGGATTTGAACAACTCCATCCTCCTTAACACCAGTTTCAAAGGCTTCTTTCCAGAAATCTACCCTAAACTACATCAAACTCTTCTGCTCCTGGTCTCTCACTGCATAGGACAGGTTATAATAATATTTACCTCTCCCATTTGTCTGTTTCTCTCTCGGCAATGAAAATTCAAAAGGAAATTTTTGATTTCTAGGAATCTTCTATTTTTTACCCTTACGTCATCCCAAAATCTCATAAGCAGTAGGATTGTTCTATTGATTCTTACATGCAGGGAAGATGTAAAAGGGTCTATCATTAAGGAACTGAACACAGCTGAGAATATCATTAAGTTGTAATAATATTCACTTGTCAATCCTTTTCCTCTCAAAGCAGGTTTCATTTTTCACTACTAGCATAGTTGCATAAGCCTTGGTCTTCTCTATGGACTTCGGAAAGAGTCCTTTTTTTTTCATCTCTGAGTGTTGCAAAACTTATAATATGGTTCAAAAACTAAAGCTACTGCTGAATAACAAACCATGGAGTAACATACCAGGAATAAGGTACTTATGAAACAGCTTGCTATGACATTTCTCTGCAACCTTTAAAGATTTATGAGGTTTCAATGTCCCTGCCATACTCTTTTGTATTCCCTTCTCATAATATTTTGAAAAAATATGAAGCATTTTTCTTTAAGTGATTTGCAAATTTCCCTGATTCCCCCTCTGTTCCTTGAGAGTGTAACCCTTTTAATTTTTTTAGAAATGAAATTTACTTCCAGCTGTGAAGATATCTCAAATTACTTTGCTGTGCTGGATAATTGCAATCAGCTATAAAGAAGTTTAGCTAATTCCCACCCTTTCCTCTGAGACTCTCATATCTCTGAAACAGTTTGTTGGTACCTAGAGAGGCCACCAATCTGTTACTGTGCTTTCTGTGAGAGCTCCTTTTCAAGAACCATCTTTCTCATTTCTTAGCCAGTGGGATGCTTTTTTCTTGTTTCTAGATCTGTGAACCTCAGGGGAAAACAAAGGATCAAGCTCAGTTTCTAAGAACTCTTTTTTTCTAACATTTCTCTCAAGACCTCTCTGGAGAAGCAAGCCAATTTCCTTCTGCTTCCCTTGGTAACTGCTGGAGCGATTCTGGGAGCAGGCAAAAAAACCAGGGAAAAGCAAGAGCATTTCCACATTTTTCTCATCAAACCAGAGGCATGGCTTCTCAGGAAATGGAATGTCAGATATAAAATTCACTAAAATTAGTTTTCCTTATGAACCATTCTGTGTTGGAGAAAAGTATCTGTGCATCCATTTAAAAGCATTCGGTGGGGAAGGATCCCACTAGATGGGCTTCAACATTAAGGAAGTTTCCATATTGGCTTCTCTCATCAGGAAAACTTTGAGAGAGGCCTATATCAGCTTTAATGTGATGTGACAGAAATAATTTGAGTTCTCCTTTAGTCATTTCCATAAAGATATCTTTTTCTTTCTTAGATATCATATTTTCCCAAACCATTTCAATTTTCTTCTTTCATTGTCCCTGAGTGAAAATATTGCTGTTTGCTTGTCATTTCTTTTTATGAGCACAGAATTCTTACCTCTCTGCCTCATTCCAGAAATATCTCTTGTGAGAGAGCAGGTATGAGTTTCAGAGCTGCAAATAAATTCAGAATATAATGACAGTCTTGAGTATTTACTTTTAAGTGATTTCCCACCTATGCTCAGGATATTGATATTGACTGAAGGAAGGACAGATCTGTACATTAATAATGCTCCCAGGAAAACAAATAGAAAATGTATACTTTTGTGTACAGGCTGTACTTTAGATCTGGTCCCAGACACACAGGAAGAGAAAACAGAAGAGAACTAAAACACTGAAGCTTTTTGTCATCACTCAAACCCAACAAATGCATGTCCCAAATGTATCAAATCAAATATCTTTGCATCTGATTCTATCTGGAAAGTATTATCAATTAATTTTTCAACATTTCCTTTCCATTTTACATCCTCTGTAAAGATTCTGAAGGAAAACAATCTGAAGATTCTGAAGGAAAAAAAATCAAACGTTCTTATTGTAAGCACCTGAAAGAAAACACAGACATCAATGGCAACAAATCTTGTCATAACAATATAATTTTCATTCATAACTAGATAGCAAGCTCTGTATGTTGGGAGAAAGCAGTACATATCATACAGATGGAGTTTTCTAAGATTTCAGAAGCTGTCACTCAAAATGCAGTGCAAGCAAAGCACACTCCAGTTGTGTAGTTGGTAGTTGCCAACCAGATGTGGTGAAACCAGGCAAAATAAATCAGGGGGATGAAATAATCAGTTCTACAGGTGTCTATCCTAATCACTGCATTATTTTGTGACATTTAGAATAGTGAGAGAGTGTATTAAATATGCAGAAAACAGAAAGCTGAGGAGATAACAAGGCTGTTTAGGACACAATGAGAATTTAGGATGGTTTTTGCAAAAAAGACAAATTATTTCTGTAAAAATCCCTATAGTTCAATAAGGGAAATTATTGAGTAAGAGGAAAAAAATAAACCAAGTGTATATTGGAATTTAAAATTATTTAGCAGTTCTGCAGAGTAGGTTTAAAACAAGACTAATATAAGATGACTGAACAATATGATATTACTGTGCAAAAATGTCATATTTACTCACACCAGAACGAGCACAGGTGATACGATATACATGCATTTGTCCTCCCTGTTGCTCAGTAGTAAGGAATATGCAGAATGAATGAAGGTTCAGAAAATTAGAAAATACTCTACATAAGGAAAGTCTGAAAGAATGGTTTAAAAGACAAATCTGGAACTATTGTAAAGAAAGAATGTATTTGTATCCACGTTTTTTAAAACAAAACGTTATATGCCTAAACTGCCTAAACCTAAAGGTAAAACAAATTACAAATCAGAAACATATTCTAGAAATTATACAACACATCCACCCACCCACTGCAGGACTTAAAGTGTAGATAGATAAAATATCCTGGGGGATTGATCTAGGTGTAGGTACCATACTTTGGGTTTGAGAGGCCAAACAAGACCTTTGACAAGTTCCTTCCTGTCATCCAGTGCTTTTACTCCTGAGCCCTTTTACACTGTTTGGCTCAAATGTTCTGCAGATGTGTTAAGAATATACTATTATTTGTATCATGTAGTTATGCAAGTCATCCTCATTGTTTAGAAAAGTGATGGTTTCAGTAAATTATTAAATGCTATTGTAATACTTTTTCTCAATATATGACTTGAATGCCTTTTGTGCAATGTGGCTGGCACAGACTGGAAGTCATCAGTCCATGCTGTGGCTATCGTGACACACAAATTGTAATAGAATGGGCATGAAAAAGCATCTTGGAGTAGGTTAAGGGTAACTGATAAAAAAGATGAAAACTCTGAGGTTTTGAAAACTCAGCTGGTAGTTGGAACAAAGAGAATGGAAATAACTCAAATTTGTAAATTTAACTTTGAAAAATTCCCATATCCACAAAAAAGCAAGCAATAAGACCTTTCTATGTGTGACAGGGATTTTGTATTTGTGTTAAACCATTACAATTAGTTATAGCAACGTCTCTCCTGTTTCTAGCCATGTCCCAGCAAAGCTATAAGTAAAATTTTAGCAAAGTAAATGGACATGAATGAATGATGAATCTAGGAATTCTGAAAAATAGTCATTTTGTATCCCAGCAATGCTGCTCAGGAGCTATGGTTAGCTATGGGTTAGTATTATCTTGAGATAACAGAGCCATCAAGTTTTGAGCTGCTTCAGTGTGTAGCTTGTGTCTGCTGACTAAATTCTGCTGGGCTGTATAACAAGGGTGGTTATCTTACTCAACCATATACTGGTGGTTATCTTACCCAATTCTAGCTATCTAAAACTAGATATCTATTTTGGGTTGCTTATCAAAGCTTCCTTCTGATAGATGCCTTTCTTGACTGACTTGAAATAAAATATTTTCAATATTAGGGACATTCTATAAAACTACTTGTTAGAATTCCTTAAAATCATATTAATTCAATCCGAAACAAGCAGATGAGGGTTGTTTCTTTTTATAGTTAAAATACAGGGAAATTTTGGAATGGAGGTTCAAAATAAATAGAAAAATCAGAATCTTTTGTTCAAAAATGCCCCTCCCCCCCCCAATAATTATTTATTTACCTGCTTTTGCTATGTCTCTCTGTTATTAATTCATAACGGGAATTATACCTTGGGTTTATAAAATATTTGCTAAAAAAGTGTACTCAATGGGGAAAAGAAGCAGAAAGAGATGGTTTGCCTAGGCAGCCTTGACCTGAGGTGGTAAAAAAAAAACATGTCCTGAGATCCATGTAAGTTGCCCATCTGTTACTGTCTTAAATCAGACTTATTGTGTTTTCTTCCCCTCAAGGAATCTCCCACTTTTTCCATTCATAACATAATTGGGAATCTAGCAAAAGATACTTCCATCTGAAGGCAGAAGCCCAAAGAAACCCTCCAACCACAAAGTCTTGTGGTTAGGGTTTCATTTTGGCTAGTCAGTCCCTTCATTTTGCTGTGAACCACATACTATAATTTAGTAAAAAAAGGATGGTTTATGTGCTTAAGTGTCTAGAACTTTAATTGGAGTGTTTAGTATGTTTTATATAAGAACCAGTATTTTCGGTTTTAAAGCACACTTCATGTAAGACTCGGTATTTTATTTAAGACCCCAAAAGATGCACATCACTTTACCACAAATATTTACTTCCCCCATTTCTAATCATCTCTATTGCTTGGGGTTAGACTACAGAGAAAAGAAATCTGTAGGACAAGCATTAAACAGTTGGTGGCATTCAGTTGAAGTGTGGATGTGAAAATGTTAAAGGATACAATTTCACACATTCACAGAATTTCTAATGAAATCTTATCTTGTAGACTTAGACAGGCAGCATTTCAGATGTTTCATTAGTATTCAAAGTGTTCTTTCTTAAGTTACAATATCCCTAGAAAATTTCATTGCACATTCATACATTTACATGTAGTCCCTCAGAATGTTGTCAGTTATCTTACAGAGCCTTAGAGCAAGGGTGAGGCTTTGTGGATACATCTGTTTCCCAGAAAAGGAACAGACATGGAGGCAGAGTATTATAAAAGGAAAGAAAATACTTTACTAGCACAGGAAGAGTGTGGTGATTACCTTTAGGAAGTGTAGTGAGTCCAAGGACAATAAAAAAGTTGAACTCTTTCTAGAGAGGTCAGGGAAGCTGCCTATAGAAAGCAGAAAATGACAAAAACCAGATGGGTTATAGCTGGTGTCACACACACTGGTCTCAAATGATAATGTCTCTGAGCTCAGCTTGCCAATTTCAATCCACTTGCCTGCTTTACATGCTTGATGGGAATACCCTGGAATGGGGAAGAGGTCTTTTGACCAAATCTGGGAATATGATTGCAGTCCTGCAGTTTATGCAGTCTTAAAAGGATAGTTTCAGCAGGACTTTCAGGATAAACTGTATATAGACCTCATCAGTGATATGGCAACTGAATTAAAATTGTCCTCAAGTTATTCAAGTTATCTGGTACTTTGTCAGTGACTCACTGCATGTCAAAGGAGTTGAGGTAGGAGGATGGATACTTCATAATCAGGTTGTACTTCAGATGATACAATAATACATAACCAGAGAACTCAAAAACCAGAATGTAAACCAGTAAACTGTACGTGCATAAGGAGAACTTGCATGCTGTATGCAGTACTGAATTGTAGAGTTCAGTATTTTCAAGATGCATTTGTTTGGCTGATGATTGCAATAGTGCTAAAGCAACTGATGAACTTGATGACACACCTATATTATATTAATTTCCTTGCATAATGTGGTACTGCATAAGATGACCTTGTTATCTGTTGTGTATCCTTTTTTTTATTTTGCTTTAGGTTTTTCCTTCAATTTATTCACACAACTTTTTGCAGCCATTGCAGGATTTTGTCTCCTTTACAAGCAAAAGGCAAAATAATTGTAATAAATAAAGACAAGACCCAGACTACCTATCCATTTGCCCAAGGAAATAGGTTGCTTTACGTAGATTCTTCTACTTAAAAAGTAGGTAAATGTACACTGCAGTTTTCATTTTTGTTGTTAAGATATTGCAGATGAGAGCCAGTATGAGAAACCTAGATGGAGAAATGGATACATCTGGAATTTTGTTTCTTATTTTTCAAAAACTGGCTTTAATTTTTTTTCTCTAATTCTAAAATAACTAGGAGAACATCAGCAATCAGACTCTCTCTGCTTTGATGCCATATGGACAGAAAATGTCCTACATGGCATTAACTTAGCCTCAATTTGTCTTTCTGTCACAGCAAAGGGGCTTCTTTTCACACAGACAGAAGAGGGCTGTTCTCCTTGGTGTCTACACTCATTCCCACTTACAATTAAGTGCAGGAAAAAGCAATGCAACAAAAAATCTTATATCCTTGAACCTTGATCTATATTTTCTTCTTTTCTGCTTAGTTTTCTTTTTACCTATTCATCCCCACACAGATACACACACAAGTATATGCAAACACCAAAGAACTTTGCAGTCTGAGCACTGTGAATAGTGTTGAAGTAGAAAAAAATCAACAAAATGTAAAAAGGCAAAAATCATTTGAGCTTTCTAAGTCTAAGTAGCCTCACTTTATGTAATAATTCCAAAGTGTATAATACATTTACATCACTACTATGCCTTGGGAAGTCACAGTCACAGCCGGTGACTGTAAGACCTAGCAGCTTCCCATCCTCCCAAGATTTAAGGCAGATTCCTGTGCTTTCTGTTAGTATTTTGTCAAACATGTAGGTTGCATGGCTAATATCAATGTGGCTTCATTAAAGGATATTATTTTTCAGTAGTTTGGAAGTAAAATTCATCAGAAGTCTGGTGACTTCAGAGTAAGTATTCTGAGTCAACAGGTAAATACGGAAATATTCAGAGTGCCATGAGAGCACTTGGAACTTCAGAAGATAAGTACTTCATCATGCTGCAGATGAGGGAACAATTTGACCTTATTGTGTTGTTATTCTGTATATCTTTGATTTAAATGAGTAGGAAACCTTAAAATAGGAGGTAAAGGGTCAGGGATTAAACTTATGATGTAATTAAAGTTCCAGTCTTAGGGTCTGCCCTCTAAATGTAAATGTTTTTTGTAAGTTAAGGCTGAAATTATTTAATACACACCTCTATATTTGGGTAAATTGTGGTGGTATGAATTCCATAATGTGTGCATTAGCCTTGTAGCTGAGCTACCTTAAGATGAGAGGTTTTGATAAGCTATGAGAAAAACAAGCAGCCTTTGACTTAATGGACTTCATATACAAGTCAAACACTGTAATGCCATGTTGTTTGAAGCTGTGTCTCTTGTTAAATTTTCAGAGAAGATTGCTGTCAGTGACATGTTAAGATAGCCTTCAGTTCTGGCAGGGCTTGAAGCAAATATTAGTTTAGTACTGTCAGATAGTGGAAAGACTTGGTAAGTGACAGAGGAAAACTCTGAGCAGTCAGTGAGTTGGGAGTTACAGCTTTGTATCCTTGAAGTTTTTACCCTTCCAGCTCTCTCCTCTACCCCGTGGTACCCTGACCCTGGGACTGAGAAGGAGCCTCACTAATTGTGGCAGACAGTCAGAGCACAATACATCCCTCCTTGTAAACCTTTTTTCTGGCCTATGATAGCCCAAAAGCTCACTTCTATTAATGCAGAGTTTGAGCCTTTTCTGCCCTTTTCATCTGTTTCTAGCCTCAAAAGCATTAACCACAGCTGTAAATTAGAGAGCAGGTCAAGTGTGTGTGTGTACACGTGTACTCTCTATTTTCTACATAATAAGCAAGTAAAAGAGAGGATAAATCTAAGATTACAATAACCAGTGAGTTTTGGGGCTGGAAATGGGTCTTGTTTTCCCTGTTGACATCAGAGAGGAGAGAAAACAGGTACAGACTTCAAGCCCCAGTCCTCACTGGACAGAAGTAATGAATCCATCTGGGCACATGGGCGTCTCCAGGGGGGCTCTGCAGTGTTCAGCCTGGAGCTGACAGATCACTGTAGGTGTTCTGGAGGCTTCCCACATTAGGAGAAACCTAGGGCTGTGTAGACATAACCAGAGAGTCCTCTGAGAAAACATGTACCTAGATTGTTTTTATTGTCCTGACCATAGCTGAGACTGAGCACAGTGCACAGACCTCTGCTTGTTTTTTTTCACCCAAGTGTCCACCTCAGCCATATGTACCTTCAATATATTGTCACATGGGTTCCTTACTTCCCAAGTAATTTTAAACACTTATGTCTCAATAGGCTTGCACACAGTACATAAAGGCATTACTTTTTGTTTGTACCTCAGAATCATCATAGAATCATAGAATGGTTTGGGTTGGAAGGGATCTTAAAGATCCAAACCCCACTGCCATGGGCAGGGACACCTCCTACTAGACCAGGTTGCTCAAAGCCCCATCCAGCCTGGCTTTGAACACTTCCAGGGAGGGGGCATCCACAACCTCCCTGGGTAACAGGTGCTAGTGTCTCACTACCCTCTCAATAAAGAATTAGTCCCTAGTGTCTAAACTAAATCTTCCCTCTTCCAGTTTAAAATTATTACCCATTATCCCATTGCTACATGCTCTTGTAAAAAAATTCCTTCCTACCTTTCTTGTAGATCCTCCTCAGGTACTGGAAGGCTGCTATGAGGTGTTATAAGAAATAATAAAAAGGAAACCAAAAGGCAATGTGCTTAGGAGATGCTCAGCTTTGTTTGAGATGGTTCTTAGCATCTGCTCTAAGTCTGTGGAGAGGACTGTAAGGATGGCTGCTGCCTTTTTGTGGGGTCATAAGGGTGGGTGGGCTAGCCCAGGCATCCCACAGCCCTATTCTAAAAGTCTTCATGCCACCTTTACCCAGTTCTAAACCAAGTGTGCATGTTTGAGCTCATTGGAAGGGGAAGAAGGATTTTGCCCCTTGACTGCACACGCCTTTCAGAATCCAGCACAGCTTCTTGAGGTCAGAAATATGCTATGTCTAGGCAGGAATTGTTTCCCTAGGGATGTGATTACAGTCCCAAATGCTGGATCTCCAATCTGCATTTTCACTCCATTTTACATGAATAAGTGGCCACCTCCTGAAGTAATTCTCTCATTCAGCTAATTAGTGCTTCAGGCCTCTGTCTTACAGCCCACACACATAGCAGCTCTTATACATGGACACAGTCCCACTGAACAAACATTAGTTATTTTACACACACAACAGCTAAAAACTGTATAAAATACACAGTCTCTTCATTATAAAGAGGGAGAAAAGATCCATCATCTGCGGATTTTATTTATGGATTTAGATCCACAGACTACTATTTCTTTGCAGCTTCATTTCATTCTAGTTTTCTTTTACACCAATTCTGTGCATTTAATTGGTTTTGCTCTACCTCTTTCCCCCTCAAGATTCTTCACACAGTTCTTATCAACTCATTCTTGCACTGTTTTTTATCTGTTTCCTATTAACTTCTCAGTTATTTGTGTTTTTTTCCACCTGGTAACAAGGTCATTATTCTGTCATAAGATTTCTATCAAACAGTGTGTTTCTCTGACCTTCAGACACCTTGTAGTCAAATGAGCATCACTCAGAACACCTCACTGATATGGACTTGGCATGTACTTGGTTATGGACCAAAGGCAATTCAGAAGTCATGCTTCCAATACTATATTTGTTTTATTAACGTTGCTTCATTACAATTACGTGGCTTCAGAGTACTCGTCTAATGAACTGTCTTCATCTGGGAAAGACTTTAGAGTCTGGTACTGTAAAATAAAGGAACAAGCTTAAGATGATGGACCTTGCAGTCTTTGCAATCATAAAATATAGAAGCACATCAAAAGTCTGAAAATGCAGAAATACACACCAAAAGAGGATTTACAAGTTCTCTTATAGTTTCTTCTCAGAGCCACTTCTGGGCCAACAACTCTACCATTTTCTTATGGAGAGCAGATACTTGTTTGCATGTGTGAATATAGAACTGAGCCCTAAGACATTAAGCTCTTTGCAGCAGGTATCCCTGTTACTTTACAGTCATATTTCTGACCTTCTTATTAGGAAAACATATTTCTTATTTACATGGCCATTTTATTTTGTAACTCTGTCTTGTGTCCTATTCACTTCTTCCTCTGAGAATCACAATTATGACCCCATGATTCAGTCTCCCCTATAAAGCTGAGATTAACCAGTGGGAGACAAGGATGCATTTCCATCTTGCTCATGGCTGGCACACTTCAAGGGACCTGACAGAAGTATTTGTGTCTGGTTTTCCTTGTTTATCTAATCACTTGCTCTAATGAATCGTTGCCCATGGGCTGTTTGCATACAAACAGGTTTTATGAAAAATCACAACCCATTTGGTGCAGTATATTAAATGGAAAAAGGCTATGTTAGCTTATTGAATTGTTAAAGTGTTTCCATCAACTCCATCCAGAAGCAAAGATTCATCAGTCGGTGCACTACCTGACGTGCTCTTCACAGCTTTATTTTCCGCATCTCTTGTTCAGTAAAGAGGTCTGTAAGGGATTTTGTCTTTTTTTTCACAGGTGCCACCGGTGCTTCTGGACAAACAGTTTTCAGAATTTACACCGGATATCACCCCCATTATTCTGGCTGCCCACACCAACAATTATGAAATCATCAAGCTCCTTGTGCAGAAAGGGGTCTCGGTGCCTCGGCCGCACGAGGTCCGCTGCAACTGCGTCGAGTGTGTCTCGAGTTCCGACGTGGACAGCCTCCGACACTCTCGATCCAGACTCAATATCTACAAGGCTCTGGCGAGCCCATCACTGATTGCTTTGTCCAGTGAAGATCCTTTCCTTACTGCTTTTCAACTGAGCTGGGAGCTGCAGGAACTGAGTAAAGTCGAAAATGAATTTAAGTCGGAGTATGAGGAGCTCTCTCGGCAGTGCAAGCAATTTGCGAAAGATCTCCTGGATCAGACACGGAGTTCCAGGGAATTGGAAATTATTCTTAATTACAGAGATGATAATAGCTTGATAGAAGAACAAAGTGGTAATGATCTTGCAAGATTGAAACTGGCAATTAAGTACCGTCAAAAAGAGGTGAGTGTTCTGGAGAATACCTAAGCATATTTAGAAGTAGCAGTGTGATAGATAATAGTCTGAAATTAATCCTTTTAACTGAGACAAATTGCTGCTTATCTTTTTCTGTTCTACAGGGCCTCTTCTTTTTTATAGTTTTAATTAGATGAATTTTAAGAGCTGTTATAGTTTGATAGTAGCAGAATTTAAAAACCTGTTACACTGTGGATCTGAAGAAACTTTTTTTTTTAATTTGCACCTGAGTAGACAGTCTCAAGTAGCTGTGCTCTGAGGACCTCTTTAAAAATAGGATAAGAAATTTACACGACATAACTGAAATTAGCTTTAATTGTGTCTGACAGAAAAAGGCAATGTGTTTATACAACCTGTAAATACTACAGGTACTACTATAGAGAGATTTTTAAAATACATACTGAAACACAGATACTGAAATGTAAGATTAGCAGCAATGCATAATGCCACAAAATTTTGACATTCAGTTTCTTTTTCATAAAGAAAACAAAGTGGAGGTGCCTGAGTATAGTGGTGTTTAAAAATTAATGAGGTTTTTTCACTGATGTAGGTATTCAAATGGAATCAGAAGGTGTCTATATTTCTTTTAAATACACTAAAGTTCTTATGTGCATGCAAAAGTCAAAGAATCAAGGCAGAAAAAAGAAAACATTCCCTCTGCTATTTCTTAAACTTCACTTGATCCCTGCTCATCATCATGTCAGAATGTGTTTTATCACCTCATTTGAAGCCTTTACATCCAAAATCAGCTGAACTGTGGAATTGTGTGGGCAAGACAAATGCCATTAAAAATTAAATGTTACTTGTTCATATAAATATGTCAAATGCTTAGCAACTTCTGTATTGTATTGAATTAGTCCACCTGTCACTGCAAAATGTCTTTTCTGAAAAATACAGTAGTAAAGGTATTAATATATTAAGTATGTGAGGAATGTTTGCTCTTAAAAGTAAAGTGATTAAACAGTGGTTGGTGTAGTGTTAAGCCCCTGGTACCACCTCTGATTATGTTTTATGAAAATGAAGAAAGCCCATTCATTCACAAAGCTGTCTACTTTGTTCATGGTCACAAAATTGAAACAGACCTTCTTCACCAAACCAGTTTATGCCAATTGGATTTGAGGTTCTCCACAGTGAAAGGTGCTTATCATTTCTACTTGCCATAATACTGTGATCATCTCACTCATGTGCTGTTAAAAGGCATCTCATTGTATCAGGGAAACTCCCCAAAGAGGAAACTTTCCTGATAATACCATCTGTCTTCTTTCATTAACGAACTAATGAGGTTGAAATAGATTTATAGCTTCAAGTTTATACTGTAGAATAATGTCTGCCAAGAGTGCAAAATATCTCTTCTGAGTTAGGCTGCAGAACCAGAGAGCATCTGCACATATGTTTTGTGTGCTTACCCACAGGGTTGGGTTTTTTGAGCACAGCACATGGGACAGAATATCCAAGGTACCATTTTTTCCCATTCATTTTGAACCACTGGTGATGTTTGTTTATAAGCAAAGACACACGGTGCGTGTTTCTGATACCTCCTGTTGCCTGGGTTACAACTCATAGCAGATGAGAGCTTTCCTAAAGACAAGCAGCCAGCCTGCATTGGGCACAAAAATCTTGTTGTCTTGTTATCTAGTTTATAATGTTATCTCAGCTAAGGGAGAGTTTGGTTTTATGAAGACTGTCAGTCACAGTTTCGCTGTGCTAGAATCTTAACCGCACAAGGAACGATGAGACACAGTTTCCCAGTAAGGGTAATAACTGCTATTTAAATATTTATACTTAGAATTTATATCTATTTCTCATCTTACCCCATACCAACTGGCCTGTTCATTTAAGCTATAGCTGTATAAGCTCAATCACAGTAGTAGGATGAGGTTATGTTTGGCAGTACTATCAGAGGAGCACAGAGGAATTATGAATTTTTAAGTTTAAAGCTGTTAGGCTTTTTTCTTTCATTTTTCAAATGAAAAAGCGGCTTTTTTGGGGATTTTTTGGTCTTGGTTTTGATTGTTGTTGGTTTGTTTTTTTAGTTTTCTGGTTTTTTTTTTCTTTTTCTTCTCCGTTCTTAGGTTGCTCAGATAATTTCTCATTTCCTTTGAATGTACAAGTTCATTGGAAAATCTAGAATACTTTATATTAACTGCATGTAAAGTAGGTTAAAATCTGCACATTTCAGTTTGGCGCTCTAGAAACATTTTCATAAGGGTTTTTTCTGCCATTATCTTATTTTATTAATTAGATTAGTTTTATTAATAAGAATTTAAGGGAAAATATTTCAGGGGAATCATCTTCAGATTACCTTGCTCATTTATTTGCAGGCTGACAAGAAGTGAGGTAATACTCCCCCACATAGGAAACACCCATCATGGATCAACTGCTTTTGACATAAACCTATATGCTTCCATAAAACACAGAGCAAAAATTATGGATGTGATCAATATAACAAAATTATTAGTTGATTAATTAAATCTTGAAAACAATGTTATTCATAATTCATAGTTTAGTTCTTCTTTTGTAGGAAAATGGTGCTACAGGATAAGAAAAAGTTTTTTACTGATAATAAAAGCCACCTATTGCTCCTTCCCAAAAAAGGACTTTTAAAAATGCAGTAATCATTTCTTCACTTGTTTTCTATGGAAGGTAGAACTGCAGTGAAATGGAAATATTTCACAATAACGTCACAAATTCAGTGACATTTTTAATGAAATATGTCAAATTATTTCAAATCTGTCATTTCATGTCAATGTCTAAACATTTTATTTCAGTGAAGTGTTTTGTTTGACTGCATTCTCTTCTTACCGCATTTGGACTTTAACATTTTTGAAAATGTAATGCTTATACTTAGTACTATATTATACAAAGCAGTATAAATATGATAGAAAGCAAAAATTATTCCTTATCAAAACTTAATATCTCTACAATGCCTAGAGAAAATAATTTGGAAGTACTGCATTGAAAAGTTGCCATGTTCTTATTTTTTATACTGTTTAAACAAACAAAAAGCCATTCTGTTGGGAACACTGACTTTTTTTTTTTAGATATGTAATATAAAATATGCCTAAAAGGCTGGAATTTTCAGTAGAGCTGCTCTGGCAACAATAAAGTTCAAGAGGCTAAGTCAAGCTTTGTGACTGCCTCAGACAGTAGAATTTTCATTTGGAACCACAGATTGATTTTGAGTAATTTTAGGAGCCATTGTAATAAATTTTTCATTCAAATTCTTTCAGATGCAAAGGCCTGAGTTATTGATTCTGCAAGCAAGAATGACTGTATTAACACAATATCTAAGAATTATCCTGTGTTTAAAAGAAACCCCACACCTGACAGATAAACAGAAACACAGCAGTCATGTGTTAGCAAGTCACTGTGTATCTGAATATTTGTCAAAGGACTGAGAGGGTGCAGTCAGAAGACACCATGTTAAAAATAACAAAACCACACACAAAAAACCAGACTCTGGTAATATTTGGACATTTTTAACACCAAAGGAAGATATGTTTAGTCTATAAGTCCTATAACTGAGAGGAGTGATGTATGCACATTAGGGTCCATGTCTCTAAAAGTCAAATTTCTTCAGACTCTCAGCCATATTATTTAGGAAGTTTGATAAACATTTTCCCAGGCAAGAGCCAGGTACCCTGAAACAGGTCATATGTTTGCTTTATAAATCATGTGAAAGTCACTGTGTTTATGGATAGAGACTCCACAGATTGTTAAATAGCATAAATTATGTCTTATCTGCCACACATGCTTGAAATCTTACTGTAGTTGATTATTACCTCAGGACTGAATGAAGTGTAGGTGTCCCTGTGGAAGCCACAGTAAATGCTTCTAGAAAAGGATGTTCTTTAATCATAGGGTGGGATCCATCTGCTTTATACAGCATTTAATTGTGCCTACATTTTAAATGCATGGTGAAGCAATCCTGCTGAAGTGTATGAGCAAATTCCTTATACAGTCAAAAGACAGAGTAAGGCACAGAGGGAGATCCTGTTTGCTCAAGATAAGAGATGTGATTTAATTTCAGATACATCTCTCGCTGCTCCATTGGCTGAATAAGGAAACAGGACACTTTAATTAGAAGAATTACTTCACTAGGCATTGGAAATGCAGATGTGGGTTAGACAATTTACTGCTTCAACAGCAGTTTCTATCCTGTGGTAACAGACTTTGGATTCATAATGCTCAGGGCCCATGTAAGGGAAAATGAATCTCAGCACTAGCTTTTTAATTATGTCTCAGAAGACACTGATAGCCTCTGAATGCTATGTGCCATACACAAGTTGCAACCCTCTCATCACAGTTCTAGTTATACTACTTAGGAACTGACACATCTTTTTATTTTGAACAGTTTCTAGGAGTAATTAAGTCAAAGAGACAGAGACTTGCTGTTAATGAACTACAGTGGAAATATCTAATTTCAGTCCCTTTTCTGCATCATCTTTAAATGAAATGTTGCTGGGATGTCTGCCTCAAGCAAGAGCAATCAGTAATGCATATCTCTAGCCAGCAGTGCACAGTCCTTCTGCTAGGATGTGACTGGCAGCAACAGAAGTTGGCTTTTGGTTTGAAAGAGTCACTAATAGTAGCTACAATCTTCCCTACAAACCTGAGGTATATTTAGCATCACGAGCTGATTTTTGCTACATGCAATAAAAAATCTTTAACCATGTGAATAAATAAGGTAGTGCGCAGGATTTAATTTTTATTGTAAATCTATAGCTATGAGGATTTTACAGCCCTCTTTCCCCCCTCCATATACTTGGTGGAGATCTAGCAGTTTTTCCTCCACTTGGGCAAGAGCTCCTAACCCACAGATCAGGTTAGTTAAGTTTTGCTGGGTGATGAGCCCTAGACTGAGCTGTGGTGGGATCTGCACCTTCTGGCTGCCTCTGTTCCTCCCATGAGCTCCATCATCCTCCCTACTGCTGCCACCTCCTCTCTTGTGTAGCTCCTCATTCATGCTCCTCACACCTTCTGCAGCAGCTCCACCAGCACCTATACTTGGCTTCTCACTGAAAATCTTTTTGGCAAAACCCAACAGCTTCAAATAGTTTGGATTACTTCAGCTCTAGTAACAGCCCTTGTAGTCTAAAGAGCTCACACAGGCATCTAACTTGGAGAGGAGTATTTAACTCCCTTCTATTTTTTCTGTTTCTTAGGTCCCAGGACATTCTTAAGCAACTTCTTCTCTCTCACATATCATGTAGGAGGCTATTACACAAAGCCTTCTGTCCTCCTATCCAAGATCTAACCATTCTGGGCCTCTGCTAGGTGCAATTAGGCCAAGAGTGATTGCTTTAGCAAGGCACGATTGAATATGCTGTCTGAAACTTCTGCACGCTGCTGCACTGCAAATTTTTTAACTATTTGGCAGGACTGACTTCATTAAGATAAAGTTTTATTGAACAATAAAACAAGGCAGCCAAAGCAAAGTTGTTTAAGGCCTGTCTTCCTCCTCTTTGCTCCACCAGATGTCCACAGAGCATTCTTCTCTTCCCTTCTTTCCCTTGTTTTTCCTGTAGGTCTTAGTTATCAAGACAAAAATATTAAAGTGTTTCTTTATCCATTGCCTCCATCAGTATGTACATCCATTTTCAATGAAAAGACTTAGGAGAGAAATGAACTCTTGTTCTATGAACCCATTCTTGTGACTCCAAAGAGATCAGCTCTTCACTTAAATTTTTGAGTAGAGAATAAAAATTTCTTAACTTTACAACTCCAGGAGTTAATTAGAATAATGAAGAGAGATGTTGATTATGGGACAGTTGTGACAAATAGGAGCTGATGTTTGTGGAAGTCATAGAGCTCTCAAGTTTGACTGCTGGCATTTGAACTTCTAGGGTACTTTTCATACTGAAACGAAAATCTTCACTTAAAACTATTAACAAGTACTCCTTACTTTGTATTATACTGAAAATACAAGGATGGGATTCTTCCCTACTCCATTCCTTCTTCATCAGATCATCATCAGGCCATCTCCTTTGGTGTGGTCCATTAGTGTGTCCCACTTTGACCCACTTCCTTCTAGTGCAAACCTTGATAAATTCTGATGCACAGTGGAGGTATCACAAGTAAGAGAAATTTGCTAGCACTCCAACAATGCTCAGTTGAATACTGTGCTTTTGCATTCTATTATTTCATGGTTAGCCCAAATGCTAGAATATCTTTCAGTCAGTAATTTGGATTGAATGAGACAGCTGAGAAAATTAGTAACTCCCTTGGTTGTTGTTTGGACACGTAAAATATACCAGGAGAATCTGTATTCTTTTAATAGCATCTCAATAGCTTTCCCTTGTGAAACAATAGATGTTCCCATTTAGACATCATTTCTGCTTTTTACTGGCACACTCCAGAAATCTCGAGATCCCTATTTATTTCTTAGTCATCCTTTGTCTCGTCTTTTTGCTAACACTCCCTCCCTTTTCTTACTGAATTGCAGACACCATTGCCCATTGCCCATTATCTGGTGCCCTGATACAGAGCTGATACTTTTACAAATATTCCTGGGCCTTATCCACTGCCTCTACTTTTGCCTCCCAAAAAAGGAGGCTACAGACCCATGGCAGCAAAGAGGCAGAAAGAGCCTGAGGCTTAGAGACAATCAGTCTCTAGGCTGATCACCAGAACTGTGTTTCATGCTTGAGTAGTGTTACGTGAATGCATTTGTCATAAATATTATTTTCCCTATTTAAGTGACTCCATCTTGGGAGACAAAGCAGATCAATCAGGAATTCTAGGAACAAAAACCCTTGTAAAGACACATAGGTCATGAAAAAAAAGTCTATTTTTTTTAACAAAACAAAACAGACAAATCATGGCAACAAAGTAAATTTAATGCCTTTTCAGGGTAAAACCCCAGAAGAAATTGCTGTTGTTAGTTACAACTTCAGTTGACTGGAAAACAACACAAAAATATCCACTAAGCGCTGTTGTGGGGACTGCAGGGAGGGATGCAAAAAAACCCCAAATATGCTGAGTTTTTACTAGAATATTGTGAAAATCTCGCTAGTTTTTTTGATTAAATGAGTCAGTTTTATTTCATTAATATCACTGATTAATACAGAATGTAATCAGTCTTTCTTCTGTATTGTTTAACTTTCCTGGTAATCTCACATCTACATGGTGCTAGATTTACAGCACCTGACACAAAAGCAGCGCAAAGACATCCTGGACCAGAATCAAAAGAGGAGAGAGTGGAAAGCACACAGGTTCTTTTCATTGCTGTTTTATTAAATTTTAGACTCAAAATAATGGAAGTAGACATTTAGCAAGTTAAATGCATGCTTTGTAGACACACTAAGGAACTGATCTTCTTATCTGATATGTAACTGCTTTCAGTATTTTTTTTCTTTAATCTGCATAGGCAAATGCTAGTATGCTTGGGACAAAGAACCAAGGTTTCAGAGTTCTTCTGGTTTGTACACTCCACATTAGAAGGGATTTAATATATCAACAGTTTTTCTTTATACAATAACCCATATTCCCTGTGGCATGAATCTGAGACATATGGAGGTATCTTGGATATACCTGGGTTTCTCAAATGATTCAAAAGAGATACAGGAATTGAAACCCCTTTAAGGTGTACCCATTGCTTACAGGTGAGTTAGGTGTGTAAGCTCCTGTTACAGTCCTAGTTCAATGGGTCCAAGAGTATGATCCAGCTGAGAAGGCAGCAAGGATTAACTTAGTTTCCTAAGCATAGGTTTCTAGTGTTATATGAGATAACATAAGCTTTCTGAGATTAATAAACAACATCTACAGGTATGGCATGATACTTAGGGGCTATGTGACCTTCCAGATCAGGAACCAGTGGCCAGAATACTTCAGGACATCTGTAACACCACTAGAAGTCTGTATGTAGGTAACTGAAATGTATCTCCAGATTTAAGGTAAATTTCTTCATAGGATCCATGATCTGTATTAACTGGATAGTCACTGATAATGAGAACTTAGTTGAAAGCCGTGTAACTTACCTAAATGTAGGTGTTTCAACCTGAAACTGGAACCATACGCTGTGGCAGTAATTTATGGAGAGGAGTAGGCACTTGTTCATGTAATCTAAAATGATTCATCAGTATTTCTACTCAGTTTTTTTATTTCAGTCTTGTCTTGAGTTATTAATCTCTGTGAAATCTCCAAATAGGGAAATAGGATGTTTTGTTCTTCTTTTTTTAAAAATCTTTCTGCTTTAATTCAGGCCCTGTCATTCTAATTTGATATTTCCTGTTTCCATGATTGTATTAGTATCAGATACTCCTCTGGTGAAAGATACAAAGCTTTGGTGAAGAAGCTAAAGGAATTGTTGTTGATACACTTTGTAAAAGTAAGACATTCTGAGGAAAGATTTTTAAAAATGAAGTATTTTGCTAGAAGCAGAAAAAGCTTAGTGGTTGGTGAGCACTTGCAAACAAGCAAGAACTTGATAAGGAAGGATTTTCTGAATGGAAAAAAGGAGAAAAGCCAAAGGTGAATGCATATGAGTAGGAGAAGAAATTAATTAAGAGCTGAACATCCTCTGGCATGTTCTTTATCAGTCATTCCTGAATGTAAAAATGTGATGTAAATTCCTGATGTAAAAAATGTGAGGGTCCTTAACACCTGTGAGAGAGAAAGAGCAATGCAGATCTTCACTACTATGAAGTGCAACTTGCCTGTTCTCTGTTGCCCAAGTACAGGATCTGGCTCAGTTTTTGTTTGTTTGTGGGATTTTTTTAAGGTAGATGAAGAGGAAAAGGAGATGTTCTGCTCTGTCTGATGTACAGAAAAGTTAAAAATGTTCAATTACCAGGGAAATGTGGTTATTTAAATTAGAGTTTGCTCTAAATAGCTAACCTTAAGGGCTTCATTATTAGACCTGTTGCGGTTCACAAAAAGACATAACTCAGTTACAGTGTTTGACATTAAGACAATCTGAAAGTGTAACAGGAGGTAAAAAAGGTTTGCCATGTTATTAATAGCATGTAATTTCTGGAATGTTTCTAACAGTAGATATCAGCTGATTTCTTTATGTCTTGGGGTTCTGTTATTCTGAGAACTTGAAAAGCCCCTTAAACTGAGACAGATGAACCTTGATGGCCTTTTTACTGGCATCCCTTTGGTAATCGAAGATGCACCTTCTATTCTATTTTTGCCTTAGCAGTTAAGTTCAGAGAGAAATGAAGTTTACTATGTACTATCATGGACTGGTTATAGACAGTTACAGATATAGATTTAATGGGCTTAGATTAATTAGAGTTTGTTGGAGGTGAAAAGTCAAAGCAGATCATCTTTAAGGTTCCTTTCAACTCAAACCATTCTATGCTTCTATGAATCTATAATAAGAATTTGTCTTGCTTGAGGGACAAGGCCTCTCTCATGCAGTCTGGACAGGTCATGTTTTGGTTATAGAAATGATTAGACATTTGATCAGGTCACCTCTTGAGGACAGACAGGCGGTGGCACAGGTTCCCCAGACAGGTTTTGTTGTCTCCACCCTTTGAGTTTTTCAAGACTTAAGTGGCTAAAGCCCTGAACACCCCTGTGTCTCTCATAGGTGACCCTGGTTTGAGCAGGAGGTTGGACAAAAGACCTCATGAAGTCCCTTCTAACTGGAGTTGTGGTATGATCTGATGACAGGTTCTGAGGAATCGGATGCATTTTAGCCAGTGTGCTTGGAAATCTCTGCGAAGCTCTCATCAAGGGTACAGAGGGTGACAGATACTTGTCTCTCTCTCCTGTTAATACATCTGGCCACATTAGTTTCTCTCACAGGTGTTTGCTGGTATATACCCTGGCATGTCATAAAGTGATAATAAGCATTTTTGTGTTTTCTTTTTAAGGGTACAGAAAGATGATTGCTGTTGTTACTAATATTGTAGCAGTCCTCCAGAGATATTTAACTTTACATATGAGCTTGAAATAACCAAGAAATATGAATTTTCAAATTACTAAGGAAGGAAAAAACTGCAAAATTATTTATTACATGTGAAGATAGAACATGTATTTTCAGTTTACAGAATTTTTTCCATCTGGAACAAAACATGATACTTTTTAGTAAAAGTAGTAAAAACACACAGAAAAAAATTTAAATAGACTATTTAGCAATTGTATATTGTTCTTCTACCAGCATTTCAACAAATACTATGATACTACCTCAGAACATTAAAATTAAAGCAAAGAAATCCCTTTCCTTTTTGCTTTCCTCCCTTTACACTTGCAGTTAATGTTAATTGACTGTTGTCATAACACTGCCGATATAAATATTCTGCCAATACAAAAATAAATGTTACTCTCTCAGCCTTGGGGCCTTTGGCTTCTATTATCTCTCAATTTCCATGGAAAAGCTGGGTTCTGTAACAAATGCAGCAAATTCAATACTTCAGAAGAAGGAAAATGTTCCCTCAAAGCAGTGGTGAGATACATTGCCATCAAGTCATTTCAAAACAGGAGGCCAGTTTTTTGCCTTTGTGACCTGTCAAGGTTAGAGAATTAAGGAGTTTGTCTGTCAGATCACATGTTGGGGTTGCTAAAGTTCTCCACAAAAAAAAACCAACAAACCAACGCCTGGTGTTGGATTATCTTTGGAGGTCTGAAATGAAGGTCTTAAGGAGCTTGCAGTTAAAACTTAGAATACTGCCTCTATTTCCCTGCAGAATTACCATGTCATTTAGTTGATGTTATAGATCTATTACCAAGTACGAATGGTTTGGGCTGCCATCCTCTCTGCCTCTCACTGAAGTGTTTGGAAGGTGAGGAAACCACAATTTTGTTGCTGTGATGGAGGCTGGAATTGGGAGCACTGTCAGCAATGGAGCTGACTGGCTAAGAGTAGACAGTGGTAAGGAAGAGAGAGGACCAGGGATCTCACCACCATCACCTTAGCAAGGGGGTATTTCCAAAGTAAACTTGAGAGGGATGTTTGATAAAGAAGAGGTCTTGCTTACCTGATTACCTGATATAGAGGTAATATTCAGCTGCAGGCTGGATAATGTGAAAAAAATGGATACTGAATGTGACTCTAGATCAGGACTCACACAGCCTGCCTTTGGCTTTTGGCTGATTTTGCTAAAAGCCTGTATGTTAATTGTAAGTGCAGGAGATGGGAAAGGCACATGCTCAATCTAAATTTAAATTGAACTTCACGTAGGAACCTTAGTGTTGTTGCAGGTTTTCTTCAGATTTTTCCTGTATTTTCACTTATCCCTTAGTATACGATAAGGTTTTTTTAATTCAAATCATAGCATATGTCTGATTCTTGAATCAATTTCAGCTTAGGGAATAATGATTTCATGCATATGATCAGGATATATCTGCTTAACAGCACAGAAGGGCACAAGGGAAGCAGCAGAAAATATTCCTTCAGAGTACCAGCAAGCTACCTTTCACAGGGATTAAAGAGCAGGTTTTTTTTAGAAATGTACTCTTTCTGACTTGCTGGAGCAGAAGTTAGGGCATGCATGTCATGCAAGCAGTGACAACAGCCTAAGGAGTGTATTTCTCTGTCACTGAGCAAATTGTCTGTGATTTGTAGATGAAGAATGTAGCCTCAAACCTTCAGGGACTGAAACAAAGCTTTTGCTTATATCATTCCACATATGTGTCTTCCACCTCTAGCTTTTTGTACATGGTCCTTTTCTTCCACATTTTAAAATAAAATATATTCTTGTAGCTGGAACTATAAGCCAATGTGTTCTACTTTATCTCCATAAGAAATAGCTATGGAAGTTGGGCAAACGAAAATACCTCCCAAATTATCTAGGTTTTGGGACCATGCAATGAATTTTAGAAACACCAGTCTAATCAGAAACATATCATGTATTTCAGTAAAATACTGTACAAGGAACTTGTCTTTGAGACATTGTCTGTACTGCTAAATGAAAGCAGACCTTAGCCTTACTGTAAGAACAAGTGATACTAGGGATTTATATGTAAACAGGATTCACCAAGTTGTAGGTTTGCCTTGCATGGAGCTGACTGGAGAGGTCAAAACTAGAACCAGGGAAAAGCAAATAGATTTTGGGGGTGACCGGGGTCCAGTGCCCAAACTCAGTTACTATTTGATTTCATCAGTCTTGGTGTAGCATGAATATCCTTAAAAGAGACTCAGGCAAACTCAAGACAAGCTCTTCAGTGCTTCTCTGGTTATTCACCATAAAAAAAAAGTGGCAAGGTTCAGACATCTCTCTGTGTGAGAACAGTGAGGGTACCTCCAGCTTTTCATTTGAGATACCAAAGTTTAAGTTTTGCCACAAATAGGACATCTTCATAAGGTGAAAGAACTACTCAGGGACAGACATCAATTTTCCAGGCTGGTAGATGCTGGGTACACAGAATTCCATTTAGAGCTATTGTAGGTATTTTCCCATTATGGGAAAGCAAAGTATGTCTTAGATCTGTTCAAAAGAGAAGGTAATTTCTCCAACCATGCCCTATTCTTAAGTCTAAAAGAGCTTTTGGAGGGCAAGGCTTTTGAGCAATTACAGTCCCTGCAGTTCTTTCCAAGGTTCACGTTCTGTGTTTAAACCTCAGAAGCTGTACATGGTGGCTGTCAGATGGCCATTCAAGAGCAGTTCCTCTGAACACATTTAAGTCAAAACTGGGAAAGTGAATTGCACAGGTAATGAACAAATTGAAAAACATCATCTTTGAAGGACAGAAGGAAGGTTCATGAAGGCCACACTTGACTTAGAGTTGATGCATCTACTACAGACTCACCTACATTTTTCCTGCAAATGGTCACTAAGAATCAGTGCCAAGACCTTTTATTTCAGCCTACTCTTAGTGCAGGAACTTGGTGATTAATTTAATTTCTCAACCTTTAACATTCTCAGATAAAGATATAGCCAAGTTAAACAAGAGGGACTTTGAGATTATATCATTAAAGTATTTGAAGAGAAAGAAAAACAGATTGAGTGACTGTATACATTCTGTTCCTGAGCATTAATAAATCTACAAAGCCAGAACACCCTACATGTTTATTGCTTTATTTAGTTTAAACGTTTTGTAATCAGTCTGTGGTTTTATTTTCCTTCCTCTCCCTTATTCTGCATACAGTCCGTCTTCAAATGAGTGCTATTCTTTCAAGAAACTGGATTCAAACTTACTTTGGGGAATTTTGGCATCTTCATTTCCACAGAAGCTTCACACAGTAAATAGCCTTCTTTCATGAAAGAAAGTAGAAAACCTTGGAGTTCAGCATGACTCCGTTGTTGGCTTTCTCATCATATTGCTTAGCAAATATATTGATTTGGGTCTCCTAAAATGAAATTAGACTTTTGAGATTATCAGCAAAATGTATTTATAGTTTTTCATCGTTAGAATGAATACTGGAAGAATGATGAACCACTATTTCTGTTCTCTTAGAAGTCAATTTATTTAAAACTATCGATGCATTCATCATGTTTGGTGTCAGAGGTGTCTAAAGGCTTCTTTGGGAGTTGCAGGATTGAAGTGAGAGAGACCTAAGCAAATAATTTGTCTATTATGTCTTTTTCCTTAGACACAATGCACAGGTTATTGCAGCACAAGTGTTTGGAACAGCTGAAAAGCTTTTATGTATTGTTTGGTGATAATATGGTTGAACGATATCAGAGAGAGAGGCTCTGCATTTTTTCAAAGGGTGAAAAAGATCTTAGTAATACTTTGTGTTTCTATAAAAATAATTAAAACCTAAATAAATAATTTCAAAACCTGTTAAATTTCAAACCTGTAAACAAAATTAAAATGTATCTTATTACATTGGGTAGTGCGAAAAAAAAGTTCTGAAAGAATTTTCAACCACTGGAACAGGCTGCTCAGGGAAGTGGTAAATTTGCCATCCCTGGAGGTGTTCAGAAAATGTGTAGATGTGGCATTTCAGGACATGGTTTAGTTGTCATGATGGTGTTTGTTGGATGGTTTACTTGATGATCTTGGAGGTCTTTTCCAACCTTAATGATTCTATGTTTCTGTGATTTTGTTGACCTGGAAAATACTGCTTAGCTTAATGCAGTAAGTATGTGGAGTTAAACAAAAATAATCAGTTGAAAGATAACCCTCAGAATCCTTTGGTCTGACTTCCTGCTCAAAACTAAATTAACACTGAAGTTTAATCAAGTTGCTATGTAAATTGCCCAGCAAAGTTTTGAATACTCACAAAACTTTGTGATCTGATTTTCCTTAGATCAAACCAGAATTCCCTTCACGCAGTCTCTGACCATCCTTATCCTTTTATTGTGCTCCTGTGAAAAGCATGCATGCTTCTGTCTATAACCTTCCTTTCATTAGTTAATACAGAAAGTAAGTCCCTACCATGATTCTTCTCTTTTTGAGGCTGAGCTCATCCAGCTCCCCCTCCAGCCCTGTAACCCCTTGGAAATGTTGTGTTGCATCAGTTTGCCCATGTGTCTCTTGTAGTGGGGGACCCAAAACAGGACGCAGAGCTTCAGTTGTAGTCTCACAGTTGCAAAAGAGGAAGATTTTTACATATCTTGACATGCTGGCTGTACTACTTCATCCCAGGCAGTACATTTGCACTTCATGGGCTCAGCCATATTCAGTTTCTTGCTTATCAGTGTCCCCAGGTCTGTTCTGCCAAACTACTCCTTAGACAATGAATTCCAGCCTGGGCTGTTGCTGAGCATTATTCTGTCTCAAGTATAAGACTTTGCATCTGAATATCTGTCTTAATTTTTGTTTGCTGTGCATGGAAACACAGCAGCTGAAAACAGGGATGCAATATAACAGAAGTTCACATTCTATTTGCTCTGAAAATACTTGGAGAGGTTAATTTTTTTTTCCCTACAGAAATGTTTTCAATTGTGGTGAGTCCAACACTTGCCCGGAATGGGCATCCCAGTTCTCAAGTCTGGAGCTATTTAACATACTCATCCAAAACCCCAAGAACTGATTGATTTTTCTTTACCACATGGAAGTTTGAACAAGGCTTTTCATGGATAAGTAGTTCCTAAAAACTGCATTCTGGTTTCAGTCAGTGTTGCATTTTCTAAGTAATTTATTAAAATCACTGACATTATAGATAAGTCTTGACTTAATAGATATCTAATAGTTTTCTCTGTGCTGAGAAGGAGCAGTGAATCAAATAAGGAGCTTCTGCTTGTTTTGATGTGGAAAAAAATATAAAATGTTAAAAATAAAAACTGCAGTTCCATTGTTTGTATAATAATGTCCATTAATCCTTTTAATGAAGTGTTTCAGCCTTCTCTTTTCATTTTCTTTTCATTTTCTTCCTCCTTATATTTGCAGATAAACGATAGGATAATTACAATTAAAAAACGAACAAGCAAAACTGGCATTGTATTCTGTTCTTGATGAGAGCAGTATAAACTCTGTATTTTGTGATGAAGGCATCAATGCTGTGATTTTCCTTGTTTTCCTATAAGGACCTGATGTGACACAAGTTGCCCTGGTGATAAACAAGCTGGAGAGCTACAGTGTTCTGATGCTGAGTGAGCTGGTTTGTTCTTTTAATGAGGAAGCTGCAGACAGAGATAAAGAAAATCTGACCCAGTGGTTTAGATCCATCAAGATTTACAATTATAATGATAGTCTGCTCCAGTCAGCACCAGGCTGAGGATGGACAAGTGAATATTCACAGTAACTGGCAGAGGAAATAGGGCTTCTGGCCTGATGCAGAAAAGAGACAGTGTAACTATACCCAAAGGAGTCCAGAACACATAGTCCCTAGCTTTTATAAAGGAAAATGCAGTGTCATCCAGTCACTAACATTAAAACATTTTAATTGCAATTAAATGTTATTTGTCTTAATGAACCAGACCTCACAGAGTAAGTGTTGAAACCCAAAAATATAATCTTTGGGGGAAGACATAGGGAAGACTATTCAGCGATGTCTCCAGAGGGAGAAACAAACTACCAAATTTGGGATTCCATTTAATGAGGTTGGGAGTTGAATCTGTCATTAGTGCCAAGCAAATATACTTTTCACAAGCAGTAAATAAAGAATTTAGACATCTAAATTTGAACCTAATAACTGGAAGAGCTTGTGTTTTTATTAAATAACTGGAAAATATGTAAATTATGAAAAGTAAATTGTTCTAGAGAAAGAAAAAGAATAGGGCTTAATTCCTTTTGAACTGGAACACAATCACTGGAAAATGTTTATGGCAAAGTAGCAGACCTCAGAGCTAACATTTCCCACCAGCTTGGCTGTAATGGCAGTACAAAATAGCACAACAGAGAATCTGTCCATGACTTTCAAAAAGTATTACTGAGGCCCTTAATGATAACTATTTTCTTTTGCTTTGTCCCCCCAAAAAGATCTTTAACATTCATCTGTTATTCTATCAGGGACCGTTCTTTGCGTTACAGCGTAACTCACTTGTACATAAGTCAAAAATGAAATCACTTTCCTTTGACAGCTTTAATTTCTAGATATCAAGTCACATTCTTTTTCTATGTTACATATACTAAACCACCTATTGATCTGAGAATGAGAACTTAATTTGGACCTCAGATTTTATTAGACTCCTTTGTAAAGGTAAAAATGAGCATTCTATTACAAGGGCGGATTTTTCGACATCTTTGTGTACTTCCTAATACAGTGAAATAGATGCTCAAAGGTAACATTTTTCTACAGTAAAGAACTAAATTGACTTACTCTGATGATATGTGATTTTGTAAAAGTAATTTCATTTAGAAAAGTATTATTTCTATAAAGACAATACATATGCAAGCCATAAGATGCCTACTGTAGAAAAAGATGTGGTCATCTCTAGAATGATCACACAGTAAAGCTAAGTAGTCATGTAAGTCCTCTGCTGAACTGGGAGAAAATATTTTTCAACATTTTGCACACTGAGTATTTTACAACTAGCATAAATAGAAATATTCTGTAAAACTAATTTCCCAGTTCTGCATTGCCTATGCCAAAATATTTTA
This sequence comes from Heliangelus exortis, assembly GCF_036169615.1. Lineage (NCBI taxonomy): Eukaryota > Metazoa > Chordata > Aves > Apodiformes > Trochilidae > Heliangelus > Heliangelus exortis. The sequence continues at coordinate 24,741,076 of NC_092422.1, read as the reverse complement.
GGTACATCCATTATAACTTGTGTTATTTCTTCATCATTCCTATTGGCTGAAGGATATGTGATATAGAAAAAAAAAATAGATTCTGATTTTCACCAGTCTCAGGAAAGAGCCAATTCTCAGCATGACAATTAAGAAAATGAATACCAAAACATTTTCAGACAAGCAGACTCTATGAAGGAGCCAAAGATGTGCAACCAGGAATGATCATTACATCAAAATCCCTTGAGTAATTACAAACTGCTGGAAGCTATTGGAAACCATTGTAATATGAAAATATAAACTTGATTTTTTGCTAATTATATGGAGACAATGTCAAAGTCAAATAACATACAACATAATGCTGACAGTAAAAAAAATACTTTGAATGCCTCAGAATGTAGTATCTCCAATTAAGGAAGAAAAAATGTACTACAGTGAAAATATTTTGGCATAGGCAATGCAGAACAGGGAAATAAATGCCATGTAATATTTCTATTTCGGCTAGTTGTAAAATGCTAAATGTGCAAAATATTAGGAAAAAAAAATGAGCTCCCAGTTCAGCAGAGGACTTATATGGCTACTTAGCTTTACAGCATGACCATCCTAAAGGTGATCTCATCTTTTTCTACAGGAAGCATATTATGGCTTGCAGCATGTCTTTTCTCCATCCACTTCTTACATTAATTTTTAATAGAAATGTTTATAATAGGGTATAGAACTCCTTTGACCAGAGAATTTTGTCATGAACACTTTTTTTTTTTTTCTGTATAGAAAAAGGTTTTTTAGGGAGTAAACGATTCAGAATTGGTAATAAAATATATTAATCACCAATAAATTTGCTTGACCTGTATAGCCATATGTGAATTCTGAATGCAATGAAAGAGACAGTCTATACAAGCAGCATTTACACTGTAGATCCTAAATTGCAATTAAAAAAATTCACTCTTTGGTTTCTAGGATTGGAAAAATTTGCTCTTTGGAAAAAGTTTCTGTCCCTCAGACAGCAGTCCTTGCCCTTAACACAGAGTACCTTAGCCATTCAGTCACAACATGAAGAAATCTAATATCATATAATCATAGAATCATAGAATCATAGAATCATAGAATCATAGAATCATAGAATCATAGAATTGGCTGGGTTGGAAGGGACCTCAGAGATCATCAAGTCCAACCCTTGATCCACTATCGCTGCAGTTACCAGCCCATGGCACTGAGTGCCACATCCAGTCTCTTTTTAAACATCTCCAGGGATGGAGAATCCACCACTTCCTGGGGCAGCCCATTCCAATGCTTGATAACCCTCTCAGTAAAGAAATTCTTTCTAATATCCAACTTAAACCTTCCCCGGCACAACTTGAGACCGTGCCCTCTTGTCTTGCTGAGAGTTGCCTGGGAAAAGAGACCAACCCCCCCTGGCTACCCCCTCCTTTCAGGGAGTTGTAGAGAGTGATGAGATCTCCTCTGAGCCTCCTCTTCTCCAGGCTGAACAGCCCCAGCTCCCTCAGCCTCTCCTCATAGGATCTGTGCTCGAGTCCCTTCACCAGCCCAGTTGCCCTCCTTTGGACCTGCTCCAGCACCTCGATATCCTTCCTGAACTGAGGGGCCCAGAACTGGACACAGAACTCGAGGTGTGGCCTCACCAGCGCTGAGTACAGGGGCAGAATCACTTCCTTGGACCTGCTGGCCATGCTGTTCCTGATACAGGCCAGGATGCCATTGGCCTTCTTCTAATCTAAGGATTAGAACCAAGCATCTATTGCCCAGTCAGTGTGGAGCACTCTCCAAGGGGAGTTGAACTTGATGGTCTTTCAAGTCCCTTACAACCCCTAACATTCTGTGATTTCTGTGATTCTGTGGTGGTACAAGGTACCTCTGCATCACTTCTGGTCTTCTCAACCCCAGGGTAGCCCAGTATTTGGTGGACATTGGATAAAAATGTCTTTATTTCCTCCACACTGGAGCAAGGAAGTACATTCCATTTTTACCTATGTTTGGCAAAGAGTAGTCTCCCTTTTTCTTCCACCAGCCTTTACCAACCACTAACCATTGGAAGTTGTTCCTTCACCTGGGTCCCCAGCACAGTGACAGCACCTCAAAAGTGTTGAGCAAAGGGACACAGGTAATGCTTAGGAACCGATTACTTTGTGGTGAAAGTATATGTAATATACATATTACATATGGGAAAGGGAAACATATTGTACATATTACAAAGGGAAACAAACATGGATCTGGCACACTTTGGAGGGAAAAAAAAAAAAAAAAAACGAGTATATTTTACACAGGAACTTTTCACTGGTCAAACAAAGCACTAATTTGTACTACACCTACAAAGCAAGGTAAAAGATTTTTTAGGGGGAGGGCTGTTAAAAACTTGGCAAAAACATAGTTTAGAAACCATCTTGCATGCAACATTACTCCAGACATTTTTGTCTTGAAAGAAGTACCCTGAAACCTGGTGAATGCATTTCTTCTCATTGGAAGTGAACGTTCTGTTACTGTTCTTTAAGGCTGTTTTCAAGATGCTTATGGCATGAGTCTTTCAGTACAATCAGGGGCATCTTCAGTCGTGGTGTCTGGTAGGCAAATATGTCTCTGCTCAGGACACTGGCATTTCATTAACATACACCAGGTTTTAATTTGGCTCAGTTAACATTTCTGACAAGACCCAGACATATATAGAAAAATGCATGCTGACTCTCGTTTCATTTTGTAGGCTAAATAGCATTTTGTAGAAATCCCAGTGATTTAAAAAACTGAGAATTTGTCTGTCTATTTTTCATCCCTAAAAGAATTTCGCTCCTGTGGTTATTATCGAAATAATGTAAATTCCCAAATCAAGTGCATTTGATTGGAATTAAAATCTGTAATTATCTGGTGTAAATTATCCTATTAATTAATAAGCTAAAGAAGTTTGTGCATAGCTTTCTTATGTATTCATCTAATTTAATCAAATTTAAACATACATGCATTTGCGTAACATGAGGAAATGCTTCTATTTATTTTATTTATTTTTTAAAAAAATTAAATGTAACAAGTGCATATTTTGTTTCTAATGTATTTCTCTTATGTCAAGTCTATCATGCTACTACTCAGTGTCCCCTTTTTAAAGAAAGCATTAGGAAAAAAAGGAACTAGCGATCAAATAAAAATTTTAATTAAAACCCTGGAATACACTTCAAAGTTTCTTTGAAAATCTATCTGAAAAATACAAAATATTCACTGGGTCTGGATTTTTTTTTTTTTTTTTTTTTTTGTTGTTCAATGCAATTTTAAAGATCACATTTTAAAACCTGAAATCACGTCATAGGGAACAGGCAGACCCTAAAACATTGTACAGGGTAGGAATTTAACCTAACAGGGATTAGTGAAGCACCAGGGAATGTTGGTTGGTTCATCTTGTACAAGTCTTAGGTAATGTTTCTGTGAGTGTTTTGTCAGTGTAAAAGCATGTAAGCCTCATTTTAAGAGAACTAACAGGGAACATACTGAGAATAGTTTGTTCATGGCTGTGGAATTCTGTTTCACTGTTTACAGGTCTCAGTTGTACTTTACATTTTCATGGTGGCTTCCACTTGACATTCTATGAATTCTCTAGAAATGTTGCTGGTTGAATTGTGGAAGTATTTATGAACTTGTTTTTCAGTTTGTAACTCATCTTTTGAAGTACATATATTCTATAGTCCATTGTCTCTGTGTTCTCAACTGATGGGGAAATCAAACTTTATTGTGAAAAGTGAATTTTGATGGCTTTGTACTATGTTTTGTTTTTTGAATTGGAGGAAGGGAAGGGTCACTTAGTCTTGCCTTGCTGCTATTATCAGTATGAGTCGGTTTGCACAAACTGCACAAAAATTGTTTTTTTTTAAATTTAAATTAAATTTAAATTTAAAGTAATTTAGACAGTGTAGAAATCACTTTACAAAATTAACAAGAAACTAACTGTCTTCCTCTTCTTTTCTCTCTGTAGTTTGTTGCTCAGCCCAACTGCCAGCAGCTGCTCGCATCCCGCTGGTACGATGAGTTCCCCGGGTGGAGGAGACGACACTGGGCTGTGAAGATGTTGACGTGTGTTGTGATAGGACTCCTTTTCCCAGTCTTCTCTGTGTGCTACCTGATAGCTCCCAAAAGCCCGTTAGGGCTGTTCATCAGAAAGCCATTTATCAAATTTATCTGCCATACTGCATCCTACTTGACTTTCCTGTTCCTGCTGTTGCTTGCCTCTCAGCACATTGACAGGTCAGACCTGAGCATGCAAGGACCACCACCAACCATCGTCGAGTGGATGATATTACCGTGGGTCCTGGGTAAATGTATTACTAAAGAAAATACAGTGAAAAGTGTTTTTTGACCCCGTGATTTTGTCAATCGTTCCTGAGGCAGGAAGATAAAGTAGAGTCTGTCATGGATTATTGACTTACTCAAACAGGCAAATGTTCTGTCTGCTCCAATACTGAGCAAGAGTAGTAGACAACTTGGAAAGAGTTTAAAAAGAAAAAGAGGAAAAAAAAAAAAAAAAAAGTATCACCATCTTTTATATTTTAGTGAGGGAGAACAAAAGATATTGGGGTTTCCTTCACATGATTAAGCAGTGCCCTGGAACATATATATTGATAATGTTTCTTAATATCTATTTCCTCTAGGCCAGAAATTGTTCTGATTCTTCAAAGTGTGCATCTTTTTTCTTTGTGTCTTTTTTTTTTTTCTCTTTTGAAAAAGGGTTCTTTTGCCATAATAATAATTTTACAGGTATCACGATGAGACAGTGTCATTATTGGAGTGTTATCCTTAACCTTGGATACCTAGGTATGCTTCTTTCTAATATGAAAAATATATCTATTACAAATAACACTGACTAGCATTTTCATCAAAAAAGTATTTTCACCAAAATATACATGCAGTACAAAACCATTCATAAGAAATTGTCACTCGCTGAAAAAAAACATATTTTATATCAGAAGGAAAAAGAAAATCCCCCTACCATTTTTAAATCGTGGGGAAAATCAGATCAGATCTGCCCTAAGAGTTTTAAATAAAAGTTTCAGTGTAGGATAATTGAGCAGTGTAGGATTATTTGTGTGGGTCATGTCAACCTTAAATGTCTTCCTGTGGGACTGCTCAGTCCTATGAGGTTGGACTGTTCAAGGTACTTTCTACCTTCACAAGTCTCCCCTGCTAGATGGTATCTCTCTTGGTGTTGTGTTCTCTTCCCTGTTTTTTGTTTTAGAAACTGACAAAAATTGGACCATGTCAGGCCAAATATACTCAGTCTTGACTGAAATGAAATTGTAGAAGGATGGACTTAACTACAGGAAGTTTTATGTCTTCATTTAAATTGTCATCACATAGTCAAGCTCATACACAAGGTTTTCTGAAATATTTTTGTGTGGATTTGATACTTTTATGACTCCCAGAGCTTCCCATTAAGATACTATTTCTCTTCACTTCTACACTTTTCCTAGACACCTTCCTTTTTGTAGACCAACTACACTGATAAGACATTTGGTACCATTGGTCATCTAAAATTTAAAGTGGAGTGGTGAATTTATAATACACTAATGGGCAGTGCCTTATATTCCAGGGAGGAAAGACTCAGTGGCTTTTCCTCTATATGTTCCTTGGTGGAGCAGTGGGGGAAGCAGGAGGCAAGGCTACACCTGTTTTTCACTTAAGCAAAGAGGATGGATGTCTGAAAGCCCTGTGTATGCTGACTTGTCAGGAGCCTCCTGGAAGGACTTGCCTTCCAGAGATGAACTCCTGTCTCAGAGTTCCTCATGACAGCACACTGTAAAACAGCCCTCACTGCCAGCCTCCACTGTAACTTGTGGTGTCCTTCTCTGGGGAAATATTGTTCCTAGAATTAAAAATGCCAATATCTACTGTTGCAGCAAAGGAGTTAATCAACCTGGTAGGCTGCTTAGAGTGGCATTTTCTACAGACAAGTCAAACTAACTTCAGTGAGTGAGATTCACATTTAATAATTAAAAATAAAATACCCCAGTAAATTTTCCCAGTTTTGTGCCATCAAAAAAGAAGAAACCAGTATAAAATCATTATTTGGTATATTAGTTCCATAGAAATAAATGTACAATGCTGAGGAAGAGAAGAGGGCTCTCCTGGTTTGTCCCATGCCCAGAGGAGACACTAGTAGCTCTTCTGTCTGACTGTCCAAAGCATCAGGTAGTCAGTGTCTCTCCAGCTTTCACAGAATCCTTGGAATGTAGGATAATAAGAACAAATGCATAGCTGACACATAGACCTTGTCACACCAAAGTGGATTTCATCATTAATCTGCCTTTATAAACAGAGAAGGTAGAGCCCAGAGAAAAAGGCAAAATTTGAGAAGGGTAGGGGTTAGTTTCAGCTAGAGGCAGTTCTGAAATTTTGCTGACTAACTCTGCTACAGAAAACATGCAGTGGGAACAGGAAGAACCACCATTACCCTCAGCCTCTGACACTGTTGTTTACAAAAAGGTTTAAGTAATTCAAAAGTGCAAAGCACTTGTTTGAAGAAGCCATTATCCTAGAGAATTCTGACTATAAAGATGACTACTACTACTAACAGCAGCATTAATATTTGCAGTGTAGACTCATATGGCCAGATTATGCTGGTACATCTTGTGCTGACTATGTCCTTCCTCTGCAAGCAGTAGAGGTTGTGTCAAGGGAACTGCTTGCATAAAAGAATTTTCATGAGCATGAATAAAGATCAATAGTCAGATACCATGAGGTCAGATAGCCTGTGGTCAATCTAGACTGTAGTGTTCAGAGGTACTGTGCCTTCCAAAATCTCTTACAACCACTGTATTTTACACACTGGTCTCTAGCAGTTCCTAACTAGTGATTTCCTGTAATTCCAGCTTCACATTTGTCAGGTTTAGTTTTCAGATTCTGGTTGTTGCAGTTCCTTAGCTCATCCAGGTCCCATCTTCACACATCATAATCTCAGGCAATTGATTAATTACCTAATTTCCCATTGAACGAGCCAGACACACATCTCCACAGGACACTTCAGCTCTCAGTGTGTGATGAACGTGTCTTATTTCAGCTTTTCTTGCTTGGTTGTTTTCTTTAAAGGAATGAATCTTGGCCAAAACCTGCTGGTTTTATATGCCCAGACATGAAAACTGTGGTGTTGTAATCTTTTAATAAACAAAATAGTTTTGTTCAGCCCTTATCAGTAAGCTAAGGTTAGTTTCCAGAGCATAATTTAGTCTGTCATTTCATGTCTTCAAACTATACAGTTATACAGTATCCTTAAGAAGAGTAAATGAAACACACTTGAATGACACAAGGGAGCCTAAATCTGAGGTACATAGATATATCTTTGCATTTTCTGCATGTAGATGAAAAATGTTGAAGTCTGACACAAAACTACTGTAGCTCTAGGGTTAATTTTTTTCTCTGAAACTGGAAACATTAGCCAGTAAAACCATTTTCCCAAAGCAAAGGTTATCCTGGAGAAGCTACAGCATGTCAAAACTATTAACATTCTGACACAATAGATTTCTTTGTTTGTCTTTCTCTTAGGTCACATAGCTCTGCATATAATCTTCATTTTGATAGCTACTTCCCTTAAAATGATGAGAGAAAGAGAAGTTCTACAGGCTTCTTGTCAACATGAATTTCAGCAAACACTGTTTCATAGAACTTAACAAGTTTCGAGATTGTCCATAACTAACTAAGCTCTCTAGTGATCAAACAGTAATTAGCATTTACCTACTACTATATAATACAGGGCTGAATGTGTCTAATTACTACATATTAAAAGTGTCACTAGAGTAGGAAGCTCATAGGAAAAGCCTGCATTGGGCTGCATTTCCATGGAGACTATTGATTTTATATTTAAAACATCTCTTCAGGAAACCTCTGCATTAATTTTTTGTTTTACATGATTAGATGATTACACAAGTGCTGTTACATTATGTGGTGCTTATCCACGGAACAAGTCAGTATATCAAGGCTAAAGTTACAGCTTTAAGAAACAATTGTGGAGAAATATTTGGGTAAGAAGAGTCAGCATCTCCTGCCCTTGCACAGAAAACAAGATTATCCTGGTAAGGAAACTTTATTTTGTTTATCTTACTAGCTGTCAATTCAGATGCCCCAAGTATACCAGATGATTCACACTGCAGCAGCATAAGTCTTTTTCCTATATTTGAGAATCCATCACCACTGAAAAAAAAGGATGGGAAAAACAAGAATTACATTTCATGAAAAAAAGTGAGGCAAAACAATATTTTCTATCATCAAATTGTCAATCTAGGTGCTGAATGGCCTCTGAGCATAATGGTGAGACAAAGGGAAAATTAGGACCCAGCCTCATCCTCTGTGTGACTTGACTGCTGCTCAAATAAGGATCACATTGATCCGTGTAGGCTTGTCATATCTTGTTTTCTGCCTTAAGCCCTAACCTCAAACCTAGCAGTGATCATGCTAAATCTTCTCAGGGAGGGCACTTGGCTCACCAGGGAATTCTGCAAAATTCAGAGGAGAAAGCCAAGAAACAGACAAACGTGGTGTTTAGTGAATGTGGTTAAAAAGTTCCCTGCCAGTTGTTCAGGAAGAACAAAAAGAACATTTTTAAGAAAATTTGTTTTGATGAATTTTTTGCTCTTTTATGGGCATCTTTAAATACTCATTGTAATTATGTTGTTCAGAATAGTGCCTGGGGCAGGAATGCAGCCGTACTGAATCTGTTAAACAATATGTTCTTCATCCTTTCTGTCAGAGTGGTTTATACTATTGGAGTGTGTGGCTCTACAGAGAATGTGAATGCTTGGGAGCTGTGCAACCTGCAGACATTTGTAGTGAGCAAAATGCTGGTAGGATGTATGGGAATGTGCAGTCTTGTCAGGGTTTATCATAATGTACATCCAACTGGATGGCACATCAAGATGCTTCACATCACCATAGAGGTGAATACCCTGTGCATCATCTTCTAAATTTGGTCAGGAAAAAATTGTGTAAAAATTTAACAGTTAGAAAATTGATGTGATCCAGGGAGCGATAGAAAGGGTAATATGGACAGCGAGATGAAACAGTATGCAACCAGTAGTGACAAATAAAGTGCAGAAGAGGTAAATAATCCCAGAGGAAGCTGGAACTTCAGTCAGAAAGAAGGATAATGCACATGATGATAACTCAAGATCGTTTAGTTCAAACTACTGCTTAACACAGGCTAGCTATAAAGATAGGTCATATTGCTTAGGTCCTTGTCCAGTTAATCTTGAATTTCTCTGGAGACAGATACTCCGACCTCTTTCAACAGCTTGTGCCTGTGTCTCTGGCCACTGGTGAGCTTTTTTCCTGGTATCAGCTGGAATATTCCATGCTACAACATGCAGCCATTACCTCTTGTGCTTCTGATGTGCACCTTTAGGACAAATCTGGCTCCAGTTATTCATAACAGCAATTTCATTAGTGGATGACATCAGTACTGTCCCCCCCCCCTCCCGTTTGTGTCCCCTTCTCTAGGTTGAACAAACCCAGCTCACTCAGTCTTTTCTTGTACATTATATGGTACTGTCCCCAGTCACCTTGATCACCTTTTAGTAGATTCACTTCAGTCAGTTAATATCTCTTTCTTCTTGGGGATCCCAAAACTGGACCCACCAATGAAATTATTTAAACATCAGTTGAGCCACTTCTTGTCAAGACTGCCTGATTCTTGTTGTAATAGGGCCCTTTACTTAGTTACTTGTAGGTTTACCAGGTTTAAAATATATGAGGTTAACATAATTTATGTAGGTGATTTTATTTTTTCCTTTGGTTGTTGGTGGTGCTGGCTCATATGTGTCTTTTTGTGCTTAAGATTTAATCTAGAATGATGCTGCCATTTTGAAAACTGACATCAAAGGAAAATATCTTGTTTTGATTATGATAAAAAAAGTCAGGAAACTTTTTCTTTGGGAAAACACTTCCAATGGTGCTATGACCTCGAGTTAAATATAGGTAGCCATAGATATATTTTGTTATTCTAGTAAAAAATCTATCCTAAATTTGTAAACCTTTGTAAATGTGTCCTCCACCTAAAACGGATCTTTAGTTCCTGAATCTCATCCATAGTGACAAGCCAGTCAGAATCCTGTTGCTCCCAGCCACAGTGGCAGAGATGTGATCACTGGACAGGGTTACCCCTGCCCTTATCAAACCTGGAGGGTTTTAATTTTTTCTGTCTTCAAATTTTCTCCCTAAACATTCAAGGTCAGCTGCAATTTAAGCTTCCTATATTTAATGCCTTTTACTATATTTAAACAGAGAACCAAAAAATAAAGGGAGATTTCTTTCATAGCAAAAATGATAAATACACTACAGGAATCTTGTAGCTTTTTTTTGTCCTGCATGGGGTCACCAGCTTGGATATATAGGGAATCTAAAATGGTGCTATATGCATCTGTGTAAGTACATGATACATTCCAAATGCACAGCACCTTTCTCATTTCCCTAGATCATGACAACTTCGTCATCACCATCTACAGTCCACTGGTATGGAAGGTTTAGGTGCATGAACCTGAAATGGTCTGGATGAACATCTTAAATTAATTTCAGCTTTATTAACCTCACCAACCAATTCATACTGAGCACAACAGTTGATCCAGGTTTACAATTTATTTTCACATACACTCCAGGACATTAAAGATCTTCTCTTAGTTTATATTCCTAATCTCTAGCAGACCCCTGTTTTACAGAGGCAAACAAAAACAAACAAACAAAGAAAAAAAGACACCAAAAAAAAAAAAAAAAAAAGTGAAAGAGCAAGTAATAGATAGTAAGTAAGATAGACAGTATGTTAATTTGTGTTTCAGAACATTTTACAAAGGGAACTCAAAAGACTGCTTTAAAAATTAACTGCTGATTACATATATTTGCTTTTGGAATGTATAGGAGTACCATGAAAGTTCAGGCTTCTTGCTATTCAAGTTATTAAAGCAATTGTGTAGTCTGAAGATACTGGGTACTGTCCCTTCTAAAGACTGGGAACAGATGTCACACTTACTTATGGATGTCTTACTGCATAATTACTCAAGCAACTGAACAATCTGATACTGTTGGACTAGATGGTGAAAATAAGCTGTAAATATTTGAGAGGCTGTTTAGTACTGATTGTCCAAACCATTGGCACCTTCTGTTTCACAGTGGGTGAAATGCATATGTATAGTATCATAATTCATTATGTATGCCTAGAGAGTTTTATTTGCAGCTGAACACTGTTTCTTAGAGATTATACTTTTCCTTGAACACAAGAGTAAACCTGCACTTTTGGTTCTTAATCAGCACTGAACTCTCTGCTCTGCCAGAGTATGGTTCATACTAAAAACTCTAAAGCTCCAAAATCCTTTTATTGTTCATTACCTTTTCACTGATGTCCAGAGGCATTACTAAATTTGTCTTCACTGATTCTATGGGAGAAGAAATTAAATTCGGTGCTACAGATAAGAAAGTGAAGACAAAGAGTGAGCTGAGGTTATTAAGTATTCCCAATGTTGAGTTTTGTGCACGGATAATTTAAACCAGCAATTTCTAGGCTCATCTTGATTTAGTGTAGCTGCCCTGGGAAGAGAGATGAACCATAAATGGTGCCTCTGGCCATGTTATTCCAGCTCTTTGCCTGACCTGCACACAGTTGTTCCCCTCACAAACACCCATTTCCCTGTCCCCCAGGGAAAAGCAGAAGACATGTTTTTGATTTTGTACATGTTCCTATGAAATATCTGTATTCTGTTAAGAAACTATGCCCCAAAGACTGTGAGCCCTTCAATCATTCCAGGATGCCTCTCAGTTCCTCATTACATTCATATAATTTTAGCAGAGATCCATTCATGAGCCCAGGTGTAAAACAGAAGAGATATCAAAAAGGTCACTGAATTTCTTAGTATGATTTTGCTTCAGATGGCTTTAGATCATGAGCAGATCATGAGCATCTGTGAAAAACTCCAGATCCCATAGGACAGCAAAGTTGAGTTTTCAGTTAAACGATTTCACAGTCCAGCAAAAATATGTTCTACCAGAAACATACTAAAAGGTTATTGTTGAATTTGGCACACAGAGATTGACCCTGAGGAACCTCTTGCTTCCCATCACTTAGTAAGGAACAAAAATAGTTCAGAGCAACCAACCTTTTGTGGGAAAGGTAAGGAAAAAATAGCCTAGGGACCACAAATCTTTTTAAAACCAGAATTAGTTCAGGATGCTGCCTTTTCATATCTTTCTTTGGCAAATCTTGATGTTAGTATTTAGTGAGACTTTAAACACAATTATACACAGTAAAAGTCATTGTTGTGGAGATGGTGTAAACTTTTGGTGCATTTTTGGTAAATGCATTTAGTTTGTGTATTTGCTCGGGTTTCAGTACAAGTAAGGAATTTAGTCAAGGTGTAGCTAGTTTTTTTTGCCTTAGAACTTAATATATCTTTGAATGGATTTTGTAAGGGAGTTATTTTTGTCATTGTTTGTTTGTTTTGTGTGGGACTGAAAGACATGTTCCATGGGAGTAAAACGGTAGCTGTGAATTGATATTGAGGTCAATCAAGATAGGCCCAGAGTTCTTACCACCTGAAAATTATCTACCATCCTGCACAAAAAAAAAAGGTATTGTGTCTAACCCAAGGCTTTATCTAAAGGGATAGAGAACAATTTTAAAAGTATTGAGCTGTGGCCCTTCTTAAAGTTGCAAGGTGTGAGTGTGCAAACTAAGTCTTACTTTATCAACAGAAAATTGGTTCCACAGTTTTAAAAAGACATTTCAATGTCTTAACATCCCAAGATTTCAAGACTGGAAATACAGCTTTGTATTCTAAGTCTGTAGATAGACATATAAAATAAAAACTAATCTTATCAGTGTACCTGTATTGATGTATCTACATACATAAAAATCTACAGATTGATGATATGCAGTATGTGATAACCATTGTTCAGTTCTTAGGGATTTTTAAAAGTTTTATGAGGTAATTATAATGAAAGATGGTATTATTCCAAGAAAGTATGTATTTTATTTCAGTGCCTTTTGTTCTTCAGTAAGAAACATTTTCACTTCTATCCATTTTTTTAGCTTGGATAAAAATTAGTTTTTATCATATGCAGGGTTTATTTTAGAAGAAAGAAATTTTTTGTCAGTGTTCAGAAATGTTTTCTGCAGAAAGGAAATGTATTTAGCACACTGAATCAATTTTTTTCCACCAATTTTATTCTATGTGATGTATTTTAGTTCCTTTCTTGCATCAGGCAAACTGGTCGTATGGTTGCATTATTCAGTTTGCATGTGTAATACCTTACAGTGCCCATATACAAACGCTCTCCATAGTTTCTGTCATTCCTAAGGCCTCAAGTTGTCTGTGTTATTCTTGCCCTGAACTATTCTTGCCCTGTCTATTTGCTCCCATTAAAACCACAGGGTGTTTAATGAAATTAGTTTCTATCATCTCAACTGGTTTCAAAATATCCACACTGTTATTTCTCTTTTCCTGCTCCAGTATCTAGTTATAAAGAATGCAACAAATGCTGGATAGTCTCAAGTTCAACTTTCCAACTTAAGTTCTTGACTAATGAGGCCATAGAGCTGCATAATGTTGCTAATTTCCTTTCAAGTGGCAATAAATGATAAAAAAAGCACGTTGACAGCAAATGGGTAGGTGAGAGTGTAAGAGGCAGGTGTGAAATTTTAGCTGATGGGAAAAGATAGGAAGGATACAGTTGGAGCAAGGAGACACGTAGAATAAAGGAAAGATTATCCAGTTAGAAGAGTAGAAATATGCTCTGAATGGAATTACTTCAGCTAAATGTAGGCAACTGGAGGTTAGACATCTGTTTTAATTCAGCCTAATGCTCCATGGCTCCCTTTTGGTCAATGGGAAGACTGAGTCACCTGCAGATTGCAGGGTTACTGCCTTGGAGATGCTTGTTTCCTTGCAGAGAGGTGAAAAGAGCTTTGGGCAATGAACTTGTCCCCAGCTTGACTGTGTAAAGGCTCTTGCTTTTAGATCTACCCTTTTTATTTGGCTGGTTCCTCTTAGCAATTATTCCCCAGTACTTGACTGCAGTCTGTTCCCTCTGCTCTGTTGAGATCTTATCTTTCTTGCTGCAGAAGGTGTAGCTTTGACATGAGCTATGTCACTACATGATAACATTGCTGTTTAGCACATTAATAAATAGAAAATTCCTGGAGTCTAGGTCTGTTTCCTACTTGTAACAATGCATTCATTAGACAGGCTTGTCACAGCATGTCTTCTCCTCTTCAGTCATGTCAGGTAAGATTGTATTTTGGAATTACTCAAAAGTCTCCTTAGATAATAGTCAGGTTGTGTCCAGTTTTCTAAACAGAAAGGGGAAGTATGCAAGGTCACGGGTACAATTCTGTTTTGTACAATCGGTGTCTTTTTATTAAAAGAAAAAAAAAATTGAATTTCCTAGACTTTTCCTGATGGTACCACTTGTTGTATTCTGTCAGGCCCTGTGAAGATAAGAGCTGACTGATTGCTCCTCCCTTACCCTTCCTTCTTGCATAAAGACATACTTATAATCTGCAAAAAGGCATACTTACAATCTACAAAAAGATTTCAAGAGCTCTGAATATGAGGCTGTAAATTAATCTTAAACAGCACAACTTGGAATCCCTAAGGTGTGTTGCTCAGAAAGCTCCATCATGTAATCTTACCAGGTCTTAGAGAAGTCTTCCACTTTGGAGAAAGGCTCTGAAATTTCAGAGAATGCTGTATTTCAGGTACACTTGGAAGGATTTACAGAACTCCAGAGATCCCAGTTCTTCCAGCATTCATTACATTAACTGAGCATCTCTCAGAATACCAAGCCATAGAGACCAGGTATCTCCAAAGACTCTAAACTCAGCTTTCATGGTGAAATTGCCCTTGAGTTATGAAGAGAGGCAATCAGCCTTAGCCTTTTTGTACCTTCAAATATTTGCCCTCAATAGGGAATATCTGGGAAGCTCTACTGTGCATGCCTGGATTCTTTGCCTGTCACTAACACAGTGTCCATCAGTCAGGCTAGATTCAAGTTCTTTGGAGTTCCATCAGGTCTCATTAACTGGTGTTTGCACCTACTTTGCTTGTCAAGAGAGGCTAAACAATCACACCTACAATACAGACAACAAAAATGTAGAATTGCCAGTTCTCCATTATTGTTTGCTTGAGAAAAACAAGGTCTGAATCAGGGTGAATGTAAGAGTTGCCTTGAGCAAAGAAAAAAAATAAAAAACACCACCATTATGATGTCAAAATATGCTTGGTACTTCAGGCTGCCAAATGACTTAGGCATTATTGGTAGTTTGGATTAGTTGTTTTTCTAATTCAAAATGATCAAATTTACAATAGCTGTATACTTTCTTCCACTATTCTATAATGGGTCAGCACTTCTTCGTTAACCTCAACTTTAAAATTATATTTTATTTTCTGAAGCCTAGGAAGTGCTTGGAAGAACACCCTGGCTTTTCAGCAAAGCAGATCAAATGCAGCAGCATTAGTCAGCATTTCTTTTTCAGTCTGCACATAATTCTATTACATTTTAGGTAGTGCTATTAAAGCACATGATGCTGAGCAAGAGCCTTGTTGCATTTGTATCAGTTCATGTCTGGCTCATTGTGAATCATGGAGTATCTCAGCAGAAGACATAAATGAACCTACAGCCTCTCACTTAAGCATTCATTAATCAACCCATCCTATTTCTGCTCTGGTTTTAGAGTATTTTTTGAAGGGAATTCTTAATTGTGATGAATTACAAAAGACTTTATTTAATCCTATGAATAAGTATTGATTTCCATAAATCCTTTTTATTCAGGGATTTTCTATCAATGTGACTGTCTGCTCTTTTTGCCATAGCTCTCTTCCCATGATCCTGAGGCTACATCTGTATTATTAGATAAAAATAATCAAGGCATGGTTCTCAAACTCTAGGTTTTAGAGGCCATATCCATATTACACAGCCTTTGCCTCCAGGTCTCTTCTGAGCCTGGAGCTGCTCAGGCTCCTGCAGCACAGTGGTGACTTATATGGGCTCTTCTGCAGCTGGAGCAGGGAGTGTCTGAAATGGGAAGGGTATATGCAGTCCACAGAACAGCTGCTTTTTATGACCTGGTTATGCTTAATATGTATGCCTATAAGGTAGTGGAAGAGCAAGCAGGAGTATGTGCAAGAACAT
Organism: Heliangelus exortis; assembly: GCF_036169615.1. Taxonomy (NCBI): domain Eukaryota; kingdom Metazoa; phylum Chordata; class Aves; order Apodiformes; family Trochilidae; genus Heliangelus; species Heliangelus exortis. The sequence goes on along the minus strand of NC_092422.1, from coordinate 24,724,948 downwards.
GGACAGTGTTCAGGGTTGGAGGGGACTGTGGAGGGAAGGGAGAGCCAGACCTACTGCCCTCATGTTCATATTGTTTATGTGGAGGGAAGGGAGAGCCAGACCTACTGCCCTCATGTTCATATTGTTTATCTGAAGAGACCAGGTATTTGAAGAATAAGTGTTTAAGTCATTTCTCAACCTGAAAGGGGAGGGCAATGAGCCTGCTTAGTAGTCCTGTGCATTCTCTTTGTGGTGGCACTTGGGCAGCAGGGTCACTGTTAGTGGGTACTGACCCCTGCCATGCAGTAACTTTCAGCTGTTTTCTCACTGTGATGAATCAAAATTGGTTGTGGCATGAAAATAATCGTTAGCTTCTTAACCCTGCTGGATGTTGCATATTTGTTATATCTGACAACCTCGAGGTAGAGCTGCAGTCATCTGTTGTAGACACTAAAATGGACAAATTCCACTGTGAGAGATTAAAAGCTCCATTGGTGTTGCTGTCAAAACAAGAAAAAATCTCTAGATGATAACGTGAAATATGCATCTAACTGTTCCATGTTGTTTTATCATAACATATATTATACAATCATGTGGAATATCTCCTTCAGTGAAGTTTTAATGTTTACATCATTAAAGAATCTCCACACAATCCTCTCTGAAGATATTAAACCAAGTTTAATTTCCCATTGAGATCAAATATTTCTCTATCATTTGTTGTCCAGTGCAATGGGTGCTCTGCACACCTGAAAACATTTTCCATTCCTTCATGTCCAAAGGAAGGAATCAACAAAGATATTCTGCTGGAAATACTACTCTTCCCTGTGGGAAAGGGACAATTTAGTGCAGCATTGACAATGACAATAGAAATTCTCTTACTTAGTGTATTGATTCCATACTTAGGATTAACTTAGTGAAACAAATTACTGTGTTGGATTGACTCCTGCAGTCATAAATTTTCTGATTTTAATTACATTGCAGCAGATACCACGAACAGAGTTGGCAGTGGTGACAGGTTTTAAGACCCTTTTAATATTTGATTAGGATATGATGGTGAAAGAAATTGAAGGAAGCCAGAGAAATTTCCCCGTATAACCAAATTATTTTTGTTTATTTGTTTTGCCTGACAAATTAATTCCAGAAACATTAATGGGAAAATCAAATTTCACCTAAATATGTGATTTAGAGCACTTATCCACTTTTCCTTACAAGTAAGAAGAATCAATCCAGTGGGAGATAAGTGTCTAGAACAATCACAGCCTTTTTATTTAATATTCATGCTTAGTTAATTATGTTCTATTTACAGGTTTTATCTGGGGTGAAATTAAACAGATGTGGGATGGTGGACTGCAGGACTACATTCATGACTGGTGGAACCTCATGGATTTTGTAATGAACTCCTTGTACTTAGCAACAATCTCTTTGAAAATTGTTGCATTTTCAAAGGTAAACTTCTTTTAAAAATTCAGAAAAATATTTAAAATAAATTAGGTTTCTTCTCTTATGTATTTGGACGTTCTCAGGCTTAGCAATGCAAGAGATGTGTGATATGCTGTTTTATGCTGTCTGCCAGCTAGAGCTGGATAAGAGCAAACAAAATGTTGTGGTTTATATTTTTTTCTTCTTGGCCCAGAAGTCTTCTGGTATTTGCTCCTGAACAATCATCCTGTCATTTTTTTTATGAAAAGGAGAAATTACTGGTAATATTTAATAATGTTTGCAAAAATTACATTCAGGTAGTCTTTGCCTGTTTTCTGCAAGAAATTACTGACCTTCAGACAATTTTCTGCACTTCCAAATGGAACTATGAGAAATAATATTTACTCAAAATTAAGGAAAAAAATTAAACCTAAAGATCAAGATTTAAATTTTGCTTTGAAAATTTAAGGGCAACATGAAAAAGTAACGCTGAAGGGGATAAAATGCTCACTTCAGACTAAATATATTGATTTTTTATTGTTTTCATAGATTTTTTATGAATAGTTTTATAGTCTCACTTTTTGAAGTATCTTCCAGCAAACCAGCTCTTCTTTCCAAAGCCCTGGAAGATGTCACATTTTGTATGTGTTCAACATGAATACATACTAGGAGAGAAATTCCTCATAAAATTAAATATTTTCATTTAAAAAAACAAAAGGTCTGAAACACAAGAAAACCACATCTGAATGGAAATGAAAGCATTTCTTAGCATCTGCCCTGAAACTTACCACATCCAGGTAAAAGTAAGAAGCCCATTTTTACTGGCCACTGTGCTCACTGTTGTATTTAATTTTTTTTTTTTTTCAAGTTCCCTACTGGGAGATACCATGTATGCATGGAAGGTGATTTTCTCCTCTGTCAATCTCCTTTCCTCTGGGAAAAGGAGGGAGCCATCAAGTAGCTGGGTAGAGCTTCCTGTCCTCATACAGCAGCTCGTCATGCTGCAGCCCTGCCAGAAGCACGGAGGAACACAGGAATCTCTAATTTTTATCCTCTTTTCTCTTCACATATCTGCTGATCAGTGGTAGGGATGCACAGAGTGACCCACCAGCCTCCTCCTGTGACAAAAGGTTTCTGACATGCCTTGTCTCTGGCTGCAAACTTTTGGAAGCCTTTTCACACAAAGAAGTTTGTAGCTGTTTCCTAAAAAAAGGAAGGTGCTCAAAAGTGTGAGGAGAGCTGTCACTTAAAGCTGGTGAAATGGCTTTTGGACACAAGGATGCCTGATCATAAAGTGACTGGAAAAGAAATAGTTATTTAACTCTTCACATATCAAAGTGAGCAGTTCATTGAAAATGCATTTCCAAAGCATTGGATATGACTAATTATTACCTTTAGAATAATATTAATTAGAAGATGTTATAATCTTTTCATCTCCCAGACAGCTTCTACTTACTGTAATCAGACACCAAGGTGACAGTGTCTGGGAAAATATGCAACCATTACTCTCCAAATTAGTGGCTGCATGCCACTCATAATCAGCACAGTGCATAAAGCACTGTATTTGGTTCTGCATCTTTTTTTTTACCATGTACAATTTTGTACTCAAACACCTTTTGTTCCTTGAAAGCCCATCAGCTGTGGTAGGGAACTGAACCACAAGACAATGTAATGAACTGAGAAATGCAAGTGGAACTTTATATCCAGCCACACAGCCTTCAAATAGCTACAACAGTTCCCCTCCTCTATACTAGATGAGTTTGAGAGGGTGCCAAGTGTAACCAGTGAGTTTTGATATAAAACATTTATTCTCATTTCTTAAACCTTACACAAGTTTTTTTCTAAAATACAGGTTTAACCAAATCTATAACCCAGCTTTCTTAGATGCATGAATCAGCTCAAGCACCCCCTAAAACATATTAACCATCTCTCTTAAATAAAATTATGAGTGCCTTCAGTACTCTCCCATGTGATAGATGTTCCCAGAGAAAACCATGGTGTTTATTACTCATTTTTTAGGGTCTCTGAGTGACACAAGGGTTAAGCAGATAGGTATTATTATTTCCAGCATCTTGTGGGATAGTGTGAAATACACCAAAGATTGTGTATGAGAGGATAAGAGAACTGCTAAGGTAATTTAGAATTACCTGTTTCACTGTCAGTATACAAATAAAATGAGTACTTATAATATTTTTCAAAAGATCATGCTTTAAGTCTCTGTACATCAACATTTCAGGTCTTTTTAAAATACACAGTACATCCACTGAAAATGCTCTCTCCTCTATAAATAATGTGACTATAAATAGTGCATTGTCACATGTTTTATAGATGATTGATTTTAAGCAACTCATGCTTTGATGGAGTGCTTGAAGAGAAATGGTTCTTTTTAGTTTTTTGAAAGATAATTTATTTTGTACTGATGTGTAAATGTAGGTACAATGTCAAGTTATGTTCAACCCCTGCTTGGTTTATCCTAAATATTTGTTAAATCTCAGCTCTGGACCTGGTGCACCTTGTTTTCCACTCTACTAGAGACTGCATGCAAATTCATGTTGGTGATTATATGTCTCAGCCACTGAAACGAAAAGCTAATAGGGGAACGGGTTCCTATTCAAGGCAAGAACTCTGGAAAGTAACTGAAATTACATCATTTGTCTCAATATGTCCTGGCCTGATGGTCACTGTATCAGACCTACTCTGTTTAGTAGTAAATAAGATGTCATCTCTCCTCTGTCACCAGTTCTGCAGAAGCCAACATTTTTTTCATATATTTTTATATTGTAATTTAGTTTTGATTGATGTTTCACCAGATTTACAGATCAAATGTCCATTTACATAGGAGTATTAACCCTCCTTGACCCTGAATAATTATAGACTTGATTCCTCAAGGAAATCACTGTTTTAAAGCTCTTTTCTCAGCCACTCCACTTCCATTCCTACTGCTGCTCTGAAATTCAGCATAATGAATGCATAGATTGGAACATGTATTTTAAAGTAGGAGAAGTTTGCGTTCACATATGACCTTTGAGAAAAGGATTTAAAGTTCTTTTCCTGAATTAGATACTATTTAACCTTTGTTTTTTCTATCAGAATTAAGGGGGTCACATCTGACCAGGATCCAGTAGCCCATTAAACATTCAGCTAGCCTAACCTGTATCTTATTTGATCTCTCTTGGTGATTTCATAAGATCATGATAAGTTCATGATTTTTGTCCACATGGGAGAACAGTGATCCCTCTGAGTTTTTCTCACAAATGGTTCTTATTTTAGATTTTATTTTGCATTACTTTGAGTAAGGATCAAGAATTATTATCTTGTATTCTCTGGATTGCAGAGTCATCATAATTTTGCCTTGAAACTCAACTGTTTGTATGCTGCTCAATTTCTTTTCCGTTCTTAAAATTCTGTTGATGTGCCATGTACATTTCATCCAACTGATGAGCTAATTGCATGTATTATTTAATCATGTCAAATGAAGGTTGACTATAGTACCTGTCAAAAAGGCTATGTTTGAATTTTTAAGGAGATACAGAAGTTCAGCAGGGTCACAAAATAGGAACAGAAAGACTGCAAAGTATCGACATCATAATGTGCAATAAACTCAGCCTTGCTATATTTGCTCTTACCATTTTCCATCTCATAAAACAGTGATGATGTCTTTATTTTATATATAACAGAAGAAAAAAGCATGAGTGAGAGCAAATACTTGAGCCCTTAATGTTTTGGTTTGTTTGGTCCTAAGATACAAGTTTCATATTTCCTGTGTTTCTTGGTTTAATATGTTTAGTCCTTTTGCTCCTCTGCTTTTTTTTTTTTTAACACGTGTGGTTCTTCATTCTGCTGGTCTTCATTGATATTTCTAGGTTTCTTTTCAGTGTCCTTTATTAACTGGAATCAATGTGAGTTTGTTTTCAGAGACCTCTTATACTCATGATTTTCTTTATATTATTTCTTTCAGCTTAGTGTATTCAAAGATCATTTCCAAACTTAATTCTAGGGCCTTCACCTTTCTCACTATTTTTCAGATAATTATTTCCAGTCTTCTCAAAATTAAAATAACAGCCCTCTTTCTGCTTACAACCATGAAACCTTTTGCACTGTATCTACATGGTCAGGAATCATTTGAGCTCAAGAAAGGCTGTAAGTAAGGAGTAAGTGAAGCTGAAATAACACAGTTGTGCCATTTATTTCCCTTTTACAAATAAGAGGTCATTAGATTTTCTCTTATTTGGATAAGTCAGTAAAACCCAGCATCTGCACTGTTCAGCACCTAATTTTTGCTTGCACTGACAGTTGTTCCTAGTCATTTATTAGATGTAAGTTTGCACCTACCAGGATTGTAGGGTGCCATCAGAATTCACAATAACACACTGTATAATATTATTCAAAGAAAAAAATTATAGAAAACATGCTGAGGAGTTCTGCCCTCTCTTTTCTCAATAAATATTGCTAATTTTTTTTCATTTTCTTCTGGCTTTTATATCTTTTATATCTTAGCTGGTGTCTTTGATAACTCAGCTGTGTTTTCTGCTGCCTGTTACTTCATCACCAACCTTGCATCAATCAGAATTGGACTGAAGGGCAATTTCAAATGAGGCAGGATAGCATCTCTCTTGGAGCTGCTATGTCAAATGCAGTGAGACTTGTTTTTACAGCACAATCATTAGGGGAAAGGATAAACTAACAAAGGCTGTACTGAGCTTTGACTCCAGCAGGTCTGGATTTAATTCCTGACTTTTTAAAGAACAAATATCACTGGTGGTTGAGCTATAAGGCTGAGTAATTCATTACTCTTTAATGGGCTACCATTCTCCAATTTTCCAATTCTCATCCCCAAAACCACAAGAAATGCTATTGCTGCTACTAAGTAAATAAAACTGTGCCAGGGATTGCTGTCAGGAACTGGAACCATCTCACTTGTGCAACCAGTTGGCTAGAGAAAGCCCAGCATGGTGAAAGCTTGTACAAACTGGCACAGTCCAAACTAGTCCCCAGTTCCTATCCATGATTTAAATCACAGAATCACAGAATCATACAATGATTTAGGTTGAAAGGGGCCTTTAAATGTTCAACCCTCTCTGCAATGAGCAGGGACATCTTCAACTCAATCAGGTTGCTCAAAGCCCCAAAAGACCTGATCTTAAGTGTTTCCAGGAATAGGGCACCTACCACCTCTTTGGGCAACCTGTTCCTGTGTTTCACCACTCTCATTGTAAAATAATTCATTCCTTATATCTAGTCTGAAAATATTGTCTCTACATTAAAAACCATTGCCCCTTGTCCTATTGCAAAAGGTCTTGCTAGAAAGTTTGTCCCTGTTTTTCCTATAAGTTCCTTTCAAGTCCTAAAAGGCTACAACAAGATGTCCCTGGAGCGTTCTTGTCTCCAAGCTGAACAACTCCAACTCTCCTAGTTCTTGTTAACAGGAGAGGAGCTCAAGTACTCTGGTCATTTTTCTGTTTCTCTCTACATTCTCTCTCTGTAATTGCTGTAGTGAGGACTCAAGAGCTCAACACAGTACTCTAGGTGGAGTCCCAGCAGAATAGAGTGGATGGCCAGAATTACTTCCCTCAACCTGCATTTGTCATTACTCAGACCCTCAAAGTTCATATGTACCCACTTCTCAAGCTTGTTCAGGTTCCTCTGGATGGCAGCCTGTCCCTCAGGTGTGTCAACCACACCACTCAGCTTGGGGTTGTCTGCAAACTTGCTGAGGGTGCACCCAATCCCTCTGTCTATGCCACTGATCAGTGTATTAAGTACTGCAGTCATCCAGCAACTCTTTATCCATTGAACGGTCCATCCATCAAATCTGTATCTCTCCAGTTTAGAGAGAAGGATGTTGTGGGGGACAGTACCAAAGAGCTTACAGAAGTCCAGCTAGATGACATCAGTGCTTTTTGTCCACTGATGTAGCTGCCTCATCATAGAATGGCACTAGGTTGGTCAGGCAAGATTTGCCCTTGCTGAAGCCATGGTGTCTGTCCCAAATCATCTCCCTGTTTTCCATGTTCCTTAAGCACAGCTTCCTGGCAGATCTGTTCCATGATCTTCCCAGGCACTAGGGTGAGGCTCAGTCAGTACTTCCTAAGATAGCCTGTTCTACCATTTTAAGAAATGGATGCAATGTTTCCCTTTTTTTATAGTCACCATGGATGTTACCTGACTGACATGACTTTTCTAATATCATTGAGAGTGGCTTGGAATCTGTATCAGTCAGTTCCTTCAGGACTCTGGGATTAATCTTGCTGAATCCCACAGGTCTGCATATGTTCAGGTGACCTTGAGATCAGTCACCTTCTTTGGAGAGTGAGTGTCATGTGGAAATGTTGTGATGTCTGACTGCCTGGTTTCATCTGGCCCCAGTGACACAGAAGAGTCCCTTTCCTTACTACCTGAGGGCATTTTCAGCATCTCTGAAGGATGCATCTGGGTGGTCTGAAGTAGGTAAATACAAACCCCACCACAATCCTTTGAAATCCACCTCACAATATATTATCCCATGGTTTTAGAATTCTTCATAGCATAGATTCTGGCCTCTGATATGTTCGGTAAAACAGATTAATGAAACCCAATAAATAATAATGAGTCTGCCACAGTAGTTAAGCCTCAGTGCAAAGTAACATCATTCATTTTCAGTGAAGAGTCTCAGTTGCAGGGATCAGACTCTTTGATAATGGGACACACAGGCAGTTTGCCATGGCTCGTTAGTAAACAGCTTTTTCATCATTGGTTTGGTGTTAGTGATTAAGCAAAATACTTGTGCCTTGATTAAATGTTTTCCTCCAACTTGCCAAAGTTCTTGCTGGTTTCTATCTATCATTGTCATATATGTACCATTCTGCAAAAAAACCTAATGTACCTGATTTTACAGCTGAAAATTTCTATAATTTGAAAATTGAGGTGTTCAAAAGCCATTCCTTTTACTCTCAGTCAGAACTATTAGACTTGGTCAAGTCTAATACCGTCAAGGTTATAACCAAATGCAAAAGCCCTTTTAAAGGAACAGACACGTTTGTTTATGCAGTAAACCAGGATTAATAACTTCCCTTCTGCTTGTTTTCAGTACAGTGGGTTAGTTCCACGGGAGAGCTGGGACATGTGGCATCCAACCCTGGTGGCTGAGGCCCTGTTTGCAATCGCGAACATCTTTAGCTCCCTACGCTTGATCTCATTATTCACTGCAAATTCTCACCTGGGACCTCTGCAGATATCTCTAGGAAGAATGTTGCTGGACATTTTGAAGTTTCTCTTCATATACTGCCTTGTGCTGCTGGCTTTTGCAAATGGATTGAACCAGCTGTACTTCTACTATGAGACAAATGAACCTGGCAACTGCAAAGGAATACGATGTGAAAAGCAGAATAATGCTTTTTCAACGTAAGTGGCTCATCTTTCTCTATCCTCTCCCTCTGCTCCACTATTTTAATCACTTAGATGTTGTTTATGGGAAAGAATCTGTCTGTTTTCTGTTGGTATTAAGGTGGTACCCTGACAGTCACATCTAAAGTTAGCTTGATTTAAAAAAAAAAAAAAAAATTACATCACTCTGTAGTAATGTTCATCCCATATCACAGCAAAGTCTGTACTATTCAAGTTATCTCAAAAGATAAAAAGATAAAAAGGATAAAAAGGAGGAGGGGGAGATGATACGACATTAGAACGTACAAATTTAGTATTAAGGCAAAAAAGGTCACTGGATCAGAGCTTGCTTATCCATGCAGCTGTCCCCCTGCATTTCTTCCATGTCTGCTCAGGGATATTAAGTAAATTTGATGTGCTAAAACATGATTCCTGGTAGATGTGGCAGGAAAAGTCATTCTGTCCAGGCTCCTAGTGACCCAGAGTCTATACAATCAAATACTGTATTCTAATTTCTGTTTTAAAAGTTTATTCTTTTTCCGTTTAGGAATCAATATTATTTCACTATGTTCTGTAGTTCATTTATCATATGAAATTGCTACCAAATTGATACTAATTCTCATCTTTCAACTTCGAGTCTGAATCGACTCCTACTATAAATACCTCTTCCCTTTTGCCTTCTATGAATACTGTCTCGGCTTTAAAGAAAAATATGTATTACCAATGGCTTCTTTCTCAAAGCAAATAATTTAACCAAATAACACCTTTATATCATCTTAATCAAGTGATTTTCTCAGGCACTACATATTTGTCTTGCAGATTGAGAACACCCCGTGCAGGTCTAAACTTTGATCTGAATAAAACAGTACAAGCAAATTTTTCAGAGCTGAAAATCAAGGGAAGTAATATTATTCACCTGGGAAACATTGAAAACTAGGAGTACTACTGCCAGAAGGCATCAAGGCAAATTGTCATGCCTTATGAGCCTTTTCTGCTACTGTGAGCAGGGGAACTGGTTGTTCAAATTGAACTGGTTGTTCAATTTGTGTTCGTAATTCGTGTGGATGTAAACCAGCCAAGAAACTCCAGATCAGCACTTTTCACTCATACACACTGTGCTGCAGTAGCAGAGAAGCAGAAACCTTTGGTTTCTGTAAATAAAAGCACACTGTCCTCTCAGGTGTCTCTGTAGGACAGCACTGCACTGTATCACAAAGTTGGGTTTCACAGATGATACCATGTGGAGGGAAGGTGGCTGAAGGGTTAATTTTTGCCCAGTTCTGGAAAGTAGATCCAGAGTGCAGGACAGCCCCGGGTGAGACAAGTCCCCAAAGTTCAGCAGCCTTTCTGCTCCAGGCATGGTGTGGACAGCACTGGTGGCCCACACATCCTGTCTGGGTAACCTGCTCCTGGTGTCAGGGTGAAGGAGCAGGAGAGAGGCCATGGGAAAAACACACTCCAATTAATCTCAAGATATGGGAACAGACAAGCAGAAAATTTTGCTCCATACATTTTAGAAGCAGCTGGGCTAACCAGGGCCCATGCTTATGACACTATAATTTAGCTGCATATTGTACTAAAGGGAAATTCTGTCAAACTCTCGAGTCACAGAGGATTTTTATGAAGTCATTTATTGTTATTTAGCTTTCTTGTTGCTGTTCCAAACTTCTGCAAAGCAAAAGATCTTCTACGGATAACAATGTCCTTCTAATTATGCAACTCATTTTATCTCAGTGGCTCTCAAAATAGTAAATGCATAAACTGACAACACCAAGTAGGTGTGTTTCAACATCTTGATGAAAACAATAATTTATTTACTTTTGGATCCTTCTTCTACCCTCTACTGTCAGCTGTCCAAAATAAGAACTCTAAAACTATATTTATCGCTCAGAACTTTCATCAAAATCAGCATTTTGCTCTCAGGTTTATTTATAGATTCAATATTGCATCATTGGAGGCTGATTAAGGCTTTCTGTTTCCCTAGAAGGTATTCCATATATGTTGCCTATATTGTGATAAGTATCATTCATCTCAACAAAGGGCTTTTTTGTATTTGGGGGGAAAAATCTGGAAAAAATAATTAAATCTGAACAATATGGAAAGTACATTTTTTTTTTGTTTGGAAAGTACTGTTATTACACAGCTGTTCCTCTTGGGTTTTTGTTTTTCAGACTATTTGAAACACTGCAGTCATTATTCTGGTCTATATTTGGACTCATCAATCTCTATGTGACCAATGTGAAAGCAAGGCATGAGTTTACTGAATTTGTTGGGGCCACCATGTTTGGTACCTACAATGTGATCTCTTTGGTTGTTCTACTCAACATGCTAATAGCCATGATGAATAATTCTTACCAACTTATTGCTGTAAGTGGTTCCTTATCTTTATCTGATTTATAATATAAACCTCTCAGTTCCTACATCCTGTTTTTCTGGCCATAATTTTTTTTACAGGCAGGAGACTGGGACAAATTTTCTGATTTGTTTTAATTCTTTTGCACTGTTCTGGAAGGACACAGAAACCATACCCCAGCTAGACTGGGCAGAAGGGAACTTCCCCACAACTCTAAATGGAGAAGAGGTGGTCCTGCTGCAGAAGCCAGCTCATATTCTATCACCATAGTTTTTTACATAATATTTAAAAGGCTTTAAAATCCTTTAAAAGGCTGTAATTTTTTGATTTTTATATAGCGTGAATAGGCATTTAATAGAAATTGGATGCCCATGTTTCATGGACAATTTTGGACTTCTTAGCAATTTAAACAAAAGGTCATGAGTTCTCATTTAGCAGTGTCATTTTTTCTCCTTTAATGAAAACCAGTTTTATCCTTTTCAGACCAGTTGGCTTATTTTTCATCTGTCTGTTAAGCAGACTGGTGAAAATAAACACTGATTCATCATATGATAATTCATGTATTATGCAGAAAGCAAACAAATAAAAGAAATCTTCACAGCCCCCAGATTTCAAAATGTGAGTTTTTTTGAATATGGAAATTTCAAGTTTTTCCACAAAAGAATTACTGACTACAGGTGTTTATATAATGCTAGTTGGCAAAGTCTGGCACATGAGATCATAACGCATTAGCGTTCATCAAAACTCAGGCTGCAGGTGGAATACTTTTCCTCCTACAACTTTTAAATTACTATTTTGATAACCAAATGTCTGGATAAATAATAAAGGCTAGGACTAGACTTGTAGTTTATGCTATTGGCTACTATATTTTTTTGTCCAAATTTATCAGTACTTTAAATTTCTTCATCTCCTAGATTTGGTAATCCTAGTTTCAATTTTTTCCTTTAATTTCCTTTAGTTTCAATCCTTTTTTCCTTTACTTTCTTTTTTTCTTTAGTTTCAATTCTTTTCCTTTTAGTTTCTTTTAGTTTCAATCCTTTAGTTTCATTTTTTTCAAATTTTTCAAAATTGTAAAATATTATGTAGAACAAAACAAAAAAACCCTCAAAAATAAACAAACAAACAAACAAACAAACAAACCTAACAAATACCCTACAACCTATTCCAAACATATAATTCTGAAGTAGGAGGAAAGAAAAGATAATTGAGGCAAGAGTTCTAAGTATCTTCGTGACTTTTTGGTTAACCTGTTTGTGAATTTCTGGATCTAGCAATTACTACCAGAGTACATGAGACTTACAGACTTCTTGAAGCTGTTACACAGCAGAGTAATTAGAGTGAACAGTGTGGAATAATGATGAGATGCTATTATAAAAAAAAAATCTCTTACAAAAATCCAACATTTTTCTGCCTGTAATTTTCCTTTGTTGTTTGAGGGAATTTAATTATTTAAAAGCCTGTAGCAAGAAAAGAAAAGTCAAGAGTGGATATATGCTGTACATATCGAACATCTCATTACTGAAGTAAACCACCTTAGCTTTGATTTTTGTTAAAGACTTTCCTGTCAAAAGAAAGTAATGGTATTTTAACCAGAAAATTAATTATTATTCCAGGGTTTCTCAAGTTTTTGTCTTTCAGAGTTTTGCAGAGGTTTGTTTCGCCTCCTTAATTACAGCATTATCTGTGCTGGTGCTGTGTTTCTCATGTGCAGGATCATGCAGACATTGAGTGGAAGTTTGCTCGAACAAAACTCTGGATGAGTTACTTTGAAGAAGGAGGAACTCTGCCCACTCCTTTTAATGTCATACCAAGCCCAAAGTCTCTGTGGTATCTGATCAAATGGTTATGGAGACACCTTTGTAAGAAAAAAATTAGAAGAAAACCTGAAAGCTTTGGAACAATAGGGGTAAGATCTGTATTTTATTCTTCCTGTAGTTCTCTTTCTCTTTGCTATATAGGAGTTTCTCAGCCTTATTGAGCATCCAAACTGTCAAACAATGTGCATCTGAGTTACAGAATAATCCTAGCAGACAATGCTTATTGTTTTGTTCATTTTTTACATTCATGTCAATCTACTTGACTGAAGAGAAAGCATCATCATACTGCTGTGCAAGGACAATATGAACCATGACTGTCTCTTGTCTACAGATAATGCAATGAAGATTAAAAGCAATACAAATCAAGTGTGTATACTCGTTTGTCAATCCCAGGGGTCTGGTTGATGATCTCTAGCTCAAGCATCACAGTTCAATTATATTGATAAATCACAAACCACAGACTCTTGTATCATGTATTCATCATGAACTACTCTCCATCTTTCTGACTCTCCATCTCTCCCTCTCTGTGAAATGACAAGTGTTTACCATAGAAGCATTCATACCAGAAGCTGTTCCCTCTAAGTAAAACATTTTGAAAGGTAACAGCATTTACTTGGAATTGATTAGTTAGTAAAATTATTTCAAAATCGTATCGGTACCCTATTTTAATACTTCTGATAAGCAGTGAAATTTTTAGAAAAGAAAAAAGTAGAAGACATGCAAGGGGAGCAAGAATAGTCTTGCACATGGATTTATCAGATATCAGTGTAATATCTCAGTGTAATATCTCAGTGTAATATCTCAGATTTTCTCTGGTAGCTTCATTGGTAAAGCAGATTTGGATTTATCCCTCCTATCTTTATCCAGTTAAGATACCTAAGTCCCTAGCACAGTTTTTCTGTATTGTTAGAGGAAATATCCATGCAACAACCAAGCTCATCAACAACCAAGTTCCTAGTTATGTTTTCCGTATTCCCCAATGTAAGCAAGTACCTAAGTAAATAGACTTCATTCAGCCAATTCTAACATAAAGGAAACCACTATAAGTAAAAGGTGCATAATGGCACTTCCTCTATACCATCGGAATTTTGTAAAAATAAATGTTATCCAGTCTGTTAGGAACTCAAATAGAAAACCCTTGAGTGGGAGTAGGAGAGTGTGGTATGGGGAAGGGGAAAAAGAAAGGGTTATAGTCCTCCTACTGTTGATGCTGGTAACAAAACCTCCATTCAGTTCAAAAGACCCAGGGAATATGATGCAATTGTTTGCTGGACCATTTACTCTGTCAGCTTCATCTTATCTTTGTATAATTCCCACTGTCCTGAGAGGAAAGGATAAGGATAGGGTTTTCCTACATATTCTGTTGTCATATCTTGATATGTAGTTTGATTACCAGATATACTTGAAGTAACAAGTTCACAGGGATGAATAGATATATGATAAAGAGGTAAAGTGACATATTAAACTGATTCACAGTACCTACACTGATTTTGTCCTCTTCATGGAAAGCTTCTACTCAGGCTTACTGCAATTTCCTGATCTTCTTGGCCAGTACCTGAATTATGAAAAGAAAATATGCTTCATTTAGCTGTCATACTTATAGATAAGAAAGAAAAAGCCAGAAAAGGAAGCTTGTATGCATGAGGATGACATTGAAACAAACCAGTAACAGACTTCAAGAAAGAAAAAAAGATTAAAATTAATATTAGAAAAGCAATGAGGAGATCTAAATAGTGTTTCAGATAGATATGAAAATCAGACGTTTACTGAGAATGAACAATGAAGAAATTTAAGAGTGAAACACTCCTGTGTAACCTATCATAGGAAAGAAGTTAATGAAGAGACCAACTGGAAAAAAAAATATGTAAGGTTATGTTAGAAGAAGAAAATAAAAAGAGTGATGTGTTTGTATCAGGGGGAGAGTAGGGAATGCTGATAGACATTTGTTAAAAATTAGGTAGGGATGATTAGCTAGTGTATACTGATAAAGTGGCATTAAATTTAATGGAGTGATGCTAGTGTATAGCAGCTAGGGTTGATTAACACAATATCCCTGGTTGACTGGGACAGATCTAGAATACTTTTATAAATCCTAGCAAAACCTTCAGGATATAATTTTCTCTCAGACTTTCCATCCAGAATAAGAGTGGTTTTTTTTTTTCCCTTTGTTTCCCTCTCCATCTGCAGCTCTGGGAGTAAACTCATTTGTGACTCTGTGGAACAATAACAAGACATGGTGCTCTCAGCCCTTTGCTGAATGGCAGGGTGAAAAAGGGGGTCCAGAAAGATCTCTCCCTGGTACCTGCTGCTATATCCTTCTAAGGATTGATAAATACCAGCATCTAGAAATTAGCAGCTTGAGTTTTGCAAAACTGGTTCAGCAAAGGGTCAAAAGGGCAAGGAGTGTATCTATACACAGCTAGATGGGAGTTTTTCCAAATGGAATTTTTTTTTTTTTTTTCATTAATACACACCGATTTCAAATAAGTTGTTGTTAGGACAGACTTCTCAGCTTCAGGATGGAACTTTGTTTGAAGAGAGAAGGAGCAGGTGCTATGCAAAGCAAATAGCTTGGGCTATTTGCCCAGGGAACCTGGGTGTCCTTCTGTTCTCCAGGGGATATTTAATTATCTATCCCAAGTAGAACAGCTCTGACATGAGAGATTTCCATCTCAAAATCATTAAGACCCTGGTGAGGAAAGGAAAGGTGCTCTCTTGGGAAAAGTGAAGAGAAGGAGATAAACCGAGGTTCCCAAAGATTTGAATGTGAAACGCTAATTACTGAACTCTTTGGGAGTGGAGGACATAAGCGAGGGAAAGTTGTAGGATGCTTGTGGTTAATTTCTGTAGAGCAAGTTTTTTTAAAAAACTGTTTGATGAGAAAAAGTGGAAATTCTGAAGTCTGTAATACACTAGGGCCATATCCACTCCTAGTTTCCACTACTGAGTACACATTTAGCTGCAAGTATGGCTGAAACTGCTCTGAAGCAGGGAGAATTTTGAACATTTTCCAATTTCAAGGTCTGGTATTGCATCCTGTCTCTGACATGGGATAAGATGTGGGTATGCACTATGAACTTTGATGTCCACATTAGGAAATTCTATTCTTAGCCATCAGAGTGGAAGAACCACTATTGTCTCATTCAGACAGGTCTGCACGTAGCTTAGGTAGATGTAAACCAGATGCTGTTAGCAAGATTTTCCCCAAGAGGTTAAGCCACTGGAGACTGAAAGGGATAACCATGGTGATCTCAGAGTTTGCCCTGGGGGAAAGCACTGCCTTCTGGTTTTGAAAATTTATTCCCATCACCCAAGCTCAACATTGCATTTTCAGAACTTCTTCAATTGTCCCAAAGGGCCGAATCACAAATTGAATTTAGAATCTCTATGCCCTTACAACTGAAGGGTAGTTAAGTTTTCTTTGCCTTTTTGGGGGGGATCTAAGATGACAGCTCTGATTCCATCTCACTGAAATATCCCCTGTAATAACTCAGGCCTCAGAGCTAAAAGTTCATCCTTGTTGGGAACTACTTCTCTTGAGTCCTGCATTATGGTGTCTGATTCCTTCCCTATTACCAGTAGTAGGGAAGAAACATTACAGGCTCAGTTTCTTACACTGACTATATGGATGTATGGATGTTATGTTGTCTGTAAGGTGCAACTATTTCAAAATAGGTTGTTCTCAAACCTCTAAATGCTTTATTTCCTATTAGGGAAATATTAGAGTGTTTTCCAGTAGAAAAAGCATTAGTGTGCATCCAAAGCTGAGTCAGTGCTAGAGGATGATAGACAGAATGCAGCTGACTTGTTCAAGGATCAGACAGCATTTTTCAAGGATAAGGCATGATACTGCAAACCTTAATATAAAAAAAAAATCAGGAATCATGAGCTAGGAATGAATCAAGGATATATTAAATCTGTCACCAACAATCCACTGTAAAAAATATATATGTGTGTATATTTAAAAGTTCATTATATGCAGGTAAAACTCAAAAGAAAGGATTCAGTGCCAGGATAGTTTACAGCAGAGATGCTAGTGAAAGGATTTATGGGGCTCATATAAAGAAGAAAAATGTCAGTAGAAATTAATATGGCATAGTTGCTTGGGAGAATCATCTAGAGTGCTGCTTATAAAAAAAACTATCACGGGAAGGAATGGGGTCTGAGCAGAAGAAAAGTGCCTCTGAAGAGAGCTGATTAATATGCTCCTTGGATGTCAACTCTGGTTCTGCCATCCTTTGTTGTACTGAGGAATCTGAAATTAATTCATAGAGTCAAGGGAAGCTTTTTCAAGGGACAGGATTTTTCTCCAAAGCAAGACAGTGACGAGCCATGCTGATAGCAGCTTCTCCAGCCAAAGCTAAAGGAAGGCCAGGATGCTTACATGTTATTTACTAGTACTCCAGCTTTGTTATTAACCAGACAGAAATCTTTCAGATTTCAGCACCTTTTTGCTTTCTGTCATTTTGACATATCCCAGCTATGCAGCATTCTCTTTATTACACACATTATATCACAAAGTATCTTCTACACTTTAAATTTCAGTATAAGTGTGTGTTTATATGTATATATATTTATATCCTTATATAAATATATATATCACTTCTGTTCACTTTGTCAGCTCACCTTTGCAAAAGCCAGATTAGTAATGTAATTCTCTTGATTAGACTCAAGATTTCCTGACTGCCTTTGAGTGTCTCAAAGATGCTCCTTTGGGTCTTTTGAAATCCACTGCTATTTTGAAACAGAAGACATGCAGGAAAAGAAATCCCAATTTCACTGGAATAAATGGTACTATTTTCCTCAAATTGCATTCTACTTTATGTCTGATCAGTCAGCAAAATGTCTTTTACTCATAATTTTAAATGTTTCGGAGGAGAAAATTAAGAGGATTGTCAGGGACATCTTCAGGATTTTTCTCTGCTGCATATGGTATTTAGATAAACAATTACCTCTTTTCTACCTATCCACATTTTTGTGATATTTGCCCAGTCCTACATGATAATTATTCTCATTTGTCAGAGAAAATCTCCTTTTCCTTTCTCCTATGCTTTGTTCTTCAAGTGGAAAACACTTCAACTCCTAAATCCATGTGAGTATTTTGTGTTTTGTCTGTAATGTGTGTTGAAAGCTGAGCAAAGAAATAGCAGCTTCCACCTGAATGGAAATCACTATCTGGAGTGTTTGCTGTATAGCCAAGGACCACCTCTTGAGTAATCCTCTTTGTCAACACAGATGAGTTCTCACCTTTTTTATGGGATACTTCTATTCTAGATAGGGAATATATTCCATGACTTTACATTTTCCGGACCTTTATCACGAAGAAGTCTAAGGTCAAATAGACATTAAATTTGAAATCTTGCTTTATAAAACATATAATTTTGACAAAGCGCTTCAAAAGAAGTAATTTAACATTATCAGATTTTTCATTGCTAAAGAGATTTTCCTTCCAATATAAATTACTAGGAATGGCGTAAGCAGGAAGGCCAAAATCATTATCACTACAAGCAGAAGTGTTAAAGCTTCCTAGAGGATATTAGTGCTCTCTTTTGCAAGTTATAAAAGTATCCCACTCAAATAAATTATTTCATACAACATTGTTATCAGAAGTGCTTCTTTCCCTTTTGCTATTTTTAGTTAGAACTTTTATCCCTTTCTTAGCCATAGTTTTCAGCCCTTCTTTCTGCACTTAACACCATTTACTTGAAATAAATTTTGAACAACCACAAATTTAACTATGACCCTGTAGAGAAAAGCGGGCAGGCTGAGAACTAAATATGGACAATATGAGTGCTAATGCCATTTTATTTATAGTTAATTCTTTGGTTTTCAGCTGTGTTCAAGCAAAGATTCCTTCTGCTCTCAAAAGGAATCAAAAAGCCAGTATGAAGTAGAAACAATATGAAGATTTGAACAGGAGACAGAAAACTGATGGGTTTTTTTGTCTCTCTTTGAAAACACACTACTAAATGCATTCTCTTTCAGCCTCTCCGTGACATGGATTGAAAAGAATTGTTAAGTGCAGTAGAACTGTTATGGACATGTTCATATGTGAATAAATTTGTTTAGAACAACATCCCATATTGCATTTTTTGACTTTGCATTGAGTGGAAAAGCCACAATTACTGTTTCTGGGAGTTTCCAGATGGGTTGCAGAAAAAGGATAAAACTTATTTAACTATTTCTTATGAATACAGAATGAAACCTATGGCATTTATTTTGCATTTTTTGTAAGATGAAGCGGATCAGACAGCCACCGCAGAAAGCATTCAGTGACACAAGGGTCAGCTTTTGTTTTATTTATAGGGTTTATTAGCTTTACCTGAACTGAAATGCATTTCAATTACACCTTGAAGTATTTTTCCCCTTCCCTATGAGTCAGATCTATTGTTCTGAGCTGTTGGCCCCTGACTCCCCTAGTGCTCTCTCAGCAGGAATGAAATATCCCCATCGTGTGGTCAGATGCAAAAAAATCAGATTATTTTTTCTACAGCTAAAGATGGGTGCTGAGAGGGAATCGTCCTTTCCAGGGCTGCCTTACCCCCTCCAGCCCCAGGGGTGGGCAGGATCTCACAGCCCCCCCACCCTTATACACAAGGAATTTCCATCATCTCTTTGGAGGCAGATGCTGAAACATGATCTGGAAACGTACTGAAGAAAAGATGCGTAGGTATAAAGCCCTACCCCACAGTTCCTCTTCAGAGTGATTAGGAAATAATTATTTTCCCTTTTCTATTACTTTTGCCAAGCCCAACCATGTAGCAGTTGCATCCCTCAAATAAATTGAAAGCAAGAAATCAACTCTAAGGTGTATACTGATTCTGAACACAGTGAAATTGTAACTCATAAATTACCAATCTGTTTCAAGTAAAAGCATATAACAAATAACTTCTACTGTGCCTGCCTCATTATGCAACTGAGGTCAGTTTTAACAAGTCCCTTGGATGTCCTTTTATCCTCTTTTAAGATGCTGTGAGTGTTCTGTTTTGTAGAAAAGCCATAAGAGGTCATAAACCTTCTTTTCTCACCAGCAGCAGATATAAGAACCCAAGTTAAAATTGTTTCACCGGTCAAGGATAATTAAGGTAGAGCACAGGGAGTCATGACTCAGAATGCTATTGAGGGCAACATTAATTCAAGGGCTATGTAAATCAGGGCTTTTTTTCCCTATCATCCTCTGAATTATACTGCCCTTAGACATGGCAATACAACCTAATACAACACTTTTTGGAAGCCTGTAGCATGTTTTCATTGTACCACTCTTCTTTTTGCTCTTCCTCTTCACAGTTCCTACCCTCTTACCCGCCCTCCTTATCAACAATGCATTGCAGGCTGAGTTTCTTTCTTCCATACCCCTCTCTGTGACCAAGTGTTTTTAACAGGGAACAAAGCAGGAAATTTTCTCTTTAATGTGATTTTATAGTGTGGGTTTGGCTAGCTGTATGTTAAATGAGACACTAGGAGCCATAGCAAGTGTCTTGCTAACACCGTTTTTATGTCAAGCTTTTCTCAATTTAGTGAAATGTGCTTCACTCTGTAGAAACGAATGACATGATCACATTGTTTTCCTTTCCATCTCAGATCAGGGACTTCAGGGATCTGCAAGTAGAGACCAGGCTGCCACACCATCTCTGTGTCAATGCTGGAATAGCAGCACATTGATTAAAATGTAGAAAAAATGCTTTATCTTCCCAATGACAACATTCTCCCTTCTGTAAAGCTAATGACAGGCTTTGCTCAAACACTGCCATTTTTTTCAATCAACTTTAAACTATCTGTCTCAGCTTGCTAGATACCACATACTGCACAGACCTACTATTTTCCTATGTGGCAAGCATTTTACTACTAGACAGGTATTCATGGGTTTTATTCTTTTCTTTTTTTTCAGAGGCGTGCAGCTGACAATCTGAGAAGACATCATCAATACCAGGTACAGGTCCATGTTTATTTTGAGGGCAATTATTTTTCTATGCCTCCAAAAGCTCCTAGGGCAGGTAAAAAAGGAAGAATTTAATGAGAAAGCAGACAATAGCAACAAAAAAAAAAAACCAACAATCAACCAAACCATACAAAACAAAAAACCAAACTAATTTTGTCCTCAGAAAAAATCATATTATTTTTAGTGTTTGAATAACAGCATTTGAGAATTAGGGTTGTTGATTCTTAGAGTGCAAAAGTATATCTACTAGAGCAATAACATACTAACCAATATTGGTTAGTAAAATGAGTAGTTTTTAAGAAAGCAAACACAGTCTCACCTTCATACTGTGATTCATTAGGATCGTATGTGAAGGTCACTGACATCCTCCATCAGAACATGCTCTCCACCTATCTTACCCCTGTCCCATAATAATACCTCTGCCTTGATCCTGTGTAAGATATTCTTCTCCATTCTTCTGCTTCAGCTTCAGATTTTTTTGAGATTATTATAGCACTAAGAATAATTGTGAGACTTATTTCCAATTTTTTATATGTTAAAAGAGCTGCAGATTAATCAAGATGTGGGCTGCACACCTGTAGGTTTGTTAATTAATGGATTCTATGTGGGAAATCACTAGGTAAATAAGGACTTTCCCAACTTCAAAAAGAGACAGCTGTGGGAAGTACAACAGGGATCTATAAAATCATAGGGAGGGTGAACACAGAGCAGCTGTTTGCCATCTCTCCTCAAACTGACTATTAGACTCATTCTACACTCTATTAGTAAGGCTGTAGGCAGCACTTGGAGGAAGTGAATATTTTTCTGCAGCCCACACTTGTAAGACTGTATCTTGAACACTGTGTCCTGGTTTGGGCCCCCCACTGCAAGATGATGTTAACAAATTGGAAGAAATCCAGCAAAGGGCCATCAGGATGGTTAGAGAGCTGACATAAAAGCAGAAGCTCAGATTTCAGCCTGGAGCAGTTTAAGGGGGATCTAATTGCTGTCTTCAATAACATAGCAGGTAGTTAGAGAGAAGAAGGAGTCATATTTTTCTTGCAGGCACAGCAATAGAACAGGAGTCAATGGACAGAAGCTATAGGAAGGGAAACTTCCTGAGGAAAATCATCATGATACTAAGGGTTGCTCAGGGAGGCTGCATCATCTCCACCCCTGAAGATATTCAGCACTTCACTGGCTAGATCAGATGGCACCCAAGCATCACTTTAATATGAATAATTTTAGGATTCTTAGAAGTAGAAGGCAACAATGGAAACTACAATAGATCAGGTTAAAAGTAAACAAATCCCCATGTGGAATCTTGTTCCAGCTATACTGTGGGACTCACTGACAGAAGATTTGTGGATGCTGAAAACTTACATGAGTTCAAAACCACCTAGGAAAACCTGTCATGGCCCATTAAACCAAGAAGTATCATTTTTAATTCAGAAAGACTCTGAATATCACATCACAGGAGGCTTGGGAGAGTACACCTGGAAATATCATTACACAACTGCACTTGTGAGGCATCAGCAACTGCTCACTATCATGAGATGTACCTTTGGTGAAACCCAATGCAGCAATTTCCAGGATAATTAATACCACTGCTTTCTGTTGAAAAGCAGAACAAATTTTCAACCTTATTTAAGGTTTATACATTTTTTTGTCATGTCTTAAAGCACAAAGTCCAACCAGTTCCAGTGAGTGTAGATTTAGTAACTAATGCCGAAAAAGATAACACAATATTTTATATTTTCAGGAAGTTATGAGAAATCTGGTTAAAAGATATGTTGCAGCAATGATAAGAGATGCTAAAACTGAGGAAGGACTGACAGAAGAAAATTTTAAGGTATGTGATAATTTATATATTCATAGGTATTTCACTAAGATATCATAAGAATGTGAAGAATATTTCTCAAACTCCCCTCACAAATGAAAGTTATTCAGGTAGCATGTATCCTGCTTCCTTCACATGTGGGTGATCAGGCCCAGTCACCATGGGTTTAGGAAAAGCAGGTCCTGCATAACTAACCTCATCTCCTTCTAAGACAAGGTGACCTGCTTAGTGGTTTAGGGAAAGGTTGTGGATGTTGTCTACCTGGACTTTACTAAGGCCTTTGACACCATTTCCCACATCATTCTCCCTGAGAAACAGCCTGCTCATGACCCAGATGGTTCTGCTCTTTGCTGGGTAAAAATCTGCCTGAGTGATGAATGGAGTTAAATCCAGCTGGAGGCCAGTCACAAGTGACATTCCTCAGGGATCAGTGTTGGGATCCATTCTCTCTGATGTCTTTATCAACAATCTGGGTGAGGTGATAGAGTACATCCTCAGCAAGTTTATAAAAACCACCAAGTTGGGTGGGAGTGTTGATCTGCCTGAGGGTAGGAAGGCTCTGCAGAGGGATCTGGACAGGGTGAATGGATTGGGTTGAGGCCAGTTGTATGAGATTCAACAAGGCAAAGTGCTGGGTCTTGCACTTAGGTCACAACAACCCCATGGAATGTTACAGGGTTGGGGAAGAGTGGCTGAAAAACTACCCAGATGAAAAAAACCAGGAGTCTTGATCAACAGCCAGGTGAATATGAGCCAGCATTGTGCCCAGGTGGCCAAAAAGGCCAATGGCATCCTGGCCTGAAAGTTATGAGGTTCAACACGGCCAAGTGCCGGGTCCTGCACTTCAGGCACAACAACCCCATGGGGAGCTCCAGGCTGGGCACAGAGTGGCTGAGAGCAGCCAGACAGAAAGGGACCTGGGAGTCTGGATTGACAGGAAGCTGAACATGAGCCAGCAGTGTGCCCAGGTAGCCAAGAAGGCCAATGGCATCCTGGCCTGGATCAGGAACAGCGTGGCCAGCAGGAACAGGGAAGTGATTGTGTCTCTGTTCTCAGCTCTGGTGAAGCCACATCTCCAGTGCTGTGTTCAGTTATGGGCTCCTCACACATCAGGGTGCTGGAGCACGGCCAAAGAAGGGCAACAAAGCTGATGAAAGGTCTAGAGTGTTATGAGGAACAGCTAGGAAACTGGGATTGTTCAAAGTAGAAAAAAGGAGGCTGAGGGGATACTTTATCGTCCTCTACACCTACCTTAAAGAAAGTTGCTGTGAGGTTGGTAGTGGTCTCTTTTTCCAAGTAGCAAGTGATAGGACAAGTGGAAATGGTCTCAAATTGGGCAAGGGGAGGTTTAGATTTAGATATTCAGAAGAATTTCTTCACTGAAAGGGTTGCCAGGCGCTGGAACAGGCTGCCCAGGGAAGTGATGGAGTCACCAGCCCTGGAGGTTTTTAAAAGATGTGTAGATGTGGTACCTAGGAACATGGTGAAGTGGTGGACTTGGTGTAGTTAGGTTTATGCTGGACTAAATGATCTTAAAAGTTTTTTCCAACCAAATGATTCTATTATTATCTTTTAAATAAAATGAAGGGAAGTAGGGAGCTCCTGAAGGCAAGGTGCCTTCTCCTGAGACAAGCCTTTAAGATACAGAGGTTGCAAGGAACAGCTCTGTCTCAATTCCTAGCTGCCAAACATGCAGAAATGCATGAAGCCCAACCTTCGCTGCTGCTCTCAGGGAAGCAGGTACACGTGTGTATGCCTTGTGTGTCCCCATGTGTCTGGATGGAAGGCATGATGCTGACAGATGATCCAAATGTTGTTATGATGATGGTATAATACTGTCTACCAGACTGGCTGTAGGTCTTCAGGGTGCCCAGACTCCTTCCCCCACCTTTGTCGGTGATGTCCATGAGCAGTCTAGGCTAAAGCACATTTTCTTTGAAGTTTCTTTTTATAAAACTGTTCATCAATTTTCTGTCTGAGATAAAAAAGTGATTTGGCAGTCTGCAAAGCACCTTGAAGATGTCAGGTTTTATCCAGATGGTGAAGTATATTACTGACCTCTGGAATAAACCTTTTTTTTTTTTTTCCTTTTTTTTTCTTTTCTATTTTTATTACCAGCTGAAAAGTCAAATTAGTTTTTATACAATGATGTTTCATCTTTATTCCAAATTTGTAGGAGTTAAAACAAGATATTTCCAGCTTTCGTTTTGAAGTCTTGGGTTTATTAAAGGGAAGCAAGCCTTCTAATCTGCAGACTCCAAAGATGAACAAAGACACTGCCTCTCTGTCAGAAAATGAAGAAAATAGTGAGAGTGAAGGAAACACGAAAGCAAAGAAAAAGACCCTCAGCCTTTTTGACATAACAACGATGATTCACCCAAAATCAGCCACTATTGCCTCTGAAGCATATAATGTAGTCAACGGCTCAGCAATGATGGTGTCAGAGTCCACGAAGGAGAAACAAAAGCGTGTGAATTTTGTAACAGACATAAAAAATTTCGGGTTATTTCACAGACGATCAAAACCAAACTCTGCGGAGCAGAGTACCAATAAAATATACACCGTTTCTGAAGAAGTTTCCCGTCAACAGGCAGAAGAAAAATGTGAGAAAACTACTGAACTGGAAGAGGGAGAACAGACCATGAGCTGTGAATTGAACATCCAAAGCCCTGAGAAAAAATGCATCCCTGCTGGATCACAAAGCAACGGCAACTCTGTGGATTCACGGGATCAGGGAAGTGTTTGTTCTTCTGGAGTGGAGAAAATGGAGTTACAGAACTCAGAACCAGCCACACCACAGGGCCAGCTGGACAGAGAGTTGGACCTTAGCATTGACTATGATGGGAGACAGGAAACAATTGATCAGGGTGATTATGTGATAACAAGGTTGTGATGATTACAGAAGGAACAATTTATAAATATATGTATTTTGCATAGTGCTTGGGAGGGGGGGGCAATGTTTTAAGAATTATATTAGCAAATGCAGAATTACACTTTCTAGTACTCAAATATGGCACATGATCTTGTAACAGTAGTCAAGAGAAAGATAATATGGGAACCTTCTGTTTTGTAGCCTGCTTTAGCTTTCACAGTTTGTTTTACATTTTTTAATAAATGGAAGCATCTTGTATTCTTGTACTGTTGCAATAACCCACAGAAACTTTTTAGCTATCTTTTTCAATTACAACAAATGCAATTTCTCTCATATGATAGTTGACTCCTATGATAAATATTTTTCTATGCAAATAAAAAGTAGCTTAAGAGACTTGTAAGCCTTTATTTAACTTTATAGGTTCATCAAAGGGCACTGTAATAATCATAAGTGGCTCCTGTCAGCATAATTCATGTCAAGCTGTTAGAATAATTTATTTAAACTGATAGAAACTTGATTTCAAAACCTACAGAGAATCACAAGATAAGGTATATTCTTTTATTTATTGAAGGAATACGAAGACCTGTAAGTTATGAAAGACCAGTTTCTTTGATTATTTAATTACAGCTTCTCCCTCCCAGCAAGAGGATTATCATTGTCCTGATACCACTCTTTGAAATGCCTTTTCAGGATTTGAAGACTTGTAAAAAAATCTTTCTTACAGTAAAAGAAATATCTGTGGCTTGCTGAAAACTGATGATGGATTACTCCCTGGAAATCTGTAATCACAACAGCTACTGCTTCTTCAATCATTTATTTTTCCAACATGGACAACCTATGCACTTTAGTATTCAACTGCTTATTAGCTTTTGCCTTTACAATACACTCGTATTTGTGAAGAGAGAGATACTTCAGGAATAAACAAACATGCAATGGTCCCCTGAGTACTTGGAAAAATACAGCAGTTTGTTGAGAAGTTTCTAAGGTAAGCCTTAAGAAAGCTTTTGGACAGTTCTAGAGTTTGGGGGAACCTGACTGGAGGTTTTATAAAAGAATACTTATACATTTACGTGTATAAAGAAAACCTAATAGTATTTTTCATAACTGATGAGTGATTTATTGTCTTAGTCAAAAACAGTATTTTTAAAATTAAACAGTCTGTTTCTTTTTAAGCAGTGACTGGTGTCCTACATTATTAAAAATGTAATTTTACAACTGACTTAAGAATGATCACCCTTGAACTCTCAGCACCATCCTTCTCCCTTGGAAACACAGGAATATTCCACATCAATGTGGTCATTTCATCCTTAACTTCCCTAGTCCTGTCATAATAGGTGTTGTCATTCATATTAGCCTGTCCTGAGGAACCTTCAGATGCATGGAGTACATTTACATTCCAGATGGAATAGAGCACATGTAATTCCCACCTTGTAGCACATGACCTAAAGCCCTGCCATTCTGGATCAAACCGATTCTGGTACTGAATTGAGTTTTGAAAATCAAGACAAAGCTCTCTCTGTACTTCTAGGTGAGTTTTCTAGCTTTACACATAAGCTACTCTGTCTGAGCTGATGTACTGAAAGCTGTCTTCCTGAGTATCTATCTGTGCCATGGCTCCTAGGAGTGAATTAGTGAACCAAAATGGAAAATATGGGCAGTAATTGACAAATAATGTGTGTAGCTTTGCAATAATGCACTCAAAACACGTTTAAATGCTAAGATATGGTTGATTTCCATCTTGGCATCATTACTTCTCTGTGGACACCTATCCTTCACATCTCTTTCCTTGTTCAACTTTAGATTGTGAGCTCCTTGGGGCAGGGCCTGTAGCTTTTCTGTTCAGAAATCACCCAAATTATTACAAGTATAACAAAAAATAAATAATAATAATAATGGTGGAATACCTTCCTATCATTTTTACTAGGTCAACTCTTTTAGAGACTTCTCTTTGCTGTTGTAGCATTTGTGATAAGAATCACATAAAGCCAATGTGTCACATGTTGTCACAAAGCTCTCTGTATCTCAGTTAATAGTCCTTCTCTACCACTGGTTTCACTTTTTCATTCTTCATTAGGATTTGTAACACCTTGGAGTGTTAAGCTTAATACCCTTCCACTATGAAAACAACCAGTTCATGCTCCAAAGAGTTTTCAGTGCATTCCAGCCAAGTCTTTTCATTCCAGACAAAATGTGCCTGAGCAGAGTATTTATAATGCAACCAGCACCATTATCAGAACAACTTAACTGCCACAGGTTTGAGAGCTCTGCATATAGTTCTGTCACCATAGGAGACTTTTTCACCTGTTCCTGAGGTTCCCAACAGGGCAAAGCCACAGGACAGGTAACAGCATCAGCTGTGCTGTTACACCATGACCCCACTGTGCTGAGAATTGGTCTAAATTTTGGAGCAGATGCAAGGCAGAACAGCAAAGACACCAGAGACAGGCAAGATGCTTAGCCATAGGACTATGAGATTGTATGGAATAGCAATAGGTGGTCAGTATTTTGTTGTCTTTTTTCTTTCTTTTACAACCAAATATTGAAATGAAGATCTATGAAATAAACCATACTTCAAAGCAAAATTTGCTCTTTTACTATGTGATTCTTAGGAATGGAAGACTGACACCAATAAAGGCCTGGTTCCATTCGATTTCTATTTAATGGCAGATAAGCTCCTTATTCTATGAAAACAGATAAGGACCATAAATATGTCTAAGTTTCAAATAGTGGTGGACTTCTATTACTTTGCAGATAATTAAAAATAAAAAAAATCCCTTCTCATTGGCTGCCTTCAAGAGGACATCTGTGCCAAAAAAGATTTAGAGGTGCACAGAGCAAGGTTTGTAATGCCACAGCAGAGGCATTATTAATCTCTGCAAAGCTGAGTATACTTTCTCCTCAAGAGAAATAAAGGTTTAAATCTAACCATCTCCTTCTTCAGCCTTCATTAGCATCAATAGAAGAGGAACACAAAAAACAGTATCTAAACCTGTATAAAGGACAGTCTTTTGAAGCATGAAATCATGAAATGTCTCAAGGAGTTAGAAAATTGTCCAAATACAAAGCGGTTTAATCCCAATGTTAGGTTATTCTGAATGTTCAGAAAACATTTTGCAAGTTTATACTTTATTAAAATTTCATTTGAGTAAGGACAAAACCCATCTGTCCTTTCAATTTTCCTCATCTCCTGGAGAAACAGAGAGTGCAGACAGTACAGCAAGATTCTTCTACCCTAGCAGAGCTGGGTAGGAGCCATCTTGAATTCTTGCAACCCAAGAGCAGCAGGTCAGACCCAAAATGGACTGGATAGACTGGGCAGTGGGTGTCTTCTTCATCAAAGTGGGTTTGACTTCCACTTTCCCCAGGCCACACACTGAATCACAGTCAGAGGTCAGTGATGCAAGATCTGCATCCTATGCTGTACCTTCAAAACAAAACTGCAAAAGCTGTTTCTGACTCTGTTTGCTTTGCTGGCCCTCAAGGGTGCTGCAGAGGTAAGAGCCGTGCATGGGAGTGCTCAGACTGTGGGGCCCAGTGATCCAGGATTTTGCCCTGGCACTCCCTCTAGCTGGTACCACATCAGCAGACAGAAATCCAGGGAAGCCATGGCTCTGCAGCTGGTTTTAACCTTGTGTTCTTTGTCCAGTTTTGGCAGGTGTGGGCCAAACATCTCACACATACTTTTTGTATAAGGCACTTGGAATACAGCACTACAGTGAGTAAGGTCTTCAATAGAATGTTTGAAACAATAATGCCTTTCTCAACAACAGCCTTGGACTAGACTTTCAGAGGGAAAATCTTTGCGTATCTTCCTCACAGGAACTAAATGTAGACAAAAAGATGCAAATTGTTGTATGTTCCATTTCAAATTCTACTATATATTTATTGATATAACATTCTGTTTAACCTCTAAACTTCAGATAAATATCCACTCGGATTCTGAGAAGTAGCGAGAGTTAAAGACTGTGATGAGGCAATGAATTTTTTTTGTCTGATTCAAAACATTCATTACCAAATTTTCTTCTGGGCAATAAGAGGCACAAGTTGGACAAGGTTAATCCATCTTTATTTTAAAGTCTCTTAAGAGATACCAACTGCTTTAGTGAGTAGGGCAAACACACAAAAAGTATAATAATGGTATTTGGTAGTGGTGGTGGTTGCAGTAGTAGTAATAATAGCAGTAGTGTACGTTCTGGCTTATATCAGGAATAGTGTGGCCAGCAGGAGAAGGGATGTGATCGTGCACCTGTACTTGGCACTGCTGAGGCCACATCCTGAGTACTGTGCTCTGTTCTGGGCCCCTTGCTACAAGAAAGACATTGAGCTACTGGAGGGAGTTCAGAGAATGGCAACCAAGCTGGTGAAGGGTCTGGAGAGCAAGTCCTGTCAGGAGAGGCTGAGTGAATTGGGAATGTTTAGTTTGGAGAAGAGGAGGCTGAGGAAGACATTAGACCTACCTGAAATTAGGTTGTAGGGAGGCGGGTGTTGTCCTGTTCTCTCAAGTGAAAAACAACAGGCCCAGAGGAAATGGCCTGAACTTGTGCCAAGGTGAGTTTAGACTAAATACTGGCAAGAATTTCCTGCTAATATTTAGGACAGGCAACTGTTTGAAAGAGTCCCACATAGAGCCACCAAGATGATGAAGGGAGTAGAACATCTCCCTTATGAGGAAGGGCTGAGGGAGCTGAGGCTCTTCAGCTTAGAGAAGAGGAGACTGAGGGGTGGCCTCATCAATGTTTATAAATACGTAAGGGGCAAGTAGCAGGAGAACAGAGCCAGGCTCTTCTCAGCTATGTCCAATGCTTGGACAAGGGGCAACAGGTAGAAGCTGGACCATAGGAGGTTCCACATAAATATAAGGAAAAACTTTTCCATTGTGAGGGTGACAGAGCAGTGGAACAGGCTGCCCAGGGAGGTTGTGGAGTCTCCTTCTCTGGAGACATTCAAACCCCATTTAAACAAGTAATAGACATCCACAGTTAGTAAGGAAGATAAAATAATCTTCTAAAAATTCATGTATTTCTATTTGGCAGGTTAGTGAAAAGATTTTTCCTCCTTTAACAGAAAATCTTTGCACACTGAAATTCTTTATCTCAAAATTTCAGTCATCATTAAAAAAACCAAAAGCAATTAACCAAAACAAACAAACAAACAGCTCCAAAAAAACCCAAGCCAAAACAAAACAAAAACCACAAACAAACAAAAAGAAAAAAAAAAAAAGGAAAAATCCCCATCCCAAACCAAAACAAACCCACAAGGAAGCCTCAAACAATAATACACAGATTTTCCAGACTTTAGAAATTCATGGGTTTTCATAGAATAATCAATACCCTAAGAACATCTGAAAGCATTGAGTTAATTTTTCATAAGCATAATGAACACCATAGACTGCTCTTTAAATGTGGCCAAGTAAGAACAGTAACTGCAAAATAACTCATCCTGGTTAATGAATAATGTTTTTAATATACAAAATGCAGTTTACCATAAGGGAGGTGCATACATCATCATTTTCTGAAAGTGTCAAGTCTGTCTTGAAAGGAAAAAAGTAAATATTCATAAAAACATTCAGAGAAACTCATTAAGTCCTGTTTCTGCAATAATTTTCCTTCCATTTTTCTTCTTCTCGTGTACTTTATCTGATGATTCATTTTTTTCACAGATTGTGGTGCTTCCCCAGTAGAGGTAGATATTTTACAGTTCTCCACTTTGTGTTTCTAAAAGGAGACAGTAAGACTCAGTAGTGCAATATTTCATGTTGCATCATCTAGACTTTACTCTGGGACCTTGTGTACATAGGATTACTGGACAGCTTACAAAGAAAAAATATCAGTAGTTTGGTTAGAAGGAATTATGTGTTGTACTGAGAAATGTCATTCAGCCTTATCAGAAATATGAATGCCCAAATCCAGCTACCAAAGCATGGAAATAATATTTCTCCATCACTGTTTTAATTTAATGGAGTTCTATGATAGGAAAAACAAATAAGCAGAAAAAAGAAAATTCAAAGAGATACTTCTACATTACATTAGACTTAGTGTAGTGTTTATTACTATCCTTTGTTCCCTTCACATTTATTAAGTAAGTATAAGTATATAAGTATATAAGTATGTAAGTATATTTTACAATGGTATAGTTTCTTCCTTGGTTTGCTTTGTAAGACACTCAGACTTGTATTTAAAAATTAATAAGGATTTCATTAACTGAGATATTGTAAATCAGGAGACTATTAAGGGAAACTGCATCTGAGGACTGGTTCTATTGATTTTACTTGTACAGGATTGCAATTTCTCAGGATATAAAACTCCCTGTTCATTTCTCAAATTAATTTACAGTCCTTGAAAATTTACAGTCCTTGAATTACGTGGCTCTGATCTGAAATCAGATTCACATGAAGAAATCATCAGGATTCCAGCCAAAATAAAATATGATCATTTTAAAAGTCTACAGTAATTATTTCCTTTCAGGAGAGTGGCTCATTAGGCCTGGTTTATGGTAACTGAACAGTCATGCCTAAATCATAATCATACACGTTGGAAAACTAGAGACAATAATCCATGTTTTTATATTCAAGCAACAGATTTCTACCTAAAACAGGCCAACCCAACACACCAGTCCAAACATCCAGACTTTTAGAAGGTCATACTCAAACCCAAATGTGGCCCAAATTTCCCCAGAGAAATGAATACTGAAAAGTTTATTAAGGACCATGTATGGTGGAGAGAGAGCATTTTGGAAGCTACTTTGTTTGTTTGGGTTTTTGTTTTCTATTTCTGCTGAACATGAATAACCTCTGTAACCTGAAATATTCCCACACACTCACACCCTGGAGCTGATGAAGAGAGAACCAGATGTATGATACTAAGCCAAGGGTTATTCAGCCTGGTCAGGATAAGTGATGAAAGACCAAATGAAAGCAATTATAGACCTGAAACTGGCTGCTCCTTTTGCAAAATGCAGAAGTTTTTACAAGAAACTACTGAAAACCACATTTTCCCTGGGAAATCAATTTTCCTCATAAAGACAGTATTAAAATCTCATCTAGAGTATTTGTATTAGTCAGCTTCTGATTAGCTTACTGATCTGTTGTGACACTGTCATCAGTGCTGAAGGAAGAATAATATCACTGACTTATGTCCTGACTGTGTCATTCTTCAAACAAGAAGCACCATTTAAGGCTTTATTTTGCCTCATTGTTCTGCTTGACCTACTTTTCATTTTTTAAAAACAGAGAAAGAATGCAACTGGAAGAAAAGACTATTTAGCTCAGAACCTTATACTTCAGGCAAGAGTAACTATCTTTAAATAGAGGTAATGATTCATCCCAGAGATAGGTACATTCCAGAGTAGGATGTAATAACTCTTGTCTCTACATCTGTTTAAGTTAACAGATGTGTTGGAAATTGCAGAAGTAATCTACAGAAATATTACTATGTATTATTGCTGCATCTACAGGAGAAGACTGCTGCCAATTGGAACTATTTAGTTCTGTTGCAGTTTGAACCAAGCTGCTGCTGTTTGAACCAAGGCTGAGCTGTGTAGTATGAAAAATAGGGCTATGCCTCAGTTCTCATGCCATCTGAGTGGGAATAGCCATAGTGAACAGAATTCATCAGGAAAACACAAGATTCTAAGTCATGTCCTCAGCACCTGCTTCAGTAATCACACAAAATCATTCAGTCAGTGATTCTTTGAAATCAATTCAATAATTAAATTAGATAGAGGAGCAATATGCATACCTCTATTTTCACTTTGGTCTCTATTTTCTGAGCTGCTCTCTGGTATTCTAAATTCTCTTTTTTTTTTTCTATTTCTGTCTGTATTTACTATTGAAGCCTTCTAAATTCATTTCTTCAAGTATCTCTTCTTCTTCCACCATTCCTTGCCCTGTTCTCACATCTCCTAGCTTTTTGCACACTTTCTTTCCCTGTTCTGTCCTTGATGCTGACTCAATCAAGTCATTCATTCAGATATAAACTCTGAGATAATATATTCAGTCTTCATATATCACAACAAAAATATGTCAGTCTGACACCAGTCTATTATTTGTCTGACATGTGGGATCCAAAACAATTTTTTAAAATTATTTGTCGGTATTAATCATGAGACAGAACACCAAGGAACACTTTTTGTGTCAGGGTCATCATATTTCATAAGTTTTTTTTCAAATTACTTTGGACTGTGATGCGTTAAACAGACACTACAAATATTGAAGAGTACTGTTAAAGTTGAATCTGAGACTAAAGAAATCCATACCCAGATGGAACTGCAGTTGGAATTTACCTCCAATACATTTTGGATAAGACATTTAGTCTAATGCACCTACTCACATAATAAGGACATCTGTTTTCTATTGGTGATAGGCAACGAGGACTTAGCATATTCCATCATTCTAATTTCCAGCTTGGGGACGATTTGTTTTTTATGTCTTTCTATCTGAAGTTCATACTGATGCTTTCAGAGGGAACTATTTCACTTAATGGAAGGAGGAAGTGAACAGGAAGATGACTAGAGAATTCCCATCACTTGCAGGAATACCAACTAAATGATCTTTATTTTCGTTTGTCAGCATTTTAAATACAAAAGTTTTTTTTTAATGAATTGAAATAACCCACTTTTTTTTTTTTTTTACTTTTTTTTTTTACTTTTTTTGTTTGTTTGTTTTTTGTTGTTTTTTTTTTTTTGTTTGTTTCCATACTTTGCTTACTGGCTATGAAACAAAGTTTTGGTTTTTCAGCTCTTTCCCAGAAACGCTCTATTCTTCCACTCCCTGGGAATATCTTACAGTTTAGTAGTTTATTTTCCGCTCTTAATCATGTTTTGTTTGCTAATCGTGACCTTGTGATCTTTGTATTTTTCCAGTAAATTACTTGGACATGTTTAGGCTGTGGTTTTGGATGTGCTTTTTCTTCACAAGGCAGTGAAGAAGCATATATTTGCAATCTACAAGCATGATTCCTACATCACTGCTATACCTGGAAGCAGAATTAGGCATTTCTATTAAAAGTAGTCTGAAGAAAACTGGAGAAATAAAGAAAAAGGAGGTCTTCCCCTTGGGCTTAGGCTCTTAGGCAAGAATAGGACTGGTCCTCTTTCCAAAATATTGGTAGGCCTGTTTTACAGGTCATTCAGCTCAGAAGCACAGGCTCCAATTCTTAATATCACAGAGGTTCATATCTATGATTGTCCATATCTCCTCATATGATTGTCCATATCTCAATGGCCTTAGGTAGAGTGAAGGAAGCTTTCCACACTTAGATGAAATTTGTAGTGTAAAAGTAGCCCAGATGTCTCAAACCCCAGCTAAGCACCCTGAATACTTTCTTCATTTCTTCTCATAAAGTCATAGAATTTTTCAGGTTGGAAGGGACCTTTAAGATCATCCAGTTCCAACCCACCTGCCGTGGGCAGGGACATCTCCCACTAGATCAGGTTGCTCAGAGCCCTGCCCAGAGTGGCTGTAAAAACTTCCAGGGATGGGGCTTCCACCACCTCTCTGGGCAACCTGTTCCAGTATCTCACCACCCTCATGGAACTTATTCCTGACTTCCAATCTACCTTCCTCTAGTTTAAATCCATTCCCCCAAGTCCTACTGCTACATGACATCCTTCTCATTAAAAGAGGATACTTACAAAGTAGAACCTTTTGTAACAGGAAAACCTAAGATCTTTATTACCATAAAAAAATCCAGATGGATTTATCATTTGTTCCAGCTATGATGCTCTTTTTCATGGTACCATCAGCTTCAAGGATCTGGGTTTATTCCCTATACTAGTTTTCTCAT
Organism: Heliangelus exortis; assembly: GCF_036169615.1. Lineage (NCBI taxonomy): Eukaryota > Metazoa > Chordata > Aves > Apodiformes > Trochilidae > Heliangelus > Heliangelus exortis. Next base: position 24,689,606 of record NC_092422.1, on the reverse strand, counting down.
CAGACCATTCTGTGATGAAAGGCACAAGCACAACCCAGACCTAGATGAGCAAATGCTTCATTTGCCAAACAATTTTGTCCCTCTGATACAATGGACCCGAATCTGCACCTTAGCCCAGGCTGTAGAGGGTTCTTCACTGCAAAGAAAAGCAGTCACTGGGCAGCTGCTGTGACTTCAACAACAGCACCTCCACCATGAACTTGAGCCCACAAGTATTTCTGGAAGCCTCCCAGCCCCACCCACTACATCCCTGGGAATACAAATACATCAGATGCTGAGCATTCATTTCAATCCCATAGTAGAAAAGCCAAGAGGTGGCTTAAAATCATTTCTCCTCTCTTCTTTGAACACATTAAGAGGATTTATGTCTAATATTCTGTGAGACATAGGAGCTGATGCTTCCAGCATTATATTATTGGTTTGACCTTGTCTTTGAAAACACATATCTTGAAAAATTTTTGATATCTAGGTATTCCTTCATATGCTTATCAAGAACTATTTCTTACCTATTTTTATCTCTTCATTGTTGTAGAACTATCAAGAACTATTTCTTACCTACTTTTATCTCTTCATTGTTTTAGAACCTCAAATTGGCTTTTTAGAGCTTTTTATGGAATGTAAAAGCCCTAGGAAGCTTTATGGCAAATGAGAAAACCTTTCAGAACCTCTGTCTTGAATATGTTCATAATACAGAACATTTTTAAAATTAGATAGGCTAAAAAATTATAGATTAAAACAAATGCTGTATACATATATAAAATGGCTGATTCTGGGGGCAGGAAGGGGAGGGAAATGCAAAGACTATAGCTGAAGCATTGGAGTAGCTTTATAGGTCTGAAGCCAACACACTTAGAAGTTGAAGACCTATTCCCAAGACAGCTTTTAGGAAACATTCAGAAGAATAAGAATAACTTGGAATAACTTTATCTGAAAATTCTATTCTGACTCATATTTATTTCAAAGATTTTTTTTTTTCTGCTCTTTCAATCATTTATTGACAAATACCACCATGCTTAGTTTTGCACATCCAAATACTCCCACTGAAAGGAGATGGATCGAACTATGGATTTAACACATACATGCAGCTTCCCCTTGAAAACTGACTGGCCTTCTCTCATTTTTATATTGCTGTTGATATGAATAAATCTGTGAAGTAATAAAAGTCTCTAGTGCAGAGTGCTATCAATTGCTCAGCTGAGTGGGTTGGAAAATGCTAGAATCTTGAGAAGAGGGGTGTACATCACTAGTAGTTTCTTTGGTTAAAAGAGCAGTATGTTTTCCACTCATGTAGACAAACATGAAACACTAAATTTCAAAAATACTTTGCTTTGTGGAACTCAAAGGGAATGTTCCCTTCAAAAATTGCACAGAGTTTTGATGAAAAGCTACAGGCTTCAGCTCTGCATGGATTTAGGCTAAATAGTTTGTTTATGAGTTTTTTTCTTTAGCTCAAAGGGCTCTCCAAGCCTCTGAGGAAAGCCAGGAATGTCACACATCATTAATCTTTACAGAAAATACTCCAGAAATTCCAGAATACTGTTCTATTTGTACTTTCTGAGTAATAAGACTTGATTCTACCTTGATGAGGAAATTCTTCACAATGCATGAAGTCTCACATCCCTAGGGACATAGGAGTATAAAATGATAGGTCTGTGAGCTGTTTTTCAATATATTGCATTGTACAGAATTATACTCCTTCCTCAAGCCTGGCTTTTAGGTAGCTATTAAATTAAAAATAATCTATCCACAAACTCAGAATTCACATTTAGATACAATATGTTGAACGTTGAAAATTATATCAAGACCTGATAACAAGTGGTAAATATAGGGCTTACCACAGACTGATCTTACTGTTATAAAGGGGAAGAGAACAAGAAGATAGTATTACAATAGTTCCATGATAGTCATTACATGTCATATATGTGGAATAAATCATTATAATTGGGAAAAGGATTTAGAGACATTTTCATAGAAATCTATTAGATTATAATTTTCTCTGTATGGGAAAAAATAAGGGAAAAAATAGTGGTTTTGACTGATATAATTAAAATGTTATTCTGTCACTCAGAACTGTTACAACTTTTTGAGACATACATGCACTAGAAAGACAAAGCAGGTGAGATTCTATTCTAAATATACACCCTCTAAAAGTATTGAGTTAAGAATTAAAATAAAAAAACCTGATTTAGAGGACCCCATAGGATTATTTTTTTACATAGACTTTGAATTGGGCTTTTAAAATTTTGCATGCAGTCTTTTTAACAGGCACATTAATTTACCTTGTAATGATAATTCATAATATCTACTTACACAATTACTTTCATTATTATTCAGGCCATGCATTTCCTGAAAGCACCTTTAATTTATTTGAATACTCAAGATTAACCAGCTTACTATACCTGGTGAACTCAATTTGGGCTGTAGATTGTATATAGACAGCTTCTTCCATGTACTCAAACTGAATGGCTTTTCTGTGAACCAAACCTGAACTGTCTGGTCTTGATTATCTCTGATGAGTCACACAACATTTATAGTGTTTAAGTGTCCTTATTAAAAGTTCACCTGTCTTATCTACACTAAGTAGCAAGTTTACCAAACAGCTTTTAAAGTTTGTTTGCTTCTACAAAGTATTTTAGTGAGTCTGCTTTAAATAGTTAATTGGAAGCAAATTTATTTTAAGTTCATCATCTTTGATTTTATTTATTTTTGTGTTGAGATAATTCTAGTACTTATTTGTTGGAGTTAAGGTTAGGTTAGGTTAAGATCCATGCTTGCTCTTTGTGTTTAGAGAAGATTGTGTAGAAGTAACCCAAAAGTAAGCCACAGCAAATTTAACTTGCTTAAAACAAGTGTTGAGAGACTGACACAAGTTGCCCAGGGAGGCTGTGGATGTCTCATCCCTGGAAGTCTTCAACACCAGGTTGGATGGGGCTTTGAGCAACCTGGTCCAATGTGAGGTGTCCCTGCTATGGCAAATGGTCCTTACTATGGTCCTTGGGAAAATGGCAAGGCAAATGGCCCTCGACAAACCATACTATGATTCTATGAAAAAGCACTTTGAATTTGATGTATTCTGTATGTAAGAAGCTGCAGAGTGCATTTGTGAAAAGGCAATTTAAAACAGGTGAAAATGAACCGTTCTGGGAGTAAATAGCTGAAGGCTTTACATTTTGTATCCAGAATTCCAAGGGAGTGTAATGTGAAACACCCTTTGCTACGTATGTAAGGGGATATAAAAGACCCATTAACAGGCCTAATAGCAGTATGGCATTGGGCCTGCCAAGCACCAAGAATAATGCTTGACATGTTTTCATATAGATAAGTTTTCATGCTTAAATCTCCTGGGTTATGTTGCCATTTGCTTAGTAATAAAACAGCGGGTGAACTTCTACATCCCTGGTTCATCTGTTCACACAAACAAGATAAAACACATTCTGCTCTACAAAAGAGTCAGCTGAGTCTCTATAGGTATTTTTGGAAAGAATTTATAAAGCTGTTATTTAAAAGCCATATATCTAATGGGAGGGTGTAAAGCATACAGATACCAGTGGTGTCTAGTGAATGGACAAGAGGCAATGAGCAAAAACTGGAATATAGGAAATTCCATTTAAACGTGAGAAAAAAACCAACATTTCACTATGAGGGCAGTCAAACACTAGAAGACATTTCCCACAGACCATGTATAGTCTCAATCCCTGGAGATACCCAAAAACTGCTTGGACACAGTTCTGAGAAACCTGCCCTGGTTGATTATCCTCTGAGCAGTGGACTGTATGAGTGCCTCTGCAGGTCCCTGCCTGCCTCACTCTTTTCTAGCTCTATTCATCAAATCTGAAAAACCTTAAATTCAAATAGTTCTCATCTCCCTTGTGCACCTACAATGAGAGCTGTATAGAGCCTGGCAATACAGGTTATATTGTGGTAAATGCTGGGGTGAAACCTGCAAAATACCACTGAACAGGATACAGAGACCCCCTCTGAAGTCAGGGAAACCACATGACCTGTCCTAGCTTTTCCTCATACTGAAAGCCATCCATTCTTGAAATGTTTATTTGTGTCCAACATGATCAAGTCTCCCTCCTTGAGGACAAGCCCCTCAATACAAGAGATGAGATGGGTGATAGCAAAGCATCTGATTTCTCCAGCCCGTGGGAACCTCACATGAGCTTTTTATTATAAAGAGTGTGGGCACAAGAAGAATTTTGTGCACCTGAGGTATTTTATATCTATGATATTTTCCACATACTTAGTAGTCATTGCCATAGACAATCTTATAGTAACACATTTGGTAAAGCAACTATTATTTTCTTTATAACCTGCAATGCCTCATTTAGAACTTGCTGTTTATTATTTCAGAGGATACTTAATCACTTCCTAAAGGACCCATGGCACAGTTAACTATAGCTTTTCTTTGAGTAATCACTCTTATTCCAGCATCTCTGGTCCATAGAGAAATATTTACTTCAGCAATCTGTAGCTTGATAAGGCCATATTGTATAAAACAAATGAAACAAAACTATGTTCTGAAAAACAACCTTCTTTAGTAAAGGAGGTGCCTTTGGAGTTCCTTTTTACTGTTTATGTGAGGTCACTTATTTTTAAACTGAGCTAACTATGACAAAGCTATAAAGCTGAAGCACAAAATAAGTTAGGGTTTTTTTGTTTGTTTGTTTTGTGGTTCTTTTTTCTCTAAATTTAGGGATGTTTATCTGAAAATAACTTTAAAATACTCAAGTATAAAATATTTAACCACGAGGCATCCTTTTTTTTCCATTCAACTCAGAACAAATTGCTGTAATACTTAGGTTTTTAATTATGACAAAAGGAAATCCCCTCGCTTCTGTTTGGTTTATATATTAGGTTCATCTTCAGATTTTTGTCCTGTCGATGACACTTACCAACACCTAAGAACCACAGCAGACAGATAAAGGGTAAATGCAAGACATCTGATAGAAGTAGACTGTTACATTCAGTTCCCATTTATAATTTCCTGATCCCAAGACATAGCACTGGCTCAGACTCAAGGCAGGGCAGTTTTATCAGTTCTCAGTTGTCCCAAAGGACTAAGCAACAAAATCTCAGTACAGCCTTCCACAGACATAGCTCCTTGTTCACAGTTGTTACTCTGAGTACAGCAGCAGCAGTGGCAGAACATCTGTCTGACTGCTGCTCTCTGCAGTCCCTTGATGCTTCCTGGGACAGGAATGCTTTTCCTTCCCTACTAATACTGATTTTGAACAGGTGACAGTGAGCTTAACTTAGCATCTCCAATTCTATATCTAGTGTAAGATAAGAGCATTTTAGTCACAAAAACAAGGTAATACATTGAATAAGAGAATCATGATTTTTAGTTCAGATTTTGTTTGGATGCTGGTTGGACTGTGGTGACTCTTGAAGAGTAAGAATCCTACAAATAATCGTCCATCTTTTATTTATTTTACTGCCAAACATCTTTGCATTTTAGGGGTCATTCAGTTAGAAAGAAGGGTTATTTACTGAGCCAATAGGCTTTCTTAAATTAAAATTTCTGCAGGCTCTTAAGGATTTTCAAGCATGACATACTCTTCTGCACAGGAAAACACTATCTGGAGCAAGCTTCTCTGTGGTCTGGATGCACATCAACATGGACACACACAACAAACACACTCACATCCCACATATGTAGCATATGCCAGAAATATCATCAAAGCCCAGGACCACTGCAAAGTTTCTTGGCTCAGCTGTGTTTACAAGATATGTTCTATCAAATTTACTTTCCATAATCATTCTCTGGAACCCAACAAATTAATATTTGCCATTTCCAAAAGCTGTTACTGCAAGGGAACTTTGCTGGCAGAAATAATCACAGATGACACACAAATCTTATGGCTTCAGATATTCAGACAGGCAGTTTTTAGCCCTCAATTGAATAAGAAAACAAATAAAACAATGTTTGGGAACTAAATCTTCCCCATAACTCGTTTATTTGCTGAAATGCATGCACATATTTAATATCTCATTTGATGAACCATATAGCTTCAGGATAGCTGCTGAAAAGATGTGAGTGAGAGCCTTTGTACTGAGAAAGTCAAATTAATCAAAGTCTTATGGAGAACAAAGCCCCTCAAGATATATTGTGATTTAAATCCAAACAAATCCACTCTTGTCCTCAACTAAAAGTCATTTAAAAGAAAGGCTAAAATTCCTATCAGGAGAATCAGACCTTTCTCATGGGTAAAACATTTCTTGAAACAGGTAAAAGTATGCAAATCTGGGAAGGAAGACTTTGACAGTTCATCATGAATACCCAGGAAGACAAAAGGATACAGAGCATATCCCACCCTTCACTTTGCCAAACAGGTATTTAAGAACATTTTGAACCAACAGCCTTTCAACTCTACCCTCTTCTCCCAGGTCATGGGACCTGACACTGTGATGGCACACACACACCCTCCCTACCAAAATGCCACCTCTTGGCTCCCCAAAACACAAAGACATATGTCTACCAGCCCCCCAAAATTACAAAGTACACCCCTGATCCTTGCTGGATGGGATGTAGAACCAAAAAAACTAGAAACATATTACATTTTGCTGGGAGTCGGGTCAGAGGTGGATTGGTTTTCTGTTTCTGAGCTCTTTGGAACTAACTGGAACCTGTGACTTGAAAAGAGCAGTCCCAGACTCTTCCAGCACTGTTCCAGGATCAGATGTCCATAGTTATTTAATGACATCTGCTCAAGATGCTCCCAAACATTCCTTGTGTAGCTGAAGAGCTGCCATGTGCTGGATAAGAGTTAAATTTTTTCTCTTAAATCTCTGTCTGAACACTCAGCTGTGCAGGGGGGATTCTGCAGACAGAAATTAAGCATTTCAAGAACCTTTGTATTTGAACTTCTGAGAACCAGACCAAAGCCAGGTGTCTTTCTTTGATGGCACTTTGAGCAAACAGGAATTTCCTAAACTCTGTATGCAGGTGGTTCCTCAGCACACAGGATTTTATAGGCTGGGCTGTGCCCTCTTTCACCTGTGTCTATATAACCTGTGTCTATAAAACTTCAAAAGTCAAAGGCTTAACAGGACTTTTTTTCTCCACCTTTGATGGTAACAGGCAGTGTTTAAGGTAAGTCTGGGCAAAGCATCAGCATGAATGTTCAGTTGTTCTGTAATGACACAAAACCCACATGCAGTGACAGCTCTCATCAAAGGTTAGCAGTATGTTTTCAAGTCTGGTGTGATCTTTATATGCATTTGTACTGATTATAATTTCTTTTGGCAGCCTCATTCTCGTTTATATGTTTTCCATCAAGTTCACTCTTGAAGTCTTAAGGGCTTCCTTAAAGTGTGTACAGGTTTCTTTCCTTTCCAATTCAGCCATTCTTATCCTGCCAGAGGGACCTGTGTGAAACAGAAGGAGGCTTTAGGTGTTTTTAAGCAATCGTGTGACAAAGGGCAAAGCATTTATAAGCACTGCTACAAATGACAGAGCACAGCATTACCTTTTTCACTATTAACCTTTATGTCTACACCATCTGCTAGAAACAAAGATCAATCTTAATATCCCCAGGGCTGCTGTTCTCACATTTTTAGCTCTTCATCCTCTTTAACTACAGGTTTTAATTATAGATGAGAAGATTATCATACCCAAATTGAGGCTTATGTGAGCAGTACATGGGAAGAAACTCTAAATTAATTTAGACACAACCTAATACTAAAGAGGAAACCTCATTCTACTCCTGCTAGAATTATTTAGCATTACTCATACTAGAACAGGAGATTATTATTTATTTAGAAGTTCCATGAGACATAATACTGACCAAGTATTGTTCTATGGAATTTTGATGGCATGTCCATATCAAGGATAGTTTATGTCAAACTGGACAAATATAGAAGTCCGAAAACAAGCATTCAGACTCACTCACAGGAGCTCTAGATGCTCAGCTCAGGAGAAATCACTTTTTTATGGAAGCATCTGTACACAATGTTATTACTCTCTACTCAATTTTCTATAGCATAAATTCAACAAAAACAAAGAAACAAAACAAAAATAAATAATAATAAAAACCAACCAAACAAAAAACCCACCTGATACATGCCTACCAACCACAGTATGCTTTTTGTGTGATGCATATCAAAAACCATCAGATTGTACCTTGGATGAGTGTAAGTATATTCTTTGTAAATTGTAGTGCTCTGAAGAAGTGACTTAAATGAAGCTAATGGTTTAAGATTTGCATCTTGATTCTTTCTGCAATCATCACAGGGGTAATTTCTTGCATGAGCTGCCTCATTTATGTAACTGGCAAGAGGCATTGCAGCAGAATAAGATAAATATTTCTATATTCACTTCTTGTAACAAACAGATGTAAGTGTCAAATAGATCTGACTTCTGAAAGCTGACAACAGTAAAAAAACAGTTGCAGATGGAAGGACATCAAACAGAATAACCAGGACTCATTCATGACATCTTTCTTTCACCTACTCTCAGTCCAATGGAAGAGCACTTGCTGTAGCCTTACAATTTAAGCAAACCACATTGCTAACTTAATGTATAAGTGAATAATTCTAGACGTTCTCTAACCTTACAACTTAAGCCATTCTATGAGTCCCTGATGAGTTCAGGACTTCCTGGATGATAGTATTTCCCAATTATTTTGAATGAGAACTGGAGTAGGCATTAAATACACAAGTACAATTTTCTGCTAGTTTGGGGAAAAAAGAAAAAAAAAAACATTTTAGTATTTTCCTGCAGTTTTACATCTTATGTGAAGTAATTGTCATGGTACATTTTGCAATATAGTGTTTATATACTATCACTATAAAATTTACCACCTTATAATTCAAAATAGTCTGAATTTTTATCTGGATGTAAAATTGACTTATCGATTGCCTGCAAAGAGCAGCAGCACAGTACCATTTATTCTTTCCTAATTCAGACATAAAAGAGTCCAATCTGACAGAAAACTTTAAGCTTTCTTCCCATACTATTTATTTGCTCTTAATTCTGCAGTCTCAGTTTTGGGTTTCCTATTAGCACAATTTCTCATGCATTATATCAGCAGTTTGCCTATCAGTGTTTACATCATCATTTATTTTATTGTAGAGTACTCAAAGTTTATGTGTATCCACCCTACTTTAATTGATTAAAACAATGCCACCTGGGGCTTCTTTTTTATTTAGTGGAAAGAAGAGGGGTATTGTCTTTCCCAAGCTAATTAGGACCTCCAGAGAGGGTCATTTCATTCCATCAAATTTCTAAATCTAGATAGGATTAATGCCACTTTTTTTTTTTTTTTCCTTAAAAACCCATGATTACCCTTTTTCCACATCAGGCACTAAATTCATTAAAACTGTCTATATTTTGTGCTTTCTACAAAATAAATTTTCCTGTTCTATATGTACTTTTTATCCAGACATGTCTCAGTAGTCCATCAGTGCAGCTGAAAATGGCATCTTCTTGCCTTACCTATTCCTCATTACCAGCTCTTTGTCTATAAAGTGGTTTTTGCATTTGAAAATTTTAACATATTTATGACATAAAATCAGCACAGATGATTATGACCTTTTGCATGCTGATTAAGAAGTAGTACAGTTCAAAATGCTTGGTTTTTCCTACTTGTATTTGAGGAAGTAAAATCCCAAGGTTATATTAATTGTAGAATAATTATTTAACTATCTATCTTGCCTAGTAAGAAATTCAGGCTGTTTCTATCATTAGTGCTGAAAGGTTATTTGTATCTCTTCAAAGAAAATTTGTGCTTCTTCAAAACCAGGGTTTACATCCCTGATGTCAACCAAAACACACAAGAATTGAAAAGAGCCAAAGTCCATCAGGAGAACAAAACCTGTAGATGCACAGGAGGGAGCCAAAATTAATTAGTAGTGGGAAACATTTATCTTTGCAATTGAAGCTATGAAATTACTGTCTGTATTATCTTTAATCAGTGAATAACCATTTTCCTTCGCTGCCTATATATATAAAGCAGCTATGAGCTAAAGTTAACATCTGAGTAAGTGAAAGAAATTCAGAAGCTCAGTGAGTTAAGAAGACACCAAAGGACTCTTACACGCTGTAATACCCCAAACCAGCAAATTAATATTACTGAAAAAATATCAGTTGTAGAAAGGCAGAATACCAATATTCTGTATTACATCCAGCTCCTGTGGCAATCTTGTTTCATCCAGAGAGGAAGAACTTTGATAATGTAGTTATTTACAGTAGTTGCTGCCCTTCTTAGGCAATATTATCCAGTATGGTTTTCAACTGTTTCTGATAGGATTGGTTTGGGTTGGGATGAAGGCAGCAGTTTCACTGGATCTTTCAAATGAACACAAAGTATGTAGCTTAGATAATTCCAGTAGGGTGAAACAACTCCTCATTTGTGTCTAGATCAGATGGCATCCCTGATGGAACACCAGGAGATGTCCTTCAGATCATGCTGGCTAGACATGGACAATATTGATCCAAGACCAGGAAGAGGTGCTATTTCCCAACATCTAGGGAAGCCCTGCATCCACCCGCAGCTACATGTCTCTCTTGCTCCCAGAGTCAAGCAACCATCTTTGTCAATGTTAAACACAGGATCCTTCTGACAAGAACCTTCTGACTGGCTGCCAATTTTCTTTGGATCTCATATAAAAGTGCATATACATTTTTATATTTTTTTCTCTCTCCAGATAGAAAGACATAGATATGTTACATATCCGATGGATATAGCATATATATAATTTTTTTTTTAATATATATATATGTTTTATTTATATATGTGTGTATACACATATGTATATATACACACATATATACACACATATATAAATAAAACATATATATATAAACATATACATAAATATATGTATATACGTATGTATATACATATGTATATATATATATACATATACATATATATATGTGTGTGTGTATATATATATGTATATACACACATGTATACACAAATATATAAATAAAACATATAAATCCATACAAGGGTTGATATAAAATGTAGGAAATATTCTTTAATAAATCAAATAAAATGAATAATTTAATTTTAAATGTCGATAGAAAGCAATAACAGAAAAGTAAATGGCAGATTTGGAGTCCCCAACTTTACACGTTTCCTTACATCTCTGTGGTGGGAAAGTTCACAAGACTGGGAAGGGAGGTTCCAAACTGGGCTAGGGGGAATGGACACAAACAATCCTACATTCCAGAAGTTCTCTTCTGGTTTCTGGAAGTGAAACTGCAGTAGTGCATACTGTCAGGTGCTCTAGTGCTGACTTGGAAGTATATCACCTTTTTAAAGGGGCCCTGGGGACAAACTTCTAAAAGAATTTAAAGTTGTGTGGAACTGTAGGTGGAATTCTTGCCATGTGTGAGAATGCATCTTCTAAGTTGCTTAAGAGCTTTTAGAAAGCTCATCACTCAGTGATTTACAAATCTGGTGAACACTGAAATTAAGTAAGATATGTTCATTTTTACTTTATCCCATATCAGGTATAACTAAATTCATAAACATTTCTATGTGTAATGATAGCATCTAGGAAGCTAATACTTTGCACATTGTTAATACTAATCAGTCAAAAGTCTGAGTTTTATGTAAACTGTAGGGACAGATTATTTGCTTGGGTAGCCCTAGAGTCAATCACATAATACATAAATTTTCTGATTATCAATGATCCAAAGCAGTCAGCAAGAAAATCACAGTCTAGTTATTTAAAGATCTGGTTGTCATGTGTCTAATCATCTATGTCATAAAAAAATCACCATGTTCAGTGGAGTTAAAATGTATTTAATGATCAGCCAGATTTGTGCCATCTGTAGTGCATTTGTTAGCACTATAATGGATTCTTCTGTACTGTAAAATATATAAATTTATCCACTCAAACAACCTGATACAAACTTTTATATATGATTGGAAAGAAAAATCTGTCCTGGACACACAAAAAAATGCATCATTTTCCAATAACTCTCTCCAAAGAAGATATTTCCGGCATCCAAGATGTACAGTACAGTGGCATTACAGACATAATAAAACTTTTTTTTTTTTTTTTTTTTTGAGCTGAAAAAAGTCAAACAGCAATTTTGTTAATTACCATAATGATCCAGTAATTTTGCACATACATCTTTCAATGAACTTTCAAGAACTCAGTTTTTAATTTGTCCCACATTTGATCCTCTATGGATGTGGGATGCTCGTTTTGTTCCATGGCTTTTTCTCCTAAAAGCCATTATTACAGTTCAATTCCTATTAATTCAGCTCTCCTTCAGCAAGAGGTTCTCTGATACTGAAATGCTTGTTATCAATGAATAGTGCCTGCTATACAAACAAGCTCTGACACTTACAGTGCCTCAGGCTCTGACTTTACCATTTGCACCTGATTCTTACAAGGCTGCTGTTTTTATTCAGTGTCAGTGCCAATCCACAGCAAGGAGCTGTTTCATGTAACTATAAACTTTATTGTTCTTCAAGAACCATAAAAGAAGTGGGAATCACACAAAGCCATGGATGAGGTCCTTACTACATGAAAAGTGACAACTTGGCTGATTCTCTCTTGGTCCTTCATAATATGTTGATTCATTACTTAGCTCAAGTAACGATGATTTCAAACGATGGATCTGTAAGCAAGCAATAAACATATTTTGTGAAGCTATGGGATGTTTACTGTAATTGAGGGGAAAAAATTATTCTATCAGGTTGATTAAGCTTGATTCTGAATACAATAACCCCTCCCCTCAGTGATTAGGCTAAATAAAGTATTTCAAAAGGGTTGTATTGCTATGGTAACCCACTGAACCACTGAAATTATAATTGTGTGCCTTACATTATACATGAAGATTTCATTTTCCCTCCAAAATACAATACTGATATACTTAATTTTTTCCTCCATTCTTTCCCCATATCAAATAGAAAATCAGTTTTCTTTAACCTTGCATCATTAAATCTACTGATTTTTCAAGGAAAATCATATTCTGCATGGTTTTGTTTGAGAAATTTGGTCTAAGAAGCTAGGAATTTTAAACTGAAAAAAAGTTTCAGGTTACTAATAGAAACCATGTTGATGTCACTTCCTATGGAAAGTTACATGTTCTAGAAAGGATCAAAAAGAAAATTGACGTGCAAATGGTGAACTGCATCCATACACATAAAGTAGAGATCAAGTCTGACTTTGCATGATTTGAAAAGTCTAAGATCCAATAAAGGTGCCCACATAACTCACTAAATTGAAATCTAAAGCTGAACCATATATGGCTCTCAAGTTCAACCATATATGTTTTGATCTTTATATCATATAGGAGAATGACAGCCTGGCCACAAAGAGAGACCTAAAATTAACTTTCGATGTCTTTTTTATTGTGGTTTGTTTTGTCCAAAAATGTAAACTCAGTGAATCACTGAATCATAGACCAGTTTGGGTTGGAATGGAACTTAAAGATCATCTAGTTCCAAACCCCCTGCATGAGCAGGGACACCTCCCTGTCAAAGATTCATCCAACCTGGCCTTGAACATTTCCATGGAGGGAGCATCCACAACCTTCCTGGGTAACCTTTTCCATGTCTCATCACCCTGACAGTGAAGAATTTCTTCATAATGTCTAATCTAAATATGCCCTCTTCAGCTTTCCTATAGGCACCCTCCAGGTACTGGAAGGATGCTATAAGGTCTCCTCCAAGCCTTGTCTTCTCCAGGCTGGACAATCCCAACTCCCTCAGCCTGTCTTTAGAGGAGAGGTTCTCCAGCCTGATGATCACCTTTGTGGCCCTTTTCTGGACTAATTCCAACAGCTGAATGTCCTTCTTGTGTTAGGGACCCCAGAACTGAACAGAGTAGTCCAAGGTGGGGCCTCAAGAGAGTGGAGTAGAGAGGGAGAATCAGCTCCCTCAACCTTCTGTTCATCCTTCTCACTGATATGAGACAATGTGTCTGCATTCAGTTCTTATTAGCAGGGCTACTTATGGGTTTTATTAGGCAAACCCATAGTTTTAAAAACCTAGATATTTCAGTTCCTGGAAGAGGTTGTCTCCTAGAAAAGCATATACATATTAAACTTCTCCAAGGCTCCGACAAACTACCTACTTTTTGGAACCAATGTTTATATGAAGAACTAATGACTCAAAACCCATGCTGTTTTTTTTTTATTTCACACTTACAAAACAGTAACCTGAACACATACTGAAAATATCTAAATTTTTTTATCAAAGGCTTAACTTGGAATATCCTTTTTAGTTTACATGCTGATTATTCCCATTATCTCCTTGATTTATTATGCAAAGCTATCTTGTACAAAGCTTTCTCAGTGACCATACCCTATCCCCTTCCCTCGAGATAAATTCCTATATCTTTCTTGTGGTTTTGGTTCATGTCCTAGATAATGCATATTCTAGGTCACAAAGCCTGACATGGCAGTCAGGTTTGTATAGTCTAAAAGCAAAAAGAACCTTAGAATTTTACCTTAAGTTGGCAGTAACCAACATAAAATGAAAACAAGATTACACACAGCATTTTTGTTATATATACCCTGGGGACCCCTCCTTAGTGTTCCTGATAATACAGGAAAAACAAATGGACTTTTTGATGACTAGAAGTATGGTAACTCTTACCTAGAGTGAATTAAACTACTTTTGAGATATGTAACAGCTTTCCAGTAGATTCAATAAGAATTTACTTGGGATATTTATACTCAATATTACTGAAAATTTGCTGTCATTTCAATCTCAAGGAAAAAAAAACATTTTCAAGGAAGTGTATTAACTTAAAAAAGCAAGATGCTGCTGGCACTCGTTGGATTTTTATATGTTTGTCTGTGTTTTTTTCCTCTAAGCAGTAAAGAATAGAAATTGAGGGCACACAGTTTACATTTCACAATTATATTTTCTAATACCAAGGCGATTTCAGAATATTAGTGGCAGAGAGCACAAGCACCCTTGATCCAGGCTGTTTCTGCTTTCTTGAGACCATGTCTTAGATTCCACCCCTGCCTGAATCACTTATAAACTCCTGTTGACTGTGGTTCACTCAGTTCTTATCTCAGTGTTGCACTGACACTTGCCATGTGCCATCTGAACACAGGGGTAATATTGTAATCTCAGGCTGCAGTATCAGATGATGTGCTCCTTTGCTCAGGGAAAAGAGATTTTTTTTGCCTATGACAACAGCATCACCTGCTGTTGGATGAGGAATTAAAATTCCCATTTCCTGAGGAGTTTGATGAATGTTTATTTTATTTTTTGGACTAACTGAGATGAATATGCAGATTGGGATTGAGGAATAAAATTACATATATTTTTTTCAACTGTTATTTTTTATAGAAGATTGCCATATGCACGTAGCTTTTCTCAGTAAATGACAGTTCCTATTTCAGGACCTCGACTGCCACTTTTGTGTTTTTTCCCAAAATACATAAGGCAGCTCAGTGCGTACTATGAAAGTCTTCTGAGGGATGTATTAGAAATAATCCCTCCTGGGGTTTCTAAATCAACCTTAAAGGTGGTTTCCTAAGGGAAAATTAAAAATAAATACAAAGTGGTGTATTGGACACTACAGATTTTAGTTTAGCATCATGTCTAGAAACATTACAGTTTAAATGTAATCATTATGTATAAACATCATAGAATGATTCTGTAGTAAAAGAAAATTAGTATGAATCATGATATTTTAAAATTTAGCAACATCTCTTCTATTAGAATATAGTTATAAAATAAGGGATCAGATAGATTTTACAACTTCTGTTGACTTGCTTAAAAATTAGATACCTACTGCTTCCAAGTATATCCAGGGTGAGAGCTTCCTTACATGTTGCAAGGGCAAAAATTTTGATTGGTATCTCCAGTTCTGCCTTACAATAACGTTAACTTTGAGTCTTCTTTTCTCCTTCCCTTCTCTCCCAAATTCAGATGGCTTAGAGATATCTCTGTGTTTTTCCAGCTAGCAATGCTTTCTGTGATTTAAGTCCCATATTATACACATACTATATCATGCATTCCTTGGGAGGATGTCATGGGGAAGAATAATACAAAATTACTTTACTGAACACCTTGCATAATGTGTTGATCAAGCTAGTGAAGACAGAGTAATATGTAGAATAAGCTTAGTTAGTAAAAATTCCAAAGAAATATGAGGAGAAAAAAACATTTGCAGAGGTGTAGTAAATTAAATTTTAAAATCAAAATAATTTATATGTAGGAACAGAGTCCTCTGCGTAAATCCTGCAGTAAATGACCAGAGATAAATGAGTCTAGAAATAGTTTTACTTTCTTTTGAACCATCCCACAGTCATTTTGTATATCCTGTTGAATGAGAGATTTTTGACAGGGAGGCTATGTTCAGAAAAAAAGCAAAATATTTGGGAGAATTGGGTAATCGGGTAACAGAAGATTCAAATTGCATAGCTTGGCAGTGAGAAACCTAGAGAGATTTATGAGGAGAGTTTGAATAAATAAGAAGCATTTGAATAAATAAGAACATTTGAATAAACAAACCCAACAGTAGGAGGAAAATTAATTAGCTCCTGCAGGTCTGATGTAGCTGTATTTAGTAGGAAGATCTTAAAACTGAAAATTTAGGCAGCACAACAGCAATAGGCCCTGGAGACCAGTTATTAGGTTGGGAAACAGCAGAGAGAAAAGGTAATAAACCAGCTGTTCACCAGGAAACATATGGCAATGTAAAGTAATCTAAGAGTGGTATATTTCTAAGTGTTTATTCTCTGACAAAGCACCTAAGAAAGGATGCAAAGAAAGTGTGGGATATTGCTCATATGACACTGGACTGTCTACACATTAGGAGTCTAGTTCAAACCAAGCACCTCATCAGCTCTGCTGTTAGAGAGGCATTTAAAGGGAAATCTACACCTAAAATCTGAATTGCCCTTTCTCCAGGTAGGATACAAGGGGAGCCAAGCCATCTACCTTTGACTTTGAGAGGGCTAAATCTGGCTGATATGAACCCTAGTTTGAAAAGCGATCACATCAAAAATTGTCAGTTGAAAGGGATCATGATGTCTCAGAAGTGAATTAGAATACCAACACCTTAAGAAAAAACCCTGATGTGAAAGAAAATACTCATTGTAGTGGAGGAAAGTATTAGGAGCCTTCTTGGAGCCTTAATTTCACAAGACAGACTCTGATTATCAATCCATGCACTCATGATCATCCTCTCCAAGGGACCTGCTATCATCAAGTCTTTCCTAACTAGTTCATTGAAATTTACTTACATTTATCTTTTACTATATATATATATATATATATATATTTGTATATATATTCATCTTCAGTAAAATAAGTATGTAAAGGAAAGAGATAGCTTACAGCATCAAACTCCTGCCAGGCAATTACATCAGAAATTCTGCAGTGAATGTTTTGGGGATACCTCATCCCTTTGGAAACACACTTAAAAATTTGTATCTTGCCTTCAGTCAACCCAAGCCTGATTTTTTTTTCCTTTACTATCTTACTCTTAAGTTATTATTATTAACACTATCACTATTTCTATTACTATTGCATTAAAGAATCAGAGAATTATCACAATTGGAAAGGACCTCTAGAAATCATCTAGTCTGACTCTCCCACTAAAGCAGGATCACCCAGAGCACATTGCACAGGACTGCATCCAGGCAGGTCTTTAATACCTCCAGAGAAGGGGACTCCAAATTATCACTGAATTAAATTGATTATGCTTTACATTTTTATCTCCGGTGGTTCTCTGCTAGATGCTCTCAAGCAAACAGAAGACTATTTACATGCCTTTTTCATGATTATTTGACAGTGTTCCAAAGTGGAGTTGCAGTAAAACACCAGGGCTTCAATATTTTTTCCTTGCTTGCAGCTCTCTCACAACACTCTTGTGAGGTACACATGCAGAGAAACAAGGTACCCCAGCTGTGGCTGACACAGATGTCTTTTACAACTAAACCCTTTTACAACTAAACAATAAAATCAACTTAATAAAAAATTGAATCAACTCAGAAGTCATCAATGCTGAATTTCTTATACTCATGCTACCTTCAGCCTCTTAGTTTGTCCAAAAGGACAGTGGGTTGCTTGGGTCCTTCTAGTACTTATCAATGGCATTCCTAAAAAGAAATTGATCTTTAAAAAGAGATGATGAAGGCTACTCCAGATGATCAAAGATAAAATTGATGGTCTAGGTTAAGTTAATGGCAGTAATCCCAAACTTACTAAATCAAGATTTCTAGGGAAACTAAAGATTCAAGCAACAACTGCATGGTAGAAGGAGCCTCTCTTCATCTCAAAACTGTTTTCTCTATTTGCTCTCTCCACTGGGTACACACACACTCACAAAACAAAAGTTAAACACATAAAGTGGTTTTAAAACAAAAAGGCAGAATATGTATAATATATGACGCACATTTTAAGTGATCTGAAATATCTACAGGCCTAAACTGGGATGAGAGTATTTGAAAAACCTTTCATTTCTTTCTGGTCTTTTTTGTTAAATTTCTGCACATCATCAGCAGAATTAACCACAGGTGACTAACAGATACTTCTGTAACTTCATTCTGGGCACTTACTGAAACTCCTGAGTGTTTGAAAACAAGGATTCTTGAATGATATAATGAAACTGATAATATTTAGGAATAGTGAAACAGATTGCTTTATCATATGATAGATTTCTAGTATAAACACTTAAATCAGCTTTGGGAAAATTACTTTTACAGAATTTTCTCCACTAGAGGTCTCTAGAGAAATGCAAGAAACAACACAGAGTACCAGATACTGACACTTCTTTTCTTGACAATATTTGCTTTTTGTGGAAGATGAAAATCTGCAGTTGTTACTTGTTCTACACTTGTTCTATTTCTTTAAATACGCTTCTTCTGCTGTGGATAATAAAAATTCCTACTGCTATGATAATAATTCACATCCATGAGGGGGTTTAATGTATTTCATAATTAGAATTTCAACAATACATCCCTTAGGAAGTGTATCTCATAAAGTATTTAGCCAAGGGAAGAAAAAAACATGGTGGCTACTTGGTGGGGTAGTAACCTTGATAAATAAAGAAAAAAATAAAATAAATAAGTATCAATGATCATAACTGAATAAAGTATTGATTAACAAAAACAGTATTTCATTTAGCAAATGAGAAAATTATTATTCTGGTAAAGCCATTCTATCACAGACAAAACAGAGACTGGCTTCATAATTTGTTTTTATATTAAGGTTCACAGAAATATAAATGAATAATAGGTTTCATGTAGTTGGACTGTTTCGTTTTGCTTTTTTTTTCCTCTTAATGCTTTTTGTTGGATTGTTTGTTTTGTTTAGGTTTGGTTTGGTTTTTTAGTGGAAGTTTTTAAATTATAAGTTTGTGCAATTTCCACTTTGCTGATGATTTTCAAATTTTAAATTTCCAGTTAAAGATGAACTTTTATCCATTTTAGGATCTGTGCATTTTTACTCTACTCATTGGAGGAACTCATTCGATTGTCCAGAGATTTTTCAGAATGTCAAGCTTATGGACATGAATTTTTACCTTGTGCTATTTTATTTTAGTCGACTTTGAATTTGCATTTTGTAATTTTTTACCAACATTTGTCTCATTTTATATAATGATGTTACCAAGCTTGCTGTAAGGTTTAATTCTTATTATCCATTGGTTAAGTGATATGGCTTCATATTTGCATATAACTTCATCACCATTTTCTGTGCAGCCCTGTTATTTCTGTCACCATGTCTGATGTTAAGCTTGACATATAACAGTCCTTCTGACCTTTTCTTCTATACCTCTGAAGTGGAAAGGGGACTTTTATAATGTTAATGTATGGAAGCAGGAAGCTGAATGGTCTTAGAATCATTATTTGTTCCCAATGTGTCCAGCACCTATCAGAATCAGAGACAAGTGGAAGCAGAAAAGAGTAAGCTATTATTAATAAGAAATACTAGTCTAAGAATTATAGCCTTCTCTACTTGGGCACTCATACTAACAAATGGGTTTCTCTGCAATTTCAGTTTGGGTCAATGATTAGAAAGCTGGAAAAATGTGGAAATAAAAATACTTGCCCTATTCAGATTGGTTCTTCTTTAACCATAGTGGATAACTCTATATATATCAGAGGCTCAGTGCATGCAGCAGAATTAGTTTGCCCTCCTTTTGGGATGTTACATGGGAAGTGTGGAAGAGAGGAGCGTGAGCTGTGCTAAAAGTTGTGAGACTCAGGAGGGAGGCACTTCTTAGGAGACATTACTGGGACAATTTTGGGTCTTTCTGAAGTCTGTCAGGTTACTCAATGGAGTACCTTCTTTTTTTTTCATCTGTAGAAGGGGAACTGCAAAGAGTAACCAAGTGAGACCAATTAGCAACTTGAGACATCATTGATAGACATCTAAGAGATGATATATATCACTGTATCTTTGACTGCAAAAGACCAGAAAGAGATAAAAAGCTCTGAGAGGAATAGAGGGAGTGCAGCAGTGACATCCTCTTAAAATTTGGAATGTTGTATCGTAGAACTGACCCATCATTTCCATCAGCTGATCTAGTGGTAACTGTTTCTGGCATGGATTTTTACTGAATTCATGCAGTTAGTCTAGATACGCTGATACTTTTTCCAGTTATGTGGAGTCCATGGGAGGTAGGATGCATGCAGGCTGCAGAAGGAAATAATCTGCTCTATGGATTATGCCTCAAATTATATTAATATATGAACACTTCTATATAAATGGCAGAAATTTTTCAAGTACACGAAAACTGCAAACTTCTGGAATTCAGTTCAAACACCATCTGTCCCTGGAACCTTAAGACTCATTTCACTTGAGGCTTCAGTCTATCATTTCACTCTGTGCCTCAGTTCCCTCATTTACAAGTCAGAATTACATTTTCCATTTACTTCACAAGAGAATCCCAAGGACTGAGTAATAAGTATAAAAAAGGTATATGTATTCAAATTTTCAGATACTAATTTATTTTATATGATTACATTAAACTATTAGAATAAAAATGAATATTTAAGCTAACGCTGTGTTTGTGTAACTGCTTCATAATCAGAACTTGTTTTAATAGAGCTTTCTTTTTCTTAAGACAAAAATGCTGTTCCAACTTATTGACAACAGAGTTTGGAACTTTCATCAGCTTCACTAGTTAAACAGCTCATAGCTGATAACTGTGAGAACATGGAAAACAAAGGGAAGCAGTGCAGTTCATATGGGAGCAGACATCAACCTCTGAGTTTGAACAAAACCACACGCAATAATCACGACCTCTGGATGCTTCAGTGCTATAAATATCAAATCATAAGTCAAAGTCTAAACTTCTCAAACTTTCTCTGCTGCTGTGTCAGCAGAGTAAAATGCCAAACCTTCTGTAATTAAGGAAGAAGATAGTCGACTGGGGATTAAAAAAAAAAATAAATTATTTATATGGTTAATATATGGTTTCTGAAGCTGGAAGGAAAAGCTGCTATTCTAAGGAGGGTGGTACAAAGTTTCAGGTTGATCCTGTGGTTCCCTCCCACCACCTTCCAGCATGTATATAAATTGTCAGCTCTCCAGACCCTTTGCCAGTTCTCTCTTCTAGACTTGCCAGAAGCAACAGAGGACTAAAGATGAAGATCTTTTTCCTATTCACCTTTTCCACTTTTTTGTGGTCTGCTTTTGAACAAGCAGCTGCTTCAGCTCACTATGACAAGATTTTAACTCATAGTCGAATAAGGGCACGCGACCAAGGGTAAGTAACTCAATTTAATTTCTGTTTTAAAAGGTTGCTTGTTAAACTTTTTTTCCTCCTCCTTCTCCTCACATTATATCATATATATTTTTTCACTGTGAATTCTTACTATTATTCGAATAGAACCTTTTTTTCTAAATAAAAAAGGCATTCTCAAAGAAGGCAGGATACTGTTAAACTTCATAAAACATAGATAAATCTAAAATTACCCTTTCTCAGTGAATTAAGCTCGTATGTTTTAGAATCACTGAAGCTAATTACAGTTCACAATTAATGTAATGGGACATCAGATGTGTTTATTATAGGTTTTCAAATGTTTTAATAGAGTTGGCACTTACCCCACAGTATTTTCTCTCTTTATTCCAACCTAATGAAAACCATGAACTCTATTTAAATGTTTTCTAACATGGGAATATATACTGGGAGCCCTTTGTAAAACTTCTGTTCTCACAAGAGCAATGCTGCAAGCTGCTCAGCAGGTTACCCAAAAGAAAATGCTTACAAGCCAGGCTGCTTGGAGACACGGAAATAATTTGAACAGCTGGTGTCAGGGAGACATATGTGTCTAAACATATTTTATTTCACTTATTTTAAGTAATAAATGTTCTGTGCCTAAGAATATTTTACCATCCTATATTCTTTTCTTAAATTTCCTCTCTCTGCTACACACAGACACACACATACTTCCTGAGCTTTTTAAATAAAAAGTTCACTGGCTTTTGAACTGATGATTTTTTTAAATTGTAGAAGTGCAAAAATCAGTGACAAAATGCCTTTTCTCTGTGGAATTTGCCTGTAAGAAATTCCTCTTCTTTATACACTACCAGGGCTAGGGAAAAAATATTCCTCATTTGAAATCTGTGACTCCTTTTATTTACATGCCAGTATACCCTTTGGTCTCCAGTAATTCCCAGAATGTTTACTTAGGTGCCTGTGGTACTCCAAATGGTCAGTAATCAAAATAGCTGATTGATTTACAGAAGGCAGTGTTTCCCTCTATGGAAAGAACAAGGCACTTTTCTTCACCATCTCTCCACGACCTTCATCTGCACAGATGTGTGCAAGACAAAATGTTTAGTGAAAAAAAGCCTGATGATATCCAGGGCTCAGACCCTGCTGGCTGTTAATTAATTCACTTTTTAGGGGGAAAGAATATTTAAGGCATACTATGTCTTGACTAGGCACAGCTGGTGATCTCTACCCATCAGAAACAGATGTTCAAATGAGAATGGAGGGAATATTCTGCCCCTGCTAGAAAGTTGGGTTTGCCAAACTGAGAAGCCTCAGAAGCTTGTGCTGTGGTTACTTAAAAACATGCCTGCCCTAGGAACTGAAGCCAGATGTTCATTTCACGCTCAACAGAAATTGTATGAGCTGTTATTTTATAGAAAAGTTTTCCAAAGTTGTACGGAAACTTCTTTTTGAAATATTTCTTCCACCCCTAGACCAAATGTGTGTGCACTGCAGCAAGTTATGGGAACAAAAAAGAAATACTTCAGCACCTGCAGAAACTGGTATCAGGGAGCCATCTGTGGAAAGAAGGCGTAAGTATCCTGTTACAAAACTATTCTTCATTCACTGAGATACAATGTGTGATTAGAAAAAATCTCCTTTTCTTGGAGGCAAACTAACTGTTTCAAACCTAGGCACAGGAAGAATTTACAGGCTTATAGCTTCCCTTTATCTGCTTCTAATAACACCTGGATAACAGATCCCATAACTGTTGCCAAAAACAATCACAAAAGGAGTGGAAAGGCTGAAAATGACAGCGTAATGTGCATGTCCTTTCTCAGTTCAAGCTTTAAAAATATTATCTTCAGCAATACTTCTCTGAGTTAACTATTCATTGCTCTATTTTAAACACAAATATGATGTTAGGTTACCTACCCAAAAACACAAAGGGACTATTAGGTCAGTTTTGAGAAGTCAGCAGTACCGAGCAGAGCTGTGTGCTCAGACTACACCTCTCCACAAAAAAATACAGAACCAATAACCAAAATGTGGCTGTGGATACAGATTAAGTCTGAATGAGCTTGGCATATTTTGGGATACATGTATATACTTCATTTGTCACTTTCCATTTTCCATTCTCTGTGGCAGTAACTCAATATTGTTAAAGTCACTGGTGCTTAAACAGCTGTAGAGGAATTTCAGAATGTGAATAACAAAAAAAAAAACAAAACAACAAAGCCCAGGTCCTGGACTTGGTCTGCTCCACTTGTCTCACTTAAAATTGAGTAACTTTACAGATACTGACAATATTTACCCCACAAAATAAGCTAATGTTCTTCTAGTGTTCTACATTTTCCCTTGTTATGCAATTACTTGGATAAATTTCTCACCAGTTGTCACAGGAAATTGCTGTTTTTATTTTCCTGTTGTTCTCTTACAGTTCCAAATAGGTCTGGGGTGACATTGTCATGAAGGTTTGGGTAAACAGGGAATCCAGGCTTCAATTACAGCTCTGACTTAGGGTACTGGGACTCTCTTAGTGAACTCTTCCCATGTAAAAATTCCAAATGCCAAAGTGCTTTTTAAGCGCACATTTTGAATCATAAAAAATTTGATCTTCAATTACTTTTTCTTCAAAGCCACCCTAACATTTTATTACATTTTTATGGCTGCCTCAGCTGTCCTGGTTGATAATTATATTCATAGTTCCTCTTGAGCATAATCCCTATACTTACTAATGAAGAATGGAATAGAATATTTTAGTTGGAAAGGACCTACAGTGATCATCTCGTCCAACTTTCTGACCACTTCAGTGGTGACTAGAAGTTCAAGCATGTTATTAAAGGCATTTCACAAAAGCCTCTTAAATGTGGCCAGGCTTGGGGCATTGATCACATCTCTAGAAACCTTGTTCCAGTGTTCAACCACCTCCTCAGTGAAAATATAAAACCTATGAAGACTGCCAAGTGATTATTTATGTGAGGGAAATGCCTCCAATAACAATTTTTGCAGTGCTTAAGTCAGAGATGTAAATCACAGCAGTCAGGCAAGAACTTGATATGGGTTTGGATTGTGGTTTCTACTTCAGAGGCTTTACAAATTATGATATTCATATAAGATGCTACCTGGCATAACACAGTGTTACAAAACATCCTTAAGAGAAAGACTCATGGAAGATTTAGTAGGAGGAAGTTTGCTACCATTTTCTTCCTGAGAAAATGTTTTCAGTGCTCTGCCAGCATACAATAAATCAATGGAGCTGAGTTGCACTTCCAATAGAAGGAGATGCTGATTCCAACACACGGTCTCACTTTTCAGGCACTGCCATGGCTTTGAAGTCTCAACTCCAAAGTCTAGACATGAGGAATGATAACATGGCCCCACCAGAGCTGAGAACAGACTTGATTCCATGGGCCAAGCTGTCATCTTAAACTTTTTACTATTGTAAATTTTGTTGGTTACTAATTACGTATTTCCTTAAGGAGGTGGAACAAAATAACAACAGTAAATTAGAGTGGATATAGTACAAATCATAATGAACATCCTACCCAGACAAGCAATCTAATTATTCTAAATCTCCAGAAATTTCTTTGGATTATAGGTGGCTGCCTGGAATCTTATCTAGTCTCTTCCATTTTGATTTTAACTTAGTTTTTACAAGCAAAGCCAGGCAGATTAAAACTAATTTTCATACAATTTTTTGAACTTTTATGCTTTTCATAATGGTAGTAATGCTCAATTTCCAGTCGAACTAGACCATGTATGACTATTTGCCCCACCTTTACTTTCAATTTTTTTTCAGGACCCATAGGTTTATTGATTTTTATCAGAATCTTTCCTCCTCCTCCAGGTGGCATTATAGTACTGACTTCCCTTGTCCTTCAGTCAACATGCAAGTCCTCCAAAATATTTCACCTTTTGAGTAAAAGTCTGCCATACCACTGACTTACTTGGCACTACTTTTTATTCCACTACAGACACATTAGGAAGAAGGGCATTTCCTGAAAATTATTTAGACTGAAACTTGGATATTCTTGAAGTCAGTTTCGGAAAGCAACCCACTCCTGCGGTTTTATTCCTAGATAGATGTCGTGTCTTCCCATGACCAAAGTCTGCTCTCAGCATAAATCTGACAGGGAACTAATTACATTACTGGGCTCCAAAAGTGGAATGCGTTATGCAATGATAGATACCTTCAGTGTCAAGAAAAACTCTTTGAAGCAGCAGGCAGTTTCAACTCATTGAACTAAAGGCAGGTAGTGACTTCATTCTCTTCATTCACTCAAATTTAGAGGGATTTGAGCAGTAAAACATTTTACAGAGCCTGTGCAAGGCTTTAAGCTTGCTACAGCCAGCCAGAGGAAGACACTGAGTGGTGGGATTGGGTGAATTAGGCCATGAGAGACTACACAAAGATATCATCTACCTTTTCTTTTCACTTTTAACAGTCTTACCATTGTACAAGCACTCACAGAGCAAGGCTATAGAGGGGTGGAAAGTGCATAAGAGAGCAAGTTAAGTCCTAGAACTCCTGAGGTATTTTCTGTGGCTGTAATGGAGCACCTGTTATAATTTGGTCTTAGTTTGTAATGGGAGAGTCATGCTCTGTGTACCCAAAACAGAGATGCCCAGTTTAATAAGAATACTAATCATAAGACCAATGGCTTTTCTTATGTTAATATCTCCATGTTAACTAATCCCCCTTAACTTGTATATATGAGCTATAAAAATGTTAGTTTAGAGTGCTTTTATTATAAATAATATTTCCTATCCACTGTTTTAAATTTCCAATTGGGATGCAACTTCCATTTGTGATAAAATCAAAATCAATTGGACCAGAAGTCTTTCCGCTGTTTCTGTGCAGTGTTTTTATCTCCATGCCAGCAAGCAATAGAAACACATGAGTCACAGAGCTGACCTGAATAAACTGAAAACTGTCTCTGTTAGCCAAGAATAACAAGGACATAAGGTAGTGTAGCTCTGCCTCTTTTTCTTTTGGAATGTACTCCGTGGGATGAGATCAGAGAAACTTTATGTTAAAAAAAAGCAAAAGCAAAACCAAATCAATAACCACCAACAGCAGCAACAACAAAAAAGGAAAAAAATCAGAAAGCCAAAAACAGATTTTAAAAATTCCAAAAGCTTAAAAATAGCTTAAAAAAGCTTAAAAAGCTTAAAAATTACTTGTTACCTGGGTCACTGCTTTCTTCACTTCAGCAGCATCTTATATTAAGCTAATAGGGAAATGCATATGAGGGTGAATTATGTTGTGAGATGGCACTTTCTGGAGGCACTAAGTCAATACACAAGTGGTGCTGAGGAACTGCATCTTGTGCTTTGTTTAACCTTGTTCTAACCTTACTATGGAAGCCTCCCTTTTCTCCCATCTTTTTCACTGTATTTTGAGCCCAGCTGATACATGGACCTTATAACTGCAATGTTCTGTAAGGGAATGTGGATACTTTAAGTAGGAACTTATAGTAACCCTCAGTGACTGAAAAACGTCTGGGCTGTACAATAACAAGTTACATGGTAAAAAAGGCACTGATCTTGTAATACTTGGCTGAAGAAGCATTTTCTTTCTTAGCTATGTTCTTCAGCCAATTTTCTGTCTTTCATTAGTTGTGTCATTGTTGGATAGTGTAAGAAGACTAGAAGACTAAACCTGCCATGTCTTATTCTGTGCTTATAGCTCAGCTTCCTCTTTCCTTGTTCCAAAAACTGAGTGTTAAGTCGAGTCTTGTAGCTGCTCATGGGTTGAGAGGGGGAATATTTTCTACTCTGTGGAAGGAATGACAAAGCAGTTCACACAGTTGGAAGAACACTCTGACTCTTATTCTACTGCACTGTTTTATTTTGGGGTCTTTGTAGTTTTTTGTTCCTTTTTGTTTTGTTCTCATTTTTAAACTGCCTTCTGTCAGGAATGCAACAAGGAGGAAGAGGATAAGGGTAATTTCCTTATTAGTTAGAATATCTGTAGCCTAAACTCTATGATATTCTTGCATTTCCAGAACTAGCCATTCAGTAAACTGCTTTAAAGAGATGTATTAAAAAGAACTGCTTTAATACTTTCAATATATGGTTTCTCAGTTGAAAAGACTCACATGGAGAAAGGTGAATGTCTCTTGAGTATGTGTAAGGGAATGGAGAAAAAAACATTTTCACAGCACAGAAATGAAAGAACACCTTGGGTTTTTTAAATGTTAATTTTCATCTATTAGACTGCTGTCAATTAGAGACTTATAATCCTCACTGTTAAAATCATGCTTTAAAATGCTATTTTTCCTGTGATCTACTTTTATTTTTTAATTCCTTCAAGTAATTTTGATATTGAAGCTCCTAAATCCAGTTTTTCATTTAAATAACTTTTCATTTTAATGTGTTTGTAATTAATGTTTTCTCAGCTTTAGTTTATGAAAAATTAGAAAAGTGTACTCAGCTGGTACCAGTCTGTAAATTACAACATTGAATGTAGTCCTAAAGACTCAGCAAAAACATTCAAGGAATTAGAACTCTAGTAGTGCCAACATCAGCCACACCTATAAAAATAAATCTATTCTGTAAAACCAAGATGGCAATTTTTCCTTATCATTCACAGTGCACCATAATTTGTAAAGTACTAACTGAAATCTAATGTCTTAAAGTTTATGTTTTGGACCATGGTAACATAATGTGTAAGCATTCCGTTTGCTGAGAAATTAAAATCAGACAACTTAAGTGAATTTGCACGTCCATGGAAGAGAGGAGAATTTCTCCAGCATATCTCTAGTACAGCTTTTGTTTGTCATATTCATTAGGAAGACATTAAATCTTGTAAGACCATCAATACTTCCTTGAGTGTTACAGTGTAGCATAATCAGGTAGTCCTGGTTCGCTGTTACATTTAGTTTGTAGTATTCAAGAATGGCAATATTCTATGGACATCATGATACAACAGTTCCTGGTCTTCAGTATTGTAAAATTCTACGTATGCTGTCCTGGTATACTCATTTAACTCTGGTTTTTATTAGTTGCAGTCTGGTCTTCATCCTCATGATGTGAATTTAGTGTTACCAGTGAACTTCTTTCTCTTGTGTCCAGCACCCAGTCTTTAGTGACTTCCATGGGTTGCTTTATTATTTCTCTCCCTCATTCCTGAGCTTCTTCAAATTCTTCTTTGATAAACTGAAGGATTTCCATCCCACTTTCTGTCACCAAACAGTCCACAAGATCTTTTCCTAAGGAACTGCTTAGTTTCTATATCCAACATGTAGGTGTCCTCTTGTAGTTTTGTCATTTTGATATCTGTTCAGTACTTTTTTTTTCCTTTATAACCCTCTTTCTGTTTCTCCACCAGTTTCTCTCTATGTCTGCACTTTATTTTTTTATTTCTTCAGTCCCATCTGATCTTGTCAAAATGGATCCATTAATTTTATTCATCTGCTGTTCTAGTCACATTACCATTGATAACTCCACAGGAGTTCCACATCCCCTCCCATGTTCCTTCTTAGCACTTAAACTTCTGATGGCAGAATGTCATTCTGTACATTCAAAAGCCCTGCATTTAGTTAACTACAACCAGTTTGCAGTCTGTACAGAAATGGCTGAATGATAAAAAAAGACATTAATATCTGCAGAGTTTCACAACAATAAAAAAATATTATTTTAAAAAAATAAGATTCAGCTAAAATTAGTATACACTTGTCCTGTATACTATTTGAGTTTTGTCTCTATCCCACAGAACTGTCTTATATGAGTGCTGTCCTGGCTATATGAAGATGGATGGTACTAGAGGATGTCCTGCAGGTACAAACTTTTTTTCATATGAATGAGTCAGTATATGAGAAGCATTACAACACAGGAAACTTTCAACGGTGGCCATCTTGAGAAATCATTGCCTCTTTTTAAGAATTACTGCCTGAGAATGCAGTTTCTTTTGCATACAATCAACTCAGTTAAAATCAACTGGCACTGCATTTGACTGTGCTGTTTATGTAGAATTTCCCAGCTTCTTCCAGTTGCTGGGTTGGAGGGGAATGGAAGCATCTCTGGTTCCCAAAGCTGTTGAAGAACTTTTATCTCTATTCCCATGACATCCTAAAACAATGTAAAGCATACCAGTAAAGTCAGAAACATAGGACAGAAAGTGTGGCATATCTAAATTCTGTTTATTCCTTCTCTTAAGAAGACCTGTATCTTATTTACCAAAAGAATGTTATAAGTTTTAAATAAAATAAAGAGTGAAAATGAAGACAGGAATTCTTGATTTCTCCTATTGGTGCTGTTTTGTTTTGCATAAATAGAAATATTTGCAGCAGTGAAGAATAATCTGAGAAGGAATGTATTTCATAACTTTAGATTAGTTCAGTGCTATGAACTAATCTTTTTACATTAAATAACAGAGTTAGGCATATCAAAGACAAACTTTGGTTTGTTCAGAAGAATTAATCTGGCTTTAAATGTTTACATTGAGATGAGGTCAGCCACATTCTAAAATTTTCTGCTCCTCTCTGTGACCATAAAAAGAGCCAAGAACAATTAGCTTACATGCAGATGCCTCACTTCTGGATGTCTAAAATTAAGAGATATAAATCCTGTTCTCAAGTAACAATGTTTTAGCTGTGAAACTATAGCCATTCTTGCTCTCTGGATGAATCGATACATGCAGAAATCACAGACTAGAAGAGCAAGAGACATCAGGTCTGCCATGTTCAAATGAGACCAACTCCATTGAAGTTTTTGTGATAATTTATGGAATTTATTCCTGTCCTCAATGGGTAGCCTTCTGTTTCAGTATGGGTTGGTACAAAACAAGACCACTCTTCTGAAGAAAACATGACAATATTTGGCTTTGCTTGATTTAATTTTTCATTAAGAAAAAAAATAAAAACAAAAAAACCAAAATCAAAACCAACAAAAATACAAACAGATGTGTTTAAAAGTTTTTTGAGTATGTTGAGAATTGAAATTTAATCAAAGTACATCGCTTTAACATTGATTTAAAGTTTCAGAAAGACAATACTATTGACCAGTCAAAGGAAACAAAGTAGATTTGACTGTGAGAAACTGGATGACTGAGAGTTTACAGGTTTCTTATCTCAAATTTATTTTAGTTGCTCCTATCGATCATGTATATGGGACACTTGGTATTGTGGGAGCTACCTCCACGCAGCAGTATTCTGACATATCAAAGCTGAGAGCAGAGATTGAGGGACGAGGATCATTCACTTTCTTTGCACCAAGCAATGAAGCCTGGGAGCAATTAGATTCTGTAAGTCTGTGTCTGTGTCTGTGTGTACCCACTCGTGTATGTTGAGCATGTAAATCTTTCAGCTAATGCTGTTTTAGCTGCAACAGTTAGTACATGATAATGTAGATTAGAAACCATACCGATATTTTAGATAAAAGTTGCACTCCACAAGTTATAATAAAAGAATTTACAAGTTTAACATGCATTGCTGAAGCTAGAGAGTCTGAATTTATTTTCAGGAATACTAAACAACTGTAAATGTTTCTTATTGAAGAGCTTGCGTGACATATATCAGTATCATTACTATAATTCTCATAGTTTTGGAGAAACTGACAGGGATTCCAGCAATTGGATGTTGTAGAATGTAGTCTTACTTTCTCAGTGATTCAGGTGTTCTTCTTTCAGTAATGTTTTTATTTAAATAAATACTGAATCACAACTCCTCCAATAACATGTCTGTGATGAGACCTCTTTTCTTCCGTGTCAAAGTTGTGTCAGCTAACAGGAAATATCCATTATTGAATATATTGAAAGCACATGTTAGAATAGAGCAATAAGTACATCCTTCCAACTGAATGTTCTGAAGCTTCAGATTACATAAATTCTTTTCTTCTTCAGGAAATTCATAGAAATTTGGTTGACAATGTAAATATTGAACTATATAATGCTCTGCACCACCATATGGTAAACAAACGCATGTTGACAAAGGATCTGAAGAATGGCATGACACTAGTGTCCATGTATAATGGCCAGAAATTGCTTATTAACCATTATCCTAATGGGGTAAGTCTTTTTTTTTTCATAAATGATTATTCAGTTATAGCCATTACTATTTCCTTTATTTCCTTTATTTCCTTTATTTCCTTTATTTCCTTTATTTCCTTCATTTCCTTCATTTCCTTCGTTTCCTTCGTTTCCTTCGTTTCCTTCGTTTCCTTCGTTTCCTTCATTTCCTTCATTTCCTTCATTTCCTTCATTTCCCTTTTCCTTTCCTTTGAGAATATAAGTTATAGAAAGCTTAACACCTAGGAAGTCAATTGCCACCTAAAAAACCAAATAAACTTCCACCTGAAACTTTTTCTGCTCTGTACAGTAATGGATAAGAATTAATGAACATGTGATCATTTTTTTAGAAATAAAAGTTCAAATGAGAATGAACTTTCTTGTTAAAAGACAAATATAATTTCTTCATTGTTCAAATATAGGTTGTTACTGTTAACTGTGCCAGAATAATCCATGGTAACCAAATTGCTACCAATGGTGTTGTTCATGTCATTGATCGTGTCCTGAATGCTGTTGGAAATACCATTCAAGATTTTATTGAAGTCGAGGATGATCTTTCATCTCTTAGAGTAAGTGGACAAAAATAAAAATGCTTCTCTGGTCTTTTAGTTTTATCTTCTTTCTGTTCTATTTGTGTCTGACACCTGGAAGTAGGAAGTGTTAGTGCAGTAAGAGAAGGAATAAGCTAGGAAGTCCAGCTAATACTGCAGATCTAGTTCTGTAAGAAAACAAAGCATATTTTGCACAAAAAGTCTATTTTGCCACTGTGTGGATCAAATATCTGACAGAATGTCTCCCTGTACATAAAAAAAAATTGTCTTCCTTTCATTGAGGCCCTTCTTTTACTGAAATAATCAGAAGTATGAGGGTAAATGGTGGAAGCTCCCTCCCTGGAAACATTCAAAGTGTGGCTGGATTGGGGTCTGAGCAACCTCATTTAGCTGAAGATGTCTCTGCTCATCACAGAGAATGTTGGACTAAATGAACTTTAAAGGCCCCTTCCAACCTAAATAATTCTATGATTTTAAATTACAGTGTCCAAAATTAGATACATGTTGAGTAGAGTTGAGTAGAGAAGGAAGGGAAGGTTTGAAGAGGCCCTCAGTGATCATCTAATCCAGCTGTCTGGCCAATGTAGGGATGACAAAAAGTTAAAGCATGTTTTTAAGGGCATTGCTCACATGGCTCTTAAGCATTCATTGTTTAACCACCCTTCTGTAGAGGAATGTTTCTGAATGCCAAGCCTGAATCTCCAGTGCCTTATGTTTGAGCCATTCCCATGAGTCCTGTCACTGTATCCCAAGGAGAAGAGCTCCTCACCTCCCTCTTCATTTCTCTTCCTCAGGAAGCTGTAGAGAGCAATGAGATCACCTCTCAGCCTCCTCCTTGTATTTAATCAAATTAGTTATACATCTGTAACACATTTTTTATTATTTCAGGGGGAAATTCTTACCTTTGATAGACTATTGTTTTGATGTAATTTGTCAAAACCTATATGTTCACATTTTTCCTTTGAAATTTCAAGCCATAATAATAATAATTTCTGCCCTGTTGTCACGTCTCCCATAATTTATAGATTACTGTCTGCTAAATTAAGGAGGTAATTCAGTATAACAAGACACATTTTCCCCACACAATTATTTTTCTATTCCTTTTTATCAAATAATTGTTAACACAAGTTTCTACTACAGTCTAAAATTAAAGAACCTGTGGACATTTGGTGAAACTAGAAAGCTAATATATTTTGGTAATAATTTGAATAACCATGATTAAAAACTAAATGTATTTTCTAGGCTGCTGCCATCACATCTGGAGTCTTGGATATTCTTGGAAAGCCTGGCCATTTCACACTCTTTGCTCCAACTAATGAAGCTTTTGAAAAACTACCAAGGGGGGTCTTGGAAAGGATCATGTCTGACAAGGTGGCTTCTGAAGGTATGAAATTTATTTTTTGGAAATGAGAGAGAAAAGGTAGAAATGACTTTACCCTAGGAGTTCTAAAATTAAGTACCTTTATTTTCATATATATAGGAGGAGTTATTTCTTCTGTCTCTGATTTTTCCAGTTACCTAAGCATTCAAATTAATTGAAAACTTAATTTCCAAAACATATTAAAGGATAATGTGAAAATATGGGCACATTAATATTTCTGATAGTTCAGCTGCATAGTTACAATAGAGATTCCTGCATCTAGGAATTCACGGATATCTGCATGTGGATTCTTGACATAGCTTTCTTAGAAAGAGTTTTTTCATACAAAAAGGTCATATTCCTGTGATAGAAAAATTCTGCCCTGCAAGCTGAACTGAATTTATAATATATATTCTGACCAGGTGTAACAGTCAACCAACTTATTCTTCTAAGGACTACAATAACACTAAAAAACTGATAGTCTGTTGTGTGAAGAGTAATATAATGAAACTTATAAAAATAATGTAATGTGATAATTTATGCTCGCCTGCGTGTGAATTTTACATATAAATATGTAATATATGTCCAAACTATATATGAACTTCCTGCATTTTTCTCTGCAGCTCTTGTGAAGTTCCATATTTTAAATACCCTCCAGTGCTCTGAAGCCATCACAGGTGGAGCGGTCTATGAAACCTTGGAAGGAAACACAGTTGAAGTTGGTTGTGATGGTGAAAGTCTGACTGTGAACGGAGTGAAGATGGTGAAACGCAAAGATATTGTGACAAGCAATGGTGTTATCCACCTCATTGATAGAGTGCTGATCCCTGATTCTGGTCAGTGATCTATATGAAAAACTTCTTAAGATTTTTTCTACAGTATTACCTAGATTCCCTCAGACTTATTGTTGTGTATAACATGAAAAATCCAAACAGGAAAGGGAGTAAATTAAGTTAAAATAACTTGTCTTATTCTATTTGCAGCCAAGGAAGTCATTGAACTTGGGGGTGACCAGCAGGCTACTTTTAAAGACCTAGTGGTACAGCTCGGACTGGCATCTTCTCTAAGACCAGAGGGCCAATACACTCTCCTGGCACCTCTGAATGGTGCTTTCTCAGGTCAGTAGCCTTAAAAGATTATGCTCTGAATGTCAAAATGAACGAGAATATATGCAGCACCAACAATTTTCCAAATAAGCCCCAGTACTTGTTCTGAGTCCCAAGAGACACAGAGAGAAAGAGTTCATCAATTCAAAATACATATCATACAAAAAGACAAAGCAAGCCTAATCACCAGGCTGCACAACTTGTTTTTTAATTGTATCATTTGCTAATGGAAATCATATCACTAAAATAATACATGAAAAAAGCACAGAGAGATGATGGTAAATCATAAAATCATAGGAAAAGGAAAAGTGAGATATTAATGAATTGCCAGGTCCCTTAATCCTTACATTACTTGCATTAGAGTCACAACATATTTATTTTTTTTAAAAGTATATAAGGAGGTTGGTATTTCCCAGTATGTTGAAGAGAGAGAAACCAATACACTTGCACTATACAAGAGGTGTTTGCATATCTGCAGAAGTGACCACATGATCATCCTGCCCTTCTCACAAGAATTCAAGTTTCCACTCACCCACAGAAGCAAAATTTGAAAGGTTTTAAGATGCACATGCAGAAAGGAAAGGTTGCAATAAGATCTTCAGCAGTAATTCAGAAGATGGAGCAGTCCCATCTATGAATCTGCCCTACTATTTATATCAATTAATCAGGGTTATGTTAAAAGTTTGAATTGAAGAAATGGCAATTTTCAAAACCACTTTGATAAATCATTTCTGAATACACAGATCTATCCAAGACTTAATTCAAATATTTCAAAGAAAATCTAAGTATTTCCATGGTCTTTTAATATAATGTCCACAGTTAACCTTATTCGAACAAAAAGTCACTCTATAAATCGCTATAAATGGTTTTATAGATGACACCTTAAGGATGGACCAACGCCTTCTTAAAACGATCCTGCA
Organism: Heliangelus exortis; assembly: GCF_036169615.1. Classification (NCBI taxonomy): domain Eukaryota; kingdom Metazoa; phylum Chordata; class Aves; order Apodiformes; family Trochilidae; genus Heliangelus; species Heliangelus exortis. The sequence goes on along the minus strand of NC_092422.1, from coordinate 24,654,048 downwards.
GAATCATATTATAAAAGTGAAAGTTGGGCTTAATGAACTGTATAATGGACAAGAGCTGGAGACAATTGGAGGAAAACTTCTTAGAGTCTTTGTGTATCGCACAGTAAGTGAATGGGGCTTTCTAACAATACATATCCCAGCTGGGGAATTGAAAAGTCACAAAAAAAACCAAACCAAAACAAAAAAAACCAAAAAAAACCCAAAAAAAAAAACCAAAACAAAACAAAAAAAAAAACAAAACAAAAAACAAACAAACAAAAAAAAAAAACGGAATGAAACCTCCAAAATTTACCATTACAACTCTATAGCAAAAATCTTTACGCTTTTAAGCTTGAAAAAAGAAAAGTGTAAATCCAATTTATACTGAAGGGAACTTTGTTTGCATGGAAGTATTTCTTTGGAAAATGAAACAGGATTCCAAATTTGACACTGCATTAGATACAAAGCTTTAAAGCTAGTTTCTAAACTAAATAAGAACATTCCTAAAGGAAACAAAAAAATCCAGTTTGTAAATATTTACACTATATTAATTTACTCCAAATTTTGCTACTTTTTCTTTCTCAACGAATACCACATTTCTTGGCAAGAACACAAAATTTGACTGAAAGAAATACATATGAGGATTGTTTTAAAATGTGGGTCACTGCTGGGAAGTATGCATCTATTTCATTTTATCAAATATGTTTCAATGGGTACCACTGCGTGATTAGTTCCTGTTGTTTCTCCTTTAATCAGGCTGTATGCGTTGAAAATTCATGCATGGTCAGAGGAAGTAAAGAAGGAAGGAATGGTTTTATTCATGTCTTCAGACAGATCATTAATCCAGCAGAAAAGACATTGCATGAAACGCTGAGAAATGATAAGCGTTTTAGGTGAGTAGCAGTTTTGACAGCACTGAGATCTTTCCTGCAGAGCACAACTGCAGATACACCACAGCTGGTCTGAAAAATAATTATGGAATGCAGGTTATTGGATTTAGGGGGGTGAAGGAAGGAAAGCAGAGAGGGGATTATTCCCTCCTGAAAACAAACCAAACCAAACCAAAAACAAAGCAAAGAAAAATAAATACAAAAACAAAACCAAACCAAACCAAAACAAAACAAAAGAAAGAAAGAAAAAAAAAAAAAGGAGGGGGAAAGAAAAAAGGAAAAGTATTCTCTTTTGAATGTATGCTAAAATGCTTATTTACAGCACATAGAAGTCTGTAAGACTCTAGAATGAAGTGGGTAAGAGGACAAAGGAAAGTGGATGATACATCCAGAGCTGTGGAAGCAGTGGAGTCATGAGATTTTATCAAGAAGTGATGCAATTCCACAGGGGTGTAGCATGATTGCATACCCTTCCAGAGTGTATTTCTGTCCCCTTCCTGCAAGTATCTAAATACTCCTAGAGATAGTAACTACCTTTGGCATCTTCCCTTTATCTCTTTGAAATGTGCTTTCATTCAATTAATTCTGCTCTGATCTAGGCTGCTACTATGTTTTTTCTCAAATCATTTTTCATCAGTCTGCTACTCTTAAAACTCTTTTTTTCTCCTTACTTTTCCTCCTCCACTGTCCTTATATCTGGGAAATAATGAGAGTGTTTGCTGCACTATCAGAAAAAATGAGGGATCTAAGGGCCTAGACCCAAGCAGAGTTATTACACTTCAACAGAATTTATTTGTGTTTTATCTCTTTGTTGTAAACAGCGTTTTCCTCAGCCTGGTGAAAGCTGCAGATTTAGATGATGTTCTGTCACGGCCTGGGCAATGGACTCTGTTTGTTCCAACTAATGAAGCCTTTAAAGGTTTAACTGATGATGATAAAGATATATTGATAAGTAAGTACCATAAGAAAATTAGAAATATGAGCAAAGGGAAAACCAATGGAAAAGGTGACCAGTGTGTTTATCCCACAAAATATTTCTGATAAAACGGTTTATCTTCTGAGTAGAGCAGACCATAGGACTTCCCTAAACTACCCCTTTCTTGAGTGACAGAGAATAATTTTTGTAAAAAAAAGCATCTAACCTGTATTTAAATTTAATTTTCAATTCTTGATATGTTACTCTGAGGTAAAATTACCTTGCAAGTTGAAATCTGCATTCATTTAGTTATTTTCAAATTTTTATCATTAAACCTAGAGATTTTTAATACTGGTAAGTCACTTAGATCACATTTCTTTACAAGTTGTGACTTTTGCATTCGAAGATGTGTAATACTGACTTTTCACTGCCTCCACCTAGTGACCTCTGATATTACGTCTCTCCAGCTTGAGTATTGAATATGTATTTCCAAATGCAAATTTACTTATTTTATTTCTGTTGTACACTTTGACTTTAATACACAGATATTTCACAAGATTGAAAAGTAGTTTCTTGAATATCATGCTTCATTTCAATATGAGAAAAAGCAGAGTGAATACATCTTCCTACAGAATTTCCCTCTAGAGGGGTAGATTAGCCACAGCACTATAAATATTTGTATTTTATTTGAGATTAAATCTAACATGTGCACAAGTGTGGGATGAGCTGTTGCCCCAAATCCCACATCCAGAAGGTCAGTCACATTTTCCATTCATGCACTTTTCAGATCAAAGTTCAAAGACATGAAGCCAAATCCCATGAATCCTCAATGACTTCAAAGAATCCCTCTCAGAGCATTGATAAGAAGCAACTGCATCTCTATTCAGCCTAAAAATCATTAGAGGCACTGCAAATTTGAATTCTCTCTTCAGCCCTTTAAAGTTATAGTGGTCCAAATTACCCCTTAGTGTGGTGTATCTCTAGTGACTGACAATAAATTAACAGATTAAGCTATCTAATGTTAATTAGATATTAATTATAAAATTAAATGAAGCCTGTTTCAAGGCTCTGAACTGAAGTAACTGGATAAATTTCATATAATTATTTTTATTAACTAGGACTGCATTTATCAGGCTTATTATTTTTGTCTTACATTCACAATGACTTTGCCCATACCATTTTTGGAATACTTCTATAATTGATTACAAACATACTTGCCCTTCTACTTTTCAAAGAGCTTTATGTACTTATGTACCAGCTTTTCCTATCATTGTGACTCAGTTTCAGCTTACCCTCCTTGATAGAGGAGTATTTAATTTAGCCTCACTACTGTTTTTTTGCAGCATAATGTTCAGGTTATTGATGTTTGTTTGTTTGTTTTGGGGTGATGGTTGCTGTTTTGTTTGGGGTTTTTTGTTTGGTTGGTTTTGTTTGGTTTTTTATTACTTTCTGAAATTCTATCTTGGTTTTCTTTGAAGATATTATGTTGTTTTCTTCATAAAAATGAAACCCTGAAGTACGATTTTTGTTTTAAGGAATAAAGAAATACCTTGTTTTTCTATAGGAAAGACACAAATCAATGTTTTTTTTTATATTAACCCTGATGCATAGAAAAAAGGCAATATGATAGTTTATGAAAACAGCTTTAGAATGAGCATTTTTAAGCTAGGTATATAACAACGCTACCTATGAATGGTGCAGTCACAAATCTCAGTGCTAATTAATTGCAATTGCATTGCATTGCAGTAGTAAAGTGAATTGCATTAATATCAAAACAAAAAGGTTAAAAAGGAAAATGGTCACGGAAAAAAGCACCAGGAAAAAAATCCTAACTGGCGAGTTATTTCTATTGATCATGTTCTGAGTGCCTTTTTGTCATATGGCTGTTTTTCCCTCTTTATCATAATTTTAAAATCTTCAAATTGTAAATGTTTATGGTAGTTTCATTCATAGTGTGCCTAATTCTGGCTCAAGCCTATGTGAATCCTTAGAATTTCCAGAAAGAACCATCCATTACCATTTAACTTGTACTCTTACTTTTCTTTTTAAATAGGAGACAAAAATGCTCTCAGAAACATTCTCCTTTACCACTTGACGCAAGGAGTTTCCATTGGGAGTGGCTTTGAGCCTGGTGTGACAAACATTCTTAAAACTATTCAAGGAGGGAAACTCTACTTGAAAACAGTTAAGTGTTGAAAAAGAAGTCTTTTAACAGGGACTGGACATGCCATGTCTATCCACATTACAGAATGGGGTGCATTTCTCTGAACATTGTATTTAGGAGGTTGGGTTTGTTTTTTAATGTCCCTTATAACTCATCTTCTCTTTCCATCTTCTACCAGGTGAATGATACTCTTCTGGTTAATGAACTGAAATCAAAAGAATCTGATATCATGGCAACTAATGGTGTCATTCATGTTATTGATAAACTCCTATATCCAGCAGGTAAGAATTAATTAATGGAATTCATGCACCCTCTTCTGAATCTCTTTACATCTTATGAAGGTACAGTAGAAAAAAAGTTAATTCCCTTAAAGACACGATTCCTATGTGGAATAAGAAACACAAAATGTAACTAACTACTCATTTTATGGAAGACCCATGCTTCAAAACATGGCAACTGTTTGACATTTTGAGTCAAGTGGAAGACAAGATGCCATCTTTACCATATGAAAGAAGGCATATGTGCATGGACACACTTGTGTGAGTCTTTAAGAGTGATCTCATCTCCTGTTCACCATAAATGAAAGTAAAATGAAAACAGCTGTATGTTTTTTCTTACATGCCTGTTTCTTTTGTTAGATCTGCCCGTTGGAAATGATCAGTTGCTCACAATCCTGAAGAAGCTGATTAAATACATTCAAATTAAGGTACTCCTTAAATAATGGTTTCTTCATTTTTTTTTGGCAGGATATGAGAAACAATGTACATTATGATTCATAAGTAGAATCACTGGGTAGAATATCTGGGATTGGAAGAGACCTTAAAGGTCATCTAGATCCAACCTCACTTCCATGGGCAGGGATACCTCCCACTTGTCCAAGTTGCTCAAAGCCCCATCAAAGCCCCATGAACACTTCCAGGGAGGGGGCAGCCACAACTTCCTTGGGCAACCTCTTGCAGTGTCAATTTATTCCCTGGTCCTTCTGTTTCTTCATCAAGCAACACCTTAAATAGCTTCCAATTACCCAAATATAATAATAAATGATACACTGTACTTGACAGTTAGAGTGTATGCTTTTCAACACCAAATAATTTTATAATATTTGCATTTGGATACCTTCGATGTGAACAGGTAAAGTTGGCTCTTTGGTTCTGGTACACTTTATCACTCCAGCAAAAGAGAACACTTCTAAATCCTTGAGTTAATCCCTCTTTGAAAGAAATATTGGGTAAATTGCTATGTCATTTAACCCACCAGGCTCAGTAGCCTGTGAAGAAAACCAGGTACTCTTATCTGTCTTGAGCGTCTTCTTGAGACTGCATTCTACCTCAACAGTTTCTGAGAAGATCTAGGCAAATAGTATAGCCTAATTTTTAGATCAGTGAAGCAGTGACTCCTACACAAACTCATCAGGAAATGCCCCTGCAAGTGTTTTCTTTTAAATTTTAACATCAATTTTCTGTATTTCTAGTTTGTTCGTGACAGTACCTTCAAAGAGATTCCATTGACATTTTACAGTAAGTTCATTTTAAATACTTCCAGATGGGTTTGAAATTGTTTTTTAAATGTTGCCAATTCCATTCTTGAATATAGATATTTTATTTTATTTTTTAAAAAGGAGTGGTTTCTGGGAAAGTAAGGTGTGCCAAAGAAGCACAGGAAAGACTAATAGTAGAATGTTTCTGGCTGTTGTGCTACTGTATGTATTTTTTCCCTTTCCAGAGATGAGACTGGGAAGTAACCCTGAATTAAGCTGTTTAAAATCTCTGGAGTACACAAGAAACATAAGGAAAAGATTATTTTTCAGTTTTTACTGAAGGTTCAGTGTTTGATACATTGCATTGTTATACTGTCTGACTACACAAGATGTAGCATTGACCAAACTCTGCATCAAGATGCTTTCTTTTTCATAAATGCTTCCAGAAGGATAAATTGTACTCATTCCATTCATTTTCCACACATGGAAATATGTGGCTTACAGGGGAGGCAGTTGTTCTGACCATTTTCTCTCTTAAGAAGTAAATGTGAAAAAAAAAGGAAACTTGTTGCTCTGTTGCATCCTTCCTCAGGGTTCATGATCAGGTCTTGCAAAATGTCAGAAGACAAAGAATCCTATGAAGCTTTGGCTTGTGAGAGAATATGGATTTAGGCAGATTATTAAATTTTTATAGGATTCTACCCACACTTCTCAGCAGAAACAGACTGTCTCAGTAGGCTTTTGAAAACTGAGAATGGACATGCTGAAGTTAAAAGACTCTTGGAACAAAAAATAATCTATCTTTATGGCAAGTTGAACAGGAGTCAACAATGTAGCCTGGCAGCCAAAAGGGCCTGGTTTGAAGTGCCAAGGCACAACAGAGCTAGGCAGTCAAGCCAGGGAATTGCTCCACTTAACACTGCCCTGGTGTGGTGCTACCTCACGTACCATTATGGGGTTTTGGATGCTTTAATACAAGGACTGTCAGACTACTTGAGTGTGTCCAGAGGAGTGTGACCATGTGGTGAAAGATTTCAAGGGCCCAACTTAAGAAAACAGCTGAGGTCACTTAATTTGTTCAGTTACAGAAGGCTGAGAGGTGACCTGACATAGTGGCATGCCAGATGTGGCATCTGCAGATCACTTGTGCACACTGCCACATAGTAGCAAGAGCTGAAATCTGTACTCAAGTTCTTTTTAAGTTACTTCTCTAAAATCTGTGATTTTATCCACAACTTTATGTCCAGTCCAAAACTACCTGATCATTACCCTAAAGAAACTATAAGAATGGAATGTGCTTTATATTCCATTTTCTATACTTTCAGAAATTAACATAATTGAAAGCAACGTCCAGCCCATCATCAGAAAGGAAGGTAAATGAGACCGTTAGTATATATACTTCTGTATATGTTCATATGCATATACAGAATATATATTGTATATATTTCTTTAATAGGACACATTTTGTACATAACTCCAGGACATTCAGGACTTTGCTGGAAAAGCAAAGATACAAATATTGTAATTAGAACTGGCTGAAATATTTTGTCTTTAAAATTTCTGATAGTTGTTCTCCCAAAATAGATTTTCTTTTTTCTACAGGCATTTAAAAATATTTTTAAATAATATTTCTTCAAACAATCTCTTTTAAGTGCCCCAAGCATTACCATATTTTAAATGAAAAAAAAAATCTGTTTTATTCAAAACAACAATTTTTGCAAAAATAAATAACTTGTCTCTTATAAGTTGAACGGGGGAAAAATCAGTTTAGTTTTCAATCAGTTCTAAATACCAATATCTGTCAGATGCCTGGAACGGATATTTAGCCAAATTTTCTTCCTGAGACAAAATCATGACTTAAAGATTATTGGTGGGACTGAAGAGAGCAAAAAGTGGGGCTGGGATTGCCAAAATCACTTGTGATTCATGACTAAAACATTCATTGGTTTCACTATATCATGTACATTGTAAATGAGCTCCAGTTTCCCACTGAAATGAAAACACTCTCAGGGAAACCGATGAAGCTCAGCTGAGAAGAAGGGAAGTTAAAAATGTATTGCAAAAATTTTATCTAGACTTTTTGATCATTGTTTCTGGGAGGACTTCCTCCCAGCAGAAGTTACATGAACCTGCTTTTTTCTTCACCAGCCTGTCTGTGTTTCAAACCATTTAGCATATCCACTGATATTTGTCACCCAGTCTCTATCATTAAATCAGATCCATAGAACAATATAAACAAATAAAACAAAGCTTCCTGATGGTAACTCAGCTAAGATATTTTTGAAATATTCCTGAGAATCACTCTCTGAAAGTACCTGTTCTTCTGTATTAAATCCAGAGACAGGGCATATAGGCGAGGTGCTTTTCTATGATGTTAGGAAGTTTAAAATTAAGTGAAACAAACCTCTCTTTAAAAGAAAAATTGAGATATCTGAGCACTTCTGTAGTCAAATGTACTCCTAAATGTTACTCACCAGAGAGAGAAAATAACTTTATAAGTTAGGATATTGAAGAGTTACCTCTTTGTCTTGCCAATACAGTGTTTATGCTTTGGGACACACTCCAGGGAATGATCTCTGGCTAATGTAGCCTTTCTCCTGATGATTCAGAAATAAACCAAATAAAGACAATTCTGGCCCTTCTGAGTTTGCTCTTAGTAACTGCAGTGAGCAGCAGCTCCCAATAAAACCACATAAACCCATAACTTTCTGTAGAAAAAAGCTACTGATTCTATGCAACCAATCAGTTGCATACTGATTTTCACAAAATTGTCAGGAAGATCAAGGAGACAATGATGGAATGGAAACTTCAGTAAAAAAAAAAAATGATTTCTGCCCTTTCCTGTCTTAATGTTTCCTGCTTGAATTATGTTTCCACTGTTCATACATAGAAGAGAGATTGAAACCCAAATCCTAATGGATTAAGTGTTCAAAGGATTGATCCTAAATGAAAAACCCAGCCCTTAAAGAAAAAAACCAAAACAAAAAAACCCAAACCAACAAACCAAAAACCCCCAAGTGACATAAGAGAATTCTGATCAAAATATAGTTTCTTCTTTGATATCTTTACAGTTATTAAGAAATAACATAACAAAGATTTGCCTCTCTAGTCCTTTTCTAAGCCTTCACTTGCAAAGCCATAGCAATAAGGTTCTAGTAACACAGCAAAGTAGGCTTCTTACTAATACATATAGAAGAAGACTTCCTATCAGCTGCTGAGGATCTGATTTTTGCCTGAGACTTGTCAACAGATGTTAAAAATACCACATACAGAAAAGTAAAAAAAAAAAAAAAAAAAATTGAAAAAATTGTAAGTAGTAAGTGGGGAACAAGATCTAAATTGAAGATGAATGGGAGAAAATTCAGGACTGTACAGCATTGCTGCAAGTGGTTTCTCAGGTTTCAAAAATCCTTCATTACAGGGATCTGGTTTATTAAAGATAGGGGGGATAATGCTGGCTTCATCTCAGTCCCATGGAATACCATAAGTATTTTTATGACAATTTGTAACATGTTTTTTTTTCCTGTGTCACAGACCCATCTATCACGCAGCTCACTAAATTAATTGAAGGGGAACCTGAATTCAAAATAGTCAGGGAAGGGGAGACAGTAACTAAAGTGATTCATGGAGGTTGGTATTCTTTCAGCACCTTAATTTGTATTAGTTAAAATTTCAAATGTTCATTATTCCCAGTCAGTTTCTACTTATGTAAGTGATTCATGTGTTATGTTAGACAACTGTTCTGTTTTTTTGACAAGACTTTTTGGAGATGTTGTAATATTATTGCATCATTTCTTTCTCATTTCTCATGCATTTCAAAAAATTGGGTTTTTTGCATAGCTATGCCCCATATGTGAAATCAAGACAATGTCAGAAACCCTCTGCATGCTGACATGACATGTCTCAGCTGAGAATTATTTGCTGGTCGTTCTCCTGGAAAAAAAAATGCAGTATGTGGTTCTGTGATAGAAAGATAATTTTATCAGAGAAGTAAATTTGCCTTCTGCTTTGCTAAAGGCACTGAGAAGTCCAAATCTAAGGTGCCACCCCATTGCCATCCTAAATTTTGGGGAAATTTAATTGCTTGTTTCCTCCGAACAGTTTTTTTTCCCATAAAATATGTTGTGGTATTTTCTTGTGTGCTTCAGGAATTTTCAGCATCTCAAAACCAGTGCTTGTAACACTGTTCATCACTTGTTTAATGTCTTCAATTTAGAACCAGTCATTAAAACATACACCAAAATCATTGACGGGCGACCTGTGGAAGTGACAGAGAAAAAAGTAACAGAAGAAAGAATAATTCAAGGTAAATTATGCTGAACTACTCATAATTAGTGAAATTCATCACTACATACAGAAGTAAGACATCTTAAGTTCTGTTCTAATGGTTCTGGCTATGTGTGCTACAAAGACATGTACAGAAATGACAGCAATATTTTAACTGCATGCTGACAATGAAAATGTCTTTTTTTTTTTTTTTTTCCTTAAATGTATGTGCAAAGTGTCTGGTTTTGAGGGTTTCTTGCTACCATTTCAGGATAAGGCTGCTTTTATTGCACTGGTTTAAAATTTTTGCTTTAAAGAGAAGATTTATAAATTTTTTTCTTGAATTTGTGGGTTCTGTATTTCAAGACAGGTTTCATCTGAGCAACTGTAGACCTTCAGTATGTAGATACTTTATTTTACATGTCACCCCTGGCTCACTTTACAGACATTTGAGAAAAAAAAACTTTTCTGTTTCCCTTTAAGGAGAAGCTTAGATTAATCTGACATCCACAAATTAGACATTTGTATCTTGCTAATGTAAGATAAAAATTAATGTGCATCTGTAGACCTTGATCTTACCATACAGCAACTTTCAAACTCTTTTCAGAGTTTCAGACTCTTTGGCTGGTTTCAATTGTATGTGACTTGCTACAGAGATATTTCTTTAAGAGTCCTAGAAAAATGACAGAAATTGAGAAGTGGAACAAGGCATATTTAAGCAATCTCAAATTCTCTTCTGAAGTGTTTTGATCCCCATAGTTACACAACACTTTGAGTGCTGCCATTAAAATTGTGTCTGCTAGAGCAACAGTAAGACCAGGACCTTGTTAAAGGAACATATTGACTTATCAGAAAATCTTAATGTTCAGTTTATTTAGAAAATCTTAAAGTTCATTGTAAGAGTCATTCAAGCAAGAGAGCAATAAACCAAACTTAATTTGTTCTCATACAACTGTTTTCTACAATGAAAATAACTGAATGAAAACCATTAGTAGTTTCTGAATAAATCTGGGAGGAGGTTTCAACACAAAATTTCTGGAGAAGAAAATAAAATACTGTTTTCTCATTTCTAAAAATCAAATTTCACTAATATCCCACATGCAATAGTCAATATAATGTAAAAGGCCAGTGTTTAAGACTATTTTCTTCTTTTCCCTCTGCCGTAGAAACTAATAAAGGAACTCAAATATTAGGCTCTGAAATTATTCATATAAGTAACAAAACCAACGACCTCTATTTATAAAAACGGATAGAGGCACTTTTTGCACTTAGGAAATATCTTATCTTTGGCCTAATAAAATAAAGTAATTCAAATTGTCTTTTAAAAATGAAGATATATTTTCTCTAAATATCTTAGATTTGTCCAAGAACTTTTCTGAATAGCTTTAAATACTATTTGTAGCCCTCGTTCAGTTTAATTTGGGACACCATGAAACATACAATTGTCACAAAAGAAGGTTAAGGCATGTTAAAGACAGAATGATCTGAAATGTCAAATAGGAAAAACTAACTTAAAAGGCAACCCTGTTATACCTGATTAAAGTCACTTTCTTACACATCTTTTTTGAGGTCCTGAAATAAAATATACCAGAATTACTGCAGGTGGTTCAGACAATGAAGAAAAGTTGAAGAAAATCCTTGAAGAAGGTTAGTATCCTTGTTTTCTTTCCTTTAAAAATATATATTATTAAAGTAATTACTGAATGGATGCTCTGTATTTTCAGCAAAGTTGCTCATACTGCTAAATCATACCTGGAGACTAAACCTCAGAGGTGTCCAAACCTAACATTCTGGTTTGAGTCTCTGATGTTCACATTTCAGTCAGCTCAAGAGTTGAAGCTGTCTGGGTCTAATATGTATTATGCTGTGTTTGTCATGTAAGATGGTATTTTCAGTGTTCACATGGAATTTAATATCAAAACAGATGAAGTTTGCAATTCAGAAAAATGCTATGACAGGATTAAGTCAGTAATATCCTGCTATAGGATTGCCAAATGTTTTCTGTACATCAATTTTTTTTGCGATAACCTGTATCCTATCAGAGGTTACCAAGGTGACCAAATTTATTGAAGGTGATGGTGATTTACTTGAAGATGAAGAAATCAAAAGACTTCTGCAGGGAGGTAAATCAGTGTATTATGACTAACCTTTTTGCAACAGGTTATGATAACTGAAACCCCTCTCAGATATGTTGTTCTCAACATTTTAAAGACTGACCTAGTGGAAATGTAATTTTATTGGGGAAAAAAAGAGAATGCCACATATGAAAAGCCAGATGTCTGTGAAACAGAAACAAATGCCAAAGTTTGATTAACTGATCTTATTATGATATTGATTGTGAGAAAGAAAAAAAATTCAGTCTTTAAAAAGTTATCTAATTAAAACTCAGAGCAGCAATGAAGATTTATTCCACTAGCTGTGAACCCTTTTTTTCAGCAAATTCAAATCTGTGAAAAACACTTCTGAAGTATGAAGTACTGTAATAAGCCAAATTCTTCCTACTTATCAGTTCATCAGAAATAAATATTCATTGCCCTCAGGTTAATAATTAAAGGCATGTTTAGCATCCTTCCTTCAATGCTTACAGGTGATGGGAATCAATGTATTAACTTTAATTCTCTTCAAATATAGCATTCCAAGGAATGGTCTTCTTTCTTGCTTGCTCTCTTCTAACAGTTCTGCCTATAACCAGTAGATGTAGAAAACTGGAAAAAAAAAACTTGTGCTTTTTAAATTAATCTTCATCTATGAATTTGGAATGTTTTCTGCTTAATGTAGATTAGAAAAACTATCTATAATAGCAATGGTAAATTAAAAAGAGAATTCAAGTGCTGTTTTTATTAAATGTTAGTGTAAAACTGAGCCAGGAGCTAAAAATCAGCTATCAGTATTTCTTTTGGCATAAATTAACTGAATCCACTTTATTTTATGTTCAATTTTTAGTAAGTTATAAACTTGAATACCAGTGAGTTAGCTCACAGCCAGCTGTGTATTCACTGAACTGAACATGGTAGTCCTTCAAAAGTACCATTCTATGGATGTGACTTAAACTTGCATTAAGTAAAAATATTAGTGGTAACTGAACAGCTTTCCACCAAACAAAACCATTCTGATTGAAAGTACAGCTACTCTTGGTTGTACAGATCGAAGCCAGGATTTACCTATGAACATCGAAGAGAAAGAGAAATGTCCAATATATACATTTTTTTATCTCCTCCTCTCTTGTGTCCCAGCTATGTGAAAGACCTGCTCTCTGGGGATACCTATTTCAGTGTTAAATACTTAAAAAGAAAGTTTAAAATAAAAGAAAACTATATATAGTCCATATCTTTGACTACATTCTACTTCTTTCAACCTGGATATAAAAAGCAGAAGCAAACTTTACCTGTAGAGCTGTTCAAAAATCTGGTGACAGGTCTAATGCCAGAAACTAACAATTACAATTGTAATTTAATCATCTTCAGTTACAGAGCAATACAGCTAAATAGCCATCATCTGTAGAACCATATCTTGCAGTGATCCCATGGGAAAAGAGAGTTTCTCTCTAGTAAATATGGAAAATACCACATTGTCTCTTGAATCCTGTTTTTTTTTCCTTGCTATTATGTTAGTTTGCATAAGCATCCTGCATTACAGAATGAACCAAATAGGCAGATTTATTTCTTGTTTTAATTTGACTTTTCTCTATCTTTTCCATGATTTGTCCAGTCATGTACCCTTGTCTCTCATGATAATACCTTACCATACATTTAGCCAGTCAAAGGAGACACATACAGTGATTTGTGGCTGGTGGTGACAATGGTGATAATGTTTTATGGCCCTCTTGCCTACATCAAATTACTTCTGTTTTACTGAAAATTTCATAAGCATTTAGATGCAAGCCCAGTCACATGGACTAAAGTAAAAGAATTATTTCATATGGCCTGTAATTCTACTCACAGAATATCCCAGCACTGCTTATTACAATTGGCAGCCTTTGCTGAAACAAAACTTCAAGCCAAGATTACAATGAGTGGCTCAGCCCCAGAGAAGCAATCGCATGTGGCAGGGCTGAAGAAATCAGCAATTCCATGAATAACATAGTGGCCTGCATACACAGAGACTTCCAAAATGACATGGTTCCCACTGGAGGTTCCTTTCATATGGAAAAATGCTATGTCAGATTTAACTAATTTGTTTTTGATGCTTATCATAGCTGGAACTGAGTACACCAAGGTTACTAAAATAATTGAGGGAGAGCCACAGATTATCGAGAGAGAAATCAAGAAAGTCCATCTGGAAGGTTAGTTTGTTTAAACATCCAGTATCACTAAGACCTGCTTTGTCTGAAGTGATCATTCCAGGTGGGGTTTTGTAGCATCCATTCACCCAAATCATGTAGGTCTGGTGGCAGCATTTGAATAAGAGTTATTTACTTCTCTTGGAAAACAATTCTTTTACTGATGGTGCAGAGAAAACTACTGAGGGTCATCTAGAAAAAGTAACTAAAAGCCTTAGCAGACATAGTAGACAAGAGGAAATGTTTAACCACAAGGCTTAGGTAAGAAATTTGAAATACCATGCACCATAAGAATTGCCTTTTCTCTAAGCAGCACATCCAGAAGAAGACCACGTGAGTTGTTTTTAACTTGTGTTATTTCTTGTCAGTACTAATATTATCTATTGATATGAGGGGTCCTCAGCATGGTGAAGGTGGGGTTGGGGGGAGGGAATGTACCTCTGGGGTTGAGTAAATATCTCAATGGATCTTGGAATTTCTCTGTCCTTATCCGGTTGCTAAATGAGGGGAGCTCTGGGGTTTGAAAATGCTGAATGGTGTCAAGGTTCAAAATGAATCTCCTAAAGGAGCCAAAAACAGTTCAGCCTGGCTTTGTATCAGGAATTTGTTCGTCAAGTTTAACAATCATTTTTTACAATCTTCATTCAAAGTTAAGATTAGCTTGCTAAGAGTTTCTTTTCTATTCACATTTGTAAGTATGAACTTATCCAATTCTAATTCCAATATTATAGAATGAAAAATTCTGTCGGCCTTTAAATTCGTAGGAAAAAAATATGGCTTATGAGGAATGAAGTTAAATAAATATGTTTCTACCTTTTCAATTTTGAAGTTTATGCTAAATACTGAAGTAATACCACACTGTTTGTATAAAGTTCATGTACAGGTCATACATGGAGGTCTGAATACTACTTTGCCTGTTATTGCATGTAAATGACAGACAGGTGTGATCTTCAACCATGAGGTTGACCTGAAATCATCACTGTATGGACAGCATGTAAATACAGAAATCATACAAAGGGTGGACCATGTTCTATCCTTTTCAGGAGAGTGCAGAACTATAATGTTGGTGCATTCACCCAGTTTTTAGCCTCAGATGCAATATAGTGAAGCCTGTATCTCAGGGCTATGCATCTATACACATTGTACCTCAAGATGAAAAGACAACTGTTTGTAGCTGATTAAGAAAAGATGCATAGTTATAAAGAAGGAAAAATACAAAAAACATTTCTGTGACAGTAATGGAAGAATTTTCTCATGCTTGGTAAATGTCAATCCTTCTGATCATGAAATATCTGGTTTAAAAAATATCTCAGTTTGATGGGAAAGAGGAAAAAATGTTTATAGTTTCACTGAGCCAGAAACTATATATTCTGGCATATTCTGTACAAAGATGTGTCTAGTAATAAGTGTGGTACCTGTTCTCTAGCTCTACTTTTTAAAACAGAATTGTCTAAAAATTAACTGAACTCTAAATACATAATGATCCTGTGGACTCACAATAAAATTACACACCAAGTCCCAAATAGAGCTGGAAATATGGCCAACAATTTGCAGTGGCCAATTTTCAAGCGTATCACTTATAAATAATTTCTGAAGTAATGTCTTTACAGCAGACCTGGACATCCTGTGACAAAAGCTGAGACAAGGTGCTGGGCTGTACACTAACCTGAGTTTGTACATCCCTGGCAGTGTCAGATGGTGTTCACTGAATGAAGAGCATGTTCCAAATGTCCTATAACATCCTAAAACTTGTAGGAGATTAGTGTAACTAATGGATTAATTCATGCCTTTAAAATGTAAACATACTTCTGAAATGTTGGTAAGATTTGATGATGACGACCCATGGCAGAAATGTGTGAATTGTACTGTAAGCATTCATGTTTCAGGTGATCAAGTCAACATGCTAATGGGAAAAAAAATGAAAAACTGAAAACCTTGTAAAACAGATTTTGTGAGTCAGCCATGAGTTTCCAACATTTCTAGTGAGTTTCAATTCACAGGTTCTTTCAAATAAATTCTAATTGCAACATTTCTATTTTCTAGAAGCACCTGTACGGAAAGCTCAACCAGGCAGGAGAACACAAGGTAAAAGAAAAACATGTATTTAAGCATGAATCAAATATTATTCTCAGCTATATTGGAAGTTGGGAGGTGAAAAAAATACCCATTAGAAAATGAAGGTTGAATGGACAAACTTGCATTAATGCTTTAAAAAAAAAAAAAAAAAAAAAAAAGAAAAGAAAGAAAAAAAAATCACTGTTGAACAAAGCCTAGTATTTTAAATTATTTTTTCTAGATTTTTTTTCTTTATATTTCTATTTGAAAACAACTTAGATTATGTGCTTTGGATGAACACAAACCAGTTTTTCATGTTAGAATAAAGGCATCACAGTGTGATCTAACTCTGACTTGACACTGAAAATGGTACTGTGGGATTCTTCACTCCCTCATTCTACGTAATTTTTATCTCTTAAGAACTTGAGAAATCACTATAATTTCCTAGGTGCCAGCACAACAGTAAAAGATTTAGCATCAGTCTTCATCTTTCTTTTTCACATCTGTTTCACAAATTAATATAGTATATACAGTAACTATATTATGTGTAATAATGTGAAGTTTTTCCATTTTTCCCAGGGGGAGCAGGAAGAAGGAGGACAAGATTAGCTTATCCCTAAAAGATTTCCAAGATAGAATCCACAGAATTCTGAATTAACATGGTCTTTGAGAAGAAGAGAAACTTTTTTTTTTTAAATGAGAGCATTAGAAAACGATGTTTTGATAACATAATGTAAACTGAACCATGAATCCACAAAAAGATGTGAAGCTGCAGATACTCACTACTAGCACGGTGCTCACTAGGAGGAGTAGTCCACTGAAGGTGCTTTAACTGCTCTTGATAGTAAGCAGTATCCAGGGTGGGATTCCAGAAAAGCTGAAGGCCATCAATTTCTGTAGAACCAGGATTCCTTATGCTGGCTAGTAAGTGCTTGCAGGTTTGGATTCAAAAAGAGCAGGGAATAATACAGAGTGTATTTTTTTATTATTATTATTTCCACTAAATAAGAAGTATAAATGAAATTAGACCATTAACAAAAATCATTTCAGGTGACTTCTAGAGTAATCTAAGAAAATATGAGATGATAACATAGCACTTTTGGTTCAGTAGTATTGTATGCTTTATGTAAGTCAAAGTTCATCATACGTTTAATGTCATGATGACACCAGTAATGTTACATTTCCTAAACAAAGAAATATGCCTTATCTTGAATGTTTCCTTTTTTTGTTGTTGTCCTACATTGCATATCCAAATGTCTTCTAGAAATATGGCTAATGGAAGTTCTAAAATGAAAAAAAAGCAAATAATAAGAGCTTCTTGAAATGTATTTGAGATTATGTTGACTTTTTGTAACAGAAGTCATTCCCACTAAAGGAATTCTATGCCAAGACATATACTGAGACTCTTAAGTTTTTCCCACTTTTCCCTCAACGTGTCTTTGATTGTGAAAGTGAATTATAAAAGGGATAAATAAAATGCATGTAAACAGTTAACTCAGCATGGAGAAAGGTTTTACAAAAATCAGACCAGGTCTGAAAGCTTTTATATCAGAAAATGCTTTGCTAGTGGTTGGCACTAATGTGGAGTTGTCTGTAAATTATGTCAATTTAATAACTCTTTTTATACTCATAGAAGTTGTTTGCCTTTATTAAGAAAAGTTGGAAAACAATTACTCATGAAGTAGAAAACACTCGTTCAAGGTGCCTTAATTCTGCAGACCAAAGTTTCAGAGGAGTTATCTAATGTGCTTTTATATTTCTGTTTTGAAATCAGTACTCAATAAAGAATTTGGCTGAACTGTGCTTGCTTTCATTTGTAATTATTTTTTTCATTAATAAAGCAAATTCTAGGTATTTTGAGTCTTTCAATGGAGCTTTTAGTTCAAAAATATCCTTCCACAAGAACAGATTGATGCTTCTGTTTCTCACTTAACACATCCTAGTGCACTTGAACTGCATCACTCTTCTCACTCTCCTTAAACACAGCGGAAAACCTTCCCTAATTTCATAATCAGATACCCCCTGAGTACTTCAACAGGACCCTCTGACTGTCACTAAACCATTAAACTGAAACTATGCCACTGTGAGTCAACTAAAATTTTAAAAGACCCTAGCAGTGTTAGGAGAGAAGTGTGTCTGTGCTCTCCTCTCCCCCAAAAAAAGCTGATAAGGAAGAAAATTCAATGGAACTGACAGATAAAACATGAACAGGAACTGGGGAGAAAGCAGAAGGAAGGAAGAAAATGGCTAAAAACCTACCTTGTGTTCGAATATTTTTAACTTTTCAAGTGGGAATAAATCTGTAGCATACTAGATTTTGTATATATTCTGATTTGATAACCTTTTTAAGCCTCTGATAGTCACTAAAGTACCTTTCTGTATGTCACCCTTCATTAATATCCTTCAGGTGAAATACAACAATATATAAAGGGCACTCCTCCATGAAAACTTGCTTCCCTGATAAAGTCCATCTCTATGAGCTTTTCCTTGGCCACAGAAGGTGTCTGCCCTGCTGCACTGCACACTGATGAGCTTTTCCTAATGCAGGTTGTTGGGCTGCAGTTCTGTGAGGGCACATTGCTGATCCATGGTCAATGTGCTGCCCAGCAGGACCCAATGTCCTCTGCTGAAGAGCTGAATTCCAGCCCACAGCCTGTACTGGTTCCTGGGATTATTCCTCCCCAGGGGCAGGACTCGGCTTGTGCCTTTGTTGAACTTCATGAGATACCTGTCAGACAATATCTTCAGCCTGTATTTTGAATGGCAGAACAGCCATCTGGTGTATTAATCACTCTTCCTCATTTTGTAGGCTCTGCAGACTTGTTGCAGATACACTCTGTCCCACTGCCCAAGTCATTAATGTAGATATACATATATGTACGCATATATAGGTATTCATATATGTATATATGTAAATAATATTAGGCCCAGTACTGACCCCTGGGATATGCCACTATGAAATGGAAGATGCTGCTGGCAATGGTGTGCCAAAAAGTTAAGCTATGTGGAGTGCTGCTTACTGCATGACTGCTTTCTAACCAGTCATTTCATTATAAATTTTGCTAATACGTTTAATCATGCCTGAGTTGAATCTCATGTGTTTATCCACCTAATTGGTAGTCCATTTATTTATTTGTTTATTTTTCTCAGCAAAATATTTAGCAATTTTTTCCTACAGATGGTTTTCCCAAAATGGAATATGTGGCCTGAATCAGGACCACACTGAAGCCCTATGATAGGAATGTGATGCTAAACCAAATTAAAACAGCACTTTTGCTAACTGAGAAAAAAATTCAATCCAAATACTGCTGGCAAGAGAAGGGAACATTTTCAGGGCCATAGACAGGAGTGATTTGGCATATAACTTGAAGAATTTTACCTGAGGCTCTTCAGGCTGTTGACTTAACTGCAAATAAGATCTAAGAAACTTCTTAAGGCTGTCAGTTTTCCTGCTATCTTTCAGAGCTCAGGTGCCGGCCTGTGACTGTCAGTCTGTCACCATGACCCATAGCAAATCCAAACCTCTCAGTTCTCAATGGAAAGTACAGATCCATCTGTCTACAGACACTTAGATCTGTTTTCCTGAAGGACTTAGCAGGACTTGTTTCTGTCTTTTATGAAGACTTTGATTACAAAGTTCCCATACAGCAGTGGAAGATATAGATGGAGCGATGAGTGAGATGGCTGAAACCCCACCTTGTTCCATCTCTAGAAAAAAGCAGCTATGATTGGGAAAGATCTTTCATTCCAGGGAGGACAGAAGGCTTACTCCTTTCTACATCCCAGCTCTTCAGAGATAGTACATTAAAGAATGTATCCTGGTTTAAGCCAGAAGAGAGGTAATTTCTTTCTGTGGAGAAGGACTGGTTTATGAGAAGCTCAACATGACCCAAAGATTTGCACTTGCAGCCCACAAAGCCAAACATATCCTGGGCTGCATCAAAAGGAGTGTGGCCAGCAGGTCAAGGGAATTGATGCTTCCCCTCTGCTCCACTCCTGTGAGACCCCACCTGGAGTGCTGTGTCCAGTTCTGGATCTCCCAACACAGAAAGCACATGGAGCTGTTGGAGCAAGTCCAAAGGAGGGCCATGAAGATCTTCAGAGATCTGGAGCACCTCTCCTATGAAGACAGGCTGAGAGAGTTGGGATTTTTCAGCCTGGAGAAGACAAAGCTCTGGGGAGACCTTCTAGCAGTCTTCCAGTACCTGAAAGGGGGCCCACAGGAAAGATGAAGAAGGACTTTTCTCAATGGCATGTAGTGATAGGATGAGGAGTAATGTGTTTAAGCTGAGGGCAGATTTAGGTTAGACATTTGGAAGATATTCTTCAGTGTCAGGGTGGTGACACACTGGAACAGGCTGCCCAGAGAGGTTGTGGATGCCTCTTTCCTGGAAGAGTTCAAGGCAAGAGTGGATGGAGCTTTGTGCAATGTGGTCTAGTGGAAAGAATTTGAACTAGATGATCTTTAAGGACCCTTCCAACCCTAACTATTCTTTTATAACCTAACTATTCTTTTATTCTGTAAGTCTGAAGAAGCCCCAGCAGCATTTACAAGACAGTGGATCTTCATGTGTGCCCCAGTCATGCCCTAACTCCACTGGGACAATATCTGAGTCTATACTCTCTTACATCTTCAGTCCTCTAAAGGACACTGAAAACGTGAGCCAGAAAAACATCATGCCAAAATCCAAAAAGAAGTGAGACTAGAACAAAATAAGTCTACAAAAAAAAAAAAAAAAAAAAAAAAAAAAAAAGAGGTCTATTTATTGTTTCTCCATCTCTGCAGATCAGAGACATTACAGATGGAAAAGTCTTATTAGATCATGTTATCGATCTCCTTGCCAAGGCTGGATTGCTCCCCACTGTTACAGTCCGTAATGCTTTGCCCAGGCAAGTGGTATCTTCCCACAGTCATTCTCTCACACTCACTCCAGAGCCACTTTCCCACATTTTGCTCTTCTTTTGGGCTTAGCTCCCATCAGACTAGGCAGACATATTCCATCAAGTACTTCTTCAGCAGTAAAGACAGATGGTTTAGCCATAACAAGGATGAACATCCCTGTTAATGTGATGAACTTGCTCATACTTTCTGAAACATCTGGTGCTGGACAGACTTTTGACTTTGATTTAGTCTTTGGATGGGTTCATACATGTGGCACTTTTTAATTTTTTTGATTTTTTTTTTTTGCCTTCTTAGTCATGCTACAATAGTTCAAGTTTGTGTGATTCATGAAATCACACAATCAGAAGTTTGAAGAGACATCCAAAACCCCTGCTCCAGCAGGACCAGCTAGAGTACTTAAAAAACCTGAAAGGCACAGCTGAATTTGTGGAAAATTCCTTATGAGCTGGAAATGTACCTATGTGTTTCCTTTCTGTCCTTAAAGCAAATGTATTTTTTAAACAGTGTAATAAAAATTATTCCATTTGATTGTTGTCACCCCTTGTGAATGGAGATAAAGTTATGTTAGTAAAAGTGTCAGCATAAGATTGCAATAAAATTCACCATTTTTTTCAGCTTCATCAGTGACAACCTTTCTGGTCTGAAAGTTTTCATACCCTGGCAGTCAGGACATCAAGGCTAGCCCCAAGAGTCAGGCAGTAGAAAACTATTTCAAAGTCATTTGGCTCTTGGCATCTAGACCCTATTATTCAAAGTTCAGAAAGCTCCTGGGTTTCTGGTCTCACAGCCAGAATTTCCTGTGAGTAGGAGCAAAGCTGATTACAATAACAAAAGAAAATTAGGATGTATTAGCTCATCTTAGAGACACAATAAACGGTATGGGTAAAGTATGTGCACCCTTACTTTGTTGACTGTGAATCATTAGATTGTGTCTGCCTCATCTGTCTATACAGACTGTGTATCCAGCCACAATGAATTTATCATGTGGATAGTTTTGCACATTTTGTAACTGTGTATTCAACTGCAGATGTCAAAATTTGCAGCCCAGCTCTGTAGTAGGATTCAAATGAGCTTAGGACAGGAACCAAGCACTCTGAAGTGCAAAGTAAAAAAACCAACCAAACAAACAAACAAAAAGACTTTTCTAAATTTTAAATAAGAAAGCAACTAGAGATTACCTATGCACCTGTGGCTTAGAAATGCTGAGGAGCCCAACCAAGCCATAAATCATGGACTGTGCTCCTTCTGTTCAACCACAGTTTGTTGGTAGACTCTGTTTTAGCCATTAAAATGCACTAGGCTGTCAATGATGGCCCTTTCAGAAGATCCTAGACCCAGTGCTAAACAGCTCTTTTGGATCTTTTGTTTTCTCTCTATCCAAGATTCCAGGTCAACAAAAAGGATCATAAAAGGGTTTAGTGACATTTATGACTTACCTTCTAGTACTTCCATCTAATCCAAAATAGTTACAATCTAACAATTTGTGGTTTCTGTGTGAATATTATTAAAAATATATTTGCCATGGAAAATTACCATGTAAGGAGTAACAAATGTTAAAGATAGAAAACAAGATTTTCTACTCCTGGATGCTTTTTTATTAATTCATGGGTGATTAGGTGCTACCTGGCTCTTCTCTGCCTCTTGCCCAACACATCCCCCTTAGAGTGTGTGGAGGAATATGACGTAGGCTCACCCATCACAGGGGTGATAGTATGACACAAGCAAGATCAGCACCTTAGAGATACTCTCAGGTTACTGAATAAAATCATTATCAGGCTAAATAACCTCCTCCCAAATACATAATAGAAATTTCCCTATGTTAAGTTCTCTGCACTATTTAATTTAGTAAATCTTTATTTCTGTAATTTAATTATTTAGTTGCCTTCTTTGATACCATTGTTGCTTTCACATATTTCTTGTCTCTTTGAACAATCAACAGGAAAGAAGAGGTTTTTTGGGGAGGGCAATCACGAGAGCTGCAATTAACATACAAGTGTTCTGGTTCATCTGGGCTTAAGTGGAAACTTTCATCGACTAAGCCAAGCAATATTAAAAGTATAGGTCACTTCATAAACTTAATTTAGGAGACAAAAACCATATGTCTGGGACAAAGATTTTGTCAGCTGTTTGGTAAGAGATAGTTGTGGATATTATCTGAGAGGAGACATCCTACCCCTGAAGACACTGGTGGAAGTTTTGCCATTAATTTTAGTGGAAGCAGGATTACATCATAACCTTAATCCTTTCTTTTTGTACTGTCTCTCCTATTTTTATATATTATATTACCTAAAGAGGAGGAAAGCCTCATTAGCTGTGACTGAATCTGAATAAATCTTTTAAACACATGGTGTCAGTGGGTTGGCTAATCAGATCCTCTTGTTCCCAGCACTTGGTAACTACAACAAAGGGAGCTGTGGGTGGGAAGTCCTGAAGGATGGGTGGTTTGGATCTAGAACACTCTCCTCTTGGACTTAAAAACAGAGGTAACTAAGTCTGCCACGTGCTCTACAGCAAATAGGCAGACACAAAGCTGCAGAAGTGACTGGCCTTCAAATATCAGTGTGGAAAGTAAACCATTGGGTTATGGTCTAAAATGTGGCTAAGCAAAACAGCTTGATGTGTAACACTCAGGTTCACTTTTTTTTTTTTTTTTTTTGTTTCCTAAGGAGTGACTTACTGAAAGAGCAGTGTAACTGAGGAATCTGTTTTACTAACAATTCTTCTAATGAAGAAAGAGTCTCTGTTTTGAGTAGTGGAATTTCAGAGCTCCCTGAATTAAGCCCAGCTAATTTACTCTTAGTTGTTTTTTTCCTCTTAACTCAGTCATTCTTTATATCACATCAGATACCCGTAGCAGCTTGGTTTCTAGATTTGAAAAAATAATTCTAAGAGTTTAAGGTGAACATATCAGGTCATTGTCAGGTAACAGACAAGTAAGTGTAAAATATGTGTGTTGGTTGCTAGGTTAGACTCAGTGCATCAGTCAGTCACAGCTGAAAATGCACCTCATGTGGAGCTGGCTGAAATGACAGTTTTGAGTGATTTGGAGGCCTGCATGAATGTTTTCATGTACACTGTCTCTCACACT
Organism: Heliangelus exortis; assembly: GCF_036169615.1. Lineage (NCBI taxonomy): Eukaryota > Metazoa > Chordata > Aves > Apodiformes > Trochilidae > Heliangelus > Heliangelus exortis. Next base: position 24,630,031 of record NC_092422.1, on the reverse strand, counting down.
TTCTGATTGCTTCCACAAGTAGTGGAAGTGCAGCTACCACTGTGATCACCACATGTGTACTCTGCTTGCAGACCCCCCTATGCTGGGCTGCAAGGAAGTAGACATTTGGTAGTGAGACTTTTTGCTGTGCATAAATATGTAGTGAATTCAATCTCCTTTTCAGTAAGTAACAAAAACACATGAGTTATCCAGGGTATATTTCATGTTTCTAAACTGGGAATTTGCCTTGTCATTCTTGGCCTGAGTGCTCTTCACCCAAAAAAGGAAAAGATACTGTAATGAACCTAAGCCTGATGCACAGAGTGCACAGTCTTTATCTTCAATAAAGTCTTTTATGGTATCCACTGTCAGAATTAATTTTTACTATTTAGATTTCATTACCAAAGCATTTATGCACTTTCAATTTTTAACCAGCTGCAAAAATCTAAATATGTTTGAGTGTTTAGAATTTGAAATTGTATGAGAAAGGGTAGTTAGCAGATCTTCTATGCATAATAATAATAATAATAATAATAATAAAGTACTTCATGCTAAATTTCACAAGCTCTTTGTGAGCTGTTGGGAACAAGGCTAACTACCACCAGATCTCCATGATGCAGTCATCATCACCCTGTACAAGAAGAAAGGAGAAAAGCCAAACTGCTCCAACTACCAAGGCATAACTCTGCTCTCCATTGCTGGAAAAATCCTTGCAAGAATACTTTTGAACAGATTAGTCCCTGCTATAGCAGAGGAACTTCTACCTGAAAGCTAGTGTGGTTTCAGAGCCAATAGGAGTACCCCAGACATGGTATTTGTTCTCAGACAACTGCAAGGGAAGTGTAGGGATCAGAACACAGGACTCTTTTTGACTTTCATTGACCTCACTAAAGCTTTTGACTGTGAGCAGAAAAGGCCTGTGGCAGATTTTGGAATGATTGGGATGCCCTCCCAAGTTCCTCAAAATGATCATCCTGTTACATGAGGATCAGGGGGGCCAAGTCAGATATGGTGATGCTGGAAGCCAACTTGAAGAAGACAGAAGTTCTCTACCAGCCTTCACCACCAGAAGACTTCCATCATCCCAACATCACCACAGGCGAATCAGAGCTTAAGTCAGTCCAGCAGTTCATCTATCTGGGATGCATTATTTCCTTTGGAGGTTAAGATCAGCAAAAAGATAGACAACAGATCAGCAAAGGCATACAGAGCATTCAGAAGACTTCATAAAAGAGTCTAGAGTAATAAACACATGAAGAAAAGTACAAAGCTTAGTGTCTAAAGATCCATTGTACTGTCTACTCTTTTATATGAGTCTGAATCATGGGTCATCTACTTGCCACCACCTGAGACTCCTTGAACGCTTCCATCAGTGCTGCCTCTGTATAATCCTAAACATCCACTGGACTGACTGTGTGGCCAATGTTCTTTCCTTGAACAGGCAGGGTCACCAGTTTTGAGGCCATGATATTGAGGACACAGCTGTGCTGGGCAGGGCACGTCACCAGGATGGGGGATCACCACCTCCCTAAGATTGTGCTCTGTGGTGAACTTGTCACTGGCTGCTGCAACAGAGGAGCCCCAAAGAGGAGATACAAGGACTCCCTGAAGGAATCCCTTGGCTGTGGCCATATTGACTGCCATCAGTTGTCCATTCTGGCCTCCAGTCAGGAGACATGGAGACACAGCATCCATAAAGCTGCTGCCTCCTTTGGGAACACCCATAGAATCAGTCACGAGAAGAAAAGACAGAACAGAAAGAACCATGCCTTGCCAGTACTATCAATATATGTGTTGCAATTATATTCTTCCACTTTGATAGAACATTTCTGTGTGATGGTTCCTTTTCTATCGTTAGGGACATTTGGGAAATCAATAACCTTGTTTTCTGATTTTACTTGCCATAGAAATAATTTCAAAGTAATGCATTGTTTTTAATGGTTTCACACTTGAAATAAGTGATGCACCTTAAAAATTACTGTATCAAACTGCACTGAAGGGTTGTTTTTTCTTTATTATTTGTGTATTGTCAAAGAAAACATCAAGACTAAAAACTATCCAGGTAAATATTTCTCCTCTCAGAACTTGGGATTTGTCAAGTCATTATGATCTGTATAACTGTTCTGGTATGATTGTTTTTCCTCAAATTATTAGGACCAATTTACATGGATATTAGAACCTGAAATTCAATTATGCAGTTCCAGGAAAAACACAGAAACCAGGACACCTGTCAATGATATAAAAGATGCTTACTGCTTCAAACTTTTCCTTCATTATTTCTTATTGAGTACTTTTTACCTATATCAATCATTAGGTCCTCATCAGCCAGACTTCTCACCACAGGAGCTAAAAGACACAGAAGAACAAGTCTTAACTATTTTAACCATAAAGATATATGATTAGAAATACCCAGATTACTTCTCCAGGCAATCCTGAACAATTGTGTTTCTTCTGTTGCAAATTCAAACATTTAATTATATGAATAGAAAGAACATGGGAGAAAGCCACAGGCATAAATCATACATTCACATTACTGGTTGCTTACCTCTACATTTATGACTTCTGAGATAAGTGATTTATCACAACTGCACCCAGCTCTGTCAGAAGTACAAGCTTCTGCTGTACAATATAAGGGGCTCCTTCATCTGCTGTTAAAACACCATCCAGGTCCTTTAAAAATCTCTCATGTCTCTTCATTGTCATCTTTCTGTTTGTTGAGAAGTCAAGTATGTCAGTTTTCAGCAAGTTTTTTAGTTTACAGTCTGTGTGTTTTCTGGCTTAAAGATACAGCAAATATTTTCCAGTAAGCAGAAACTTCACCAGACTGCTGTGACTTTCCAATATGATGGACAGTGGCTTTGCAGCTTCATGCACCAGTCCTTTCAGAAGCTGTGGGTGAATTCCATCAGGTCCCATGTATTTGTTCATCTTCAGATTCTTTAGGTGTTCTCAAACCTGCTTACAGTAGGAGGATTTTCCTTTTCTCAGTCCCTGCATTTGGCTTCTGGAACATGGAAGGTGTGACCAGAGTCCTTGCCATTGAAGGCAGAACTAAAGTAGGTACTGAGTAAGTATCTCAGCCTTCTCTATATCTTGGGTGACCAGCTTGCCCATTTGTGCTGGAGTGGACCCACATTTTCCCTAGTGTTCCTCTTACTATTCACATACCTATAGAAATTTTTCTTTTTTCTCTTTACCCTCCTCACCAGATCCAATTATCCCTGTTCTTTTGCTTTCTTAATCTGATCTCTTTCTTGCCTAACTACTTCTCTATACTTTTCCCATGGTATCTTTCCTTACTTCTATCCCCTGTAAACTTTTTTTGTACCCCCAAGTGTGTCCAGGAGTTCCTTGCTCAGCCACACTGGCCTCCTGGCACTCCTGCCTGCCTTCCTCCTCATTGGGATGCACTGGGCATGCAGGAGGTGATCCTTGAATCTGGACCAGCTTTCCTGGGCTCCCTTCCAATCCAGGGCTTCATCCCATTCTACCCTACCAAGCAGGTCCTTGAAGAGACTAAAGTCTGCCATTTTAAAATCAAGTGCCATCAGCTTACTTCACACTTTTCTCATTGCCTTAAGGATCTTGAATCCTGCAGTGTCATAGTCACTGCAGCCAGGTGTCCCATTAATTTTTACATCGCTCACTATCCTGTCTCTGTTGGTAAGAACAAGGTCTAGCAAAGCTCCATTTCTGGTTGGTTCATCTACCATTTGGAGGAGGAAGCTGTCATCAATGCACTCAAGGAACTTCCTGGAGGGCTGGTGCTTTGCTGTGTTCCTCCAGCAGATGTCAGGGTGATTAACATCCCCCATGAGGACCATGCCTTGTGAGTGTGAAACGGTTCCTATCTGCCTAAAGAGGGCCTCACCACTTGGTTATCCTGGTTGGGTGGCCTGTAGCAGACCCCCACAATATCCTGACTTCTAGGGTGTCTCTCAGCTCCTCATCCATCCCCAGGCAGAGCTGCATGGGCTGCATCTCGTCATTGATGTGGACAGTGACACCCCCTCCTCTTTTGCCTTTCCTGTCCTTCCTAAAAAGTTTACACCCAACCATCCCCACACTCCAGTCATAGGAGCTGTCCCACCATGTTTCAGTAATACCAACAGCATCACAGCCCTGCAGGCATGCAGACGTGTAACTCCTTGTGTTTATTCCCCATGCTTTGTGCATTTGCACAGAGACGTTTGAGATGTGCCCGCTTCAAAGCAGTCTTACAGGTAGGGCTCATATCCATCAGTACAGGTGCTTTCCTGTTGGCATGTGGTTCTCTTCCAGGCCCAGGACATCTGCTAGTGGCTCTGTCCTCAGTGAGGTAATTTTTTTCCTGAGCTGAGCTCTTGGTTTCATCCGTCTCATTGCCATGCCTCCCCTAAGCTCATCTCTAGGGATCACAGTCTTATCCCCTTCCCCCTTCAAACCTAGTTTTTCAAACGAGGTGTCTTTGTTAGATGTGAACTGAAGCTCTGATGGTTCTGTTGATACAAATTCTAGTAATTCCTTGGGAACCAGCTGAAGCTGGGACAGTGCCCTTCTGTGGCCAGGGAGCCTGGTGTTGTTCCAGCCAGAGCCATTACTCAGTTGTTCAGCAATTCAGCACTGACACAGATGTGGTTGAGCAAAGCTGCCGCAAATTGTTATACAAACAGTATCATTCTTGTGTTTAGCTGTAGCACAAGATTTATAGCTTCACATAACCCCATAAATCATTCAAAGAGCCTGGAGTTTCTCAAGTACATGGAAGAGATGTCAGCTGCAGCACTTGCAGACACAGAGGAGACCTGGTGAATAAGGCTGCAGGAGAAGGCTGCAGCAGAGCCCTCCCTCCTGCCCTTGGTGCTCAGCTGCTTTCTCCCACTGGCCCAAATACCTTTGGAATTACCAACTCAAAGGCTGGACTAGCAATGCTTTTAAGAGTGAATAGCTTGCTGGCTCAAGCACACCACCAGCATCCCTGAGTCCAGCTCAAAACAGAGGTTATGTGTTGGGTCTCTCTCAGGGCAAACAGGAAACCAGTCTGAGTCCTCCTGGTCCAGACCAGGTTGTCTTTCCCCCCTGGGGGCAGCATTGGAGCTTCTTCCCCCAGAGCCAGGAACCAGACTTCTAGGAATTGCAGCATTGAATACAATATTAATCTGTCTAATTTTGGCCACCAGTGATCACTTGACAAGTTGTTGGATGAAAAGGAAGGAAATGTTTTAAAAGCCAATATATGGCTTATAAAGTTTAAGTGACACACTCCAAGCTTGTGCTTTTGAGGAAAACGAAAGCAGGGAAGCAAAGAAATTCTTCGAAAGAAAGCAAAGTAGCAAAGAAATTCTATTTTTAACATTTTTTCATTTATCTGAGGCGCAGCAAGCTAAAATTTCTTAGCTGAAAAAGTAGTGATTATAAAGAAAACACAGAGTGCCATAAGGATGAAAGAAAAAATACTTTAAGACAAAGCTAGTTGCCTTCTATAAGAAGATCCAGAAATCCCAACTGAACCATTTAAATGGACAGTCAGATAGTTCTGTCTCATTAATTCCATACAAGAGTACTTTGAGATATAAAAGGCTTTGTGAGTCATTTGCCCTACTGCTGCAGATTCTTCACAAACCTTGTGATCTCTTCTGTCCCTGTATTTGTAGTCACATCAGCTAATCTGGGCACTACGGGTTTCATCTTAAAACTTCAAAGGACCAAAACTGATGAAGCTAAAATAGTGTTTAATGGAAGAAGGAACATGTATTCAGATGAATAACAAACAGAGAAAACAAAAACCTGTTATTTTATTTTGCTTAGCACTGTATATAAATCCATTTCAAACTCACACGATGATTTTGATTAAAAATGGAAAACATATTTCAGCATTTTCAGGTTTTTCCATTAGTTTTTTAAAATAACACTTCAGAATGAAAAATGACCAAATTGATTAACTAGCATCTGATGAATGGTTTTCTTATGAAATATTTTATGAAGAATATGAACATGCTATTTTTAGCTTTTGATTTGACATGGAGAACAAAGAGTTACATTTTTTATTGATTCATTCCTTAGGAATCTTTCAGCACAGCTTATTAACCACAATTTGATCATTAGCACAGCTTTAACTCATTTACATAGTGCCATTTGAGAAGACAGTTAAACAAACTGACAGAGGACCTGACTAATATATTTATGTTGCAATTATTGTTTATCCAATAGTTACTGGGGGAAAAAATCAAATTAGGTTACAATATGACTGCAAGTGCAGTTTTATGTATTTTAGTCACTCACTCACACCAAGAATTCTTTGGTGGTCCCACCATAGTCTAATTATTCACTTCACCCACAGAATGAGTAAATTTTTGGACACAGAACTGTGCAAACATGACTTAAGTGCATTGATTGGCCTCAGCTCAGCACCAGAGGTTTCAGAGGCCCTTCAGAAATCTTACAAAACTGGCAAATGCAATGAGATTTCATTGCCATTTTACTAAAGAAGGACGCAACCCTTTTCCATTTGAAATTATATGCAAGCACTATTTAACTAATATTAGTAAAATCACTTGGTTTAATTTTCCAGAAACTTTAATAAATAAATATTTGTAATTCAAAATATATGTCTAGATTGAAAAATAGAAAGTAACTAGAGCAGATAAAAATTCCAACCTTCCATAAGATAATATTTTTACAAACAGTATCCCCATGTTTTAGCAGAAAGGAAATAAATTCTTTTCCCATTTAAAGAGAGGTAAAAACACCATTTTCCCCTTTCCAAACACCAGCAAAAGGGAATGAACTAATGACACTGTTATGAACAATATTTGCATTATTGGCATTTATGAGCCTTTTCTAAAGTGTCAACACTGTAATTCAGAAATCTTTATGCTGGGTGGTAGTTTGGCTGTATCATTCAACTCCTGATCAGCAACCAGACTTTTACATAAGTGTGCAGAATTTCAGCCCATATATTCAGTTATCATTCCTAGCTCTATCCTAAGTTTCTGCTATGGTATGGATGGCTGTTAAACTGCACAGTAATGTTTTACTTTATGAATTGAAAACTCCCCCAGTACATGAAATTCTGGAGAGGCTGAAAGATGCCTCAGTCTTGGCAGGCTAACTGTCCCACAGAATACCCTGCCTGTGATGAAGGAGTGACATGTTCTTTCTAAACACCCAAAAGACCAAACGTGACACATCAGACTGAATTCCCCCCTTAATACCCTAGCGAATACAGTTTTTAAAGGTCAAGGGAGGTGATCCTTCCCTGCTCAGCACTGGTGAGACAAAGCTGAAGTCTTGAGTAAAGTACTGGGCTCCTCAGTACAAAAGAGACACAGACACACTGTGCAAAGGGCCATGAAGATGATGAAGGTACCAGAGCATGTGTTCTATGGGGGAAGGCTGAGAGAGATTCGGTCTGGAGAAGAGAAGGAAGGCTACTCTTGGGTATTCTTGGTGTCTTACACTGACAATTTCAGAAAATTAAGGCATGAACATGCAGAGTGTGTCACGCACTGAGCTGTCTGATCATACCAGAACTGCAACTCCACTCCAAACTGCTGCATAGCTTTATGGATAATAAAGCATTCATTCAGCCTTAGAATCAGCTAAAGGCACTGCTAATCTTCAACAAGCCTAGGAAAGCAGCAGGCTAGTTTAAAAGCAAGCTTTTCCTCTTTTTTCCTGATTATCAGTGATAATTCTCTCAGTCACATTTAACAAGTTCACTACCTGGGAATCTGTCCCTTTGCTTTTAGTTTCTTTCACCTATGTAATAGTAACATTCAGGTGTTCTAACAGTAATTTCATATAAGAATGAGGTCAGAAGTTTTTTTCTGCTGATGTGATTTTTTAGAACATTCTCCGGGCAGCCCATTTCATAGAAGGGAGCTCTGTGCTTTCTCAAAAATCAACTTAAATACAGTTTCTTTACAAAGCTGTGAGCAGAGCTGTCATTTCTTGGAGGGCACAATGAGCAGCATACTCAGAGAGGTCACATTTTGTAGCTTGCAGACCACTGACATATGCAGGCATCAGAATCATGCAAATTAAGTATCCTGGGATTTGGGTTTTCCTATAGTTTCGACATGATCTATTACATTTTTCTTAAAAACATAAATATACCTCAGTAACAAATAGAAATCAGCTCTTCTCTTGCCATTTACCAAAGAAATGTTATAAATAAGGCTGTCAAAGGAAATCACTTATCTCTGAGAGGGAGGGAGAGGGGAGGAAATCTGATCCTAGATACATTAGTGTCAGTGTAAAAGGGCTTTAGGAGGTTAAGGGAATGTTTTTGTGGAACTGAGACAACTTGGCTTGCTTATTCTGCTTTACAGGGTGCTCATAACTTTCACACAGTAAGATACCCATTAAACTGCTAGGCCAGAAACTTCATAGGCTGGAGTCTGGCTGCAATCCAGGAAAAGGTTTAGTCATCTGGTATAACACTTAAATGGAATTTAGCTTCATAAATCATAAATTGTGATCCAGAAGACCTTGTTTCAATGGTCAGATCACCTAAAGCTGAAAGCATGAAGGTTCTGTGAGTAATTTACTCTTTTACATTAAGGTTCTCCAGGTATCTGGGTTCATATTTCCAGAAATACTTCAGAATTGAGTAAACTGACACCTATCTTAGCATTCATTTGAAATCCACAAGTTCATCTGCCCAAGCTTCCTGACAGATGTGATCTGACAAGTATGAATGTGTTCTGGCTATATCACATTAAGGTAGAATATTCATATTTTTTCTTTTAAAAACTGTAGAAGGCAAAGATATCCACAAACACTGGCAGCCATCTCTCACCTAGCAACCTGCCTGGATCAAGAAAAGATCTGTATTTTGACTCAGTCTGAAGAGCTTCTTAACAGTATCTATCTGAGACTTGCTGTGCTCGAGTAGCATACTCAGCACCTTTCCCTTTGAAACGTCACCACTGCAGAATAAAGCATAAGGGGTACTGGAAAGAACTCAAGCAAGAGAAAATACTCTGGGTCAGCCAGCAGAAGAACGCCCCACAGGGAAATGGGGGTCCTGTACACGAGTGCCTGCTATTAAGACCATTTTGCATGTATTTCAGACATATCCAGCAAAGCTTGGACAAAAAAATGGAGTGATTCTCGAAAGTCTTCCCTTCCCAGCTGAGTACAGAGCTGATCTACACAGCCGTGATCCTCCTCAAACTCATCATCTAGCACAGCAGCTCCTCAGCCCTTTGCTGCCAAATACGAAGTTTTAAAAAGGGGAGTGAGTGGATGAATCATGAGTCATTACACAGAATAATCTGTACCCTGGTGCTTACGTCTTCAGTTTAGAAAAGCAAGCATGGGTTTGTGTGTTTGTGTGCTCTGCCCTGCAGAGGTGACCCCTGGAAGCACTGTAAGTGCAAGGTCAGACAAAAGCCTGCCAGAAAACTTGCAAATGCTCTCTAAGGCACTGGGCCTGAACTCAGAAACAGCCCTTGCTTGGACTGAGTCCACTGTGTTAATTTATGAACTGAAAAGGATCTGGGAATCCTCTTCACAAATCCCAAGCTAGCAGTGGCTTATATGGTTCTGGGGACAATGTACTAGTAGAAAATCAGAGGGAGCCTAGAATTAAAAGTTATGCATAATAAGGGCAGGCTAAGAAATGTTCAGCCTAATTTTTCCTCAAAAATTGTTCCTGGTAGCCTTATAACTATCTTAAGTTAAATCTTAAAAAAACCCCAGCAAAACAAAACAAAACAACTCCAAAAAACAAAAAAACCAAACCAACAACAACAACCAAAAACAAAACCAAAAAATCCACAAAAACAAAACCAAAACAAAAACTTTGAAAGATAGAACTTACACTGTTCATGTTTCCGGGATGAATTACATTGCAAATGAATATAATTAACGAGATTATTAAGAGTAAATGAAGAAGGCATGAAGCATGATTTCACTGTGGCTACAGCAAGGCAGTGGAATAAGCAGGACTGTCAAAAAAAACATCTATGAAGCAGAAGTATGGAATGGAGCATGACCTTGGATACTTCACAATATTCAGGTGTTATGTTTTGGTATGGTTTATATCTCATGGCAGTTTGTTTACTTCCCAAATCCTATTCATAGAAGTCTTTCAAACAATGTCTACTGAGAATAAAAAACATCTTGTGGACTCACAGCTGTGGCTGTCGGGGTACAAGGCAGAATCAATGTGGATTAGGCTGGACGGTGCTGGTGTTCCACTGCACACAAGCAAAACTGCCAGGCTGATCCACCTCTCCCATCAGAGGCAGGGAATGTTTGCTCAGCCACAACCCTGTGTGCCACACGGTTTTCAGAGCAAAGGTGGCTTTTGTTTTGCCAATTCAGGCAATCCTGCTTTTATTTGCATCTTCAGGAAATCTGCCCTAAGTACCCAGAGGGGCACCCAGGCATGCACAGGGGAGTGCTAAATCACCCTGCTGATGATGGATAGAGATTAGGTGAAAGGTGCTCTGAAAGATGCCACTTCATGCAGATTTCAGTGTCTAAAAATCCTAATCTGGGTTTTTGGAGTGTATCCAGAGGGTCTGACTCTGGTACCCTTCAGAAAGTGATGGTGAATAGGTAAGAGAGGCTGTTACTTCAAAGCATCTCTGTGGGGAGTCTGTCTCCCTGCCCTCAGCAGAAGAGCATCCAAATGCCTGTAATATTTACTCTGGAGCTGGTTTCTATTTCATGCTCAACTGTAAAGTGCTTTACATAATTATAATTATGTATTTTATTATATTTGCATCATCTTTGCAGTCATAGTCTTTAAATGGCATTGCTTTCCTGAATTATTATGATTTATAGTATGAAATTTCCCTTAAATTTGTATCTTGTCATCCACCATTGTGTTTGAATGTAATTCTGGAACCAGGAGCAGATAATCACACATGGGTTTGGTCCTATTCAGCATTATTTTTTAATATTTTGAGGCTCCTGATTTGCATTGTGCTGGCTTTGTGCTAGTACCTGCTTTGCATTCTATTTTGCTGAGGATAATTTCTGCGCTCCTGTGGATGACCATGTGATTGAGAACACCTTCTGAGTTGCTTACACACTGCACTGCAAATCTGAGAAAACTTTTAGAACAATGAGTGTCCTTCTATCTTTAGAGACGGCCATGTACTAGCCCACAACCTTAGGGCAATGAAGGTGATTGGGAGACTGGAGCATCTGTCTTACAAGGAAAGGGTGAGAGAGCTGTGACTGTGTAGCCTGGAAAGAAGAAAGCAGACCTTATCAATGTCTAGATATCCACTCTTTTCAGTAGTCCCCATGGACAGGACAAGCAACATCGGGCGCAAGTTGGAACACGGGAAGTTCCATCTAAACAGGAGGAAAAACTTCTTTAAGGTGACAAAGCACTGGAACAGGCTGCCTGGAGAGGTAGTGGAATCTTCTCTGGATACATCCAAAACCCACCTAGATGCAGTCTGTGTAATGTGTTCCAGGCAACCAACCCTGCTCTAGCAGGGGATTGGACTAGATGATCACAGCATCACAGAATCACAGACTCAAAGAATGTTAGGTGTTGGAAGAGGCATCTCCAGATCATCGAGTCCAACCCCCCTGTCAAATCAGGATCACCCAGGACAGGTCACACAGGAACACATCCAGATGGGTTTTGAAAGTCTCCAGAGAATAAGACTCCACAACCTCTCTGGGGAGCCTGGGCCAGTGGTCCATCACCTTCATAGTAAAGAAGTTTCTCCTCATGTTGAAGCGGAACTTCCTATGTTCTAACTTAAATCCATTTTTGTTTGTCCTATTACTGGGCACCACTGAAAACAGATTGGCCTCAATCTCTTGACACCCACTCCTCAGATATGCATGGACATTAATAAGATCTCCTCTTAACCTTCTTTTCTCAAGGCTAAACAGTCCCAATTCCTTTAGTCTTTTTTCATAGGAGAGATGTTGAAGTCCCATAGTCATCCTTATCTCTTCATTGAACTTTCTCCAGTAGATCCCCATCTCTCTTGAACTGGGAAGCTTAAAACTGGATACAGTATTCCAGGTATGGTCTCACCAGAGCAGAGCAGAGCTGGAGGAGAATCTCCCAAGATTTTGCTGGAAACACTGTTCCTGATGGACCCGAGGATACCATTGTCCTTCTTGGCCACAGGGGCACATTGTTGACCCATAGAGAATTCACTATCAGGATTACAAGGCCTTTCTCCATGGAGCTGCTTTCCAGCAGGATGTCCTGCAACCTGTACTGATGTGTTATTTCTACCCAGATGCAGGGCTCTAAAGTTGTCCTTGAACTTCATGAGGTTCACTTTTGCCCAGCTCTCCAATCTGTCCAGCTCTTGTTGCATAGCAGCCCAGCCTTCTGGTGTGTCAGCCACCCCTCCTGGCTTTATATCATCAGCAAACTTGCTGAGGATACACCCCATCCCATCATCCAGGTTATTCATTAAGATATTGAACAAAGGGCAACACCACTGACCACAGGCCTCCAACTCTGTGCCACTGATTATAATCCTCTGAGCTCTGTTGTTGAGCCAGTTATGAAACCACCTCAAAGTCCAATTGCCTTGTACAAATTGCCATATTTCTTGAATTTTTCTATAAGGATGTTATGGGAGACCATGCTGAAAACTTTACTGAAGTCAAGATATATGACATCCACTGCTCTCCCTTCATCTACCCATTTGGTCATCCCTTCATAGAAGGATATCAGGTTATTCAAGCAAGATTTCCCCTTAGTAAATCCATGTTGGCTATTTCTGATAACCTTTTTTTTTCATGTGGTTAGAGGTGGCCTCCAGAATGAGGTGTTCCATCACCCTTCCAGGGACAGAGATGAGGCTGACTGGTCTGTAGTTGCCTGGGTCTTCCTTCTTTCCCTTTTTGAAGACTGGAATGGCACTGGCTTTCTCACAGTCCTCAGGCACTTCTCCTGTTCTCCAAGATTTTTCAAAAATAATGGAGACCAGCATGGCAACAACATCATCCAGTTCTCTCATCTGACATGGATGCACCTCATCAGGGCCCATGGATTTGTGGGTTTTCAGTTAATCCAGGAGATCTCTAACCCAGTCCTCACTGACCACTGGAAAGTCTTCCTTCCTCCATTTATGCTCCCTTACTTCTAGTGACTGGGATTCCTGAGGTCTGGCCTTTGGACCCACTGAAACCTTTAGCAATGGATGTACAGGTTCAGCATCATTTACAGTCAGGAATTTAAAGGATAAAATATCTCATCTGTGGATATGCAAGGTTAAAACTGGCCTTTAACAATAGAACTATTTGCCAAGCCTAAGAAAAACAGTAAAGTCATAGGGTTTGGTTTTCAGCAAAAACACTGCTAACTGTTCATCACACAAGCAGACACCTTTTTCAGTCTGGGAATATCAAGATAGCAACCCCAGTAAGAATTTATAAGGTATAAACAATTTATTCTCACACTACCAAGGTTAATTAACTCTCAGTCAAGTTTTTGTGCTGCTACAGCTCTTTCCATCACAAAAAAACAAAAGAAAAAAACCCAAAACAAAACAAAACAAAAAAACCACAGCCAAACAAAAACCAAACCAAAAAACCCCAACACATCTGTAGGAATCTTTCATTTGTTGTTTGTTTTGGTTTTGTTTTTTCCTCAGGAAGATGGGTTATCTCTTGATTTAATTTTTAGCCCTATGGGAAAACATGAACTTGTGTTCAAAGATGTTACTGAAAGCCTTAGAAGTCTTCGTTCCTGTTTTGTATGAATAACTAATGGAATGGGAAGAAAAAAGAAAAGAAAACAAACAAACAAACAAAAAAAAGCCAATTCTTCAATATATAACATACACAGCAAAGTCCCTGTGAGCAGTAGGCATTTTTTTTCCTGAAAAGGAAGGTTATTAGGCATGGCCTGAGAACAAATAATCAGAAAAGCCTTAGAAAACAATGACTTTGAACAGCACATCCCATGAAAGAAAGAACAAGAAAGTTTATCACAAATATATATTAAGTATTTTGGTAGCAGGAAGAAAAGTTTTCCTTCACAACAGAGGAAGGAGAGAAAGGATGCGGGTCCAGTTTAATAGGTTATGTTTATCTTGAGGCAAGTCATAATAATTTAAATTACCTGTCTTCCTCTCCATAACATAATTTTAAAAGGAATACACTAATGTACTGCCTGTGCACACACAAACATTGAAAAATTGTCAGCTGATGTTAACTCATTTTGAATCAGAAGAGAAGAGATTTTTAATTGACTGATAAACTAAAAAATACTGTGAAGTATTTCACTATATGGTCTTCCCCAGCTTGTTGGGTTGCTGAAGTACTTGTGATTTTTTGTGCTTGTGAGATTAGAGCTGAGAGAAAGTGCAAACTGAATACATATTTGGAGAGAAAACTGAACTGAAAAATATTTGGAGACATCAAGAGCAGAAATTGCTACACAAGCAAGCACTTTTATTTTTAATGGGTTTTTTTAGTCATGTCTGGATGTAAAATTGTAGTGGCAATCCATGAAACTGATCAAAAGAATAAAAGAACTAAGCTCATATTAACAATAAATTGGAAACAGGGAACATACCAACACAATGATGTGTCATATGTGGATTCAAGGACACAAAAGCTATTGAATGCTTAATTTCTTCCTATACCCATACTATCTAAATCCATAAGTCCATCCTTCCTGTAGGTCATGAGCAGAAAAGTGGGTTTGGCTTGCAGTCCTCCCCAGGGACAGGGACCAAACATGCGGCTTCCCAGCAGAAGCCTCCCAACATCATCCTTTTTATCCATTTTGTGATCCTTGTGCCATCCCTCTACCTCCCTTGTTCCACTCCAGTCTTATCCCAAATGAAAAAAAAAAAAAAAAAAGGGTCTAATTACTTTTTCATTATCTGAAATTTTCATTATCTGAATTTGGTGTTTCTACCATATCACCTATGTAATTTCAGCCTTGTTGTGGAAAGTACTACCTAGGTGTTGCTGGCCTTGCAAGTCTGTACTCCTCAGAAGGTCTCCAATATTCCCCTTCAATTATCTGTGGAGCATGGTTGTTTCTCACATAATTCCCCTTTAGCCACCTGTGAGATCTACCCATCCTCCAAGGTGCTATCTGCAACTTCTGTTCATCTCCTACACTGTTATTTGTTGCATTAGGCAATTTCTCATGCCATGCTCTCTACTTCTCCCCATCTTGCTCTCTTCATTTCACCTCCAGCCAACACAGCCCCGTCACTTGCCTCCACTCTTTACACAACATTTCATATTTGCAAACTTCACCTGTGTTGTTCTGCTATTTATTAGATTAAAAACAGGTATGTGAAACTGAAATTCCTTGTAGAGAGATTTCATTGGTAACAATTCCTCTCTCGCTTTCAGAGTCTTAGGCTGCACATCCCACAAAACAACTAGAGTTTCTACTGGTCTGTGCTTTGCTTTTATGGTTTTTTATGAGATAAAAAAGAATTAAAAACAAACAAACAAACAAAACAACCAAACATAAAACTCAGCCCAAGATAGGACATTATTATTACATGCAGGATAGATTTAAACAAATATGGGTAGCAGTACAGCATCTTCCGTTTGTATTTATTAGTCATGGACTCGGATTTAAGATTTTATCTGTGAGAAAGGGCATGGTGTTCCTGCTGAAGAGAGGATAAAAATGCATAAATACATTAAAAACACAAAACAAAGCAAAATTACCCAAAAAATCAAAAAAAAGAAAAATCAGCTTTTACTAATGTTGATGTAAAAAAAAGAACAAAAAAAACCCCAAACAAACCCAACCAACCTACCAAAAAAACACCACAAAAAAAAAAAAAAAAAAAAAAGCAAGCAAAAAAAAACCCAACAAAAAATAACCAAAACACCACACTTGATGTGGCTTAAAAGTAAATAATATTGGGAAGGACTCATTTAATGAACATAGCTATGAAACATAGCTGTCTGAGCTAAACTTGCTGTGTTAGCTCCCTCAGTGGCTCTCACAAGGCAACAAATACATCATAGGCCAGAAGAGCAATTTACAAGAAGATAGATTGCCATCAAAAAAGTAGTCTATCTCTCCATAAATCATATCGAAATCCCACTTGGTTTGTTTACAGATTCACTGCTATCTAACATACTTTTTATTTTGTCAAAATTTTGGACTACAGACCTTGACTTCCAATTTTTGTTAAAAGAGCAAATTTGCTTTCAAATGCAAAGCTGAAGCAGTCCAAATATGTGGTATGTGCTCATTATGATACTATGCACATGAGTTATAAAGTAAAAAACATAAGAGAAGCAGTTCCATACTACTAGATATCAAATTTAATATTAACACAAGTGTTTCCCTATAAATTAAGAACACTTCAGAAATTTCTAGGCGGATATAAAAGGGTTTATATAAAAGGTAATACAAATTGCTGTCTAGAAGTCCCCATATTTGGTGGTGAGCACCTTCAGTAAGTCCTGGTTACTGCCAAGAAAGGATACGGTTGAAACACAGACACTGAGAAAACCACAAGTATTATCAAATTAGTGGTACCTGGAGAGTACAGAAAAGAACAGTACACAGAATCTTGAAGTTAGCTTATCTTCTATTACTTCTTGGTAAACAGGTTACTGAATCTTCAAACATTTCAGAAGCTCACCTATTTGTAGCTGTCACCCGTAGCTGTGAAAAAATACTGCCTTCCCATCATCTCATAGAGCCCTCAATCATTATTCCTTTTGTCTGACTGTAATCTGCATGGAAAAATTTTCTTCTTGCAGAAGAATTTCTGCAACCATGGCATGGAAGCTCTTTTCTGGTTTTATTTGCAGAAGGTTTGTTAAATAAAATTACATGGTACCATGTGCAGTTCCTCATTTACAGCAGTAATTAGCTGAATAAAGCCTTCTCCCGCTTGGTAGGCAACAGTATTAGACAGCTCCATGCTGGGTAATATCTGTAAATGTATTTCATTAGGAAGAAATTTTCTTCCATTGAAACTGCTGGTTTTGGACTAGATGATCCAAAGTTAAACAAAATGATCCATAGTTAAATAAAATCATATGGCTAAGAATTGTGGGCACTCTTTCTCTCCAGACCTCTAATGACAGGGTGAAACAGAACACTCAGAGCACCATGTAAATTATTACATTGTGCTACCAGATTTGCCATTCTGTTTTTCAACCACCCTGAAATAATTCTCCTCTGTCTCAGGGCTAATGGTTAAGGAGAGCCAACACATATGGTATTGTTTGGCTTTATGGCTTTTGACACTGTTGCAGTGAAATTCCCATACACAAGCCAAGGAAATGTGGGAAAGAGGAAATCAGCACAGGCTGCACATGTGATTCTCAGTGATTCTTGAAGCCATTAGCAATGATTTGTTCCTGAAGGATTTGGGACATTTCTATTAGGATCTCAAGTATCCCTATGTTGTGTTTGATAAATACCTTCCTGAAACGCTAGGTACAGAGTAGAATATTTATCTATATAGATAGTGAGCTAGCAAGCTGAGAAGCTAGGGAACACATTCAAAGGATAAGATACAAGGCCAAGAAGAAGAGTGGCAGATCAGTCACTGAAGTTTAAAACCAAATCGCTAACAAAATTTTTCTGGTATTATATTAAAAATAAACAAATGAGTAAGGAGAGAGTGGTAAGACCCACAGGATTATTATTCTTTTTTAGTTGGCTTGGTAGAGACCTCAGCTGAAATACTGTGCCCTTTTTTAGTAGAAAGTTTTAAATAAATATATAGGCACACTGGAAAATCTAGGGAAAAACAGCAAGAATGGCAAAGAAGAAAAATACAGTGTATGAGAAAACTGAGCAGGAAATAGGGTTGTTCTCTCTAGAGAAGAGAACAAACTATGAGACAGCTGGAAGGGGAAGGAGAAAGTAAAGACATGACAATGGCACTGTCAATGTGACAATCAATTCTACTGGCAATCAGGACCACACATTGGATTTAGAAAATGACTTTTTAATCCTCAGTGAGTAGTAAAGCTCTGCAACATACTGTTTACAGAGATCCTGGAATCTATTCCAAACACCTACCTGTCCGTTCCTTAGCATGATAGGCAGAATTAAGACAATTCTATTCACAGATTTGTTTTTTGCTTTATTTTTGAACCTTATACACTAAAAGCAAAAGGTATGAGATAAATATGCTAAGAATAAACTTTGAAAAACATATTGTTTAGATGTGCCAAGAGGATTCTTTAATGTATTTGAATTTTTAATTTTTCTAAAACCCCTGGAACATATATGGGTATTGTAAAATCAGACTTTCTGACTATACTCACCTGTCAGACTGAGAATGGTGCTGCTACCTCAATCATGCCAGAAGCAGACAAGCTTCTTCTCTGACTCTCTCTCAGTTTTCCTCTCACTTGGTGCCTCCTTATATGCAAGACTTTCTGATGACAAAACCATCAAATAAATAACAAAGTAATCAAGGGCTAGAGTTACACCACAGGGACCACTGCAGCCTGTTGTACGAGGTGAAGTCAGTGTCAGGGAATGTAGTTTGAGATGAGTTGTGAAACTACCTTCTGACTTTCCATTCCTTTTGAGTGTAACCATTGAACTTATCATTTAGCACCTGGCTCAGTTTATGAAGAAGTGATCTTGCAGTCCCTCACCAGCTATGATAACCTCCCCTTACAATCTGTGGCTTCTAATGGCCTTAGTCATTAAGTCAGTTCTAGTTTGTCTCATTTCATTTAATTGTCCATTTCATTTAATCTAGCAAGGTGCTGAGGATCTTTGTGCAGTCAGTCCAAGCCCATTGGGATGGTAGTCCATGCTGAAACTTGGATTTATTAAAGCTAAAACAAACTGCAACAGCATGTTCATTTGCTGCATAGCCATGGCCTTCAGAGCAGATTCATATAGTTTAATTTTGATCCTCTAATAAATAGATATCTATATTAAAATATGTATAAGCCTGGTGTTAAATTTACAGATGATAAAATCTCTTAAAGTTCAGCAAAGGAAGCATCTGCTTTTGAGACAGGATACTATCAAGCAACAGTGCAGCATCTGGCTGGAAGGCAGCTCTGAAGGAAAGGGGAAAAAAATGAAAATTTCTCTTCTCAAGATAGAACAAGTAAATTGTGTGAACCTTCACGGAAGGCAGGCTAATCTACATTTCTAAATAGAGTTTGCTGCAGGTTTATGAAGACAACAGAATTTCAAAAGGGAACAGAATCAGCTGTGACACTGATTTGTTCTACAAACAATTACACCTTAAAATTAATTTGTACAGTAATATTTTTACTGTACCAACTCACTGAAAAGTAACCATATATAAATACTCAGTTACATCATTAAACTGGCATAATCCTGTGCCGTCTCTGTTACTCATGACATTCTCTTCAATGAAGCATTACATAGTGGGTGAGCAGCCCTCATTAGTTCACAAGTGGGGAAGGGCAGACTTTGACTATTTTTGTTTTGTGACCTATGCAAAAAAAAATCTGTGTCAATAGATGGTGCATGGCAAAAAAATTGTGGGTTTGGAAAATATTTTAAAGTAGTTGTGTCTGAGGGGGCTGCAAAAAATATATGAGTAATCCAGTTTTTACCAAATCACATGATCTGTTCTGAACATTTTAATAAGGACCTGGCTTTGTTTGATTTACATTAAGTGACTCATGTAAATCAAGTGTATATTTATGTAAATGAAATGTACTGTAGGTTAATAATGGAATGAAGTCATTACTTCTATGGTATTGTTTCTCACAGGCTGCTGATACAGGTCCAAGGTGCCCAACTAAAAGTTTAGAATAAAATAATCAATCTTAGTGAATAAATGAGGCAGAAAGAAAAAAAAAAGGATTGAGTGAAAAATCTTGCTAACTGGTCCTTATGTACGAGTACCATAAATTAGAAGAGTAAGCCAGAGAATTTGAGACCAAATTCTCAGAGATATTAATTCCCCACCCTCTGCAACTGTGCTGTACCTTAGAATACAGAAACGGGAAACAGAGGAATTAACACCTCTCCCTCAACTTCACCACAGATGGGTCTCAGGTCGTAAGGATTAGGTGGATTCTTTTCTGTGCCTCTCCTGGGGAGCCTGGTCATGTTTTATGGCAAAATACTTGATTTGGTGCTGTGCCTCAAAGACATGTATTTGCCTTCAACTAATAAAGACTGTTTTCCATTTAGTATCTTCAGAATGTTTCTCTCTAGCAGTCTGGCAATGACTCCCGTACATATTTAACATTCAATTTTCTTGATTTAATGAAAAAAACTATTTTCATAGTTGATTTCAAATGCACAGTACACGAGAAATAAAGCAGGATGTATATTTTAATATCCAAATAGTATTTCAGAAGTTCACAGGTGAATAAAAATGCACAGTGAAGTGTCCAGTGTGCTGGAATTTATATATGGAAATTCTTTTTAAAATCTGATATTCAGTCCTATGGACAAGAGAAACACCAACATCTTCATAATGATGAAGTATTTCAAATACAAAGAACACCAGTAGTAAACCAGGACACATATTTTAATGTGCAAATAGCATTTCAAAAGTAAGTGGACAGATAAAAACACCCAATGAACTGTTTGACATACTAAAATATACAGACATTTTTAAAATCTCATATTCATATGGACTACAATGACACCAAGATCTTCAAAAGACCTCATTACAGCAGATACTGCAAGAGATGCTCAGACAATCCTAGAGAAAGCAGACTATTGGAAGTAAATTAACATAGCACAGCACCATAGGAAAGGCTGCCTGGAGGAGATCTCTAGACACAATAAAATCCAGTCTCCAGCTTAAAGTGGAATTATAGCCAATACCAGGCAAGGTTAGTCAAAGTTCTGAATAAATTCTTGAAAACGCCCAAGAAAAAAGATGTTGCACCTCTCACAGATAAGTTCAGATCTGAACTTTGAGTGCTACAACCTGTAGCAATTTCGCCTTATCCAATATATTATAAAAAAAATTAAAAAAAAAAAAAAAAAAAAAAAGAAAAATAAAGAAATCATTGTTATTACCACAAGTTAAGCTTCACGGCCTCCTCTCTGCTTATGGAACAAACTTCCTTTGCTGTTTGAGTACTGACTGCAACATAGCAAAGCATCACCATTTTCTTGAAATTGTGTTTCTACTGGAGGTTATTGGCTCGCTGAAGGAGCTCAAAACTTCTAAAGACGAGAGCTTAAGTTAAGAGTGTAAACACAGATATGGTTCTGCCTGTGAATGTTCATCTGCTCCCTGTTGGAGGGCTTGAGATTTTGGTTTGTCACCACAGCAAAGTACTTACCATGGATATCCATCCAGTGCCCATAAAATACCTAAGGATTCTGGGGCCAAAAGTAGCAAAATCTCTCTATACAGCAACCCTCTTTTGGTCTGTCATACCATGCTTAAAAGGATCAACTCCAAGCCACTAATCCTAGCAAGACCAAAGGGCTGCACATCAAAGGACGTTTCACCTTTAGATTCAGGTTACAGAAGTAAGCCTGTTTAAAACTTCTGGGTTTTTAAGTTTTTCTCAGGTTTTTTTAAGCTTGTTTAAACTTCATTTAAATGTAGTTGTTTTATTGAGGGTATCTATCTGTGAGAAGGTCAAGCTCTCAGCGTAGTCAATGGAAACTTCTGACTGACTCAATTCAGTTATGAAACAGAGGTGCCTGGGCCACATCAAAATGCAGTGTATCCCACCAGCTGCCTTCAGGCTGCCATTCCTTTCCCCTCTTTTGGGCCAGAGACTGAGGCAAAACTCCACTTGGCACCAGTGCCTGCTTTATTGCTCCCAGTTTCTCTTTCCCCACCCTCTACCCTCATCTCTACCCCACAGCTGCTCCCACATTGCTCCAACTGTCTGTGCAGCTGATCAGTGACTCAGACTATTGAAACTGACCCAGTTTAAATAAATAAATAAATAGATAGATAAATAAATAAATAAATTTTTATAATTTGTTTATTGTCAAATTATTCTTAATCCAGCCCCCCTGGGATGTACAGCCAGTGAGAAATGGACACCATGAACACAGTGCCTCGTAGTTTTAACCATGCAAGATGTTGCTCCTTTAGTAAACTACTGTCAGCTAACGTAATCTTGACTCTGATTTATCCTCTTTCTTCTCAGACTGTGCCATGACTGTCAAAATTTTTTCTTTCACTTGCATTTCTCAACTACCCTCTCACAAACATTCATTAATCCGAACTGTAATTGCCTCAAAAAGTCTTAAAGCAACCAAGATGATTTCCTGAGATAAGGAGCAGAAAATGAACACAATACCAACTTCTGAATTTACTGAACTGAAAAGCACACAGTAAACTTACACCCAATTTAGTGTGAAACTGGAAATCATATCAAGATATGGGCAAAGAAAGAAATATCTCTGTGCTTTTTTTGTTTTTTTTTTTCTTCTGTACGTTAAAAGAATTAAAATACTTTGGGTTTGTTTTAAATTAAGCTTTCTTTAATTTTTTTTCTTTTCTCCATTCTGTGAACTGGAAGTTAAGAGTTGATCCTGGGCCCATTGAAGCAAATGGAAAAACACAAGATGACAAATATGTTATCCCAGAACCCCTGGAAAACAGTTGAGAGAAGAATGTCAAAGCTCCCAAGGAATCTCAAAAAGATTTTCCCACCGGGAAATCTCTCAAAACCTTCTTAATAAATGTTGCTCTAAAAGAACAAATGTAAAATTATGACAAAAAAAAAAGAGAGAGAAATACTGAAATAGTGAC
Source organism: Heliangelus exortis (assembly GCF_036169615.1). Lineage (NCBI taxonomy): Eukaryota > Metazoa > Chordata > Aves > Apodiformes > Trochilidae > Heliangelus > Heliangelus exortis. Next base: position 24,607,427 of record NC_092422.1, on the reverse strand, counting down.
CTTTTCCTATCTTTCTAGTTTTCTTTTGTTTTTTTATGAGAAAACTTGACACTGATGACATAAACATGGGTTAAAAGATGTGTTTGTTAGGATTTACCAGCTTGTATTTTTGGACCCTGAGAGTTCCCAGCTGACATCTAAGCTATCAGAGTAAAGTTTCAAGCAAAACAGGGAACACTTCAAGTATTTCATTCTTGATTTGATATAAAGACATTTCTAAAGAGAAAACTCATGAGTTTTATTGCATAGCCTCCATACCTACATGTACATTCATCATGCAATAAATCAAGAAAGTATACATGAAAAGAAAAAAAGTAAAATTAGGAAAGGGCAATATTCAATCAGTGTGAATTTAAAAAAAATGAAATGTTTGCCTAGGTATTCCAAAGGGATAATGGCACAAATCAGCCAATTCCCCAACCGAAAATACTAAACCAAACCAAACCAAACCAAATAAAAAGAATAATTTTTTTTTTTTTCCAAATAGGATTTAACACTTAATATCATTGTTATATGGATGCACATGTTTTGAATGATCCACATCCTGGGTTAATAGTTGTAATATCTCTCCTGCAGTCACCAGGACAGTATAATTTATACTAATTTAGTGTGCATCCTATAATTTACAGCAACTTAACCCAAGTGAGATGTCAGGTATACTAGCTGTATACTTGGGTGCCAGTTTAAATGATTTATTATTTTCTTTCTCAGAATTCATAGAAAAAGATACTCTGCTTGCTTACAAAAGATAGGAATATGACCTTTATGCCATTGCAGGCCCAAAGGTCCATCAGCTGATATAGCAGGAAAAAAAAAAAAAAAAAGATTGCTGTTTCCACAGTAGTAAATGAAGCATGGTCAGCAATCCCTGGCACTGATTCAATTCAAACAGTGCATTCACAACTATCTAGACTGTTGCCTAAACCAGCAGAAGTCCCTGGATCCATGTCCCAAATCATGAGTTGTGGATCACCAAATTACTCCAGGAAGTGTTGCAATAGCAGAGTGTGACAAGCATGTGTCCCACATATCTGAGCAGTGTTTACTTGTCAGTTTAGAGATCTCCAATGCTATTCAACAGATTTTGAAGAAATTTGTGGATCACTAAAAAAATATAATAAAATATAATAAAATAATAATTTTTTTCTGGATATTTTTGACATGTGTAAAAAACAAATATTCATTTATAAGCTGAAGTTAAACTTTACTTTCATGATGTTGTTTTTAGCACTAATGCAAACATCATTCATAGCACCTCATAGACTGAAAGTTTGGAGACATACTTTGCACAGAAGAAATCCATACTGAAGCCTTGAATCTGCAAAGGTTGGAAAAAGATATTTAAAGTTCATTATTTCTTTCCAATGAGGAAAAAGAAAACAATTCTGAAGACAGAAAGTGAGGACAAGTTGACATTCAACATTTACAGGACCATCTGAATTAGTCAAATGTTAGATGCCAGCTATTAACCCTACAAAGAATTAAAATTGATCAATACCTTCTATTGCTACTTTGAAGATTAATCACTGTTCTATAAAGAAGACACTGAAGTAGATCAAGCTCATTCTAATCCCTATGATTATTTTTAGCACCCTTTTCTGTTCAGAAGCTGAGACTTCTAGGTATTTAAAAAAGGAGCCAGCTTCCTCACATTACTCATAAGAGTACAAAGGAGCATTCAGAAATAAAATCTCACTTTTGTTACAGCAAGTTATTTCATTCTTTGCTTTATTTTTTTTTACTTCAGGATTCAAGAATGTGTGCTCCCAAAACTGACATACTTTTTATAGATATTTTATAGCTTTGTGCAAGCCTGCAGCTCCTCAGACAAAGCTCTGATAATTCCGTAATTGTTATGAGGCATGTCCCAGCACCTGGCTTTTGTAAGACCTTCAGGAAAGAAAGATGACTACATTTATCCAGGAAAAGATTTAGCAAAAGGCTTACAATGGCTGGAAAGGTTTGTAGAAAATCCATTTTCTACTAGAGGATAATTTTAGTTTACAGAAATGGTGTTTGAACTTGAATACAACGGAGCAATGTAAACATGCACTGAAACCTGAGGAAGTTTTGGAGTGAGAAAGTTATTAATTATTTCTGTCAAAGAGTTTATCTGCTGAGGGGATGGTGGAAAACAACAGAGCTGGAACCAGTAGGTTAGGGAAAACATGCTAAAGTGTGGCAGAAGTCAGCCTTGTGGGTCACTGACCCTTTCAGTAAGCTCTAAAGCATCACCTTGCAATTAGGCACTTCTTGCCCTCTTTGCTTTGTGTTAAAAGGCTGTCATAGAATCTCCTTTCTCTGGAAGCAAAAAAGCTTTCTGTTGTTCTCCAGCCTGTCTCTATTCATAGCCAGGCCATCCCCAATGGTTCTTACAGCAACATGGTTAGTGGACTTGCATACTCCTTCCCCATCTTAGTTTCTATGAAGAGCAATCCTCTCCCATTCCTGCTTTCATTCCCCCAGACCTTACTCCAGGTTTCTTCTGCCTGCTCCCTGCACAGGCCATCCATGGCTCCAGGGACACTATTTTAGCTGAATCATTATAGTATGAGCTAATTTGCTTTAAAAGTCACTAGGCAGAACTGAGCAAGGATATGAAATGTGACATCCTCAATGACTCAGAGTGCATGACGTGAATATTCTGCTCCCCATCTTACGTGATACATGGCTAAGCTGCAAGATGTGTGTTATCGGTTGAGCATCATGCACTGAAGCCCATTAATTTACTCTGGTAACTGGTAAGCTCCTACATGAAAAATTGCTCCTATTAGTTCCTGTGCACTTGAACTTTCATTTTAGCCATGGTTTGTTTCCAAATGGTGCAGTTTCAACATCCTTCCAATGAATTCTTGTATCAGGGATAGGGTCCTGCATATCAGCGCGTTCTAACATTTTTTTGCCAATGGAAACATTGAAACAGCTTCAAAGGCTAGCTGTAAAAAACCTGACTTGAAATCTCCTCCCACTCCAAATGATGTGTTGCTATCTTCTTTCCAGCCAACTCCTTAGCTTCCTTGAAATTCTTGTGTGTGCTTATCCCCATCACCATGTAACCAGTACTTTTTCAAACAGCCTATCAAAAAAAATTGAAGAAGTCCAGACTGATAAGATCTATTCAATCTTTTGCTGAGAAAAAAAGCTCTCATATTGGAGAAAGTCATTAAATTAGTCTGGCACATACAACTCTTGTAAATCTGCTTTGCTCTTTGCAACAGTTTCTTTAACAATCCTATTTTAATTATTCTCCTTTTTAGAATATTTCCATGCTGCTCAGGACAAACAATTTGTGAGAGTAAATGCAACTACCTGGGAGAGTTCCTTACCTGCTATATGTGTAAGTATTACTACTACTTTTAAATCTAATATGGTACACTTTCCCAAGACTTGCTGTATGTACCTCCAGCCATACCAAAAGCTTTGCTAAGAGTCCTGGAGCTGATATTCCCAGGGAGAAGAATGTTGTGGGTTTCAGTACTCTCTGCTTCTGTGCCCATCAGTTATCACGCTTCTCACTCTTCCTTTCCTCTCTCCCTGATGTTATTACCTCCTCTCAGTCAACATTATTCTCCCTATTGAAAACTGAATTCAACATTCAGCTAATCTGGGGATAGTGACAAAGATCCTTTATTATGTATCACCTTCACTGTGTGAGGTGAAGCGGTCAATTGCTTTTATGTTAAGGTGATCTCATGAACTGTTTTAGTGACTTTGTAAAGTCTAATTGGCAATTCTCTTTTACCACTTCTCAGTTTATGGTCTCACTTTCTGACCTTAAGACTCTAAGACTAATATCCTCATTTCTTGTACAGTCTCTTCTTTTTCCTGGTACACTTACTGGCAAGGCTAGCTATGCAGTTAGATTTCATTGCCAGATTTCCTCCTTGTTCAATCCTCCTCTAAAATAAAGTACATTATATTTGTCGGTCCAGGTGGCACCATTAACTTGTTCTTCCTGGTCTGCTGTTTTAAAATCCAGAGCTTTAGTCTCAGGTCTTAGCTTAATTAAACCTTCAATTTGATTGAAACTTGACAAACTCACACCTACTGGATTCGACTCCCCGGCCATCTTCTATAATTTCCAAACCCAAGTCAAATCAGCATCGTTGTTACTGCCATGGTATCTTAGTTCTGCAAAAAAAGGAATGTAAAGGAATAATGGCATTAGCAAGCTAAAGCTAATGGCCAATAAATTAAAAAGGTTTACATCTGGAGGTTTCCAAATCAGACATTTATTGCCATTATGACAAACCCTAAATTAGGGGGTCGGTAAGTATCCATTGGTGAGGTTAGATCCCTTGCTTTCTGCTGTGATCTGATTGGTACTCTACATTTGGTCTAAGTCACCAGCATGTAGGAAGCCACAGGTTTCAACTGCACTGGCAACCCTTCTAACTGAGAGCAAATATTTGAGATATAGCTTCAGGGTAAAGTTTGAGAAGTAGAGGAAAAAGTATTTCCTTTATTCACTTAGAAGCTGGTTTTCATATTCACTACATTAGTGAAATGAGCCTTCAGTTAATGGATTGACTTTCCTTTATTTCAGAAATATGTGGCTATAGTTACTTAAGAGGAAAAGCTTTTCAGACATCTAAGATACTTTAACCACATTTCAGACATTACACAGACCTTTCTTCTTTAGATAAATAATAAGGTTGTAGTAAAAAATGTCTTCATTGAAAAAGAGAAAATGTAACCATTAACTTTTTATTTTAAAACTATGGCTTAATTTTTGGCAATAGCATTTCATTCTTATATGATGTCCACTACTAACTATTCCTGTATTTTCTTCAAGGAGAATTTTTAGGTTTAAAAAACATCAAGAAACTTGACTACCATATTTTTCCTCTGTTGCTTGAGCAACACACCTGAGAAAATGCTGTACTGCTGCAACAGTACTGTACTTCCATATTCAGGAAAAAGATATGCAAGATTTTTTTAAGTCACAGTTGTTTTGTTGTAATGAATTTGACAGACATTAAAGCTTTTTTAACAGTTACCTCTGCAAAAAATCCTACCACAAAATGAAATTTGGTTTATTTGTCAAAGGAAAGCTTTTAACTTTTTTGTTTTTATTGCATTTTTACTTATTATTTCCTCCCATTTCTGAAAAGGAAACAACATGCCCAAACTTGTCTTTCTTCAAGCAAAGTGATATTTGATCTTTTATTGGTTTGTTTTTGCTTTTAGTTTTTTTGTTTTATGTTGATAAGAAGAAACTGAACAGAAATATTGTGAAAGAAAAAGAGAAGGGATTTCTTTTTTCCACTTCAGCTTTCTTCCCTAGCATCAGTCTGGGGAACAAGTGTAATTTTTTGTCATGTAAAAAGACAAAAGAAATAAGTTTAAAATCATTAAGGTTAATTTCTTGGATTTATGAGAGTAACACTTTGGACCAAAATTCTGCAGGAATACAGATCAGATTTTATGAAGTCTGGGCAGACTGATGCCTGTCTGTGACTTTAGGATATTTGTAAGAAGTTGTTAGGCACATCTTGCCCCACTGCCTGCAGTAGCTAGTATTTGGACAGTAAGAAAGATCTCATTGGAAATCATGTATGTTTCTCAGCTGCTTCTGAAAATATCCATGAAATAAAGAACAGTATAGAAGAGGGATAACAGAGCTGGTATCAGATTCACCATCTTTTGGGGCATGGTGAGTCCAAGCAAATCCAGGCACCCATTTCTGTGGTATAAAACCATCACCAGTAACTCATGCAGGGAAACATGAGTTCTTCTGGTCAAGATGCCAGTCTTTGTGATTTCTTATTCATCCTTACCCCTGTGACTGTATTTTTTCCTAACAACATGAAAGTACTTTTATTTGTACTTGTTTTCAGTGCTTGTAAAATGATGGCATGTGATTTCTGTCTCTTTCCTGACTAAGAGCTTTGGGCCTATATTTTGACAGAGATTAATATTCTACCATATGTTAAACTAAGTTGAACCATCATGAAGTACACAAGAACACCACATTCCTGCAGATCAGATTCTCAAAAACAAACACAACTTAAAACCACATTATTCCAAAGAATAGACAGTATTATAAAGTCCTTAAAAACAGGAGCACTGTGGTTTGGTTCTAAATATCCACCCACACATCACAGCTTTGAAAATTCAAGTACTGATAAAGTGTCTTTGATGTTTAGATGGTGTTTTCAATCATTAAAGCAAAAAAAAAAAAAAACAAAAAACATGGCTAAAACCCACTCCTTCTGTTTGTGAAGGACCATTGCTGAAAAGTCACTGGAAATGTCATGGACCAGAAGACAAACATGTAGTCCCACTGGGCCCTAAAGAGAGTTCCAAACCAGTATTTAGATACTACATGGGAAGTATGTGCTTATGTTTTCCATTTATGTATTAGTACTAAAAAACCACAAGCCTGAAGACTAATCAATTTTATTTTGTAAGTGGAATAATGAATGATCTCTAAATGCAGATGCACATCTGTGTGTCTATATGTCTTTAGCCATATATATGTCCAAAATATAAGAGATCTCTGTGCTACAATATACTGATATTATCTGTTGTTCTCCTGAACTTACCATATTTTTAAATATAAATATGAAAGCAAGCTGGTGAAACTGTTTAAGAAACCAGTACGTGTCCCACTGCTTTGATCTCCCAAGCACAGAGTTAGGGTATGCATATTGCAATGGCAGGGGTGAGCATCCAAGCATCCACAACCTTATCCAAGATAAAACACTCAGGAGGTTTGCTCTGATCAGGAGCCAGGCTCTACAACAAAGCTGTGTTGTGGCCCACAGCTGAAGGTGTGAAAGCATTAGGATAGCCATTAGGTAAGAATTCTTTCCTGTGAGGGTGATGAGACTCTGCAACAAGTTGCCCAAGGAAGTTGTGAATGCTCCATCCCTGGAAGTGCTCATGGTTGCCACTGTAAGGAAGTGTTCAACACCCAGGTTGGATGGGGCTTTGAGCAACCTGGTGTAGCAGAAGGGGGGGGTGGGACTATGTGATCTTTTTGGGTCCCTTCCAACCGTAGACATTCTATGAATCCTCTACCTAAAGAGGCATTTTGACAGTCAGAGGCATGGTCATTTTGAATGAGTCATGGAGTCATTTTGCATAACTACACAGTCTGAGATAATCATGAGCAGAAAGCAAGATGAAAATGAGGAGGGCAAAGTAACAGCACATTATGCTGGGATAAAGAGCAGGAGGGCACTGGACTTTGTTGAGAGCAAGAACTAAACAGAAGGCAAAAAAAGCATAGAGGATCAGGACCTGATACAAGAATTAGATTTATATTAAGTAGGGAACAGGGTGATGGAGACCTATGGAGTCTCAAGAAACGCATTACAGAAGCATCCCCCTGTCACTGCTGGCTGGGCACAGAACTGAGTGTTGGAGTCACTTTTTTTGGTGCACAGCAGGCACTGAGTGAATGGATGACTCAACAGTGTCTGGGCAGTGACTCATTTAATGCAGACAGCATTCTGTCTTCCCTATGGCACCATTCATTTTTTTTTTTTTTATTGACACGAGTTGTAAAAAAAGAGAATGTTCTTACTGAATTTGCAATCAAACTCACAGAAGAGAGGCACAGATATTCCAGGGAAGAGGGTCAGAATAATAGGAACAAATGTGCTTTGGGAAAGAAGATTCAGACATATGAATTATATACTAGGGAGAAACTTGTTCATATGAATTCTTCCAAAAAGGATGAGGAGAGAGAGGATCCAGCTATCAAAGTTGAAAATAAATCACCTACATTGTTATAAAAGACATCATGTTTTATACTATATAAACACAAGTACCATCTGAAAATGCTGTGGAAGAAAGGATGTTAGATTTGACATAAAGCACAATTGGGAGTGGCATATTGGAGAAAACGTAAATTAATGCAGAAATAGGAGAAAGTTTAGAAGAGAGCAGAGAAACTGATCTGAAAAAAGGAGGAGGAAAGACTGAGGAAGTATGACTGCTTAAACAAGAGGAAAGTGAGGGGAGATGGGAAAATGCTTCTGAAACATATATGGTGGGTTTGAAGAGAGAAAGAATAAAACATTATTGTGACAAATAAAACAAAGGGTTTAAATAATGAGATTAGGAGACTAGGAATACTAGGAAAAACTTTGTAATAATAATAATAATGTCTGCTAGAATAATAGTGTACATTATTATCAGATACTGAAACTACTGCTGTAGAAACTTTCCATCACTGGAGATCTTTTTTTAAAAAAAAAAAAGTTAGGAAAACATTTGTGAAGAATGATAGTAAAGATCTGATCTTGAACTATAGTATGTACGAAAGAACACCCTCAAGGAGCCTTCTTTCAGTCTGGTCTTGATTTTCTGCTAGTATCTCCAATTTGAATTTCTCTCTGGAAATGAGTCATTGGCAGAGGGTTGAGATCACTCAGAAAAAGGATAAGGATAAAAGAGTGCTGTTTCTGGCCATTTCTGTTTTATTTTTGTTTACTGCATTGTGAGGCTGCATAACACATTTCTTGTCCCAAAAGGAGAGATGACTTACAGTGACCTTACTTCTGCTATGATTTGCCTGGGAGATTATAAAATCAAATATATTAATAGAAATGGAACAAGAGTTACATATTTGTTCTGTAACTCTTTCCAGATGCAAGTCATTAAAGTAATTTATCAATCAGAGCTTATTCTCAGCTTGTCATTCAAATTATTTCTGTATTATTTAGATTCCTGGATATATTAGGGCAAGAAGATTCCTAAAGGAAGCAAGAAAAGTATCTGAAATTATATTCTAAAACTCCAAATATTGCTAATGCAAAGGTAGTTTCTCTGTCATGTAAATTTATTTACAATTAATCTTTATATAAAATCTGAAAAAAAAATGTAACTCTTCTTTCAAATCTGGTAAGAACACAACCCTTTAAGGCTTTTTTTTAATTGCCTTTGAGTGCACGAAAAGGTTATATGGGTTTCAATGGTTCATATTAATCACAAAAAAATGTAACAACACAAGGCTTATCTTTGCATTGTTGAAAATCATTTTCAGAATAAATAGTGCTATCCCATCGTGCTGGAATCTGTTTCTAAATTGGATCAAATTTTACAAAGCACACACTTCTCAGATTCATTCAGCATTTACAACAAAGCATGGGGAAGAAAGAGAAGAAGTGTTTTAAAAGGAAGGAGAGGAAGAGATGCTTGTATATTATACCAGAGACCTGCCTGTGATTGATATTTTCTTCAGCCCACCACACTCACAGGCAGTGTCATTACTGAAAGCAGGTTCTTCAGGTAGAGTGTTTGCTTCAGATCTATAGCATGTCAGGCTTACTCATGGTAGATGATGTTTACCAGTGGGTTAGAGTAGTAGATACTGCCTATGACCATGTCTATTTGTTGACAGCTGGAGGACCATAAAAGCTGCTCAATCAGATATTTGTTTCTGGGAGTGTAAATGATGAAGGAAACGATGGACAGGTGGAGTTACCTGAACCTCTATGAGCCTGTGGCCATGGTATTTTTGCTATAGAGCAATGTGTCAAGTGTCATCTGTAAATCTCCATGGAACCATGGAAAATGTACACAAATCTAACACGTGAAAGAAGTCCAAACCCTGAATCTTTTTTTCTCCTCCTTCTGGACACTATGGCACAAAGGCCTACCTTTCAAGCAGAAAAATAAAAGCATCAGACTCTGAAAAGTGTCTAAGAGCTTCCAAGATCTCTCAAAGGATGCACAAGAAAGTCAGAAAAAGGATGAGCCTACTATTTGGCGAAATAGAACTAAAAATACTTATTAAGGCAAAAAAAAGGAGACGATTGACATAGCATCTTCTGGCTTTCAAACAGGTTTCATGAATACTCAATATAAATAAACATGATAATAAATAAACATGACAAAACATTTGTGTTTTTACATATGGCTCTTAACTAGCAGAGTTCAAAACACACAGAAGAAGGTCAGAGAAAGGCTTATTAAGGTTTCTAATGTTAAAACACGAATGAAGCTGAAGGTTAACCACATGAAATCATGGTCAGAAAAATAGGGACAAAGCAAAGGAAAGAACTCCTGGTTTTCATTTATAGCCAACATATTCATTTTACTATACTGACAGTTTAAATAGACCTGTGAGACTTAGTTTTACCTTCACTCACTTCATGGACCCCTGAACTAAGCAATGTTTTGGAAGAGTTACTTCAGCTATTTGAATAATTTGCAAAAGGTTTCTTTTGTACTACTGTGAATGGTAGCAGAAATTACTGCTGCCAGTATCACACATTCAACTTAGTAATTCTTTTTTTTTTTTTTTTTTTTTTTGGGTGGGGGGTGGGGTTTTGTTTGTTTTGTGTTTACTTGTTTGTTTTTTTATATGTTTGGGGGTTTTATGCATATCATAAACTCAGGAGATAGTTTTACACCTTCTCAATGACTCCTTTTTATTCTCCTCTCCTGTCTCTTTATTAGCAGAGTGAGTAGCTAGATATTGCATCCAGATATGAGACCAACATAAACTAAATCTACATTGGCAACATCAGTTTTCATTGTTACAGAACCTGGAAGTGTAAGAAATAGATTTTCCTTAGGGAAAAAAAACCCAAAACCCACCAGCTGCCTTTTTTTCTTGACTACCAATATAAAGACAGGCTGAGAAAGTTGGGGTTGTTCGGCCTAGAGAAGAGGGAGCTCCAAGGTGACCTTGTAGTGACTTTCCAACATCTGAAAGGGGCCTACAAGAAATCTGGGGTAGGGCTTTTTACATGGGTGTGTAGTGAGAGAACAAGGGGAAATGGTTTCAAACTTGAAGAGGGGAGATTGAGGTTAGAGATTAGGAAGAAATGTTTCCCTGTGAGGGTGGTGAGACACTGGAACAGGTTACAGCTGTGACTGCCCCCATCACTGGAAGTCTTCAACTTTTGTTTGCGTGGAGCCTTGAGCAACCTGATCTAATAGGACCTGTTCTGGTGGAAGGTGTCCCTGCTCATGTAGGGGTATTGAAGGATGGATGATTTTTAAGGTCCCTTCCAACTTATGGAAGGCTAAGGTCCCTTAGCCTTACTATGATTCTATGAATATAATTATTCATATCTATGAGGTAGGGTTTTTTTGGTTCTTCAATAGCAATATCCTATTTCCCACATCATAGCACAGTAACTCATTGGGTTCTTTACTAAAAAATATGTGCACAACCAGTCATTTTGCATTTGTCCTGTACAGAAAAGAAAGAAAAGCCCAAAACATTGTGGGGGAGGCTTCTTAAAATGTAAAAACACATGAAAATGAGGCAGGAAGTGCTCCTGAGACTAGTCATCTTTTCTAGCTGGTAGAAAATGGGCTTAATGAGTAGGGTTTGTGGGAAAGGAAATTTTTTTCTTTGCATTTCTGTGTTTCTATGCATTTTTCTTATTCCTTTGGAAGGGGGCTGCATAGAAAAGATTTATATAGCTCTATTTTCTCTAGCATCCTCCTATTTTTGCCTGAAACCAACATTACTTCACCTGTCAAATTTGGCCAAATTCCTCATCTCCAGGGACTTTCAGAGCATACTATAGAGAATTGAGGCCAAGTTCAACACTGCATAAATCCTGCAGCTTGAGGGTTAATGTTTATTAGCCTTGCTCAGACAAGAGAGATAGACAAAATGTTACATGGACAAATAGGTTTTTGAGCATGAAATCCCACAGTAGCTGAAGTCTAATCCTGAATCTTAAATCTAGTCCATCCTGCCATGAAACCACACTGGCATCTGTGCAACCACTCAGTGAATCTGAATCGGGAAGCCAATCCAATTGAAATCCATTTCTTTCTCTGTTGGTCTCCAGCTTCCTGAGCCCTCTTATCCCTCAGACTGCTGAACAGCAGTGCCAGTGCATGGGAAGAGGAGGGAGTAAATGGCTTTAGGCAGGGGAAAGAAAGGTGAAGCAGCAGCCCCCAGTCACACAATCCCACCCATTCTATGTCTATGTTATACATTTATGGCCTTTGGCTGAGCAGCAAGATGACCTGAGCTATTTTTGCCTGCATAGCACATTTCTGCCTTTGCCCATCTCTGAGTGCTATAGAAGAGCTGCTTAAGGAACCCTAATTTGAAGTGAACTGAGGAATGTATCGAGCTGGGAAGAAAAATTGTTTTGTTGTTGGCTGGATCATCTTCCCAACCCACTTTAGAAAAATGGCTGTGCAAATGCTTATTCTGAGGTTGGGGAGGATGTTGGGGAGAGATCATAGAATCATAGAATTGGCTGGGTTGGAAGGGACCTCAGAGATCATCAAGTCCAACCCTTGATCCACTACCACTGCAGTTACCAGCCCATGGCACTGAGTGCCACATCCAGTCTCTTTTTAAATATCTCCAGGGACGGAGAATCCACTACTTCCTGGGGCAGCCCACTCCAATGCTTGATCACCCTCTCAGTAAAGAAATTCTTTCTAATGTCCAACCTAAACCTCCCCCGGCACAACTTGAGACCGTGCCCTCTTGTCTTGCTGAGAGTTTCCTGGGAAAAGAGACCAACCCCCACATGGGGGATGGAAGACATCACTTAATTGGGCATAGTTACTGAAAACATTCACATGGAAACACAGCTTCCATAAAACATTCTAAACAACAAACAAGCAAAACCAAAGCCAAAACAAAACAAACAGGCAAAAAAAAAAAAAAAAAAAAAAAACCAAACACAAAGAAAAACAGACATTACACACAGAAAATTCTCTAGAGCATACGAAGCTCTGCAAATACCTAATGAGCTTTCATACGGTTTAAGTAAGTCCTCCACCAGCATGGTTCTACTGGGAATTCTAACAGTATCCTCTTTTCAACCCTGCTCTTGCAGGTATTTTGCTAATAAATGGGAAGAAAAACATTTTTCTTCTATACTTTAACATGTAGAGGTCTAATGCTCATCTTCAGCAATAATTATAGAGATTAATCAGCATCCAGACAATGCCACCTGGATTTTTTATAGCACACAGAGATGGGGCAATGTCTCAGGCATTTTCCAAGTGCTTCAAAGCCATTAAGCAAATGAGCAAATGGAAGACAGAGACTCCACATTCCCAGCCCATGAATAATAATTTGCTGCTTTCCCGTTACCAGTGAGGCAAAAATCTGTTCTTCATAATCCAAAGTGTCCAACTCTGTTTGGCTTGTCTTGACCCATCAAAACTTCTGTGTGTTAGCTACATTAGCCATGTCTCCTGTTCTTTGTCATCAGCACTCAAGACTGTGGCTGCTGCAAGCTGCAAAATAACTTGCACAGTATGGGAGAACTACTGAATATGACTAATGTCAACCACATCCTATTTTGGGATATTTCTCTTCCATCTGTTTCAGTTGCCCATCTCTAAGTGCACACACCATGAGAAAGAGTATTACAGCTCATAACTCTGTTTTCTTCATGATGTTCCTCTTCTTTTTCAGGACAAGCTTCAAAATGGTTCACCATAAAGCATGTGGGTTAACCTGCATCAGCCCCACTGTCTGAGACAGACAGTGTAAAGCAAGCAGAGGCCCTTATTATTTAGAAAATATGCCCCCTACTATGCATTTCTACAACATCTGGTTTTATAATTTATCTGGTAAAACCTGCAGGATACAAAATTAATTCCCTTCATGAGCCTAGTGAGGTCTCAGGGGGGACAGGTGTGGATGGGAGGGCAAGACATGACAGTAAAGAGCCAAAGACTTACTGTCCTGTGTATATCTCTGCATGCTTGTGGGAAAACAAATTTTAAACATGCTGGGAAGTAATGAGGAAAAAATATGTACTGAGCTGCTGCAGAAGTCTTGCTCTATATGCAATATTGCTCCATGAGATTACTCAGACTGTGCCCAAGCTCACTGAGGGGATGGAGGTTGGGGCTTTAAAAGCAACACACAGCCCCACTCTGGAAAAGGCTGCACCCCTGGAGGCAGAGGGCAAATGCCTCTCAAAGACACACAATGTCCTCCCTCCTTTGTAGTCACTGTTGTTTTCCTGCTGCCTGTGAATTGCCAGAGAGTGTTCTGAACCCTTTTCCAAGTATACATTTGTAGCTTTCTTAAGGAAAATATGCTGGTTTTCACAAAGAGTGGAAAACCTTTGGTTGCATTTTTCTGCCAGCATTAATCTTGCTTTTAGACTAACATCTAAATTGAAATCTAAATCAAAGTTTGTACAAGTGTGTTTTGAGGAGTGCTGTGTAGGAAGGATTTTTTGGACACATTTACTTTCAGGAAAGCTGGATACAGACTTCTGCTTCCTGGCTGACCCAGAGGACCAGTAATGATTTCTTTTTGAGTTAACTTAAAGCACACACATTCAATGGAAGAGTGAGGTGATATACACCAGCTTGACAAAGGAAGGAAGAAAGCTGCTGATTTGGGATTTCTGCTAGTTTAAGTGTATCTCATAAAATTTTCAATACTCCAAGTAAATAAAAAAAAACAACTGAAGAAACACAGGGAAGTCATGCTTTCTCTGCATAAACATATTTCGTTATGTGATTGATAGTGAGATGCTAGTGAAACTGCAATCTAAGTACCCAAATCAGGGTGAATTCAATATTTCCTGTTTATTGTCTTAACCTGGCAACTTTTACAAGCTCGGAGAAATCCCACTTTAGATCATTCAACTTCCCCAAAATAGTTACATCTTTTCTAATATATGACACAATCTGCTAACTATTTTCTTAAATTATATGTTCTACATGACTTCATACCTTAACAGCTATCAATAAATAGAAAAATGTAGCATATACACACTGCTCCCTAGTGTATACAAAGTAGAAATTCCTTGCCCAAGGACCGCGGGCAAGGACCAAGGACCACGACAAGGTTAGCTGATTGCATTTTTTTTTTTTTCTGGCAGAAGCGATTCTGGATAAGATGTTCACCACAGATGACATTCAGGGTGGAGCAGCTTTTCCTCAGCCCAGCACACATCTCCTCAAGCACCCAGCTCCTGTGTCAGTCTGTTTCCTTCGAAGACCTCATGTTGCATGCAGCAGTCCTCCTGAGCAGTGGGTGTTCTCTTATACTGCTGCTATGAATGAAGTCATTGACATTACACGGGGAACTCTTTTTATTACTTTTTGGCAACAAAATGGGAATTTTAAAATGTAAACTACTCTAACAGAATATTTTATACACTCATAGAGCTGTATTACCAACTGTGAAGGGAATGAAACAATTCTTAACGTTTCCAGGAATTTTCAGTGACATTATCAACATTTGTTTTTACTTACATTATCCTGAAAGAGTAGGTTTTAAAAAGAAATAAATATGAAGGATAAATATGGGTATACATAGCTTTATGCAGCATTTTAGGCATACTAATGATAGTAACAGAAAGGTCAAGTATAATATTTTCTATACTTCTGTATCTTTCCATACATTACTAGAACTAATTGGAAAAGAACAAAAAATAGTTCTGCTTAGAAATAAATAGTGAAAGATACTGCTCTGAAAATCTAAAATTAATAAATAAATGTGCCCAATGATCATGCCCAAATTACCCCTCCAGGGCAATAACAGTGACCTTCAAAAGAGCTGAAAATCCATAGAATCACAGAATTGACATGGTTGGAAAGGACCTCTGAGGTCGTTGAGTCCAACCATATATGCACACAACAAGAAAAAAACCAAAACTCTCTACAATCTTGGTCACTACAGAATGCCCACAAATGCCAGATCTACACGTTTCTTAAATGTCTCCAGGGATGGTGACTCAACCACCTCCCTGGGAAGGCTGCTGCAGTGCCTGACCACTCTTTCAGTAAAGGAATTCTTCCTACTATCTAATATAAACCTCCCCTGCTGCAACTCCATTTCCTCTGGTCCTGTCATTATATGCTTGGTAGAAGAGGCCAACATGCACCTCCCTACAACCTCCTTTCAGGTAGCTGGAGAGAGCCTCCTCTTCTCAAAAGAGGAAATGGGTTTTTTCCCTCCAAAAAAATTTTTTTTTTTTTCCCCCAAAGAGGAAATCCGGAAAATGCTTTGTCATTGAACTTCACTTTGAAAGCAGCTCAGTTCTCTTCGAGTCAGCATGGACACTTCCTTTATGTCATGGAAGTACAGAAAGAAAGAAAAATGTGTTACTTCTGATCAAATGAGGGATGAGACCCCTGAGGTACCTCTTGTTCTCCAATAACTATACCGGGAGCTCAGAAGCTACAAACAGACAGCAGCTACAAGAGAGAGCTAATTTTCAGATTGGTCAAGGCAGGTGGATTGGATTCCAGTTTGAAGGTCTGCTTACCTCACTTTAGCCATGTGACCCTTATATCTCCAACATTTCCAAAACTTTGACCAAGGAATTTCTTGGTAAGGAGATCTCATCTAAGTACAGGCGTCATTTGGATTCACATTTGTCCAAATCCCACCTTCCAAAAATACCAGACGGGATTCTGTTGCTCTGTCTCCATTAACCTCTATCCAGAAAACTACAGCATCATTCACCAAGGAGCTGACCACACTTGACAGCTTCTGTTGGCCTTGAAGAGTTATCTACAGTGTTAATTTCTATTTAGACAGTTGTGGTTTCCATGGGAAATGGAATTTTTTTAGGGATGAATTAGAGTCCAGCCAAAATTTTTGTGGGATCAGCTGAAGAGTATCCCACAGTTCCAAGGTCAGATCAGGTATAGGGAGAAAAGGAGGTAGATGGCCAAGTAGGAGGGTGGGAGAGGCAAGAACAATCCTGAGGGTCTTGCAGAAGAAGGATGATGTCACTGGAAGGGAGAAAATTCCAGGTGATGAAACCTGGCTGGGCTCAAAAACTGTGTAATTTGAGTGACCTTGACCCAAAAAAAGTGAAAGAAGTTTTAATTTGCAGGTAGAACAGTCAAATCTTGTGGATCACAAGAAAGGGAGAGGATCTGTAAATCAGCGTTTTGACTTCTGTCAGGCAATGTTGATGCCAAAAAGACATAAAAGAAGAACTTATCTTGATGATATAGTTTACTTTCTGAAATGGTTTCTGAATCAGGACTGTAGTACAAAGATCTATTCAGGTCTGAACCTTAAAGTTTTCTGATCTTGAGATATTTCGCTCTTTTTCTTGCAAGACTACAGCCTTATCTGTCTGCTTACAAAATATTGAGTATGCCTTTACATTTTCCATTAAGAAAAAAAATCAGATGTCTTTTATGTAGTCATGACAGATGTACAAAGTTATTTACAAAATTCAGTATGTATGTTCCTCATTAGAAGTTGATATAAAGTATAAAGTGCATCTCCAAGAACTCGTGTTTGTACCTGAATTCCTCAAATAGTGTTCTAGGAAAATAATTAAATCAACTGTGGTTCATTTTTGAAGTAGTTAATAATTGCCATATGTGAGTATTGTGAATGTAAATAACAAAGTTGAAGTACTGCATACACGTAAAAATTTTATAATGGAAAAAGAAGAGGAAAAGATGACTTAAACCAGCTTCTGGGCCAAAAGAAGAGAAATATTCCAGTTCTTCTGAACTATTTAGATTTTCTTCTTTTTTGCTATTTTGCATGAAAATATCAAAGTTCTTGGCATGGCATAAATAAGATTTCTCCAGAATTTTTTTTCCATTAAGAAAAGTCTCATTTGCCGTACGTGCACCTCTCAGTTCTTCCCTTGTAAACCCAATATCTTTTGCAACACCATATAGACAGACTCTTCTATGTACAGTAAGTGGTTTTACTCAGCATGCATCTTCAAAGACAGATGAAGAGTAACCACTGACTGGCAAAGGGCACATTTCTTTTGATGGAAAGGCTTTATTTGTGTACCATCTCTTTTGCAGCATGCCATAAAATGTGCACACAGAAAGCAAGGTAGCAAATGAAAAAGTACTGGAGAAAATCTCATTTTAGATTGATTTGTCTTACAAGCTGGAGCTTTTCTTAGGGAAGATGCCTGTGCTAGCTATAGCAGAATGCTTTATTTAGTGTGGTTTGGACTACTTGTTACAGGGGGCAGAGGCACCAGAACTGTTGACCTGGAGACTTATTGCCAGCATCACAGAGGTGGGGTGTTACAGAAAGCAACAGAGGCTCTTGGGTGGTTTTCCTTTCCTTATCCTGTCAACATAAGTATAAGTGGTACTGCCAGAGTGGGCTTGAACATATCAGGAGTGACTGCAGGGCTCTAAGGGCGGGATAGAGGGTCATAGGAGCTCACCTGAGGTTCTCCTTGGTTCTGCCAGCTTTGGAGGCAGACCTGACCTTTTTAGTAGCTGTCAAATGACCCCTGAGCCTCTCCCTTACTCTCTACTCAACAGGACAGGTGGAGACAATAAGATGACAAGACACAGACAGGGAGGTCAGCATTTACCATCATGGGAAAAACAGGCTTCACGTGGTTAAAATTAATTCCTTGACAAGAAGATAGAGTTGGATGATGAGGAAGAAAGATAAAACTAGCAACATTTTTTTCACATACCCTTTCTTTTCAGGCTTGACTTCATGCTTTCATTCCTGACTCCTCTCCTTCCTCCTCCCAAGTGGCAAAAGGGGGATGGGAAGTTGTGGTGGCTTCTTTCTGCCGCCTCTTCCTCCTCACTCTTTTCTCTTATCATCATGGGTCCTCATGGGCCATAGTAGGCTCCTCTCCACAGACTGCAGCTCCTGCCAGGAGTCTGCTTCAGTGTGGGCTCTCCAAGGTCTGCAGCTTCCCTCACGGTGTATCTACATGTTCATCATGGGATACACAACAGGCTACAGCATCCAAATCTGCTCTGACATAGGGAGCTTCTCTCCATAAGCTACTGCATCACAACCTGCTTCATCACAGTCTTCTCCATTGGTTGCCAGAGAATCTCTGCTTCAGTGCCTTCTTTTCTCACTTTGGTGCTCACAGGTTTTTCTCCCATGCTATTCTTTTCCTTACTGCAAGGCATACTTTTTTACTTTCTAAAAATCCATTTTCCCAGAGGCTCCACCATCTTAGTTGAGGGTCTCAGCTGTTCTGTGAGGTGGGCCCATTGTAGGCAGATAGAGGTGGCTTCAGCCCTGGGCAGCCCCAGCCTCTCTTCAACACCCTGCAGCCTCCCGGACAACACCTTTTTGCTAGCACCCAACACTCCAGATGGGGGTAGGGAGAGGATAGGAACAGATCCACTTTGTGGATCAGCACCTGACCATACCATGCAGTCAAGGCTTCGGCTCTTGCAGCCATGGGACTCCCAGAGCAGCCTGATCTAACTTCAAAGCTAACCTTTCTTTGAGTAGGGGTTGTTACAGGTGACCTCAAGGAGACCCTTCCAACCCAAATTATTTTACTATTCTACCACTGACAACAAGAAGTATTTGTCTGATGGAGAGATGGAATCTTTCCCCCTCAGGCAGACCCTTCCAATCCAAATTATTTTACTGTTCCACCACTGACAACAAGAAGTATTTGTCTGATGGAGAGATGGAATCTTTCCCCCTCCACTAAGTGTCTCAAGGTATGTCATTACAGAAACTACTTCTCCCCACCTGATTTCTCAGTGATTTATTTTGTAAAGGGACTCATTTCTTCTTCATATCACAAGAAATTTAATGGTTAAAAAGGCCGTATGTATTGGATTTTCCACATAACACTATAGTTTATGTTCACAGCACCCTTTGTACTATTGCTTCCAAGGGTACGTTCCAGTAAACCAGAAAATAAAACAGGATCCATGTAACTGGGAAGGAATATAAATAACATCTCTTTTAAGTAACAGCCATATGAAATCTAGAAAAAGCAACTTTCTATTTTTCTAAAGGTATATGGTAACACTATTTATCAAATTCAAACATCTGTTGAGACTGTGTGTCTTGGAGGAAGGGAGAAATTCAATAAAGATCTCTGCAAGCCCAGGTAGGAGGAGGACATACAGAGATAAATAAATGGCAACAAAACAGCCAGCCAGCCACATGAAAACAACATGCAGAATTATAATGCATACAGTGTGTTGGAAGGAAAACTGAGAAAGCTTTTGGAAGACAGTTTCCCAGTTAAACTAGAAAAACAAAACTGTAGTTAGTTACAAATTCATTCACCCATGGAGCACATTACCCGAATGGACCTTCAAAACTTGAAGTTGAGATGAGAGATTTTAGCAAGTTTTTTTACTGGACACTGAGTGCAGTGTTTAGTTCAGTGGGATGGCACTTCAGATGTGTTCTTATCAGCTAAGCATAGGCAGCTAAATTAGAAATTTCTACAAGGAGCCTCACATCCCTGTCTAGATGGTGGTTGTTCCAGGAGAAAAAACCAAACCAAACAACCAAAACAAACAAAACAAAAAAACCAACCACAATCAACCAACCAAAAAACCCAAAAAAAGTCATATTTTAATAACTCACCACTCTCATTTGCTGGAAAAGAGACAAAAATATAATTCTTGAAGTTACTTCAGATCTTTTTGCATTCTGCTAACCAGGCCACCCCATCAGAAAATATTGTCATTCTTCATGAAGGCAAGGCTGCATTTTAACTCAGTCTTCAGATTGCTTGAATGAAAAATTCAGAGAACATTCTCAGACCTGTGCTTTCAGTTCTTGTAAGAGTCATCTGGTTTACAGAATCTTTTTGAGCTCTACTTTACCTTGTTTATTAGTAGACAGATTCTCCTCACCTGAATCATCTTGCTGCACCAGATTAGAGTTTGTAAAGCAGGTGTGAGAAAAGATGGGAACAGAAGAACACATTCTGTTATTCCGATATATAGGGGAGAGATGGAAGAGATATATCTAATACATCTTTCAAGTTAGAGGTTTATCCTTTTGTTATAAGTTATTATTTACTTGTGGAACTGACCCTTACACAAAAGACAGCCATTTTTTATCCTTGGCTATTTGTTATTTTATGTTTAGGTAATACAAAAGGCAGTTGTAGTGACCAGGTATCATTCCTCAGGTTCCAAACTCCCTCAGTTTAAGGCTTAAGGCATCCAGTTTACAAAATAAAACTGTCCATTTCTGGGATTTAGAAACAAAAAATATAATTCTTTCTGCTTTAATGTGAAGGCATTTTTATTTATTGTGTTCCATAAGTACAAAAATGGAATTCAGACAAGTAAGGTAAACTTTTGTGCTATATCACAGACATGTTTATTTGTACAACAAAAAAAAGTTAGCTAAGAACTCCAGCACTGCAATGCTGTCTGAAATTTTACTCACAGAGAAAATGTATAATACCACTGTTTTCATAATTAGAACTCCTCCATGAACATTTTAAGATTAACTGTATGTCTATTGAGCTTTACCTTCAAGAGGATCTGGATGAGGTGTTTAATGAATCATAACCTTAAAGACTGCAAATAAACTACACTTAAAAGAAATCTCATTTCTGTGAAAGAAGTGACTAATAAGCAGGCTCAGCCCCTTCTACTTCTAACAAAGAAGTTTTTACTTCAGTGGGTTCCAAACAAAACAAGGTATTTCCCCAGTAGAATAACTATGCAAAATACAGTAGTCCATTATATTCTCCACCAAACTCTAAAATGTTTTGATTAAGTCCACATGAGTCCTTTGAAGCCTGCTTTAAAGGTGGAAAAAGCTAGATTTAGGTCTACATAAGTCACACCACACTCCATAGGTAGTTTAATTTACAGAGATTTTTAAGCAATTCACCTTTTAAATTCAGGAAGGTAACTAACATAGCACTTCTTTTGGTGGACATCCCCTTGTGCCAAACATTACCAAACCCCTTTCCAGCATCCATATGGAAAAGAACTTTTTGTCACCTGAATTTTAAGTTAGCCAATATTTTTTTTAATTAAGTTATGGTGTTAGTGAAATTATAAATTTTACCACAGTCATCTATCTTGTTCTCTTGATCTGACAAATCTACTATAAATCTTGGAGTAACTGTTTTCTAAGTTATAAAGCTTAGATGCCAGACTGCTTCCTAAGGACACGTTCTGTACTTACTGTCTTTTTTCAGATCCTTTCAGCTCCTCCAGAGCACTTTCATCCCCATCTGTATGAGAATTCCCAAGATTCTCTAATTAAGAACAGAAAACCTCAGCTGGTTTTCCACAGCCTGTGCTGAAGCCTTGTTCATGGTACAGTACGGTGCAATCCCGCCAGTGACACAAGGCCACTGGAAGTGTGATTGCAAGGGAAATCATTAGCAATCTTCACTGAATAAAAGGCCAAGTGGTGACAGGTAAATGCAGATAGATTTTCCTCAGGAATGAAACTTGATTTTAAAGTGTTTTCAGCCTACTGTGTCTACATACCAGTACCCACATATTTAATTTTTGGCATAGGAAAGGATAGTTCCAGGCTCTCCATTCACTATACAGGAAGCTGGGAATAGAGTTTATGGCAAAATCCTCCTGAACTGCCAAAACCTCTGAGTAGTTTGTTTTGTAGGCCTTTCCAAAGTGGTAAAAAAGACCCACTGTGTTGTTTTTCCACAGTCAGATTTTTACTCAAAACATTCCACCCCACTCAAGCATAACCCATTTCCACAGCTAAACAGTAGGCTCCTGAATGACTCAGTTCCCTTCCTACCTCATCATCTCAGCATTCTGTTTTAATGCTTATTTCTTTTTTTGTGGGCTGTATAGGAGCAACAGAGAAAAGTTAAACCATGTGGAAAGCAAAGTGCCTTAAACAGAAGTGAATATGTCCTGAATAACTTGTTGGTGAAGTCAGACAGCGAAACCTACTGAAATCCATGAGATTCCTCCCACGCATTTCCACACTCATCGGGCAAAATCTTTGAGGGATTTCAAGGCCAGTCTGGCAGGAGATGGACTTTTAACAAAGCTATTAAATATCTTCAACCATAGCATTTTCTTCACATCGTAAAATATTCCTGATCAAATTTTCCACCTAACCAGGAAGTGATATCCAAAATACATTTTTGAGGTTGTAAATAGAAGTAAGCAAATCTGTTGCATGTGATCAACACAATTTTTCACATGTTCAAATTTTAAAGGTCTCAAACTAATTGCAGACCATCTTTCTGTTAGCTTAAGTTGGAGCTTAATATGGAAAAGAGAAGCAGCCTGCTGATCACAGGCTTTATTTCAAAGCATAAAACTACTCTGGCATTTGGCATTAGCTCAACATGGCTAAGGGCAAGAAGCCACTCAGCAAACTTAGAGATGTTCTATGAACATAAACAATAATTTTGGATAAGCTTGTTGCTTATCCATTGAAAACTAATACTGTTTTTTCCACTGTGCTGTTCATACGCTGGAAAATTCATCTCTCACATAAAGACATAAATGCTTGTATCTCTCTGCTGTGTTATTTCCTGAAAGCAGAATGGCACCTTGGATGGCAAAAAAAAGTTAACATCTGTAATCCTCAGATGGAAGACTGCATTCTCCACATTATTCAATGTAAATATCTGCAATAAACACCCCTTGAGAGGTGTAACTGGAGCAGAACATAAGCATTACAGTGAAATACCCTGTTTGACTTTTGATATTCCAAGGTTTAAGTGAAAAGGACACCTCTTTGTTTCAGTGCATCTCCTGTTTTCAGAGAATCCCTTATAATAGAAAGTTAACCATTAGGCTGAAGAGCATCAGAGTTCTACTTTCCAGTTTTGTCATAGTTGTTCTTTTAGACAGAAATGTGCATCATGGTTCAATCTTGCTGTTCTCCAAAACTGCAACATGACCACTCATTCCAAGGAAGTGGTGGGAAGAAAAATTTTTATTTTTTTTTTAAGTAAACTCCTCTACGACTGTATAAATACCATATGTTAATTTGGAGTCATACAATATCATAAAATCTTTAAATAATGGATGGGGTGACCATGTAAATTGTGCCAACTTGATTTACCAATGATTTTGCAGTAATTCAAGATAATTGAAGGTTTGGGTGCATGAATTTTTGTTTTGAAATGACTGCAACATTATTTTTTTTAATGTCTTTCATTCTTTAACCCAAGAAATGGCAGGGGGGATGGAACTAGAATTTAAGGTTCCTTCCAACCCAAACCAGTCTATGATTCCATGATCCTACTCCACTCTGTTTTCCAGACAACACAATCCAGATGACAAAGCCATCATGTTCTGAACTCCATGGTTTGATTCAGCAAGAAATATGCCAGCACAGTGGTTCTTGGTTTTTCCCCTGTTCAAGAAGTGTCAAGGCTAAATGGAAAGGCATATTTCGTGAAATGTAGACACATATTCTGTGATAAAGTAATGAGGAATAGACCTTCAATGGGGTCAAGCCAGATATAAGTCACAGTTTTGGGACAAGCAGTGGTTTGTGCCAGATAACTCAAAAGAAAGCAAGAGTGAAAGTCCTTGTCAGAAATTTCTCTGTAGGGAAATCTCAACTTGCAACAAGAATTGGCTAAAAATCTAGGCTAGAGGATTTCATTTCCTTTCCAAACTCTTGATTATTCAATATTTCTCCATATCAAGAGTATAACTCTTGATAGCTTTGTACTCCTTTTCATGTAATCGCATAAGAGATACAATTCAGATTCTCAGAGTTTAGGAAACTCTAATTACCTTCTAAACTCCCACCAGAATTATATGTTCAAAAAACTTTGACCTATATGTGTTCATTTCTCCACAATGAACAGAATTAATGAATTTTGTAGTTGCATATTTCATCTGTTTTATCAAAGGAAATAACAAACATAACTTTATCTTTGGCCATCAGAAAAGAAATACTAGCTAAAGCACGTAATGTATGTTCCTTTATATATAGGCTTCTCTTCTAACAGGGTCATTTTATTTTATTTTATTTTATTTTATTTTATTTTTACATCAACCAACAACAAAGATACCCATCAATACCAGACAACCATCAATCTGTGGGGAGAAATTTCTGTGGTGACTAGAGCATGCCAAAATTAAAACTTGGTTTTTTTTTGCAAACAAGAACAATACATGTTTTGACTTGGAAAAGAGGGAAAATTATATACCATATATATATTTAAATGAAAATTTGTCTTTAATTTCTTTTGTTGTTTTTATCATAATATTTTTTTCACTTAAAAGTCTGTACTTCAAAGTTTTTTTGAAAGCAGACGGGCAGTATTTTTTTAAAACAGATGCAAACTCATGGGGGATGTATTTTGTCAAAATGTTACTTCAAATTTCTACAAAACAGTAAAGAATTGTTTATAAGATTTTTTAAAATAAACTTTATTAGTGAATTTATACAAGCTTTAACAATTGCTAGGCAGAATGGCGAATTAACTTTTTTTATCAGAACAGAATACAATTTCTCCAATCTATTACATGAGTAAAAATGGAGAAGTAAATTGCATTACAAATATTCTCTTGTCTTAGGGTAATGCACTCTTGGGTTCTTGGGTTTCCAGGAGGCATATTTTTTGAGGGATGGTGTATAACTGTCATGATATTTTTATTATGTTGTTAAACAAACAGGAGTGCTTATTCAAGATGTTCATCCCTAAGGTTCTTTTCATACCTTCTCCAAAAATAAAATCACAAATATTATTTTCAAAATACTTCCTTCTGAAAAGTAGCATAAAAGTTTTTTTTAATTCTGTCTCCTTTTTTGAACTATTCCTTCCAGAACCATACTGAGGTGGTTAAATTTTGCATTCTGAGTACTGACGTGTGGCTTTGATATCCCATGTGAAACATAATTAAAGTTAAGCATGGAAGTAAATGTTTGTTAACGAATTTCATAAAAATAAATTTAGAAGATGATTGATTCTTTCCTTTACTCTTTGGATGTCAGGGGAACCATCTCCATGAGGACTCCACTGAAACTTCTAAAACTTTAAGAAACTTTTTTCTTTCCCCCAAACACATTATTGTGATAAAAATACAGAGATTTTTCCTTAGAAACAACACTACTGCTATCCTGTATTAGAATGGTATTTGTTCCTTCTCCACTCTTAGAAGCCTGGATCTAATTAGAATAATCATCTGCAAACTAGCTATTGTTTTTGTTAGCAATTTATCAAGTTAAATGATTATTTTAACTGTATGTTATTATTTAAACACTTTACTTCCCTGTAAATCTGGTTTTAACATGAAGACTAAACCAAGCTTAAGTCATACTGTTTCAGAGGGTAATTAAGTGGTTGAAAAAGAAATAAGAAATGTTTAATTACATGTATTACATCTTTTTTAGTGTTTTAATTAATAGCCTTTGGTGTGCTAAATACAGTCTTGTCTGTATCAAACAGTCCATAATAATAGTTTTCATTTTCATTGCAGTATGTGGTAATATTTTATGGGTTTATAGTTTGTTTCTTCCCCTTTCCCAAAGCACACACCTCTAATTGTATCTGTCAGTCCTCACCCCCTAATTATAAGAGTATCAAATTCCTAAATGATGAAAAAAAATTCATGACAACACATTAACAGATGTCACAAAACAATACCATGAGCAAAACAAAAGCATCGATAAAGCCTCTAGGTAGGCAGTTTGACATTTTATTTAAAATCACAGATAACATACTTGCTACGATTTTTTTTAACTTTATAAATTGATAGCTTTTATCTGCAATTGAATTTACAGATTCATTATCTGAGTCAGAACTAGCCATAGCTAACCATATTCATGGAATCATAGAATCTGCTGAGCTTGAAGGGACCCAGAAGGATCTCCAAGTCCAGCCCCTGTCCCTGTGTAGGGCACCCCATGGGCCTGAGAGCATCATCCAAATGCTCCTGAACTCAAGCAGGCTTTGGTGCCATAACTGCTCCCCTGGGGAGCTTGCCCATGTGCCTGGAACTTGTTAGATCTACATGGGATAAATTATTTGGTTACTCCCTGAAGTTTGGCAGCAGTGATGGTTTATTGATATAAAAATGGGAATAATCAGTAAAACAATTACCATCTACAATGATGGTATGAAAGAAAGTTAGGATAAGGAAAGAAAAATCTTCTTATAAAGGAGCTACTTACTACCTATGGCATGGTCTGCCATATTTTTAGAAGTAATGACAGGCAGAACATTTTAATTTCTCTGAATTTCTTAATATATTGAGTTTTAATCCCTGACTCAAATTCTATGATAGTTGACTGAACTGTCTTTGGGGATGACTTGGAAGTTTCTAGTAACTTTAGGGATTATCCTAGCATTATTGATGGATCTTGCCTCATCTCTCCTTGTGTGTGCAAATTCAAGTTCCAGACTATGCAAAAACAGGTTTTGTTTTGCTTATTTTACTTTCCTGCTAAAGAGGAATTCACAAATTGCTGTAACATTGTGTCACGGTTCGTAGCTGTTACTATTTTATGTTTTGCTGTGAGGAAATATTAACCACTGCACATATATATCCCACAGATTGAAAAAGTAACCAACTTGATGGTTTAAATGAATTACAATGCTTTATTTCAGGGAAAATAAGACCACACTGAAAAAGAGGTCTTAGGGAGGGGTTAACAGTGGGAGAAAATGCAGGAATACAGGCTTGTAAATAAATGAATCACCCACTGGGAGAAGCTTTTAAGAAAGAAAGAGAAAAAAAGGAACAGATTATTGTTCTTTTCACCCTCTGGAGAATCGCCACCTCGCTGCCAGGGTCGCTGTCTCTTTGCTGATGGTGGTGGTGATGCTGCTCTCCTCTGCTTCTTCTCTCTGTTGCTGCTGGTTGCTGTTGGTCATTGCTGAGTTTTCTCCATTTTCCTCTGAATTTTTATATTAAAAATTTTCTTCTCATCAATTATTGCCAGAGGTTGCAAATTGGTAACTGCAGGTCTTCCCTTTGCATTCAGGTTTTCCCCAGATTCTTCAGTTTTTATATTTGATACCAATTTGTATTACCTGTCTGGCAACTCTATCAGATTAGCATTTTTTTTCAGTCCTGTCGAAGGAAGGGGGTCTGCTGATGGAAATAACTTTGGTACATTTTAAAGAGTATAAACAAAGCAAGGCAGTGCTGGCTGATTCAAGAGACAATTTTCTTATTTTCAATGCCCACATTACATTTCACCCCATGGCTCCTGAGTCAGCACACATCTCCCAGTTTGTGTGGTTATTTTGTAGCTGTGCTGTGTGGCTCTTGTTGGAATCTGTGCTGGGTCAGCCCATTTCCGAGGTTTCCCACTCAAGGAGCAACTGGATCCATTCCCTGCCTGGCAGCTTTTACTGGTTCAAAGGTGTGGAACGTTCCATTGAGCTATGCAGCTCCCCCAGTATATGTTCAGCTTCTTTCCTGGCTCAAAAGTCAATAAATTTAACGTGTGTGTGAGGGGGTGAACGTGGGGGAACAGTCCATTTTACCACTCATTTACCACACATTGTTCGAACATCATCATAGCAGAGAAAAGAAGAAAAAGCTGTCAAGAAAAATAAAAATTATTTTTATTTAATCAACAAGCTTCCTGGAATTGAATTTCTTCCCAAGATTGTGATTTGTAGCCATGTGAATGTAACTTTCTTCTATGTGCTGGCATATTTGAACTGAATTCAGCAGAAGTACCTGAAAAAAAAAACAACAAAAGAACCCCACAAACATTTATAAACATTCACAATCATTTTATAATAGCAATTATTACTGGTAAAAGGAAGCCATCAATCTGATCATTAGATATATTTATGTTTCATAGGGATGGTGCACTGGAAAAATTACAACAAAGTATTATGACATTTAGTTAATTTTACTGATTAAGTTATTTCCACATTTGTATTACAACAGAAGCACAAACAGTAGAATTCAGGTAGAGGAGGGAAGGAGAATGTGAGATAAAATTTATTCCTAGGCGTGAAAGGAAATAATATAATTGACATTTTGGGCAGAATACAATTCTGAGGAACAAGAAACGTTCTTAGGAAGAATAAAGCTGGCACATCGGTTTTATTTCCTGACAAATGTGACTTTTTGACTGGACACACTATCTTCATACTTATATTTGCCACAAGAGTAGATAGAAATAATGCATCTCCAGTAGTGTTTCAGTTTCCTTAATTCCTGATATCTGGGGGCAAACTGGATTTTGCAGTTAAAGTTTATAGTTAAATTAAATTGGTAATAATTTTCTCAGACTTTTGTCCTGTTACTTAATTCACGATCCCACAGAATTATAAAAAAATAAAATAAAAAAAAATTATTTCTGCTTTTTTTCACGGTCATTGGTTTACTTACTTGAAACCTTATGTTTTTTTATAAAGTGTCTTTTTATCACTTTTTATCACTTTTATCACTTATGTCTAAAGCAGCAGCCAAATGAGTATTATGAATCAGATCTTTGCTGTAGTATGTAGTGGTTGGCATACTAAGTGGCAGACAGGTTCTTCCACATACAGCAATTTTACTGAGGCCTGGAGTGTTTCAAACTATTTTCTTGTCATATCAGCAACACAATCAGATTAAACCTGGGGTTTAATCTCATTTGAGATCTCACCTCCTTGAGGCAGTGAGGGGATTGAACAGCAGTACTCCATATAGTCAGCAGAAATAGACACAACAAGCAAGATTCTGCAGCAGTAGTCACTGGAAAGGCTTTAATTAACTCAGAATGAAAATGATTCTCCAAAATACTTTACATAACACTCGAAGAAAGGCAGCAACAGAAATGCAACAACGAAGCTGTAAAAGAAGCTGCATGAGCATCTGGCTTAGGGCTGGACCTCTGCTCCCAGCACTACCTTAAGACATAGGAATTTTCTTCTGGCAGAGGCACAGGTCGTCACAAAGTACAAAGACAGCGTAGGCCAACACTGAGAGGAAAAAGCCCTGAAACATATGACTTCCAGTGCACTGAACACATAAGGTCACAAGCAATTGATTTTTCTTGCTATTTTTCACAGAGTTCTGTCTTCTGAAATGCCCCAAGAAACAGTTTATGAAATATGTTTTTCTCAGACATTCAGTTGCTTTCTGTTTTTAGACAGAAAATAAAAGCAGATAAACATTGATCTGGGAGTAACATTGGGCCAAAATAGCTCAAGACTCTGCACTTTAAGCAGCAAAGAGAAGAAATGCATAGAATATAAGAAACCTAATCATTCTGCCCCTGCAGCCATAAGCACAGAAAATAATAATCCCAAGGAGAGATAAAATGGGGCAGTGTGAGGGAAAGGCTACTCCATTTCTATCAGCCTTTGAGTCAGGTGATGAGAGAGGCTTCTGTCACCTCTGCTCATGCTAACATGGAATGACAAAGGTCAAAGTTCTCTTTGCTCTTCTTCCAATAAATCCACTCCTCAAAGAGTGTAGGCCTTTGGCAAACAAATTGTCATGAGAGACCTACAGAGACCGAAAAGCAAAGAGATCTGCAGTGAAATACACAACAGTGTTTCGTTTCTTACCCCTCTGTGGACTGGCATATCCACCTCGAGATTCTGGGGCTGCTGAAAATGGTTTCCAATTGCTTGAACTGAATAAAAAAAGGAAGGGTAGAAATTTTATGATTCTATGATTTCAGAGAAAGTTACTGTGTAGTAATTCTGCGTGTGGTAAATCCAGTCTTTGCCCTATATTTGTGCAACTCTACCCTGTGACCAAGGTTTTAGAAAAACTAAATTTATTAAAGGTATTCCCTTTCTTCTCTAAAGCAGAATTCATCTCCATTTATTTTGCAAATTTGAGATATCTTGACCAACCTCATTTTTCATGCTCTTTCAGTAGTCAGTGGATTGACTCAAATCCTCTCAAACACCCCAAATTGTTGGGATTAATTGCTCTTGTGAGGATCTGTCTTTCTCCATTCACCAATAGAAAAAACAATTAGCTTAGACCAACTTTTTTTAAGAGTTGGCAAGATAAAGTGAAATCAGGAAAACCACCTGGAGAGTTTCACTGGACACGGATAGCTGAAGTAGTAGAGGAATTAGAAGTATTTTTTTTAAACAGATATTTCTCATTTGATTTTTGTGAATCTGGTCTGTGCTATCTGTCATGACTAGCCAGTAACTGTTAGTTACTCCTGTCAAAAGACTAAAGAAATAAGTTGAGCTGTCAACTTAAATATATTAGCCTGAGTATAACTTTACAATAAATTTGAAACCTATAAAAAATCCTGTGGTGATGTCTCTTTCCCTTTTGTTTATTACTGATAGGACTGTCTGTGAGAGAAGATATTGATTGTGAAAACATGAACTATGTGAATAAATGTGTATTTAAGTGCTGGAAAAATCACAGTTTAATTAGATTCCCATTCACTCTTTAAAGAATGAATCATCAGTTTCTCTGTGTCATGGTGGGATTAATGCTTAAATTGGTGAACTGATATTTATCATCATTTGTTCTATAAATATCCAAGACAAAAAGCATCAAAGTACACCTACAAGAAAAAGTAGGAGACATCTGCCATTTGAGACAGCTCCATTTTCCTTGCAAATATGTGAATAAGCTGATAACCATAATCAATCAAATATGTCAGGGTATACCTAAATAATGCACATTTTCCGTATTGCATTTTTTCAGCAAACTGTTTTCTTGTCAGCATGATCTGGAGCTGCCAGGAGAGTAGCATGAGTACAGGGGTCACAGATCCCAGTTCATGTTTCACTCCTAGGTGTAAGGTTAGCCAGTTTCCTAAGATTTCCAGACACACCAAAGCAGTCTCAACCTGAATACAGCACGATATAATCTTCTGTCATGATACATTTGGAGACATCTCATGCAGCTTCCTGTAAATCCATTCTCTCTGTTTTGTGTGCTGTGATTTACAGGTAGACAGGAAAGCATTTAGCTCCCATGTGACCTATAAAAAGCAGTGAAGAGTTTCTTTTTCTTACAATTTTACACCTCTATCAGGCACAGTCCAGTCAAGAGTCAAGTGTATACCCAGGAACATCTGCAAATATATGGGCAGGTATTTATGAAATCAGGTCCATTCCCAAGTCAGCCAAATGAGACTGCTTTATCAGCTAACCCAAATGGAGATGCATAAGGATTATGCTTAATGGAAACTGTTCAGTGTTGTCTTCAAAACCATTTTCTGAGTCAGACTTTGCTTTCCTGTTTTAACACCTTCTGAAAAGACAATTAATGCATTAATTAAAGGCTGGAAAACATGGCACTGTTGTTCAAGCCAGGTCTGACTGGTTTTTTGCCAGCCATAGGCTGATAATCCTCTTCTTTTTTTTCCTGAGAACAGTAGCACTGAAAACATGAAAATCTTCATTTTCAAAGAAAGGAAAATGAAGAATATACCTCCTTCAAACCTTTTGTTTAAATGTCAATATTGTAGCATTTGTTTGCATTATTAAAATGTTGTCTTTAATTTCTGGAAGATTATGTGTGTGTCAGATAAATTGTGTACACAGTTTTTTTCAAATTTAATACCTCATAAAACCCCAACTTGCACATGGCAATTAGAATAAGAAATCAGTAGAAGGGTGTACTTCTGTTCACATTGGAGTAAAGTCTAGTTTTAATTGCCTAACATTATTCTTTTGAATTTTCACTTAGACTGGGATAATAGCTGGTATAGTTGCCTCAGACTGGAGTTTAACATTTCATTTTTTCAAATAAAGATGAATGAGGTTATCTCTATCCTGACTAGAGACAGAAAAAATGTAAATTTTATATGGGGTTGGGGGGGAGTGCAGTTAGCATAATTAAGCATGGAGCAAAATTAACTGTAGCAAGGCCCTTACTTTAACTACGTATTCAATGAGAACCTCCCTCCAAAATAGAATCATATTTAACCCTTCTGGAGAGTTTTGCAGGCAAAAATATTAGAAAAAGACCTGTCTGCTAGCACCTCTTCAGAAAACAGGGTCAGACTGAGCAATGTGTCATTCTGATCTCTCTGATGTGGATCTTGTTAAAGAAATGTTTAGGTGTTTATAGATACATAATACATATGCATATTTATCAGTAAGTAGCCTGTCAAAAAACACCACACTTATGTATGGACTGAAAATTATAAGAGTAATATTCAAGTTATCCTTGCTACATGGAACAAAGTAGGAAACTGCCTCCCAGGGAAAGAAGGTTGAATGGTCAGAGTGGAACCACTTCAGTATTCTAAAGTGCAGACATCAATACCTCATAAAATGGAGTCAGGAAAAATGAAAAAAATTGTATATGCAATAAAAGAGGGACTGCTGACAGCAAGGACATGTTACAGAAAGCATAAGATATTCACACTGATAAAAGATATTCTGAACCTCAAAGCAATACGCAGGATGTGGCTTTGATTTTAACTGATGTTTTAAGGGGCATCCCGAGTACTAAAGCATGACTCTGACCCACAAGATGGATAACCTGCAAAATTGGAGTCCTTTCTAATAAAGAGTTCCAGTTCCACTTCAGTAGGCACAACTGTGTGATCCCCACCTATATGCTGAGCACAGCATTTCTCTGCTCTGAGAGTCACCTTTGTGTACTTCAGGGTTCTGCTACATTTTTTGCTTCGGAGTTTCACTTTCTGACAGAGCTGTAAGGAATCTCTCACCTGCATGATGTGAACAGGCACTCAGAACTGTTTCCTTTCATCAAAGACACTCCAGGGAAATTTCACCTATCAGCAAACCACTTACGAAGTTTTATGCATGATGAATTTATTCTTTACTGGTTTCAACTTCCAGAAAATTTTCGAGGAGAGCTTTCAATCAGGTTAATGGTTTAATTGTTCCCTGGTTGTTTTTTCCCAAAGTGAAGAAAAGCAGGATGAAAAAAGAAGCTGCAGTGGACAGGTCAGGGGCAAAGCCTTTCTTTGTCCCCCTTTCATGACAGAAAGATAAAAGGCTCCACCACAGACCAGTGGATAATTCATGTCTGATCATTTGGAGGAGGCTGGCAGTTTCTCCTGTAGTTCCTGAGGAGGTGCCTCCACCAACTGTCACACCTGAGCACTTTTTCAGTTTTAAAAGCTTCTAGTCATTCACTGCCATAAAAAGGAAAAAGAAAAAAAAAAATTAAGGCTCTCAGATACGAGTCCTCAGTCCCTTTTCCCTTCACCCTTGATAGAGGCTTGAAGGTGAAACCCTTCACACTCAGTCTATTCTGTACACACTCACAATAGCAGGGTGTGTCTTAACTAAATTAATCAGCTGAAAGTTCAAAATCTATTCTAAACTTAAGGCCCCTCATCATCAGCAAAGGCAGAGGGGCACCTTCACAATGTGATTCATTCCATCTGCTTTAAATAATATTCTGTGGATGGATGAACAGCCTTTAGCAGTGCCTGTATTTCCCCAGTGATTACAAATGAGTCTAAAAAACTGGTTTAAATCAGTTGCCAATTCATAGAGGGCTAATGCTAAGCAAGACAAACTCCCCCTGCAGAGCAAAAGCTGCTTTGTTTCCTTTTCCTTTCTGGTGTCTTTGAGGGCTGGGCAAGAAGGCATCCCTCACCTTTGGCTTTCAGGACAACAGAGCTTGCTCCTTCTCCAGAGCCAAGGGAACGCACAGTGGTCAGTGTGCTCTTATTTGCTCCTTCCTGCAATGGTGACAGGGCAGAGGGACAAGACCAATAGCCAAAAAAAACCAATAAGAAGCTCAGTAGCTGCTAATTCCCTAGACAGTCATCATGCTCTCATCCAAGGACGAAACTGAGATGCTTTCTGGTTTTTTTAAAAGGTCCTGTCCAAATGAACGTCTCTGCTACTTTACATGTATTATACACAAGACTTGATACATAAAAATGGGTGCTATGTATTATTCCTAGGAATGAAAAATGGAGTGAAATTATTTTCTAAATAGTCTCTCTATATAATAGCGTTTTCCAAAAATTACAATAGAGAGAAAATACAAACACATACATATTTATGTACAATACATAATACATACATATTTATGTCCTTGTAGAAAACAGGTGTGTCCTGTGATCTTCTAATTCATACAAGCTTTGTCATTAAGACTATATGGACATATTATAGCCAGTCAGGGTGGAATTTATTTTTCCTGGTTTTGGTAGTCTAGAGGTTAGATCCCTAGCCCAAGAGACTATCCAAATACAAAATGTTGTAGAGCCACCTGTCATCTTTAGAGTGTACACTGTTTATGGTTCTGTACTAAAAAGAACAATTAAAACAAAATTAACACTGTGAACAGACTGCAAGGTGATCAACCCTGCCTCATCTAAAAGCATCTTTTACTTTAGACTGACCATGTCTCAGCTAGAGAACAGAGTTCACTGTCTTACCAAGGTTACAGTTCCTGATTTCATAACCAGAAGTGTGGCTTTTTGAATACCTCAGTCAAGTTTCCAGTGGGAAAGAGAAAAATGTACCTGTCTGATGGCACACGCAGACAAAGCCAACTCCTATACCAGTATCCTTTTCACTGGAAACCTATACAAAAAATATTCCGTGATAACTGCATCCACTGTCCCTTAGAGGCCTCATATATCATCTCATTAGAAGGATAATTTCTACAGAAAATTGTTCTCAGACCACAACAACTAACAGGAGTGGGGGTAGGGGGATATATACCCTGTGTATGTGTGGGTGCTTATATTGAGCTGGTGTGCAAGCAATGCAGCAATTCACAGCAGGCTGAATGGAAACTGAAAGAACCTGATGGCTTGTAATGCTGAATATGGGATCCCACCCCTTCACAGCTAGATTGTCTGAATGTGATGCAAAAGAACAGCTTTCCAAATGCAATGCACTAGGATTCATAAACAAAAATATGAAGAAACTGATGGGGTTATCTTTATGTCATCAGCCTTTTAAAATGAGTCATACAGAAAATACACAGTCCTTCATCATCACCATCACCCTCAGCCAGGTGTACACCCAGGCATTGCCCTAAAAATTATTAAAGTGATTCCCTCAGAACTCTACAGTTGCAATCTCTACAAATGAGATCCACAGCCTAAAAAAAAAAAAATAAAAGATCACACCAATCGTGAAAGAGATATTTTATGAGTGAAACTCCCAAACGTGTTTAAGTCTGTTGGGTCCTATTTCCATATTTCTCAGGCTTAGTGTAGGCAGCAGGGAGCCCTACTTCAGGCTGATAAGTATTTGGCAGCTCAAAAAGGTGTGTCCCATTCCCTTGGCCAAAAGGACCACAAGGGCCACAAGGATGCAGGGGAGAAATCAGAGAAGAGGATCCCTCAGCCACTCAGAGGGGTTCCAAAGAAGCCTTCTCTTCTCAAATATAAATAAATCAAATAAACATGTGGCTTTGGCATCTGTGAGATTCTTTCCTGAAGTCTAAATTGCAGGTCCAACTGATGACTCTATGTTGAAATGAGTCACCACTACTCACTGAAACACCATCCAAAGCACTTGGAATGTGACTGGAAGCAGGGATCAGCACTTTTGGATGGTGCTACTTATGAAAAGAATTTGGAAACAGCCTGCATCCAGATTCTTAGAACTTGAATCAAACAGTACATTATTTACTTTTATTGCTGCCTGACAATGTCTGTTTCTCAAGAATCAGCTATGCAGTTAATTAGAATCAGCTTCAGTCAGAAAGATGCTGCAGAACAGAGCTACCTCATAGCATAAAAATTTTTCTATTAGCAAGAATTTTCTTAGGCTGTTTATGAGACCTGCAAAATATCTTTAGAAACAGGCAATAAATAGCATAATGTCTACTCACTCTTCACTTGAAAGTGAAAACTTTTTTTATTCTACACATTATGACTAAAAAGTGATTAATAAAATACTTCATAATTCTAATATAAGTAATTTGCCCTTTTGGTCAGAGACATTGATCATAGTCACGAAAAAACTCTACAACAATTTTGTGTAGTTCTGAGCATGCAAATGATATAAAGAGCTGCAGGAGAGATTTTGAAGAGACATCTGTAGTGATTAAACCAATTTATATGGATAAAGGACTGGTTTTCAGATACACTTGCTTTTCACCTTAGGTCCCCAAGTGGCAGCCGTACTATTTAGCATCAAATTACACAGACGCTTTCAAAATGTCAGTGAGTTTGTCTACACAAGGGAGCTGTGAATGAATAACAACATAATTTTACTATGCATTTATTAATCTCCATTAGGCATATTATTATTAGGATTCATTTTACATACTTTAGCCATTTAAAAATTAGGGTGAAAAGTCTTCTCTGCATGGAGGATGTACTTTTTCCAAAATAAATGAAAAGTACTTGGCTTTTGTTCTAAGTGGTGGAAATGGCACCATCACCAACCTTTTTAAGACAGTCTGTCAAATACCACAGCCAACAAGGAAGAAAAGGACTGGAGTTCAAGATCCTTCTCAGTCTTTTTTACATCCTAGAACAAAACCTAGCTGCCCAGATAATATTCCAACTGGAGAAAAATTGAATGGTCCAGAAATTTTCTCTCTCTCTTACTTAAATACATTCCACAGTCTGAGAAGCATTTGAAGAGCAAGGAAGTGAGCATGACCCTCAGTTTTTGAACACTTTTGAGAGAGAAAGTAATTCTCCTAATTTCTCTTGCAACTCAATGACATTTCAGTGCTTTTTCACTGAAACAGAGGTTGGATTTGAGATGCTTCATCTTCCACACTAATATCTCTATTAGCTGTGTTCAACTTAATGATGTTTTCCGTCTTTTTCCTAAACACCAGGGTTATATTTTTCTTTCACAATGGCATATCTTCATCAGGAGGACAAATGAATGCAAAAAGGACAGGACAGGATAGAATACAATAGGATAAGATAGAGTATTTCAGTTGGAAGGGACCGATGATTATCTAGAACAACTTCCTGAACACTTCAGGGCTCACCAAAAGTTAAAGAATGCTGTTAAAGACATTGTCCAAATGCAGCTTAAACACTGACAGGATTGAGGTATCAACAACCTCTCTACAAAATCTGTTTCACTGTTTGACCACCCCCTTAGTAAGGAAATGCTTCCTCATGTCCAGTATAAACCTTACCAGATGCAACTTGGAACCATTCCCAAATGTCCTGTCACAGGATCCCAGAGAGAACAGCTCAGTACCTCCCTCTCCACTTTCTCTCTTTAGGAAGCTGTGGAGAGCTGGGGTCACTCTTCAGCTTCCTTTCCTCTAAACCAGGCAAGGCAAAAGTCCTTTGTTGCTCCTCACGGTACATTCCTTCTAGACCTTTCACCAGCTTTGTTGCCCTCCTCTAGAAGCATTCTAGGACCTTGACATCCTTCTTAAACTGCAGTGCCCAGACCTTCACAGAGGGCTAAATGTGACACTGAACACAGCAGGATAATATACTCTTTTCACTGGCTGGTTATGCTGTGTTTTATGCACCCCAGAATGCAGTTTTCTGCTGCAAGGTCTCTTGTCCCTCAGGATACTGAACAGAACCCCCAGTCAGATACTGCAGATACCATCAGCAGTTGCTAATGGTGCATTCAACTCCTATATCCAAAACATTGATATATACATTGAACAGAAATGGCTCTAGAATGGAGCCCTGAGGAACATCACTGGTGACTGGTCACCAGCCAGCTGTAGCCCTATTCACTACAAACTTCTGAGCCCTGACCTCCAGACAGTTCTTCACCCAGGGCACCATGAACCCACAGTTGGAAAACTTATCCAGAAGGATCTTGTGATTTCAGCTCCCTTCTGCAACATAGTGCTGTGGCCTTAAATCCCCTGAGGCAAAGGCAAGGTCCATCTCATCATCATCACTGAATCACCTGAACATTCAGCAACTGATGTGAGATGAAATAATGTTGGTCTGGTCATGGCATTATATTTTGAAAGAGAGTGGTATCTTCCATCACTTATTCAGCTTTTGGCAGTTTTGAAAAGATTTAGATGACAATCCTGACTGAAAAGAGGGGTCTGGCAGTTGTGTAAATAAATGTCCTAAACCCCAGAGAAAGTCCCAAACCCCTAAACCCCAGAGAAACCCTGATACACCCCTGTTACTAGTGTATACTACCAGCTGCTTGCTCAGCAAATGGGTTTTTGTGGATATCAATGTCAGAAGTCTAACCCTCCTCATATGTGCCACAGAGAGCTGTAAAATTAGGGCTGCAAGTTCTGTGCAGCACTTTGATTCTTAAATTTCTTAAATTTTAGAGCCAGATGAGTAGTGTAATATATCTTCTTCTGGCATTTGGTTTAAATTGCTACCCTTGTTTATAAGGCAATTTCAAGAGCTTGTTTCTAAAAATATTCTGTATTGAAAATTATAGATAAATGTGATCTTTAGTAAAGAATGGTTATTACAAAAATCATTAGCCTCATTCTTTTTAGCCTTCTATACCTATTTATAATATTTATTTTAGCACAGTTTACAGGAAATATCTTTTACTAACTGATAACAATGGAACAAACTGGCTGTCAAGCTGTTTGTATAGAACAACAGCAAGTCACATCCACTCAAATATTTAAGACTTTCCAGTCTTCAGAGGTGCTTGGTGAATCTCTTCTGCCAAGTCATTTTAGGTTGATTTGGTGTCTTCTCCTGCCCCTTTGTGACTGTGTGTATCTTACCTGCCCCAGAGCAGCAGTGTTGCTTGTTCAGGGCAGTGAACCCCAGTGCCTGAGACAAGGAGACTCTCCTTACCCTGTGACAAGGCAGAAATCTCCAGGAGGACAAGGAGCCTACCAGGGCAAAAACTGCTGCTGTGTTTTGGGTAACTCCAGGAAGATTAGGGAGAGCATTTGGGAAACTGTAGATTTTCTGGATTACAGAAACTCCTGAATCACATAAGGCAGGAGAGGGAACCTGAAATGCCTATCAGCTCTGACATCCTATTTTAATCTGTGATGAGGTCTAGGAGATTGTAAAAATTAATGAAGCCTGAAGAGGGAATGAGCTAGAAAACATCTCAGCCAGGAGTAAAAAACAGACACCTCCTCTTTAGTTCCTTACCTATTTGGTCCTGGAGCAGTGAACTAGATTTTCCATGGCATTTAGCTGAGTTGGTCCTTTTTACTATCATTACTAATTTAAGTTTTGACTAACTGGCATGGTGCTAAAGCAAGTCTTTCTAAAAGATCACTCACAGATGCCTGTGCACATGCTTAAAACATGTAAAAATGTGTTCTATACCTTGATAAATAAAAGTAATTAAACTGGAAAATGTTTTTGATTTTTTATCTATATTTTAAAAAATGTTACTGGATATAGACTCCTTTTTAGGTAATTTCATTAATACTTTAAGCTTCTCATTTACTTTACTTTAAGCATAAGTCGTATGCGTGTCAAAAATGTGCCTCAGCATTCTTCCTGGCCCATTCTTTCTCTTTATCTTGCTTTCAAAAGCTTTTTTTGGCACTCTTTTAATCACATTTAGAATATTTTGTGAATAACATTTTACATTATAATGTGTCATTATAATGCTTTGTTTGCACAACCAAGTGGTTTTGGACAGTGGTAATAAGATAATTCATACCAGCTTTCACCTGAAAATATGTTTAAATTCATTAATAGCCCCATTCATTTTGATGGGATTAGTTGTGCTTAAAACTAAGCACTTTGCTGGATTAAGGTCAAATTATCCAGGAAGTTTCTGTTGGGTAAATATAGCCATATAACTCAACTAATGAAAGGAGTACTTGGAAAACAGATACATCTGAAACATGATACAGGATGACAGAAAACAAAAAGTCAGATTTAATGCTGAATTATCAAATCTGCTCTTCATAAATTACCCTAAGAAGGGTTTCTAGAAAAGCTAACCAGTTCCAAGTGTGAGGCTGCAAACTAAAAAAAGGCTTAAATACTAGGGAAAAAGGCATTGATTTTACTGCTCATTTTTTTTTCATAACATCATAATGAACACTCAGTAAAACTGAAAGGCAGGAGCATATGGTAAAACTTTTTTCTGCATGTGGCAGGAGAACGAGGAGAAAGAGATGGTGCAAGGTTCTTTCTGAATCTCAATGAGAAAGGCCAAAAAAATAAATGGCTGAATAAAATAACAGTTTTAAGATAGAATAAGGAGACAAATGTAGATAGTGACTGGGATCCCCATATTTATGCAACATCAGGCAGACCCTAGGGAGGTTTCCCTACAGCACTCTGCACAGATCCCCCCTGTGGACAGGTACCTCCTCCTTCCCATGCCACAGTGCCCCTTTCTTTGCATAGCAAGCAGAATCATGTATCTTTTTCTGGCAGGTCAATACTGCTACCTCTGTCACAACACTCACCTGTGCATGGTGCACACCAGCAGTTTCCCATATAGCTGGTACACAGGGTAACATATGGGCTTCTCAGGCTCTAAGTGCAACATCCAATAAGGCAGACATGGCCTGTTCAAGATCACTGGTTCTCTGATACAAAGTCATCTCTAAAGCTGCCAAAATAAACAGCTGAATCAGAAGTGCTGGTATGAAAGTAAGATAAACATTTAGATTCGTTGCAGTACAAGGAAGAACTTCCTTGAAAGGAGATCTGAGCTACTGAAATACGCTGAAAGAAAAGGAGTAAAAGGGCCAAAATTCAGCGTGCTTGTTTGGACATGAAAATTCCACAGAACAGTCCTATATTGACAAGAAGATGTGCTAGAATAAAGAGTTTAAAGGCCTTTCCTCCATGCTTTTGATAAGCTTTATGAAGAGATGAGTAAGGACTGAAGGGCTTAATTAAGTATTTGCAGAAGGTGCTTTACAACAGCTTTTCAAAATGTGCTCTCTGTAGTCACAGGTTTCCTCACGGTGACGTCTGCATACCCTGCGGCCAACTGGATCAAGAATTTTCACCTCATCTGCAGAGAGAGGTGCCTAAGACTTCATGAATCAGAAATGTGATGGCTCAGTGTTTTAAAACCAAGACCACGCATCCCAGTTGCTGAAGTAACTGTAAACTTTTCAAAACTTGGTTTTACCTCTAGCTCACACAGAGCCTTGGTGTTAAACTGCTCAAAAACTTGATGCACTATGTGATAAAGAGGCAAGCTCAGCAAATCTGAGAGTATTATTGAGAGAGAGGGGAGCAGGTAAAATATGTGAGGCTGTAGAAGAAGAGGAACCCTTTCCACTATCTGGCTTTCATTTGGACCCAGTGCTTAGATCTGCATTTAAAATCCCTGCACAATTTTCCTTTTTGTCCAGCTTCCTGAGAGACTACCAGTAAAGGTTAACCACTCATAGTAGGACTCAGCCAGCTCTTAGAAAAATTACCTCCAAGTGTCTTCAGCCACCAAAGGAGAAAAATGTCCCTGATATAGCCACAAAGCTGGTAAATATTGTAGAGAACATGGAAGCAACTAGACTAAGCCTTTATTTTTTTCTTGTGTGAGACAGAGAAGTGCCAATAAATTTCTTTAAGAGGAAAAATGAGTTTCTGTGTTTGGAATTAAATGAAAAGCTGCTACTGGTTTTAGAGTTGATGATACTTCAAAGCAGTCATCACCATCAAGGGGCAGCACCCAAGGAAATTATATAAATTATCTCTCAACCCACAAGTATCCTAAGTATACCTCAGGGTAAGCAATCCACAGTACAAAGCTGTTTTCCAGTTTCTTTCACCTAACAGAGTGCAGGGCAAAAAGAAGCAAAGAAGGAACTTAATAACCTGTTAGGTTATTAAGTCTCCTTAATAATATACCTATACCTATAATATAGGTCTCCTTATATATTTTACATTCCTATACTATGAACAGAAAAGCATCCAGTGTGAAAGTGGCCTTTGCTGTCCCAAAGTGCTTACTCACAGTTAATTGTCCTTCAATATATAATGGTTCTGTTTGTTGATCTAAGAATACACATGATATGAAGGAAAGAAAAAAAGTAAACAAATAAACAAAAAAGAACAAAAGAAATGGAAACTTTGCTGTAACATCTTCCAAAATTTTACCCGCTCCTTAATGATGTTGAAAATAACTTTCTTCAACCTGCTTACCAAAGTAAAAAAGGATTACATAATATCTTTCTATAAATCTATGAACCTCACAAATAATTTCTGAATACATTGGCCCAATTCAACCAAATTTAACAGAGATTGCAAAAGCATAATTTTTAGGCATATTTCATGAGCAGAGAGAGTGTGCTGTACCTTAAGAAGAATACAAACACCGTTAGTGAAGCAAAGACTTCAGCATGAAATCACCATTTATTAGACAATGAAGAATTTAAGGTAAGGGGGGAATGTCATGAATTCTTGAACTGCATAAAAATCCTCAGTGGACACCAGAAAAGCTAAACACATCATTAAGAAATTTTAAAAATCTGTAAGCAAGCAGATTTCATTAGTTTTAATGTCAACAGGTGCACAGGTGAGATGTAGCAGAAATACATGACCCGCCACCTAACACCAAAGCTCTCCTGCTGGATCTGTGAACCAAGCTCTCTTCCTGAAGGGACATCAAAATTGAGAAGCAAAAC
This sequence comes from Heliangelus exortis, assembly GCF_036169615.1. Lineage (NCBI taxonomy): Eukaryota > Metazoa > Chordata > Aves > Apodiformes > Trochilidae > Heliangelus > Heliangelus exortis. Next base: position 24,564,458 of record NC_092422.1, on the reverse strand, counting down.
CTTCATGAGCATTGCCAACAGCAAGCTGGGCTTTAATAAGTGTAAATCTGTTGAAGGAGACTTAATCAACCTCCCCACACTTGCCAGCACAGGAAAGACCATTGAGTATATCTAGGATTAGCACATTACAGTTTTGGAAATTCTGTCAGAAAGCATAGCCAATGCAGCTGTCTAACACATATACAAGGGTTTATTAGGAAAACCTTTACCATTTACTCACCACTGCTTTTGCATACCCTGGGACTTCAAAGCAGGGATCTATTTCCATTTTTAACCAATATTCTGCCATCTCATCATGTATCCTTCTGACTAGTCATTTGAAACTTACACTGTGTCTTAACCCAGCAGAGATTCCATACACTAGGAAGGTGCAGGAGCCAAAAGCTGCCACCTCTCTTCACAGGGATGTCCATTATCACAGGTCATCTGCTTCAGCTGCTCCATCAGCACAGCAAGCCCTGTCTCTGCAGCCATACAAAATATCTTACATCTCATACAGCCCTATCAAGAGATGGCTATGGCACATAGGCATCTGTGCTCATATAGTATATGTAGTGGGGCACAGATATAAACTGTTGGCAATGGATTTGAAAATGTTTTAGTTGATGTGATATTATGTTTATTACCTTTATGAGTAGTAAAAATTACAGAAATGTAATTTCTGGGGCAAAATAAATCACTGATGTGTTTTTATCACCTAGACTCATCCACGTGTCTGAAAATTCTTTTCATGTCCATAAACATTACCCTGTTAAAGCTGAATCTTAGTGTTACTGTGTTTATTCCAGCCTAGTCTTTTGTTATTTTTAATTTACTATTACACATTCTAAGGAAAAAGTTGCCTAACATGTTATGAGTCACAATAAATATTAAAGCCAGATAGAACATGTTTTGGTTCTAATGAAATGAAATAAGGAAACAATTGATATCTTGAACTATGATGAAACCTGTTTTATGAATATTGTCTTCCTTTAATTCCTTCCCTCTGATTACATGAATTCAAAACTTACTTGATACAAGATTTCTTTTTTTAATCATGCCAAAGATTTACTACTTTATTAAGAAAGATGATCTTTAACATCTACAGAAGATTCCACTGTGCCTGAATACTATCATTAAAATTGAAACAAATAGTTGCCTTTTAGTGCACAGCTCTTTCAGGAAAAAACTGAGTAAAACTGCAAAGAAAACTGTGAATATTCTCCTTAAATTAGTTTTGCAATGTGTACATTGTCAAAGTTAAACATTGCAGGAAAATTAATCTGCTCACAATATCAGGAGCATCCTAGAAGAATACCTTTAAACAGCACTGGACTTTCTTCACACTTCCACAGCATGAAGAAAACCAGAAAATTTTCTCAAAATATTCTTGATGAAACCAATAGCATCACTAAAGATAGACTGAAAATACTCAGAAGTGTTTATGCAGTAGTTACCTTTCTCAGAGCTTCTGCTGTCATCTAATTTTTGGTAAACATAGAATCACAGAATCATCCTGGTTAGAAAGGACCTCTGGGATCACCAATCCACCACCACAGTGGTTCCCAGACCATGGCACTGAGTGCCACATTCAGTCTCTACTTAAAAATTTTCAGGAACAGAGAATCCACCACCTCCCTGGGCAGCCCATTCCAATGTCTGATCAACCTCTCTGTAAAGATTTTTTTCCTAATTTCTAGCCTAAACCTCCCTTGGCAGAGCTTAAGTCCATGCCCTCTTGTCTTACTGGCAGCTACTTGGGAGCAGAGACCAACCCCCCCCTGGCTACCCCCTCCTTTCAGGGAGCTGTAGAGAGTGATGAGGTCTCCCCCTGAGCCTCCTCTTCTCCAGACTCAACACCCCCATCTCCCTCAGCCCTTCCTCATAGGACTTGTGGTGGATCCCTTCACAGCCTCCTTGCTGTTCTCTGGACCTGCTCCAGCACCTCAATCTCCTTCCTGAACCAAGGGGCCCAGAACTGGACACAGGACTCGAGGTGTGGCCTCACCAGCACTGAGTACAGGGGAAGAATCCCTTCCCTGGACCTGTTGGCCACACTGTTCCTGATACAGGTCGGGGTGCCATTGGCCTTCTTGGCTACCTGGGCACACTGCTGGCTCATGTTCAGCTTCCTGTCAATCCAGACTCCCAGGTCCCTTTCTGCCTGGCTGCTCTCAGCCACTCTGTGCCCAGCCTGGAGCTCCCCATGGGGTTGTTGTGGCCAAAGTGCAGGACCCGGCACTTGGCCTTGTTGAACCTCATCCCATTGGAATCAGCCCAACTCTCCAACCTGTCCAGGTCCCTCTGCAGAGCCCTCCTGCCTTCCAGCTGATCCACACTCCCCCCCAGCTTAATGTCATCTGCAAATTTGTTAATTGTGGACTTAGTCCCCTCATCTAAATCATCAATGAAGATATTAAACAGAACTGGACCCAGCACTGACCCTTGGGGGGAAAACATGCATGAAATTAAATCTTCTTATCACTTAATTTAAACTCTAACCAGTCCAAATTTGTAGTGAGTAGCAAAGTGCCACCTAAAGCACCCACATTATTCCAGAGAAGACACCATTGTTATTAATCAAATTGCAGAGTCGATTAGTGCAAATCCTAGCTAATGCTGAGTGCAAATGCTGATGCAGATGCTTTTACTCACATGGGCAAAAATGAGTTTCTACTCCTAGAAAACTGTTCAGGAGACCAAGTCTTTCTGAGCCCAGATGAGACAGCCTTTTGTTAGCAGAATTTCCAAGACAAGCTCATGATAGGATTAAACTGTCTGACTGCAATTCTCTATTGCCTTTCTGGATTTGACCCAAAGCCCATTTCACTCAGCTGGAGCCTATTCACTGATTCCAGCAGTCTCAGGATCAACTCCCCTATAGTTTACATAGTGATGAGATTTTGCTCAAAAAAGCTGCAGCTGAAAATGCTGCCTTCCCACCATTTTTAGAGACATATATTAATATGAGATAAAAACACATCCTTGCTCCAGGAAATAGTGACTTTGATACCCTGTTCTGGTAAGCTCAGCAGAGGTGGAGGTCAGCCAGTATCAAACAATCTTTAGCAGGCAGATGTTTATTCAGCATCTTCATTTCCAGTGATTCCCCTGGGAAATAAATACATCTAATACACCTCTCATTACGTCCTGCAGACTTTGAAACATCTTTAAATTTTGGCTCAGACAAATCCTGACTTCTTCTTTAACTTCCATTTCATGCTATCACCAGACAGCAGAGAGATCAGCACCTCCCTCTCTGCTACCCCTCGTGAGGTGGTTGTGGAGAACAACAAGGGCGTTCTTGATGCTCCTCTAAGCTAAACAAATCAAGCATCCTCAGACACTCCTCCAAAGTCATCCCTCCTATTCCTCTCGCCATCTTTGTTGCCTGCCTTTGGTCACATTCTGATATTTTCACATCATTCTTATATTTGGAGCCCAAGATTGCCCATGGTACTCAAGGGGAGGCCACACCAATCCTGCACTCTATGCAGTCTGAAGTGCTGACTGAGGGTAAAGAAGGGTGTTTGAGGGAACTTGGAGAAGCAACTGTTTTGACCAACCAGCAGTAAGAACTTAAAAAAGAGTGAACATACACAGTCAAGAGATGGTTAGTTAGGCACAGATATTTGGGCAAGTAAAAACAGGTTCAACAGCTGACAGGATCAGGCTTTCACCTGTGTCACCTGTGCACAGTCAAACCTAAAAGCAGAAAACCAATTGTCAGTGATATAGTTCCCCCATTTCTCACATGACAAACAAGTCCATGTTTAAAGCACTGGTACACCACTGCTCTGCACGCTAAATTTGTATTTGAATGCACTTAGACAACAGTCTTTGAGGTGTACTCATGTGTCTGTAAGAATTCACTGTACCACAGTAATAGCTTCCCTGTGCAGAAGAGAAAAAATAATTTGTTTAGATGAGCATTTTGTGATGCTGTGGGAAAGATTTCAGGCACTGGCTATTGGAACCAGTGGGAGTATATCATGTAGACCCATCACAGTGATCTGAGCAGACTTTTTCTTCCTTCTGAAGAGCCCTCAAAGGAAGAGAGTGCAGCTGTTTCTTTTCTGACTCCACAACAATGGGGATTTTACAAAGTATGTGGTTGCTGCCTGCTGCAAGACATAGGAGGTATTTTATGTTGTGACTGCACAGGCTCCACTATCATGCCGAATTTTCCTTGAAGCATATATCCAGCACAAGATGGTTCTGAAGTCCCACCTCACTGTGACTTGCAAAAAATATATTGCATACATGAACACCGTAAAGTATTTATCCAGCCTGAGGAACCTCCCATGAAATGTCTGCTAAACTGCCTCCTTCCCACTTCAGAGACTTTCAAAGTCCTGGGTTTTTTCCTTTCCATGTTTCCTTCTATCCCCACAACTGCCTTTTCACTACTTTACCCACATCAGCTCACCCATGAGGACCACCCATGAGCTCCTCTTCCTCAGGAGGCAGTAGCAGTAGCAGTAGCAGCAGCAGCAGCAGCCACACTCAAAGGCTTGGGTTAATCTTAATTTCTTAATTTCAGATGTTTTCTCAGCCCTCTAGATAGCATTACTCCCTGCAAAGAACTAATTTAATTCCAAATAATGGTTTAATTTGGCACAAAAATCTGAATATGTGTGTTGGCAGCTTATTCCTTGGGTTTGGGAGGGCTTGGAAAGAAGATACAAAGACAAAACCAGTTTAAGCACCCCAGGATTGGGAGAAAAGTGGAATTTCACCCCAAAGATGGTGGCTCAACTTTTTGATCTTCTAGCTGAGGAAAATAGCATCCTGTGATGCAGTTTCTTAGGAAAAATTTTTCTGTGGTCTCATATTCCTTATACTCTTTCAGGAGTTGTAGAAAACAGCAAAAAAGCCCAGGCCCTGTACAATGTACAGGATAACTCTGGATTTTTTGTTTCCTACAATGATTTGCTGTCAGCCGCCATCTGCAGAACTTGGCTGTGCCTATGACTATCTCTGAATAATAGGGTTTCATTCTGTGCTTTTATAATGCATCGTTCTCAGTTAGAAAGATGGTATGACTACAAGAAATTGTCATGAGGTGGGCTAATTTCTCGGTTTTCTTATTTTGCCAGAAAAAATACTTTCTGAAAATCCATGTACACTTCTCTGAAAATTACTTAGTTTCTACTTGAGAAATCTTTTTAAATTATTTTTTAATTTCCTACAATATTCACTTTAATAGGTACACTGCTGACTTCTGATGCTTCTGCCTCCCCTTAGTGGATGGATGTTTCATTGCTTTGAGAAGAGACACAAACAGAGGGGATTTAGTTTTCCCTTGTGAGCACTGCGTAATTGCAGAGGTTTCTTTTCCTGTTTGGCCTTTTGGGAAAGGAACTTGTATTATCAGTCATCCTGCATGAACAATGATACCAGCAAATTCTGAGGAAGTTCTGGTTAAACTCACCCTGCCTCAATGGGATAAGAAAATGACAGTGACACTTCTTAGCCAACATACACAAATACTCTTTTCTGTTGGAGAGTGTAGAAAAAAATTACTGAAATATGAGTGAGCAGATGCAAAGAAATTAAAAATATTGAGTAATCTTAAAAATCTTTAAAGAAGAGGCACAAACCATAACCATGAGTATAAATTTTATAGCCCTATATTATAGAGATGTATTTTCAACTATCAGAGTACAGAACTGGTCATTTGCATGGACTGCTTTGTTAAAAACCTGCACTGACTTTTTTCTCCTTTCAAAGAATTCTGATCTCCAAACTCAGACATAAAATTAAACCCAATTCATTACTTCATACACTTGATCTTTGGCTTTTTTTGGCTACCTCTAAAAAAAGGTAATTTCTAGTATATCCTGGTATCTTGATTAAACAAGCAGACTTATCTCCTCACCCTTTGCTGAAATCTCCTGGCTGGCCACTTTTGGAGGTGCCCTGGAGGAAAGAGCAACAAGACAACTCAAACCTGGAACCTCCCAGAATCTGACCACAAAAAGTCAGACTTGACAAACCAGATACACAAATTCCTAGTTATTCAGCTTTTTTGGACATCCTCTCTGTTCAACACAAAACATTTAGACTGGAACACCCAAACAGGTAGTTTGAAAATCCTTCAGCAAGGATATGTGCTCTTTCTCCAATGATGCTTGGCAGAGACATAAACAAGGACAGCTGGCAAAAAAGTTGGCCTACGGGTTACACTGTAAAGCTACATCTACCCCCTTAAAATGATACAGGGTGACCTTGAGCACTGAATCCATCTTTGACCACACATGTTAATTTTTTTCTCTTTGTGTTTTTGCCTCACCACTTAGATGTGGGATATTTTCAGGGAATCTGTAATTTTTTCACTGCAATTTTTAATACTTTGGATTTATAAAATTTACAGTTACTGAATTACTCATTCAGCATTTGTATTTCAACCTTTGCTGAGCTAGAAGACCTCATGTTTGATGCATAAGCAATGGCCCCCTGTTCCTGTCTGTCTTTGCTCCCTCCCTCATCTTTTCTACTTCAGTGAGTGGTGCAAAACAGACTGCTGGGATTCATGTCTTGCCAATATTCATATGCACTATAACCCTGAGCCAGTTGAGCTATGAAACATCACTGACAGAAAACATTGCCCTCTTTGCCTCTGATCACACTGAACATGTAGTAAAACATACTGGAAAAAAAAATAAGGAAGGGGATTTTCAAGCAAAAGAGAACACTATCTCTCTTAATGTCTAAATAACACTTCTGCTTGCTCACAGATGGATTCCACCAGCATGCAGGAACTGCTTTGCACCCAAATCAGCTCATTGCCACCAGTAGTTATAACTAGAGAGCACCTTCAGAGTTTTGGGGAAATTTTTAATATTTTAATGCTTTGCGTGTGAGGGAAAAACCTCTGCTCTTTGTCTTAGGAAATACTTATTCCCAGTTTCATTAGTCACATAGTCTTTAGAATAAGCCTTATTTTAGTAAAATTAAGCCTATTCTCAGTAGTAGAAACTATTTTCATGGTATAAGAAGGACTCACTGAAATGGATCTGGATACTTGTCTATGTGTATAGAAACCATCTGTCTGCTTGTCTTGTAGCATGGGATCTTATGCTGTTAGTCAAAAAAGTTGTTCCTCACTAAGCCTTGCTTTAAATGCTTCCATGTTTAAAGAATCATGCATATTTCTTTAAATTCCTGCACTTCATTGTTTTAAAAAATAGAAGAAAAAAGGATCCTTCACTGATCCTAAATGGGTATCGCATATTGGGAACCAAGCAGCAAATGAAAAAGGTGAAAAGAGAAAGGTAAAAATTAACAGGAGACCAAATCAAAGTTTGCAAATATCCCTGATATTTGCAAAATGAGTCAATAAAATTTATCTTACTCCATTTCACCCACTCTTTTGCAGTCAAAACCTTCTGAACCACTGAATATATTCAAAGGGTCAAATAAGCTGCCAAGCTTGTCAAGAAAGAAATGGGTCTTTCTAAAGGAAATCAATAAATGTAATTGCTGCGATTATAGGTCTAATGAGAATTCTGGAAAGGAAAGTTTCTTTCAGTGTTTCAATCACAGACAAGTTACTTGCAGAAATAACAAATCTGTGGAATGAGTATCAAGATGAGATCAAGAGACATGGGGTTTTTTTGACAGAGTAGTAGCATATTTCTCCAGTTTACATTCATTTATAGTTCTTTTTTTTGTTCCTTCTGAAATTCATCCCTCTTGTACAGAGTCACCACAAGAGCCAGGGACACTCAGTACTAGCATGATTCAGGGCCCATCTGGATGTAATATTTTTTATGGACCTTCAAGCAAGCACCTCAGTCTTGTGGCAGATCATAAATCCAAGGTGTATTACATCACAGCTCTAAGTATAGAACAGCTTACTGCTGTTAAGGTCATACAAAGGGCCAAAACTCTTCCCCTGATTGTACAAGTATCTTGTAAACAATGCAAAAAGAATTCAATGCACGATGCATAGTATGTGAATCCAGAAGCCAGAAAGAATGTTGAATAAGCCTAAGGTCTATTGGATAGGATTGACATTGTGTTTCTTCATTCTCTTACTTTCTATGAGAAACTGGAAAACGTGTAGCTATTGGTCTCCTATGGCAAAGGATTCAGGACTCAACATTTATTAATCAAAATAACCCCACTGGAGAGCAGAAATCAAGTTAGCTGTCTAACCAAAAGCACATGGTTCATCCACATTCCTGTGACTCAGAGGACCCACTGCCACACATGAGCATTACTTCTGTTTGTCCCATTGCTGAGTCTGGAGTGCAAAGAAGCCTGGCAGAAACCCACCTGTGATGGCCAGCATATCTTGAAGTCTGTACCATGTAAGCAGAGTTGTCATGCACTCAGCACAAGTTTCTAATATGTCCAAGTTTTGTTTTCACATCTTTCAGCCCAGTCATGAGCTACTGAGAACTGTTTCCCATTTGTACTGGTGGGCTGGTTACCAAGCCATCTTTTCTCACTTGCTGTTCCTTCTAGGCTAAACTATCAAATTTAGATCCTTCCCAGCACAAGTTTTATGGGGACAAAGACAGAGCAAAAACATAAGAGTAAATTTCTCTGACTGGAATGCAAGCAACCAGTGCTGGACTTTATTCAGTATATTTCCCCAGTGCAGTGTGTGAGGACTCAAGCATCATAATTTGGCTCTCATCCTTTGTAAAATAAAACAAGAACTTGTAAAAAGTCACCAGGCCCATGGGAGCTTTACCCTGGCTTTGAGTCAGACAGCTTGAGATCACGAGTTTTATTTCTGATGTAAAGTAGCCCTGTTCTGCTCTGTTTCTCACCTCACTTAAACCTGACACTTAAACATGACCTGTTTGAATTACCAGATCTAATAAGTCCCCAGGCTTCTACTGGCTTCCTCTATGTTACTCCACAGGGGTCTCAGGTTGCCCCTTGCCCACCCCTTGGAACAGACCCTACACTTGATGCAGGATACAGCAATTAGCTCAGTTTCCAATCACAGGCTTAATTTCTAATGTTCCTAAACCATCTTGCACCTCTTGTCCTCTTGCAGCCAGACATCTCTCTTTAAGCAAATTACTATCTACTAAGAACAAAACCACTTGAGGGGAAATCAATGGACCCATTGATCATGTATGTGCATAGCTACCTTACCTGGCCTTTTACATGGAGATCCCTGCAGACTGGTCAGATGGTCACGCCAGCCTGCTCCAGGGTCACACCTGGTTCCCTGCATCAGGGATTTTGTTTTATGCAACATCACATCTTTTCTCTATTAAGCCCCTTTAAATCAGAGCAAAGCAGACTGTGTTTCTTCCTCATTGAAGGGAATTTCTAAAGACTAATTTCAGAAGCAGAGATCTGCATTCATCTAAATGCCTTGAATCTAAACAGGCAGCATTCCTTATCTCACTTTTTGGGACAGGAATGCAATATTAGTTTTATATTAAAACAGAGCCTGAATTTTATCTTATGAAACTACACTTCATTAACAACTTCCTGTGTTAATATTCTACCAGTCCTACTCTATTAACAGGATATGCTAAAGATAAAGACAATTAAGTATTCAGTGTACCAACTCAAAATTTAGATTAGAAACAGATCAGAGAAATTACAAGGATATAGGAAGAAATTTGTCAGAGAAATACAACTTTATCAAAGAAAATCCTTCTATTTCTGTACTTTTTTTTTTTTATATTTAAACACATTTAGGATAGAGTATGCCAAATCCTGTTTGCTTAATTAGTACTTTAAGTCACTCTGGATATGAGAAACTTAAAAGCTTGCATTAAAAATATCACTAGTTACTAATATTTCCATGCACAGCTAGTACATGGTCACACTTGCAAACAATGCAGTATTTATACTAGAAAGGTTGAAAGGCCATTTTAATCTGGAATGCCTGTATTTTATAAAAATCTGTTTCTTGCTTCACACCTTGCCTAAAATGATCTTATATGACTGAGAAGTCTGAGGCTGAGTAAAAATTTATCTGAAAAGAATTCAAATTCCCATCAGTCAAAATGAAAAGGTCATTTTCAAGTTAAATATTCTATGACCACTTTGAGAAATAAAATGTTCGAATGCTGGAAACATAAAACTTAATATAATTTTTTCTCTTGATGCTATTTCAGTACTCTTATGGGCAAGGCCTACAGTCTTAGGAGTCTATAAAAATCTGTAAAACAAAATATACAAAGGCAAGCTGGTTGGAAGGCTGAAATAAATTGGAACTTCTATTTCTAGAGTGACCAAAAGAATGCATGGGAATTTTTTTTTCATAATTAATTTCTTAGAAAAAAATTATTTTAATATTTAATAGGAAAATAATTATTAAAACAATTGGTATAAAAGATCAAATAAAAGTTCATCAGTTTCTCCTAATACAGAATAGAACAAAAAAGGCGTCTTCTGCTTTATGTCAGGATATTTTATAGTTGTTTAGAATTAGGAAGTTATTTTGATATTGTGACATAAGATTCTTTGATGTAGTCTCTCCAATTTACAATGCAGCCTATATGAACTTTGCTAGTTTGATTTCTAACCATGTTTTCCTAATCAATCTTTTCATCTGGGCCCCCAAAGATTACTTCTTTTATGTTCTCCTTGCTTTCCCTTCCTTCCCAAAACTATGCTCATGTTTCTTCTTAAATGCCTTTTTTCCCTGTTTTCTAAACCTCCGAATGCATACACAGAAAGGATATATTTTGACAAGAGGCTGATTTAGCTACCTGAAAATGTATTCTGACAAATACTTTAAGACATCATAACCTACCACTGCCACAGAGTTAATCTGCCATTAACTCCTGAGATGAAATATGTTATTTTTATGCAACCTGGTAGGAAGGAATAAATTGCTTATATTGTATGGATAGTGAATTCACTAATCACTCTAACAAACTCACTCTTCCAGTCACACTTCCACAATTGTACTTTCATTTTCAGATCAAATGTTCTTGGTTTGTAGGTAAGTTTGGTTTTATGTCTGGGGACTAAGCACATGTTTCAGGTCAAGTCTCACATTTCAGATCAAGTCAAGACCCTTCCCAAAATTTTCTGCACTTGTTTTCCTCCTAGAAATGTGAAATCAATTTTGCATTTACTTTAAGATTTTCCATACAGCTTCATACTGGAAGTTTTTCAATATGCCCATTATTTTGCTCACATTTTCTGTTGTGAGGTAAGCTTGTTCATTTCTAAATTATAGATCTCTTTTAGATTATAAATTATAGATCTCTTTAAAAATGGAATTGTTCATTTCTTCAGCTTTCCACTAAAATTTCACATGCAGTGTGAGAAGAAGTCCTGACTTCATGCACAGACCTAAGATGTATCACAGTATGTTTTGCACTGCTCATCCTCTTTTCAGTAAGCTGCTAAAGGGAGCAGAGTATATTTAGTCTTTCTGTCTCTGAGTCTGGTCTACAAGACTAGACACCTAAAGGTGGAATTGGATATAGCCTGGACAATCAATCTGTGGGATATGCACAAATTTAGCAGAAAACAAAACTCTTATAAACCTGATGAGGTAATTTTCAGGATTTATCCTTCGTCTCTGAAGAACTCATCACAAATTCCAAATCAGAGGAATGAATAGCAGAGATTTCTGGTTTTAATCCAGCCTCCAGTTTGCTGGCAGAACTTCAGATCAATGGATAAATTCATATGTGATTATCACAAAAATTTCTTACCAGGTTTCTTTTGTGTAAAGATGAGAGCACATCCACAGCATTTCACCCTGCTATTACAGTCCCCCATGACATGCTAGTAAGGAGATTGCCTACTTGTCTTTGAAGGGCACTGTTCCTATGACCTCTGAAATATTTTCTGTGCTTCAGAACTACTTCATCCAACAGAAATTACTTTTCAGATCTGTATAAAATCCTAAAATACCGAACAGTTTTTGTCATTACACAGCTTCAGCTCACCTGGAATATCTGCCTAGCATACGCGACTCTGTTATGACATTGATTTCAACTCTGAAGTCTTCTTGTTTTCATTGGAAAGCATTTCCCCTTACAAAGGATATTTGTGTATTATGAATTAACTTTGGGACAGAACCACAAATTGTTAAAACCATAAATTCAGGTTTTCAAATATCTTAGCCCCTGCCTTGAAACTTATCCACCCTTTTTGACTTATTTTAGGGTTTCAAGGCCCCCTTCACCCATTATAATGGTTCTGATGCCTACTGTTTCTTCTGCTCTGTAGATTCTTGGAGACCATGACCATAAACCAACCTTCAGTTCAGCCTTCACAGCATTCATTTCCCACTTTTCACAACTATCAAGAGTATTTAAGTTTGAAATTAAAGTGTGCCCTTTAGTTGTAGTAGCTGAGCATTACAACAGTAACTAAGTGTATATCCAGTGCACTTAAGCCATTAAGCAACGAAGGTTGCAGTGTCATGGAGATTTCTAGGCAATTTGTGCTGCATAATTGATGAAATTGTGTGTAGATAATTTATTTATAAACAGTCAGTAGAAACTTTTCCTTCACATGACAGTCTTTTTTTACATAGTTCAGATATTTAGGAGACATTTTAATGTACTTTAGATAACTGACAGGAATGAATCACACATGACCCGGAGTGGTCACATAGGACCATGGCCAGGTGGATTACAAGACCTGATCATAACAGTGATTTGTTGAAACTCACTTGACCAAGCTGAAGATATTGTTGCAAGGACTCTTGTAAATGAGACTCCTTTTGACTCCCAATTATAACCAACTATTTTCTTTGAAAGATTTAATTCCCAGTGCAACGTTACATTTTTTTAGAAGTTTCCCTCTAGTGGGATCACAGTCCTACTAATCTTCAGATGTCTGCAAGTGTCTGGGAAGTTGGTTTTGCCATCCTGCATTTCCTTTGTCAGAAGAAACTGTTATCCCATTGATGCTGTGCTTAATAAGGTAAACTGCATATTTTGGGATTTAAAAAATAACTTTTTGAGTGTTCAGTTCTGGCATAGCATCCCATCACAGTCCACTGGTATTCTTATTCACCTAAGAACATTGCTTTAAATGACCAGAGGCTAAGCCTGCGTCCAAAATTTATTTGCCTAATCATTTGAGTTCAGTTCCACTTGCCAATACCCACTATTGGTTTCCATTAAAAACCGATTAATCTGTCACATCATTTTTTGTAGCAATGGATAAGAATATTTTAAAGTGACTTTATCTGATTTTCTAGAGTCTACAAATAATCCATTACTGCCATCTCTTTGCTTAAGCAAAATTGCAGAGGTCAAAGACCAGACTGTAATCTCCAACATGCCTTCCTCATTCATTTAATGGCCCTTGTGGGAAATGTACAGCCACGACATTAATAATACTCAACAAACAGGCTTTTTCCCAGAAATGTAGGACTTTAGCAGAATTATGAAATAAATCCACACTAAAATAGTACAATATTCAGGAAACAGAATATGGGCAAAGATAAGAAATGGTCATATATCCTATTGCATAATTTCAGAGCACAAAGACATCTTAGAAAACTAACGTACATTACAGGATATTGTTGTAGCACAACCTTCACTGCTATCTTTGTAGAATACTGAAAATGTAAAGTCTGGAAAATCACAAACAGCCCGTTCTGTTCTCTGACATGCCTGAACAAATACATTCTTCATATTCTGCACGATCTTGCTTCCACGATCAATATATGGCTTTTATAACCATAAAGATTTATAGTACCATAGAACATTTTCCTAGGAAAGTTCTCTTCAAGTGTACTGAGAAGAATTATGTGAGCTGGACAAGTGAACAAGTAATGTACCTGAATTTTCTTTAGGTTTTGGAAAGTTGGCAGCATTGAGCACCCAACTACAATTTCGGTTACAGAAGTGGTCTCTAAGGTCTATTTTAGCCTAAAAATAAGAGTATCTGTTGAAGTGCAAGTTTTCTAAAAGTGCTATAAAATAAGTTGAAAGACCTCAGAATCAATCCAAAGGAAGAAATCTGCATCTCATCTATCTGTTATTCCTAAACATACTATGGAGTAAAGAATATTTTACACAAATGAGAGTCCAGAGACAAAAGCAATGCAAAGGCCACTTTATAAGGAATAAAGGTAATGGAAACTGACTTTAAGAGATGGAGACACTATGTATTGTTTATGGAATAAATGTGGAGCTACAAATGTCCAAATGTGGCACAGAAAAGTGATATCTCTAGTAACCTTTGGAGAGCTTTGGCTTTAACAAAGCATTTCCATTACTTGATGAGTTCACCAGAAGATAGGTCTAATCCAGCCCTGATGTAATTCAACTGAAGTCAATGGAATAATAAATTTGTAACTTTTGCTCCTCTGACCACATTTCCCTTTCCCCCTACCCTTTATTCACCCAGTCTCTGTTGCCTGTCTATCTGCAGCCCCACTCAGGAACCAGAGTGCTGCAAGAGCTTTGCCACCCTCTCCCACATTCAATTCTCCTTTGACTTTCAGATCCAGTCTTATAACTTAGTGGGACTTATTTCCTAATTTTATAAATAACCACAATTTACCATGTTGTCAGGTCCAAGGGAGACTAAGGTTTTAGAAAGGCAAGGCATTTCAAGGTGTCAGATAAACATGTGACATATTAAAAGGGCTGATACCACAAGATATTCGTGTAATATAATAACTTGGATATGATCAGACTGACAAGGTAAGAAATGGGAAGCAAACAATGAAGTACATAAAATATTAGAAAAATTACACTAAAAATAAAAGAGCTGGGAACAAAAGGAATGACTCAGTTTGCAACCCAATAGGAATTTCAGGTGAGACTAAGACTATTCAAGTATTTTATGCCTTCACCCTTCAATCTCCACTAAATAGGGATCTGTCAGACAGCAAAGACATTCAGCAGCACTGACAAAGATATAATTAAACCAGGGAGAGGAAATGTTAAGCCATATTTGAGAAATTTAGCTGTTGGCTGGGCCTCATGAAATTCATCAAAGCAAACTTAGAATTAAATTAAATCCAAAATTGATAGCCTTTAGATTTGACCCCATTGAGGATGGCAATGCTTTTCTTTAAAATTAAGAAATGAAGGAACAGAGGAATAATTGTCCAGCTGGTTTAACACTCAGAAAAATAGAAAAAATTCTTTGTAAACCCACAGAAGGAAAGCAATAATTATATTGCCACCAAGATGAATTTGTCAAGAAAAAGTTATATCAATCAGACTAACTTACAAAAATGCAACAAACATTGTGGATAGGTACTATGCAACTGGAAACAACTTTCCTAGCTGACATTCCCATAAGAAAGTGAGTGGAGCAAACCATTCTTGTCTGAATTTGGTAGTAATAATATTCTTACTAATGAAGATGGATAAAAGAGTATACAAAGTACATCTGCATATTATCTTCATGCATACTGGAAGACAGAATTCAAAATTAATTGACAAGTGACATACGTGTTGTAAAAAAAACTAGTATTTCACTCAAGAAAACCAAAAGCAAAATTGTGCAATTACAGCCAAACTCCTCCTGGGATTGTGAGGAGGCAAATGCTTTGTATAAAACATACCAAGTAACCCTTCCACATCAGTGGTGTTAAGGTCTCAAATGGTGTATATTTTTTGGCTTTGGAGCTTGTAGGTTCTTAAAAGAACCTACACAAATCATCAGCAATCTGGAAAATATAGCCTTTGAGAGAATATTTGAAAAAGCAGAGATGATAAATTTAGAGTAAACAAAAAAAAACCCAAAAAACCAAAAACAAAACAAAAAAACCCAAGACAAAAACAAAACCACAAAGGCAAAAATGAATCATTAAAAAAAAAAAAAATATCTACAAATACAAAGGGTCAGAAATATCGAAATTAGACTGAAGCAAAGGAATTTAGAATTAAGATTAGTAGAAGTGATCAAGCAATTCAAACAGTTAAGCACTAGAACAGATCATCCAAGGAACACTGTGGCACTTCCAGACATCTGTCAGAAGTCAAGGAAGGGACTATCCAGCTGCCTGGAGAGGAGCAGAACAGTGGGCAATAGATGAGAGAGTTGTGCAAAGCCTCTTCCAGCCCTTGGTTTCTACAAGTTTCTGAATTTCTTGCTTAAAATCTTTAAAAATCATCTTCAGAGAATGAGGTGTAGAATAGTCTCAATTAGTTGTTTTTTCCTTAAAGTAAACAACTTCAGCAGATAATCCAAGATCTGAGAGGCTGGAAATATCTTTCTGGGAACCACACCACAGTTATCATCATTGATCACCAACTCAACATCTCTGCGAGGAGGAAAGGGGATGAATCAGATCTAGGCTCTGAAATTCTGCTGCTTCCCTTTTCTCTTAAGGCAGAAACTGTTACTGCAAGGGAGCTAAACTGTACCAACAGCTGTACGCAGAATATCAGAAATAAACACGCATTTCTCCAGAATGTGTAAGCCAAATTCACTAGCTTGTTTTTTGTCATTCTGATCATTAAAAAGGATGCTGAGTAGTGAGACCTCAATGTTAAATTTTACTGTTCCTTCACTGTGCAAAATAATGAAATCTGACAACTTTGAACATTTGTATTTACAGAAGCGGAAATCAGTCCTTCAATATGGCAAACACCTGTCAAATGTTTTCAGTTCCAGCCTGAGGTTGGCAAAGTGACACTGTTCACATTTCTAAGCTCTAGAGACTTCAAAGGAAACAAGTTTGCTGGTGTTGTCCTTTTCCTAAAAAAAAATCATCTGCATGTTGTAAAATTGTCCACCATGTTTAGCATCGCTTTTGATCAGCCACGGACAAAGCACCAAGGAACAAGGATGGGAAAGCTGCAAGAAAAATGCATGTTATTGTCATCTCTAGAGTCTACATCTGTTAATCAATTCCTTTCATGAGTATTAAAACACAAGGAAGGAGAAGAAATAAATAAATGAAGCCAATAGGTGCTGGGGAAAGAAGTGGATGAGACTATGACCCTTATTAAGGTTAACTTTTTGTTTGGAGAATAAGTAATACTCATTTTTTTTAATTATTATTGCTATTGTGACACTTTTTTTTAGTGTGGCTGATGGAGCTCAAGTGTATGCTATTAATTAATGCAATGAATATAATTTCTAAGAAGAAATAAAAAATGAGTATTTGCCTCTGCCTATTACGTTACTTTGCAATCTACAACATTTTGCTTCCATTTATCATTGTACCTAAGAATAGTTACAGATTCTAAGCATAGGCTAGATGATTGTGATTTCATTGAAGACCTAATAATCACTAAGTAACATTTTAAATGGCAATCATGTGTGTAAAACATTCCTCCCATGCCATTGAATTTCAATCTTTTGAGACACCAAGCTTTTTGATATCTAGGTGGAGACTGTTGGCATAGCTAACTGCAAGTAAATCAAGTTATAATAAATAGTTCAGTAGAGGAGAGACTGATGTGATCAGACATGAATGTTGGAAAATATCTTCTACATCTTGGCATGTGAGGTCTACAAACAAACTTCAAAAGAACAATTAAATGCTATACTAGATACCATTCCTTGTCTCAATCAAATTTCAAGTATCTGTAGAAGTCACCTGTTTTTTCTGAGAAGCTTTGGAAGTGGAATTCAAAACACATTGTCAAATCTAGATCTTGGTTACTGCCTCAGATCTGGGTCTCCAAAGTGTCATCAGTTTATAAAAGCTGGGAGGCCATCCCAGATCCTTCATCAAAGCCCAGTTTCTTTTGTTGGTCATTTATATGTGGCTTGAGACACATTCAAGCACATGTAACTATCCCAGGTCTGGATTACACTCCACTGATCTTGGCATTGCTCCTCCACTTTTCCATCAGTGTAATACATAACACTATCTGCTCCTCATGTAGTTTGGAGGTCATAGCTCAGGTACACTTCTAGTCTGCACCTGATGACAGCCACAAGGATCTCAAAAAGGATATCAAACACCGTTCTTCAAATCTCAGCCCCCATGTACAGGCTTGTTCTGTCATGAGTCTGAACTCTCCACCAAAGCTTACATGAATTAGTATCAAGGGTCTCTTTTAATCTGTCTCCCATATGTTGGTTAACTTCCCTATATGTGAAGGTTTTTGGGTTTTTTTCATCGAATAGTTTTACCCATCCTATGCTGGACCTGAGACATTTATCTCAAAGATGGTTTCATCAAAATTTTACAACTTTTGCTACACTAACTGGCTTCCAGATAGAGGTAAGAAGAGGAAGAAAAAAAATGCTATGAACCTGAAAAACTTGATTTGTTGCCAAATTTCACCATCTCCTTTTTCTCACACAGCAGTCTAGTCTTTGGTTTGAATACTGCCCACTTGGTATTTAGTGCCTAAAGCTCCAGACTGGCCCATTAGAAGCGAAAATTGTAGTGGACAGTGTTGTGAGTACCTTTAATTATGCTCCCTTTATTGCCTTCCCTCCATGAAAGCAGGGAGACTGGAAAAACATTTTACAAAGATTTATTTTTAAACTACATAGGAAGAAGTTGCATACAACTGCAAATTATTCAAGAATTCAATGGATGTGTGAGGAAACTGACCCATTTCAAAACAAAATCCTAAGAACAGTGACTTGTGCTAGTTGTGCACGTAGTAATTTTTCTATTTTGTATTTTCAACCTAAATCTAAACCAGACACTCTACTCACAGGCCTATGGTAACTGTGAAAATTTAATTCCAAGTTGTTGTTTTTCCAGGAACATTTTTTCTATAAGGAAATCTATTTTTTGTGTGTTTGGTTTAATTTGCCTTGTTAGAGCTGGCAGGGATGCAGAAACTTCAGTTTACTGTCTGGATACGTGCACGACTGTCCTAGTCCCAAACTTGTAGGCATTGGAATGAATCCGAGTGGCTTTGGAAAATCGGTAAGTACTCTGACTTTGAGAGTGCTTACTGTGCTCTCCCTTGAAGAACACATCTTCTCTCACAGCTTCTAAAAAAAAATGGTGTTTAACATCTAGAATAATACCTGGTAAGAAAGGTAAATTTAGAATCTGGTTGGACATGAATGAGACAACTGGAGAAAGAACGTGCTCATGCCAATTGATTGTTGAACACTTTTGCATCATTTTGTAGTACTTAGATTTAACAATAACTTTTTCTGTTCAGTTTTAGTTTTGATGAATATCACTGCTATATTTTTCTAGATAAAATTGTGAGAATATAGCATTCAAAACATTCTTCTAGCTAACTAGAAACTTGGACTATGAAAAGAGTCTTATTGTGAAGTCTTGAAAGTATTTTTAATACTTCCAGGAAGACTAGAAGAATAAAATGTAAAATGTAGCACTCCAACATTTTATTTTGCCAATGAACAAACCTGAGCCTCAACAGTTCCAGTTTCTGTCTAAATTTAGAAGCCATGTTTTGACTCTTTTGTTCAACAATGAAGTTTTTTTCCTGATGTTTCTTGTTTGAAAAGTGTACATACTTCTTCAACAGACTGGAGAGAGTAACTTTAATTTACATTGTAGTATCCTCTCCCTTTTTATAAGAATAATATAAGCATATAATATAATATAATATAATATAATATAATATAATAATATAAATATAATATATATAATATAATAAAATAAGAATTTATAAGAATATAAGAATGATTTGGTGATTTTTTTTCTTCTGATACTCATGTGGCAGTGAGATCTGAATGAGGTCTCATGCCTCTAATAGAGGAAGAAAACATCTTTGCTTCGTTTAACAGTATTTCAAGCTCCACCTTCAGGCCTGTCAGGCTTTGGTTTGGATTTTTCCTAAGCTTTGATTGAAAAAATGTTCCAGATCATTACTGTTCCAACACTTGGAAACCTTTTTCTGGTGCTCCTTACATGTACAACACAGTTATGGAAAGGTGAACACCTGGTATATTAAGTATTTTCAATAGCAAAAGCAAAATATTCCTACCATGATCTTTGATAATAGTGAGGTTCCATCTTTGACATTAGCAGACTCTATTCAGGCACAATTAATTCAAATCAGAACACAAGAGAAGGACTTTGGGACAATCACTGATACTTTGTTTCTCTCCTATTTTATGTAAGGCAGTTAAATGATCTTGGCCTAGACAAATGAGGTTTGAGAAAAAAATTTTCTAATATCTGCTGACTCACTGAGGAGGTAACACCAAGAGGGATGGACATGAGGTGTTGGAGCTTGTGGGCAGCAATAACATGTGGTCAGATGAGTATAAATTGGCCATGAATTTGGCCATTTCATTTAAGCAGCCCTACTTCTTTCACTGAAGAACTGAGTAGAAAGTTTGCTAACGAACAGTTACAGTAACATATTTCTCATACAAGAGACAAGCAATTTATTTTCAATGTAAAAGCAAATAGGTATATGAAGATATTTCTTTCTTCTGTCTGACAATTATGAGGGATTAGATTTCATAATCTTTCCAAATAATTTTCTAGTCTGATTTTCTACTTTTCTGCGTTAATAAAAATATAAATATCAAAGAAAATCAGCAGTGTAATCAGGCACAAGCTTAATTTGGAAAAAACTGATAACTTTTAGCTTACTTTGTAGTAACTCCCTTGATTTAAATAGTTTCAAAATCTTGCATAACAGAGAAACAGAATGATATTTGTTCATCACTTTCTTTTCATTCCTTTTTGAAATGAATGATTGATGGCTCTTTGTAGTGATACAGAACTTAATAGCTTTACTTGGAGCTCTTACTACAATTTCACGGACCAGTTTTACCATCATTCTTTGAAGAAAGTGACAAATTAAGTGTTATCTTTTATGCACATTTTTTAGAAATAACCCCTAGGTCATGGCATTGTATGTGTTTTGGCAATTGAGGCAGCAAGAGCTCACAGTAAATATTAATACTATAATTAACTTTGTAGGCACAGGGAAGTCTTATATTTGACAAAAAAAGAAGTCTCATTTTTTAAAATCCTTTCTCTCAACTACAACAAAAATGAATATAAATCAAAACTCAAAGAGTAATGGGAGAGCTCAATTAGAAGTGGTACAATAGGTCCACCAAAGCACAAACCAAGCTTTCATGTGGAGTTCATAAACTTTAAATATTGCTTGTGGCCACAAAACTTTTTAACTGAAAAAAGGCAGAGTTTTGATAATGTATTCAAAGGATGATTTAAGCTTCATTGAAAAAGGCAGAGCAGAGCAACAATATATGCCCATTCCACTTCCTAAGCTCTCAAATCAATAACATTTTATTTTAATAAAAATAAGTAAATGAAAACAAAACAAAACAAACAAAAAGCAGAAACAGTTGATGTTGTATTTGAGAATGTTTATTTTCTTACATAAAAGACTTGAAATCTCCAGGGTATATTACCCTAAGGAAAGACACCAACATTTGTCAACAAAAGATGGGAATTACTTTCAAGAATTTGTCACCAAAAAACTGTTTACTCTTGGGCTGATGGAAAACTAAATTTCTATCCATGCATGAAACAATTGGTTTGGTTTTAACTGGAATATAAGTGAAATTAAACAAGTTACACTACCCTATTAAACACTTTATAACATATGGACACTGTCCAAGAGACACAGCAAACCTACTGGTGTATTTTCCAAGCTCTGACTCACATAAATTTGGACATAGGCAGATTTATTTCTGGCAGGAATAAAATGCTTTACACAAGAGGAAAAAAGAAAGGCCAGTGTTGGGGGAAGAGGGAGATTTAAGGAGATTATTTCTTAAAAGTAAAATAACCACCAAGGATATGCTCTGTGGATGTGTAAATGTGTATGTTTCTGCTGAATTAAGCAAGATCCCACTTTTCTTATGAACAGAATTATACAAAAACTTGCCTATATAACTTGAAAAACAGCATCTTGTCTGCTAATGTTAGATCTTGGGAGGAAAAAATAACATATACATACTTTCTCCCATGTATTCTCCTCCTTTTCAGATGCATATTTATTGAGGAAACCTGTTTTTTTCCTAAGAAAGTGAAGAAAAGACATTGTCTTGAAGAGGAGACAACAGCCAACTTTCATTTTCTGCATGACTGTATCTGTTTTCAACCTGTGTCAGTCAGCACTGCAGATAAATCACTTTCTGCTTCAGGTTGGTTTTGCAGAAGGAAAATACACAACACAAAAGGAAAATAATTTCAAGAACAAGAAGAAGTAAACGTTTCGAGAGAAGCACTTGATGAAAGGGAAATATTGTATACAATGTCCCAGAACAATGAAGAACACCACAGTGAAACATGTGAAAAGATCAAGGACTTTTCAACAGCATCCTTATGGTCCAGCATGGCAGCAAACAAACACAGTAACTTGGCTACTCCTTTAGTGTCTGGAGCAAATACAGTCATAACAAGTTCAGGGAATGTTGCATCCTGTCCAATTGTTTTGTATTCTGGCCCTCATTGTCATCAAAGGCTCTCAGGCATAGAATGAAACTTGGCCATTTTATCCTCTCAACATGTTGTGGCAAATCAGCAGGTTTATCCTTTTTTTACTCTAAATAATACTGCTGAGTGTTAGCAAGGAAGCAGATCACATAGGTTGGCTGATGCAGTATTTCAGGTGTAAGTGGCTTTCTTCACTCTGCCATGATCTGGCTGTATGACTTGCAGAACTAAAAGACTTCTCTTGCCCCTCCATCTTGCAGTGATGGTGATGTAGAAAAAAACAGAATGACATAACTGAAATGCAGTTTAGACAAAGTCTGGGCACCTGAATTCAGAAGGCCAGGCCAAAAGTCCCTGCCCAGCTGGCAGGCACATGAGTTTCTTCTGGCCGTGGGTGCCTGAAGCTGCTTCGTGCCCAGGAGCACGATTAGTTGGACTGACCAAGGAAATTTTCTTAGGATGCAGCTCTCCAATAGCTACTGAATTGTATCAAAATCAAACCTATAAGGCCACACATGCCATTTTTGTATGCTTCTCAGAATCTTGTGTTTTCTTTCAGTCTAACTGACACTGTAGAACACTGTATTGCACAGTGCTTGAGGAGAGTTAGGTATCTAAGAGTAGTGTCTATAAAATCATTGTGGTGACTATAGAACTGTCTAATTTGCTGGGGTTTTTTCCCCATCAGACATGTTGACTTCTATATTTCATTTATTGGCAAAGAAACTTCACATATGCAGAAACTGCAAGATCATGGAACCACAGAATATCTCAAGTTGGAAGGGCCCCATCAGAATCAAGTCCAACTGCCTCCTCCTCACAGAACTACCTAAAATTAAACCATAGAGCTGAAAGCTGCTCCTTGAACTCCGATATGGTGATTCTATGAACACTTCCCTGAGGAGCCTGTTACAGTGACTGACCACCACCTCACTGAAGGAACTTTTCCTAATGTCAGGTCTGAACTTGCCCTGGTGAAACTCCATCCAGTTTCTTTGTGTCCTGTCACTGGTCACCAAAGAGAGGAAATCAGCACCCACCCAGGTGCTTTGTAATGCTTTTGAAAAAGATGTAAACCAATGGATTGAGGCCCTTTACAAGTTTATTTCTCACTTTGGTAACTAGCAGTGGAACGATTGCTCATGTAGAAACTTAATCATACAAAGGTAGCTACAGAACATGAATGACAGCTTCAAGTAACAATATAATATATCTCTAAATGAAACAGAGAAATAGAGAAATTGCAAGCAGAGAAAGTATAAAAAAAAAGTTTGTTCATAGATCTGAATTTTGAGGTTGAATCAAAGAGCACAGACAGGATGTGTGCTTAATGTGAAATTCCTAATTAGAGTTCGAGTGGCAGTCATATATGAAGAAGATTTTTCTTCATTTTAGGCCACTTCATTGTTTATTAGTTATGGGCTTTTTTAAAGATAAATCAAAGGATAATTTGGAATGTAAGGCAAAAGTCACATTAATGTCTGTGCCTTTTTTCACTTAATCTGAACTTCTTCCAAACTGAGATCAATGAAGGAAGGAGATGAAGTTCATTATCATTCTTCTCAACATAAAAGCAGCACTGAGTAGAAAAATAAAAGCTCTGGTAAAGGGCACAATAGCTTATTTAGAAGGGAAGAAAGTTAATAAGTTAATGACACATGTTGTCCAGAGGGATATGAAGTGAAAATTATTGGGTGTGTCCAGATGATTCTTGTCCAACAGGGAATCTGCTGCAACTTCTGAGAACCACACATGGGCGTTTGGGGTGTCTGTGAGAGGAGATACACACCCTGACAAAACACAGCTCAGTTTCTTGATGAGCATTTCTGTCCTGACCTACACTTTTCTTTTTCTTTTTTTTTCTTCTATATAATGTTCCCAAGATGGAGTTACATTAAAAACCTTCTGCTATGAAAAATCCTTCGGGCACTGCACACAGATGGAGGATTGCATTTGTTTATTTTGCAAGCGGAAGAACTTAAAATAAAATTATTTCTTAAATATGTTCAGAATTAAATATAACCTTCAGCTACTTAGCTTATAGGAAGTAAAGATCCAAACATTCATCTGAGAGGACTAGATCTTGAAGTCATTTTCAAGTTTTACCTCAGCTGCTATGCATATGAAACTCTCTCAAATTTTCCTGAAATTGTTCTGTTTTCCCAAATTAGTCAAGGTCAAGGATGCTTACAACAGAACAAAACACACCAAAATTAGCATTTTAATTAGATACAAAGATACATAAACTTCACATAGAAAATGTTGGGGTTTGTAGACTACAAAGCAAAAAGCTTCACTGAAAATAATTTAATCTTACCTTCTGCAGAGAGATACCCAGAAGCTCTTCAACCAAGTCTGTATCTTTTTGTGGAGCTAAAGCAGGGAAGAAAATATGCAAGACAAGAGTAAGAAAATGTGTAAGGCATGTGTTGCTTTTTGAAAAGTTGATACAGTAAATTTTCTTATCTTATGGCCCCTCAGAAGAGGAACAATAACCACCTGAGACAGCCCCAAAGACAAAGACTTCCTCCTGTATCTGCTTGATGAGATAATGCCACATAAGGCAATTGATTTTTTATGGAACTAAAAAAAAAAAAGAAAAAAAGAAAAGTATATACCATCTTGTTGTCTTGAATGTTTTTATGTTGCTTTTTTTAGTAAGCCTATAGACAAGCCACTCTGTATTTTATTATCCCTTCCATTAATATGAAATGTAGCACTAGGTGACCATGAAGACACACAATCGTATCAGCAGCAGATGTAATTCTTCTGTCTTTACCAAGGCTTTGCTGAAATGTAATTTCCAACTTATACTAAGAAAGGTCATTGAGAATAGTTTGTCAAAAATATGGTTTAAAAAACAAATAAATAAAAACCACACTGTTTCAAACACTACTTGTTATCTACACTGCAGCCTCTGCTCTCCTCACTTTCTGAGATGATAGAGAGCAAAGCTCAACAACTATATGGGTAGTAGTTTTATACTGTTGCTACAGTTACAGATCACTGTGTACAATAACTATGCAGATAAGGACTGTGTACTCATCTGGGCAACACATGTCTTACTTTCTGTAAAGTTTAAACTTCAAGAAGAAAAAATGAGGCTTCCTGCGTTGCTTGGGCTGCCCTTTTGAAGCTTTTAAAAATCTGGTTGATCTTTGCACATCTCCTGCTTACAAAAAAGACTGTAATCCTTCCTTGGAGATGCAGCAACTCAAATTCTGATTATTTAGCCTCCTGTCTGTGTCTTTAGTAATTAATTGCTTGTCCATCCTTTCAGTTGAAGGCAATATTCCTAGAAAGATTTACTTCTTGGGCTAAGTCCAGTGTTTCATCTCTTTTTCTAGATGTCATGACCATCAGTGGCTTGGTGTTTCATTTTTCATTTAATTCATTACACTTTTCTGTTTTCTTTTCTTCTTGAAAACTCTTCAGTCTTCTGGTCTGTTACAGAGTGCTGTGTTTATGCTGTACACTTAGTTTTACTGCACCTCTGAGAGACATCTGTCTTTTCATTATGAGACTTTTCTAATGTAATTTCCCCCTAAATGGCAAGCATAATTTTGTTTCTTTCTCTCATGTACTATTTAGTTTGGAATCTTTTGTCTTGCAACATTCTTTGCTTTCTGTGTCTCTAACAGAACTTGTGCTAAAAATCTGATACCTCCAGTGCAAGACTACTGTGTCTTATCCTGTTTCCCATTTGCAATAATAGCTGTCTTTGTAAATTTTTTTCCTCCAATCTTGGCATTTTCTCCTAGTTTTGGTCCTCTTATTTATAGTTTTGGCCTGGTTATGAAAAAGACATTAATAGCCTCTTCAATGGAGTCTAAAGAAACAAAAAGTTATCACTGAGCAACACGTTATCCATGACATAGATTCTGTCCAGCTATGAGCTCTTGGCCTGTTTCAAAAACAAGCTGATGGGATTGGGCTAATCCTCTTTTGTCAGCAGATAAGTTTCTCTGAACACCACATATGCTTCAGGCCGTGAATACTCTCAGGTAGTTGTTACAGATTTAGAAGGTTCTGAGGACTTGGTAACAGGGTAGTAGTACCCTGATCCCAGAACCCTTTTCACCTTTTTCTCTCAGGAGGGGGACACTTTACAGCCATTTTGGTACCAACTTGTACCAGGGGTCACCCTCACAGTAAAAAATTGTTTCCTGATGCTCAGAAGGTCCTTCCTGTGTTTCAGTTTGTATACGTTGCCTTATGCCCTGTCACTAGACACTACTGAAGCCTAACTCCATCTTCTTCACATCCTCCCTTCAGGTATTTATATATGTTGATAAGAATGCCCCACAGCCTTCTTTTCTCTCAGCCTTTCCTTACTGGAGAGATGCTGTAGTCCCTTCATCATCTTCATGGCCTTTCACTGAAGTGTACCCAGTATGTCCGTGTTCTTCTTGTACTGGGAAGCCCAGAACTGGACACAGCACTCCAGGTATGGCCTAACCAGTGCTGAGTGGGGGGGAATGATCACCTCCTTTGACCTGCTGCAATACCTTGGCCTTTCTTGCAGTAAGGACACCTTGCTGGCAAACATTTCACTTGGTGTCCACCAGGACTCCCAGATTTGGCTCTCTCAAGCTTCTTTCCAGCTTTGGTGGCACACAGCATATTCTTGTGCCTGGGATTGTTCCTCCCCAAGGGAAGGACTACATGTTTCTCCTTTTTGAACTTCATGAGGTCACTTCTCCATCCTGGCAAGGCCCCTTTGGAGGGCAGCATGGCCTTCTGGCACATCAGTGATTCCTGAAGGTTTGGTGTCATCTGCAGACTTGCTGAGGGCACACTTTGTCCCACCATCCAGATCACTAATGAAGATGTTGAATAGGACTCAACCCATCATTGATCTCTGGGGTACACCACTAGTTACTGGTCTCCAGACAGACTTCCTACCACTGATTGCCACTCTCAGGGTCCAGCTATTTATTTAGTTTTCAGCTCACCTCAGTCTGCTCATCCAGACTGCATCAAGAACTTGTTGTGATGATCCACTGCAGCACTCTGGTCACAGGAGCCATCCCACTCTGTCTCCACGACTGCAAAAAGAGATTAAACCCTGCAACTTCACACAGATCTCAGACTCATTGGTGTTTATTCCCCATCAGTATACAGACACTTTAGACAGGTACCCCACCACGTTGACTTCCTAGAAAGGGTTTGGGGGAGTTCTTCATAACCACTGTAGCCACTTCCTTGCTTACATGCAGGTGCTGAAGGTGACTCTGCTTAAGCCACATTCCATTGTTTTTGTGATCTTTCAGCAATCCTGTCCACTATTCCCTCATAGAACTGCTGGTTCTCTCTCCCTCCCTCATGAGGTCAGACATCCTACTGGCTAATATAGCTTCATCCGCAATAGTGAGTTAAATCCCACCTCTCAGTAGCAGACACTGATCTGCAAAAGAAACCTCATGGTCACAGAATCCAAAAACCCTGTCACTGGGAGCAATTCCTCAGCCAGTTATTGATTTGCCTTATTAATGGAAGGATTGAGGAAAGCTGTTCGTGGGCCCCTGTGTCCTTGACCCCTTCTTTCAGAGATCTGTAGTAACTTTTGGTACCCTCCAATTTTTTGTTAGCAATATCATTTGTTCCCACATGGCATAGCAGTAGAGGCAGTAGTCAGAAGGTCATATGAGCATCCAGGGTCCTTCCATGATATCCTAGACCAGCAGGTAGCATATCCTCAGGTAGACAGATGGGTGCCTCTGTCCCCTGTAGCAGGAAGTTTTCTTTACAATGGCTCAAAATTCTGGTGAACAGCCAGTGAACCCACTGAAAAAATTTTCTTCATAATAATATGTTGTGGAATGTTAGAGAGGTTTGGAGAATGTTGGAGAATATTCCTGAATATTCTCGAAGAGATAGGAGGTACGACCCCTTTGCTATGCCCAACCCCATGTTTGGGAGGCCGATTAGATCGGCCCGTACTCCGGTGCTACCTGCACCAGGGATTCGCTGTGCTACAGGTAAACACATCGGGTGTCCAATAAAAAGTTATGTTGGTGGCTGGGGTGTGGTCACGGAAGCACTATATAAGCAAAAGTTGCTGCGCAATAAACCAGAAGTTCATTTATCAACCATATTGGTTGCACGCATTTTCTTTGCCGCTCCCGCAATAATATCAATATTTCCCCTACTTATGGAATATTTAGAATTAAGGATTTAGAGACATTTGATTTCTCTGTACAGTGGTGAAATAGTTAGGAAGTGTGCAATTAAATGAATTATATGGAGCAGATAGTTGGGTTAGCCTGAATAGAAGCAATATTCCCTCATCTAAACAATCTTCTGCCTGATCTAAATTAGCCTTAGTAGCTCACCAGTCTCAAACACACTTGGACAAAGGTGGGTTAAAGACTAAGATGAGTTCTTCCTCAGCTGTGCTGAGCATGCCTTCCCTACTGTTTCAAACCCCATTTCAAGAGAAATATTTCTTTAGTGGTTTCAGCAGCTTTTGCACATAAATATTTCTAGCAACAATTTGTAAGCTTTTAGCAAATATGTGACATCTTGCACATGATCTGACTAGAGTGAGACAAGCAGATGAATAATCACCATTGTCTGAAAACATATTTTACCTTCTTATGACACATAAAGCATTCAGAAGATCATAGAGAAAAAGTTGTGTTACAGTTCTGAGATTTATGGTAAGTTGCTCAATTTCCCAATGAAGGAGTATTATCCCATAAACACAACTTCTTGACTGAATTATTGTTTCCAGAATTGTGCTTGTTAATTATGGTCTTTTCTTCTGAGTCTAAGGGTGCTGGATTCATTTTAACAGCATGTAGAATCTGTGTCCTGTTAAAATACTTTCCAGCAGTTAAAATATATGTGTGACACAATTGTCTCTGTTTGTATTTTAACTTTCCATAATTATACGGTTTCTATGCTCACAAATGAAATGTTAATTATCCTATATTAACCGTAGATGAACTACCCACAATGCACTCTATGAATGAAAACAATTTTTCCTGACCAGATAACGCAGTCTATAGCAAGATAATGAGTGGAGTTAAAAAAAAATAAAAATATCAGAACTGGAAGAAATTAACAAAAGCAAAATTAGACCCTCATGTTTTTGTATCACAGCTTGTTTCTGTATAAATCTAGACAAAGACTACTATTAAATACATATGTCAATTATGAGGTGAAATTCTAAACTTTATTGCTAAATTCAGCTTCAGTGGTTACCCCTTCTTTCTGTAGCCATAGCACCAGCACTGTATTATCCCTGGGTGATACAGTTCATAATCAAACTGGACAGTTTTAGCCTTCCCTGAAGATTATTGCCTAGTTTGCACATGAGCAGCTTTGTCAGGAAACTACCTGATTCATTGCATGTGGAATCCCAAGTGTAAACCAACAGTGTGGCAGTGTGGACAAAGGAAGAGGGAGCAAAAGATACCTTGAAAATGTAGATGTGCCTTTTGTGACTTGTAAGGTAACTGACTGTTTGAGAGCATCAAAATTATAAAGGGATAAGTAGAGGGTATTTGTCCTTATTGAGTAGTATTTCTGTAAAGCTGGATTATTTTCAACTCTGCCCAGCCTGAATTCAGATGACCATGTCAGTCACTCACTACACTTAAAGTACACAAGTCTCATCTACATTTCTACTCCACATTTTCCCACTGATCTTCACCAAATGCCTATAGCTGAAGGTAACTGACAAGTTACAACCAAAAAATCTGAGTTCATTTGTGACTTAAGCTTAAGTTTTATAAAAAAGAATTGTAATATATTAACTTGCATTCCAGCTTAAACTGCCTTCAGATTTTGGGTTTCCAGAGTCTTGGTTGATGGCCATATTTTTATAAAAGTCAGAGAAGGCTGTAAAAGTGGACTCTGAGAGTGCTTCTTCACAAAATTTAGTGACATGAAGAATCAAATACATATATTCAGCCCAATTCTTTATATAATTAAAAGCCTCCCTAGAATCTGCAGCAAGACTTCCTTTAGCTACAGACTTTTACTAAGAGGCACTTAAGCTCCTTCAGCCACCTTCTGGCCAGTGGTGATTTTCATGGGTTCATATAGAGACTCTTCCTCTTCTTCTGTCTTACACCATTCTACCAGTTATTCAGATGGGAAGGGTGGGGTCAGAAGTTGTCTTAGAAAAAAAATTAATATTTTGTACTGGAAATTGAAAAATGCAAAAATTACCATTAATGTGTAGGCTGGGTTTCAGTGAGCATATAAATCAAATAGCTTATTAAAACTTCATTTGCAGATAAACTAAACCTAGACACTTTTACAATTTGACACAACAGCTGTAATTTATTATATTCCAAAAATAATTTATCATTAACAAATTGTCTGTCCTTGACAGAAACCTGGCAAATTGTAGCTTACACAATGAACTTAATAAATCTGTGCACAGGCTCTAGAGAATAAAAACAATAATGCCTATACAATCTGACACTAAAAAAAAAAAATCTGCTATCAATTATAAATTACATTGTGGGATGATTAAAAACAAATGGGTTTGGAGGAGCAGTTCTTTAAATGGAGACATTCAGTCTGTGTTTGAAGGCTTTACTGTTTACTACAAATTTGGAAATTCATCACATCTTTGACATGAGGTTGCATGGTTACCGAGTTTGATTTGAACTGAATTACACAAAAGTTTACACAAAAGTGTTTAGTCAACCATTAAATACAAGAAACAACTCAAAAGGGACAATGACTTTGTGTCATGCCTCCTCCCAATATTCCAGTTTGTGACTATATTCTCACTCACTACAATACACTGTTTTTCAGATTACATATTGAATGCTGTCTTTATATGAATATTCTAAAATGCATTATTTGCATTCAGCTTTCCTCTGTAAAATGTAATGAATACATACTGTGAATACATACTGTGAGAGCTTCAGAGACTATACTCATTCCTGTGACCTCTCAGAGAAAACCTCAAGAAAGAACTGTTCAAAGGGAAGGAATCCCTCCACTTCCATTCAACATCTGATGACCAGACTGCCCTGCCAGGCACAAGGTGCTGAAAATGCTTGAGCCCTTTCCATCACCAAACCTGAGTGTGAAGGTGTTGGACTGCTGCATACTTCTCATGCTATGATTAAAAATCTCACTACCAGGATATGTATTCCATGCTTTCACTGGAAAAAAAGCTTGAATGCTCCTGCAGCTACCTGGATGTCTGGAAGGCATCTGGGGTTTATGTACTGAGGGTCAGTGTCAAAGTTTTGGTAGGGGAGAGCCTGCAGGGTGATTTCTGTGAGACCAGGAGTTGTCCTGTGCTGGTCCAGCAAACCCATCACAGGAAACAACAGAGCCCATCAGTAAAGTAGGTGGTGCCTCAGGGAAAATATACTAAAAAATAGACAAAATACCCAAAAAGAGAAGAGAAACGAAGATGAAAAGGAGCAAACAAGGAGATGAGGAAGGACTCAGAGGAACACAGAAGCAACACCTAGGCCAGAGAAGGAGGAGCTGCTCCATGGTAGGGCAGATGTTCCTGAAGGATGGCAGCCATTAAGGACCCAAGTCAGACAGCAGGGAAGAGCTAGAAAGAATGAGTGGCAGAGACAAACCTTTATGTCCTGACTGAAGCCCTTATCCTGAACCACGTTTTGCCAGGCTGCAGACACTGAACGCAGCCTGTGGTGATTACAAGGCAGGGAGGAGCAGTGTCTGAAGAGACACTGAGCCTGGGAAAAAAAAGGAGGAGTATGTTTTGACAAAGGATTTTAAAGTTTCTGTCTTTTTTGTTATTATTTGTTTCCCAATACCCAAATCAGCAATTAAATTAGAGGGGCAATGGTTGCAAACTGGAGCATAAGCAGTTCCCTATAATATAACATAATGAACACCCTTAGATTTTAAACTAACAAGGGACAGCTAATGGCCAGGGAGGACAATAAAAAGTGTCAGCTCAGAGGACTGAAAGGGGATTTATGGGACTGGCATCTTAGCACTATCAGCATTACGACCTTGCTGGGAATGTCTAGATTGCACAGAGGGAGTCAATTGAAAGGTGAACTAGGCCTTCCAGGACTCAAGCAATTCAGACTCATGGGTTCAGAGTCATAGATTTGCAGGTTTTAAACCAGAGTGTGAGTGTGGGAGGGATAAGCATAAGTAGAAGAGATGATAGTAAAGATCCATCAGTAGATGGATCCATAAAGATCCATCAGTAGTCTGTAGAACAAAAATCCCAAAATATCTGTTGGAAACGGAGCACTAATCCTCCTTCCTGTAACAAGCTTGACACAAGAAGCTTGTGTCAAGAGCATGAAAAGAGCATGAAATTTTCCTGTGAGATAGAATAAAATGAACTATGAGATTCTCTTCATCCTCTAAGAGAGCTGGAAAAGCTATCCATCTGTGCAAATAATCAAACCTCACACTGCCTAATAGGGTAAGATTGCACCTACTCTCTCCTTCGAGAAGTCCTAAGACACACAGTTATGTCTGTAGAAGGCACATAATGTCAGACAAATCTAATTGAGTTATCTGCACATGAGGTAGCTGCTGACACAAAGGCAGTATGGCTGTGTAATTTGGGATGACTAAAAGCCTGGATTCTCTGCTTCTTTTTCTATGTCATCTACCACCCCAAGCTTCAAGCCAAACAGACAATGAATATCCTAAACCAACTTCTACCACTCATAGGCAGTGATTGCCACACGCATCGTGTACGTTTCCTGTGCTACACTCTTGTGTACTTACAGTCACCCCCAACAGGCTCCAGATACATCATGCATGCTGCAAAATGATTTTATGACATCCCCAAATATGCTGTGTTCCTTTGAACTAATTGTACCAGGTTTAAAGCTGATTTATCCTCATGTCGCATGTCCATCTTGCTCAGAACATGTCAGAACTATATATACCAGCACAAACTATTAGTGTGCTTAAGGAAGTATAGATCTAGATGTTCCAGACACTTGACTTGAGCTTCATGGCATACACATACCTATTTCAGCCAAAATTTTTCAGACAGGCAGCCTTACAGGGAAGCTTCTAATGTCTGAAGAGCAGATCAAATCATCAGCTCTGCTGCTTCCGGGATAAAAACAAGGATTTTTTTCCAGGACTGCACTGTGTCCTATAAGCAGTCAGACAGCACTAATCACTGCAAGATGATGACTTTAAAATTTTTAAAACACACTGTGTTTGAACTGTGGAGTCTGTGTTTTCTTTATGCTGCAAGCTCCTTGGAACTGCTACAAACAACACTTTATACAGCTCTGAGTGTTCCACCCTTGGTCTGATTAGGAATTTCAGAGTCTTCTGGGTGATAGGTGGTTGCTATGGGTATATTTGGGACATCCTTTCATCACTTGAGAGTAGTAATACTTTTACTTTTCCTAATAATACTTTTCCATCCAAATGTAGTTGTTATACAGGAGCTTCAAGTATCACAAGCAATTTAAGGGCATTAGCTCTTTGTAAATAGAGGGGTATCACCTATTTAGCAATCATTTAAGCTTCAGGGAGAATAGAACATTAGAATACTAAAGCCATCATATAAACAGTACGTTTCTGTTGTAGCTAATCATGATGTAAAATAGACATTAAGTGTTTGTGCAGGAAAAACTGTTAAATGATTGAACCCTACCCTTCCCTTCCCTTCTCTTTCTTCTCTCATTGCTTTGCTTCACTGCTAAAGATTCTGGGTCTGAGATGATATGGAAAATGTTTCCTCTGTACTTTCTTTACTCTTTTTTCTTTTTTTTTTCCTTGACCATCCACTGCTAGCCACCAGAACATATGAAGTTCCTTTATAGGAAGATAAAACATTGGTTTCACTTGATATTAATTTTCATTCCTTATGTTTTAATTAATTTGATAGTTTCTAGTGGAGGAGTTCAGCTACCAGAACACCTACATACCTAAGGAGATGCAAAATATAGGACCCTAAAAACACTTTGTACATCTAGGTCTAACTGAGAATGCCAGATAGAACCTATAATGAGTACTGATAAGTCATGAGAATTAAGAGTGAAGAGAAGTATAAAAATTTTAAAAGACCAGTCTTATTTCTGAAAAAATCTGAAATCTCTGGGATTTTGATTTTACATTATTTTTAAAGTAGCTAAAAAGTTTTAAGTTATGGTTTTTCTCTTACCACCTTAAAATGTTTATGAAGAGTTTGACTCATTCTTCACCAAGAAAGCAAGCAAGCATGTGAAAATTTTCCTGAAATTGTTTTACTATGTAACCAAATAATTGCTTCATGGTAAGCACATTTCCCACCACGTAGATGTCCTCTTTATTTTACTAATAATGTCTTCTTATAGAGTTAAACCAGGGAATGCCAGAAAAGTGGGGCTGAGAGGAGCTGAGAAGCATTCATACCAATGTAGCTTAATCAGATGATCCACTCAGTTCTAAAATACTCAGAAAGAAGCAACATCCAGTTTGAAGTAGATTTCTGAAGGAGATTCTTTATTGAGATTTTTTCCCCCTTTCCCTACAGTCTGCATTCTAAACTGTTTAAGTTACTGTTTTAAACTACAGTTAAGTAGAAGAGGGTTTTTAAAATACAGCATTGATCGGTCCCCAAAACTCCAAATTTGAACACACAGAAGAGTCCTGAACTTCGCTGTAGGTCACTCTTTATGAGGAACTCTAACAAAACTTGGAATACAAAGACCTCAAAATTCATGTCTTCAGTGCAACTTAAGGTCAGCAATGTACCTGCTCATGTATGCTTCTCTTCTCATCTTTCATTATAGCTGAGCATGTTCCTAGTAGAGAATGCCAGAAAGACTTTCAAATGTTAGAGATGTAGTTTGTCTGAAATTATGTCCTGTGCTAAGTCCAGGAGCACCCTCTGGCTGACCAGCTAACTGAGATACTCATGCATCTATTACTCCCATTAAAATTAGATATTCCAGACTTACAACTCTGTTTATTTTGCCAGACCAAATGCCATCCTCTGTTAAACTCTTCCTCAGAGAGGAAAATCTGTCCACTTAGAGTTAGTATGAGCCAAGTGATCATCATGCCAGGTCTGCAGCTGAAAATCTGGAATAATCTTACAACAGCAGTAGGAATATATAGGGATGAATGATTGTAAGAAAGGACTCGTGGGACTGGCAGCATTCAGCAGGATTTTGGCCAAGCTAAACACCAAGCAGAAAACACTCCAGTCATTGCAGCATAATCCCAGAGCCTCTCCTGTCTACACATATCTAACAAACTTAGTTTAAGACCTATGAAAATAAATGTGCAGACAAAACAAAGTTTCATGTCCAATTCACAGGGATTTTTTTCTTACAGGTGAAGTGCAGAAAAGAGTAACAAGGAACAGCTTGACTGGCTCAAAGAAATGAGAAACTGGGCATCAGCAGTTTGAAAAAGAGACTGAAGTCATTGGTGTCATGTGAGACCTCTGCCTGTGGGTTGTTCAATGACCTTTCAAGCAGCTGAGGCTTTATTTCCTAAAACAGTGGCTTTCAAATTATGCCCCATAAACGGTCACAAGTCCATCGATTTTTTTCTGGAAATGCAAAGTTAGCAAGACAGTTCTCAAGAAGGAGAAACTACCATATATAGATCCACTGGGAAAAAAAACCTTTCAGCTCTGCTAGGCAAAAAAAAAAAAAAAATATGAAAACTGACTCTCTACAGTATCTGATCTGGCCATCTTCTGTAGACAAAAAATGTTAGCAAAAGGATAAACATAAAACTTAGCTGGCTGTTACTCAGTCTGGCAGAGTAAAGTGTGCTGTTGGCTAAGGAAAACAACTAAAAAAGATAGGCAAAATAGGCCACTTTAGAGAGAAGCGTGGGAGCTGATCTTTAAGGTTGTACTGTACTCACAGTTGCTATTTGGAAAGGCAACTGTGGCCTTGTCTGGTTTGGGTTTTTTCCTTCCTTTTTTCATTCAGCCCAAAAGCTAAACTCATTTTCTTTTTGAAGTAAATCTTACAGTTTCTGCCATACGTGCCATGGTAATCCCTAACTTAGACTACTGAGACAGCAATTCTGATAGAGCTAAATAGTAGGAATATTTGAGATTCAAGGTTAGTGCAGAATTCAGATCATTTGCTACATGAAACCTCTTTCAAATAGGAACAGCACAAACAATCCTTGACTTGCATTGGCTGTTTAAAAGTTAAAAGATACTACTGCAGGCATCAGCTTTGCCCTATAATTCCACAGAAATGGTGAAAGAACAATTCTTCTCATTGCCATACTTATACAGGTGTGACCAGAGACTGTGTCTGGTGTGGTGGCAGATTCACGAGCAATGAAGGATAAAGCAGAATGTTTTGCATAAGGCTACTTGACATTTAAATGTTATGTTTTTTCCTTCAACCTAAACTTGTTCTAATTTTCTCTGTGTTAGAACATCCTGTTTATGTGAATTGAAAATGATTCAGTAAATTGTGGTTTAATTCAACTATTAATAGATGCAGCATTAAGATATGTGGTAATTATTGCTCTATGAGAATTCTTATTTAAATTTTTTTTTATATTTTTTATGGGAATCAAGTCCTCAGCTATCTGCATTATTATGAGAAGTTGTGGATGCTGAGCTATCAAGAAAACAATAGCATTTCTATGTCAAAAAACAGAAAACATGATTACTGCATTGCTTAGTAAAAGGTTTACGGATTAATATTTGTATTTATTGTGAACCTAAAAATCTCACTCTTTGCTGCTCTCTCTCTTCATATGTAGAACTACTTGGAAGACATAAAATATTTTAAGTCCCGAGCTACCATGAAGTAGGTTTAATAACTGGAAATAACTTTTCAAAAGAAAAATTTAACATTTTAAAAATTGGATAAACTGAGACAGTAATCAGATACTCAATATTATGAAGGAGAGTCATTAATTAGTTAGAAATAGAGTTATCAGCTTTTCCCAGGTCATTTTCTTAGGTCATGATGGGTAAGCAAGAGAATAAACTCTTAAACCCAGAAATATATTTACAACAGCACTGAGAGCTTATACCTATTGCAGTTTAATTATATCCTCAAGCAGTGGCCTTTATCCTAAAGTTGAAAACTTAAAATTATGAAAAAATTTTGTCTGGCTGTTAGGAAGTAGTATGAGACCTTGTTACCCAAAAGAAACTAAACTTAGGCTAGTCAAGTAACTTCACTTAAGCAGCTGAGCTCTACCTGGTAGCCCCTGTGGCAAACCTGAGATGAAACATTTAAATTTTAATGGAAAAAGATTTTTTTTTCACACTTTGCGCCACAGTTTTAATACATGACATAAACTGGAACACAAGAAGCTCCACCTCAATACGAGAAAAAACTTTTATGATGTACGAGTGACAGAGCACAGGAACAGGCTGCCCAGAGAGCTTGTGGAGTCCCCTTCTCTAGAGACTTTGAAGACCTGTCTGGACTCATTTCTCTGTGACCTGTTTTAGCTTACTCTGCTTTGGCAGTAAGGTTGGATTTGATGATCTCCAGAGGTCCCTTCCAACCTCTACCATTCTATGATTCTACAAGAGAGACAAGTTATCAGAAGGTATCTTGGCATGGAATTGCTCATCAAGCCAGAGGGTACCAGCCCTTAAACACCTGTCCAACAAGTGTCACAGTCAGTGTGTTAGATATAAGCCCCAGTTTCACAAACACGTGGTGGTAGTTATTAGGCCCCTTCGTAGCCTGAAGCTTTCTGGTCAGGAAAGGCACTGGGGTGTGAGAAATACAGGATCAAATTCTCCTTCTTTCAGACAAACAAAACTCATTCTCCTAAGGTGCCCCTAGCCAAATGGTATGGGGCAGAACAGAGGAAAGTCCCTCTCACTCCTTCCAGTTGAAACCAGACTACTGCACACAATTATTTAAATATCTTCTGGACCTTGATGAGATGACTGATTAGAGATGGGCCAACATTTCTGGCCCATTACTATTTCATATAAAACATCCTATTAACGTTTTCAAAGCTGCCATGAAACAAACATTAAAATCTAATGTAGGCCTAGCCTTAACTGAAATCATTTTAATAGTGTAAAGTACAAAGAAAACAGAGTAAAAGATTTACAGAAAGTTGAATTTTTTCTTCTGTTGTTTTTTTTTATTTTTATTCTGGCAGTGGGCCAGGGTAATAATTACTGTGATAAGGTTTCATTTAGTCTGTATAAGTGGAATGCACGGTGAGTGGGATGTTTTCCATCTCCTGGGGACCTGCGTAATGGACTTTGTGAGTCACCACATGGCTGTCCTATGGGAGGTGCAGCACAGCAGGATTTCTCTCATTGCCAACTAAATTTTTTTAGCATAGGATGGCCCCGTGCCTTTCTTCATGTTGCACTTTTCTGTGCAGTGAAATAGCAGCTGACCAACTTCATCCCACCTTCTTTTCTCTGCTGGTTTTGACTGACAATCCAGCCCTGTGAAGAGATAGGTGACATCTGACTTTGATGCTTTGACCTCTACCAGTCTCATGGCTGTTTCCCACAGCTTCTGACACTGCTAGGTCTCAAAAGGGGGCCAGGTTGGTCAGATCCAAATACTTTCAACTGAATCAAAATATACACAAATGCATGTGGAATTTAAAGCTATGGAGGGTATGGCTTAGGCTGAGTGTCACCAAGCCAGTTTGTGTTCTAGAGATGAGATATCTGTGTACATTTGGGATCTATTTCTGCTGGTAAAGCTGGGGCTTCTGATACTGTACACAGTGAGTTGCAGGTGTTTGGAGGCTTCCCAGGTCTCAGCATATTTATTCTCCAAAGGCAGACAGAGATTTACTGACAGGCCTCCTGGTTTCCTTTGGCTGACATCACCTAATGGCAGGGTTTGGTCCCTTGGAGCACACTTCTGTAGAGCTCTGTGTGGTGATGTACACGTATTCCTTAAAAAAAGAAAAACGAAACAACAACGAGAGCAACAA
The DNA here is from genome assembly GCF_036169615.1 of Heliangelus exortis. Taxonomy (NCBI): domain Eukaryota; kingdom Metazoa; phylum Chordata; class Aves; order Apodiformes; family Trochilidae; genus Heliangelus; species Heliangelus exortis. Next base: position 24,525,385 of record NC_092422.1, on the reverse strand, counting down.
AGAAATATCCCTGGGCAAAACAGTTTATTCTGTAGATTCTTTTCATCCAAGCTAAATGTTAATGCATTTACAAACAGCTAGTATCTCCAAGAGCCCTGGGGCCAGTGAGGCTTATTTTCCTAGGAAGCCATGTTTTGCAGATGAATGTACATTCCCAGGTTCCTAGGAGCTCACTTCTGCCATTGGGGTAAATAGTAAAGTCTCTGTTGGCAGAATTTAATAGATCTGACAGCTCTAACTCTCTGACTGATAGCTCAAATTTGTAAGATGAGGACAGACCAAGACAAAGGTGAGGCGAGTCTGTATGAGTCCTGTTTCCCTAACAAAACAGGCTTTAACATACTCTGTCACATACAGATATATTGATCAAGCCCAAACTGAGATGGAAATTTTTTTTCTGTCCACTAAGATATTTTTTATTCCCCAAAAGTCCATTCCCAGTGAGTATTACACTAACAAGAAAATCCAACGGACAGTTGAAGAGCTTTTCTGATGACAGTCTCACCAAACTTGGTATATTCATACATCTTGGTTCTAAGTGTTTATTATTAAAAAAAAATAATGTTCGTAACATCCAAACGAGCTATAATTCGGGATTGATTATACTTGGATTTTGAAAATAAATGAGTGATGCAAAGTGTAGAACTAGATCTAGGGTTGAACATAGATTTACCAATCTATGCAGTTGTTCAGGCTTATATGGCTTGGGTCAAGTACATAGTCAGTTTTCCTGAGCTTGTTTAGTTGTATTCAGTGCAAGCTAAAAAGAGTAGTATAACACTTTATGTTGTCTGAAAATTTTATTACTTTACACACGGATTTTTTTTTTTAAAATATCTCATGTCATTTATTCCTCCAACAATTTCACCTTAATTACAATTCATTCATTTTCTTTTTATACCGTGCATGTGATGGGGTTTCTTGAGGTAGCATTTGAGCCCACACTTGAAACCAGCAGTCAGGAATGTTTCTGATGCAATACAAAATCTAGACAACTTCTTTAACATCACAAATTCTGCTACTCATCACTCTCAGGTTTTGCACACTGTTTTCATGAGTAAATCTACTCAGCCAGATTGATTAGGAACACAAATTATTTTTCATTCTGATGATGTGGAGGAAAAAAGATAGAAAATGGCAAAGATTTCAGAAGTAGTAATGACTCAATTCTAATTTTTTTTTATTATTATTTTTATTTTTTTCCTCTTTTTTTAAATTTTCTTTTTCTTTCTCTCTTTTTTTCTTTTTTTTTTTCCTTTGTTTTTTTTTCTTCTTCTTCCCTTCACTTTTGGGCCAGTATAACATTTAATTGTGCCAGGCATAAATCTTGGGATCATAACCCTTGCACCTCAAGGCAAGATTCCTATTCATAATACATCTTTCATAACTTACTCTGATCTTCCCGCCTGAATAACAGACTGAAAAATCCATGACTGCAGCATGTTATGAAGATGTTTTCTGTCCAAGAAGCTTGGTAAAGGAGACTGTAAAAAGACAAGATACATAAATTTTAAGTCTCCAAAAAGAATATACTAATTAAAACAGATATAATTCAGTGCTAACCTCATCTCCAATAAAATATATGGAGAAATGTATTATTTTAAGCAAATTATTTACCTAAAGTGTTAGAAAACTTTTAAAAAGCTTATGTTTCATTTATCATTTTGACCCATTGCTTTTTCCCCTTAGTTGTTTGTAAATACTAATGCCAAAATATTGAAATTTTTGAAGGGTGATCAATTTCAGGTTTCATCCTTTTCTTGGAATTACATAAGTTATTTATGATGTCCTATTTCCTTCCCTAAACTGTGGCTTATCCAGCTCACCAGCACCTCTGACATCAAGTACATAGGGTTGGATCTGAGCATTCTTAGTCTAAAACTAAAAACTCAGTAAGGGGAAAGAAACATTTTAAAAGTACATGTGCATGCATAATTCCTTCATAGATGAGCAAGGAAGTTTTGTATAGAAAAGCACTGCACCCTTTAGGGCAATACTAGAAGTGATAGTGATATGTACATTTTTTTTAAAAAAAGTTTTTGGGCTTGTTACCTAATATAAGAAATTAAAAGGGACAGAGAGCATTTGGCTTAATCTAATGGTTTTGTGGGAGATTAGGAAAATCCACTTTTAAACCACATGTAAAAAGCTTTGTAAATCAAAGAATTTTGTGGTGAGTTCTCTGTTTTGCTCCTTCATGGTTTTTTACATATGTCTTTAATATAAATCTGCAACAGCAAACCAAACTAACAACAGTTGTTTTGTTTCTACTAAATATTTTTAACAAACTCAGACAGCTTTAAAAATCATGTGGCATTAAAAGTAAAACCTGATGTGTTTGGGGTTTTTTTATTGTTTTGCTATGTTTATGTTATTCACTCGGTATAATTCTTACCGAGTGTAGTAAGATCAGGACTGAGATCTAAGAAGTTATTTTGAAAATAAAATAAAGTAAATCCATTTATACACAGAAATGCATATATATGCATTATAAATATATATTCAATCATAGAATGGTTTGGGTTGGAAAAGACAGTAAAGTTCATCAAGATCCAACCCCCCTGCATGGGCAGGGACACCTCCCACTAGACCAAGTTGCTCAAGGCCCCATCCAACCTGGTCCTAAACACTTCCAGGGATGGGCATCAACAACCTCCCTGGGCAACCTATTCCAGTGTCTTACTACCCTCATGGTGAAGAACTTTTTTCCCAATATCTAACCTAAACATACCCTCTTTTAGTTTAAAACCATCACTCCTTGTCCTGTCACTCTCCTCACTGGTGAAAAGTCCCTCCCAAGCTTTCCTCTAAGCCCCCTTCAGGTACTGGAAGGCCACTAAAAGGTCTCCCCAGAGCCTTCTACTCTCCAGGATGAAACGCCCCAACTCTCAGCCTGTCTTCATATCAGAGGTGCTCCAGCCTTCTGATCTTCTTTGTGTCCTTCCTCTGGACCCTCACCAAGAAGTCTATGTCTATCCTGTGCTGGGGTCAGGTCCAGTCTCACAATGTATATGTATATGCAAGTACCTAGGTCAGCAAATTCTCACAAAGATTACAAATTTCTTCTTTATAGCTGAACTGTGTCCCTGTGAAGGGGTTAAAAAATGATAAATCTGAACAGAGGTTGCAATGTGTGTTGAGTGTATTGTAGCCATACATAACATCCGCCCAAGGCTTTGCAGATGTTGCTTTGCCTTTGCCAAGGAGTTTCAACACTCTGGATGAGGTCTTGAACTCAGGTCTGGCTGATCCAGTGAAATCTACAATACTTCTTCCCCAATGTAGAAGGGAAATTAAAAGAGCTACAACTGTCCTGGTCAGCTGATTCCCCCACATCCACATCTGGTATTTTTTAATTAACCATGACCAAAATTTATCCTCACCAAGGAAGGGCTAAAGAGAAGATTTTCAAAAGTAACCATGAATAAACAGAGCTAAGCAGCAACACAATACTAGCTTAGTCTCACACACAAAAAAAAACCAAAACATTAAAAGAACCCAGGTTAACTGGAAGAAATCCCAGTCTTTTTATCTTATCCATATTACCAGAATCTGTCCCTTGATGAGGATCTCATTTAGTGTCTTGCAGACATATATATTTAAAGAATAATCACTGGTCCTTTGAGCACTGGACCTTTTAGCACTTTTACTTACATTCAACTTTTCTTATTATGCTTTGTATTCTGATATAATAAAGGAGAATTTGAGGAAATACAAATAGCTAAATAAAAATATATTCAAGTAAAAACAATAAACAAGAAAAGACCATTTCACAAGTTTTTTCCAGTGAAAAGATAAGATAGCCAGCATTAGTCAGCTGCTGGTAATGGACGTTTGCTTTCCCTCATATTTGTCACCCACCCACACTGTTCCCATTTCAGTAAAGATGTTATAGCATGGTACTAATATTTTTACCCCTTTATTTGTTTGGGAACAGTAAATTTTGCATGGGAAAAAACTCCTCTTATGTCATTGAGTTTCCTAGAAAATGTAGTTTTCCAGGCAATTGATTCCTACTAACCTATTTTTGTATTTTCTTTGATTTAGAATGAGCCCATGGGAGGGTATCTTGTGACTTCTCTGAAAACTCCACAGTAATTTTTCTCTTTTTACAAGTAAACCTTTCAAGCTGTGACAAAATGAGAATCTGGGAGCAGTCAGATGGGTGTAATGACATACCTGTAAAAAAAAACCAGAAGGCTTTAAAGGTGTGCTACATTTGTGAATATATATGATGTAAATATATGCAAAGGCAACACCAGACACAAATGTGCACCAGTGACAGGCATTTAACTTTGTAATTCCATATATTTTTGTCTCCTACTTGATATATGATAACCGTAACATGAAGTATTCTGCCTTCAATAGCAGTGGAGCCTTTGCCTTCTCTCAAAAAGAGAAACGGTTCCTAAGCTTTTGATTTAGCTAAATGGCTTTGGTGCTCCTAAGGCTATGAGTTACTCTATTACTTCAAAGCACAAAATGCCATTTACGCTTCAAAATTACTTTTGACAGACAGCAAAAGGCAACAATTCAAGAGAAGCTGCTGTTAGGTCTTCCCAGATAGCAATTCAAGAATAGGAGAAACGTCTTTTCCGTGGTATTTCTGCATGACTTTCATTGACCTATTTTCCACTTTCATCTTAGGCAGCTGCAACAGCTAAACCATCAGACTAAATAATAAAAAATCACATGAAACCAAAAAAGTAACTCTAGGGAGGACAGTTTACTTTTACATGGATTAGTAGAATTGTCTTTTTGACCTTTCTGTCCATTAATGATATCAGGGTTCTTGAAACATGTGTAACAGCTGCACTTAACAAAGCTAGAGATTACTGTAAATTACTGCTTCATTTCCTATGGTAATTTTCAAATTTTGGCACATCAAAGGGCTAAAAAAAGTAAATGGAAAGAACAAAGATGAGGAATCTAAAAATGACAACAGAACAACTCCAGAACACTTGAAAATAAAAACAAGAGCTTTGGATTTCATCCTCATGATTGTTCAAAAAAATGAAATATTTTATAATATTCACATCCATTTTTAAAGGAGAAAAAAAATACTGAGGTTCTAGTCTATATAAATTTGTTGTGTTCCAGTCTTCAAGCTAACACAGATTTCCTACTTTTCTTGCTTTTGTAGAAACATTGCTCAGAGTTCACCCGGCTCAAAAGCAGCTCTGTTACCCAAAGGGAGAACCATACCGTTTCTTGCCATGCCCTAAATTTGTATGGCAATCTCTGTAAAAATAAAATTATAGATTATATCTTTCTAGAAAGGATAAATTTGGAATAATTGTACTGAAGAGAATACCTGCAAGTGACCATGTTGCTAGCCTTCAGCTTTTAATGTGTGTCTGAATGCAAAGGGCCAAGCTTGAAAATCAGACTCTATGCATATCAAGACATTTCCCCCCTGCGATTCTTTACTACTTGTTGTGTCTTCACAGTGTAAAGCTTTTGCTGAAAACTGTTCTCTGTATGCTGTCCGAGGTCTACTCCCTGCTTTTTGGCCACAATCCCAAAGTCACTTGCCTCTTTCACACCAAAACAGAGGTTTCTGGAGTCACCTGAGACAAGCATCCATTTACTTGTGCAAGGAGTCCTTGCAAAGCAGCACAGTTCCTGCTGCCCCCTGACAGTTCTGGGCTCATGCAAACCAAACACTTCAATACAATACTTCAATCCCAGGGATCTGTCTGACTTGAGATAGTATTTAAGAATTGAAAGTATAAAGTACTTTTAATGTGAAATGTTAAATTCTGCACATGACAGAAGTGGAGCCATTGGCAATCCCCAATAACCATTGCAATTTAGGAATTAAAAAAAATAGACACTTCAGAAACACAGGGTTTAATATAAAGAACTCTAATAGTTCTGAAATAATACTTAGAGGAATCACGTTTCAGAGTTGAATGATTCTTCCATGATACCTGAACTAATCCTAAAAAAGATTCAAGATGACACACAGGGTTTGACATGGATGATTGCTTTTGATTCAGTGGAAATTACACAGCCGTGTCCTGCACAAGTTTTAGTAATACGCTTTCAAGTAACAAGTTTTTTAACAAGTTTTTTAGGACTTTAGTGTTGGAAATCACACCTGACTTTAGAATCAGATCCTAAAAATATGCTGGATTTCTACTTTTTTTATTTGGATGCAAGGGGAGAAGTAGAAGCACCAGAAGGGATCTACAGTGAGCACATTGATTAAATCACTAGAGAGTACCAGAAGACATATATCTCAAAACTCTGCAATTTTCAGTGCTACCGTGATGCTTTACACTGCTGTGTCCTGCAGCTTCGTAATAGTGGGGGTCATGGTCTTACAGCTCTTCAATTGCTAAAGTTGTTCTTTAAAATACAGGCTTAAGGATCTCTTATAATTCTACAGAAAAAAAAAAAAACAACTGAGATAACAGGAAAAATATTTGTGGGGAGGGGAGAGAAAGTTTCAAGTGGAAGGTGAGAAACTGTAAATCTGTGTAAAGATTAGGCTAAATAATGACACCTAAATAATGGTGTCTTCTAATTCTCTTTTGCCTTTAAATATGCTGGGTCATTAAACCTTAGCATAGACTGAATAAGAATGAGGAATTTAAAGCCACCAGATATTACAGAGAGTGGATGAGAAAAAAGAAAAGGGCAGAGGTATATATTCAAATCAGGACAGTGTGCAGAATGCCTGAGACAGGTGTTTGGCTTTGGAGGGGCTCAGTATTTTAATTTGGTGAAAGAGAAATCAGAACTAGCTGCCATAGACAACTGGATAAAAGAATTTCCAATAGGAGGTGCTAATTTCACCATTGTAGATATTTTACTGTGCTTGTAAATATATGAATTTAGAGCCTGAGACATTTGTTTATTTATGCATTATTGTATTTTCTAATCCCTAGGGAGCTGAAATGTTATTCACTTTGCTGGGACAGAAGAAGACACTTGCCACTTGTTATAGTTCACCATATGGTGAAAGATCATTTTCAGTAAGAAAAAACACAAGAAAAATGGCATAATAAAAAATGAATTAACACAGAGTTACATTTCTGTTGTATAAAACAAGAAGTAAAGATCTTCACAGATTTCTGAAGTTATTTTGGCATCCTTCAATTACCCTATCCTATAACCACTGAAGAGATCTGGAGAGGTATCTGTCTCACAGGTTTGGCAAGGTCTCGGAAAGGTGTGAATTGTTTCTGTTCTTGTCCAAGTTCCTGCTCTGCTGAATTGAATTTAATACCCTTTCCACTCCACAGCATCTCAAACTGATGCCTGCACACTTAATCCCTGGAGTCCAGAACGATTTGCTTGGTTCCATATTAGAGAGGTGATGTTTCAGTACAACACATGAATGCTCAATGTGTAATTTCACTGTTTTACTGACCCATCAGCCTGCTGCCTTCAGGACACACAGGAGCAGCCTTCAGTAAGGGTACTGTAGGCTTTATAAACACTGGCATTTCTGGGTATGAGAAGGCCAGGGTGACTCCCTGCTCTGGATTTCTGAGTGTGCTACAAGTTGCTCAGACATTTCTCACTCGATTTCTGCCTTGTGTTGGCAGGTGAGAGGGAGAGGCATCACTCAAGGGTGAGTTGAAGAATTCTGGTGGACTGAGGCAAAATTTTCAAGGGTGCCAATAGGGAACACCTGAATATCAGCAGTCATAGGGAAGCCAAAGTTCAGCAGACAGCCTCAACTTATACTTTTGAAAAACATCTCTTCTAAGGTTTTCAGAGATATTGTTACAGATAGAAGCAAACTAACTAGCTGAGCTGAAGCATTGTACCATGTTACACTTGCATTCTGTGCTAGAAAAGCTTTTTCCCAGGACTTTCTTGCTCACCAACAGAAAAAAAAAATATAGTAAAGCTGTTTTAAACTCAGGACAATTACCCTAAGGTGGCTAGAAGTGGAAATTCAAATTAGATTCATGAAACCCCACTAGGTCTTTGTATTATCACTTCCATTCAATATCAACATTTCTTAATATTATCTATTCCCATGTAAATCAAATCATGTTCAGTGAAGGCAATTTTAATACTGTATAAGTGTTAATACTGGAAGTGACAGTGACTGACTTAAATCACTAACTTTGATTCATATTTTTGAAAGCTATTTTCTATTTAAACAAGCTGTCAAAAAAAGAAATAGTTGTATAGTGTGGTTTTTCAGATCTCCATGCAAAAGTCACTTATGCCTGACAACAAAGATAATTTTTTAAAATACAAAGATTAGCATATGTAGGGTTTCTGCTTTTTTGTTATCTATCAGGCTCCCTAACTTTAGTATTTTTTCCTCCAGATGTTTTCCACATGGCCCCACGGTGGCCACTTCTTGCAAGTGTAAGTGAAGGAAAATTTTAAAAAATGTTTTGTAGACAGCTTTGCTCTACTGTGTGTTCTGTGTATTATGGAGCTTTTGGGAGGATAATTCTGAGTAATAAAATGAGCTTGTGTGGTAGCCCTGCTATTTTTTTGCTGTCAGAACAACGGAACAGCCTGAAATCAGAGACAAAGAACTATCAAGTATTGTGTCTAAATTAATAATGCTTTTTAATATTATTGAAACCAAAGTACCCAGACCACCACTTGTGGATTGAATCAATTTTAACTGAAGAAATTTCTGTTAAAAGAAATTTAAAACAAAACCCAATATAAAATTAACAGTGACATAAAGCTGTACAACTGTTTCACACAAAAGTCCGTGGGAAATTTTCACAAGGGATTTCTCCCAATTCACCACTTTGTTTTGTGGGGGGTTTTTTTGGTTGTTTTTTGGTTTTGTTTTGTTTGTTTGATTGTTTGTTTGTTTTTCATGAGGACAAAAATATTTATCTGAATCCATGACAAAGATATAACTCAATGAAGTTTCTTCTAGAATCAAGTCAGTGGATTTTTAGGAAAAAAATAGGGATTCATCTGTAGGTGCCTCTTATTCATCCTTAACTTGAAAAAATTTGAAATTTAAAAACACCCTCCTAAAATTTCCCTCTTCCAATCTGAAAATAAGAGCAATATGGCTATGATTTAACTGGAATTTGAATGTCAAAAGTAATAAAAAGAAATCTGTGAAAACCATATCTTAAATAAACTTTAAAAAAAAACCCAGATGCAGAAATGCTTTGACGAAACTGTTTGAAACCCCATGGGAAGATGAGTACACTGGCAAAAACTGGAAAGAATTTCTTTAGTCAGAAAGATAAAAAAAAAAACTGAACAACTTGGGACATATATTTTAATTGATTCAGAGTAATATATTAATAAGGCATGTGTCAAGGATTTTTATAAATTATGAGACACATGTTTAGCACATAATACCTTATGGATAGTAGAGAAAATCTGCTGGATTTGATATAGATAACAGTAATTTTATCATATTTGTAATCACAACACTAATTCAGAATTTCAGGTAGGTAGACTGTCACCAAATAACAACTATTGCTGTATTCTGTTCATCTTATAATGGTCACAGCTGTGATGTGACAACATATATTTGTCCGTTTATTTTATATTTACTATCATTATGTGGTAACCTTCTGCGTTGTCAAACATTGTCCTGAGCTAACTGAACATTCAGGAGGAGATTCATCTCACATCATTTGACATCTACATGTTAGACATCTTGTCTAAACTCTTTCGTTCTACAGTTTTCCTTGAATGTAATTAAAAGTAGACTTCCAGAGAAACAAGGAATTCAGGCCTCCTGTTGGAGCCTGGCACAGGGTGCAATGTATCACCTTAAAATGATCTTTCTTTACAGGCTGCAACCTAGGTGGTTGGTTTAAATTAGAGACATTTTTTCAGATGGCTGAAGTTAGGTGCAACAAATGTCACTCTGTAGATACAGTGAAATGTTTTATCTTCTGAGGAGAAAAGCAGTCTGTTTGAGATTGGGTTTGTTTTCCCTTATTGTACGTGGCTGGATGGTTCGTATTAATATGAAATGTGAACAGCCAGAGCCTTTTTTTATTCATTCAGGAAGTCTATTCACTTTCAATGTGCTATTTAGATTTTAGTTGCAGACATCTGTTCTCCACATCACTGCCCTTAATAGACATGGCTGTTCCAGCAAGTTAATGAGGTCCAGGATGTAGCCCTAAACACTCGCATGTGTTTATCTCTAATGCTGACTTCACAGAACAGTCCCCAGAAAGCTTTGGGCCTTGCCCAGATAGCAATTTTCCAGCAGAGCTTGGGCACAACTCAGAACAAGTCATGTCTGGGGCTCCATAGCCAACCTAGATGCAGCAGCCCTGGTTTTGGGGAAGGGGTTGAATCAAGGCAGCTTAGCTTTGATTTATAGGTACAGTGGAGGTTGTCTTAGTAGGGCTAGAGAACAAACCCTTCCTGTGAAATACAGGTGTTAACACAAGGGCTGTGCACATGAAAACATTTAAGTGAATAGAGCTACCTTTAAATACCTGATTAATCAGTCTCTAAAGTAGGAGCTACATGTTAATTTACACCATCTGTGGCGTTACATATTAGTATGTTACTGCTTATGCTTTTAACACTTGTGGATTTAAAAAACCAAACATTCTTCCGCTTTAAAAGGCCACTACGTAGTCTACTTGTACCAGGGGCAGAGGGGTAAAAAAAGCCAAAATTGTTGGCTGAACTACATAGCTGGAGGCTGAGGAATAGATCTCATAATTCTCTGCTTAATTACAAGCTTGTTCATATGTCCCTTGAAAGGTAAAGGGACTTAAGCATACGCTTAAATATTTGCTGAATAATCCTGAGGCCTGAGAGTATTTCCACAAAGTTCAGTGGGGTTGAAGAGGTTTGGAAAGAGGTTGGAAGAGGTTGGAAAGCTGAGAGTGTGTGTGTGTGTGTAAACTTTTCAGATTGGGTCTTTGATAGAATTACACCCATAAGTAAATGTCATTCAAGATAAATGAGGTTTGTAATTGTCACAATTAAGCAGACAATAGATCCAAGCCAGCATATCACAACTGTTTTACTGATTTTCAGCTTTTCACAGTATTTCTTTTTCTGCATGAAGTCATTAAATATGCAACACAGGAGTATACAATATTTATGGATTTAAAACAACTAAATAGTTGATTTCCTAATTCACTACATAAATATTATATACATATCCTGAAAAATACCAGCCTAAGGGACCAATTTGAAATTCCACTTTGAAACTTTCTCTTTCCACTTTGTTCCCTAAGAACTGCAGTTTTTTCCCTAACAAATTTTACTGATCTGCTGGGACCCCCCAAGACAAAAAGCTAGAAATGGAGGCAGTGTTCAAAGCAAAAAAAAAGGCTGTGCTGTTCACAAGTTAAACACATAAATTTCATAAGAAATCTTCTTTAGCTGAATAAGCTAAATATTATAGGTTTTTTTCCCCAAAGAAAGTTAAGAAAATTCTTATGCAGTCTGATTTCAAAGCATATATCCTAAATAAAAGCAAACATTGCCCCATGCATCCTCATCATTGCTCAGTGAAAACCTCTGTATCTGAAAAGCAGTTGGTTTTCTTTCCTGTTTTTAATCTGAAGTAAACGGATTATAAAATTGAGTAATGTAAATCATGGATAATCCTGTAGTTTGGTCAAAGCTTTTGCTTGGAAATTACCTTCTTATTATGAAATATGCAGTTTAATCCCAGCTGGCAATTAAGCACCACACATCTCTTCATTCATTCCTCCCCCACCATCAGTGGGGTGGGGAGGAGCATCAAAAAAAATGCAAAACTTATGGTTTGAGATTAGAACAGTTTAATAAATAAAGTAAATAAACAAATATATTAATTATTATTAGTATTATTGTATTTATACTAATAATTGTATGTAAAGAAAATCACAAAAAGAGAAACAAAACCCAAGGAAGACAAGGGAAGCACAATGCAATTTCTCATCAACACTCCTGACTTATGCCCAACCAGGCACCAACCTGCCTCACTTGGCCATATTTTCCCTTGTTTATATACTGATCTGATATATTTTATATGCTCACCATCCTACAACCAGTTCAGGTCAGCTACCCTGGCCCTGCTCTCTCCTAGTTCCTTGGGCACCTGCTCATTTGCAGAGTTTAGGAAACTGAAAAATCCTTGATTTGGGATAAGCAGTCTTTGCTTATGAAAACACGAGTATGCAATCAACATTATTCTTATTTATATTATTCCAAACTACAGCACTTTACCTGTTAATAGGAAGAAAATTAACTGCTGCTGTGTCCTCATCGCAGGAAAGTGATGAAGTCCTCATCACAGGAAAAACATGAACCCCTTGAATCAGGTCCATAGGGTAACAAAATTATCAGAGGGAGGGAACACCTTGCCTGTGAGGAAAGGCTGAGAGAGTCAGAGTTGTTCCTTCTGGAGAAGAAAAGGCTCTGAGAAGACTTTATTTCAGCCTTACTGAAATACTGAATACTGAAAAGGGGGCTTGTCAGAAAGATGGGGACAGACTTTTTAGCAGAATCTGATGCAATAGAACAAAGGGTAATATTTTTAACTAAAAGAGTTTTAAACTAGATATAAGGAAGAATTTTTTACCAGTTAGAGTACTGAAACACTGGCACAGGTTGCCCAGAGAAGTGGTGATGCACCATCCCTGAAAGCATTCAAGATCAGGTTGGCTGGAGTTCTGAGAGTCTTGATCTAGTTGAAGATCTTCTTGCTCATTGCAGGGGCCATTGCACTAGATGACCTTCTATGATTCTGTGATAAACTACTACCACAAAATTCAGAGATAACCAAGCAAGTTCTCAGGAGCTGGTTATAGACTTTGGACAGAAAACAACCATAGGAAGGATATCCACCTCTCTGCCCTGGGGAGACAGAAGAGTGCATTCCTGGATATTAGTTTGAGTTCAACAACAGGAATCCAAAGAACTAGATGGCAACAACCAGCTCAGTGTTGATAATAATATTTATTATATCTAATAAACAAGTATGTCTGTCATTGTGCTACTCTTTTCCCCATCACAGTTTCTTCCGTGCTTTACTGACTTCCTCTGAGACACCAAGTTTTCAGCTCTCCCTAAAAGAAGGCAAAGAGTGATTTATTTCTGCATGTCATAGGCTCTCCACCAGCATTGCAAGCCTTCTGCAAATAGATTCTCAAGGAAGAAAAGATAAATGTGGACTGTCTGGCTACAAGGGGTTTCAGGGAATGCAAGTCTAATAGACTACATCTGAAAATCATTTTACAGGGTCTGAGTCAGAATTTGAGTCAGAATTTTTGAGTTGATCTCTAAGGTGCCTACGCTTGGGTATGTGTGTGTACATGTGTATGTATATTTGTATATTTACTATTATATAGGAAAAAAGGACCAAAATAAATCATATTTTAATGAAGAGGATGTCTTGTTTGGAGAGGGGGGGTGCCAGTTTTCTATAGCAACAGGGAGCTTGATGAATTTGACAGGCTACTTAATATAAAATATGCACCATTAATGCCAAGACTCAGCGTTATTATTTCAAATGAGTATCAACTAAACTTCCACATGTTTTTTTTATGATATGCACTAAATCCATGCTTATAGACAAAAGAACATGATTCTTTTGCAGAAAAGCTTTTAGTAGCTCAAATGTAGCTTTGCATTTGAAGAAACAGATTATAACTAGTGATGGCAGGAATGATGCCTCTCCTAATTTCTGAAACCCAGAGATGTTCTGTTTCATGATTTTAAATGTTTTGTTACAGTGTTGAGGTCACTTTCAAGAGAACTGGATAAGGAAAAGACTGACATAACATATAGTATAGTGTTCCCAAGAGATCTAAGATCTGCTGGTTCAGCTTCACCTCATTATTCCAGCACAGCAGACAGCCATGGAGCATGCTGCACAGCAGAATCTCTCTGCTCCTGTATTGCCCTTGCATGGCCCATTATGTTTGGCTTTCCTCCACTCACAGCTGAAGAATCTGCTCCATCAAATTCCCAAACAGCAGAGAAAGAAGAGTGAATGTCAGGTATCCTTATCTATCCCACCAACAGCGCATGCTTGTCCGAACAAATGGCTCCACAAAGTCTACAAAATGCACAGTGTGAATATTAACTCAGCCTGTGAAGAAAATAAAAGTCACCTTAGGAGATGGTGTTGAGCACATGTTGGAAACACACCATAAACCCTTCTGTGCTTGTGTCTCCAGATCAACAACTCTTCTGCCAATACAGGACTCAGCCTCAGCTCTGCGGGGCTGTATACCAGAGCAATGGCTACTCTGCTCTTTGTTGCTCCTTTATAACATCTTACTGTGTAAAGCAGTCATGGAATCCTAGAACAGTTTGGGTTGGAACAGACCCTTAAAGGCCATCTAGTCCAACCACACTGCAATGAACAAGGACATCTTCAACTAAAAGATTAATTTGTTTTTAAATAAGGTTCAAAATTTTTTCATTTCACTTATGGCTAGAACCAAGGACAGGTTTGGTTTTTTTTTTCCAAGATGTTTTGTGGGACCAGAAATGATCTTCCAAACTGGATCTAATTCATCTGGGTTGGCCAGCCAAAACAAGAAATAAAGAAATTTTCAAAACATCTCAGCTTTATTGACAATGACATAGACTACTGTGAATGTAATGAGACACTGTCACAGGCTGCCCAGGGAATCTGTGGATGCCCATCCCTGGAAGTCTTTAAGGCCAAGTTGGATGGGGCTTTGAGCAACTTGGTCTAGTGGTAGGTGTCCTATCAATGCAGGGGGGGCTGGAAGTAGATATTTTTAAAGTCCCCTCCAAGCCAAACCATTCTATGATTCTACAGGATAAGAACTGCCCAATTGCAGAAGAAAATCCGATTCAAAACAAATTAAAGCAGCTGGCGTTGGTCAAACAAAATAAATTTTTTAACCCAAACTTTTTTTTTTTCTTTTATCAGAAAAAAGGTTATTTTTGTAATAGGCTTTTTCTGTGTGTCAGAGTGGGAGGGTACATTTCCTATTGACCAGAAATTTGATTTTCCCTCCATTTTTTCGGTGCTGCCAGCAAATAGTCAGCCTTTATAGATACTAAAATAATCCCTATTGTTTTCTAAAAGCAAAAATTGAATTCTCTGAAATCATGTTATCAGTATTGAAGGTGTAAAAAGTTGTAACAATAGCAAACATAGTAAAAAATTTGGTACATTTCTCCTTCTGGACACTGCTGTGTTGTGATCCACCCCGCAGTTTTCAGTGAGGAATAGATCTACTACTTAGGATGACTTGGACAGTCAAAATGGATTATCTGTAAAGTCTGAATACGGTCATCTTGAGCATAAGAAGCACAGGGCACAGAAGAACCACTTTTAATTTTTTCAGAATCACATGTATGAATGCAAGAACAGAAAAGTGTCCCAGCTTTGTCAAGTCTCACTTCTCAGGCAACAAGCAGCTCAGCTCTGCTCTGCTTTTCTAAACTTTCCTGTCACACTGACCACCCCAAGTTCCTGCCATTTGTACCATGAATACTGTGATGCACACTGTCCATATGTTCCCTCAAGACCCAACCCTCAAAACGTCTTTTGGCATGTTTGGTATCATCATTTTGGCTGTTTCTTGGACACGTCTGGCTTGTTTCATTCCTGCTGTTGGTCTGAGCATCATACATTTATGTTAGAGAAATTCAGATCCAAGCAGGCCTTGTGAAGGTCAAAATGTTCTTTCCTTCCTGCAGGTTTTCATCCCACAGTCTCCTGGACCTGATCTTCTGAAGAACTCTGGTTCTTAATTTGGTTACCATCCTGAAGCTTTCAGCGGGCTTTCACAAAATTTTCGGTTTAGGCAATGTCAAAATTAAGACAAAAAGAATTGTGAGGTAGGAATTAATGGAGACTGTTGACTAAAAACCAGTTTTACCTAAAAATCCCACTGAAGATGAACTAGAAATGGGAGATGTTGAAGAGTTTAAATCATGAGCAAGTGCGAATAAATCTAAAGCCCGTGAAAAGAAAGAAAACTTCAAGCCAGTTATTCTGAAAACTGCATATAAATGCTTTGAGACAGAGAACTTAGAAAACATCCAGACTTTCAAAATGTCATCTTTCCCTTTTGTTTATGCACCCTTGATCCATATTTCCTCTCCAGGAATAAACAGTGTACACAATAAGATGTTTTCCAGTAGAAACCATTTCTGTCTTACATTAGTTTTTAATTCCTTACCATTCTTTATATCTTTATTTGACCTAAGAGGTTATCATTGAGGAAAATGCATGTTTTCAGTGTAGATACTACTATATATATCTACCTTATTCTTCTATAGAATCATTCAAAATTAAAGAATTAAAAATAAGTTAACATATAGCATCTCAAGTATGCTTTATCTCTTTGGATTTTGGAAAGCTCTTTTTCTATCAGAATGTTTTTCAAGCAGTGCAAGATACATTTTGTTTTAGAAGTAATATGCCATTGATAATGTGCTATATAAAATATTTTAATCTTTTAATTTAAAAAGCAACTGGAGGGCCAGATGATTTTTCTTTTCCTGACAACCATCACACTGATACTGTTCCATCTGTACAAGGGAGTTACTTGTGATGCTGCTGGCCAAGCACCTACTGCTTTGTCACTCACTAGATAAATCAAGTGAGAGAAGACCATGCAGAAAAGGATGAAATTAGTATTTTTTGAAATATACACTTTTCAATATGTCAGGATGCACTTTTCATTCCAAACCAGTTACTCAGTCACTGACATGTATTCGCAGTAGCTTGCCCTGGATAAAATGTGAAAAAATATTAGCAGTCATTTCCCAATATTGGAAGCATACAAAAAAAAAACAAAATAAAAATAATGTTAGCAGTATACTGGTTTACTCAGTTTAATATGAAGAGATTTCTCAGGACTTTCCTTGAGTTGGAATCCATATTTTCTGAAGATTCATAGCAAGTGTTTCCAGCCGACTCCTCAGGAACAATCAGGATCAAACATAGAATACATATGATTTCAACAGCATTTGTATCCTCACCTAAACCACTCTTCTCTTTTACCTGTGAGGCTCAAAGAACTGTTGCTGGGCTGTTTGCAACTGTACAGACAAACTGGTTTTTGGAAATACATGTTTCCAGAACCATACTACCTGAAATTCTTCCCTCTTCTCCACCCTGAGCCTAACAAGCACAACTTGCTTACTCTTCCTCCTTCTCCCCACACTCAGGAACATAAAGCTTTCTCAAAGCAGGTTGCAAAGGGTAAGCAAATTATAAAGGGAAAACAGGTCATTCTCTGTGTCTTTTTTTCCTATCACTGCAAATATAGGCATCCTTCTGCTTTCAAAGGGAGCTTGCTCTTAGTTGAGAGGATATTTTTATCTGCCATACCCTATGTGTAGTGAAACTTCCCAATCTCTTCATTTCAGGCTTATCATGAGTGAGATACCTTTTTTATCTTGTTAGCTTTAGGAAGTTTCCTTCTGACTGTGTTCTGAGGAACCCCCATGCTGCAGGAGAGCAGGTCTAACTCAGAAATCCAAGTTATATTATGAGGAAAATCAGGGCTGTGATACTTAGCACAATTGTAACTGCAGTAGCTGGCTGCATTCATCCCTTTCAGCCCTCATAGGTGTAGGGGAGCACTTGAACCTTTACTCTTTCTTGTCTTTTTACCTTTTCAGTTTTTCTCTGTAAGGACAACTTCTCACTTTGTATATGGCAACCTGCTGGATTCAGACAGAATGGAAATCATGGGACTTACACTTTGGTCCAGTAAATGTTCCCCTTGGCAGCTCCTCTGATGTCAACAATTCTCTCTGCCCTTCTCCAGAGGTTTGGGGTTTTTTTGTTTGCTCCCATGCCATCCCCTTCAGCTGTACTGGGCAGGTCTTTGTGGGACTGCGAGATGAACCAGACCAAGGAACTCATTGAAAGACCCAATAATTTTTTTTTTTAAGATGTTTTTGCTCAGATTGAACTGACTGGTAGTTTAATAATCATCTAATAAATCACATTTGCCACATGAGATGATGAACATCTCCAGTGGCACAAGAGATAACACAGAGACAAGCAGAAGCATGGGGGCAGGGGAGGTGGTCAGGAACAGCTTACGCTGGCTCTGTTGCTAAGAGGAAAGACTTTGGAACCAGGGCCTTGCTGCCACTGTGAAAAACACAAACATAAATATTTTCAAAGCTTGCTTTTGAACACCATCCATTTTGTGGCTTGTGAGAGAAAGGGCCTCTCTGTTTATTACACTACTTACAGAACGAGTGTTTAATACATCAGCAGCTTGGCAGGAATCTTTGTGGTTATCTTTCTTTGAGGGAGAATCTGGCTCCATCAACTGTAACCCAGTACAATGAAACATCAGACTCATCCAAATCATGTGAGTTTCAGATATGTGTCATGAAAAGAGTCCAACACTTATGGCTGTTTAGTTGAATTATTTTCTCTTTTTTCCCCTCTGTGTATATTTATTTCATTAGATTTATCTCTGTTCCATTTTCTTTCCCTTCATGAGTTTTTTAAAAGTTCCAGATTCATATTTAGGAAAAAATCTTTTTATTTCTCAGCATAGGTTCTATATTTAACTCGTATTTGTGGAACTGAAGTAGACACTGGCAAGAAATCTATCAGGCAAACTCATATTGCCAAGGAAATAACTACAATGTGACTGAATTCTGAGTCTTCTGAGTTCTCATTTCTAATACTTCTTGATTTGACCTGAGGATTGCTGGGTTAGAAGAATCATCTAAACCAGACACATATCCTGTGGTGGCTCCAATTTGTACACCTGCAAGCAATCATACACAGAGTGTGAATTGTAAAACACTAATCAGTGATAATCATCTTAATATCACTACGTGCAGTCAGTACCAACACTTATCCGATATTTTTCATTCCATAATGTTTGCAGATTACTTCTGCTTTTAAAACAGACCAAACTGGATTCATAGTTTGCTCTACACTGACCTCTGTGATCCAGAGTTACTTCTGGAGAAGAGATCATTCCCTAACCATAGAGCATTGTTTGCTCTACATCTTCAACTTCAAAGGGAGAACTTTTTTTAAAAATTGCTACTTCATTCCAGTGGTCTGAAATCTATTTCATTTTTCTTTTTTGGTGCCCTCAACGTATCTAAAGTTTCATAAATTTGTAATTTAAAAAATGGTTTTCGCTTCTCAAAGCTGTGTTTGCACTATCAATGAGGTTTAAAAATTATATTAATAAAATTTGGGCCAGACCAGTTGATGTTTGCCTCTGTGTAGGAAATGGAGGACAGCTGCAAGCTGAGCACACATTCCAAAGGACAGAAACTTGAGCAAGCATGTCAGAAGTTCATCCTGGATGAATGGGTAACTCTTTATGAAGCTCATATGCAAAACAGAAGACCACATAGGTAGTCACACCCAGGAAAAATACAGAAGCACTGCCCAGGTCTGCAAAGATGGAATTAGGGAAGTCAAAATTCAGCTGATGTTAAAACTAAAAAGGGATATGAAGGGCAAAAAAGAGATTCTGTAGGTACACTGTCAGTAGAAGGAATGTTAGGGAAAATCTGGTCTTGGGGACAGAATACCTAGTGACAAAAGACATTGAAAAAGCTTATTTTAACTGGTAAGCCTTGCCCTATGGCACCCTAGTTCCCCCAGCCTACTAGCAGTATCTTCAAGTGAAGAAGTACCCACAGGAGAGGAATCATAGACAACATCCACAGCCTTTTCCTCATCCACTTGCCTTGTCACTTGGTCATAGAAGGAGATCAGGTTGGTCAAACAGGACCTGCCTTTAATAAACCCCTGCTGCCTGGGCCTAATCCCCTGGTTGTCCTGCACGTGCCATGGGAGTGCACTCAATGTGAACCTCTCCATGATCTTTTCCTCTAGCAAGGTCAGACTGACAAGCCTGTAGTTTCCCAGATCCTTCTTCTGGCCCTTCTTGTAGATGCACATCATACTGGTAAGCCTCCAATTGTCTGGAACCTCTCCTGTTAACCAGGACTGATGATAAATGATGGAGAGAGATTTGGAAAACTCCTCTGCCAGCTCCTCAGTGCTCTTGGATGGATCCCATCTGACCCCATAGATTTGTGAATGTTAGAGGAAGACACAACTCAGACATGTAGAAGTCTGTGGAACCAGACAGGATGCACCTAAGGATGCTGCAGTAGCAGCCTAATGTCACTGCAAGGTCTCACTCTATCATCTCTGAAAGTTTTTGGTAACCAGGAAGTTTTCTGATGATGGGAAAAAGAAAAAAATATCACACTCGTCTTCAAGCAGGGGAGGAGAATCCAGGAAACTACAGGCTTCTCAGGCTTTGGGAAAAATCAGGGTACAAATCTTCCCCAAAGCCACTGTCAGGCACATGAGGAACAAGAAGGCGACTGGGAACTGGCAGCAAATCACCTTGCACCAACCTGATTTCCTTCTATGATTCACTGACCAGCTCCATGGAGAGGGCAGCAGTGGATGTTGTATGTCTGGAATTTAAAGATGCCTTTGATGCAGTTCCGGGTATTATTATAGACAAACTTTTGAGACAGACTGAAGATGTGGATATAATAAGGATAACTGTTGTTAAATCATACTAACCTACATAAGCATCATAAACTAGAAACTCATCTTTAGTAGGTAGGAGATTTTAAATTATTAATAGGTTTTAAATTAGTAATTAAAAAAGAAAAGAAAAAAAAATTCTATGATATTAAGATTGAAAGTACAAAGAAAGCTTTGTTTCCAGAACATGCAGATACTCCCAAAGAAGGCTGAGTATTTTTTAATGTTTAGATAAATCCTTTGTAAATTAGTAGAGGCAGTCAATCTTTAAAGAGTGAAAAAATACCCAAGGAAGGAAGAAAGCTGAGTTTGAAAGAAAAATATTCCTAAGAGAAGAGGGGAGGAGCAGAAGAAATGTAAGCTGCCTATTTTCCAAGTTGGTAGTCTATGTACCCAATTACTTAGGTAAACCCATTTTTTCATGTTACATCCTGATGTGCTGGACCCTTCTTTCAGCTTTTATACCCATTTTGTCAATTAGCTCAACATGATTAATATCAGCAGAATATTTGCTGGGGCAGAGGTAAGACCTTTCCACAACTGCACATCACTCTTGCCATAGAAAGAGTGGTTTTCCCTGCAAGTTTCTCAAGGCACTAAATTTCTGTAAGTAATCATAGAACACTACCACAACCAGAGCCTCTGACAGTTATTTCATCCTTTTACTTCAGCCACTCTAACTTCATAACTACAACTTGAACCCTTCCTGAATAGGCATTTCTGGGGTAAACAGTTGCTTTATTTGAGTCACTGTAAGTGGCCAAAAAGACTGCAATCAAAGGGTTGTATCAACATGAAATACTGAAATTGACATTTCATTCTACCACCAACGCTTTTAATTCAATAAGACCAATGCAGGTCAGTGACACATTTTACTCTGGTTTAAGTGAAAATTGAGTTTTAAAAAAAAAAATCCACAAACAAGTTAAAAATCACCTTTTCAGTTGAATTTCCACTTGGATAACTTGTTGCATCCCACTTCAGTTCTTTAAGGTTGACAGAAAAGTGATGAGGAAGGAAAGAGAAACAGTTCTATATTGAAGGCCAGCAGTTCTTTGATACACTGTTGTGCTTCAAATGTGCTTCTTTCAGCCCAAATCAGAAAGGTTATAGAAAGGTGACAGAAGAGAGGACAACATTCATTCCCAAGCATTAAAAATTACTACTAAAGAGAGATTTCCATTTTTTATTTAAGACACACAATCATTTTTCAAAGTATAATAATGGGCATTTCTCTCTTCCAGCTACCACAGAAATGCAGTCTGAAATGGAACAAAATTTCCAGAAGGCTCAGCAGTCTGAATAGTTTGGAAACACCCAGCTCTGGTTTATAATCTGATATATATGGCTACAGTCCTGGGTTACCTTTCAAAGGAGGATACCAGGAGGAAACCCTGGAAATCTATTCCAAATCCTAGAAATAGTGCTTGAGGGGACAATTCCCCTTTGGCAAAGACTAGGACTAGATGACCTAAAGGTGTTTTCCATTTCTGCTTAAGTCTTTTAAAAAGAGATATATGTTTAATAAATTCTTATAACTTCTACAAATCCTTCCAAGCATATTGGCAGATCATTTAGGTTTAACCAAAAAAACCCAGCTGTGTCTGACCTTGCAAAACCTTGTATCAGAAATTGCTCTTTATATAAGCAGAGCCTTGAACTTGGTGAGCTGTACTCAAAGTTCATGAGTAAGGACCAGGGCAGAAACTATGGGATAGCAGCTGGCATCTTCTGTTCCCTCCTATCCTCATGACAGATATGAAACAAGCAGAAGAGCATTAATCCTATCAGTATATGAAGGCCCTGGTACAGAATCAAGTCAGAAAGGCTAAGAAAAGAATTTGCAAACTGAGACTAATCATTCAGTCCTAGATGTCTCTAACTCACTGAGTCCCTCAGCATGGAGAAATGATCCTGCCAGGACTGCTTTGTACCTCTTGTACACACAAATAAATGACCGAAAAAGAAAGGGGACATATTCTGAGGTTGGGGACTAACTCACCTGTTTTTCAATAGCTATGCAAGCAACAAAACAAAGTCATGAATGAGTCTGAGGTTGTAGGAAATATTTGCAACAATGAATTTTATTTTGACAGAGGTCAATCTAATTACTGGCAAGCACAGATGTTGCCAAAGCAGTCTGAGTAGTCATGTCATGAGGTCTGAAAAATAATCGCATTAGTCAAAGCCATAAATTTTGCTTTCAAATCAGTGTGCCAGTTCAGAAGCCTGAATGACATCAATATAAAAGAAAAGTAGCATTTTCCTAAATACCAGGCAATATATAATTAACTGCTACTGTAAAAATGAAATAAAATACTTAAAATTTTTAGTGACATCTATCAGAGAAATGTCTAATTAATACTTAAATTTGAATTTTATACTGCAAAGTCTGACACTCACATACGGTAATAGAAATAACAGAGAGAGATAACACTTAGGATGGCCTAAATAGAGAAAAAAGTGTTGAGTTTTGGTTTGGGTTTTTTTTAGTTGATTTGTTCTGTATTAATGAATCTCTTCTCAATACCTTATGTCAGTTACTACTTTTCCATATTCAGATGAAATATTTTGATACAGCAAGTTTCTAATGAAGCTTAATAGCAATAGCCAATAGAATTTGGAACTGGAGAAAAAATATAGGGGCTTTTCCCCTTTTTCAGAAAGACTGAAATGGACTTTTTCCTTTTCACAGAAAAAAATACCCCTCTATGAGGAAGGAACATTAAGAAAACTTATTTACAAAATTCAGTCAACTTTAATTTTAGCCTGAAGTCTGTCCTGCATAGTGGAGTACTAGAAAGGCAATATTTTTTTCATAGAATCACAGAATAATTTGGGTCAGAAGGGACATCTAAAGGTCATCTAGTCAAACCCTCAACTAGATCAGGTTGCTCAGAGCTTCATCAAGCCTCACTTTGAATGTCTCCAGGGATGAGGCCTCAACTACTGCCCTGAGCAACCTTTTCTATTTTTCCACCACCCTCATGGTAATTTTTTCCTAACATCCAGTCTAAATCTACTTTTCTCTAATTTAAAACCATTGCCCCCTGTCTTATCACTACAAGCCCTTATAAACAGTCCATCTCCAACTTTCATGTTCTTTTCAAGTACTTCAGGTACTTTTGAGTAGTCTCCTCACAGATTTTGGTGGCTCCCACTCTTTTGAGTCATGTGTCCATT
This sequence comes from Heliangelus exortis, assembly GCF_036169615.1. Taxonomy (NCBI): domain Eukaryota; kingdom Metazoa; phylum Chordata; class Aves; order Apodiformes; family Trochilidae; genus Heliangelus; species Heliangelus exortis. The sequence continues at coordinate 24,501,774 of NC_092422.1, read as the reverse complement.
TTATTTCATTTGTTCTGTTTCATGTAGACTCTCATATTTGCCTCATGACTAAATCTTCCAGTAGCCCAGAAGGCATATGACCACAAATCTCAGTTGTGGCTACTTGTGTCTTAGCTTATTCCCAGCTGAACTTTTAAATTAGGTATTTATTTGGAAAGGATTTGTGGAGCTGCATGCTATGAATTGATGCTGGTTGATATGAATTAATGCTAGTATCACATCTCAGTGGTGGCTCTGTCCAAAGAACAAGATCTTTGACCACATCTGTTTCTAGAGATTGGATGTTTAGGCAACTGATCAGTATCTGCTCTAGGGTGAAGCAAATCCTGCCTTCAGTCCCTTGTAATTTCCCACAGTTAAAGATTTTGTCAAACATGGTATCAGTATGAGGGGTGATATTTACCTCTTATTACTGGAGCAAGGGGATTCTTCACACCTTGTTATAGGCAATTCCCACTGTCCTTTACTCCCTGGGGATTATTTTAGCCCAGTGAGGGCAGAAATTGTAAAGCCTGGTTTGCAGCCAGTTTGTAGGACATGGGCATTAAAACTCAGCATGTTTAATAGGACAGAAAACTAAAACCGGGCCTTAAAATTTTAGCAGGACATCTGGCATTACTAAGTCAGGAGAGAGGCACAGAGTTCATCAGCATGGACACACACAACTTTGCAGTTTCTAGAAGGGAGATTTTCAATCATGTAGCTTAATTTCCAGGGCTCACATAGGTTTTTCAAGTTCAACATTATAGTGTCTTCTGAAATGGGATGTATCCAAAAAGCTTAGGTTTGTTGCTAAAAAACACAGCTAGCAACACCTGCAGTTGAACTATTCCTGAAAAACACTTCTAATTTCTACTACAGAATGCCTAGACACTGCAAACACTTTTGCCTGGAAAGCCTTTTTCCCTTTTACAAAACTTTCTGAGCCTAAATAAATGTTCATAGGCAAACCTAGCATCTTTTGAAGTTTTTCACAGGCAGGGAAAATGTCAAGCAAACCAAAAAAGAAAGCAAGAAACTGTCAAGAGATTGAACTCACAGGTTAGCAGTTAAGGCCATTGCCTGGGTGTGAGAGATCTTTGTCCCATTCCCAAGCCCCATGCAAGTTTATTTCTGCAAAGCGATGCAGTTCTAAGAACAGAAACTGGGAGAGAGAACAGTCTGTGTTGTGGAAGACAGTGGTTAAGTTGCTAGTGCAAGTCCAAAAGGAATGAAATCAGGAAGGATAAACTGTGAAGGAAGAGAAAAAAAAAAAAATCAATTATTACGCAACTTTACCTAAAGGTCACACTTCAGATAATTAAAGACTCACGTGTGTCCTGATTTTTAGAAGCAATCTCACCAAATTACTCAAAATCAAGACAGGCTTTAGCATGACTCTTCCCTATTTGGTGATTGAATTGAGCGTGATGTACAATTCCACACTGTAATTGGTTCTGGCCCAAGCTGGGAAAAAGGCAAAAGAAAGCACCAAACACCTTTAAACATGTGGTAAGATGGTTCAAACATTTAAACCATAAGGTTTGTAATTTTTCTTAGGACTTATAGCCTAAAAAATGAATTTAATTTTACTCTTCATGTAGAGCTTGGAAACACACTAAAGCCATGGATGCCTGCAAATAAGGACAAATATTTGCAGTAGGCTTTTCCACTTCAAATGGTGCTTTTCACCTTTCAGCCCCATGCAGGCTTTTTCTTGCCTGCAGTGTCCTTGCTGTCAATTTTATTTGGTTCTTTAAAGTCAGTCAGAGTACTTATTGGTGGAAAAACTGAGTAATACTGAAGGCATATATCTTTATATATATATATATATATATGATTTTAAAGTAAAATGGTATTTTCATATTTTGGACAGACATTAGCCCCCAGCTCATGTGAGTCATACAGAAGCCCTCACCCCTACACTTAAAAACATGGTGCCCAAAATTATTTCCAGATACAGTGTAAATGCATCTGCAACCAAGGCATCTGCTTTTTAGACATGCCAGAAAGACTACAAGCATTTTGCATCTAATAGAAGGAATCTAAATAAAATACATTCATACCATGTATCACCAGTATAGCTTAGAAATTGTAGGTGAGAGCAATGCAAGGCAAGGACAGGACAAGACCAGATAGGAGCCTTTTTCTTAGCTCTTTAACTCTTGGTGAAGTAAAAAATCAAAAGTCTTTGGTGTAATTTTTAAACCTACAGAAACTTTTAAGTAAATTCTGGTGTAATTCCATTTCTCTTAAAATATTTGTATAATTGACAGAATAAAATAAAGCTATGTCAAAGTCTCCAGGAAGCACTTAGACTTTGTGGTTGCACAGTCACTATGTAAAGCTGCAAAACCGTCTGACTTCTCAGATTGTCTTGGTAGGAAAAGAGTAGGTTTGTATTAAACCATATGATCTTAATCTTTCAGACTATATCTTGTGAGAGAGAAGAAAACACACTTTTTAAAAAATAATTAATAAATTTGTAGTTTAATGAAATCAAGAAGAGATCTGCCGTGAGCCAGCTCTGATATTCCAAGCTGCAAGTGAGGCTTTGTTCTGGATGATCAGAGCTGTCAGTTTTTCAGACAGCAAATTAATATTTTTGTGTGTATGAACAAACAAACTCATGAAAGAACTAATGAAAACTCAAGAGGGCTGGAATACAGAGGTCTATATCACTGCCAAATAAAAAGCAGATTGAATAAATTCCATTACCAATGGTAGACAACAACAACAACAATAATAATAATAATAATAATAATAATAGAAAAAGTATAGTGAGTATAATTTAATTGTGAAGGAAGGAAAAGAAAAATCGGCCTTCATTTGTGAAAAAAACCAAAATGTGTGCTTAGATTAATGTGAACCTCTGATTTCATCAAATATGTAAGTAGTCTCAAAGTTGAAACCAAGGTGGTAACAACATGAGGTTCTTTGAAAGCTACATTGCAAAGGGAAAAACACAGGACGAATCTATGGAAACTATGAGACCACTGCACTGATAAACAGTCACTAGAATTAATGATGTAAACAAATTACTTCTGAGGGTTAAACACTTAGGTAAAGCAAGGAGAGATAAAGACTGATGATGTGTCAGTAGAAATTCTCTTTCACACACACTTCAAAGCTGTATATGGCCATGAAAATCCTTTTCATTCTCCACAATGTTTCTCACCCAAGGAACCTCAAAATTGCCATAAGCCTCACACCAGGGATAGGTGTAAAATGTAGATGAGTAGTGAAACATGAAAACAGAACAATACATTAAAAGAATCTGAGTAAATCACCCAGCAAAGCAGCACCCATGTGAGTGCAGTTAATGAATATTCTTTCTGGTCAGTACTTCTTTTTTCTTTTCACAGTGTGCTTTCTCTACACATCTGTCTCCTGTCATCACCACTTTGTCTTCTCAACTCCCTCTTGATCAAAATGTTCATCTAGGTCTCCAGCTGCCCTCTTCCATACCAAGAATCTCGTTCTGTTTTTCTTGGTTCCCCAGGACCTTTCAGGGTCCAGGATGGGTAAACCCTCTCTGGCTTTGTTGCGGCTTGTGGACTTAATCAAATTTATCTCAGAAGCATGATCATATAATCATGGTCTTCAACACATATTTTTAGTACAGTCATTAATTTAGCACATATTCTGAGTTCTTGCTGCTGTATCCAGGAGCAGGAATCAATGTGTATGAAGCCTTTGAACTGTTCATTTGATGCTGGCAAAAATAATCAGCTCAATATCCAGGTTCTACATCCGTAAAGAAAAAGAGAAATTTCTTTCCGTTTTAATGAATTTTTTTTAAAAGGACGTGGATAAACGCTTTTGATGTCACAAGCATGTCTCTCTGTTCTCTTCATGTTTATGTTGCTCCTTAATTGCCTTACATGAGTACCCCACCAGGGCAGATGTTATTTTTGTTTTGCTGAGCACATGAAAAACTCTCACATAATGGGTTTCAGGCCTGAGAAATAAACAGTTTGGGTTCTTCACAGCTTATTACCTAATGACAGAAAAAGGAAATTTCTTATTTCCTCAACTGAGTTTATATTTTCATTCAGCTCAGCGGAAGAGGGGCAAAGCTATTTTGGGATCAGTGGTACAGAATATGACTGCTGTTTAAACCAATTTTAAAGAGGCAACCACAGGTTAACCCAGGCTAGAAACTCCATGTTGTTTTGCCACTACTTCTCCACCTGTGTCACAGCAAGGTCTATTCCACGAAGTTTTTCTGGCACCTATTTATATTTCATTCACAGTGCAGTCTGCAAGCTCACTTTTAGATTATAGGATTTGTTGATTGTCTAATTATTAAGAAAGCTGTCAAACATGTTAGGACAGTAGAAAAAAAAATAATGCAGTTTGTCCTATTTCACACAGAAAATTAAATTAGATGATCTAATATTTCCTTCTTGGTTCAAATGCATCATTCTATTAAATGGTTTATTTATTTGTAATTTTCTTTGCCTAATCTCAGGTTAAATGTATTCTTAAAGACAAAGAAGTTTTCAATTTAAGGATCTGATGGCTAGTTTCAACAGAGATTCTAAATATTTGGGAAGTGAGAGTTATGCTGGATATGGCTATTCTCTGGGTAATTTAATCAAAGCCAGATGGTAGACAGCAGACTTTTTTTTTATGTAAGTCTTTCATGACATTGTTGACTTGTCTCTGTTAGCTACTTTTCAAATAAAATTGTAATTTCTTAGAGGCCTAATTGATCATTAAATGAAACCCTGTATTATTTACTTGCTGCTTTATTTGGTCAGTAGAGAGAGTATAATCTAAATATTGAAGCAGAGGAGGACAGGTTAAAATAATTATCCTCTATTTGTGACAGATTCCTGGCAAGAGAAGGCCTGCCTCTTGCCACAAAATCTGATGAGTAGAGAACTGATGATAAAGCTCCAAGGCTTTTACAGGATAAATTTCAGGAGTAATGAGACTGAGTATCTATGCAGGCATCAGTTTGATTTTTGCTGCCCCTTCTAATGTCTCTCTCTTTCCACTTCAGAAAAGGGATATTTCCAGTATTTTTTCAGCTATTCTTCATTCATAATAACTGGAGCGCTGAAAACCAACAAAAGAATAGAAAGGAAAAAACACCCAAAGAATAGAAAAGGAATGAGGGAACAAGAAAAAAAAAAAAAAAAAGAAAAGAAAAAAAGGGAACGACAGAACAAGAAAGAAAGACAATGAAAAAATAGAGAGAATGAGGGAATGAGGAAAAAAAAACTACAAAAAAATAGAAGGGAAGAAAGGAACAGAAAAAGAATGACAAAACAACAGAAAGCAAAGGAGGGAATGAGAAAAAAAACAATGAAAGAATAGAAATGGAACAAAGGAACGAGAAAAAATACAATGAAAGAATAGAAAGGGAACAAAAAAATGAAATAAATAAACAATGAAAGAATAGAAGGGAACGAGGGAATGAGGAAAAAAAAAAATGAAAGAAGAGAAATTGAAGGAGCGAAGGAGAAAAAACAACCAATGAAAGAATAGAAAGGGATCAAGGGAACAAGAAAGAAATGTCAAAGAAAGAATAGAAAATGAACAAGGGAATGAGAAAAAAAAACAATGAAAGAATAGAAGAGAGCGAGTAAATGAGAAAAAAAACGACGAAAGAATAAAAAGGGAAAGAGAAAAAATAAAAATAAAAAACCAAAGGAGTTGAAAGGGAGTGAGGGAACGAGAAAAAAAAAAACAATGGAAGAGTACAAACGGAACGATGGAACAAGAAAAAAAAAAACCAGCAAAAGAATAGAAAATGAATGAGGGAACGAGAAAAAAAAAACAATTTAAAAATAAACCAACTAAAAAATACAAGGGAACGAGTAAATGAGGAAAAAAAACCTGAAAGAATAAAAAGAGAAAGAGAAAAAAAAAACCAACACAGGAACTGAAAGGGAATGAGGGCACAAGAAAAAAAAAACAACGAAAGAATAGAAAGGGAACGAGGGAATGAGAAAAAAAGAACAACAAAAGAATAGAAGGGAAAGAGGGAATGAGAAAAAAAACGAATAAAAATCAAAAGTGAACAAGGAAATGAGAAAATAAGCCAAAAAAACAACAGAAAGGGAACGAGGGAACAAGAGAAAAAAAACCAACAGAGGAATAGTAATGGAACGAGGGAAGGAGAAAAATATAAACACAGAAGAATAGAAAGAGAATGAGGGAATGATAAAAAAAAATAAAGAATAGAAGGGAACGAGGGAATGAGAAAGAAAAACCCATGAAAGAATAGAAAGGGAATGAGAGAAGGAGAAAAAAAATACCAATGAAAGAATAGAAAGGGAATGAGGGAACGAGAAAAAAATACAATGAAAGAATAGAAGGGAATGGGGGAATGAGAAAAAAAAGCAATGAAAGAAAAAAAGGGAACGAGGGAACGAGAAAAAAAACTATTAAACAATACAAAGGGAAAGATAGAACGAGAAAAAAATACCAATGAAAGAATAGAAGGAAACAAGGGAGCGGAAAAAAAACAATGAAAGAATAGAAAGGGAACGAGGGAACAAGGAAAAAAACAACAAAAGAATAGAAGGGATAGGGGGAATGAGAAAAAAAAACAGTGAAAAAATAGAAAGGGAACGAGGGAAGGCAAAATCTATAAACACAGAAGAATAGAAAGGGAATGAAGGAATGAGAAAAAAAACAGTGAAGGAATAGAAGGGAATGAGGGGACAAGAAAAAAAACAATGAAAGGACAGAAAATTAATGAGGGAACAAAAAAAATATCAAAAAAATAGAAGGATTGATCACCTGGCGTTGCAAATAGAAGCAAAGGCAGAGGGCAGGCGACAAGCACTTAACACTGAGGTGACGGTGTCCTGAGCTGAGTTTGGATATACCAGGACTTTAAGTCCCCCTTCTGCCAAATGACAAAGGATGGGTAGCAGCTTAAGAGGCAAAATTTCCACTGAAAAGACTTATGCAGAGCCCCTTTGCAAGGAGTAGGTAACAGATAAAGTTCTCAGAACTCAGACACTCCGGCTTGTCACAGTGGAGAATTAAGGCAGCAGAAGGGTGTTTTTTGAGTAGTATATATTTTATCTTTCTCAGCAGGGGCAGGACACTTTTCTCCCTTCAAAGGCAATGAGACAGCCTCCCATCTTGCCTGCTTCAACAGATTGTGTCCCTATGTAAACCTAGGCATTTCCCCCAGGTGTAAGTCTCTTGATGGCAGTGGAATAAGGAATAAACTTGTCACATGCACACTGAAAATCCCAAGGCGTACACAAGGTTAGACAAAGCCTTTAAATGCATCTTTCAATGTTAATATGTAGAAGTGATTTAATATCTGTTGCAAGCACTGTGTTAATGGTGGCCAGCTCTGAACATGTTTCAAGGATGCAGATGTGGCATACTAAACATCATTAAAATCTGTTTTAGTGTGAGCCAGGCTGCATGATCGCTTCAAGGTCTGGATCAGCTGCAACTGGTACCACTCAGTGCAGGTACCTCAGCCAGTCCCAGTATCACCCTGAACTCCTCCCTGTGCACTGCAAAGAAGGGCACAAGCCAGGAAAAGATTTTGGCCTCTAATCCACAAACTAGATCCAGATAGCAAACTTTAGTCCCTGTAAGGATACCTGAGTATCTGTGAACTTGTTGAGAAGGTGAGTGGCTCTGTAGGTTTGCAATATAATAGAGGGATTCAGGTGGTAAGGGAACTGAAAAGGACATCAGGTGCAGACCCTGCTCAGAGCAGCCACCTTCAATGTTAAATCACTTTGTTCAGGGTCTTTTAGCCCATGCTGACCTCAGGCATCTGACCAGCCTTGCACTGTGCCATGATTTCATGCCTAAAGATAGATGTGCTAAGTGCTTTTAAACTCTGTTTCTAGCAAACCTATTTAGCTTATATTGGACTTCTCTAGATCACTTGCAGCCATCCCCTGATCCCCCAGCCTCAGAGCCACAGAATTGTAGAATGGTTTGGGTTGGGAAGGAATTTCAAAGTTCATCTAATGCAACCCCAGTCGTGGACACAGATGTCTTTCAGTAGATCAGGTTGCTCAAAGCTCTGTCTAATCTGACCTTGAACACTTCCAGGGCACCCACAACTTCTCTGAGCAACCTGTGCCAGTGTCTCATCACCCACATTGTAAAACATTTCTCTGTTAAGTTCAATTTAAATTTCTTTCAGTTTAAATCCACTGCTTTTTCTGTCACTACAGCCTCTGGAAAAAGTCTGTCTCCATCTTTCTTATAAACCCCCTTTGATTATTGAAAGGTCACAATAAGGCCTGCCTGGAACCTTCTGTTCTCCAGTTCCAAGTATCTCAGCCTTTCTTTATACAAGAGGTGTCTTTCCCCTGATTATTTTCATGGCCAACCTCTGCACTCTCTCTAAAAGGCTCAGGTCTTTCTTGTGTTCTGGACCCCAGAACCAGACACAATATTCCAGATGGGATGTCACCAAAGCAGAGCAGAGTGAGAGACTCTCCTCCCTCGAGCTGCTGGCCACACTTCCTTTCATATAGGCTGGGATAAAATTGGCTTTCTGGGCTGTGATCACACGTTGCCAGCTCAGGTTCAGCTTTTCATCCCACAGTACCCTCAAGTCCTTCTCTGCAGGACTGCTCTCAATCCCTTCTTCCCCTGCCTGTATTCATATTGAACATTGCCCTGACCCATATGCCACCCTGAACCTGGCCTTGTTGAACCTCATGGGCTTCACCTGGACCCACTTCTTGAGCTTCTTGAGGTCCCTCTGAATGGCATCCTATCCCTCAGGCATGTCAGCCACACCACTCAGCCTGGTGTCATCTGCAAACTTGCTGAGTGTGCACTCCACCCTACTATGTCATTAATGAAGATATTAAATAGTATTGGTCCCAATGCAGAGCTTTGAGAGAAACCAATCTTTACTGGTTTCCAATTGAACATTGAGACACTGACAACACAATAACCATGTCTTAGTTTTTCATGTTGTACTGCTCTAATCTTTCCATTCAGAAAACAGATCCTTCTCAGAGTTGGTTTTTTGTCTTTTTGGGTTTTTTTTCTTTTACAATCTGAAACTATGGGTTCTTTGAAGACCTACAGGCCCACTAAATTTAATTGTTGACTCCTGTGGCAGTAAGTTCAGGGCAACAGCACAGTGAATTTTCCTAAGCATAATAAAATCCTGAATTACCTCATGTTAAAAATACTCCACATACAAGTTGTAAGGATTTGAGTAATTTTTCCTATGGAGTGTACATTACTTTAGTTAGGAACATTTTTCTACAGTCTGGAATACATTAAGATGAGTCTGTGAGTTTCTAGTATGTACTAATCCCAATTAAATAGTAAGAACTCCTTGTATTCTCTCTTTTAAAAGTGATGTTAATTCCAAAATGTGCCTTACTTACCATGAGGCTGTTGTCAGTTCTCTTCCCAAGAAGTAGTTTGTTTTAACTAGAGTACTAGTACAGGATCAGCCAAACTACTAAAGCTGAAAAAATGCATTGAGCATGAAAATTTACAGGATATAGTTTACGATTCTGAAGAATAGCTGTACTGGCAGCGGGTAACTTTCTAAGCAATCAACACCCAGGGGAAAAAAAAAACAACCACTCTTTCTTAAAGAGTACCTGGCACAGTCTATCAGAGAGGTTGAGACCCAACGGTGATCAGAGTTCTCATGGATTACACAACCTCTCAGAGAGCAAATCTCTCCTCAAAGTTCAGTCCTGAGTACTTCTGCAAAAAATTCAGGTACTGTGCTTACAGATATGTGACAGCAGGAAAAAGTCTGCCCATACCCACTTTGCTTGTGTTAGTAGTAAAGGAAGCTGGCTCAGGATGAGGTAAACTTACCTGTACACATACATCCATAAACACATTAAAAAAAAATAATTTCAACAGAGGAAAAGAGAAAGAAGAAACTGGGGAAAGCCAGCTATCTGGAAGCACTACCTTGGCTTCCCTTGGGAAGCTTTCCTGTGTTCAGTCCTAACCACAGGCACACACGATTTAGTGCAATGAAATGAAATGAAGGTGTTTCTGTGTTTCTCTTTACATAGAACATTTTTTTTATTTTTTTCCTGGCATTGTGTGTTTTTATGCATATTTGCATATGTCTGGATGTTTTTCTGTTTATGTTTTTTTAAAATGCACACACTTTACACACATGCACACAGAGGATGTTCTTTTCTTTTAAAACCAAACCCAAAGTCAAGACAACAGGAGACAGAAGGTCTGTGGCCTGGTGCCCCAGTGCACGCTCTGACGTCGCTTTTGGTAGATGGGAGCCTGTCTGCATTTTGAACTTTAGAAGGGTTTCTGTGTATATACTTCTGAAATCACATCTTGGGCATCTTCCAGACACTTGAAAAGATTTTAACCAAATGCATGTGGAAGTATTGTTTCCAGAGGTGAATGGCTTTCAGTTTCTTCATGTGATCTAGTTCCAGGGCTCCCATAAGTTTCTAAAAACTCAGATTTTGCTTCCAGCTGTGAGTAAGCTGTAATAGGTACTCGTTTGTTTGTTGCTACTTGTTCATTTATGGAAGGCATGTTTCTGGTACTTTCCCTGGAGTGTCAGAATGCTGGAGTGATGGCAAGATGCCATTTGAAGATGGCAATTTCAGATGGAAATAAAAGCCATCAAAGACAAACAGAACAAAGAAATCATATTAGGGAAGAAAAGGCAGCTAGAGACAGAATATATATTTAATGCAGCATATCCATCAAACCATGTGAGTACAAAATATTTAGGAGAGGCCTCTTCATATGATTTACTTTTATTACATGTAAATATCTGAAATGTTCACTTTTCTTCATACATAAGAAAATAGTTTCTACTTCCTGCCATGGGTGGCCAGGAGAGATGCTGCAGGGACTGTAGTGTGGAGGACAGCAACTTCAAATCTCTGACCAGGATACTGTCCCTCTAGACAAAGAGTCACCAGAGCAGTAACCATTATTTGGTAAAAGGAAAAAAAAAAAAAAAAAAAAAAAAAGACAGCTGTAGAGAGATTTACATTTTTCTCTATAAAGCAGCTTACTTTCACTGTAACTCCCAATAATCATGAAGTTATAATAAGTTCTAGTATGAACTGGCCCATTTTGCAGTGGAATCAAGGACCTAATGATGTAAAAGTCAAATAGGCAAGGTCAGTCAAAATGAGCACAGATTTTAAATATTCCAGAACACAAAAGTTTAGAATTTCATACTTATCCTCCAGAATTTTATGACACTATAACTGGAGAATCTAAGCAGAACTGAGGATAATTTTATAGCTTTGCATGCACAAGGATTACTTCAAAATCATTCAGTGCCAAAATAAGCACTAAAAGAGATTTGTAAAGATGGATCTGGTATCATTAGTCTTTTATATATTTTCTATTGTAGGACTGATAAAAGTAAGTAACAAATTATCTAATGATCTGATACAAAACTCTACATTACTGTGCTTTTTCCCATGCAGAAATGTTCTTATAAACAGCTTTTAAATAATCTTATTCTTGCGGTGGATTTGAGTACAAGGACTGCTTTTGCTAGGGTCTTTTTTCACATTTTCTGCCTGTGATATGAATTAGAGCTACAAGTGGCTGGGCTGATAGATTTGGCTCAGTGTTCTGTTGTCTGGAACAGTCCCTGGTACAATAGCTGCTATTACATATAATTATAATATTTGTGATCAGCTGTGTCTCTGGCAGCAGGAAAGGTACTAAATGCATTTTGACATTTTGTGACAAATATGATTATTTAAAGAAATTAGAAAAAGAGAACCTTAAGTTACATGCAGCTTAAGTATGTTGGTGACAAATGAAGACAGCTTGAAGACAGGCTGGAAAGGGTTCTGAAAACTATATTATTTCTAAAAAGTACTTCAGACTACTCAGAAATTCAGTTTGACCAAAATTAGAAAGAAGGCCTGTTTTTTATGAAGCTACTTTTCTATTAGTTCAGTTTTGATTTTTCACTTCAAATAAATCTGATAATCTCCAGAGACAGTAAAGATCCACTTGCTGGGCCTCTTTGCTGATGCTGAGTCCAGACTGCTGATGATATGTATCGACTGCTTTGCATTTTTTGGCTTTTTCACATAATTGAGTGTGTAAATATCTGCTGTACTATTTTTTCAACTGTAAAAAATTTTTATGTAGGAGTCCTGCCTCCCTGAATAAAAAGCACGTGTCAAACATCTTTAACTCTTGTGGTGAAGATCTGGTTTAGCTACAATTACTTGTCAAATTACTAGAAGTATTTAAAGCCAAATAATAGAGGGGAGAAAGGGGAAAAAAAAACACCAAACCATACATTAAATCCAGTTTAATTGGGTGATGAACATATATTTACTCATGTCATAGCATTCCAGCAACAGCAACAAACTGCAAGTAGACACCAGTGGAGAATTAAATCAATTGAACTTGAAGGAAAACTGCTTGGGAAAAACACAGATAGATGTCTGGCCACCATGAAGATTCAGAGAAATGATCTAGGCCTATGCATACACAGAAGGTAATGCTGTTTTCTCTCAGGTGGTATTTTTTCTTCTTTTCCTTTTTCATTTTTTTTCTTAATGATATTTCTTATGCTGTTTTCTGCTGCTGGAATTGTGGTGTCTTATTCAGTATTATAAATAGTTCCCACAGATCTGGGCTTGTAAAATTTAGACCTGTGGCTATTGCAGCTGTCATTAGTTCTGAAACAATTCTTACCATAATATTTTTTCTCTGAAAAATATTGATTCCATATAAAACAAAGTTTTATGATGATCTGTAAGCTTCAAGCACAACTGTAATGAAAAAACTTAAAAATTGTTTTAATAAGTACACAGCTGAATGTTTAAAATTTGCTATAACAGAATGCCTGCAACTGTCATTAAAAAAAAAAATAAATAAAAAAAAAATCTTCATCATTTTTGCATTTTTATATGCTAAAATAAGGTTAAATTAGAAGATCAGTTCCACACAAAAGCTTTCCAGTTACTGGAAGAAATTTATTAAATTTTCGTTTTGCAGGAAAAATCGGATGATCTGAGAATTTTCCTAGAATTAAAACATACATTTTATTGGCATTTCTCATGGAATTCCAATTCTAACTGTCCCACCCTGAGCTATATATTTAAAAAAAAAAAAAAAAAAAAAAAAAAAGGGTGGGGGTGGGGGTTGGGAAAAGGAAAGGGGAAAGGGAAAAAGGAAAAGGGAAAAGGGAAAAGGGAAGGCACTTGGATTTTCTCATGAAGCTGAAAGTAGCTTCTTTTCCTCTATGGAAGGGGTATGAAAGACTTTCTTGGATGTTCTGCATGGAAAGGATATAGCACAGGTGAAAAGTTAATGCTGTGTCCTGAGCATGATGCACATGAAGGGGGACGCTGAACTTCGTAGGGAGACAGAGACTGCACAGCTGCTACCATGAGATTCAGATTCTTCTGCAACATCCATTCCTGGGGATTATGAGAAACAAAATACTCCTGCCTCTCTTGCTTTCCAAGGAAAACCACAACAGACAGTGTCTATTCTCTTTTTATTTTTTTCCTTAAGTTGGGTTGGTATCTGGAGTCAGGAAGCACAAAGGTAACAGTTGGATCAGTAGATACAACAGCGTGACAGCTTAAACATCTCTTTTAGGCTCAGCTACTCTAAAGAAGGATATAATATAAATTAATAAAAGTTGCCCAGAGCAGCAGGTACAATAAAGATCATGTGCCCTTGGAATGGTAAATGTGTTACACCTCTCTTGTTTTCCCTTTCCAGAGGCTGTAACAGAGTCCTACAAGACTGAGAGACATCTCAAAGGAAATCCAGTGTCCTGCATTTCTCATTTTTGGTTATTTAATTGGATTCTGAAGTTTCTTCTGGCTTTTCTGAAGGAAAGTTTGATTCAGGGAGGTAAATAGCTGAATCTGTCCTTCCAGACACACTGTACAGAAGAAATGTCTAAAGGAATATTTTTAAAGTTTTTCCTGAAGTAACATATGCAAAAATCAAAAAGGTGAAGCCAGCTGAAAACACATTCAGGAGGAAACTAGAGGCACTTAACTAACCAAAGTGATTCAGAAGGACCATATAAAGGTTACTTTTATAAATCCCTCATTCATGGTAAACTCTTACTTCACTTATATACACAGATGTGAATATATATTATTTTTTGTATATTTGTGGGTGGTTCGATAAGGAAAAAATCTACACAGTCACAGAAAACCTCAACTAAAATACATACAGCCTCCTATCCAATTTAACTTCTTTGGTGTTATTGAAATATATATGCTTTTTTGGTAATATAGATGAGCCCCAATTAAATTTCTGTGTTTGGATTTTTCTCTAATTTGAAATCAAAGGTGTAGCTGTCCAAAAAAATGATGAGGCCTTAAACCTAGAGATTTTGGTGAGTGTCACTGAGCAGGTAGTACTTGTCTACATACTACTTTGTTCCACTCTCTTTCTCTCAAGTGTAATCCAGTCTTTTGAAAGCAGATTTTATATATACCTCCCAGTCACTGGAGTGAGTGCTGAGAACAAACTCAAGGCCTCCAGGTGAAACCCTGATTTCAGAGTTCAGTAGCAGTGGAACCAGACCTAAAACTTTGGTGATTTCTTGATTTGTGTAGGGGGAGAAAGATGCACAGAGAAGGGACAACAACAATCAAAGGAAATCACAGTTCTTCAGTCTGTACATTTGGCTCCTCTCTGTCCACTACTGATGTGCTCCTGTTGTCTGTGGCTTTGATTGGTGTGCTTAGTCAAATGATAAATATTATGTACTTGTATAGTATGATAAGTTCCTGTTAAAAAGTGAATTATTTTAAGCAGAATAAATTAAAGCTCTGTGTTTTATTCCTGTAAAAAGAGCCCATTTCATTTATCTTAATTTAATTCAGCTGGGACATAAAGACTGCTGTACAGATAAATAAAGACACTCCACATGCTGTTTCTGTTTGTTATTACCAGAAAGCTATCTCAAAAGACATCTGTTAACATTTTTAGTCAGACTGTAATCTGCAAGGAACTTTTCAACAACAACTGAATTAGTTTGTTTACATTATCTGTTCCTCAGAAATCTTGACCAATATATTTGATACTCTTGCAAGGAAATACTTTACAAAAAAGATTCAATTCACACAGTGATGCCAGATCACCCAGGGACATGGCCCACTTTCCTTTTTAGAACCCAAATGGCTTTGTGGATTAGGAATTTGCACTGAGTTTGCATGTGCTGGTGCAGGGGGGGAAGCCATCCAGATGACACAGGACACTGGATCACCACGGGGCCAGCAGCAGACCCAGCACACACAAACCTGGGTGAAGGCAGAAGGAGGTGCAGATAGAGAGAGCTCTATGCATGGAGACATTTCCAGGGATGCCAGGGAGACATTTTTCTCTTAATTTGGACAGACAATGGTTAGAGGGTTAGATGCAGCTCACAGCATTCTCCTGTGACATCTTCCCAGTTAATCCAATTTGAATTCTTCTTTCCTGAGCATGGGTGGCTCTGATACTCAACATCACAATTAGGGACTTACCTCTGCCTTGCCATTTATCCTTCTTTTCCCATATAGAAATAGACACAGGTCAAACTGCCAGAAAACACCAGTTTCTCTCTCCGAACTTCAAAGTTTACCTCATTCTCCCTTTTCATGATTTCTCACTTTGTTCCCATGTGTTCTGACACCCAGGACAAGCTTTTTTTCTGAACAGGTTGGATTTCCACTCCTTGCATAATTTAGTTCTGCTATTCATATCCTTCTTTGTGGTTAATGATCCAAATAATGTAGGATATCTTTCTCAATTTTTTTTCCATTCACTTGAATATAAATGTGACTCTCTCTAATACTTTATTTATATTTTTTAAATGAGCACAGAAACCAAGGCTGATCAATCTCAACACCCTTTACTACTACGATGGACCAATCAACCGAAGAACCTAATCTGAGGCAGAAATTCAATCTATCTATTTTCTAACTCCCAGTAGCACCAGTTAGAAAACATCTCCTTGTTCAACCAGATGTTTTCAAATTTTTTAAGTTATGGGCTGCATGTCCTAATTACAAAGTAGTTCTCAGAGGGACATTTGCAGTATCACAGAAATGTACCATAACTTAAATCCAAAGCTCTCACTTCTAGATGTGATTGTATCAAACTTATTTAACTGGTTTAAGGAGTCTGGATTTAAAATAAGATATATCAGTTGTAAGATACAAAAGAAAAGATCTTTATTCCACAATTTCCACCAACTCTGTTTTTGTTGTATATAGGTCATATGTGGCATCATAAGGTGCGTGAACTGGTATGGTAGTGATTTCAAGACTGTAAAGCAAACAAACCAACAGGAATTCACCACATGAACCTCACCTCTGTGCAAGTTGCAGTTCCCCTGAAAGTGCTGATGATTAAAACATCTGAATATCAGACTCTTGACTCCTCCCTTTCCCATAAATCTCTGCAAAGGTTTATAAAATTTACAGGAAATAAAATCGGAGCTTGTTAGCAATGAAAAAATCCACTTATTCTTTTCATATCTATTTGATTTTTAACCTTATCATACGCCACATTCAGTTCAGATTTTTAAGGTCAACAGTACTAGAGATACCCTTCAACTGCAACCCCATATTAACATTGGCAGATATCCATCCCATCATCATGAAAAGAGATGAACGATACATGTGGCACTGCACCACAAAAAACACCACTGGGTGTTTTACCTTAGGAAGTAAATGGCATATTGGCTTCTTATCTCTTAGCCATATAAGGTGAAGAACACAATGATGTAATCATAATTAATAATTTTTTGTTGGACTAACTAAAATAATAATAAAGAGGTTATGCATACAGTTCTGTCTTAAAGCATGAGGAAGGACTGGATAACATGGTCTACCCCTTCTTCTTTCCTTTTTCAACAAGAAGCAAACTCAGAAGATGTGCTAATATTTGTGCCCACAGATGAAACAAATATAAATAGTGTTATGGTACTGATTTGTTACTTTCTCAATATTAGCTTATATCTTCTGAAAGATTCCAGTACAATTTAAGACTTCGATGCAATGTGAGATTTTTTTACTTTACACATTATGATAAGCTGCTTATTGCCAAAACTCATAAAAATGAGAGAATAGCAACAAGCCCATACTGGGGAAAAAAAAACATCAAAATCCTGGTGTTTTTCTGGGAATTCTGAGCCCTGTGAGACTCTTCTGACTACAGCAACTATTCCAGTGCAGCATTGTAGTTAGACAAGAATTTTTTTCCATTATCTGAATTATTACCACAAGCAATGTAGC
This sequence comes from Heliangelus exortis, assembly GCF_036169615.1. Classification (NCBI taxonomy): domain Eukaryota; kingdom Metazoa; phylum Chordata; class Aves; order Apodiformes; family Trochilidae; genus Heliangelus; species Heliangelus exortis. The sequence continues at coordinate 24,484,582 of NC_092422.1, read as the reverse complement.
ACAGTATAGAATCATAGAATCTTATAATGTGAAGTTGGACGGTACCTCAAGGATCATCTGGTCCAGCCCTTCTAATATTATTGTTTATATGAGATGTCTCAGCAGCCCATTGAGACTTAAAACTTTCCAAAGTGGAGGAATCCACTGCTTCCCCTGGGAGACCATTACAATGTCTGACTGTCCTCATTTTCCTCTTGTGTTCAGTTGGAGTCTTGCCAGGAGCAACTTGTGCCCATTGCCCCTCGTCTTGTCCTTGTAAATACTGAGTCTCCATCTTCTTTATAGCCACCTTTTACATATTGGAACATTGTCATAGATCTCTCCCCTATAGCACCATGTCATGTCCAATCAACCTTGGCAAAAAAATGCACTCTTCACCCAGGTATTTCAGCAATGTACCCAATGCAGCCATGAACCATGAGTGTATTTCCACAGGCTGCTGCACTTTTTGGTGTGGGTCCATCAGTTGAGTTAGGTGTTACGAAGCAAATATTATGAAAGATTATTAGCATTGCTTTTTAATAAAATTTATAATGGTGAACTTAAAACACTTGGATATTTCAAGAGGGTTTGTAAAAGAACTTGCTGGAAAGTAAAGGGAAATTCATCAGCTCAAGGTATTTCCATTATCTGTGCGGTTTATCAATGGAAAGCAGTACTCTCAGAAGCATTAAATATTAAGAATTAGTTTCTTGTTAAAATAACATAAGATTTTATTACAAGTACAAGCATACTTCCAATTGTTTTCAGTCTAGCAGCAGCCCCTTAAGAATCCTTGCTCAGACATTGGCTGCATCCTTTGATTTTAATGCTGACAATCTTTCCTCCCTGAAAATGTCACATGCTTCCTTCTGATTATTAGAGCACTTCCAGAGGGCTTCCCACTAGATCATCTGAAGTGAAGATTTGCTTAAGGCAATTTTTTTAAACGTCAGCAGTTTCAAGTAGTTTGGCAGACCTCTAATTCTTTTCCTAAGCGTTATTACTTCATCTAATGTGGAAACTACGCTGGAGCTGGTTTGCCCAGCAGAAGACCATGTGTAATTACCAGCTGTGATTCCAGACACCAAGCTCAGATGACTGGATGTGGTTGCTTTTGTGTTTTCTGGAAGAAAAAAAAAGAAAAAAAAAAAAAGCTGCCCAAGAATGGCTGAAATGATAAAATTTTCGCAATTTGCAGCACCTTTAGGGTTAACCTCAAGTTACACTGTAGGAAACTATGAGAAAGTTACTGGGGAGCTGTAAAATGCCTGTTATACTGGGAGGAATGGTATCCTACAGTTAACAAGCTAGAACCACCATGGACCTGTGGCCACTATCATGTCAGGAGACTATGTGGTGTCTTTAGAAATATACACAGTTCAGTGCCAATAGGGATAAACTTGGTCAATTATATAGACGTATAAACAAAGGTATCATTGCTTTTATTTTTTTTAATTTTTTTTTTTTTACTAATCTTTAATTGTACAATTAGTGTGAAATAAAATGTATTTATATGTCTACAGCTACTAAGACATTCCCATTGATCTTAGGACTCTGGGAGTAATACTACTGTTCTAAAAAAAACATTTTCACTGAACTTTTTAGCTTATCTTTGCATAAAATTTGTTATATGGAGTGATTTCAAGAACTCAGTTTTGGACCTGCTACAGCTAAGAACAAAATTCTGCCTACTTTCAGTGATGCCAATCACAGAATCATAGAATCATTGAGTAGTTTGGTTTAGAAGGGATGTTAAAGATCATCTAGTCCAGACCCTTTGCCAGAGACAGGGACACCTTCAACTATACCAAGTTTTGCAGAGCCACATCCAACCAAACTTGAATGTTTCCAGGGGTCTGGCTTCTATCACCCCTCTGGACAACCAGTTTCAGTGTTTCATCACCCTCAGCACAAAAAATGTCTTTCTTATATCCAGTCTGAATCTTCCTTCCTTTAGCTTAAAATTGTTACCCCTTGTCTGATTGCAACAGGTCCTCTTAAAAGTCTCAACATCTTTCTTACAAGCCCCCTTTAATTAGTGAAAAGCTGCAATAAGATCTCCCCAGAGCCTTCTCTTCTCCAGGATGAACAACCACAACCATCTCAGCCTTTCCTCATAGGAGAGCCACTCCAGCTTTAAGAACATTTTTGTGGCCATCCTCTGACCTGCTCCAGCAGTTCTACATCCTTCTTGTGCTTTGGACCCCAGGGCTGAACACAGCTGAACCCCATGTTGGGGTCTCATAAGAACAGACTAGTGGGGCAGAATCAGCTCCCTCAAATTGCTGGCCACACTCTTTTTGATGCATCCCAGGAGGGATTCCCAGGAGGGATGCCTTTCTGGCAATTCATGACTATCTTTCCAACCCCCAGTACCCCCAAGTCCTTCCAGCGCAGAGCTACTAAGATGATTAAGGGAGTGGAACATCTCCCTTACGAGGAAAGGCTGAGGTAGCTGGGTCTCTTTAGTTTGGAGAAAAGGAGACTGAGAGGTGACCTCATCAATGTTTTCAAATATGTAAGGGGTGAGTGTCAGGGAGATGGAGTTAGGCTTTTCTCAGTGGTGACCAGTGATAGGACAAGGGGTAATGGGTGTAAATTGGAGCATAGGAGGTTCAAGTTGAATATCAGAAAAAATTTTTTTACTGTAAGGGTGACGGAGCCCTGGAACAGGCTGCCCAGGGGGGTTGTGGAGTCTCCTTCACTGGAGACATTCAAAACCCGCCTGGACATGTTCCTAGGCGATGTACTCTAGGTGGCCCTGCTCTGGCAGGGGGGGTTGGACTAGATGATCTTTCGAGGTCCCTTCCAACCTCTAGGATTCTATGATTCTATGATTCTATGATTCTTTCTTCCCCAGGCCTGCATTGATACTGTAGGTTTCCCTGACCCACATGGAGGACCTCACACTTGACCTTGTTGAACCTCATGAAGCTCACATGGACCCCCTTCTCAAGTTTCTCCAGGTCACTCTGGATGTCATCCCTAGGGCAGCACCATGCATCTTGGTGTCACTGCAACTTTTCTGAGGGTGCACTCGATCCCATTATGTCATTAATGAATATATTCAAGAGTAGTGGTTTTAAGACCACCATATTTACTGTGCATTTTACAACTTTTCAAAACTTCTTTTTCTGCCATTATCATACTGCACTTACACGTAAGCAACTTAGGGAGTAGTTTTTAAGCTTTCTAGCTGTGTCTTATCATTGGAACATTATTTTTGCAAGTAATGTTCAAGGCCCGATCTCATCAAAAGCTTGACTCATGTCTACAAGTCTATGGTGAGCTTTACATAATGGTGAGGTAAATGTATTTATGTTCTGTCTAAGCACAAAGGAGAAAATGAGGTATTTTTGGTACAGAAAATAATCAGACTTCAGAAAAAGTTACAAAACTGAAAGAGCAGTTCCAAAACATTGCTGAAATGCAGCCACAATGCCTCACAGGAGTACTTAACAGGACAATGTATGATCCCACCCTCCTGTCTAGACTTGTATGATCCCATCCTCCTTGTCTTTCTAAGCTACATCTCCTATTGTTCACCACAACCTCTCACAGTTCAGTCACAGGCAATGGTGTGTGACTGGTAATAAAGTTTCCAGGTCTAGTACTGGACCTAGAAATGCAAAGAGGTTCTTACCACAGCCAACAGCAAGTGTAAGGAATCACCACGTTAGCACTACAAGAGAAGCAAAATATTGCTTTTTTGCTTTCAGAAAAATTTCTGAAGCTTGGGGTGGTTTGTGTGAAAATAAAATTCAAATTTCTTAAAGCAAATCTTCACTTTTTAACAAGAAAAGTTTAGTAGATGCTCTACTGTAAGACTAACTGTAAGGAGCAGCATTAATTGAAGTTTTCTCAAAAGCAACAAGTGGTCAAATAACCAGGGGACAGAAGGAAAGCTCTTTTAAATGAGGATACAGAAAAAAACAGTCTTTTTTTTTCACAGAGGCACTGATGACTTGGACTTATTAAGACATTAACAAAAAGAATTGTGCTGATACACAGTCTGCCACAAAGGGTCAAAAGGCTGTAAGGCATGAAAGCATTTAAATATCTGTTTTCAAGGAGCACAGACAAATTGAAATAGTAATATTTACTGACTAAAGCACTCCTTCAGTAAAACATATTGTAATTGACACATCTCCTCTGTGATTTTCATATGGCAGCAATTCAATTGTGCTTTCTCTCCTGAAAAAAAAAAAAAAAAAAAAAAAAAAAAGAACAGTTTACCAAAGCAAAGTCAATATAAAAATAAGAATATTCATGCATTGGTACTAAAACTATCAGTTACTTGGAAAATTGTCCTATATTGACCTAATTGTCCATTAAAATATTTGAGCATTATAAAAATATTTTTAGCTGTTGTTCTGTTGGCATTTTTTTAAAGAAAAACATTAAAAAGAAATTTTCATTTACTTTTTTGTACCAGAGGAGGAAGAGAGGAAGAAGGACTACAAAGTGGAAAACTGGCAGTGAGACAACAAGCAATGTGAATGATCTGCATATTAGGCTTAAATAGAAATAGCCTTATTAATTTTAATAGCAGACTTTGGGAATTCTTGTTTTATGACTGCTTTTTACCTTTTTTTCAGAATTCCATCCTGCACAGATTCTTCATGTTGTTTACCATACCCAGTCAAGTGGTGATCATGCTAAAAATCAATTTTATAACATCCTCTTGTTGAAAAAAGTGTGTTTATCTCAGTATCAGTCACAGCTGTTATTTCTTAGAAAATTGTTTTGTTAGTGAACCACAGAATAATCTCTTGCTTTATTTACCTTCTAGAAGTAGGCTTTTACTTGGAACCAAATATTGTTTGTCCAAATTTTTTCTTAGATAAACCAAATCAAGCATTGCCATATTTTCTTGTAGACCCTAATAATGGTTTTCTTGTTTAAATTACTCCAATGGATTTTCCACCAGCTCATAAAAACAACCTATCCAAGGGATTGTTAGTCGAAACAAAACCTTACTAATAGGAGTGCCAATTTTTTCTACAAAATTGTTGGCAAAATATTTGTAGCTAGAAAAGTAAATTGTGTCCTTTTCCCTGAAATTATGATAATTTTTTCAAATTCATCTTCCTTTGAAATTTAATCCTCATGAACTGGATACAAATGTGTTGTCTAAACTTTCATTTTGGTATACTTGTACATGACTTTCTATCTAAAACTGATATATTAGAAAACCAACTACATCCAAAGCCAACAGATCCAAGGATGAAATTTTGTATCTTCACAGTGCAAGTGGTATGGTGGCCTGTTAACCAGAGATCTCTTACAATCCTATGCCAGTTTTTCAAATGCTTTGTTTTCTGACTGTATGCTACCTGGATGATGCAGTGTCTGTGGATTTAGAAATAGATGTGCTGGGCAGTAGAGACTTTTTATACATATCCTTATATGTATATACAAATATACAAATTTTTATATATATTTTATCCCATTTCTTCTGTGAATGTACTGATTTTTATGTATGTGATTATGTTTAAGAAGAAATATTATTGAAATTAAGTCAATTTTCAGAAGCCCACGTTTATTTTAAATTTTAGTCCCACTGCTGAAATCAATTTTAATTCTTTCCCCTATTTAGAATAAGTAAAAATGTGTTTGAAACATAGCAATTTCTCTGAACAAGTATTGCTTTACAGAGGAGTCTGAAGTATGGTTCTGGCTATTTCTTTTACAAATGGTCTCTAACTTTATGAAGAGCTGAGACAAAAAAAAAAAAAAATCCATGTTTTTGTTTGGTGAAGTTGGATGAAGTTGCGCTTGATGAAGCTGCACTGTTCTGTAACAAGGGGAGTTTTGCACAGCATGGCCATGAATTGAAAAAAAACATCAAAAGTGACAAGTTCTGGAGTTATGGAAGGGATGCAACATGTTTTACTGCCTCAGATCCACATTCAGCTCACAGGTGCTGACCCCCCAGTCCTCTCCTGGTGACTTTCAGCAGAAAATCACCTTTGATACAGTCGCAACATTTGGGGCTGTAATGCATATGGACTTTTAAGAGCAGAACACATGGATCTTATGCAGTAAAAGTATCTTTGTTATTTTTATCAATTGCAACACAGAGGAACCCATCTAATTCCACCTATTACTATGTGGAAATCTGAGAGATTTGGGGTCACACTGCTTTTCAAGTATGGTCAAGAATCATGCATCCAGTCTGAGGTACCGAGCAAACCTGATTTATAAATGTACAACTCTTATGCACCTCCTACTGCCATGAAAAGATTAGGTACTTTTAGATACTGCTTTCAGTTTCAAGATTTTATACAGCCAGGCCAGAACTTTCTTTAAAATCCATTTTTAAGTCTGCAAATTAATAGACCTAGTTTTTCATATTTCAGCCTCCAGCTGCCTCTCTGGGGACACAGGGTGGGTTTTAAGTGAAGTACTTAAGCTTTCAGTTGGCTTTGCACTGAAACAAAGCAGGGGGATGAGCTAATTGACCATAGTACTGAACTCAGTAAAAGAAGCTATTGCATATTCTCTACTTCTTTCATAGAAAGAGGCAAAATAATTTTTACATCCATTCACCAAGTAAATTTATAACTGGGTGGACACGAGACGATGTAAAAAAGAGAGGAAAGAAATGCCTCCTTCCTAAATGTATAAAATCTTTGCAGCCAACATACGTGATACACAATTTTTATAACATCTTTGTTGTGTTCTCCTGCCATGACTCCAAGTCAACAAAATATTCTCTTATTCCTGGAAGTAATGAGCCAATGAAACGACTCTCTAGCATTTAAATCAATGTGTTTGGAAGTGTCCTTTTTTCAGATCTCTTGGTAATTTCAGGAGAAAAGGAAAAAAAAAATTCAGTTCAAAAGATCAGCTGCCAAATGCTAGATGAAATAATATCTGAGGAATGTTATAAGCTGCATTTTATGTTTCAGAGACAGATTTTGTCTACATTTCTTTTGAAACATCAGACTTCGAGTGTCATTGGATAAAAGTGATGAAATCTTTAAAACAATTTCAAACTTTCAAGAACCAGGTAATTTCTAAGCTCTGAGACACAAAATACTAAATGTTCCCTTCTTGATACAGTAACATGAACCTCTCTGAAGTAAACACTGAAACAAAATTTCTTCACTCCAACATTGCAAAACCTTAGTAGAGCTCCTGGTGAAGTAGGGCTCATGGTTAATCACGGCTAATTAACACTTGCTGTTTAAGGAACTTTTTCTGTCAGCATGAAGACAGCTTTATCTCATTGGAAGTAGTTGATGGAAAGACTCCTGATTTCAGTGGCATAGTGATCACAACTTTTGTGATTAACTCCCCTTTGTCTTTAGGCCTCACAAAAGCCACCATTCAAACTCATGCTATTACTGTAGAGTTAATGTAGGAAATACGAAGATACACAAATGCACAGAAGGGGTAAATACCAAGGAATACTTTAGAAACATGTTTTTGAGGGGAGTTATCTGAGGGGAATTTTATCTTATTAAAAGAGAAATCTTGTCCTCAGCCAAGTCAACAAGTTTTTCTCAGTGGCTTCAGAGTGGCAAAGATTTAATTTACTTATTATGAAATTAAAAGCTTTTTCTAAAGATATGCCCTTCTCCCATGCATTGGAGAAGGGCATAGGTTTAGAAAATCTTAAGTTTAGAAAATCTTTAGCCACTGTGGCCATGTAGAAGTTAATTTCAAGCAAACACTCTTAAAGAGAAAGGCTACAGAGTTGACAAGTCAGAGCCTACCTTACACCGGATCCTACACTTTTAGACAGTCAAAGAAAAGGCAGGAAGAATTATCTCTTATTATATTTAAAATTATATTCTGAGGGTTAAAATAGGGTGGTGAGGACATTAAAGCTGGAATATAATATTTACCTAGAAAAAAATTAAAATGGAAAGGCTGTTGATAGATACAGCTCATAAACTAGAAGGCTTCTACTCATCATGACTGTGAGGTTTTGAAACAGTCAGAAATAATGAGCAGCCTTGGTTTTAAGTTGGAGCTTGATAACTTAAAGAAAGGCACTAAATGATGTGATGGACTGTTGTAGCAAATGGAGCATGGACTTCATGACTCAGAAGGCCTGTAGTCTGCTGTAAGTCTCAGACGATGCATTTTTAGTTATTCTCATCATATTTTTCCGTTTAGATAACTTTGGATAAAGGATAACTTTCTGCCATTTAACCAATGTCAAGAGTTTTCTTTCCATACCAAGTTTATATTCGCTGGGGACATGAGTAACATTTTGTTCCCAAGCAAATCTGCTTATTGGGGCAAATTCTGTCTCTCATTCTGTCGGAAAACTTCATTCTTCCAACATGTTTCCACAGATATGTTCTCAGGTCTGTGAGCTGGGGAGAAAAAAAAAAAAGCAAACAAATATCTTGCCCTTCAGTTCTTCCTCACTTCACTCTTTATGAATAAGTAGGTTTTCATCTGAGAACCCAAAATCACTTAGCTGTCATCTCCTATTTCATACATTTAGACCACCACAGAACAACATACATCTGAATTTACCCTCAGCAAAGCTTCTTCCTTCTCCTAAGGTGTAAAATCAGATTACATGCTCTCTGGTTATAATGTTCCTTTCTGACCATACATTACAAATCTCAAGTGTTCAAAGTTCAGGCCTCTGAGTCCAAATAGTCCAGAGCTGGAAATACATACGAGGAATTGTTGTGGATCCCTGCCTGAAACCCAGGTGTCCTGGTTTGGGCCAGGATAAAGGTGATTTTCTGTCTTGTACTTTTGCTTTCAGCTAGGTCTCTTGTAAGTAGCTGCACTTGCTGAAATTAACAGCAAGTTTCTCAGGCAGTGTCTGCTTCTAGAACTGGTAACACTTGATGTTTATAGTTACTGCTAGAGACTGGTGTGCAGAGCCAAGGACACTGCTCTGTTCTGAGGAACATTTTACCCTCCAGAAGGAATAAAGATGTCCCACCTGCTGCCCTCCTTTGGGTAGGAAAGGACAAGATAGATGCCAGAATTGACCAGAGTATTCCATCCCATACATCATACTCAGTATAAATTTGAGGCATCACGAGGGCCAAGCCATGCTTCCAGCTTCCAGCCTCCTGCCCTTCCTGCCTTTTCTGCTTTCCTTCCTTCACCCGATCCCTGTTTCATTCGGCATCCTGGGAGGATTCCGTTCATTTGTCTGCCTGTGGTCCTGATCCATGCCAGCCCATATCTGTGTGTTCTTGCCTCCAGTTCCCAACTGCTGCCAACTCCAGGAGTCCAGCCTGGACTTTCCCAGGGCTGCCCTGCAGCTTCGGTGGTGACGTGAGAGTTACTGGGGGAAAAGGGGGGAGGAACGTGGTATAAATTTTCCTGTATATTTGTATATATTTAGCAATTTTTCCTATTTATCATTACTGTTTCATTAAAGTTGTGTAGTTTAGTTTCCAACCCATAAGTCTCTCTCCCTTATTCTCTCTCCTTTCTTATAAGGGAGGAGAGAGAGATTAATAGAGAGCATCTGTTACTCAGTTTAATTGCCGGGCCAGTGTTAAACCCTGACACCAGCCAAAAGTGCTTCCCAGATGGATTTCACATTTCCATTTCATGTTACATCTAAATTTTGGTGATAAAAGCTAGCAAGGGTTTTTGCAAAAGGTTGGCCTCTGATATGTAGTTGGTACAAATTAGACAGCTCAAGACCAAGAAAGTGTTGAAAAAGGGGTTTACCAAGACTATGGAGACACAGATATGAGACGAAAGCAAGGATATCCAAGCTTTTAAAAGTTGGAAGTTCTCCGGATTCAGAATTTTGTCCTAAATCTCTGGATAACCCATAATGATGAAATATGGTGTAGAATCAGCTCATTGGAGCATCAGCTGTGAGTTCAGCTGTTATAGATGAGTTATAATGAGTCTTCATAGCTCCCATATTAGATCCAGACAAGGTCCAAACTTGACCAAAACCTCCTGGTAATTTTAACACCTTCTTTCTAGTCTTTCTCAGTCAGTTGTGGCTCTCTCCATCAGTTTGTTTTTTCTGTCAGTGAGACCCTCCCATAACTGGCCTTCCCAACTTGCTCATATCTCCAATGGATGTTATTCCAGGAAAAACTTCACCTTCACATTACTCCTCAGATTTACTCTCTGTTATCTGAAAAAGCTCAGATGTGAAGCAATTTTTTTTCCTTCTTTTTTCTTCTGTATACATCTCTATGTTGGGTCTTACATCTTTTCATTTGTAAGACTGAATAATTCTGTTCCTTTATGGCACCCTTCAAGCTGTCTGTAGTTTTTAATTTGATTACTTTATATCTAAAACCAACTAAATTTATTAGCCATATTCTAAGTAGACTTGAATTGTCCATGGATGAGAATCAGTCAATCAGAAATGACATGTCAAAATATTTTGAATCTGTCAGGTGTGAAAAATCTTGCTAAATTAATTTTATTTATTTATTTTATCTTTGATTATATTAATTCAACAGAAAATGCAAAACATGCTGACATTTTCCTGTTCAAATTGCAAGCTTTCAGAAAAGCCTGGATTACTAGAACTCACCGTGGCTTAGCTATAAATCACCCAAGTATTGTTTTATTCACATACAAATGTTCTAAGTGTTGCAACTGTGAAACTGAGCTGAGATCCAGAGACTTTGAGGGGAGAAGAATATGATTAGAAAGAAGTTAATATCTGGATTAAGTCAGTGATAGGCAGAGTCCAAGAAGAATATACATTAATTAATGTTAATGCATATGTTAGGATGCAGGAAAATATGTTTAGTGGGTACATTAAAGCAGAAGCAATTAACTCTCTTGGATTTTAGGAGAAGAGAATCTGCTAATGAATTAGGGATCTGGGCACATTAAAGCAGAAGCAATTAACTCTCCTGGATTTTAGGAGAACAGAATCTGGTTATTAGGGACCTTTACCTTATGTGGAGAGTAGAGTAAAGGTCTTTCTGAGCATGCTTATACCCGAGGCAGTAGGAAGCACTTTTGAAAGCCCAACTCAGATGAAGTCTCTGGATGTGACTTAGCTCCTTGGCTTTCAAATCTAATTCTAAGTAGTTATCCAATATAATCCTAACTGCTTTAATTGATAGAGAGAGGAGAGGCAGGTGCCATGGAATGGTTCCAGAGAAATCTTGTGTCAGCTTAAGCTTAGCTGTCAAACGCAGGATGTCCTTCCTCTGACAGGTTTAAAGATCATCATTTTGCTGCACTGACAACATATGAACTACAGCAATTTCTTTAAAAGCATTATTTCAGATGTCACTTGCAAGAGAAGACTGGTTCTAATCCTACAATTTTCTGAGTTACTCTCTCAAATCTTACTGCAACCTTAGCCAGCCTAAGGCACCCTAGCAGCAATTCAAATATTCTGCTGGGGCAGAATAAGCCACAAAAATTTGATCAACAAGCTGCTACAAATACAGGGTGCTAGGTAGGTACTGAAGGTTAGAAAAGACAGAAAGCCACCAGTGTAATGGCATTGCCTGGAAGCCAAACATGTGAGTAGATGGTGTGGTAGCAGATGGCATCACAACACAGCCAAGTGAGGACAAATAAGAAAAAAAACATGCAAGCAGGAAGATGGTCTCAGGGAGAATCAGCTAATACAGAAATGTGTGTCAAAAGCCAAAAAAAAGGAGAGAAAAAAATGAGTGAAGGCTGTAAAATAAACTTAGCAGCTTTTTAACCTTTTAGTGAAACAATGAGAAATATTCTGTGGCTTTATCTAAAAATTGTGTGGGCTGTACTTGTCATCGGAGGCATAAAGTTTGGAAAGGGAAAGAAGTTTCTCCAAGAGGCAATGTTTCTGTCAAAATGCAGTGTGCCTAATGAAAATGTATGAAACCCCCAGCCTGAGATGAGACAGTATCTCATAAATTCTTTCTGCAAATTCAATGCAAATTGGCATATGAAGCAGGATAATCTGAAGACCTGTCAACACAAGGTAATCAAAAACATATAGGGAGTTTCCATTTAATAATCTTAGCTTATTTTTCATTTCAATTTCTGGCCTGTGTAATTAAAGAACCAAAATAACTTCATGTTCTATTTATTTCTCTTTAGCAAAGTAGATTTCTTGTTATACCTTGCCAAGTGTTTTATATATATGAGAAGACAGATAAATAAATTGGCTGAACAAACACAACTAAGAAACTATTGATCTGTTTTCTCCAGTGCCAGAAACAAATGACTTCTTTCCCTCTCTCACCTTCTTTGTACTTCTTACCATCAGTATTTAAAAAATGAAAATTTTTTTCATTTTTATAACCTGTGAGTTGAGCCACCTGACATGTTTTCCATTCTTTCTTGAAAAAAAAAAAAAAAAAAAAGTTTATTAAATTTTTAAAAGCTGTGAGCTGAGCTACCTGATATGTTTCCCTTTCTCTCTCATCTGTAGAGGTAAGAGCCTGTTGGAGCAGGCTGGTGCTGTGCAGGTCATGCCAGGGTGTAAAGAGTAGAAGAGGCCATTTCATCCAGGAAGTTTTTCATTTGGATCAGCAGTGTGCCTCACATCCTTATGTGGACACTCACCAGGTGAGCTTGCTCATTTTCTGAAGACAACACATCTGAAAAGCCTGTGGAATGAGATGACTAATTACTATATGATTTGTAGCATAAGTGTTTACAAAAAAATCTGAAGTTGCATAAATAGGTGAAAAAAACTAGTGTTGAAATTACAGTTGTTTGTTGCCAAAGGAAACACAAAAAAAAAAAAAAAAAAAAATTCCTGTCAATTTTATTCTGAGTACTAGAATGAAAAAATGCTTATCCACAATGGACTATATAAAGCAACAGGTGAACGTGTTTTTAAATAATTTCTGGTCATGAAAAAAGTTGTATTTACTCTTGTTCTTTATGTTAAATACATGAAAAAGAAATCATGCCCCCCCCAACAAAAAAGATTCAAGATTTTTTTCTAAACCACTTATGATTTTGGCTCCTATGTTTTCAGATTCCTTAGAGCAACTGAATTTGAAGGTGATAGGGTGTGGATACAAAAGGTACTTAATGATTTTCAAAGACAACTGAAAGATTCAGCTCTGAAAAAGCAGAAGCTGGACATAGTCTGTAATGCTCCTGCAAGTCTCTGATGATAAAAAGTACCTCCATGGAAGACAATGAGGATTTTGTCAACTAAACAGTAGGAACAAGATTTCACCCCTTGAAATGAACCTCTTGTTAAAACTAGAAAAGAAAGCAGTAGCTGGAATTCTCATGTGACAAGGACATGTAGGCTTCACTGTAGCAGGACATTGTATTGTGATGATTCCTTTAACACATTGTCCTCTTCAATCCATCCAGTTCTCCCTAGCAAAGCTGTGACATTAAGGGTCATTTCAATTTCTGTTGAAATTCAACACAAATACATTGTGTGACACTAGCAATAACCATGCACCAAGCCTCTGAACATAAGAAGAAATACTAAAGTCAATAGCTATCCACAGGCTTCTGAATCTTGTTTTGCTTCATTTAATAATGTGATGCTTTATGTACATACACTATAGGCTTGTAACCCCAGGAATAACTTGAAAAATACACTCAGTGATTCAGTTAATACAATTCAACAATTAATCTTGGTAGCAGAGCTTAAGTGTTTCTGTTTTGTGGACATTTTGGAGCAGTCCTATCTCATAGTAAGGCTTCCAACATGCCATTAGAAAAGAGTGGAAGGCAGCCTAGAAGCCTTGCACTGCAGAGATCTATTTAATCTTACAAAAAGTGTTACAGTGCTACAGACAAAGCTGAAGAAGGAGAAGAGGGTGATGCTGAAAGCAAAGCAAGACACAGTAATACAGGACAAGACAGCTGCTCAGCTCTGTCACCTCAGCACACGGGCAGAATGTCCTAGACGCTGCTGAGAAAGAATCATAGAAGCATAGAATGATTTTGGTAGGAACGGGACCTTAAAGATTATCCAGTTCCAACTCCCCTGCCATGGGCAGGAATCCCTTCCACCAGACCAGGCTGCTCAAAGATCCATCCAAGCAGAACATTTCTCTCGTGTCAGGAGACAGATTATCTGGTCTGCAGCCAAGACGTGCCACAGAGGCAGAGAGTGCACAGCTGTCTCAGCCCAGACCAGTTTGGCACAAAGGGCATTACTAGTACCCATGCTGTACAAACAGCTATAATCCCTCCAAAGGTCACCACATCCCTGATTTCTGCCATCCTTTGCTGACTAAAAAATGCCCAATGGTTACATCTGCTGCTCTGCAGGAGCCTGGTGTATCTTGCAGAAAATTACCATGTTCTTGTTAAAAGAGAGAAAACATGAGAGTGGAGCACAGGAAAACAAAGGCTACCCGGGAAAAACAAAATTGCTTTTGCTGGATTGGAGGGATTTCCTAACCCCTACTTACATTTAAATAATATGTATTTTCTTCCATGAGTGAGGGGAGAAGACAGAGCCAAGGGAATATGGAGGGCTGAGGAAAAGAGGTAAAAGCTGAGGGTCCAGCCAACCTAGCCGCAAGACTGAGGACAAGGGAAACACCAAGGCAATTCCTGAACTGAGCCACGCCTTGAAAATAGCCCCATAATGCCTTAAAAAGCTGTTCCAAGAAAACAGTGAGGGAAGGGGACACTGGCAGTGTCTTGGATGCAGCTCCTTGAACCACCCTTAACAATGTTATGCCCCCAAGACAAAAACTCCTTGACAACCCAAGGGCACTTCTCCAAGATGCTGATTGACATTTTCCCCCAAGCTTCCACTGCTGGCAGCTCTGTGCAGGATGTGCTCTGAGAAACACCTCTCAGCTCCCATCCCCACCCAGAGCAGAAGGCCCTTCTGGGCAGGAGAGGAGGTTTGGGCTTGATGCTCCCATTGAGCCCTCCCACACATCAACAGGATCTCCTCAGAGCACCTGCAGTTCCCTGCTCCATCCCAGATTCCCTGTAACACTGGAGGCTCTTGCCAGGCTGTGTTTGTGAGTAAAACATGAAAGGAAACATGTCATATGGTTTCCATCAGTGCAGTACAACACTGCAACACAGAAATATCCACTCTGCAATGCAGACAAATCTTTTACTCACAACTGTGGTGGCACTGACTTGAGGTGAGGTGTGCTGAGACCCACATTTGTAGAGGTCACAGCAAGGAGAGACCAGCAGGGCTCTCCACATAAATGCCATGGCTCCTGGCATCTATCCTGGTTCATTTACATGTATTTTCCTCTACACTGCTGTTTTCTCATTCCTTCTACAAAGATTGTTAGCTCTTCAGGGTTAAAAATACATCTTCATCCTCTGTTTATTTCTTGTTTATTCACTGATGTCCTGCAATGCTCTCCTGTCCACACCAGAGCCCGTACTGGGATGCCAGTTTCTCTTCTAGGCACACAAAGTTCAACCTCTTGCTCCATGTTAAATTCCTAAATCAGGTATTTAAATATGCTGATGTAGGGCAGGAGACCCACCACACCATGGAGAGAAAAGTGGGCAACAATCTTTTGCTCTGATCTTTCCATCTTCCCCTGCAGGACTATGGTGCTCAGGCTGAGCCAAGACAGCCCTTCTTGGTCATGACCACAGCACTGTTTCTTTATTCCTATATTCTTTGCTCCAAGCCTAGGAGACATGAAAGGTCCAGTTGAGGTCATTTTTTCTCTCTCCTTGGTTGGGTAGTCCACTCTAGCCAGCAAAGGTCTGTGGCCAAAGCCATAACTCAGCTCAATGACAGAGGAGTGGCAGCACTCAGCATGACATCTCTGGTCGGGCACTGCTTCCACAGGGCTGCACTGCACAGTTTCCCCTTGGACCACCACTAATGCACACAGAGACTCAGCTCCTGAGCACTCAGACCTGGGGCTCAAACACTTACTCATAACACAGTCAGGCAGAAATTGCAAAAGAAGGAAGGCTTTGGGGTCCAAATAATTATTCTCAATATATGCCAATAGCATCCTTATTGTTGGGCTAATAAAAATTATGATAAAAGTATAATTAAAAATAATAATAATCGTTATTATAAAACAGTCACCATGAATCACAATGTTTGCATGTACTTCTGATTAGCTATTTCTGACACCAGTTGCTTCTCTTTGTCATTTCAGGTTCCTAAGTTGTGAAATTCTGCTGCAGAAGAAAAAGACGATAAAAAAACCTGGATTTGTTGGCTCAAAGTTCAGAGAAAATCAGTTCTTAAGTTTCATATTCCTATTTCTATTTGCATATTTCTTGGGGGCTGAGCATGCAGACATGGAAGGAAAAACAGCCATAATTATTAAAAACAAGGGTGCCACATTCTTCATCTCTTCAGCCTAGAGCAAAACAGGCACTTCCACTGTTACCCAAGACAGGAGATGTTCTTAAGGAAAAAAGATAAGTTATAAAATTGATGAAGATGTTGAATACCCATAGAGTACCTTGAAGCAATCAAATCACTCAGATTGTTCATACGTTCTGGGTGTAGACCTGTAAAATGCACATTAAGAAGTCAAGGAAGAATTCAAGGTTAGATAAATGTTGCTTTTGGTTTTAGTGGAAAAAAAATGAAAGTCCTGTGTTTTTTCTTTAAATGGACATTTTAAATTTTCTTCGGTTAAAAAACTACTTCAATGAAGAGTTCTAAAACTGCAGAACCTTCAGCTCCTTCTTCTGTGTCCTTTGAAGTTCAGAGATTCATAGAATCATAGAATGGTTTGGGTTGGAAGGGACCCTAAAGATCATCAAGTTCCAACCCCCTGCATGGGCAGGGACACCTCCCACCAGACCAAGTTGCTCAAAGCCCCAGCCAACATGGCCTTGGACACTTCCAGGCAGCCACAACTCCCCTAAGAAACCTGTTCCAGTGTCTCACCACCCTCACAGGAAAAAATTCCTTCCTAATGTCTAACCTAAATCTCCCCTCTTCAAATTTTTACCCATTGCCCCTTGCCCTCTTGCTGCACACCCATACAAAAAGTTCTACCCATCTGGATTGGATACGATAGCTTACTTTGTATAAACTGATGCAGATCTTTCAGTGTCTGGCATAGGAGTGAACACCTGTATCTATATGTATTCCAGAAAAAGACAGAAAGCTACTGCTTGATCCAGCATACCTAAGGATAGGAAGAAGACTCCTGAGCTTAAAGCTATTGCTATGCTGAAGCCCTTCAGATGCATCATATACAAAGCATAACACATAACATGGCTGATCAAGTGAGATCACCAATTTCTCTTCCATATTTCTGATAAGATTCTTAGAAATTATATGCTTTATACCCATCATAAGCAATTTAAAAAGGTATTCTAAATACCTGCATTTCAAATGCTATTGTAAAAAGAAGTTTGTGTCATATTTTTCTGGGACATCTCTTCCTGCAGTTTATCTGGTTTCTCTAAAATTTAACATTGAAAGAAGTATGAGGAACATCCATATACCCAGAACACCAATATGAAGTCCACATGACAATGTCATACCACAGTCTGTCAAGGGATCACAGCTTGCCTGGGGACATACACTGGCTCAGGACATGCTTGCAGATCTTCTCAAGTCATCAGCCCATCAGTGCTGCTTCATCTACCAGAGGTCACCAGGCCCAAAAGCCATCCATCAACAACTGCTCCAAAAGGTAGAATAGACTCTCCCAAAGGTAGAATTAATATCCAAATGATGCCTCTTTTGGGTCAGTGCAGTGCTGGGCAGATCAGAGATCAGAAACTGCCAAGTCCTGAAGTCAGAATTTATTTGTTTTTTTTCTTAAGGAATACAACTTCTATATTGTATATGATGGTATCAATATTCATTTAGACAGATTCAGATGAACTGAGGGCATTGGCATGGAAGGAGGTTTGGTTTGCTTCCTCAGAACTGGGTCTTGCTCCAGATAAAACAAAGAAACACTCATGCAATATGTAAAGACAACGTGGCGGACTGGAGTTGCCTGATGCTCACTAATAAAAACCAGACTCTACAAGCTGCTGAACTGCTCCTCACAACTGCTTCTTTTCAGTCCTCTGCTATAGAAGTGGCAAATACTTAACATTACAGTTTGATTTCTGTTTTGTTTTCCTGCTGGCTCTCAACCATGGCATTCATATTACTACTCTTATATATGTTGTAAATAATTTTCTCTGCCCCCCAAAAAAAACATTTTAAAGTTCTTTTTTCCTTGTTCTGAGAATTCAATGGCTTTGATCACAGCAATTGTGTTTGTCTTTTTTATTATTAAGCTAAAAAGAAGAAAGAAGCTAAACACTGAGTTATGTACCTCCAACATCTCTTTCACTTGCATATACAGAGCAAAAAATGCCAAACACTTGGAAGGGCTGAAGAGGTTGACTAGTATAGAAGACATTGTCATTGCTGAACTTGTCCTGCTTCAAATAGAAGGTAGTTTCAAATTTCAGATTTCACCATCAGCCCTTACAATTTATCATGGACTACAGTTTTCACCACTGTGGCAAACCAAGCTGTGAATAAACTTCATCATTAATTTATAGACATGGAGACCACTTCTTTTGTGGCTTTGAGGCCATGCTTTCAAGACTCAAAAATGAAGACAAGTAGATCCAACATGTTTACCTCACCTTTGATCCCCAAGCTAAGCTGTGTCCACTGTGACACCCAAGAGCCTTTTTAAATTTTGAACCCCAGTACATTTTTGGACCCATAGGAAAATTAATTTTGATGGTGCCCTGCCTGTGTCTCAATCCTTCTTTTCTGAAGAACAGCAACAACAGCAATGAGCACAACCCTCCCCAGTAACTATTGGAAAAATTCAGAACATTGTGTTACCTCATTCCTGCATGAAGTCTCAGGTTCTAATGACAGCTTTGCTTTGAAGCTTTTTTTTTAAATTCTAAGTGTGCCAGAAGTAGAAGACACAGAGTGCCAGAAGGCATGGGTTTCAAATGGCTACTACGGAGCCCTTGTAACTCCAAGGATATCCTCGCCAACCCTGACAATCCAATGAAACACTATGCATGCTTGGAAGGGTTTCAAAGAGCAAGCTGAACTTTATATGAAAGACAGGGAATCAAATAAACTACAGATCCAAGCAGATCTTTCATGCACACTCAGCAGTGGCAGGCAGAGAAACTCAGTCAGTGCTCAGTGCATCCCATGAGGATGGAGGTGTGGAAACAGAGGCAAGCTCTGAGGAACTGATGAGAAACCTAAAAGATCTTAATTTCTAAGCTTTTTATTTGCCTTGTGGGTTTGTGGGGTTTGTTTTTTTTTTTTAATAGTTGTTTGGGATAAAAGTAATGGTAAAGGAATAAAAAAGATAGAAGTTTTTTTAGAGGCTTACATCTAAAAAGCAAGCCCTGAAAATATGGAATATTAAAAGGGCTTTTTAGATGACAGATTATTCTGGCTCTTAATAAAAATGTCTTTCTAAGATTACTGAGGAAGGGTAGTAAATACTAAAAATGACCAGCTACAACAAGATGTGTAAAGAACATAAAGCAGAAGCAGAATAAAAGACCTAGTCCATCTAGTTTGGCTGAAAATGTTGTGCACATAGGGAAAAATTTGTTCAGAACAAGCAGTGTGACAAGACTGCAGTCAATGTACCACTGCAGACTCTTTTCACAGGACTTTTTGGCTAATATCTTTGCAATGGATGCACAAATGCTTCACCACAGGAGACTGGACACATAATAAAGGGTGACCTAAGAAGGTGGTCTTGCAAGGAAAAGTCTAGAAGGACATACTTAAAAAGGAACAAAATAAGGTGACTACAATCACAGGAACTCACTGGGAGTGTGGGGGATTGGCACTGTTAAGTCAAAACTTACTTAAGCTAATATTAATCAAATTTTTTATACTTCGGGACCTCAGAAAAAAGTGAAGTGCTAGCAAGAAACATTAAGCCTGAGCTCAGGACACGTGGGATCTTTGAAGCCAGAAGCTGAGAGTGATTCACACACTGTTCCTTCTCTGCTGAGTTTGACCAAACTGTCTGGAACCAGCTATGATTCTCCCAATGAGTCTTCTCAATATAGAACAATCACTGAAGCAAAATGAATAAATAAATAATGAATAAAGTAAAACAGAGACAGGCACAGGCTGTGTTACAGCAGCTTACAGGGTTGCTCTGTTACATTTTTTCATAATTTCTGAGTTTAATTAAATCATATGCCAGTTCTTTCCAAAGTAAGGTCATTTTTCTCTGCATGTAGCTTTCTCCATGTTTTCAGTGACTCGCTGGTGCTAAACAAAAACATAGGGAGCAGTAACTAGGTGTAGGCTACAGCCTGTGAACAGTAAACAGTTCTTGTTACCTTACTTCATCATATAATTTCTTTTTTTTTTTTTTCTGGATTGATATCAATGTCAGCTAGCAGGATTGTTTGCCTTCATTTCTTAAGAATGTTTGAAAAGCTTAGCTTTCCCCAACCACTGTCCTCAAGATGTGTGAGCCCAATTCCACCAGTGCATCCAGAGACAGATAATATTCCTCTATCAAAAAAAGTATGTGTGTGTGCACATGTGTCAGTGTGAATATTAAAAATCAGATTTGGCACTAATGAGCTTTTCTGGTGGTGCTGGACTAAGCAACGGGTTAAAGTGGCAACAGACTTAAGGTCAAATTCTTGGTAGGACCTGAAGGAGGGGCAAATAAAAGAGCTACAATCTACAGCTATCTTTGTACTGTGTATGAAGTCAACTGACCTCACACTTGGTGATTTAACTATGGCCAGTATTTTTTTTTTCTTAAAACAATGAAGAAAATGAGGCCACCTCCAGGGTAAAAAATTAGAGCATCACAGAAAACCAGAAAATGTAGTAGCAATACTACAGCACTCCCATAACCTTCGGATTATGTATTATTTGGTAGGCAAGTCATCTTCTGGAAAAATTGGAGAATGAGATAAGTATTTCTTTCACTATAAAAACCACAACAATACGATCATGCAAACTGTAGTCAACAGAATTCTTAAGGACTTAAGGATTTTTGCAAGTGTGAAGTTCACTAAGGTACACTGAAAATACAGATGCAGCATTTTGCAGGCACAAATCCAGGCAGGACTAAGGGTTCCTCCTCCCTCAGCACCACCTGTGCTGCCTCCTGGCCTGCAGGACTGTGCTCAGCTCCCTCCCTCCCTCCAGGACCCACTCGCCCACCCCATGCAGGGTCAGCCCTGTTTGTACAGTTCCTAGCACAGTGACTCATGGCTGTGAGGGCTCCAAATCATTCATCACAGAGGAATCAGGACTTGTACTGGCACCTTCTTACAGCAAAACTGCCAGTAGTGGTTGTGTTCTCAGAATATAATACTGTGACCTTAACTGTTCTTAGCAATATATTTTTCCCCTGTGCTTTGCAAGACTCAGCATAAGCTCCTAGAACTTTGCTCTTCCAGTTTCATTAAGGACTGGGATTATTATCAAATTTTGTAGTATCCCTGTTTAACCTTCATCCTTGCAATCCTTTTGAAATGGTGTAGTTGCTACAGGCTTTGAGAGCTTTGAACTCATTTACTAATACGCTCTGATTACAGGATTCTTTCTGTCTTTATGCAGATTTACAAATTTCTTCTACATTTCTTTCAAGTGATAACTCTTCATAACCCCTAGATTATTCAGAAGTAAATACAGGATGGAGGCATTGGGAGTGGTGTTATCTAACTATTTTAGGTAACTTGAAATACTTAGCTTGCATGCAAACCAGAGGACCAAAATTTCTGGGGAATTTATTTCCCCAGAATGGAATCAGAATAGAGGCAAGGAGAAGAAAATAAGGAGCATCTATGAGAGATACATACACTAACTATAGTGTCCTCCTTTCACATGCATTTCAGCAATCATCTTTTAGTCTTGGCTTTTGTTAGGTGGCACCTGTCTTGCTAGTGTATATAGCTTATATTCATGGCTATCTGTCCCCTACATTCACTTCTTTTTTATAAGTTGTTCTTCTATGCCTATCACCAAGAGTTAATTGAGAATCATGTCTTTCTCTAGCTTGTAGATTTTCCAAGACACAGCACAACATAATTCTGTCAAGGAAATGCTGTAAATATTGGTCACTATTAGAGCTCATGGCCTCTTGACATCATAATCTATATCAGTGAGTTTCTACAAAAGTGCTTACTGATTTGATTAGCAAAATAAAACCATATTCTTCAGGTAAATGAGAGGATACATGGATACCCTTATTCATTGCCATGTTTTGGCAAAGAAAAGCATCCTATGAGAACCAGAGCATCTTAAAATCACATACCTTTACTTAAAATCTCATAAATATCTTTTAACAACTTTATGTTTTCTATGCTTCAGCAAACTCAGCTTGCTTCTGATGACTGAGATGCTTTTGATGTGGTGTCACTAATGGGTGTTTCCCCTTGGGAAGTTTCCAAGAGAACATTTTTCTAGTGGAGCTTGCTGGTTTATCATGTCTGATGGAAACTAGCAACAAGATCTGTCAGGTATCTCTTATCATCAATAATTTTCCCTGGAGGATTTTGAAAATGGGAAACCCCATTCTGGAATTTCTGGAATCTGAGGAAAAAAACATTTCTGAAATTTGTAAAAACTACATAGAAAGAGGTTACACTTAGCAGCACATAGCAACTTCCAGATGCTGTACGAAATCAAGTATCAAATCTCCCTTCCTTACTAGGTAGATATAGTATTACAGATAAGAATTCAATCTTCTAACCTCCCTTTTGCTCCTTTTTACTGATCCCATAGACATCAGCTAACATTAACTCTTAACTTTTCAGAAGTATGGTCGTGGTGCAGTGAGATTGCAAATGTCAGAAACAAATTTCTTCCTGTGTGTTTTTTTAATCTCTTTCTGATGTTTTGGTTCCTTTTTTTTTTTTACTTGACAAAGAGGCACTTGACCAGAGCCCATCATATTGCTTTGCTCACGTCTGCATTCAGCCCCACAAAGGAACCAAGCTATTGAAACGCTGTAGCTGCAGCTCCAGCAGCCTGCTCACCCCTCCCAACAGTTCCCATGGAAATCTCATATCCAGCAGTGTTGGAGCAAGCCAGACACGAGGCACCTCATTATGTCTCATTCTCAGCATCCAGCAGCAGTTGGCACACCCTGATGCAGCTTGAGCCTGAGATGTCAGATGTCACTGTGCAATGGTTCCAGACACATTACTCTGCTCTCTTCCAATTCATCTTCTCCTTATCAGGCCTTTCCTCACCAATTTCCATTCTTTGCTTGGCAAACACCCTGAGGCACTACTTCCATTTGATTTTTTCTGTTCTGTGATACTTAATTGGCCTGGCTTCTCAAGTATATGTTTCCAAAGCATTTTTAAAGATAAAGAAAAATTAAAAGTCTAGATATCTTTCTGAGGTACCTTTTTACAGCCTGATTGATGAAAGGGCTTTTCTTCTACCTCCCCAGTTATTGCAGATGTCTGCTCATTGATACATACTCCACCAGGCTGTCTACTTGAAGATTTTCTTCACCTTGGACTCACTGAATTTTTCCACATGTACCTAAGTTTCACCTGGGAACTGTGGTTTATAAATCTCTTGCTTTTTTTTAATGAAGGTGATAAACTTTTGCCATGCTGATGACTTTATCTTTTACCTCAACTGTTGTTTGGCCAACCTCCTTCTTTATACCAATTGACTGTGGTCCTCACTGTTGTACCTCAGGTGGTACACAGGTATCAACAGCTTTTGTGTTACTTCCATCAATCAGATACAAAGTTTTAAATAATAACTTTGCATGCAATGATCTAAAAGTAACTGGGTTTGTATCTTTATAACATGGTATTTTTTTCAATACCATTATCATTAGTATCACTATGTGTGGTATCAGCATGATTTGCAAGCTCTACACTATTAAATATTATTTATCAGACAACATGCTTTGGTCACAAACTAATGTTAAAATTTCCAGTTTTATTAAGAGCATCAGTTTCCCTTATCCCTCATTCTGGGCTGAGGTGCAGTAGCAGCTTCACTCAGTTTCAGTGCTGGATATGAAAAAATAGCATTGCCCCTTTAAAGTAGCTGGAAACTCTCTTGTGCCAAGTAGCAGAACATTGATCTACATAATAATTTGACTAAAACACCAGTCAATTACTGTGGACATCACAATGAGCTCTTGAACACATGCTGCTCCTGAGACCTGCAACACCAAAACACAGCTTCAAGGGGATGCTTGAGCCATCGAGCCCCAGCACCCACAGGCACCACGTGCTCCCTGCTGGCAGGAGAACTCTCCTACCTCCCCTGTGCAGCTGGAGCACAAGAGTTCAAACAGGATCCAAGGTTCTGGGTGTGTACATGTGCTGAGGTCCTGAGCTTCCAGACAAAAGTTTGAACTGAGATTCTCTCTTCACAGCAGCTGTCCTAGCAGGGATGCACATGGTGGCCAATGCAGCAATTTCCTGCCACTCTCAACTGCACCTTCTCTTTTGCTTATGAGCAAAAAGCAGCAGTCTTCCTGTAGTAGGAAAGAGTTACTTTTTGGAAGAGTTGAAATGTGTCATGCTGTTACCATCCGAGTTATTATTTATATTTTGTTTGCGAGGAAAATTCAGCCACTGCTCATAGCCGACGCGTGAACTTACAAAAATAACCAGGCTTTATGATTAAAACAAGTTTAAAGGATTTATTTAGGATTTATACAATTAGTTACTTTGGAGAGAAGAGTCGTTAAGAAGAGAAAAGAAGGAGGCAGTAATTAAGATGTTATCACCGTCCGCCGGCCCTGGCCTCTGGCTGTGGTCGGGTGCGTAGGGTCTGTCGCTCCTGCCGCTTCTCTGTCCCGCAGCTGAAGCCGAAGTGCCGAGAGAGGGGGGTCTAGAAGAAAGCTGCCTCGCCGCTTTCCGCTTGGGCCTTCAGAGCTGCTTGCCGCCTTTTTGCGCCGAGCTGGCTGGAGTTTGTAGTCACAGGAGCTGGCTTCCACGTGTCCTTCTGAGCTGCTGGCTCCTCTGAGCTGCTGGCTGCTTTTCGGTTCTTTTTGGGCGATTTTTATACAGGAAAAGAAGAGGGGTCCCTTTTTTGCATAAGTCCCTGATACATACAGATTTCCAGACTTCCCGGAGATGAGTCATCCTTATCTTTTAGTCTTTTTGGGTGTCCTGCTACCTTCATTGTCTCCATCATGCACCAGGAGACGACCTGATAAGCATTCTTATCTTTTAGGTGTCTGTCAGGCATATGGTGAGGTAAATATATGTTAATTGACAAAATGTTGCAACATAGCAGGGAGAAAGAAAAAAAAAAAGATTGATTCAAGAGACATAATTTTGTATTTTTAAAGTGTTTACATCACATGCCAATGTCTGAAGGATGTCCCTTGAGGATCTTCTGTCCAAGCCCTGAGCAGGTTCAGCTTTCTGGGAAGAGGACACAATGGAAAATGACAGGGAGAATGTTTCTCATGTTGTGCCTGCGAGGACAAAATTCCTGTCACAAGAATAATGCAAATGTTTTCATGATAGCTGATGTTCCTTAAACAGAAGCACAAAGTCTGAGAGCACTTTGGGATACACAGACCTTGGGTTTTGTTAGTAGGTGTCATCAGTGCTCTTACAATGAAAGCTGAAATATATCCAAAACCAAACAAGACATACAGTTTCCTAGTAAGATATTAATGCCTAGCACATGCTGCTTCTTTCAGACAGCGGAGAATTTTTTTTGCTTTTTTTGTCTTCTCAGTCTGAACCTGGACAGAAAACAGAATAACTTTAAAAGGACCTAATAAATCCTTGAGGTTTATTTAAATAATCAGTTGAGACTGAGTTGTAAGGAACCAGAAGTAATCAATCTAAAACATTTTAAAATTATTTCTCCATTCCTAACCTCAATTTTCCTCTTAATCCCCTGATCCTCATTAGCTAGCTTGGCTTCCATGCACCAGTACTTACAGTGAAACAAATTAATGTGGTGATGAAGAGATGGAAGTTATCAGTCCCCACAACAGCATCCTGCCAACTGAACCCCTGACTTTAGCAGGATGTAGCTGAATAGAATAGTGCTGTGGAATTGCTCAGAAACATTCCAATTTTTTCTTATTCATGAAGGTCTATTATCAGTGAATTTGCTCCAGGCATAATGAGTATGGCTCTAGAGAACAATTTAATATGGTGTATAAATGTCAGAAAAATACATTTTTCACATACAATTGTTGAAACCAAATTGGTGGGTTTGTATGGTTTTTGGAATACAAAGTGTGTTTTTCATAAAAACAAGAGTCTGCCTTGCATTGAGATGATCCTCCCTTTGCTCCTGAACAGACCATTATCCAAAAAAATGTAACTTCTTTCATCAGATTTTTTCTAACTGAGGGCATTCCTAAAATCCGTATTCCAAAACAAAATGATTTCAAGAAGCAAGTCATAAAAGCCTGGAAGAAGTCAGTGTTGCAGTAAAGCAGAGGAAAACACAGTTAGTACAAATCTCCCTGTGAAGATGACAAGTTCATACCCACTCAAACACAAACAAATAGCAAAGGTATTGCAAAATTTTCTTTTTCCTTGATTTTCTCTTTTTTTTTTTTTTTTTTTTTTTTTTTCTCTTTTTTTTTTTTTTCTCATTTAGGGAGGGAGCAGCTGCTTTTCTACTGTTACACAATATCTCTAATGCCACACAGAAACCACTGCTGAATGCATCCCAGTAAAATCTGCTTTTATCTTGAGACACTCAAAGTTAAGTTATACCCAAGGGAAAAAATACCTCCCTGAAAAGGAAAAGAATAATCTGATTTCTAGCCACTAAGTCCCACTGAAAAAAATGACTTAAAAAATGGATTCTTATATCAAGAACAAAAACTGTTAGTGAGTTTTAAGGAATATGATCAACAACTTTACTTAAAATGTGTTGGTAAATGTTTCAAAACTAAACTGATTTGAGCAAGAAGGTCATTAATATCTCAACTGTTAGTAATACCTTGGACTGTTCTCCTCCTGATATGAGGGAGGGGAAAGGTCATCCAAGCTGTGTTTGCAAGATTTTAAGTATTTGTACTGCAAATGGAGACAATGTTAACAACTAGGAGGAAAATCAAGAGTAATGATCAATTATTTACTGGACTACCCCTCCCTGCTGGTATGAACAAGGAGCATGCACACAAAGTAAGGAAATTCTGGATGAAAGGTGTTTTATGAGCACTAGTTCTGTCTCACTCAAGCACATTTTCCTGTACATTTTGTTCAAAGGTTCTGCTGCCTTGAGGAGCTTTCACTTCTTATTTCCACCTCTCTGTCACAGTTCTTTTGTGCCAATGAAGCTGTCCACATCTGTATCCACTTTACAGGATGTGCCTGGAGATGTCCACACCACAGCTGGAGCCAGAGAACTGCAGAGTGGAGCTGACCTGAGAAAGACACAGAGAAGCACTTTCTAAAGCTGGTCAGTGCTAAAGGGAACATCATCAAGTGAGTCTTCCATCTCATAGAAACAGCAGGTGAAATGTGGTCTCATATGAGCTTAGTATCAGTGAACTCCATCAAGTTAACCAGAGTGATGTCTGGTGTGACCAAGGTGAGCCACAGAAATGAAGGCCACTACTTCTAGGATTCCCACAGACTTCCTGAGTGCTGCAATGGATGCTGGGCTCTAAAAAAACACCTGATGAGTGGTTCAAATGGTTAATGACTTCATTGTTGGCTTGAGGATAAACATTCATCTGCTCAGTCCTATGACTCCTTTTTTCTTACTGACCTTTGCTTCTTAAATGTACAGCAAAATTCTTACTAACACAGACAGAGATATAATTAACAAATGTTTTGAAAGCATTTCTGAAATATATCTTGAAAATAGAATAATGAAAGGTGGGTTTCACTTTTAGTAGCCTATTATCCCAGAACCTGTTCTCAGTTAATCCTATTGCAAACCCTCTGGCAGCAATGTTAGCTGATGTAAGAATCACCCTTTCATTATCACCATTAGCAAGAAAATGTCTCCTTTACATATCCAAATGGTGGAGATTACTTGATGGATAGTAGGGGTCTCCAAACTACTTGTACTTGTTGATCCTGGTAATGACTAGAAGCATCAGATTTGAAAATTAAGCTTTAATTGGCTTGCTTGAAGTCAAGCAGAGCCAGGAAAAAGCCCTCCAAATGCAAGGATCTCTTTTCTTGGGGTAATATATCTTACAGATAGTGAAGTATGTACAGTTCATTCCCTTTTGTATCTCTAAAGATAACAGCAACACCTTCAGCAATGCAAAGTACAGAGTGTTGGGGTTTTTTCTTTGATATGCAATGCTGTATGCTGGGAAACCACTGCTTCTTCATAAGAGCAGGAGTTTCCAGGGGGAAAAAATGAACCCACACCCTCTTCCAATGCAGTCTGGGGGAGCAGCAAAATGTCCACAGGCCAAGCATATCTGAGGCTGTCCAAAGTAGTAAAGATCTCAGAAGAGGTTCCTTTCCTGGTTTCTCAGATGGATCTTGCATCATATCTTGAGCTCCATGTTTCTCCAGCTGCTCAGTCAGCCACGGTTCAGATGGAGAAGTAAAAGCTGCTCAGTGTAACTACAACAGAGATTTACTCCAAAGCTGTGACTTTCAAAGCAAAAAATAATAAAAACAAACACACCACTTCATTTTTTTACAAGTGTATAAACAGTACAGTTTCAGTAAAGTTATAATTTCATATGGCCATCCCTTGGTCTAGTGGAGACTCCATAGCTCCTCATGTCCAAGGAATGTACACCCATTTGTTTCAGCTGAAATCAAGCCCAAGAAATGTTCTGTCACTGAAAGTGTGAATCTGGATCAAGCACTGAAACCCAGGGAGCTACTCCAAGTTCACATCATCAGAACAGAGGTAAGAATTTGAACCAAACATTAATTGATTTTTGGAGTCTCCAAGTCTGGCCATCAAGAAAACCCTTCTGGATACAGTCAAGGAGAATTACAGGAGACTAATGAGGAAACAGCCATGGATGGTATTTTCTAATGCGGAGTTGTCTGAGCAATGAGTGCCAAGCATTGTGAATGTTAGGCACAGAAAAATGGAACATTGCAAAATTAACTCACTGTCACACAGACTAAATCCCAACATGGGAATTGTTTGTAAGAATTCATTTGCTGTTATACCTTAATGCAGGTGTCCTTTTCCCTCTGATGGAAAGGGGTTTCCCTTTGATGCCATTCTTTATTGAATAGGGCAGTGTACCTGAAATCATGTCTTTAGCATAAGGACTGAGTTTATGTCTCACCATAAGGAGCCTTGTTAGAGATGGATGCTGGCAAGAGAAGTATGGCTGGTAAATCCAGGAAAAAGTAGTAATTCCCGTAAGAAGTCTGTAGTGCAATCCAGACCAAGCATTAAGGCTACTTCTTCTGCCACACAGTGGCTAAGACATCATTTCATCTGCAAGTAAATTTTGTGTATTTATCCATAAGGCTCAGACTTTGTCATCACTTCCAAAGTATTTGTTTATGTTTATGCACAAATTGGGAAAACAATTCCCAACAACATCTTTCTGAAACTGATTTGGAGTTACACTGACAGCTGAGCTGGGAAATGTTACATAGAAAAGAATTTTCTTTTCCTTCCTTGTAAAATGATGGAAATGAAAACTTTCTATGAACTGTATCTGTCCATGAGATTGGGCAAGACTTTATAGTCTGCCCCTTTACTAGGCAAGGAAAAAAAAGGGAGCATTGAGCTGTGCTTCCTTTCTCTGTTCATCTAAAATACATTTTGCATTAACCTATTGTGAGATAAAATGTTTTTTAAAGTCTGAGGGAAGGGACAAAAAATTAAAACCTCCCTCCTAATTCAGTGCCCCAACCAATCTATTGTAGCCCTTCCCCATATTATCCCCATTCCCTCTCTGAATCAAGGAATCACTATTTTTTTGCAGCAGTGTTCCCACTTTGGGGTGAGGGAGCAACTCACCCACAAGCCCATGCACCACCATTTACTCACCAAGAAGAGCCCAGACCCTGCTGGCTTGAGTAGAGTTCTGGGAGGTGGAAAGCAAAGGTCTGAAGCCCATGAGGATGAGACCAGGAGAGACTGTACTTTGTGAGACAGTGCTCAGGCACTGGGATGAGCACAGAGACATGAACACAAGACTTAGCTGTGGTGGAAATGAGCACATAAGACACGTCAGACCTAGGCATGCTCAGACCATGACTGATGGATTGGGTTTGTTTGGCCTCAGCAGAGAGAGACCTGAGATGGAGCTGGGCTCATGTTAGAAGACAAGCAGCAGAGCAGCCAAGCATGGACACAGATCCCAAAGCCACAGGGACCTGATGAACAGACCTCTGATGGACAGCAAGTTGATAGGGAAATTTAAACATTGTACCATGTAATAACACAGCACATCCATTATTTTGTCTAAGCTTTCTCATAATTCCACCCTGCACATTGTGCAATGAGACCCTTTTATTTATTCTCTGACAGTATTCACTCTTAATCCAGTGAAGAACAAACCAAAAGCATGGAAGCTTTGGATGATATTTGAAAAGCAAAATGTTTTAATTTCAGGCTTCATCTTTGCTCACAGTGGCAGTTCTCATGGCTCTAGCCCAGTCACCTCTGTGTTGCTACATCTGCCAACAAAGCTGGCAACAGCTCCTTCTTGTCACATACACAGACACCAGAGCTCCTTGAGCCTGCAGTTTAGAGGCTTCTCATGTGCTTTATTTCTGAAATTGTGCAGTCATCATCATCATCACACTACTCTGAGAGGGACCCAGAAATACCTGGATGCAAACTGAGGAAAAAGCCAGCAGGGGGTGATAGAAGGAAATCTTCAGTCATTCAGCAACCTTTCATACTCCTTTTAACGGTACAAAATTGAGAAATGGTATCAGGGCAGATTTTATTTCTAAAGGTTCTTTGCCAGAACCAGCTCTATATGTAAGACATAGGATTATAGACTGAGCAGTGCTCAGCCTGCCAAGAGAATGAGCTGTGAGCCACATCAGCTGCTTCTGCAATGTCCAGTGCTCACTGCTGCTTCTCAAAATCCTCCCATCCCATGAGGATGGGGGAGGCCAAGGGGTGGGGTAGAGGAGCAGACAGCCTCAAGCAATGTAAAGAGCAATGTGCCAGTGGCAAAACCATTCACCTACATCACAGCCTGCCCCTTATGCAGGTTTGTGGAAGACTCTGCCTCCAGGTCATCCGTCCCTGAGGATCCTCACACAGAGGGGTGCCAGGGGTCTGGCCATACCATGTGCGTAGAGTGTCCCCAGAGCATCTGGCAGTAGTTGACCTACAGGGAAAGTGGTTAATACCTAATGTGTGCAGGTGAGCTGCAGCATTCACAAGAGTGTGGGTGCAGAGATATGGGAGGGCTGGTGGCATCACCTTGGCTCCTGCAGTAGGCAGCTCTGCAGCCTGAAAAGTTAGGCACATTCTTAAAGGGTGGAAACTGCAGTCAGGTTATCCTTGATTTCCTCTGTGCACACAACCTCAGCAGATGTGTGTATGGATTCATGGCTGGAGTACCAGAGTCTTAAAGATGCTTCTTCAAAAGGAGCAAATTGGCACATGAGAGCTTTGTTTAGGCTTTTGGCTTAGCTACCAAATTCTTCTTACTCTGTTTACAGGTTCAGGATTAGGGTTGCAACATAATCTGTTGCCCTTCTCTAGGAAAAATTACCCACAAAACAATCCTGAAGAAATCCACTTGCTGGAGTCTGCTCCTTGAGCCTGACGAGCTTTAAAACTGAGCTATTCAATAGTTGTTCACTGTGACAGATCACCTGCCCCTGAAAGTACCATCTCTTGGCTGTTTCCAGGGTGGCATGAGTGTCCATATGTGGACAAGACATCTCTCCTCCCACAGGGTCAGAGCAGCGGGTCCCACCCCTGGGTGTTTAAGGCCACTTGAGAAGTGACAGAATATCCCACTGCTTTCCAGCTCCCTTTACAGATGGACATGGTTTATATCTGCCAGTGCCTTGTTTTATCCTGAAATGGTATAAATCAGTTATGTGTGAAAAATAGGTAACATTTTATGTAACAAAATTCCTAGCTTTACAGATTTACTCAAAATACTCAGAAAGGCTCTATGTATTCATGCAGCTGTGATTCAACATAGCCATAATCTGAAGGTTCACTTCCTTGCCAACATTTTTTAATGTTGTTTCATGCTGGCACCCACCAGTACCCAGCATCTTGCCTTATCACTGTGATGACAGAACCTAACAGTACCTCTTCTTTTCTTCCTTCTTCATCCCAGAACAAAGTGCACGATCACAAAGAAGTCTGCTCTGACAGGTCTTTCCTGGCTGACCCCTGGTGCTGTGAACGTTTCGTGCAACTTTCTGTGGTTACACAACTGGACCTTGAAAAATCTGCTGGGTTTAGTCAGAAGGATAATCCTGCCCCACGCACCTCCAGAACCCTGCCACTTTCCCACAGCATGCTGAGGCATCATCTGCTTTCTAAATATTGCATCTGAAAACAAGAAGGCATGAACAGCATTCCCAGAAATTCCTATTTGTGACAGCCATCCTTTTTGTGAGATGCTGTGGGGCAAAATACGTCATCAACCAGCATTAAGCAGCTGTCCTCTGCTGAATGCTCTGTCATGAAACTTTTCAAGTTTACAGATCCATGATGCTATTTCCACAGTGCTAACTACAATAGGTCAAAAGAAAACATTCTCTGAGCAATCATGCAATTTCTAAGGAAATCTTTCTTGCACTCTGAAAGCAGAGATTACTCATGGCATGACAAATCTGGAAAAAGTATCAAGGATTTCACTCCTGCTTGTCACTAATACTTCAAACTTGATGTCCAGCTTTCAAAACTTTTAATATTTTACCAAATATTTCACTGGAAATACTTTGCCAAAAATGAGAAACCTATTCCCTTCCTTCAGCGAATGGTAGGTAGTAAGAATTCTGCACAATTGTTCAGTAGCAAACTTCTCCCTTAAATCAAGAGAAGTGTTCTTTTGCTAAAAGGACCTTGATCTAATAATGCACTTAAGCATGTGTACAAACTCAATGGGATTAACCATGTGCTTAAGATAAACATATCTGTAAGTACTATTTACAGATAAGATCACATTTGTTTGGATCCTTTTCCCAAGTTTAAATACAACACACCAACATAGAGCAGCAATATTCCAATAGCAGATACTTTAAATAAAAGGAAAAAACCCACCAATTCCATTTGATCAGATTTATGAAGAAAAATATTCAGAAGCTGTTCAGAGAGGAATAAGCCTAAGAGGAAATAAGAGTAGTAAAATGAGAAGAATGAAACTGAGACTTTCAAAGGAGTTACACAACTTCATTGCCTCCTGTAAGATGAAATCTTGTACTATTGGGAAAATTCAACAAGTATTTTCCTCCATGGGAGAACAGATGGGAGAGGAATACAGTGGATCCTTGACTGCAAAAACAGTAAAACTAATGAGGTGATAGAAAGCAGACGGGATATGAAAAGAAAGTTGGCCAGTGGCTGCTTTATTCCCTATGAATGTCTGTGAGATTTTGAATCACAGCTGTGGAAACAAGCTGCTGAATTTCTTCCCCCAACTCTCCTGGTAATTTTGTAATTTAAGTATAAATGCTCTGGAAAACAGGATTAAGAGCACACTGCTGTGAGTCTTTTGTGAGCAGTGGATGCTAGTGGGAAAGGAACTGTGACTTAAAGATATGTTGTCATGAAACTATGGGTGAGGAAAAGAGCCAGGCAAACAATCTCCAGACTGTTTTTTCCTGAGCAGGAGATGATCCACCTTGTCTGGACTTTATAGTAAAAGTGATTCCATTGATTAAACATTTTTAACACAACTGACTAAAATAGATTAAGGACCCTGTATTGTAGTACTTTGTCTGAATCAGAACAAAATGTTTAATATTGAAGAGAAGATGAAAACATGCTTACGGTTTAACAAGGGTCAATCTGGAAAGAAAAGGAAACAGTTCAGTGTGTTCTTAGTACATTTTAAAAATGTCTTCTGGACAGGTTTTCTTGGACCCCAAACAAGGAACATGGTATGGATTCTCTGTAAGAAAAAATAATGTAGCACATCATAAAAGTTCTATGGTGACAGAAAGAAGTGAAAATCAAAGGGTTAGCACTACCTCTACCTCTTGTTATCCAAGCAATGTTATTCTAAAGCTACTGTGCTATGCTCTGTGCTCTTCTTTTCTGTAACGGAGAATGGAGAGGCACTTCACTGTTGTGAAATAAAAGCCTTTTTAACTTTATCCTTGACCCTGTAATTGAACATACCTGAAAATTCTCTCAGAGGCCTAACACAGAATTGGATTCATCCTTACTCCTCCATCCAGATACAATTTTAAGGTGCCTTTGCAATTGTATTATTCCTAAAGGGTAAGATTTGGTACACCTATAAATCCAACACTGGTTTTCATCAGAGGGTGCTGCTGGTTTACCATAACCCTGGTAAGAAAGGCACTCAGACTGTAAAGAAATACTTTTAATGCTTTTTATTATAGGTAACTATAAAGAAAGAGGGGATAGTGTAGATAATCTCATGTCCCTTTAGGTGCTGGCTACTCTAAGCTATACATGATGGAATGGGCTCCAACCTGCATGATGCAGGTTGATGATGCAGGGATGCAGCAGAGATTCAGTCTGTGAAAGATTTGCCCCATTTGAGCCATTCAAGCTATTACAGGGTTTTCTTGCAAGAATACATCTGTATTCATAATTTCTACTGCCCAACAGACAGTATGTCTGCAGGGGAACTTGTTGCTGCAGGTTTAGTTAAAGCACCCCATGGGAGCTGCCTTGCAGGTTCCTCCATCACCTTCTCCCACCTGAGTTTACCCAGCTCCAAGGGAGACCCAGAGCACAGCACAGGCCTGCACAGGTTCACTGTTCCATGAATCACTGGCTCCTTGGTGTGCAAGGATCTCCCCCAGTATCACTCTGATGCTCACCTGCCTTGCGAAGACCTACAGGGCCTATAGGGTACACAGGGATAGGGAGATGTCCTTTCAGGCATTCCTGGAGACATCGTGTCTACACAAGTTAGGCACTTGTGTCAAGTGGATGAGATCTCCTTCTGCTGGTTTTCAGCTACCTCTCTCTACTAATAGATACTCAACACAGGCATTTATTTAGGGTGACTGCTTTGTTTAGCACTAAAATGTAAGTACAAGTCAGGAGCTCAAATTAGGCAGAATATATCCTAATAAACATAATTTCTTACCATCCCCAATTCACTTTCTCATGGATTGCTTTGTCTTTCCTCATGGTCATGTCTTGAAAAACTCTCATCTTCAATCCTCTAAGTAGGAGGAGTTTTTCATAAGCCATTTCTCCACATCCACATATAGAAAGCTCTCACGTGACTTCAGAAACTCTCCTGGCTCTCTCTTTGTCCTACAGAGTGGGATGGGGGAGGGAGATCAGGGAGAAGTAGTGCTGAAGTTCAGAGGTAACTACCTCATGAACTATGAATGCTGAAAAGAGAGAGGAGCCTAAGGGCTGAAACAGATCAGCTCAACAGGTTTAATCTGTGGCAGCTCAAGAAAATTCTACCTCTTTCTGCCCACCTCACCATCATACCAGAAGGTGTAGCAGGTAGAGAAGGAAATAATCATGGAGTACTCAGCCCCTGTCATTCAACAATCTGTTTTTTAGCTTAAACCCTAAGACTTTTCACTGGCTCTGACACACTTTCAAGCACTACTGGAGGTTATGTAGAGCACTCCAAAATGGCAGAAAGTCATTTGAAAAAAGGCAGTCACTTTTTCCCAGCCATTCTCGGAAAAAAAAGATAAAGGAATTTTTTGAGTATCATTAGTTCTTTCCTGGTTTTGTAGCCACTCATCCCAGCAGCTTATATGTGCTTCTTAATAGAATGGTCAGAAAGATTATTACAAAACCTGTAAGGTTTTCTTTGTAGTCTCTGCTCCCTTCCTCTTTTGATGGTGAATTTAGGACCTAAATAATTTTTTTCTCCTCTGTTTCTGGTAACAATTTAGTTCCATGAGCTGAGGGTCAGCTCTGAGGACTATGCAGTCACACTTTGCAGCCAAAAGCATAGAAGTAGGATTTCATTTCTGGGTTCATATGTTCTCTAGCACTGATCTCCTGGATCCATTAAGAGTCAAGCAGGACCAATTTATTCCACTTTTCTAAGAAAGACAAAGAGGCTTATTTCTCTGGAGTTGATCATAATTTGATGTCTTGACACTGGTATGCAAGCAGGCGAGTTCTGACATGCAGCAGTTTTTTATGCTGTCGTATTTGAATGAAAATAAAGGAATGAAGAGGACAGCAAGAAGGAACCTCCTAAAGGATGGTGTGCTTAGTTCTCCTTTTGAAGACATTCTCTGGCAGCAGCACAAGAAAAGCCTCTGCCTGAATCACCACCTGTGGACTCTGACTCACTCATCAGAGCTGAAGAGGTCGAAAGGAGGTCAGGATAGAACAGTCCAGCTTCATCAAAGCCTGGTGCAGAAAGACTTCCTATAGCAAGTCTACAAAAGCCTCTTGCCTACTGCAGGCAAATACTTGAAATAGTAAAAAATGCCTGAATAAGACAATTAAAAGACTCTGTAAAGAGCACAACAACCAGGGAAATGTTGCATTCACTAGTTCCCTGGCATTTCTGGGGAAACTGGATGTGTAAGGGGCTCCTGCTAAAGACACCTGACCCATGCCAGTGAGGGACCTGGGTGTTCCTGTGTCATGGGGTCAGAGAGGATTGAAGGGAGACCTGGGTGTAGACTCTGCCAGGCTCTGTGGGATTTGAAAATTACCTATGGCTCTGGAAGTAAAAGCAAAAAAATAAATTCTCTCAATAGAAATTAATCCTACACGAATGTCTCATCCTGGACACTTGGCAGCTATGCAAATAATGACAGGGAAAGGAAACCCTCCTCCTGCAAACCAGGCAGCAAATCAGAGATGCCAAGCTTGAGGGAGACACCCAGTCATCCCCAATGTTTATGGGAGGTGGTTTCTGCTGGACTACCAGGCACACAAAAAATAATCCAGCATACTAAAAGGAAAAAGATTTGAGACAAAACAGCACACAGAGCTCAAAATCAGAGGCCAGAAAAAACAAGATTTACGTGCTGTGGCAAATAGCACAAACCAGGAATGTTTCAGCAGCTGCAGAAACAGAAGGTAGAATCACAAGAGATTCCGTTGCTTGCAAGAATTTGCCAGTGCCATCTCGATGAGACAAAGCAGCTGACAGCAGAAGCACAAGAAAAGGGTAAAAAAACTTCCCTAGTGAAAAAAAAAAAAAAATAAAAAAAAAAAAATTACAGCTGAGGAAGAATAACCAATATAAGTACCATTTTAGCCTGGACAGTCAGTGAGGCAAGAGAACAGGAAAATTAACAGAGAAAGGAAGGGGAAAGTAGAAAGTATAGATTTAAAACCTAGGGTATTTTAGACTTAAGTACCTAAGGTATCCACTTGACCTCACTAAAGGAATATGGGAATTTATGAGGGAGCAAATATCAAATTAGAATAAATCCAATGTCTACTTCTATAACTAAACTACTAAAAGTATGTTTAGCTTTAGTGTTTGTCTACAGGGAGTACTAGGGATGGAGCCAACTCATTTAAGCAAGAAGTTGACACCTTTTCAAGACATGGAAGCTCCCAACAGCTTACAAAATAGAATAGAATAACCCAGAAGCCCCAGGTAATGCCAAGGGGAAAAGCAATACCTAAAAGAAGAGGTAAATAAACTGATTCCTCCAGAAATCATGGCCAAGCAAAAGAGCTCACAGGGTTTCCATTCTCCAGTGATCACTGTATTAAATAAATACATGAAATCTATCACATAGCATAGTCTGTAAAGGTTTAAAAATATGGACAAAGACCATGTTTTCCACCGAAGCAATACCTTTCGATATTTCAATTTTTATTCTGTTCTTGATATGAAATGTTTCCATGTTTGATAAATTGAGATGATGCTAGGAGGTACCCATAAAACCAGTGATTTTGTGCAGATGGAATACCCTTTAGGATGTACCCTTTCTTTCAATTTTATCTGAGTAATCAAAAAGTTTCCCTGGAAAATATGACTTATCTTCTACTAAATACTATATACAAAAGCACAACTAAGGCCCTGTTTGCTTTCAGAGGACACATGACACTTTGATCTCATGTTATCTTAAAGAAATAAAAATCTATAGAAATTAAGGCCCAATAAGTAATGTTAGGCTTGTACCCCACACTCTGGGGGCTGGAAAACAGTGCTGGAGAGCTGGGTGGTTCAGATGAGGGCCTGAGGTTGTGTGTAAAATATGAGTAATGTCACTGCTCTGTTGAACAAATGTAAGCAAAAACATACACATTCTCACAGTACAAAAAGGCATAGTGGAAACCAATACACCTAATCAATTACCATTAAAAATACATCCTATTTTCTAGCTAATTTGAAATTGAAGGCAGTATATTGTATAAAACAGCTGGAGGAATTATTTTTCAAACACTTTAGGCTGCTTCTCATTTAAAATATATTGACTATTTGAATGCAGTGAACAAAATAGAGAAGCATATGGAGAACACTTCAGATTTAAAGTAAAATTTGTGTTGTCCTGATATTCTTATAAAGAAATATGAACAGTGTCGTTCTGCCTGAGTCCTTTACTGAAAAGGGAACAATTTGACAGGACCCTAAAGCTTCTGAAGAAAATAAATGTGAATGCAAAAGCTGTCAAAAGCTCACATATGGAGCCAAGACAGGACATGCTGTGTGCCACAGAGCCACACTTTTCTCACTTATTAGGAATTAAAATATCTCTCCTCAGTGATCTGTTATTAGAAAATCATTATAAAATCAGAGACTAAATTAATGATTTAGCATTGTAAATAAGCCCATTCTTCCCCTAGTAATGTCATGTTCAAATCAGTTGCTTACAACAGTAGCAAAAGCAGACCTGCATGACAGAAGCTTCCTTCTGCTTCATATAAAAGCTGCTATTCATCTCTTAGTTAATTTTTCCCCCAAAATATTTAAGCTTCACATCTCACAAAAATA
The DNA here is from genome assembly GCF_036169615.1 of Heliangelus exortis. Lineage (NCBI taxonomy): Eukaryota > Metazoa > Chordata > Aves > Apodiformes > Trochilidae > Heliangelus > Heliangelus exortis. The sequence goes on along the minus strand of NC_092422.1, from coordinate 24,445,817 downwards.
TGTTCTTCTCATCTGAGAATGGTGCTGATGATCTCCCATTCATATAAAGGTATTTTAACCAACACCTTGTTGAATCTTCTGTAGCATTTTAATTTTTTCAATAAGAATTTTTATTTGTATTTTAAGGATAATACACACGTTTCAGGTTAATGTGCAGTTATGTGTCTTAAAATTGCCTAGATTTTGCCTACAACAGCCCATCAGGACACTACGGTCCTGAGCAACACTCACATGAAAAACCACTTTTTAGAATTATTAAGAGATTTCTATTCTACAAAATAGTAATAAAATGGATAAAACCTTCATTCATTTCATCCTCCAATAGATGAATGTGAACCAAACATCTAGGTTTATAGAGAAATTTAATCCCCTGACAGATAATTTTTTGCAGCCACTCTAACTGCTAAACATTTCTATGGATAGAAACTACAGCTGTTAATTATTTCTTTTGGATTTTTGTTTGTTTTTTTTAAAAAAAAAAGATGAAATGTTGTTGATTTCTTATTAGGGTATGTATGGCCCCAGTCCTGACTATTATTTTCTATTAGTTGTTGACCTTGTAATCAGTTCTCAGATTCTGATTTCTAATTGCATATGTCTCATATAATTATTTTGGATATTTGTACATATTTACACTTTCACCCTTATAGAATTCAAGGAAAGAGGAAAGATAGAAATATTGTGTGAATAAAGCTGAGGAGGCTTATGTCAACAAGCTTTTGGATGTGATCAGAAAGTGATGTCCTGGCTCAGGTAAAGAATGAATTTCCATTCTGAACATTACTAGAGTGGTACCAAAGTAAGAAATCTGAAGACAGATTAATTAGGATTACAGGTGTCTGAGTCTCTCAGAAGACAATTAACTCATTTCTCTAGGTAATTCTTTCTCTTGTCAGCTGGACCCCATTTCCCAGACTATTACTGAGCACTTATTCAAGCCTGTCTTCTCCCATAAGCAACAAAGGATGGGGCATGCCTGGTCCATTAACTGTAATACATTGACATTAAACACTTGGAAGTGCTACCAAGCCCCAAGCTCTCTAGCATTGCTGAACCCCAGATGCTTCTCTTCCTGTTCTCCCTCCAAGTCTCCTTGCACTGATAAGAAACTTGGATACATTCCCCCAGTAAGAGCTGCCAGGTCTTCCAGCAGATGAGTGTGGGTGTGAGCCTTGCTCTGTACGTCCCTGCTTAAAGCCTTCAGCAGTGATGTGTGCTGCTTATGCTTTAGCTGGGAAGATGATGGATGGAAGCTGAGGTAGGGGACACCTCATCGCTCTCTACAACTCCCTGAAAGGAGGGGTTAGCCAGGTGGGGGTTGGTCTCTTTTCCCAGGCAACTCTCAGCAAGACAAGAGGGCACGGTCTCAAGTTGTGCCAGGGCAGGTTTAGGTTGGACATTAGAAAGAATTTCTTTACAGAGAGGGTGATCAAGCATTGGAATGGGCTGCCCAGGGAAGTGGTGGATTCTCCATCCCTGGAGATATTTAAAAAGAGACTGGACGTGGCACTCAGTGCCATGGACTGGTAACTGCAGTGGTAGTGGATCAAGGGTTGGACTTGATCTCAGAGGTCCCTTCCAACCCAGATGATTCTAGGATTCTATGATTCTATGAATCAGTCTAGCTCTAGGTTTGATTTTGGTGAAGGGAAGCTACAAAGAGTGCACTTTCTGAGCCTGGCATGTTTAATGGACAGCAGGAATATTCTTTAACATAACAGATGTGAATATAGTTTACAGAAGAAAAAAAAAAGAGAAAAAAAAAAGAAAAAAAAAAAAAAAGAAAAAGAAACCCTACAGGTGAACACTGGATGGGTCGTTAGCTATTAAATATTTTATAATCTGTACAGATGACATTCAGCATGCCTTCATTTAATGAAGTCTGCAATGTGAAAAGGAAAAAAAAAAAAAACAACTAAAAGCTCACCTGATTAAATTAAATAAATTAAATAAAATAAATAAATTCAATAAATTCAATAAATTAAACTTACTTTATTAAATGGACAAAATCCATCTAGGACAATACTTCATCTACTGTCCTGGAAAGTTCAGAGCACCTAGTGAAGAATGACTGCTCATGATAAAAAGAATTGAAAGCCTGACCAATGTATATCTCTCAGAATGTGTGGCAGGTCCCCAGGAAAATGAAATGTGCATTTCGTTGAAAACAGTGAATACATTGGAAAATGTATTGGTTGGTTATGACCATCTGTCACCACCAAGGAGTAACATTGCTCCTGTGCTGCTCTAGGAGTACGTAAACACCTTCGAGCCCACACTGTGCTCATGGCAGAGCACTTTCAGTCACAGCAGCATTTGGGATATGAGTAAATGTGTCCATAATCATAGGCAGGGATGATTATGTTTTAGCTAGGCTGCAATAGATCTGGAAAAGAAATTTTGATCCCTTGGAAATCACTACTTTAAATAGGAGCAGGACCGAATACTGTTACCTTTCTCTTCTGCCTGAGTACACCAGAGTTCACTCAGAGTAAAAGAGAACTGAGCAACCCCTAAGGGACTTTTTAAGTTGTTATTTTCTTTAGGATATACTTTATCCCAGGGATACTTTCAAAACATTGGTGTTTGAAATTTTTAAAAAGAGGTTGCTAAAGTCAGTTCTTGGTAACTGGTAAGCCAGAGAACCCTTGAGCCTACATCTGCTGTCTGTACAAATCAGGAGTTACTGAATCAGCAAAACTGAGATCATCAGACTAGAAGAGGTGAAAGGAAGTCTATGTTATCCATTCTCCTTCTCTTCTTTCCCTAGGTAACACCTGGGGGACAAAGACATGCATATAAAAATTAATTTATTTGTTAATGATGACTTTTGAAAAAAACATGATGAATTTCCAATGAAGCTCTTTTTCATTTGTTCTTTTTCTTATTTGTTTTTTGAGGGTTTTTGTGGGGTTTTTTTGGTTTGCTTTTTGGTTTGGTTGGTTTAGTTTGGGAATTTATTTTTTTTTCATCTTCATGCATGCTTACTTTGGTCTTTTTTGGGGTTTTGGTCGGGTTTTTTGTTTGTTTGTTTTGGCTTAGTCATAATTCTGTATTTGCCTAATAGTATGTATGTTTGATAAACAGCATGCTAAACCACAGCCAGTTGTTTGCAGAGGCAGCCTGTTTCTAAGAAATTCCAGGGGATAAAGGTGATTGGAACTGTGTTTCTTCCCATGGTGGGAGAAAAGAGCTTCTAGTGATTTTGACAAGAGCTAAAGTCTAACCAGGGTGAGGGACATTCCTGAAAATATCAAGGAATTATGAACACCCTCTATTATTGATTGGTTTTAAATTATCAAGAAAATATGTGAGAGTAGGAAAACTAGAGAAGATCTTTCCCTGGCATTTTCATGGCTTATCAGCCAAGATGTGCCAGGACTTGAGCAATCGGTTTCAACTCACCAATTTTTTCTCAAAATACCTTCATTTACACAGGCATAATCACACTTGTATGCCTGACCAGACACCTGGAACTCCCTTTCACACTTATCCAGGTCATTCCACACATTATTTTCCCTTTTGGCTTACTGAGTTTTTGCAGTGGCTGTTGCAGTTTTTCTCTCCTCTCTTTTCCTTTTTCTCCAAGATCTCTAGGACTTACTATAACTCTTGCACTTCTGCTTTGCTACAGTAACTACATCTCACTACATTACAGCTCTACAGAATTTATCCAAGGCTGTCTATAGAAGGCAGCCAGAAGAATAAATTATACACAATATTTCATTACATACAGAAGAGTTAAATTATTTAAAGAGTTCTTGCGCTGATACCAGGAATATTTGCATCATTATTTTAAATTAGCAAAGAAACAAGGATTTACAAATAAAGCCATTTAGTTTCTCATCAAAATTTTGATATTGACATGAAATACATTCTTGAACAAGTAATTCATTTATAGCCTAAATTCAATTGAATTGGTATGAAGATAAAGAAACTGGGATGATATTGTAATGGGAATAGATGCTCAGTAAAAGAGCTGGAAGTGTACTAAAGGAAGGAGGTAGAGCTCCTGAGGCATAGAAAGAGGGGGCTGTTGGAGGATGGAAAATAAATAGTTCACTAAGTGCAGGTACTTTTCCATATTTCCTTAGAATGGAAGCAAATATTAGTACTCCTAGAGAGTACAAAACTGTCTAGAGAAATAATAGAAAATATACTTCATGAAGAGAAAATGTAAGTATTAATATGATTTGAAATCTTATGGTTTCCATTATGATTTCATATGAAATAATATGATTTCCATTAATGAACTATGACCATGTTTCCAGTCTGCCCTTCTAATTCTGTCAGCAAAAAACACCATCAGGGCTTTAGCTTAAACTCAATGAATTAATTTCACACTCATTCAGCTGCTACAGAAGACTTCTAAGTTTTGAAAGCATTGATGTGCCTTTTTGTAGTGAGAACCACAAGTCCTCAGGTGTTGCCGATAATGAACTGGGAGCTTAGGCCCAGCTGTGCCCAATAATTAGGGCCTGCCCCAGCTGGAAATGGGCGGGGCTGAAGGGCAAAATAAAAGGCATGCTCCCAGAAGCAGAAGAAGATGCCTACAGATGCAGAGAGATGCCTGGGAAGAGAGATGGCAAGAGAGCTCTGGAGAAGAGCCGTGTCCCTGAGAGAACGGCTCACCGCAACACCTTTTTTCTCCCCTTGTTTCACAGTGTTCCAACACAGTGATATCCTCCAGGCAATAGCTCTTCTACAGGCAAAGTACAGTTCAAAATACTTCAGAAGAATTGGAAGGAGAAAAAAACTGCTGATTACTTTTAGGTTCAACAGAAATAATTCACAATTTTGGGGGGTTTGTTCATGGTGAATATCATGAAATAAATGCATCCATGCCATGGGTAAAGGTAGCTTGCTCACCTTCTTCAGGCACAGACATTCACTTGCAACAAGAAAAACTTGAAAACTTCTGCCAAATTCCCTCAAACAAATTCCTGGCTTCCCCCAACAACATATGGTGGACTACATCTCCAGCTGGTCTAAATCAGAAGAGTTTCACTGAAGCATAGTAGTTGTACAAAACATTAACTACACAAGTTGAAAAGAGCACATAAAATTTTAAAGGCACTTTCCCAACTTTCCAGGGCATTTGATATGCTAGAAATTGTATCTGTACAGCATACTGTATTACTCCAATCTACTGTTCAGATTTATGATTCTTTTGTGTCCTTATCTCAGAGAAATTTTCACTTTTAGATAGCACAATGCTAATGATTAAATTAGTCCTAATGTAAAGTTTTAAGAAGGTCCTGAAAAAGCTTATTCAGGGATTTTCACTCATTCTGAAAAGCCTGCCAGTCTATACAAAGCCCTTCCAGAATCTGCTGCAGTCAATGAAGAAGCTTTTTATTAAGTTCAGGGAACTTGAGTAGGTCCCTCTGTCTGTACCAGCCACACACAGGTTCCTACTGGGCAGAAGGGTAGTTTCAGGGGACTCCTGAGAAATCTGAAGAATACAACCTTCCTCAGAGAACAAGGGAAACATTTTGTGTGAGAAAACAGAGAAAAACCACTCCTCTGATGAGAAATAGAAACCATACTCTTGCTAAATCAAGTAGATATTTTTGTGGCTGTTCCTGTGAGTTTTCCTGGCTGTGGTAAGAGAAACATACACACACTACAAAGCCCAAGATGACGGAGGGAAGACCATTAGCACAGAGAACCTAAGCAGAAGAGCAATGCCCAGCAGTTCCTGCATATGAGTGTCAGCTTCCTAAGTATTTTCAAAAGCCCAAATCCTGTAACAGCTTTGTCTATACTAAAAACAAAATAAAATAAAAACTTCTCTTAGCCTAAAGCATTAAGCAAATATAAAATCAAAGAGAATGGAAAAATAACTGAAGATCTTCCCAAATCAACAGATTATCCATTAGTTAAAGAGACCCATTCATGCTCCCAGTATTCCCTTTCTTCTTATAGCTGTAGCAGAAATCCAAATTATGTTGTTGTAGACCACAAGCCATTTTTTGTGTAAGGTGAGTTGCATGACTGTAGAATAATAACCAGGAACTTTGTGTGAAAAAACAGGACTCTTTCTAGAAGTTAAGTTTTGAAAGAAGTCTGAAGCAAAGACCTCTTCTGTAAAAGAAGGAAAGACACAAGTAGTGAAACTGAAAAACAATACGTTTTACACAAGTGCCCTTTAGATGATGTCTCATTGTCCTGGTTTGGGCCAGGATAAAGGTGATTTTCTGTCTTGTACTTTTGCTTTTAGCTAAGTCTCTTGTAAGTAGTTGCACTTGCTGAAATTAACAGCAAGTTTCTCAGACAGTGTGTGTTTCTAGGACTGATAACACTTGATGTTTATAGTTACTGCTAGAGACTGGTGTGCAGAGCCAAGGGCACTGCTCAGCTCTGAGGAAAACATAAAGAGGTCCCACCTGCATCCCTCCTTTGGGGAGGAACGGACAAGATAGATGCCAGAATTGACCAAACAGAGTATTCCATCCCATATACGTCATCCTCAGTATAAATTTGAGGGATCACGAGGGCCAAGCCAGATTTCCTGATTTCCAGCTTCCGGCTGCCTGCCCTTCCTGCCTTCTCTGCTTCCTTTCCTTCACCCCAGCATCCTGGAAGGATCCTGTCCATTCGTCTGCCTGTGCTCCTGATCCGTGCCAGCCCATATCTGTGTGTTCCTGCCTCCAGTTCCCGACTTGCTGCCGACTCCAGGAGTCCAGCCTGGACTTTCCCAGGGCTGCCCTGCAGCCTCGGTGGTGACGTGAGAGCTATTGGGGGAAAGGGGGGAGGAATGTGGTATCCATTTTCTTGTATATTTGTATATATCTATTAATTTTTCCTATTTATCATTACTGTTTCATTAAAGTTGTGTAGTTTAGTTTCCAACCCATAAGTCTCTCTCCCTTATTCTCTCTCCTTTCTTATCAGGGAGGAGAGAGAGATTAATAGAGAGCGTCTGTTACTCGGTTTAATTGCCGGGCCAGTGTTAAACCGTGACACTCATTAAGCTGTGTAGGTCATTGCTATGAGATGTGTTCAAGCACTGGCCAGCAAAAAAAAAGTAGAAGCAGGCATTCATATATATAAAGAGAACATCCAAGGCTCTTTTTGAAAAGGTAAATTTTAAAGACATATATTACTCTTACCATAGCCGAGAAACGAATCAAACACCTGGAAGGAGGAAGGACCTTCTGAAATGCAGGTTTTGCCCTTAGCCATCTGTCTTCTTGGATGCTGACTCTGCCTAGGACAGGATACTGATCTAAATGAGTTTTCTTCTTAGCCCAAGGATAAATAGAGTTCCTGGTATTATCTCTGGTGTTACCAGGTATTTTCCAAAGCCCCTTGCACATACATTACATGCCATTACTTATTGCTGCACCATACCTTTCCCTGTGGCTCCTAAAGATGTCTCTCCAAGGGGTTTTGAGTCTGGGAGACTCAAGTGAAGGGTCCACAACACAGCCACACCAGTTGCTGTCAGCTCGGTAACTCAAGAGCTCATCTTAGAATCATAGAATTGGCTGGGTTGGAAGGGACCTCTGAGATCATCAAGTCCAACCCTTGACCCACCGCTGCGGTTGCTAGACCATGGCACTGAGTGCTACATCCAGTCTCTTTTTAAATATCTCCAGGGACGGAGAATCCACCACTTCACTGGGCAGCCCATTCCAATGCTTGATCACCCTCTCGGTAAAGAAATCCTTTCTAATATCTAACCTAAACTTTCCCTGGCACAACTTAAGACCATGCCCTCTTGTCTTGTTGAAAGTTGTTTGGGAAAAGAGACCAACCCCCACCTGGCTACCCCCTCCTTTCAGGTACTTGTAGAGAGTGATGAGGTCTCCCCTGAGCCGCCTCTTCTTCAGGCTGAACAGCCCCAACTCCCTCAGCCTCTCTTCATAGGGTCTGTGCTCGAGTCCCTTCACCAGCCTGGTTGCCCTCCTTTGGACCTGCTCCAGGACCTCAATATCCTTCCTGAACTGAGGGGCCCAGAACTGGACACAGGACTCGAGGTGTGGCCTCACCAGCGCTGAGTACAGGGGCAGAATCACTTCCTTGGACCTGCTGGCCACGCTGTTCCTGATCCAGGCCAGGATGCCATTGGCCTTCTTGGCCACCTGGGCACACTGCTGGCTCATGTTCTGCTTCCTGTCAATCCAGACTCCCAGGTCCCTTTCTGCCTGGCTGCTCTCAGCCACTCTGTGCCCAGCCTGGAGCTCCCCATGGGGTTGTTGTGGCCAAAGTGCAGGACCCGGCACTTGGCCGTGTTGAACCTCATCCTGTTGGAATCAGCCCAACTCTCCAGTCTGTCCAGGTCCCTCTGCAGAGCCCTCCTGCCTTCCAGCTGATCCACACTCCCCCGCAGCTCAGTGTTGTCTGCGAATTTGCTGATGGTGGATTCAATCCCTTCATCTAAATCATCAATGAAGATATTAAACAGAACCGCTGGGAGGGCTGGGAGAGAAGCACTCAGCAGAGCAATGTCTGCAGTCCTCTTGGCATGGACAGAGGAGCTTCCCAAGATCTGACAGACACCAGAGCACCCTTCAGAGCATCACCCTGCCAGACTGCATAGTCATACATGAAGGGCCACATCCATGTCAATTAAATGGGCCCAAACCATTTGCAAACTGACAGCTGTGAAAACCTAACTTTATGTGCCAATGATCCACCTCTTCATGCCAGGCAGAGCCCAAGTCTCAGCTGTAAGCACCTCTAATAGTGGGAGTTGTTCAAATTGGGATCTCCAAACACTGTTCCTTGGGTTTATGTTTAATATTTAATCATATTGTGCTTACTCTATCCCAGCTTGAAGGTCAATCCTACCTCAGGGAGCTTCTTTTTTCAGTTGCTCAGCATCATGCTGTTGGATGGAAAACAATGTCTCTATATCATTGAGATCTATGGTTTCCACAATATTTATTTTTTCTCTTCCTTTTTTTTTTTTTTAATCAGAATGACCAACCAATAGGTAAGACAATGTTGTCATTAATTAAGTAATCAAAACCTTAAGTTTTTATTTCCTAGAGGAATAAGAGACTAGAAGCCTGAAAGATGCAGTCACTAGTAACTTTATCTACTCCAGCTCCAAAGAGTACAAAGTTTTCCAGGCAGGGAAGCAATAGGCCTCTCTGTGCATTCAAAGGCCATATTCTCCAGAGGAGCTCAAGCTGCAAATGCCAACAAGACTTTCCCAGAAACAAACTGTACTTCATAGTAGTGTTCCAGACAGCAGGAGGGACAACAACAGGCCAAAGAAAAATGAGCATAGGGACTAAATGATTTATAGCACTTATTGAAGGCAATGGTATTGCAAAATGAGGAAAATCTCTTCTCTTTTAGCATTCCAGTCACTTGGTGCAATGGAGATTGCACCTCACACCTTTCTGTGGAGGCCTTTAATTACAGGAAATAAATCAGAAGAAAGAGACTGACTAATGGACTATGACAAATAAGAACAGTTACCACATCAAGCAAAATCTCTCACTATTTTGAAGAATCAGCTTAGGGAACAAAGTAAATTCATTCTCAATCTATACAAAGCACTTCTGAAGCTTTCCACCCTGCTGTGGTATTCAGCAAGACAAATTTCTCTCTCCCACTGGCACAAGCAGGTAGCAGCACAGTAGTATTGGCAGGAACAGTGAGATCAGCAAATACTTTGATCTCTCCTTCACTGTCTGCTTTTCATCCATAGAGCCTCTTCCGAAAGCTGAAGAATGATTAACTATAAAAGTTGTTTTGTATTATTATTTTTTTTTTTCTTAATTTCTTTCAGCACCAGTTCAGTAACTCTGCAAAGGTGCATTATGAAAATACTCCAGAAACATGTCCCCTAACCAAGAAGCTGTGCTGCTTCCTCAGGTGTTCCCTCTTGCCTCTGGAATAAAAATGTATCTACTGTCCACACCTAGCTAAATATTTTGCTTGGATGTACTTGAAGTAATTCTTCTCATTTACCTGATACTTGGGTAAACAAGAAAGCAATTTGCTGCCCATAGTCAAAATGGGCTATAGATAAAGAGAACTGAGGGATGGAGGACAAAGTAAAACTCAGTAGCCCATGACTTGCAAAGCTGCAGAGTCCACAGACCCACATCTGAAAACTGGGTGGGCAGTAAGAAAAATAAGAGTCTATGAATTAAGGCACTTCACGTTCAAAACTTCATAAAATACTTTTTTTATATAATCACTTCCTCTGGTAGTGGAAAAGCCAGTCTTGGCTGTCTGTGCTGTACTTCAGACTACAGGCTGCTGATCCACCTACCCAGCAGAAACTTGTGGGATAAGCCATCCAGAGAAGGAATATCTTTCTCATTCCAGACAGGCAGCTGCTGAACTGTATTCTGAAGCCCAGGTACTTATCCAAAACTAATTCAATGTTCCTGATATATAAACATGCATAATCTCTTGATGTCTGCCAAAGTTTGTTCCAACAACTTATACTATAATCACCTAAAGAAAGAACTTCAGCATGAATTTGGATGTTTTGGATGCTGATGCATTGTCCAGAGTCATCTTCTGATGAAAAAAAAATCTATGAATAATTAGTTCTAGAACTTGAGTTAGCATCTTAACTTACAACAGCAGCACCAGCAAGCCTGGTAAAAAATCAATATAATAAAGTATTAGCTTGTAGCCAAATAACTGTTTCTTAGTGAACCTGAGTGTCAGTGGAGTGCAGAAAGAACAAATACAAATACAGTTAAAAATGTGTTTCAGAAATTGGGGGCCACTGGTGGAAAACTATATAATAAGAATTAGAAAGATGCTCTGCTTGTATTTCAAAACTTGCAGTTTGGGCAAGATTAGTATATTACTATACATTACTGCATATATTAACTAATATATATATATATATACACAAAAGAGAATAGAGCTAATTGTCTCTCACTCATTAGTCCACCTCCTGCTCAAATATCAAGATTTTCTCAGAAACAGCTCACAAACCCCAAAGAGCTGTTGAACAGAGGTGAAAAAATTCCAGGTTCCACTTAGAAATAAGTAATTATACAGTGGCTACACTTTCCTGGAAGGAAATCTTAGCATAAACTTAGTGCATCAATCCAAAGACTGCGGATCCACACTTATCAGAGGAGACATCCCTGATAGCCATAGTGGGCAGGCTTTATTGGGATAAGTCTCCCAGTCACTACAGACAGAAAAAAATAAATTATTATTTAAAAAAAGAGGTGGGGGGGGGGGTTTAACAGTGCTACAGAGATTATCTACTGTCTTTTCTAAAAGTTCCCTCCGAACTTACATATAGGAAAACCATTAATGCTGTGCTGTTTAGCACCACCTTGTGTTGAATTATCACTTGCACAAGAACGCAGCCAAGAGGGAGAAATTCACCATCTGACCAAGGAAATATATAAGATACTGGGTAAAACACTTTGGTATTTGGACTGGGTTTATTAGATTGGTGTTTTCCACCAGAAAATGTGGAGCATAATCATTAAGAGCAGAAATTGGCAGAATATGCCACTCGTTCTTATTATAGCATTAAAAAAAAAAAAAAAAAAAAAGTGCAAGAAAAACCCCAAACTCAAACCTGTATATGCAAGAGTACATTTAAGTGTGTGATGATCAGAAATAATTTTTTTTTTAAAAAAAAAGGTAAAAATAAATTGTTATATATTAACAAAGCAAATAGATTACATTTACTGTACTACACATAGTCTTGCATAGCTCTGTATAGCCTAAATCTTCTTTAAAAGAAGCAACTAATGAAATGAAAATATATTAGCTGCTCAGGATTGGTGGGAGTCAAAGGAGGAGATTCTTCCCCTCTACCCTGCTCTTTTGAGACCCCACCCAGAGTACTGTGTCCAGTTCTGGAGTCCCCAGCATAACATAAGAAGACACAGAGCTCCTGGGACATGTCCAGAGGAGAGCCACTAAAATGATCAGAGGGCTGGAGCATCTCCCCTGGGAAGGTGCTGAGGAAGTTGGAGTTGTTCAGCTGTTCAGAGAGAAGGATGCTCTGAGGTGACCTTATAGCAACCTTCCAATATCTGAAGGGGGCCTACAAGAAAGCTGGGGTAGGGCTTTTTACATGGGTGTGTAGTGAGAGGACAAGGAGAAATTGTTTCAAACGTGAAGAGGAGAGATTTAGGTTAGACATTAGGAGGAAATTCTTTAGTGTGGGGGTGATGAGATGATGGAACAGGTTGTCCAAGGAAGCTGTGGCTGCCCCCTCCCTGGAAGTGTTGAAGGCCAGGTTGGATGGGGCTTTGGGCAACCTGGTCTAATAGAAGATGTCCCTGCCTATGCAGGTTAGAACTAGATGATCTTTAAGGTCCCTCCCAGCCCTAGCCATTGTATGGTTCCATGATTCTAGATTTTTTTGAAATTAATTGCACTTGGAAAAATGTGAGAGGAAAAGATCAGATTTTGAAGTCTGCATACATAGAGTTAATTCATCAGGGCTGCAGCTGAAACCCAGGTGTCCATGGGGTTCTGGATTTCCCTCCTCTACCTCAGCCCTCCCAGGTGCTATAAGAGATGCTCACAGCCCTGCTCACAGGTAGACATTGCTCATATTTGTGCCCCTCCACAAATTCATCCTCAAATCACCTTTTTGGAGTAGGAAAGTGCTACTATCTCTCTCTGTTCTAAAGGGTGCCATTTCCTTTATCCCTTGCCCAAAGTTATGTTGCACAGGGTGTTTAGCCCTGTATTTGGGGTTAGTCTTCACCTCCAGAACTCTTTTCTGCTTTTCTTGCATTCCCATTACCAATGCCATGTTTAGCTATTCCCAGCTGAGGGCAAAAAGCCCATTCTGAAGTCTGACGAAACCACAGTAACTTTTTCCAACTGCTTTTTGTGGTTCTTGGATTAGATGCTATGAGAACAGGTGAGAAAGAATCCATTTCAGTGCCTCCCAAGACTCAACTGACACCTCAGAGCTTGGATTTTCTAGTGCTTTTAATGTGCAAACTTTCCAAAGCTTCTAAGCAGCTGTGAACCATGGCAAAAATAAAATTTTTTTATCCCATGTTTGCTGTAGAAAATCTGCAGGGATTTTGCACCTCAGCCTGTCTCAGAGTACAAATTGAGTCCTGGGGCTGGCAGAAGTTTGTGGAAGGAGGAAAAGCACAGTTAAATATTCCCCTTAGAGAAGTTGCATTTTTGCTGTTGTTAAAGTGAGTGCTATAATAAGAACTTCTGAAGACCGTGTGTGACTTCTGATAACTGCCTGCATCCTAGGAAAGGAAAACATTTTTTGTGCTATTAAAAACAACCAGCACACACCACAGCCCTCCCCATGAAAGAGCACAACATCTCTCCAAAGAACAGTAGGCAAAGCAAAAAGAAATAAGATCACCTTCACCATGGTCAAACCAAAAGCAACTCAAATTCAGTAGCATTTACCTGGGTGTCCCTGCAGCCTGCATGTAAGCAAAATACCTTCTGGTTGGGAAAGGAGTGGTGATTTAAAGAGCAAATGGCACTTCACTTGTTACACTGCTGTGAGTGCTTGACTGTGACAAAATATGCATGTGAAAATATAACAAAACTCATAGGGTATTGTTCAGGATGCTTCTTAAAGGGAAAACTGAATATTCAGCTTCCCTATATTCAGCAGTCCAAAATGAACAGGAAATATTAAGAGATTCACTATCAATTTGGTTCTTTTCTTCCTGAATTTTTTGAATGCATGATGCCCTTACAAAGCAGTGCCAGGCCACTACAAGGTTTCAGACCAAGTATAATTGATTTGGAAAAGATAACTTCTTAATTAATACATAGGGTCTTCTTTGCCAGCAATTATCTTTCTTTTGTGTTTGCATGATGAGTAATGCAATGGGAGATAGATCTTAACATTGGACCTTAGGCAATTAAGGAAAAATGGAGATAAAAAACAATTATCGAGGAATAATCATTATTAAAAGTCTTCCTCTGTTCTTTAGCTCACATTTCTCTAATGTTTCCTAAAAGGAAAACTGAAATCTGTCTAGTAGAAAAGTGTGTATTGTTCTATGATGAGACTTCAGCTCAGTTTTGAATTATGAGGTTTATTGAAGTGGTTTGCTTCCCTGTGATAAGCTGAATTGAAACAGTTGTCTTATTTTCAGTCAAAGCCTTTGTTTATAAAAAAAATGAGTTAAAAGGCCAGAAGCTGGAATACAACCTGGAATTAGTGGGTTGGGAAATGTGAGGAGAAACAGGGGTTTTTTGTTTTGAAAAATTTGTTTGTAAATAGAAAGGTTCTTACATATGCATCAACATGTTCTTCTGCTAGATGCATAAACCACCATTTTTTTTATAAAGTTGTCAGAGCTACAGTTTTCTTCACAGATTCAACAATCATATTTTATGTGACAACTAGTAAGAGTTCATTTCATGTCCACAAATCCAGTTCAAAGCTATGTGCCCCCAACAATGGTGAGACCACCAGATCACCAGCAGAGTTGTGTAAAGTACCATATTTGAGAATTTTCCATTATTAATTTATCCTGAGGCAGTTGGATGAGGGCTTCTGATACAGCATCCTTCCTGCTCCACCTGGGCAGATTTCAAGCTTACCCTAGCCAGAAAACGAGTACTTTTTCCTAGATCATGTCCAGACATAGTCTAGACCATGCCCAGTCCCCACAGGCAGGTACACATCTCAGTTCTCAGGTCCAGATGTTCATATATCAATTTCCCAACTGGATGAGTCTGCCCTTACATCCCTCATCCTCCCACATACCCGGTTTTTCTTTCAAAGGAAACCCACATGCCTGCCCTGGACAGACACCTTGCAACCTCCACGAGCTTCTGAAGATGCATGACCAAGAGGCCAGGGCTCTGGGGAGAGCTGATGTGGTAAAGCTCGAGGTTACCAAATCAGATTCATGAGATGCAGGAAAAAAACAAACCAAGCTTACCAGTTGTTTGAACACTGGTACCTACCAACATTTTCAGGTACAGTATTCAAGACTGAGGCATTTCATAGAGATCTACACAGACTTTGAGAATTGGGTGGTGATTAAGGCAATGAAATTTAACAAATAGAAATATTGGATTCTGTAACTGGTATGGAGTAATGCTGGGCACAAGTATATATTTGGAGAGGAGTGGCAACTAGAAAGAATTTCTTTACGGAGAGGGTGATCAGGCAATGGAATGGACTGCCCGGTGAGGTGGTGGATTCTCCGTCCCTGGAGACATTTAAAAAGAGACTGGATGTGGCACTCAGTGCCATGGTCTAGCAACCACACCGGTGGGTCAAGGGTTGGACTTGATGATCTCTGAGGTCCCTTCCAACCCACCTAATTCTAGGATTCTATGATACTGTCAGAGCATGAGAGCATCTGATCCATCCTTGCTGTTGATCATTTGTGCCTTGGGAAGTATGCAATGCCTTCACAAAACAGGTATTTTTTTTTTACCAAAATTTGAAATCATTCAATCCCTTCTGCACAGCAGAAATTTAGAGCAGGGTGCTATCTATTTTACCTTAGTTAACCATGTCTCATCTTTTTCCAACATGAAACAAGAGTTCAAAAACTCACGAAATACACATTACTTGCTTTATCTTATTGATGACAATTTTTTGTTAGAAATGTTTTTTACTTGAAATACATACAGAGAAATAAGCAGCAGAATTCCCCAAGTAAAATCAATATTTCAAAATTATATGTCATTCACACAAAGCCTTGAAAGTTTTATTGTCTGCTTAAAGATGAGAAAATTAAAGAGTAAACAGTAACAATGGAATGTGACCTAACTATCAATATAAAGCATAAGATTAAATCCAAGTCCAAATACTTCATGGCAAGAATGGTTGATATTATGCCCAATTCCAAATCAGCCCACCAGCCTCAGAAGATTTAATAACTAAGCATCTGGAGACTCAGATCATGTACTTTATAACATTAGTCTCATCTAACTGTGAAGAGATGTGATATGAATGCCCCCATGTGTGTGACTGTGATCTCACATCCCTGTATCAGGTCACACATAAGAATTCAGTTCCTATTTGATTCCCCAGACTGGGTCTAATGCTGTGGTTGTGAGCACAGGCTGAAGCTGGAGACAGCTGAACATCTTCCATCTAACCAGCTGGTGAAGGGACTCGAGCACAGGCCCTATGAAGAGAGGCTGAGAGAGCTGGGGCTTTTCAGCCTGAAGAAGAGGAGGCTCAGGGGAGACCTCGTCGCTCTCTACAACTACCTGAAAGGAGGTTGGAGCCAGGTGGGAGTTGGTCTCTTTTCCCAGGCGACTTTCAACAAGACAAGAGGACACAGTCTTAAGTTGTGCCAGGGGAGATTTAGGCTGGATATCAGAAAGAATTTTTTTACGGAGAGGGTGATCAGGCAATGGAATGGACTGCCTGGTGAGGTGGTGGATTCTCCATCCCTGGAGACATTTAAAAAGAGACTGGATGTGGCACTCAGTGCCATGGTCTAGCAACCGCACCGGTGGGTCAAGGGTTGGACTTGATGATCTCTGAGGTCCCTTCCAACCCAGCTAATTCTAGGATTCTATGATTCTATGATTCTATACTCCACAGCCCCACTGCTTCTTTCTAGTGTAAGGGGCACAGGAGAGACACTGGGATGGCACACAGCTGGTCAGAGACAGAGTTGCCAACACAGCAGCACAAGAGCTGGAGAAGGTTCAAACAGGGACAAAAGGCATCTTACATCTGTGGCTGACTTATCTCTTTCCAGCACTTTTAATGAATAAGGTGAAAAATGAGCTCTAGTTGACAATTTGCTGCTCCAGAAATGTGACTACTATCTGTGAAAATTGTTGTAAAATTGTAAACTGTTGTAAAATAACATCACGTGGTTCATGCCTGTTGGGCCAAGCAGATTGACTGCATACTGAGAGTATGTATTTTTTTTTCCTTTAGTGATTGAAGGAGTAAAATCTAAGGAAAAATACATCCTCAGAGGAAGATGATATGGTGCAGGCTGATGCTTTTCATGTTCCAGCCATGGACTATATATTCATATCCTCAGGGCAGAGTTATTTGATATCATATCAAGTCATTTTATTTGACTATCTGGCCAGATAACATTAAGACCATACTTCCTGCTACCCTGGATATTACTTCCCTTCAAGAAAGATACTTCATCATCAGTCATGTTGAAAGATTTTAAGAGAACTGACAGATTAGCATGGATGTGCTCATTGTTAGGAAAATTTATCCTAATTTTAATGACAAAAGGGTGGAATTGGTTCCATGAGCAATATTAATAATGGGCTAAAATATAAACAAATATTACATGGGCATGTAAAACAGATCTACTGAAGAACAGGGGATGTTACAAGGGTTGTCAGATAGCTAGAATTTACATAACTACAACAGTTATCCATAGCCTTTTTTAGACAATTCCCTGTCCTGTTACTTTTAAATTTTTGCCAGGGTACCCTTATTCATAGAAGAGTTTTTGAAGGAGTTTTGATACAAAATTAGATGAAAACCTCTTGCCAGGGTAGTTAAATTGTGATAAATTCAAGGCTTTTCCTCTTGATATGGAACTTTATCTAAGTGTATAGTTCCACAATTGTATAAAACTCCAATGTAAGCCCAGGAGAATAGTCTTTCTTTTCTGGTAGCCCATCTATAATCCAGGTGGAATAATTTTGCAGATGCAAAAACGACCTAGATGTCTAGACAGAAAATGTGATAAGTTATCTATCGACAGCACATATGGTCTTTAAAGATATATATGCAACCAATGAACTTGTTTTATATTTGTCCTTGGCACCACTCACTACCATTCTAAGCCAATAGCTGTAGATATGTGTCAGGTTTGTGAATATTTTTAGCATTTTTATTTTACTTTTTTTGCTTGTATGCTTTTTACCCTGCTTCTCCCTTTAGGAATTCTTCACACGTGTGGAAACTGAGCACTCGCTCTATTAATACTTGCCTTAGTTCTGAACAAGGTATAACAATATACAGCTCCTGGATATCTGAAATAACAGGAAGTTTGCCTCAATTTGGTTTTGGAAAACTGGCCATAGAAGAATTTTTGTATTGTAACTTCCTTGGGTCCAAAAGAGATAAACTGAGAAATAATTGCCCAGAAGAAATTTCATGTGTAAATGAGATAGAGTACACAGAGTTGGAAATAGTGATATATTACACCAGATAAATATGGCCATACAGACTCTTTTCATCACATGAACACACACAATGCATGTGACTAAGTAAAAAATCATGAAATAGATCCTTTATAATAAAGCTAAAACTTTACACAGAAGTATAGAGAATATAATAGCAAAGGTGACAAATTTCTATGCCTGAAGTGTGGTACAAGACATTAAGGTCTCTGCCTCTGACTTTCTTTGACCTCAAGACAAGATAATAAAGTCCACACACAGAGACTTGGATATATGCCTTCATTTTCAAGGAAGCTGACTATTCATTTAAAGCCTTATTCAGATTTCAGCATTCAAACAGGTTCTTCATTTTCCCTTATTAAATTTACTCTCACAATAAAATGCTAAAACATACTTGCATGAGTTAATTAAAAAAGCAAAGTTTTATTTTAAGTGAAGAATATCAAGTTTTATTATTACAGATTTTCTCTGTGTATTTTATAACGCTTTATATTTGATTATCCAAAAGGTTTTTTGAGTGTCTTAAGCAAAGTAGCAGCCCAGATGCCTTTGTAAAGGTTAACTGCTTTTGGATTCACTGCTATTGTCTGGTCCCAAAGGAGTTTATGTAATACCAAAGGAGACAGACAATAACTTCATTATTAGGAATCAAACTTCTTAGTCAGAGCTTCATGTTTTACTGGAAAATGTGATTTTCAGCTCATAAGAACTGGAATCTGGATTGATTCTGACATCCAACTAACAATGACCAAGTAGTTCACTCCTACCTTCCTTCCCCACCTCGCTGCCTCCTCTATTGCTCAGACTGATGTCTTACCACCACAAGTAAATAATTTTTTTTAGCACTTACAATGAAAATTTGACGGAGGATTATGTTTCCTTTTATGCTTATAATTTACCTAGGCAGATAAATATTTTAAGAATGCAGACATTTGCTGGAATTTTTTTCAAGGTAGTAGAACTCAAAAGAAACCACGCAACAAAATAAACACATAATAAGGATGAATCACATGAATTTTGAAAGGTCTAGAAAGAAATAAAATATTATTATTCCTCTCTGGTAAATATTTTGTAGTCTTCTTCACACAGGTTTGACATAGTGAATTTAAAATATACATCTATGAGCCACAAATCATTTTGTAATCCCTAATTGTTTCTTTTTTTTTTCATTGTTCTTACTTACAATTTATTTAACCTGGAATTACTCAGAAACTGAGTAATATGGCTGCAAATGTCCTTTACATTTATAAAAAACTAATATTTTCATCTCTGTTATGACAATAAACATAAATCCTTCAAACAGAAGCACAAATTGTTAGACTGTCAGAAAAAGTCAATCACAGCACAGACACAGCCTTTGCTCACGAGATGAAAACAACCTGCAAAAGAAAGTACATACATTAAAGCTCCAGGTGATGTCATTTTTTTCTTTTCCCTGAAATAAATCTTTGTAATTTGTCTAAAGCCTATTATTTTTGTGATGTACATGAGTAACGGCTGATTTTTCCTTGCAATCAAAATATAAAATAATAGAATCAGAGAAGCACAAAATCAGCCAGGTTGGAAAGGACCTCTGAGATCATCAAGTCCAACCCTTAATCCACTGCCACTCTGGTTCCCAGACCATGGCACTAAGTGCCACATCCAGTCTCTTCTTAAAAACCTCCCTGGACAGAGAATCCACCACCCCCTTGGGCAGCTCATTCCAACGCCTGATCACTCTCTCTGTAAAGAATTCCTTCCCAATATCCAACCTAAACCTCCCCTGACAGAGCTTAAATCAATGCCCTCTTGTCTTACTGGCAGCTGCCTTGGAGAAGAGACCAACCCCCAACTGGCTCCAACCTCCTTTCAGGGAGTTGTAGAGAGTGATGAGGTCTCCTCTGAGCCTCCTCTTCTCCAGACTGACTGAACACCCCCAGATAAAGCCAGTTACCAATCATAACACTCCTGTTCCTATCAATGCCTGTACCTGCATACTACACATCCATGCAGCTTTGTTCTCTCACTCTTTAACACACTTTTCCCACAGAAGTATTTTAGCACCTCCCAATGGGTCTGCCGGGTATGACTACAATGGGCTGCATCCAAATCCACACACTCATTCCTCTGTGTCCACAGTTGGAAATGAGCACTTGGAAGATATCCTGTTCTTAGGGCATAAAACCAGCTCAAATTTTGACAGTGAATCATTCGCATGTGAGTCAACCTCTCAGAGCAGGGACACTCCCAAACCCGAACTTCTGCTTGTTCTGAAAATAGGCTGTTAAAGTCTATCAGCTACCCAGCCACATATTGTCTTCCCATCATGGCATGCAGACGTTCACTAGTTTGTTATGATTTGTATTATCTTAGTGATTGGAAGTTCCAAGCAACAAGAAAGGCCTCATCTAATAGATGACAGATTGAAGTCTGAACCCCTGCTCTCAGGTGTTAAATTGGGGTTGAAATGCTCTGATTCCTAACTGGAGATATCACAAAAAATGGGTTTATTGATGAAACTTCCACCCCAGAAATCTACCTTGTCTCTACAGTAGGTAAAAAAAAGGGTGCAAAATCACTTACAAATCACATTCTGAACTTCTCTATTAAAGACTGTGGTATTTAAGACAGATGAAAACCAGTGACACGTTACATTTGACACTGCAATTTTTCCACTCCACCAGCTGATAAGTAGCAAGTTCATCTGTCCTAATTAGCCATCCCACTTTCCTCTCCTTTCCTCATGAACTGAGGCTCAAAGCAGAATAGACTGAGAAGTGCTGGCAGGGAAGGCGGTTTTCCTGCAGATTCACAAAGGTTAGAGACAATATTTTAAATGCAGTTTTTTAGAGAGGCATCTCAGGTTTTTAACAGAGAATCCTCCTTGAGCATGTGGTTATAATTCTCATAAATCAGTGGATGGCAATTTAAGTCTTCTGCTGTTTAGAATTACAAATAATGCAGGGAAGCAATGTGCAGTGTTTCAAACTACAGGGTATACTCGTATTGAGTTTGGGCTCAATAGAGTTAATTTCCTACACAGTAGCTTGTATGGGGCTCTGTTTTGGATTTGTGATGAAACAGCATTGATACCATAGGGGTGTTTTGGCTGTTGCTGAGCTGTGCTTGCACAGCTCCAAGGCCTTTCCTGCTCCTCACACCACCCCTCCAGCCGGCAGCCTGGGGGTGCACAAGAAGCTGAGATTGGACACAGCTGGGAGAGGTGAGCCCAACAGACCAAAGGGATGTTCCAGACCATATGAAGTCATGCTCAGCATTTAAAGACAAGGGAAGCAGGAAGAAGAGAGGATTTTGGAATTATGGTATTTGTCTTCCCAAGTGTTATGTGTGATGAAGACCTGTTTTCCTGAGGATGGCTGAACACCTGCTTGCTGATGGGAAGTAGTGAAAGAATTTTTTTTTTTTTTTTTGCTTTGCTTGTATGTGCAGCTTTTGCTTTACCTATTAAATTAGCGTTATCTAAACCCATGGGTTTTCTCATTTTTAACCTTGAAATGCTCTTCCTGGGGGGAAATGGTCTCAATGAGGGGGCTGAGTGAGCAGCTGTGTAGGGCTGAGATGCTTACCAGTGTAAGCCACAGAATACCATAGCTACACTCTTCAGCTCACTTTTATATTGCCTTTTCCTCAGAATAATATTTTAAAAAAAAACCCAGAAAGACTAAGCAGGAACAGTAGGAGAAAAGCTGACAGGCTAAAGAGAGCCCTGCATCTCAGCAATGAATATCACTGTGGTTATAAAGGCTTTAAATGATATTTTTTTAATGTTGAAAATATTTAAATATTTTTGTTCAACAAGGTAAATACAAAGTCCTACAGCTGGGGAGGAGCAACCCCAGACACAAGCATATGTGCTGGAGGCCACCTAAGTGAAAAGTAGCCTGGCAGACAATGACCTGGGTGTTGCGGCGAGCCTTCTCTCGGGGACATGGCTCTTCTCCGGAGCTCTCTTGCCATCCCTCTCCTCGGGCATCTTCTTCTCTTCTCCCTTCTGCTTCTGGGAGCATGCCTTTTATTTTGCCCCTCAGCCCCGCCCATTTCCGGCTGGGACAGGCCCTAATTATTGGGCACAGCTGGGCCTAAGCTCCCAGTTCATTATCGGCGACACCTGAGGACTTGTGGTTCTCTCTACATTTCCCCCCTTTTTGTTGTTTGTTGAAAAATAGCAATAATTTACAATTAATTTAACATTTCATTTTCAATAAATTTCATTTAAACATTTCATTACTTCTCAACATTTTTAACATTTCGTTTACATTTTTCATTACTTTTTTTTTTTTTTTTTTTAAACATTTCATTATTTTTCAACATTTTTTCGCCTGTTTTTTGAGGAGGGAAAATTCGGGCTCTTTAGCCTCTGTTAGCAGGAGATGAGGTCTTAAAACACCAGCTCAGTTTTCGCTGGTACTCGCCACCTCGGAATGCCCAGCCATGCAGAGGCTTCTCCGAGCATTCAGCGCACCAGTCTTATCGCGTGTCCCTAGAGCCCCATTTCAGGACCGCACTGTCGCGTGTCCCTGGGGGCTCCGTTTCAGGACCGCATCGCATGTCCCTGGGAGGCTCCGTTTCAGGACCGCACTGACTTGATGCGGACTCAGAGCTCCGCTTCAGCTTCAGCATTCCTCGGGCTTGAATTCCACGCGCCAACTTGCTGCACCCTTTGAGCGTTCTCTCCTGCCTGGCTCGCCATTCCGGGCTGTTGTATCTCGCCGTGCTGGGCTTCTACTCCGAGCTCTACACACCGCCTTCAGCATTTAAGCTTAGCCTTGTGGAGCTTTTCTCGTGGTTGCGTTTTTGGAGCTCTTTCTAGAGCGTCCCGCACCACCGTAGTAACTCCATCTGACGTGATTGCGTATTTCGAAGCTCTTTATATCGCCTTCCACATTTAAGCCAGGCTTTGTAGAGCTTCCCGCAGCCAATGTGGTCGTGTAGAGCTTCTTATATTACCTCAGCATTCACGGCTGCTATTGTTGCCCGCATTCTCCACCAGATGTTGCGGCGAGCCTTCTCTCGGGGACACGGCTCTTCTCCGGAGCTCTCTTGCCATCCCGCTCCTCAGGCATCTTCTTCTCTTCTCCCTTCTGCTTCTGGGAGCATGCCTTTTATTTTGCCCTTCAGCCCCGCCCACTTCCGGCTGGGGCAGGCCCTAATTATTGGGCACAGCTGGGCCTAAGCTCCCAGTTCATTATCAGCGACACCTGAGGACTTGTGGTTCTCTCTACACCTGGGTGTCCTGGTGAACACCAAGTTTAACACAAAATAACTATGTGCCCTTGCTGCAAAGAAGGCCATTGTTATCACAGGCTATATTAGGCAAAGTACTTTCAGCAGGGTGAGGAAGGTGAATATTATCTTTTATTTTACACTGATGAGGTCCCACCTGGAGTTCTGAGTCCAGTTCTGGGCTCCTCGGTACTACAGAGACATGGACACACTGCAGAGTCCAACAAAGGGACACAAAGGTGATGATGGAAATGGAACATCACTCCTACAAAGAGGCTGAGGGAGATTGGACTGCTCAGGCTTTGGAAAAGGAGGCTCAAGGGGATCATATCCATGTGTATAAACACCTGAAGGGAGAGTTTAAAGAGGATGGAGCCTGGGTCTTTTAAGTGGTGCCCAGTGATGGGATGTGAGACAGTGAGCACAAACTGAAGGAGGTTCCCTCTGAACATCAGAAAACACTTTTTTTTATTTATTGTGATATTGACTGAGCAGTTGCCCAGGGAGATTGTAAAGCCCCCATCCTCAGAGATATTCAAAACCCAACTGGGCACAGTCTTCGGAAACTGGCTTTTGGTGTCCTTGCTTGAGCAGAGGGGTTGGACTAAACAACCTCCGGAGGCCTCTCTTCTGGGATCTCTGTGCTTCTCGAGCATTACTCAACCATTCTTTTCTTCTGTGAAAAAAAGCAATTATATCAATATTTAGAAGTGCATGCTCATCTGCACTAATTCATCTTTTTTAATTATTTCATAAATTAATTATGAAGAATGAAATGCAGAAGAGATTTATTACATCCCACTATCACACAGCCTGTCATTAAAACTTTCATTTTTTGTAGAAACTCACTCACACTAAGACCATGACTAATAGAATCATAGGATCACTGAATTTTTTTAGGTTGGAATTGGTTTAGGTTGGAAGATCATCCAGTTCCAATCCCCCAGCATGGGAAGGGACATCCCCCATTACACCAGGTTGCTCAAAGCCCTTTCCAACCTGGCCTTGAACAGGCAGCCACAACCTCCCTGGAAAATCTGTTGCAGTGCCTCACTAGCCTCACACTAAAGAATTTCTTCCTAATGTCTAACCTAAATCTAACCTCTTGCAGTTCAAAACCATTATCACTTTTCCTATCACTACACATGCTTGTAAAAAGTCAGCTTTCCTATAGGCCTCCTGCAGGTACTGGAAGTCTGCTATAAGGCCCCCTTGGATCCTTCTCTTTGCCAGGATGAACAATCCTGACTCTCAGCTTGTCCTAGAGTAGGAGAGGTGCTCCAGCCCTCTGATCATCTCTGTGACCTTCTTCTGGACTCATTCCATCGTCTCCATACCTTTCCTGTGCTGGAGGCCACAGAACTGGACACAGTATTCCAGGTGGGGTGCCATGAGAGAGACTCATCTTACTTAACTCTATAACTAAGTAAATTAATTGTCTAAGTTCCTGCTACAGGCAGTTCAGTTCATTCCACTCATTGTTAACTGTGGCTACATGGGCACTTTTAGGCAACATAAACCTGAGCTGCCACAAAAAGGGATGTTTCTGCATCTCCCATGTTCCCTCATCTCTCTATGGGGGCAGGTATTCTGTTGGACCCAAACCCTGCTAATTCTAGCAGCTGCTGAAAAGGACACAGAGGGAGCTGCTGAAAGGGACAAATGAGGCATGAGGGGACACCTCCTTCAGCTAAAGCTGAAACCTATATATGTTAGCATAAATTAGGCCTCTTACCATGACCTCAGTCTTCCTTCTCCACTGGCTGTAGGGAAAGTTTGAAGAAATAGCTCATATGAGGCTGTCTGCCAGGCAGAAATTAATATTTTCTGCTGTAATTAAATGCATTATACATTAAATCTGCTCAACTCAGCTGTTCCCCAGCTAGCAGCAAAGCCCTACAATCTTCAGTGGTTCACAATTAAGCCTTGTGTATCAAGCCACAGTTTTCAGATTATAATACAGACACACACAAACACACAAAAAATAAAAATTAGAAAAGTAGAATTTTATTTTTGTTGCTTTAGTCAGATACATTTAAGTCAATTGTTGGTATTTTAAATTTACTGAGATTATGATTCAAAATTCCTGTTACTGGCATCGACCTAGTGCTATATAAAAGTGAATTAAAATGATAAATCCTCAGAAAGTACCTTCCTAAAAGTTCCATGTTGGCACAGAAAAATTCATGCATAGCATGGTAATAACAAAGAACACACTAATTATCAGGAATTATATTGAAAAGAGATGTCTTTGTGATAATAATGGGATTCACAAAAACTCTCCTAGAGGAATGATGCCTGATTCCAGTTATTGTTAATATGGCCACTTTTAATCTGTTCATTAATCTAATAGTTTAATCATTTATAATTACATTTACATAAAGATTCACATACTTAACTCATTGGACATGTGTCTGCTGCTTGCAGCTTAGGTTTACTGAGACAATCCTATAAATGTTTCCATATGTCAATGACTTCATTCTAGTAAACACAGAAAAGGGATGAAGATGCCAATGCATATTGCTAAGCTTCTTCCATGACTGAATCATCGTTGTAGAAAAAAATCAAACACTATAAAAGAATTACTAGGAATCAGTCATGAGAAACAGCTGCTCAGTTCCCCAGACTGGCTTAAAGAGATGTAGCTGATGACTCTAAGGAGGAACAGAGTGGTGGTGGATAGTCAGGCTGCTTCTCAGTCTTTTTTTTCAGTGTTACACAGCAATACCCTGCCATCCTACTGCTCCAAGCAGTGACCTGCTGACTCTTGTATGCACAGAATATTCCTAAAGAAGTGCCAGCTGCACACGTGCAACTTATTACACACCCACAGTAAGTCTAATGCAAGGGATACAAGAAACCATTCAGCATCTCCGGGTTTCTAAAGCTTTTATCCACAGCTCGTTCCTGTTCAAACAGCAGGCAAAATGTGAACTTGAAACAATACTACCAGAATTGTTAACACTTACCTGCCAGAAATATAAATATCTGCAGTCCATAAGTAAAGAAAGCTGCAAAAGCTGGGCAAAACTTTTTTGAATACTGAAATCATTAATTCATGGCAATATTTGGCCATGTTCTCAACGTCTGTAAAGTGCTATGGATTTTGGTGTCACCAGATTGCCCTAACTTTCCTTATTGAATATTGCTTTTGTTACAAACACAACCATCAGAAACAAAGTTCAGACATGGGATCCATCTCATCTCACTTTTGACCTCTGTACAGAAACATTATTAGTACAGTTAAAAAATAGCTACTTCTCTAACACAGATTATCTGCTCTGTCTTTGATGGACACTCCAAGATAAGATGAACCTTGAACCTTTTTTTGGTTTGATTGTTTCATACCATTGAGCTGAGATTTCTTTTGGCTACTCAAAAATTTCCAAATCTGAACTGAACAGCAAGGCACCCTCAGCAGGAGGAATCTCCAAAGGGTGATCCCATCTTGATAGAGACATCTAAGGCAGGGACAGTGGCATGCCATGGAAGAAAGTCACATCTCTTCTTAGCTTCATCATTCCTCCTGAGAACATAGCAGGATAGTGTGGGAATATCTTCCTATGTTTATATAATAAACCACATCAAAAAGCAACTTATCCCACTACTTACATCAAAGTTGAGCAGGTCTGTCTCTTAAGGGCTTACCACTAAATATGAGGAGATGAATAGGAATACCCAGTTAATTTATAAAAGCAATGGAAGAAAAGAAGAAACAAATTTCACTAAGTTGAGAAGAGTGTTTTTTTTCTTGGAGACTTTTTTTTTTCACTGTATAGGACCATAATCCATACCCAACATTGTCAAGCAATTGATGGTAATAATGCCTAGAAATTATTAGCTCCACTTTCTTGCATATCAGTGCTACTGGTGGTATCACATTCAGCAAAAAGATGAATGTTGATCAGAAATAGCATCCCACCACAGTTCCTACAGGCAGTCCCAGGGGGCTCAGTCCACGTTCCTCCCTTCACACAAGACTCTGAGGCCAATCAGAGAGTTTGTGAGATGCCAAAGGGTAAAAAAATCCAAATAATATTAATTTAATAATAATTTAAACAATATTAATTGATACATCCATTTTCCGTGTGTCTTAGTTCCTGGAGAAAATAACATATGGATGGGAAAAAAAAGCTTCCTTGAATATGAAGTAGGAAAATTCTGTCTGACAGTGATACATAAAAATAATTCCAGTAACTTTTGGCCACACCAGTCTCAGTCTCAGTTAGGGACTATGATTTCCTATAAGAAAGGCAGCAGTAAAGTCAAGACTCTTAAATATTCTTCCCTACAACACAATCTAGCAAGGAACGTATTTTGCTTCTGTGGCTCACCAAAGGAATTCAGTCATGTGCAAGAAATCTGTGACAGATTTCAGAAATCTGCATAGATTTCAGAAATATGCAGATTGATTCTGCATCCTCTGCTTTTATATTGTACTGTTTTGACTTATTAAACCTACAGTCATGTACAGCTGCTGTGTGAACAGCCTGTTCAAGTTGCTACACTCAGCTTAATTAATAGCAAAATTAAGCATCGATATACCACCTCCAGGCAGGCAGCTTCCTTGCTTTCCCATTTACCTCAAAGTTTACCCTCCTTTCTGCCTAAAAGCCAAAGCAGTAATATTAATTTAAGTGCCTTAGTCTGCCAAGGGCTGATAGACAACTTAGCAGCTACTTAGATAACCTGAAAAAACACTGCAACCAGAAAGGTGCCTGCAGACAGATTGCCAGACAGAAGATTCTCACTAACAAATTATCACATATTGATACAAGACCCAATTTTCAAATTCTTTGCTGAGAATACAAAGCCCTTTCATTTGCTAAAGCCTTCTCCAGCATAGGAGAAAAAAAATATTTCATTTCTCCACCTAATTTAGCTGAATTATGACAGCAGACCAATTTAGAGATTAACCTATGAAGAAGGTGGTAGCAGAGGAAAACCACCAAAAGACACCTCTTTTTTTCTGAGTACTTCATCTCAACACCTAGTTTGCCATCCAGGTTTTTAGTTGACAGATTTGTTACAAGTAGTCTTGGGGATACAGGGGTTAGAGAGTTTCAAGTACAGATTGAAGAGTTTGATCTGTTCCCTGTAAATCAGTGTGGCCAGCAGGAGGGGACTCCCACTACAAGTTACAAGCTCCAGATTCACTTGCTCTTCATCTCTCTGGGACAGAGATGTACAATAATGGGCATCCTATTCTTAAGCATCCATATTCTTAAACATCCTATTCTTAAGCGGCTCTCAAACTGGAAATCTAAAATGAAGAATGACCCTGTTTAAGAGTAGAGAAGTGAGAACAGCATGGAAATCCAGGAAAATAAGAACTGCCATTTGAAACTACAAAAAACATTCCATTTGATTCCAGCAGGGGCCACTAACACTTGATTTAAGGAAAAGAGCAGGAAAATTTAAGTATAGAGGGCTCTTCCTTTAATAATATTTTGTTAATTCCCCCCAGTTATCAGACCAGGGACATGCTGAGACAGAGATTGGACCTTGACCACTATTTCTAACAGTTACACAGACCAGACCAACTTTCATCCATTTGACTGATCAGAAGTGCTTATGTTTGCTCTTTTTGTTTGCTCCTTTTGTATGATGAGAAATTGTGCAAATTCATTCTTTTACTCAACATTTCTACCAGAAGATATTCACAAAGTATGAAATTAATGACAAGCATAGCCTTTTCTTCTTTTCATGACAAACAAGCTAGTAAAGCTCAGAAAATTCCCTCTACCTATGAACATATTTTCTTTTTCTTCACTTTCTTCATTTTCCTTCATTTTACCAGAAATTTTAAATGTTATCCTGTTTCATTCTAAGACAAAAAAAGAACAAAGGAAAAAGAAGTAGTGATGGAAAAAGAACCCTATACCATCTAGTCCACTTCTTCCCGGGTTTGCAAGATAATTACAGTTGGAAACCCCAGCTAGGCTATGTTCCAAGATACGTGGTTTTATAATTTATCTATCCAAAGTATATCTGCTATAGCTGTTATGCAAGCCACATTCTATTTGCACTTCTATGTGCTACTTTAAGGATGAGACAGTGAGACAACAGCAGAGGAAAATCTATCAGCAGGAGATCAAACATACAACAAGGCAGCAACATAATCTTTTTTTTACTGAAACATCTCCCATTTTTTCATGCAATTTTGAGCTGCCTATTGAAGTGCCTGGCTAACTTGTGGCATGTTTACAGAAGCTGGTCTTTTTTTTTAAAGAGAGACTAATTGAAAGTGTGGCATTTCTTCTAGAAGAAATACCAGAAATATGAAACAATTATTCCTTACTAGAAACTGCTCTTTCCTTAGGGTATTTAGAACAACTCAGAAGCAACAAAAACAAGAGGCACGGCTCACTGCTCAATTCAATTTAATTATGCATTTTATGCCATAAGTAGGTTGCAGTAATCATATTTCTTTTACCTTGTATTTCAGTGAAGTTATTTCACCACTGCCCAGCTGTAAAAATACCTTAAGTTAATAAAAAGCTTCCTCTCATGCAACATTCTTGTTACACTGGACTCATTATGTCAGGACTGGGCAGACAAGTGACACTGACCAAAAGGGGAAGAAGAATTTGAATTGAATTTGATGAACCCCAAATGGGGCAAGAAGCATCGATTTTGGCTAAACTTTTTTCTTTTTTTTTTTTTTTTTTTTTGTCACCTAGGCAACTTTTCTTGACTGTAATAATTAATAATAAAATTAAGAAAGTACAAAAATTAATGAAGCGTGAGGAAACAGGTAATATTTACCCAGACAATACTGTAAGTAACACTTTTCAAACTACTTGTATGGAAAAATATGGGAAAAACTGCATTGGATACACAAGAGAAAACTGGCGCCTGTGTGATGCTGGCTCGCTGACCTCTGGAGAGCTGACATTCCTCAGGAGGAACCACCATGTTACAAGAGCAATGCTTTAAGGTGAAACCCACAGTCAGTGCTGCAGTGACCCCAGCTACAACACAGTTTCTGATTACAAGGTCATGTAATCATTCATCTTCTATCAAATCCTTTGCTACTCACCCCACACAGAGACCACCAAGGAGCCAATAGCCCAGGGTTTAATGTTTTGCTTCCTCTGTGTTCACACACATGTATTGCTCCTTGTAGACTCTTCAACATGCTCTGAAGGCAGCACTGTGTGCTTCTGGATAATTTTTCATGGTTGTCAGGGTTTAACACTGGCCCGGCAATTAAACTGAGTAACAGATGCTCTCTATTAATCTCCCTCTCCTCCCTGATAAAGAAAGGAGAGAGAATAAGGGAGAGAAACTTATGGGTTGGGAACTAAACTACACAACTTTAATGAAACAGTAATGATAAATAGGAAAAATTACTAAATAAGTACAAATATACAGGAAAATTGATACCGTGTTCCTTTCCCCCTTCTCCCCCTGTAACTCTCACGTCACCACCGAGGCTGCAGGGCAGCCCTGGGAAAGTCCAGGCTGGACTCCTGGAGTCAGCAGCAGTCGGGAGCTGGAGGGAGGAACACACAGATATGGGCTGGCACGGATCAGGACCACAGGCAGACAAACAGATGGAATCCCCCCAGGATGCCGAATCAAAACAGGGAACAGGTGAAGTAAGGGAAGCAGGAAAGGCAGGAAGGGCAAGAAGCTGGCTTGACCCTTGTGATCCCTCAAATTTATACTGAGTATGACATGTATGGGATGGAATACTCTGTTCGGTCAATTCTGGCCGTTCCTCCCCAAAGGAGGACTGCAGGTGGGACCTCTTTATTCCTTCTGGAGGGTAAAATGTTCCTCAAAGCTGAGCAGTGCCCTTGGCTCTGCACACCAGTCTCTAGCAGTAACTATAAACATCGAGTGTTATCAGTCCCAGGAGCAGACACTGTCTGAGAAACTTGCTGTTAATTTCAGCAAGTGCAACTACTTACAAGAGACCTAGCTGAAAGCAAAAGTACAAGACAGAAAATCACCTTTATCCTGGCCCGAACCAGGACAGTGGTTATTTATGCTAACTGAAATTGTCTCCTGACTTTATTGACAGTTCTCATTGATTTACAGCCAGCTGTGACTCCTTATCACATCTACAAATTTCTCTGTAAGATGTCAAGCTGATCAGCCATCTGTTGATCGTTTACTGCCCACCAGAAAATTATTTGTCCAGTGACACAGCACAGCCATGAGAGAAACAGGGGGTTCTTTAGGGCTGCAGCCATACACATAACTAATAAAACTTATTTCCTTCTTGCAAGTATTTCAGTAGCAAGTTAGGAATCCTGAACGCTCCTGCTGATAAACCTAATTCATTTGCAACATCAAGACAGGAAAGCATTGGAAAATTAGTGTTATGCTGCATGTAAAACATGTCCCACAGCTGCTGAGTAAATCTTTGTTTCTTATGACTCAGGCAGAAGATGGCTTTTCCTCTAAGGGTAATGTCTCTTCATTCTTCCTGATTGCCCTATTGGGAGTCTTCCCACAACACCTTGGACTGTGAGTGATACAGCATTGAGACATTATTTGAGTGTTAGGTGATACAGATCATTACATACCAAACTAAATCTTCAAGAAAATCTTAAAATAAAATCTAAATCTAAAGGTGGCTTTCTTTATAAAGAAACAAACCCTAGATTCCATATACCTCAGCCACTCATTGTAAGAATCTGAAGTCCAGGAAGGCAACTTTAGTACCTGGAAAAACTCCAGCTGAAGCATTTTTATTTGTTCTTCATGCTGCATTCTTGCTTATATTGTTTTGAAATGTATACCTTTTTGTATATTACATAGAAAAAAGTCCATTGGAAAGAATCAGCTGGCTAAAATGATATAAAATTTGTAGAGGGCATTAGTTTCAGAGAGAAATAGCAAAAAACAGTGCCAGAGACTTCTGCAGATTACAGCTGGACTAACTTCAAGAACTGATTTTTTGTCTAGCAATTCAGAATATTCTTTGCTGAGAAGAAAAGCAAGGATTTATAATTAAGCCTGTTCATAGCATACCAGAACTGGATAGCTGCCATCAACATCAGAAGTAATGCTGGAGTTGCTTAAAACATGAGGTTAGGGAATCAAGAGAAGGGACACCATTAGTGCAACCAAATTGCATTGGTGTCAAAATCCCTAATAAAAGTAAATTAACACCAAAACTTATGCCACTTATTATGAAAGATCCCAAAATTGTAATTTAGAAGCACTTAACAAATAACTGAAATACACCACAGTTATACTTGGGAAAAATATACTATTCATAAGGCATTTTGTAAAGAAGAACATATAGTTATACAATCTCTTATTCAAATTTCTAACTAAACACTTTATCAGTATGTTTAACTATCCAAGTAGTATCGTGAAATCAAACCAGTCTTATTCACATGACATAAATTAAAGTTTAAAAAGTCCATGCATGACCAGGGACCCACTCTTTGGGTGTGACACAAAAATCTGAGGTAGATCGACAGAAATTAGTGAGATAATGAAGTACAAAGGCTGGATTTCAGATTTTGAAGACTACATTTTGATATTCCCTTACCAGGACTAGGGTAGGATTCAGTGGACAAAAGAGACATTCTGGAACACCTGAGCAGACCTAGAAGCTGTGCCACAGGGCTTGCAAGAAAAATGTGCAGAAGTAGCTGAAGCCAGGGAATGTACCTCTGGCACAAAAAAGAAGACACTAAACTTCTATGCTTAAGTAACTAAATCTTCCTCTAGCCCATCTAAACAATTGCACTTAAAGAGTGATCCTGCTAATCTTAAGAAAGACACCTACAAGTGATCATCTGAATAATCTTCTAAGATGCTTGAACTGTATTTAGGCAGCTGAATCTCACTCTGTCCCATGGATTGATCTCTCACTGCTTTGTCAGTATCAGGCAAACCTCACGTGCATGTGGAAACTTTGACTGAGACACAGAAGGTTTGGTATCTATAACATGGACATGATTCCCATCTTGGGTTGTTGAAGATACAAACTCTTAAATGATACATTCAAGTACATATAGGATTTTAAAATAGAAATTATGTATCCTGTCTGGAGCTCAATAGAGATTAAAATTGGAAAGAAATATAGGAATGGATAGGATGTCCTGAGGTATCAATTCTGCTTTCCCATAACTGTAGAATGACAAATCCTAAGCAAAAAATATCCATTTCTAGCCCTAACACACACTGGAAGCTATGACACACTTCCTGTTATACATACAAAAAGTGATACTATTAATACAAAAGATTAGAAGTATTAAAAAAATAGAATATGTGCTTCATAACATATCAAGGGCTGAGAGAATAATTAAAAGTACCATTGGGTTGAGAATATGAAATTATGCATGATCTGCAAAGCCAGAAAAATAAACTATTCCCAGGCAGCAGTTTGTCCTGGACATAGTAATTAACATTTCTAGCAAAAGAAATGAGACAAAGAAACCTCAGATACTGGAATAGGTTGCCCAGAAGAGGTTGTTGGTGCCCCCTCCCTGGAAGTTTTCAAGGCCAGGTTGAATGAGGCCTTGAGCATCCTGGTCTAGTGGGAGGTGTCCTTGCCCATGAAGGGGAAGGGTTGGATCTTGATGATTTTTAATGACCATTCCAACCCAAACCATTCTGATTCTATAATTCTATGATTGCATGGGGACCCAGGTTAGGTCATTACAATTCCTTTAGGGCCACAGGCTTTGGGCTGGCCAGTCTCTCCAGTTAGCCTACATGGCTACACACTTTTCCAGGAATGATACAGACTTAAGAGGAAAAAGAATCATGAGGAGCAGGTGTGAGTACTGATGAGACCTTTATTTTAGCACATAAAGAGAAATTACAACACAGTGGAACAAATTGGTTTTGTTCATGTAAGAAAAGGCCAAATACTCCTGATTTCAGTATAGATTCAAGGTTCCAGATTAAACTATAATTTAAAGTGTTCTGTATGAAAATAATAATATATAAAAAAACTAAAAAGCTAAAATGAAAAGGAAGCAAATTCCCATAGGCAGGCTTTCAAGATTCTCTACATAAAAAGAAGATTCAGGGACTCTATTCTAACTGGAAAGGAACAAAAAGAAAATAGCTTTAAGTCAATGTTCTTCTAACAGACACATCTTATAAAGCAGGAAAGCAGAGATTGCCAGTATCTGAAACAAAACATATTCTCAAACAAAATCATTATCTGGTACATAAGACAAAGTATCCACAAGGATACTTAGCCTTCTCACCAGATTATTTCTTCTATGCTATGTCAGTTTAGCAATACTTAATCTGACTTGTCTTCAGAAGTACTAGTTCATATAAATGATATTATTTGTTACTGAATAGCATGTTAAATTGAGTTTTTAAAAAAAGTTTGAGGCACTCAAAGGGAAGAAAAAATTAACAACATTGTTTCTGGGCTTGACTGAATTGATCAGTTATTAATTTCACTACAGTTAGAATTAGCATCTTCATCCACATTTCCCTTAAGTGCCTGAGTCTTTCTGTAGCTGCGTCCCAACTGCTATGTTAGGTGTCTTAACTGAAAGTACATAGGCCAGCAAAATCACCATTTGGTATCTGTGCAAGCTGGAGAGACAGAAACCAAGTTTCTGACACTAGAGTTCATCTGACACCCAGAATGCAGCACCTGGCAATTCTCAGAAGAAATGTAGACCAGAGAGATCTGAGAAGCTCAGCACCTCTTGTCATGCATCTACCAAATGAGGTCTTCTTCCAGTCCCAGCCCTGTTACCTTAAAAGCTCAGTTACTGAGGCATGTTTAGAGCATACACAGTGGATCAACTCTCTGTAAAGAATGAAGTGTCCCTCTTTCTGTCATTAGTGCCCCATGTTTAGTGCAATTACCAGGGATTATGATGATGGGTACATAAACCCACACATTGCATGGGTGATTAAAGATACCACTCCTGCTTTCCCAGGGAACCCTCTCCCCACAGCTTTAGGTTGTTCAGAAAAATATATGTTTGTAGCGTAAGATGGAGTGAGAGAAGTGAGCAGCACACGCCATATGTAACCCTGATCTGTGATTTGATGACTGCAAGTTGGGCAAAATGGCTCCTGGGCTGCTGGAATGGCAGCAAAGTTAGGAGCAAGATCCCAATACATGTCCCAGCAAAACCGGAAGTGGGATTTCACTGCATGGCCCTCTAGAGCTGCCCCTCACTGCAGTATAGAATCATAGAATCATAGAATTAGCTGGGTTGGAAGGGACCTCAGAGATCATCAAGTCCAACCCTTGATCCACTCCCGCTGCAGTTACTAGACCATGGCACTGAGTGCCACATCCAGTCTCTTTTTAAATGTCTCTAGGGATGGAGAATCCACCACCTCACCGGGCAGTCCATTCCATTGCCTGATCACCCTCTCCGTAAAAAAATTCTTTCTGATATCTAGCCTAAATCTCCCCTGGCACAACTTAAGACTGTGTCCTCTTGTCTTGTTGAAAGTCGTCTGGGAAAAGAGACCAACTCCCACCTGGCTCCAACCTCCTTTCAGGGAGTTGTAGGGAGCGATGAGGTCTCCTCTGAGCCTCCTCTTCTTCAGGCTGAACAGCCCCAGCTCCCTCAGCCTCTCCTCATAGGGCCTGTGCTCGAGTCCCTTCACCAGCCTGGTTGCCCTCCTTTGGACCTGCTCCAGGACCTCGATATCCTTCCTGAACTGAGGGGCCCAGAACTGGACACAGGACTCGAGGTGTGGCCTCACCAGGGCTGAGTACAGGGGCAACCCAGGTATCCCCAGGGTTCCACACCACCTACTCCAAACGCAGCCGTGCATCCCTCCTATGCTGCTACATACACAGGCAAGGAGCTGCTGTAGCTCACCCTGACTTGCAGGCACACATCCATAATACATATGCAGCCATCAAGCTGACATATGAATCCTGTGTGTCTGAAGTCTGGTCACTTGGGAGAGATGTTTTAGATATTTGAAACACAGATATCATAGAAAACTGCCAAAGGTAAGAGCGTAACTAATAGCCTTAGGAAAAATACCAATTTCTCATCTGTTTAAGTTTCCTTTCCTTGTCACAAGGTGGAGCTTGCTAACATCAGGCTTATAGTCAATATAGCAAAAGAATGCCTCCTTACCTACATCAGAAACAGAATCAAGCTCCCCTTGTCTGCCTTTCCTTAGCTTTCGTTTATGATGATGCTCCCTCACAGTTATGTGGTCAGAGTAATTAGCCACTTCTACAGATTTGCCATGAGCCTCATGTCTCCCTTTTACATTACTCTTCATTAATTTTACCAAAAGAAAGGACACTATTAAAGAGAAGAACAAAATAATGTTATCAAATGTGCTATGTTTTATCCCCCATAGCAAGATGAAAAAAAGTTCTTACAACTAGCAAGTAAAGAGCAAAAGTCCCTGGACTGAGTGTTAAGCTACAAAATGTTATGTAAAAGCCCTTGGCCATCCTTTGGATTGCAAACAATTATTATCACCATCTATTCCTTCAAAATGCAGCTGCATGACTGGAAGTAACCCTTGTTCTACAGAACTAAAAAATGTCTCACACTTCTTTATGTAGACAAATAACCAGTGTAAAATATGTAATCACAAAGCTGTAATCAAAGCTTCAACAGAAGCTAAATATTATTTAAAAGACACATTGATCAAAAAAATATTCATGTTTTGGTTATTGGTTTGGGTTTTTTTGTTTTTTTCTTTAGTTTGTAGGTGTTCTGTCATCGCTAAATCAGACTATACCATGAACCTGCCAAATGGGCCTACTTCACCAACATTAAATAAAATGGATTATTTAATATTAACTGAATCACGTAGAGAACATCTTTTAAATCTCTCAAATTTAGAAGCGTCTGACAAAAGTTTCTGTTCTTTCGACAGCTGCAATTTCTGAGTAGCTGATTTTTAACCATCTACCTTAGCAGTACAGCCCTGACCTCTAGTGGGCTGACTGGAACAGTCACTGCAGGCAGGATAATATTCTAATCCGGTTTCATTTCAAGCTGGAAAGTGTAGAAGTTCCAGCAAAGCCATGCAATCAGCCAAGGATTAGCTATTTTATTAAACAAATGAAAACTAATTGCAGTACTATGTTCCTCTTATGCCAACATCCATCTGATTGATGGGGTGTTTATGACACTCAGCAGATGAATACTCATTCCCATTGGGAGCTCTGTATTAAGCAAACACCATTATTAGTCTCTTAGCTATCTTAGCATATTTTTGTTGACTTACCTTTTTTTGCTTAACTTAGCTTTTGCCCGAGAGATATCTATCAATGGATTAAGAAAAACAAATATGTCAGTTTAGGGATATGTACATTACAATTATTTTTTTTAATCTAAGAATAACTGATGCAAAGACTTAATAATGCCTATTACATTCAGTGAAAACTTAATATTTCTGTGACACATTGCAGACTTCAAAGATTGGGATTCCTGTCATTTGTGTCCCATGGTGAAAATTAAATCCAGAGGTCTGAAAAGAAAGTTGTGATGATTTTCCAATGAAATATGGGAAGCTTCTATATGAAGACTTCAGAAAGTATCCAAGACACAATATTAAATTCAGCTGTCTTCACCCAGAAGACCAAGACAGAAAATGCAGAAAATGATAGGAACAAGGGCTGCCTCTTTCAAACACCTGAAATGGGATTAATGATGTAGGGACAGTCTAAACAGGATATCCATAGTTACTCTGCTATGCTCTCTCTCTCTCTCTCTCTATATATATATATATATATTACACACACACATCCTACAGAGCACAGAAGCCCTAATGAAATAACTCATATAATTAATACTCTTAGTCACGTAATTACCTAGATAAAAGTAAATAATGTTGTTCTGATTTACCTTGAACTAAATGAAAGGGAATAAGGCAAGAAATAAACAGACAGAATGTAACAAGTGTATCATTACTGGAATAAAATATAATAAAAGAATAAAGATGTATCTTCCAAGGAGCCACAGATGTGCCACACTTTTATATCATCAGTGTATGTTCAAAATGCAAACATGGAGATATGTCTTCCAGAATCTGATTGCTGCAAGAGAAGATGCACAGATCAGTTCTTATGAAGTCTCAGGCAAAGTAGCTCATAGAGAAGTTATTTAGGCAGAAATGGTACATCTCTTTGCTTATTGAGTGCAGCATCAGCTCAATAGAAGATGCATTTTTTTAATTTCTGAAGGACAAGAAAAAATCCCTGATCTATCATTATTATAGATCAAATAATTCAGTATCTACATTAACTCTGTTCATAATAGAAGTATGCATGCATATTTTGCCAAATGAAAAATAACTTGACAAAATTTTCTAGGGATTTCTGAGCTTGTCTCAAATTTTCTTACACTGAGATTCTTGCATTTAGATACCACTGCCTTAATTAGAGGGCCCCATTTTATTGTTCCAGTATGGTTTATCATGGCAACTTCACTGTTTAGTAAAGTCAAGTTTACTGCTACTATCTGTCATGTTGTACCAACTGGTGCTCGACAAATTCCCTTCCCTGAAATACCCAAAATGTTAGAAACAATTTCAAGATAATCCTCCTTTTATATTCTACCATGCTGGTCAATTACATCAGCTTGGCAACCTAAATTTTCAGCTTTATCTGTATTGCCTTAAGTACTCCTCAAAGCAATCTCAGTGACAAACTCCTTCAATCACAGGTTTCCTGGCTTTTGGAAAGAGAGTGACAGCTATCCCAACTCCATATGCAAGTAAGGAATTTATATAACATACCAGAATTCTGAGACAACACTGAGAGCATGCTTTGGCATTTCCACAACAGTTTCTGTGTAAGCACAAGGCAGGAAAAAGCCAGACAGGGTGGCATTTCTACATAAAGTAGAACTTGGACTAAAGGTTTCCTTCCCTCTTTCCTGTTCTATGTTATATTGGACAGTCCTAGAAAGTGTTGAAGATACCTCAGGGGCATCACAAAATGAACCAGACACTTCTCTTCAAGCAACTGCAGCTTACCCAAGACACCTGGTTTAGACTGAGCTGAACTGATTCCTAGGCTCTACTGAGTGTAACAAACACCTGTGCACCTACCTAATGTACAGTTACTTTGCTTTATTACTTTCTGTGTCTTAGTTATGTACTGAATCCTACCTCAGGTCACTTCAAAACATTTACTCTGTGGTGTTTCCTATTTTCTTGACCTTTACTGTCTGAAAATAAACAGAGGGGTTTCTCTGTAACTTTCTGAGTGTGCTTTCACGAAGGGAAACAAATGTTCAGACAAAAAATTAAACATAAATTGAATAAGAACATTGTTTATCTATATTTGCCAACTACAAAATTCTATTCAAATTCAGTCAAATTAGAAGTATCTGCCTGTTGCGGCGAGCCTTCTCTCGGGGACACGGCTCTTCTCCAGAGCTCTCTTGCCATCCCTCTCCTCAGGCATCTTCATCTCTTGTCTTCTTCTGCTTCTGGGAGCATGCCTTTTATTTTGCCCTTCAGCCCCGCCCATTTCCGGCTGGGGCAGGCCCTAATTATTGGGCACAGCTGGGCCTAAGCTCCCAGTTCATTATCGGCGACACCTGAGGACCTGTGGTTCTCTCTACATCTGCCTCCAAAAGAATGGATGGCTGTCCTTGACAAGGTGTATCTGACCTTAAAAAAAACAAACAAAAAAAAAGCTGTGAGCCTTCAGCATGTCTGCAAATCATTTAAATTCTAAAAACAGATGTACATAGCCAGGGTAGGAGATGTTACCCACAAGGATTTATAACTGCCCACCCAGAAAGTTAATGACATAACTGAGCTAGAATTCAGGAGTTCATGGCTCTTTGCCCTAAGTTTCTCTCACATGCCCACAGTCTGAACAACGAGCTTCCTACTCATAGCATGCTGCAATTTCTTTTTTCATCTGTACTCAAATGAGAAGGACCATAGTTGAATCACTGTCTCAGCCTAAGCATATAAATCTGACTCAGATTCATATGCCTACATGCCATTTAATTTTGAAACAGCACAGGAAAATGAAAAACAGCTTTGCAATTTTGTATTTGGACGAGTGTATTACTATGGCTACAGGGCTCTGCATCAACACACTGGTCATACAGATCTGTTTATAGACAGAAAGATATTATACAGCTCTGTTATTATTAAATAACAATCTAATTTAGATATGTAACAAGGAGACTGATTTCTCACCTACATGGAAATGTTTAAAGCTTATAAAAAACCCACAGTCTCATCACAAAACTTTCATCTGAAGTTTCTGCTTTGTCTTTTTATAGGTCTGCACGGTCACCAAAGTGAAATGTGTATTAATTTTTTTTTCCTTTCTAAGAAATTTTGAAAGCTATTTTTTATGTTTTAATAGCTATCACAGATTCAGACTTTGTCTTTGTTCTTGTTATAGACAACTGAGCTCACTATTCCTTGTAACCTATGTGGTTTGTAAGCCAGAACACCAAGAGACATAGCAGGCTTCATAGCAGCAACTGTTTAATCCTTAATGCAAGAGCCATTTGCTCATCAGACAGGACCTGAGGAGTCCAACCTCCTGTTCAAAGCAAGATCAGTTGTGGGGCAGACCAGGCTGCTCAGTGTTTTGTCCAGTCAGACAAACAGATAGGTAAGAAAGATAACTGAGAGAATTTTGCCTCTTGTCTCAAAAAGGTACCTGAGGTTGCAGGTTGCAGAAAGTGTCTTTCCAAGTGAATGGATTAGTTTTCCACCAGCCTTGAAAGCAAACAGGAGTAATTGCAAATCCTGCTATCGTAGCACATCTTGCAGTACAGCCTTGCAGCCACAGTACACTACAACTGAAAGAGATAAGGAAGGGATGGACTTTGAGAGGAAGTCTGTTTAAATGTGAGGACTCAAATGCATTCATCAACAAACCCAGGTTAATTTTCCAGATTCAGTTAAAGTCAAGGTAAGTGAGGGATTTCCACAGCAGAGGTCTTTACATGAAAAAGCAAATAGGTCTGTAGAAACATAAGGTGTGAAGCACCTATCCATTCATCTCAGCTGTGGCACCAGAACAGATTCTTGACTCAAACAGACGACAATCACGTTTTCACTGAGGTCTAAAAGGAGGATGCTGTTATGAGAAAAAGGAGCTTGGGACACTAAGTTAAGGACAAACAGAAACTCTGTAGTTGGATGATAGAATTCAGGTTCCTGTAATGAGTAAAGTATCAGAGCCACTGACAAAACCATAGAAGCTGCATTTGCTAGGGCCCGTCTATATCTATCTTCAAATGCTTTGCCTGTGTGGAAGGAATAGTATTCAAGGAGTTTTAAAAGACAGCATTTTAAATTAAATACGCTGCTCAAAGAAGAAAATTAGGAGATGAAAAAGTTAAAAGCTAGATGTAACAGAATGTAAGGCAATTTAGATGGACCACCACCCCTCAGGACTGATCTTCCAGTTTTCTCACTGGAAAAGTCATCAGGTTCCCAGACCAGTTCTGTGCCTCCAGCGTTAAAAACCTCAGTTCAAAACCTTCAAGCTTCTCCACATGGATTATAGGATGCACAGAGAGAACACAAAGACAATTGGATTAAGCTAACTGAAATCAAATATGTATAATTTGCTATGGGAAATACAAGTCTAAACTTTCAAAAAAACATGAGTTCTGGGGAAGACTGGGGAAGGCAGACTTCATCATGAAGGCCACTGGGGTCATTCAACAAGGAAACGACTATACAAGAGTTGAGGTTTCAAATTATCTCAGCCTGATGCTGGGGATGCAAGAGGGTGGTGAGTATGTCCACCTACCATAATGAATGGCTAAATGACCAAGAAAGCATGTCCAATGCTCCAGAGTTAATCCCTGAACTCAGAAAAAAAAAAGCCAAATTCTAAATGTAAAGCCTCCTATTCTGAGAAAGTCCAACAAAAGCCAGAAAAGAATTACAAGACTGATATGTCCAACACCAATCTTCCCTGCCCCAAAGCCTTCATAACAAATGAAGAGGATAAGAACATGAATAGAATCTCCCAAGGGATTCTTGCTGTATATTTTTCATGGAATTATGAAGAAATTAGTAGCTTTTATTTACACAGATGTATTACAACTCTAGCTTTAAGGACCTCAGCTGTATTATTGTAACATAAGTGACGTGCCATCTGCAGTGAAAAATTACTTCAGTCAAATACATAAAACTAATATATGCCAAGTCAAGCAGAAGGTAAGATAACCATAGCAGATTTCAAACAGACAAAGGAAAGTGTTCAAGACACTCTAACTGCAATACTCAAAAATAATTGTGTAGAAGTTGGACATATGTTCATTTATTCCATCTGTGTGCCACAAGGAATACATATGAATTTGTTTCTGGCAAGGGGTAAGAGGGCAGAAAGAAACAACATGTTTAGAGAATATGCAAACTATCTGTGATCCTAAAACATATAGTCCCTCTTTGGAGAAGGAAGCACATTTCCAAATTCAGCATTGAGATGCCTTTGTAAATAAAGGCTCACGCTGAAGAAACAGCAGTATGCTGCCTGTCAACAAACACAGTGTTCTATTCAGCAAGGTGAAACCCACAGACAAAGCTGTAGATTGTGGACAGATTCTCCAGCCCAGATATAACCTGACTTAGATGCAGATATGGAAGGTTTTAGGCCTTCCAGAAGGCTGAGAATAGGTTATTATCTAGAACTGAAAAGACATTTCTGCCTTTCATACAAGGTATTTTGGGGACAGATCATGACTTTGCATTATAGCACCCTTGGGAGACTGCATCTTCTTCTTCTATCCTGAAATAAAATGGAGGAAAAGGCACTCAAAACTTGAGACATGGTGGTACAAACTAAGAATATAGCTCAGATGTCAATCTTTAATTTTCTATAGCCATTGAATAGTTGCAAGAAAAGCAAACATCTCTCTTACATAACAGCAATCTTTTTATGAGAATGGACAAGAAAATGTGTCATTTGCTGTATTAAACCAAAGTCTTACAAAATGTGCAGCTCTCCTGCAGATACTCATATCACCATTTCTCCATTATGAATCCCCACGGGACTTCTTGGCATTCAACAAATTAGTGCAGATCAGATGTCAAAGGCAGCACCACACAAGCCCACCAAAGGCCTGCTCAGATGGCCACTGAGGTCACCAACAAACCCAAGCCAGTTTGGAGGTCCCTCAAAGGGGATGATGATGATGTCACTTGGCAGAAAGAGGCTGCCTAATTACTCCAAACAAAACACAACAGGTTTCAAAAACATAGGGACCTTCTACCAATCATTCCCACTCTGGTGATGAGCCAATGCTGCACAACACTGCTCTAGGCATCAGATTAACCTGAGATGAAATAAGACTTAATTTA
The DNA here is from genome assembly GCF_036169615.1 of Heliangelus exortis. Classification (NCBI taxonomy): domain Eukaryota; kingdom Metazoa; phylum Chordata; class Aves; order Apodiformes; family Trochilidae; genus Heliangelus; species Heliangelus exortis. The sequence goes on along the minus strand of NC_092422.1, from coordinate 24,402,305 downwards.
AGCCTTTTTTTTTTTTTTTGTTGTGTTCAATTCTGACCATATTAAAATACAGAAAGTTACAGACCAGCAGGAATTCTAAAAAGCTGCAGTAATACTTTTGGGAAAAAAAAAAAAAAAAAAAAAAAAGTCTAGCTAGCAATTTAGCATTCTCTTAGTTCCAGTATTCTTCAGTTCACAGAAAAATCGTGACCAAAATGGCTTTCATTGTAACAATTATGAAAGTTCTGGTAATAGGTAAGGGGTAATGTGAAGCAGATGGCATACAGCACAGAACTACAGAAAAATTGAGGCTGAAAGGTAGCCTAACTGCCTGCTCAAAGGTGGATTACCTTCAAAGGTGAATCAAATGCAGCTGCAGAACCACTGTATCATGCATGGGTTAGGTGCCTGAGTGAGTCCAGAAGAACTGGCACCTGCTCCTTCTGAAAGGAAGTGTCCATCCTGTTTATCCCCATATCTGGAGAGCACTGATCCCATAAGAGGCTCTTACTCTATGTACTGAGAAGCTCTGAGAGACTCCAGGCATCCTTGCAATTATGACTTCCATCATCTTGGCTGTGCTCTGAGAGTGCAATGCAGAGGGGCTAAGAACCTGGTGCTGAAACCAAAGCAGTGTCAGCACCTACAAGATAAGAGTGGCTGGGTGGTCCTACAAGAAGCACTTCAGGGTTGCTCTTTGCCCAAAGCTCCCTGGAGCTCCCTGTGACTGAATTACCTGCAGTTTTTCAAGTCACCCTTTGGCAGGACATGTCAGCACTGCAAGGTTAACAAAAGTGTTGGGAGGGCAGTGCTAAGATCTGACTTCCGTATAGGACTGGCTCCTGATTCACCGGGTTGCACATTTGGTTATTGCTACAGACAAGATGTGAATCAGCCAGAGGTGCTAGAAAGGCTTAGGAAGAACAGGCAGAAAGTCAGGCAAGTGCTGTGCCATGGGGCAGTGTGTGCAGCACATGCTGTAGATGTGCCTGGCAAAGCTTGGAAATACAGTGTGCATACAGGGAGTGCATCCCAACCAGGAGCCCTTCTGCCAGAATGCCCCTGGAATGGACACAACACTGCACTGTTGGTATTTCATGTGAACACAGTTTATTTTAGCCATATCCTTTGACTGCCCTGTCCATGCTGAGGGACAACGATTTTAGGAATACAAATCTTACTTTAAAGTGTTTTCCTAACATGATAATGTTTCAATCCTTTATCACAAATATATTGTATCAAGTAAAACAGATCGTTGTTAATATATTATTAACATATTATTAAACTTTGCTTGCAGACAGATCTGATCAGTGCTAGACAAGTACCTGCCAAAAGCAACGCAGGCATTACTTAAATTCTCCGGAGGGAGACATCACAGTAAATTTATTCTCAAGCTACCTTCAATACTTTTGTTGTTGCTTATGCAATTAAAAGAAATTTCCAGTATGTACATGACCATCTATATATCAAACCTGCTACGGAATTCTGCTTTATCTACATTGTCAGATATTATAGTGTCCTGGTTTGGGCCAGGATAAAGGTGATTTTCTGTCTTGTACTTTTGCTTTTAGCTAAGTCTCTTGTAAGTAGTTGCACTTGCTGAAATTAACAGCAAGTTTCTCAGACAGTGTGTGTTTCTAGGACTGATAACACTTGATGTTTATAGTTACTGCTAGAGACTGGTGTGCAGAGCCAAGGACACTGCTCAGCTCTGAGGAAAACATAAAGAGGTCCCACCTGCATCCCTCCTTTGGGGAGGAACGGACAAGATAGATGCCAGAACTGACCAGAGTATTCCATCCCATATACGTCATCCTCAGTATAAATTTGAGGGATCACGAGGGTCAAGCCAGATTTCCAGCTTCCAGCTGCCTCCCTTCCTGCCTTTCCTGCTTCCCTTCCTTCACCCAGCATCCTGGAAGGATCCCGTCCGTTTGCCTGCCTGTGCTCCTGATCCGTGCCAGCCCATATCTGTGTGTTCCTGCCTCCCGTTCCCAACTGCTGCCGACTCCAGGAGTCCAGCCTGGACTTTCCCAGAGCTGCCCTGCAGCCTCGGTGGTGACGTGAGAGCTATTGGGGGAAAGGGAGGAGGAACGTGGTATCCATTTTCCTGTGTATTTGTATATATTTATTAATTTTTCCTATTTATCATTACTGTTTCATTAAAGTTGTGTAGTTTAGTTTCCAACCCATAAGTCTCTCTCCCTTATTCTCTCTCCTTTCTTATCAGGGAGGAGAGAGAGATTAATAGAGAGCGTCTGTTACTCGGTTTAATTGCCAGGCCAGTGTTAAACTGTGACATATAGAAAACTGAATATTCCAGAAAAACAAACACAAACCCCCCCAAAAAACAGGCAGTCTTTTTTTCACTTTATGAATAGTGACGTTTTAATGCAATTTTAAGGTTCATTTTTATCATTTCAAACTGACGGTTTTCATAATGATCTGATGAAACACCTAGCAGGTTTAGCACATTACCAGAAGCATCTGCTGAAACTCTAGCAATGATCTATTATAGAGAAAACAGGCTTAAATGTTCTGGGTATCATTCTTCAGAATAATTCTTGCATACCTCAAATGGGAACTATGAAAATACAGAGTATTACCACTGAATAATGGAATGCCAAGTAAGAAGGGACTTCAAGGATCATCTGGTCCAGCCTTTCTAGGCAGGAATACAACTTAGATGAGATGGCTCAGCACTCTGTCAAGCCAAGTCTTAAGTGTCTTTAAATGAGTGTTAGACATTTATTGTGCAAAATTTAATTTCAGGCACTATGCTTATAGCAAACCAAGCATCCCTAGCCACGTGTCCACCATACCTTTACCAAGTATTCTTTCTGTACCCTTGAACTGCTACTACCACACACACCACCCAACCTTTCCCCACTGCCCTCAGAGAAACCATTTGCCACAACCACTGCTGCCTGGGACTCACACATCAAAAATCTTCCCATACCCTTGCGGCACCACTGAGAAATGAAGAAAATCATTCACAGTGGTGTTAAACCTTTGGCCTGCTGACACATCCGAACACTAAACCTTCTTCCCAGCCTTGCCTCCCATCCCGGCCCTGCCTCGCATCCCATCCTGGCCTCCCATCCCATCTCTGCCTCCCATCCCGGGATCCCACCCCATCCCTGCCTCCCATCCCGCCCTTACCTCGCATCCCAGCCTTGCCTCGCATCCTGGCATCCCATCCCATCCCATCCCATCCCATCCCTGCCTCCCATTCCAGCCTTGCCTCCCATCCCAGCCCTGCCTACCATCCCAGCCTCCCATCCCATCCCTGTCTCCCATCCCACCCTTGCCTCCCATCCCATCCCATCCCATCCCATCCCATCCCATCCCATCCCATCCCATCCCATCCCATCCCATCCCATCCCATCCCATCCCTGCCTCACATCCCATCCTGCCCTTGCCTCACATTGTGACCCTACCTCCCATCCCAGCCTCCCATCCCCTCCTTGCCTCCAATCCCAGCCTCCCATCCCATCCCATCCCATCCCATCCCGGCATCCCATCCCTGCATCCCATCCCGCCATCCCATCCCATCCCATCCCATCCCATCCCATCCCATCCCATCCCATCCCATCCCATCCCATCCCATCCCATCCCATCCCCCCCACCCCATCCCCTCAGTGACCAACGGCTGCCCCCGGCGCGAGCTCCTGCCGCACGCCTCCCGCTCTGGGCGGTTCTCAGGGACCCGCCCTCCGTCTCCATGGCGACGCCGGGTGTCGCTTCCCACCCTCACCCTCACCCACCTCGTCGCCATGGCGACTGTCCCCGCCCTTTCCGGCCGCGACTCGGAAGCGGCGGGGCGGAAGCGGCGGGGGGTGCCGCGGTGGGCAGCGCCGGGGGCGGATGAGCGGGCGGCGGGGGCCGCGGTGCGGGGGGCAGGGCCCCGCGGGAGGCCGGCAGGTAACGGCGCTGAGCGTCCCGGGCCTGACCCGCCCGGGCCGGGAAGGGGGTGGGTAGTAGGGTCGCCGCGGCCCACCGCGTCTTTCCGGGCCGGGCGGGGCGGACCGTAGGAGCTGGGGGTCTGGCCTGCGCCCTTCGGTCCGGCCGCAGCGCGGCCTTGCGGCTCGGCCCTTTCCGTCTGGCTGCTGCGGTCGGTGGCACCGTCCGGCCGCTCTCCGCCCTCTGTAGGTAGGCGGTAGGCCCGTGTCCGCAGAGCGGGCGGCAGCCCCGGCGGGCGCGGAGGTGCGGCTGGCTCGGCTGCCTGCCCGGCTGCCTGCCCGGCGCTGCTTGCTCGGCGGGGCGGCCGCAGCAGGGCCCCGGCAGATCGCGGCTCCGCGTCCTTCGCCGGGCTTACACCTGCGGCTGCCTCGCAGTCGGGCTGTGTGCTTTCTCGGTGTCCTGCTGCTGGCACCCGGCTTGAAGCGGGGCGGAGGCGGAGAGGCTGCTCGGAAAGCAGCCGGTCTGTGGGATGGCGCGGCTGGACGCCTCCCTAGGCCATCTCTGTGCAGGCTTCTTGTCGCCCTCCACCTCGCCATCCACCAGTAGCCAGCAGCTTTCAGCCTTGCTCGGGGCTCTAACTCCCTGTGGCTTAGGTTATGTTTTTCTGCTGCGATTGTTTCCATGCTAAGTTGTAGGGAGATGTGAGGTAACTGGCATATATCACCCGACATCTAGGAAGGCATTTGTCAAAGTTATGCCTTATGGAAATGTAGCTGCAGCAGAAATATTTCCATAAATTAAAATTATGTATGGTGGAATTACTTAGGTGAACATTTTAAGCAGAGTGATGCACTATAGTGCTGAAGTGGGAAAGAGAAGTTGACTTGAATTTTGAGATCATCGTGGTTAGAAATGAAATTAAAGACAATTTAAAGATCGGGGGGGGTTGAGCCTGGGTTTTTTTTCACACAGCTGTCTAGCTGAATTGAGAAACGACATGGCATAAGAACATAATGTCTGAAGGCAAGGACATCTAAGGTATGTGCTAATACAAATGTACATTCACTGCATAGTTTACACCCTACTGTGAGTCAGTATTAAACTAACATCTCAAAATAATGCTCGAAGGCACTGCTGGTGGGATTGTTGTCCATAGTTTAATACGTTCATAAAAGCAAAACAAAAAACCTAATAAGGTATACTAAATGCTTTCACTGCTTGTCATTAAATAGTCTAGCCTTTTGTGCATCTGTGGATGTGGTGTTTGGGGTGTTTGAGTGGACTGCTGCAATAAAGAGTAGTTGGCTATATAATTCTAATCAAATACTTATTTCATTATTTAATATGGCTAATGTAAACAGGTTGAGTAGAGTTGGAGTAGTGATGAGAACAGGAACCTCTGTGCTTATGCTGAATGGAACTTGTTTCTGCTTTTGGAGGAAATGATACTATGGAAATTAAATTCAGCTACAATTAACCACTGAAGTGTTACATTTAAATAAAATGCTTATTTAGTTTCTCAGTGATTTTTTTCTCCTTGATTTTTTTTTTTCAGTACTCAAAGTGTGACCATAAAATATGATTCTTTGCCTGCTGCTCCAAACTTCTTAAGTGCTTCTTTTGCCATTTTGTCACCTGCCTTCAACTACAATGGTAAGTTATAATTCAGGCAAAATATTTTCTTACTTTTTCACTCTAGCCTGCTAGCTATCTGGCTGATGAGGAGAATGCCATTAATGCTTAAATTAGATTAAGATTACATATAGGAGGAAATTCTGTACTATGAGGGTGGTAAGACACTGGTACAGTTTGCCCAGGAAAGTAGTGGAACCCCCACCCCTGGCAGTATTGAAGGGGAACTGGTTTTAAGTTGGAAGAGGTTAGTGTTAGGTTAGACTTTAAGAGATTCTTTACTGTGAAGGTGGTGAGACACTGGAACAGGTTCTCCAGAGAGATTGTGGCTGCCCCCTCCCTGCCAGTGTTCAGGGCCAGGTTGGATGGGGCCTTGGACAACCTGGTCTAGTGGGAGGTGTCCCTGCCCACGGCAGGAGGGTTGGATCTACATGATCTTTAAGGTCCTTTCCAACCCTGGCCATGCTGTGTCTTATTTTCTTAAAAATATTTTTCTTGCCACTCTGGAGCTCTGATATTTCTTTTTTTTTCAGGCATGGCCTCCTTCATCACTTGTAAATACTTCTAAACACTTAGTCACTGCCCAGTACAACATACAAATTACATCAAGCTAGTGTGTTGTGTTTTCAGTCATCACTGGTGTTAGGCAGTTGAGTATGAAGTGTAAATCCTGCATCCACATAGTATTCTTCTACTCACAAGTATTAATTTTGATGGTCGGATGTGGTGATCTTAGAGGTCTTTTTCAACCATGGCAGTTCTGTAGTTCTATGAAATAAGTAGCACTGCCATGTATTGGATGTAGTTTATATGCCTTGTATTAGGTTTGAACAAAGGTATTTGCTTTCCCAAACAGTTGATGGGGATGATTTAAACTGAGGAAACACCACAAATATATGTGTGGGAAGGAGTACCTACTACAAGTGTTTCAATATTTTACTGAAAAGTGGAAAGTTCTCCAGAACACTTCTGTTTTTTTAATAGTGTGGCCTAGTTTTTCTAGTTTTCATCTCTAATTAATTTGGTTAATATTTGTTATTACTTTGATTAGGTATAATTTCTATTCCTACATTTTTTACTTCCCTCATTGTTCTAAGGCTTCATAATTTGTCAAAACATTACAAGCATATACACTTGGTAGTGGGATTAATTACTGTTATGCAGTTGTAGGAGGTTTCAGCTGCTAATTTTAGTATGTGCCAAAAACTGTTTTAACCCACCTTCTAGCTGTAAAATCATATCAGTAGTAAAAGAGTTTTTGTAGTGGGTTTTTATGTATAAGGATGTTTAAACTGTTAATGTACTTTCTAAAAAAACCTTTGTTCTTGCAGCAACAAGCTTTAGAACTGGCTTTGGATCGTGCAGAGGTAAGTAGTAGCTATGTTATTTGTTTGCTCGTGATATATTGGTCTTGCAGTTAAAAATATATTGTATTTTTGTATTTCTTCTGAAAAGCAGTGAAAGAGCATGTTATGTAAATATATATGTATATAAAAATCATGACCTGTACACATACTACTGGTTTTGTAAAAAACTGTTATGTTATGTTTCTGTCTCCTACCCCTTGTACTGAGAACATCGTCAGGTGAAATAATGATAAATTATGCCATACTTCAGTTTTCCCCTTTAAAACTAATAAGTCTGTGCTGTGACATAAGCAGAGCTGTACAGAGCACCAGATGTTTAGCAGACTTTTGAAACAGTCAAGTATCATAATCATTAACTACATTCTATATCCATAGAACACTCTCTGGTAATGATCTGAAGCTGTGTGGTAGCTAGGATTAAATTGCTTTGAAAATTGTTATTTTTGGTTTATTTTTCTCTTCCAGTATATCATTGAAAGTGCCCGTCAGAGACCTCCCAAAAGAAAGTATTTATCCAGTGGAAGGTAGTAAGAGTTTCAGTATTTAGCTTTAAGAAGCATTTCTTTGATTTAATTTTGGTTACATGTAAGCCTTTTTTTTTAATTTCAGAAAATCAGTATTTCAAAAACTCTATGATTTATATATAGAAGAATGTGAAAAAGAGCCTGAGATAAAGGTAAGTGGAAGTTGCTGAGAAAATTTCATTGCTACTTGAACAGGCAAGTTCAGGAAATACTTTTTTTTGAAAAAGGAATTAAGTGAAATAATTAAAAAAAAACAGTCTGGTTACTGTTGTAGTTATCTAAGGCTAACATTACAAGATAAATTATTATTGTGACTTCTGTGGACTAAACTGTGAAATTCAATAGCATCATCTTAGTTCATTTTGAAATAAAAACAAGGTGGTGGAAAGGCCAATGGCTACTTGGTAACCCTAAATCTGTTTCTTAAGGTAACCAGGTCCTGGCAGAGGATTGTGAAGATTGTGTTCTTGAGATGCTTTTCTATATATGAAAAGAAAATTTCAAAAGAATGGTCTAGAATGTAGATGTGTGTCTAACAAATTTATTAAATAACAGTACTATTAAAATAGAGGGATAGAATATGAACAGTAAGGCCAAGACTGGCTCAAGTGACCTGTTCATTTAATCCTGTGTCACGGCAGTCAGGTGCAGTCAAGTTCAGGACCAGTGTCAATGCCACATGTATTGTCACAATCACTGAATTCAGAAGTAATTACTTAGCATGACTGTCATGGGAAAAAATGCAGAGAATTTTTCAGAATCTGTGCTTTGTTGAAAATTCTGAGTTTTTCTCAAATAATTGATGAATTGCTAGTTATGAAACTTTTTCACAGTGTTAACAAAGAAGCTTGAAGGAGCTTAGCAACAATAAATCTGAGGTGTAGCAGGCACAAACTGCATTCTTAAACTGTGACTATCAACAGGAATGGGAACAAGTGTGAAATCTCCTCTGTTTCTTCTTCCTAAGGAAGTAAAAACCTATGAGAAGAAAAATGGAAGCGAAATATTAGTTACTGAACACTTGCAGTTCTTTTTGGTGATTCTGATGTAGTTGGTTTTAGTTAGCACGTGATGCTGATTCAAATCACAAACGTGAGTAATGTGTTAAGCAAATTACAGACTTGAAAAGATTAAAGTGTCAGTTGTGAATAAGTAATGACATTGAGCAGCAGGGAGCAGATCAGGCTTGTTAGACTGGAATCTGGGAAAAAAGGATTTTGATGTGGTAGTTGTTGCTAAGCTAGAAGGCACTTGGCAAATTTACCCAACTATAATAAAATTACAGTAGTGGAGAGGGTTATAACATTGCAGTGGATGAACTGGATTATTGTAGATCTGGATTTAGGTATAAATTTAAATTCTTTTTAAAGAAGAGTTGGAAGCTTATTATGATCAAAGAGTTTGCATTTAGAGCCCTTATTCACTGAACTAAGATGCAGGTAACGTTATGTATTGTAATTTCTGAAAATGAGAAGCTCAAAGATCAAGGTGCAAAGGTTAAAAGATAGTGTAATTATGAAATGTCATCCATGAGCAGTCCTATGACTGCTTACTTGTCCCTTAGTGTGCACAATAAAACTGAAGAAGGAAATAGTGCTCTGACTAGAGTTTGGCCAATGACTCGTATGTAGCTTAGGGGTGTTTTAGTGTACAGAAACATCAAAGTTCCTTTGCCACTATTTGTAATTAATTGTCCACTGAGAAGCAGTTTTTGGATTGACACTGAATAATTTTCTTCAGCCTTAATTTTCTCCCTTTATCTTTGCTCTCATAGTAGTGCATCTCTTCCATGTTCCTGATTTCTACCCTTCAGTTTACTTGGTCACTTATATCCTGGTTCTTAGTGTTCATAGGGAAGACCAGACAACAACCCACAACAACCCCATGCAGCGCTACAGGCTGGGGACAGAGTGGCTGGAGAGCAGCCAGGCAGAAAGGGACCTGGGAGTCTGCATTAACAAGAAACTGAACATGAGCCAGCAGTATGCCCAGGTGGCCAAGAAGGCCAATGGCATCCTGGCCTGTATCAGAAACAGCGTCACCAGCAGGTCCAGGGAGGTGATTCTTCCCCTGTACTCAGCGCTGGTGAGGCCACACCTCGAGTACTGTGTCCAGTTCTGGGCCCCTCAGTTTAAGAAGGATGTAGAGGTCCTGGAACAGGTCCAAAGGAGGGCAACCAGGCTGGTGAAGGGACTCGAGCACAGATCCTATGAGGAGAGGCTGAGAGAGCTGGGGCTGTTCAGCCTGAAGAAGAGGAGGCTCAGGGGAGACCTCATTGCTGTCTACAACTACCTGAAAGGAGGCTGTAGCGAGGTGGGAGCTGGACTCTTTTCACAGACGACCTTCAACAAGACAAGAGGACACAGTCTTAAGTTGTGCCAGGGGAGGTTTAGGTTAGATATTAGAAAGAATTTCTTCACAGAAAGGGTGATCAGGCAATGGAATGGACTGCCCGGTGAGGTGGTAGATTCTCCGTCCCTGGAGACATTTAAAAAAAGACTGGATGTGGCACTCAGTGCCATGGTCTAGCAACTGCTCCGGTGGGTCAAGGGTTGGACTAGATGATCTCTGAGGTCCCTTCCAACCTGGCTAATTCTATGATTCTATGATTTTTCCACAGTAATTCACAGAGGACCAATTGATTTTCCATCATCTGTTAGTCAAGTCCATTCAGCTTCGTTACTTCTCAGTATCTCTTCTGTTTGTGCAAATGCACACTTGGGAGATGAGAACTATGTTGGTGATTATCTAGAGTATTTTTTCATTTGGACTCAAACGTGCAGTATTCCTGTACCTAAAAGTTGAAAGAAATAAAAATAAAAGCAGTAATTTTGGAAGCAGTTTTAAACACAGATGTGTAAACAGATATGTGGCCTGTGTGCTGGAAGGTTGTATGCTAGGCAGGTAAATCTGAGGGGCTCTACAAAAAAAAAAAAATTTAAAAAATAAGGCTTGATTAGTCATGTATTCTCAGTTGGTGTTTAACAGCTGCACATGGTAGCACCAGTGTGCAAGATGGAAACATCTCAGAGTAATGACAGTTTCAGAACAATCTTAGTGAAAGTCACTTGAGTTCCCCATTGGACTAGTGCAAAATAGTAAAACAGATCTGCTGCTTTGCTATAGAAGTGCTTCTGAGAGCTACGCTGTGGGGAATGAGTAATTAACAATATGATGAGCAAACCAAATCCAAATGGTGCCAGATAACAGTGAGGGGTTTTTTTGTCCTGATTAATCTCTAATGGTGATGAATGATATGCAGGGTTCAGTGTATTTGGGGAATTGTGTGAGGCATCATCTTGAATGCATCTTTCTGTTCTTGAAGAAAATATAACTAACTTGTGTGTGTAAGGTGTGGTAACTGTTGACTGTAAGAATAGACTTTAAAAAGCTCACCACAGTATTTCTGAAAGTTGACCTGCAAAACCTTACATTAGGGGTTACTTATGAAGCAAATTATTTCTTGCCTCCATTAGAGACCTGCATGGTCCTTTGAGCTGCATTAATAGTGTGTTAGAACAGTAGCCTGAAGTTTGACAGTACTGTATTTAGTTATTGATTTGCAGTCTTCTGCCAGGATCTGGTTTTGGTTCAGGTAGATCACGTGTGTCTTAATCTTCAGTTTGATTTTGTAATCAAACCCTTTGATTTTGTAATCAAAATACAATGCTCCCTTAAGTTGTTTTACTGAGTTGTTTCTTATTATTCAGTCTACATATACAAAACTCAACTTCATTTTTCTCTGCTTACTGAAAGAGCAATGCTTAGCATTGTTCATGAAGTTAATTTGCAAATATTTAATACTTCTGTTGAAGCTCAGAGAAAATTACACTTTCCAAGGTTCACCTTGTATCCATTTGTAAAGTGGTGCTGCAATAAAACATGTCCAAATTCAAGGGAAGAATCTGAGATGGTTGCTTTAGATTTCCATTTCACAGAGATGTAGTAAATAGCTACAAGAACCTTTTTTGTGAAGGTGATCTGTTTATGTCAATGGGTTTTGACCAACTTTTTAGTCATGAAGGTAAGTGGGGAAATTGTTTTGAGGCCCTACAGTGAGGGACAAGAAAACCTGTCATGTTAAGGATGGTCATAATTTGGCCTAACCTTGGTGCACTATTGGAAAAGTAGGCATTTAAATTAACATTTTGCTCATTGCCATTGATGGAGGACTAACCAACTTAGCATAAAATCACTACTTCAGTCTTGTTATGCAGGAATTCTCAGTATTCTTCATTCAGTGGTAGTCATCAGAAGACACTTTGAGCAAAAGGAAGCACGTGTGCCATCTGGGTGCTGCTTCCCAGCCCTCATGCAGTCACTGGTGTGTGTTCAGGAGAGAGGAGTGCTGCTCCTCTGTGGAAGAAGTCAGAGGGGGTTTGGAGTTGTAGCTGATGTAACACAGCAGCATAACTGGCCTGGTTGCTTGGTATTTGAACTGTTGCAATATACTGTGATGAATGTTTAAGAAATGTAATACAGTTCAGGCCACTCCTTGGTCTTTAAAATCTTTCCAGACAAGATCTGAGCTAATGCTTAATGGCAGCTCTCAGCCAGAATCTAATAGCTCAAAGGAGGAGGCTGATTTTGGTAGTCATAAAACATTTTCATGTTTAGTGAAATGTGAATTCACTTGCTTGTTGAAATATTTGTCCTTAAAATGCTAATTTACTTCAATAACTTAGAAAGACTTTATATTTTAAAATGTGTTCAGAATATGTCTTTAAAAGTTCAAGTTATATGAATGCATTGTCAGAAGTGTTCTTAGACCTGTGTAATTGTCCTCTCCCCTTTACCAGTCTTCCTTCTTCAGCATCCTCACCCTCCCAAAAAATAAGTAGAAACCCAAACTATAACTGGCCAACTATTACTGAATAAAACCTAAAAATTAGAAAATCAAACTAACACATAATTCACTGAATAAATTTAGAGTGTGGTGTGATTAACTGAGTTACAATTGAATTACCATTGCATATTTTATTTATGAGGTGTTTAAGCAGCAGAGACCTTCCATAAAAATAAATCTCATTGCTATTTCTTATGTGCGTAGTCAGATTAAAGGGGGGAGAGAATTTTATTTACAAATTGTAGAAGTGGTTACTAAGTAGTGTAAATTACTCAGTGCCTGTCTTTTAATGGAATAATGCCCTTAATTTGAACAATCCTTTAGCTTCAGCTCACTAAAATAGTAAAGTTAAATTAGAGATGTTAGTAGTATTATTAGTAGCAACTTCTAGGAAGTATTAATTCTGTCTGATAGAGGAATGGAATTTTTTTACTTTTTAAATTGCATTTTTGTTTTCACATATAACTTTAGTATAAACAAACTTCTTAACCTCTTATATAACCTGATGATCCATTTTTTAATCAATTCTTACAGCATTCTCATATTCCTTTGTGTCCTCTAATACCATTGCATAACTAAATATGAAAGTATTAATCTGTCTAACAGTGAAAAAGAATTTTTCCATCAAAAGATGACAGTATCTCAGTTCTTAAGGGAAAAGATGTCCAAGTAGTTCAGTGTGGACTTCATGCTCAAATGGCAGTTGCTGTACTTCAGGCTACTTCATACTGTGTTTAAGTGAAAGCCCAATAGAAATATCCCCTACTTGGCAATGTGTCTAGAAATTAAAGCAGTTGCACATGCAGTTTCTTCTTCTGGGGTAGATAAGGGGTTGATTAATGGGAGTTTTAATTGAAGAAGGCTTTGCATAACGGGCAGAGTCCTATAGGAGGATTTGGCTTTCCTGAGTAGTCCCTACTGATGTTGTGACCTGTTTCCCCCTTTGTCCTCTTCTCCCCCAGTTCTTTCTCAATTAATTCTCAAGGACTTGTGTGCTACTTTGTTCCTTTGTGTTAGTTTCCACAATTTCTAAATTGTAAGAGGCAGTAGATTGTAGTCACCATCATACATGAAGCATGTGGAAGAGTTAACTTTAGATAGTGGTTCCAAAACAACACAGCAGGAGATGAAAAATATTTTTCTCCTTTTTTTTCCACATGCATGTTAAAAATGATCTCTTGGATTAGAATGCTGTGGGATTTGAGGTTTGAGTTTTGGTATTTTTCTATTAGGAACAGTTCCCCTACCAGTAATTATTTTACTTCCTGTCTTCCCAATAACTCTGGAAGGATAATTTTGTTCAAAAAGAAAGAGCCCACTGCTACTTAGTTAGGTGTATGGGAAATCAGTAGTTGGGCAGGCAGTGCTAGGGTTCACTTCCAGTGAATGGCTCCACCCAGACCTGTTATTCAGCTATGAAATCTACCCTCCAAATAGGTGTAAAAGTGTCTGAGGTTTAGAACTAATTAAGTTTTTCAGGGGGCTTTAAAAATGTTTAAATTTGTAGGATACAAATTTGAAACATAGTAATTAACTTAAAAGATCTTTACATGTGGAAACATCAGTCTTACAGTTAAAAAAAGTAATGGTCTCTGCAGCTTCTGTATCAGATTTCTGCAAATACAGGCAACGCAATGTAATCAAGAAGCTTCTAAATGCTGTAATTCAGTAATTTAATCCTGGAAAGAAATATCTGCTTCTGTTGGAAATATTTGAAAGCATTAAATATTTGTTGGTGTTACCAAACAAAATTGTAGCATAGGGTCTTTATTGTTAACTGTTTTGTCTTTAAACTTACAATTTTTTATTAAATGGATGTGTTGTTTTTTTAAATAGAGCTATAATAATACAGAAGTAATACACTCTACTAAATACAGTTCAGGTAAATTTAAGTGGGTTTATTTAGCTACATACTTCAACAATAATCTAAATAGTCATATTCTAGCAACTGTTTTTATTGTTACTTAATACTTATAGTATTATGTTCATAAGCAATCTTTACTTTTAAAGCAGAAGCTGAGGCGAAATGTGAATTTACTTGAGAAGCTGGTGATGCAGGAGACGTTGTCATGTCTGGTAGTGAACCTCTATCCAGGAAATGAGGGTTATTCACTTATGCTCAGGGGAAAAAATGGTTCAGGTAATATTTTTTAAATTTTTTTAATACCTAAAATGCTCTATAAATTGTTAGAATTGGTTGTTGCTTACACTTAACTGTTTTGCTGCTAACATAATCCCTTGTGGGAAAAAAAAAAAGTGTATTTAAATTAAAATTTGCATAAAGCTGAGCAGTAACTTTCTCTAATGAGGCAGTGTAAGTTAGTAGCTAAGAGTCTTTTTGATAACCTAGTCTCTTATTTCCCCATAGCTTCCAGAGTTTCTCTCACTTCAGCTTCCTTCTCTCAAGTTGTTTCTTTCACTGCTTCCTAAATGTAGGTCTGACTAAAGGCATCTGCATTATAGTCTGGTCACCTCTTCATGCCACTGGTACTGTGACATGTAATAAAAGCATGCATTGTATCAGCTGGGAGCAAACAATTTAATACCATTAAGCTATAAAGGCATATTGCCTTTTGGCACAATAAGAGAAAAATCAAGCTCTGGGAATAGAAATTAATCTAAAAATCACACACTATAAAAAAAAATTGCCAGTTTGGTTAGGTTTGGCAAGCTTGTTTTAGATTTCACATTGTTGAAGTTTGAACTTTAAAGTCAAAAGAAAAGCAGTGTGTTTTGTTTAAATACAGATTCTGAGACCATTCGGCTACCTTACGAGGAAGGAGAGCTGCTTGAATACTTGGATGCAGAGGAGCTACCACCAATTTTGGTTGATCTTTTAGAAAAATCTCAGGTTTGAGAGTTTCATTTTCAAAAAAGAGCTTATGTTTTGCACCCAGAGATAGGCATTTGTTTTTTTCACGTGAGTGATTCCAACCACAAGATACAAAATACTTGTTTATTTGGAGCTGTAATATCTAATGCTCCAAATAAATATTTTATTGATATATAGGGGAAAAAAATAATAAATACTGGGGAGAAAGGGACCGAAGAGAGATTGCCATGATTAAAGCTGCCCAACAACTTCAGCTCTGTACTCTAGCAAAATGCCTTTTGTTCTTTGTCATTTTGAAATATTTGACATGGGAACTTCTTAAAACTACGTTGCTAACATGAAAAACCCATGTTTAAAGTTTGTATTTTAGGTGTGTGAGGGTACGTCAGACCACTGGTCTGACAATATTAGTGATTAGTTTTATTCATAATATCACTGAATGTTGTATGATATGTAACAAACTTCTTACTGGAGGCAGGGGCTGAGGCAGTTTGTTAAATATTTGTTTCCAAGTTTTTGCTTTTTGTTTCAACTAGGTTAATATTTTTCATTGTGGATGTGTCATAGCAGAAATACGTGACTATAGGCAGTCTGGTAACATGAAATCTCCAACATACCAAAGCAAACACATCCTCTTGCGTCCTACAATGCAGGTGAGAATTGTTTTAAGTCAGTCCTTGGTGCTACAGTAGTACCTAGATTTGTTAAAAACTAGTACTGCACATATATTTAATTGGAAGCTAATTATCATTGTCTTCTTCCTTAGACTTTAATTTGTGATGTGCATTCTATAACAAGTGACAACCACAAATGGACACAGGTGGGTTAGCAGTTTCATTAAAACTTCATAGTGGTGCAGTAAATACATAATACAATAATTTTAAAATATATTTGTTTAATAAAATGTGATAAATGGACTGGTTTTGTTGTTTGATTAATTCAAACTGTCAGTGATGAGCTTAGTACATGCTCCAGAGAGCTACCAAATCAACTGTTGTTAGAAAAACAATAGGATTTGCTACAAGTTTTGTAGGCACAGACCTTAATTTTTGGTAATACACATTAACAGTATTGGAGTTACTCTAATTTTACCTTGCTTCATGTATCATAAACATACAGCCTGAGAACAGCAGTTGGAGTCCAATGACACAATTGCTTCTCTAGGATAATTTTGTTGTTTATGATGTTATAGCTAATAAAATTCTAAGTAACTGCAGTTGTAGAGTTATGGTTGGTTAAATGCTGAATATCATGATGTACTCAGTGTGCTCGGGTTTATTTCAAATCCACTTCAAGTTGTTACCTGAAGTTCCAGGTAGATGGCACTAATCTCCAGTCCATGGATATAAATCACTGATAGACAGTGGGCTTCATTGCCACTACTACTGTGTTTAAAACAAAGAAAACACAAACACACAACTCCCCCCTTCTTTTCAGAAGGTTTTGTTTCCCTGTATGAAACCCCACCCAAAGCTCTCTAACTCATACTGATTTTTAGTAATCTTAACTGTTGAATATTTTCTTTCACTGATACTCATACACATCTCTTTCAGTTTTCTTTAATCTCATGTGCACGTATGCATAGATATATATCAACTTCATTAGTGTAAAAGTCTCCTTTTTACATTTATTAATAGCTGTGTATATTACAGGAGGACAAACTCTTACTTGAGAGCCAACTTATTTTGGCTACAGCAGAGCCTTTGTGTCTTGATCCCTCAATAGCAGTGACCTGTACTACAAACAGACTCCTGTACAACAAGCAGAAGATGAATACTCGCCCCATGAAACGGTATTTCTCAGTGTAAATGCACTGAATAGAAAACATTTAAATTGTTTTGCCACACAGAGAGTGGGAAACTTCATTTTTATGGTTTCACTTATCTTGTCACTTATCTTCAGCTTATCTTGTCACTTCCTCATAGGTGTTTCAAAAGGTACTCCAGGTCATCTCTGAACAGACAGCAGGAAGTAGCTCACTATCCCACTCCACCTCAGCTCAGACTACTTGACTACTTACAGAAAAGAAAGGAGAGGAAAGGAGCCCAGCAATATGACCTTAAAATTTCTAAAGCTGGAAATGTAAGTGTTCTGAGACACAGATGGGTGTGCTTCTAGCTGTGAAAAATATTTAATCATCAGTACTTCTTTTTCATCTTCCAGTGCGTAGATATGTGGAAACAGAACCCTTGCTACTTGACTGCACCTTCTGAAGTGGATGTAAGTCCAGTTGTTACTATCAGCAGTTGCTAGGAATTGTATTGAACATTGCATTGTATGAAGGAGTAGAGCATCCATTGTCAAAGAATGACCTTTAAGAAGTGGGGAGTAGCTTTAACATTTTTAATTGTTTTTCTGTACTGTGATATATAAACACAAGCTAAACTACATTGGAATATATTGCAGTTGTAATATGATAATCTGCATGAGATAAACAGTGCAAACAGACCTTTAGTATTGTCCATCTCTGGGTTCAATGAGCACACCTATTTGAAGTTGTCTGAAAATACAAAAATTAGAAAAAGGAAATTATTTAAAAATCAGTCACTTCTCAGCCTGGTAGTTCCTCTTTTTTACAGGTTATGATACTATGGGACACTATTTTCAGTAATGTAATCTTTTTATACAAGCATTTTAGTTGGAAATTCTGATCACTCTCTGGATTCTTTTCCCAGGGACACTCAAGTTACCTGTTTCTGGCACTGCCAAAACCCATGCTACTAGCATACAGAAGGAACTCAGTAGACTAGAAAAGATTTTAGCTTTGGACATAATAGGGCTGAAGAGAGTGTGTATTATGTATGAAATGATGCTGTAAGTTTGTACAAACCTTTCGCTTTGCACTTCAAAGGTGTTGTACCAGACCTAGTAAGAGTCTTTAGGAGTTACTGGTATTGTGAAATTTCACATACATTTCACATAACGGCCTTAAGCAGTATTTCACAAGTTTACATTTAAAAAACAAAATATGGTGTAACATAAGAAATGTAAAGTTTTGAAGATTCTTCAGTTCACTTTTTCTGAATGTGTAACACAAAAGGGGGACACTACAAAATATCAAGCTATCCTTGTATGTTTCTTGCGCTCACTTTTGAAGACTGTTAGTCACTCTTAAAAACAAGGAACTAGTAGGTTGACTTTTAACACTGGCCCAATATGATTATTGTTCTTTCTTTTCTGATATCTTCAATTTTTTAAGGTGGAAAAATATGCCAAAGTGGAAAAGTCTATCAAGCCTGATGACTCACAGCCAACTGTCTGGCCAGCACATGTGAGTAGTTTAGACCTTTGTCCAACCTTCTCTGTCTTAAGTTAAAATACCTCTTATTTGAATAAAATAAAATGTGGGGCTTGTGTTCCATCTGCAATTTAATCCTCCATTTGTTATCTAGACACAAAAGATTGCAATAGATACTTGTAGTTTCATAGTGTAGCATGCTGTGTAATCAGTCTTGTAATTTCCTCAGGTTTTGCAGCAATACCAGGAAAAACAGCTTCAGTCTCCCAAGTATCATATGCTGTTTCTGTACAGGGAAGAAAGCACAATAATTTACAGGCAGCAGTACTCTGCTCCACAAATTGCTTTCTTTACTCAGACACTCAAAGACTGATGGAGCAGAGCTTTTGCTAAAATCAATCTGTTAAATTTAGAAAGGGAATAAGTAGTATTAAATTCTTATGAAAAATTCTTTCTTCAGTGTTCATGTGGTGGAATCTTAAGGTTTTTTGACACATTACATGATTTGGTAAGAGGTAATCATTTAATATGTCTGGCCATAGATCAGCTCATATCTTGCCTCCAAAATTACAAAGAATTCATCTTTATTAGCAGTATCTATCACATCATTGTTTCAAATTAGCAAAAATTAATAGCTTTCCATAGAACCTAATCTTCATCTCCAGTGTTTTACTGAAAACACTTTTTGCATTCTCGTAATTTACATAAAGCTGTCTATATATGTTTACCCAGTGTGCCTTTCCCAAAACAACAGAATCATTTTGGTTGGGAAAGACCTTTAAGATCATAGAGTCCAACCATTAACCTAACTGTACAAGTACAGGAACTGTGTTCCTGAGCCCCACATCTGTATGCCTTTTAAACACCTCCAGGGATGGTGATTCAGCTACCTCCCTGGGCAGTCTAGTGCAGTGTGTTTGATAACCCTTTCAGTGAAGAAAGCTTCTTCTGATCTCTAATCTAAAGCTCTCCTGGTCTCCTGGTTCCTTGTCCTGTTGCTACTTGGGAGAAGAGACAGATCCCCCACTTGTTACAATCTCTTTTCAGGTAGCTGTAGAGAGAGATAAGGTCTTCTCTCAGCTTCCTTTTCTCCAGACCAAATAACCCCAGTTCTCTCAGAAGGTCCTCATCAGGCTTTTGGCTCCAGACCTTTCTCCAGCTTGGTTGCTCTTCTCTGGGCACAGTCCAGCACATTTATGTCTTCTAGCCAGGGGCCCAGAACTGGACACAGTACCCAAGGTGCAGCTTCACCAATTCCAAGTACAGGGGCATGATCACTTCCCTGCTCCTGCTGGTCACACTGTTCCTGATACAAGGCAGGAGGCTCTTGGCTGCCTTCCCAGCTGGGCACATTGCTGGCTCATATTCAGCCAGCTGCTGACCAACACCCCAATATGATTGTTCAGGGTTTGGTTTTGTATTTCTTTGAGATTTTTTTTTTCTCTCATTTCTTTAGATAGCTTTTTCTCAAATCACTTTTGAGATAAGAATCAGTTGCATTTTAGAAACTTCGTAGTGTTTCTTACTGTGATGGATAAAAGTGGCATATTTTACTAGCTGTTTGTGTTATTACTTGTTTGACTTAATTTGGTTATTTTCTTCTGTGTTTAGGATATAAAAGATGATTATGTGTTTGAATGTGAAGTTGGTAATCAGCTTCAAAAAACAAAACTGACCATTTTTCAGTCTCTTGGCAATCCCTTGTACTATGGTAAAATCCAGACACTCAAAGGTGATGAGGAAAATGACAACCTATTAACTCCCTCACAGTAAGTCACATGTTCTTTTAAACTGTGCTATGATCTGATAGATGAAGGAAGGCAAACATTACTTATTTTCAGACATAAGAATACTCTAGAATGAGAAATTTGTTTTAAGAGGTTTTATTTCATAGAATCGTATCATGTCAGATTGGAAGGGACATCAAGGATCATCTAGACCAACCTTTCTAGGTAAAAATATAGTTTAAGTTAAGTGGCCCAGCACACTGTCAAGCTGAGTCTTGTATAGTCAAACTGTCCAATGTATGGCAGTCATCCACTTTCTTTGGGACATTATTCCAGGATGTAATTGTTTTCATGGTGAAAAACTTTCTTCTGGAGTCCAATCAGAATCTCCCAGAAGTAACTTATACCCATTACCCCTACCCCTTGTCTTTTCCACGTGACTCCTTGTAAATTGGGAGTCTCTGTCTTCTTGGTAGCAACCCTTTATGTACTGTTACATAGGTAATAAGTTCTGTCCTAAGCCTTCTCTTCCCAAGGCTGAACAAACCCAGTTCTCTCTGCCTTTCCCCATATGGCAGGTCCTTTAGTCTTCTGTTTGAAAAATTCAGCTAAAATGTCTTTAATTAAAAAAGCCCAAACAAACTGTTTTCAAGCAACCATCATCTATCTCTTCAGTGTACTTTTATGTTAAATATGTATGTTCTTTTACATTTTATATATTCTTTAAAAAAAAAAAAAAGGCTCAAATGAACTCAAATTGTAGAGTTGCTATGAGATTTTGTTACCTCAGCAATAATACAAACATCCCAGTGTTATCAACACTGTTTTCATCACCATTCCCAAACATAGGCCCATATTAGCTATCCTGGTCAAAACCAGCACTTAGTAGTGATCTTCCTGGAAGCAGTGCTGCCTTAAAATTGTGTAATAATGCTGGGAATTAGCATTAAAGCTGCAGAAGACATTTTTGTCTGCTGTAAAATTAGCTTTAAAAGAGCAGCATTGATATTTGTTCAAAGTTTTGTGATAATAAAAATATGTTCATCTTGTCCAATTCATGACTGAAAATGTATTATGCCTTTTACATTGCAGGTTCCTTATTGGCTCGAAGACTGATGCTGAAAGGTAAATTAATATAGTGTTTAGAACCATTTAGCTTGATGTAAAATAATAAATTTTAGCAGTTAGAAATGCTAATGTTGTAGCTATGAAAACAGATGCAGAACAGGTGAGTAATTAATCCCCACAGCAAGAAATAGGAGGTAGTGCTCAGTTTCTATACTTAATAAACAAAAAGGAAAACAGGAAAGCAAATATGTGAATGCAGCTTGTCACACTACCTAAATTTCAAGCATACTGCTACAACTATTTGCACAATTATTCTTGATCATACATGTAATGACAAAAGTCTGAGACTGCTTAGAAGGATTTAATTTTTTACATTCTTAATTTTTGACATTTTTTACAGTAATTAGCAATCATGAAAACTATTCATTTGAACTTTAATTGTAATCTAGGACTTGTATATTATACAATTTATTTTTATGTGTCATTCATCACTTTATTCAGCTTTCTTAGAGAAGCAAGTGAAAAAGCATTTCCCAATGTATATTAGTTGTAGAGTGATGAAGTACAATTCTGAGATAGCTCAGGAAACAAAAAACATTTTTCTTCAAATGTTTGTTAGTGAGCATCACACTGGATATCTGAGTTTCTTTGTGCATCTGAGAACAGAATCTTGAAAAAGCAATCTCTGTCAGAGCCAGTTATGTTGTTTTATGTGATGTACATGCCATAGGTCTTAGACAGTCTCCTTTCCCCCACTTCTTATATGTTTGGCAGGGAACTAAGTCCTTGATTTGGTCAAAAATCTATAATAATGTTCTGTGGCTTAATAGATACTCTTGATTTAAAAACTCTTTGCTTATATTCTCACCTGCTGACAGTGCTGATTGAGACTTTTGGTATTTGTGATGTAAACTGAATTGGGGGTTGGCTGGAAAGTAAACCAATACTACAGAGGTCTAATTTTAACTGGTATTGCTGTCCTGATCATGTTTGCCTCTGGATTGTACAAATCCTTCCATTAAAATAAGCAGCTGAGTTTCAGGGACTAGAAGAAGCAGCAGCAGTAGAGGAGGAAGGATGGCAGGACAACCTTTTTTTTGTTAGTCATGTAGCAGAATATTGGATCAGTGCTATGCCAAAATGTAGTTCATTGCACTTAGGTATAAACTAATGGAAATATACCAGAAGTTTTTCATTGAGGTTCAGACCATAATGACTATGAAGATTTAAGAAAGACTATAAAGCATTCAGGATGTAAAGCAGCAACAGGTCTCCAGCTTGATTTTCAGGTCATTTTCAGCATGCTGAACATTTCAGCATGTTCATGTTTATAAAACATCATTCTCTCAACTTAGTTTTCTCAAATTAGGAGAGATATATTTGATTTGGTAGAACAGTATTTTAAACTTGTTTGCCTGATGCTATTGATTCTTAAATTCATGGGTATGTTATTGCTCGTTAGTTTCGTAGACTTAAGACCTTACTATTCTGATACTCAAAAAGTGATCACTTTTGATATGATACCTGGTTCCTGGATGTACGTTCACACTATGGACCTCTTAAGTTCATCTCTTGCTTTCAGAGTCCTCTTCTGACATAGACACACAAATTGAAGGAAAACTGCCTGCTTTGCAGGGGGAGTGCAGGCAGAGGACACAGCTTTATAGTTTGTAGCCATGTGAAGGGAATGGGACTCCTATTATTGATATCCCAAAAAGCTGCAGTTTCTTTTTGGAAGGAAACTGTTCTGTCTAGTTTTAAATATTTCTCCAAGAGTGTTTCTTAGACTTGTTTCTTAAACAACTATGTTTTGCATTAGAAAAAAAAGTCCTGATTAAAACAGAATACATTGAAGAAAAGAGACCAGGAACATGAAGTAGAAAGTTATATAGAGATACAGCTGCCTTATATATGTGCATGTCTATTTTATATAGATATATACTTACATAATATACACATAGGTATAAAATAAGCAATATAGGGCTATAGAATATATACAATTATGTGTTTATATATACATATCTATTCTAGAAGTTCAGGGTTCCTGATCATTTTATGCTCTCATTGTTTGTTACAGAGTGGTGAACCAGTATCAGGAGTTAGTGCAAAATGAAGCTAAATGTCCTGTGAAAATGTTTCATAATTCAGGTGGATCAGTCAATCTTAGTCATCTTTCTCCAGGGAAGGAAATGGAAGTGAGTTACCCACCTATACTGTTTTGGTCTTTTTATTTGCACTTGATTATTGAATTATTAGCATAGTTTTTGCTACCCACATTTAAAAGTAAAATAACCTAAAAATTTCATTCTGAATGACTTCCTAAATGGTTGGGGTTTTTTTTTGTTTGTTTGGTTTGGTTTGAGTTTTTTGTTACAAAACATATTAGGAAAGCTAGAAGAGAGCGCTTCTGTTTTCACTGTTCAAATGTTGTGACTTTTACCTATTTTTTTTTTCTTAAGTCACGTAAAGTAGAGTTAGCTCCAAGGTTCTGTTAGCTCCTGTTCAGATGAATCCTTTACAGTATAGTGAAATGCTTTGCATTTTGTTTTACAGGTCAGTAAATGCAGGAGCAGATATAGTGTCTGAGCATTTTTTCTTATCTTTTCTCTTTAGTTTGAAGACAAAAAGTTTAAAAAAAATTAAAAAACCACCACATCAAAACCTTGCATATGTTTGGATGCACACATCCAGCAGAAATTCCTGCATTCCCAAATTCTCGTGTCTGTTGTGCTTTACTTGCTGCTTCTTGCTTTTTGATCAGATTCAGGCTCTAAACAGTGAATGAACTTGGTATCCATTAGGTGATTTTCTTTGCATCTTTCCCCTAAATATGCATACTTCTAAACTAAACTGCAGCAACATTGCTCTCAAAGAGGTATTTTGTGGTGGCAGTCAGAACAAGAGCATGCAGAGGCCAGAAGTTGCAGAAAGGAGTATGAGTGTTTGTGTATGTGTGTGCACACATAGAGGCAAATACAGGCACCTCTGTGTGTGTATATATATGTATTAAAATCATAGAATAACTAAGAGTGGAAAGATACTTCTGGAATTCATTTTGTCCAGCTGTCCAAGTACACCCCCCCCAAAAAAAGCTAGAGCAAAGTTAGTCAGGTTATTCAGTGATCTGTTCCTCTGAATGGACTTTATTTTCAGAATGAAGAAAGCAGTTTTTAATAGTGGAAGAGAAAGGTAATCTACAGTTTTTCTCAAAAGATTTTTTTCTAAGACATTAGAAACATGGAAAGGAGTCATGTCTCATTGCTGAGAATTCATGGAAGCTAATCTAGCAAAAAAAGTTGATTTTGCACAATGGTGGATGCTCAGAGTTGTTAGCCAGTGCACATGTAATCAGCCTCCAGCACTTCAGTATTCCTGAAGTATATATATACATATATATGAGTGTATCTATATATACCTATAAGTATAGATATATATAGATAGATATAGATAAATATAGATATATATATATAGATATAGAGAGAGATGAGTGCCTCATTTTCTAATTTTGTTAGGTTTTGAACTCTGTGTTTGTTTAGACACTGCTTTCATTTATGGGTCACCTCATTTATAGGTAAAATACATATAGACTATAGGTGTAAATGTGAAGTCTTTTGACAGCTATTGCAATTAGGGATTATGGATCTGTTGTGAGTGACAGAGAGTTACAGACCTGATTAACTGAAGTTAACTTAAATTCAAGCAACTTGATAAGTGGGCGTAAGTGGATGAATGAAATGATGTAGTTTTGCAAGTAAGACCAAATTGTCCTTTTATTTGATATGTACTGGTCACACTTGAATTTGTGAAAATTACTAAGAAGCTATTCAGAATTATAGAGCAAAGTGAAGCTCCTTAGTTATTTTTTTCTTTCTTTTTTTCTGCTTGGTTTAAATTTTACTGACACTTCAAAGCTCCTTCTTGGTGGTGAGCATGTTATGTGAAGACTCAGTCGTAAGTTATGTTTTTAAAATAGATCAAAATCTGAAATGTGAGAAAGGAATTTTGTCATGATTTTGAGAAGTCTAACACAAAGTAATTTAATTGTCTTTTCTGTCAAATATGTGCAAGCTCACATTATTGCTGTGGTAGTGTTAATTTCTCTTTCCTCCTAGCAGCCAGAAAGTATATCAGGCTCTGTACAGTCTTCTGTATTGGGGAAAGGTGTAAAACACCGACCTCCTCCCATCAAATTACCTTCAAGTTCAGGAAGTAGCTCTTCAGGTAATTATTCATTGACTTGGGCATCTCCTTTTCTGTGTTCTGCCTATTGTAACATGACATTATATCCCTTTAGTAAAGATTTAATAAAAAATTAAAAATCAGTGTCTCATCTGTGAAAAGAGCATAATTTTGTTGATTCCTGATTATATTGATTATATTGTGCAGAAAATTTTATCCTGAGAAATATTCAAGCTAATGTGTAATCACAGAACAGTAATGTATTTTAATTATGCTTTTTCAGGTAATATTTTTAGTCCACAACAGTCAAGTGGCCATCTAAAATCCCCCACTCCTCCTCCTCCTCCTCCTTCTAAGCCTTCTGGTCTTTCTCGGAAACAATCTATGGATCTCAATCAAGTTAGCATGCTCTCTTCAGCTGCCATGTCTCCTGCAAGCTCTTCACAAAGTGAGTCACGACCTAAATTCTCCATTAAATCTTAGGCTTTTGCATAAATGCTTCCTGAGATAAACTCCTTAACCTGTGGAATGATGAAACATAAGTGTACAGTGTACCCTAAATTGTATAAGTTGTGCAGCTTTAGGCAGGTCTCTTGTTCACTGTATGTATTTTATGTTTATTGTAACTGTGTTTGTTTTCTCTGTATATATGTATGCACCCTTTGTGTATACGTTTAATACATTTTATGCAATTAGTATGATCTCATTTATGAAAGGCTGGTAGATGATGTGATAAGATAAAATTCCAAAGTGTAGATTTCTTTCCTCCAGTAACTGTAAAATCAGTATGTTAGATCAGTTTGCCTTTACATAATTTAAGCATCTGGTTTTTTAAATGTTATAGGAGCTGGTGCAGTTGTATCTCTATGTATGTATATAATCTGATCAGTCCCAAGGTGGTGATACAATAAACAATAAGATGATTTTTTAAAACACTCCTACACTGTTTTACAAATCATTGCTGATGGCAAGTGTGGTGGTGATGCTGCTGATGATAGCACCATATTCTCAGGTGTTAAAATGTAAATTTCAATAAGTGACATCCTAGCTTAAGTATTTTCATGAAAACTGACAAGATCATTCTAAACATAGCTATAGATCATAAATATGCGTCTTAAGACATTACATGAACAGATATGTAGAAAGAGAAATCATAGCTGTAGTTTTTCAGGTTTTTATGAGTAATTGCATACTGCACATTTCAGAATCCTGCACAGTATTATAATATCATTTTTGCATAAAAGTACTTAAAATCTGGATAGCTCAAACTTTGTAATTTTTCTGCCTTCTTGTTTTGCACAAAGAAAAAAAAAACTACAAAAGTTTTCTTCTAACATATTTACTGTGTTTTTATGATAGTGCTATGAAAGTGCAAATCTGCTGCTTGCAGTTTTTACTTCAAGGGTCTGTTCCCAGCAGGTGGACACTCATGTTTATTTCCTTTCTTTCTGCAGGACATGAAAGCTAAACAAAACAAAACAAAAAACCACCTCAAGCTTTTTGGGTTTCTTGTTTCATTTTTCTGTTGATAAACTGTGCAAACTGCATTCACAACAAAATAGCCATACATGCTACATTTAAGCAAAAGGAATTACACAGTAATTTTTATTGATGCAGTATTATCCTCTGCTTCTTGAATATTTGAAAATTTATAATTTTTAAATCAAAATTGTCAAATGGGAGCTAAGCTATCTAATGAAATTTAGATCAACCCCACAATTATTGAAATACTCTATGTTCTTCATTGATACTGTTTTCCATATGTTTTTAACATGCTATAGTGCAGGGAGTGCATATAGATGAGATGTTTAACATTTTAGGACAAAAGCATTAATTAGGTTAAAATGGTCACTAAGAAATCGTTTTATTTCGGTATCAGTATTTCTGAGTGGAGTTATGACAATGTGTGATAAATTAGGGAAGAACTTAATGGAGGATACAAAAAAAAGTGTACAGCTTAAGAAATTAAGCATGGAAAATGGGTTTTCTGTATGATTATACCACATCCTTAACAATGAGTGTGTGCTGCAACACTCATGTCGCATAGGAATTAACACTTGCAGTCTAAAAAAATGGAACAAATTGACAGTGCTAAATAAGATTCCATTAACCTTATTATAAAAAAAAAAAAAAAATTGGCCTTTTATAACAAACTAGCATTTTTTATTTTTCTCAATGAGCAGGGTCTGGAACTCCTAAACCATCTACTCCTACTCCAACCAACACCCCTTCATCGACCCCACACCCTCCTGATGCTCAGAGCTCAACTCCTATTACCCCTACTGCCACCCCTACTCCCCAAGATTCAGGCTTCACCCCTCAGCCCACTTTGTTAACCCCGTTTGCTCAGCAACAAATGTCTCTGAGCCAGGCATTGCCTGTAATGACCATTCCTCTTTCCACCATGGTAACATCCATTACTACAGGAACAACCTCCACCCAGGTCATGGCAAACCCTGCAGGACTTAACTTCATCAATGTAGTGGGCTCTGTGTGGTAAGTTTTTTTGTTAATGATGGTTTCTTAATTTGCCCTGGATGGGTTGGTTGTTGGGGCAGTGGGGTGAGAGGTGTGGGTGTGTGAGAGGATGCCAGCCTGTCCAGCATCCATTAAGATAGATATTTTTCAGGATCCTCAATACAAAAACATCATTTATCTTGTAATTATAAAGTGAGGAGCCACTAGAAATGCTTTGTATTTCTCCAATAGAAGGCACCTACTATCAGAACATTGAAAAGGTCTGTCAAGAAAATCATGATTTCAGCTTTTTGGATGCATACAGCTGAATTTCATGAGGCTTAGCCCCAGTTTAAGTGGTCTCTCAGGTTTAGCTCTTTAAGATTGAAAACATTTTTTAAATTAATCAGAGATATGTGGGTGGGATATCATGCAGACCACTCCAAATGAAAAAAGACTTGATACTAAAATGCCTCTAATTGGAAGTTGTACATAAAATACAAGAAAACAAATCTGTTTTCAAACAACTTTAAGAAACACTGAGGTTAAACATTCTTTGATCCAGAAAACTTATTTTGTGGCTAAAAAAAAAACTATGCTGTAACAGATCGTATGGTATATAACATGATCTGCTTTTTAGACTAAGTGAAATTCTGTGACAGTCTAAGTTGATAAGTGTAAGACCCAATGTGCTTCAATGCAAGTATCAGACACTTGTATTGGTCATCCAGGATGTTCAGTAATTGATGCCTGTTAATTAATTAGAGACATCTTTTTCTTTATACTGCAAGAAGAAAACATAAAGCTGTTCCTTAACTTTTTTTTGTGGTAATACAACCATTTTGAAATCTGTTGATTTTTCAGTATTTCTGGAATAAAAGGGTCACTTGCGGGTCCTTTTTTTCCATAGATTGTAAGAATGAAAGAAAGTGTATATGCCAAGAATATGAATTTACATATGTCTTATACCCTAGGCATAATGTTTTTTAAGCAACCTTGATGCTTTATCCATAATCCTATTTATAGCGAAGAATTGATTTACTTGTCATGAGACAGGAGGCAAAAAATTTAATTACTCAGATTTTCTTGTACCGTTTGGGTTTGATTTTTTTATCTTTCCTCTTCTACAGTGGATCACAGACACTGATGAGTGGTTCAAACCCTATGTTGGGGTGCAACACTGGTGCCATAGCCCCTGCAGGTATAAATCTGAGTGGCATTTTACCATCAGGAGGTCTGGTACCAAGTGCGCTGCCCGCTGCAATGCAGTCTGCCTCTCAAGCAGGTTAGTGTGAATATGTTGAAAAGCCACTCTGCTGACAGAGACAATGCAAAAAAAATGTTGTGAGAACAATGGATGGAAGTGGCCATTGTGTGAATAGATTGTGTATTTGACAGCTTGGGAACAAGACAGACATTCTTGTGTTGCAATGTAGGCTGTGTTTGTGATTGTGTGCTTTCAGGGAGCTAGACTGGGGAAATGTACTCTAAACATGGATGGTTTGGTGTGCTCAGTAGGAAGTTTGAGAAACTCCAAATTCAGATGTGTTGGTGACCACCAGAAAAAAAAGCATGACTAAACTTAGAAAGCAGAATCACTTTTTCACATGTGCAGGACATTTTATTTGATCCCTGATACTGCTTTATTCTAGTAGGACAATCAGTTCCTCATCACCTTCAAATATGACTATGTAAATTTGTAGGCCTCAGTCTTAATTTAAGCAGCACTTAAATTCTTAGTTTATTTTTTCTGAAAAGTAATAAAAACCAAAAAACCCAAATGTATGATTATGAAATCAGAAGTATGGAAGAGACGTCAAGATAACCCATCCCTAACTGCTCTCTGAGGCAGAGTCAAATCTATCTAAACCAGACGGAACCAATGCTTATCTAAACTGGTTTTAAATAACTACACTAAAGAAAATTCCCTTAATAGCTGTTTGGATGGAGTAGTTCGTTATTTGTACAAAATGTTTCATTCTAATTGTAATGCATCTCCTTAATTGCAAATTGAATTTTTTTTTTTCTCCTATTCCTTGCAGACATGAAAAATAGTTGTTCACCCTTTCTCTTTACCTTCTAAGTATCAAACATGCTGTCATGTCCCACATTTGTCTTCTCTTTCTGATTAGGTCGTATTTTTCAAACCTTTCACAATCCTGTCACTCTCTTCTAGACTGTCCAATTTGCTTACATCCTTCTTAAAATGTGATAACCAAAACTGGACACAAGCCTGAGCTTGGCTGATTTACCACACTGGACCACAGCAGAATAAATGCATCTCATCTCTTTCACAACATTCCTGTTAACATTTCCCCAGATGAGGTCTGCCTATTTTTTATTTGTATTTTTCACAACAGCATTACATTAACGTAAGAATGGCTTTACTGGTTTAGGCCAAAAATCTGTCCAGTTTATATTCTGTCTCTGATAGTTGCCATTAGAGAATACTTAGGAGAGAGTTTAAGGTGAGGCAGAATTGTGAAGAGAAACATCCCTCGTATGCAGCTCTACCTCTTCTGGCATTCCACAGCTTTGAGACTTTCTCAGCTGAAGACTATCCACGTGGATCTCTGGGCTTAGTATCCTGTGCTAGACTTCTAGTCTGTGGATTTATCTAATTGGGTTTTCAACCCGTTTATGTTTTTGGCATCTACGGCATCTTGTGACAGTGAGTTTTATAAATGTCAACTGTTTGAAGAGGTTATTTTCTTTTGTGTGTTCTCTAGTTTGTGATGTGGGTGATTTGGATATGTTTGTGACTTGCTGTAGCTTCTCACGTCCTCTCTTGCTGTATAGACCCAAAGCCAGTTACGGTTTTGTACTTGTTCATTTGTCTTATTCAATATTACAGATTTTTGGACCCTTTCTTCAATTCCCTAGAATCACTTCTAATTCCAGTTCTGTCCTTTCAAAGCTCAATCGACCAACATGGTGTCACAGATTTTTTTACATGCTACTCCATTGCCCACATAACAGATGGGAGTAGTGAGCTGAGCTAGGTCAGTGGCAGACCTCTGAGGGATCCTGTTTGGCAGCTGCTACTTTACTGAAACGTTTGTATTCCTTATATATCCAACTCATAGTTACCACATATATGTCTTTTTTTTAGCATAGCTTTGAAGAGTGCCACGTGGCATAATGCCAAAAGCTCTACAAGTCAGATATGTCTTTGCAGAAGCCCCTGAGGTGGGGTTGAGGGGGAAGGGCTGGGGGAGTCTTGCTAAGACTGTGTGGGATTGGTTTTCTGTTAATGTCTGGGAAACTGAGAGTCTGTTACTTCATTGAGCCCTTGGACATTTCTGGATTTACTGTACAAACAGTAAAGCTTTTTAAGGAAGAAGAATCACTGAAGAATAACTGCTGTGGTGTTCTCCACATTCATGTTTGTGTAAATGTTTTAATAAGTTACAGGTTATGGAGTACAGCATGTAGAGGCAGTAGAGTTTTCTTTACATTTAGTCAGCTCTCTAACTTTTAGTCTGGATATCTATGAACATTAGGTAACATTACATTAGCTAAAATGCAGCCTTGTATTAAAAGTATAAAATTTAAACTTGCCAGTTTTCCAACTTCCAGAAGTTTAGAAATTATCCCAGTGGAAAGATGCACTAATTGCAATACACATATATAATTAAGTAAAGATTTCCCACTAATAAAAAGATGTTTTCTTTAACAGGCAGCCCCTTTGGTTTGAAAAATGCATCAAATCTTCGGTCCTTAAATCTTCTGCAGGTAATTAATACACTTGGACACAATAATAATTTCTTACTTTTCTTCAGAGACATGTTTAGTTCTGCTTCCTACATTGCCCCCCTGCAGATCTTTGAGTTGCTTATTTAGAATGCTTAGAACAAGAGAAAAAGCTACTTCCATAAAAAATACCAGGGAGAAGTTATATTAGCTCAAAACAAAGCAGTCTACCAATCTGAAAATGCTGACATTTGAATTCAAGAGATTAATCTGAAAGTGCAGTCTTCTATTTGCAGGATTTTCATACGCTTTTATTACAAATCATTCTTTTAACTGAAATCATGATCATTTTAAAAATACAAAACAGTACAGTAGAATCACTCAGGGGTTGCACATATAAGGCCTAAAAGCTGAGCTGAACATGCACAAGTAGGTGCAGTAATGGCTTTAAAGACCTTCTGGTAGTAGAAATAGAAGTTCATCATGTAAGGTAGGGAGTTTATAAAGTCTGTAAGTATCTTCTTTTCACTAAGGATAAAAACAAATACAAACATGAGCAGAAGTTGCATATTGTGTCAGGGCACCAGTTAGAAGCACAACAGGGACTGTTTGTGGAACCAGGTATCATTCCTGGATTTTGAAGTCATCTGCAAGGGTACAATTGCAGCTTTGGTGTGCTGCCAGTCAAAGAATGGTTTAGGTTGCAAGATCCCCCAGTTCCAGCCCTCCTGCAGTGGGCAGGGACACCTCCCACTAGACCAGGTTGCTCAAAGCCCCGTCCAACCTGGCCTTAAACGCTTCTAGGGATGGAGCATCCACATCTCTGGGCAACCTGTGCCTGTGTGTCATCATCCTCACACTAAACAATTTCTTCTTCATGTCTTAACCTAAATCTCCCCTCTTCTTTAAAACTGTTACCCCCCCATCCTATCACTATACACCTTTGTAAAAAGTGCCTCCCCAGCTTTCCTGTAGGCCCCCTTCAGATTCTGGAAGGCTGCTATAAGGTCTCCTTGGAACCTTTTCTCCAGGCTGAACGACCTCAACTCTCTCAGCCTGTCTTTATAGGAGAGGTGTTCCAGCTTTCTGATCTTCTTCATGGCCTTCCTCTAGACTTACTCCATGTCTTTCTTGTGTTGGAGGCTCCAGACCTAGACACAGTATTCCAGGTGGGGTCTCATGAGACTGGAGTAGAGAGTAGAATCACCTCCCTTGACCTGCTGGACATGATTCTTTTCAAGCAGCAGGATATAATTGGCTTTCTGGGCTGGAAGTGCACATTGCCAGCTCATGTTGAGCTTCTCTTCAGCCAATACCCCCAAGTCCTTCTCAGTGCTGTTCTCAATTCATTTTCTGCCCACCCTGTAATTGCTTTGAGGATCTTGGCATGGGCCCACCTCTCAAGCCTGTCAGGGTTCTAGGTGGCTTCCCTTCCCTTGACCATGTTGAGAAGATCACACAGCTTGGTGTCATCAGCAAACTTGCTGAGGATGGGCTCTGTGCCACCATCCATGTCACCAACAAGGATGCTGAACAGTTAAAGCAGATGTTAAAAATGAGTCAAAAAATTAATACCTGTAAAAGATGAGCCGTAGCTCTGCTGCTTCCTCCTCCCACTTATGTACACACTCCAGAAGCATGTAAAAGGGCAGACACAGGAGGCAGTTATGCCAGAGTAGAGCTCTTCCTTAAAATTTAATGCTTGTATTTGTATGAGTCCATGTTGAAGTATGTTCTTTTAAGATACCTCTGCCACTTCTGTAAGCCAAGGACAATTTAGCTGAAGTCAGTGCAATTAAAGCTGGGGTAAGGGAGAGGAATCAAGACCATGTCACTTCAACATTTTTTTATTCTTTTTTTGCTTCAGACCATACAGTTTGTTGATTAAAGCATCTGTTAAAATTCAGGGGAATATTCTGAAAGTGGAAGTAATACACGCTGCTTTTGAAGAATAACCTTTTAAATTTCTAGTATCAGTACAGTCTCTACTATTTTACTTAATAATAATGTCTTTTTCTGTGGAAATATCTTGCTATAATTTAATGCTGATTTGTTTCCTAGTGCTTTTTCACGAACAGCATTAGGAAACTGATTAATTTTAAAGGATTTTTTTAAAAAAACAAAACAAATTTCCAAGGAGTATGCCATTACCAATATCAGGCTCATCCTAGGACAGCAGGAAACTCAGCAGTTTGAATTATGCCTCTTGGTTTTAATCTTCAACAGCTTCCAGGTGGTTCACTTATTTTTAACCCATTCCAGCAATGACAGCAGTGGCTGTCACAGTTTTCTCCATAGCAACAATCCCAGCAGCATACAGCCTGCAGCCCTCAGCACTACAGGGAGAACAGGGGTGTGTGTGCTCACAGCCCTCAGTCTGGGGTGCATGGATGAAACAGTTTCTCCTATTCTCCCCCCATCTCCCTGAGTAAATGAACCTTTACAGAACTGATCTGAGGCACTCCAAAACTTTCTCAAGCTGCAAAGACTTGGCTTTGTGGCTTTGTTGCCCTGGCTGGAGCTGGGTTATACCCCTTTGTTTTTATCCTGTACATAAGAGCTATAACAAAACAACTGGCTAAGCACTGTCATACTCTATTGTGAAGATAACCAGCCCACTGAATGAATGGTGGAAAATCAGCTTTGTGTTGTCCCATTTATCATAACTAGCAGATGCACAGAGTAGAAAATCAGGATTACTAGAGTAACTATAACTTCTTACTTAGAGTGGTGAGAGTTGGCTGTAGTTCAACAGAATTGTTCTCTTTGCACCAGAGAAAGGATCAGTTGGCCTTAAAGCTGTTATCTTAAGACATTTCTTCTACTGCTGCCTGTAATTGGTATTAAAAGTTTTAATCACTGAAGAAGTCTAAAGTCTTGATAGACCAATTTGTCTGTCCTCAAAATGGCAAATTTTCAGTGGTTTGTTCTGCCTGTGCCTAAAAATCTTACCAGAAATCATGCAGCAATTAGAGAAAACTAGCTGCTCAGCTTTTATGTTCTTCATTTTCCCAGACATGCAAGACTTCTTTTTACCAAGTAGTCTCTACTGGATCCTCAGTTTGTCATAATAATGTTTGCTTGTGCTATTGTAGACTCTTTTTATGGTGTATCATCTCCTGTGTCACAGGCCTTGTTCTGGAATGTGGGACAGTTTAATGGGAGACTTTCAGATATATTCTCAGAATCCAAATGTCAGTTACTAGTTGAATTGTTAAAAAAAAAAAAAAAATCATGCAAACCGATACTGATGGGTTTTATTTTTTTATTTTCTGGACACTCAAGGGTTCTGTCTGACATTCATCTAGACTTCAAGGGCATTTACAAATAGGCTGGTGTAAGCCCAGTCCTTCTTGTGGCACAAAGATCTTCTGGAGGAGATCAATCTCTGCATTGCCTAACTTGCCCTAAGGAACTTCTCTCTTACCACATGCTATAGAGTAAGACTAAGGTTATGAGCTAAACAGAGTTATTCTCAATACCAGATTCTTTAGCTTTCACTAAGGACAAGACTGTATGTGATCCAAGTGCTTAATGGAAAAAACCTAAGCCTCCCCAAAGAAGATAAACCCATTTTATGTGCTGCCAACAGAGTATATACATTTTTGTCTCAGTGTTTTCCCCCAAATGTTGGTTCTATGACTTCGTAAGACTGTCTTAGTTGTCTTCCTTGAGATGATGATGTCTTAATCTGCAATCATTTGATCAAGTTTACTTAGATCTTATTGGCATTATTTCAGAAGGTTATTTTAAGAAGCATTTTTTTCCCCTTGACTGATAAGACCTGCAGCTTGCTTGAATTTCATATATAAAACTTATTTCTCCACTTTAAGAATCAGTGAATAATGTAATTAAGTTCTAGAAAAGGTCATAATTCAGTACTCTCTGACTTTGATAGACACTAGATCAGATTCCACTGATTCTATTAGTGATTAATTTGAGAACTACTCTGTTCTAGAAATAGAATTTTAAAAGCAGAGTTTGTTATTTTTTATGTAATTGGGGAGTGTGTGGCATAATATGAACATGTGACTGCAAGTTTCAGCCTTTTCACATTTTGATTGATTAGGACCTGTGCACATGGATGGTTTCAGGTGTAACCTGAAGACTCTGGGGTTGGGAGTGAGATAGGAAATGTCATCAAGATTGCAGCCATAGACTGCAGACTCTGATGAATACAGGGAAGTTGACAAAAACATGGGATTTGTGCTGGGTAACAGGCATAATAGCATTTCTGCCAAAACAGCTGTTTTGGGGCATTCAACAGCTGTTCATTCTACTTCAGTGATGTCTCTGTTATAATCTGTATCTACACACAGTAGAAGAGGTAGAACTGAATGTTCTTAAACAGCACTTCAGAAGTTTGCCTTCACATTGGCTTTATTTACTTATTCAATGATACCAGGGTTTGGTAATAAGGGTCAAGCTTTTCATTTTTGCTAGGGGTCTGACCAAGGTCCATCCAATCAAGATCAGGCCTTATCTGCCCAACAAGCTGCTGTAATTAACCTGACCGGAGTAGGGAATTTTATGCCACCTCAGGCCACAGGTATGTGCTTGCTGAGCCTCCTTTTGTAGTTAAGTGTGTACCTTGATAAATTCACACTGAAATGAAGTTTGGTCCTAAAGAATTCTGATGTTAGCTCAGAACAATGTGCTGTTCATTATCAGCATATGAATTACACAAGAAAACTGGACTTCTAAAGCATGGGCTTTTTCTGCTTTGTTTGGAAGTGTAGCAAATTGATAGCGTCACATACAAATGAGTTACACTTGATGCATAAAGAAAATCCAGGGAACTTCCATGCCAAACTTCATTGAGGAATGTTTCTTTAGCTGTGTGCTTAACATGCAGTATGAGAAACCTCTTTGTGTCTCCACAAGCACTTCATAATCTAGTTCTAACTAACAGAGTATATGTATCATGTATACTTTATTCTGCACTGTTCCCAATTTGACTCTGAAACTAATGCTGTTGACCCCCCCTTTTCTGTCACACTTTATTCCTATGTCTTCCTTCCCCAACCCTGACAAACTTGACCTGACCTCTTTGACCTGCCTGCTTTCCCCTTCTCCTTTCTTAGTGTTGTCTCAGCTTGGCTCTGCTGTGAACAGACCTGGGCAAAGCCTTCCTCAGCAGAGACTCCAGCTCTCTTCTGCCTTACAACAGCAACAGCAACAAGCCTTGCAGCAGCAGCAGCAGCAGATACAAGTAATCCAGCAACTTCACTCTGACTGTGTTTAAAAAATAAAATTAAAAAAATACAATTCTCAGCTCCAAAAGCAAAAATTTTGCCCTTTTGATTTTTTTTTTTAAACTAATGTTTTTATGGTCTTGCAAATTAAAAAAAAACGTGAATTTTTTGCCAATTTTATCATGAAATGTTTTAAATCTGTGGTTCTCTCAACTTGGAGCACTGAATTTATTTTTTCACTTAAACCATCCACCTTCCTGATTTGCCAACATTCAAGGAGTGCTTGTGGCACATAACTAAATAAGCTCTGCCAGGTGCCAGTAGAGTTCAAGACACTATGAATGGCACTTGCAAGTTCAAATACAGCACTGCTACAGTCAGTACATGGAAACAACAGCTCTGGCAAAGCATTCCTTTTAGCACTGTCATTCAGATGCTTTATGAAAATATTTTTAGTATTTTTTTAGCACAGTCTCCTCTTTGGGATGCATGGAGAAAATACAAGTGCATACACTGAAGGGCGTTAAGCTTCAAATGTCCTACCTAACCCAAACATTCACTGAAGTTGCTGAGTTACTGCAGTTACTGCAATGAAGAGAAAGGGCAAAGAACCAAAGCTGTCCCACTACCCATGTGAAACATCAGACATGCCCTCAGCAGGCTTCTGTGCCACTGGTGCTGCTTGACTGTAACTCATTGCCCCAGTACACGGTGTATTCCTTTTGTCCACCTGGTCCTTATTTTTTTTTCTTTTCATTTCCCCACCCCCATCTTCCTCCCATTCTTCCTGATGTGAAACATAACTTTATAGTCAATGCTAACAAGCTTTTTCTCCCCCTTCTTCACGGCAGCAGTTGCGATTCTTGCAGCATCAAATGGCTATGGCAGCAGCAGCACAAGCAGCTCACCTGCAGCACCAGCAGCATTCAGGCAGCCACTCAAAAAGTAAAAGGAAAAGAGGCACACCGGCCCCTCCAAAATCCTGAGTTTTGGGGTTTTTTTCCCCTTCTAAATAATTGATTCAGAGGGAATTTTTTTTTCTTTTTTTTTCAGATTAAAAAGGAGAAAGCTTAAAAATAAATCAGTGTTTTACATTACTGGTAGGAAAGAGAACTATCAATGTTACACTGAAATAACTGTTTTGGGGAGCCAACCCTGCAGACTCTAGAGATTTCATCTATAAAGCAGCTAGCGTGTTGTTTCCTTAAGTCACTTTTTTTAACAGAACTTTATCTCATATTTTTTACCACTCAGCAGCATTGTACATAGTACAAGGGTGAAAAACATTTTAGAAAAATGAACTTTGTAAATGTAGTATTGGTATTTGTTTATTTAGTACAAAAAGGTTTGTGAACACTGTAACAAATATAATTTTTACAAATCCATTTTGGAGAAGATCTCACTGTTGGTTTACTTGGGCCTTATACTTTCTATCACTTTGTCTATCAGCTTCTTTACTTCTTTGTGCCTTGTAATTGCTCTGGTGATACAGTCCTGAAGCTTGGCTCCTGTGAGAGGACTTCCACCTAAAAATTAAAAGGAACATTTTGACTTTCTATTTATACTTCAGTTAAGTATCTCTAAATGTGTCTTCTAAATGAGAGTATTAAATAATGCAGTAATTCTCATGACTAGCAACTTTCACCTTGGGAACACACAGCTTCCCCAGCTAGCCTCAAGCAAAGCAAACAGAAACAAACTAGAAGTTGTGCTCAGAATCTTTCCTTTGCTGCATGCAGGTCAAGCTCTGACTTGTTTTTGCACTTAGAATTCTGACTATTTAAGCAGGAAACAATAATCATGGGGACTTACAGCTTCAGTCATACCACCTTTTTCAAAATTAATTTCAAGAGCAAATAATTTCCTAAGTAATCAAGCAGAGAGCCTGTTATCTTTAAGCACCCACACATTGCAGAGCAAAGCAGGTATATAACATCTAGGTTAAGAAAAGATAATAATCCCCATAGATTCCTGTGCAATAAATTTGGAAGTACCTGGTTTATGGAGAGAACATAGTTTGCCTTCATCATCAGTTACAACAGTTACTGTTCCAGTTGCTAAATCTTCCTCTTCAGCAGTTGGATCAACAATGAGTAATGTGCTTGTGAAAGAAAAGCATGTGCAGACACATCAGTAGATGTTGTTCTCTTAAAACTGATGCAGTCTAAACATTAATTTTTACTTTAGTCTTACAAAATACTTGTCACTGGATTTAGTGCCCAAGCTTATTAGTTTTCTTACCAAATGCACCAATAATAAAAGAAAAAAAACCCCAATATATTAAGTGGGAGATTCCAGTTACACAAATGCAGGTCTGTTAAAACAGCTGCTGAAAATGCAGCTTTATGCCTAAGTTTCATAGATTTGTGATAACTATGTAGTGCAGAAAGATGCCATTACATTGCGATTTGCAATATGCAGTCACTTTTATCACTGTTACCACCAAAAAAATGGCACAAGTTTTAGGTAGAGGCCTCACTAATCTCCACTAGACCATAACACAAAACTCATTTCCAATGGTGAATTCACCCAAGTAATTCTCAGTTTCTTCTCATAGACCTCTTTAATACCACTCAATTTGGGAATAGTTCAGAAGTAGATTTCCTGTGTTCCTTAAGGCAGCCAAAATAAGCTGTTGAGCATCATGGAAGATGATGGAAAGAGATTACATATTGTTATTTTTTGAACCATTTAATAAAGTGCAAATAGAGCAAACTAATAGAAAAATAAAAAATAGTATCTAAACTACAGGCCAACTTTCCACAAGTAAAACTTCAACTTAAAAAAAGCAATCACCATTCAGCCTTAAACTGTTCATGTAAAAAAACCAAAAAACTAAACAAAAAACCAAACAGACACACAAACAAAAAAACCCCCCCCAAAAAAACCAAGAAATCATAACCCATTACAAACATTTGACCAAAGTGCAGATTTTAGGGCAGGACAGGTTAGCTGAAGGTTTAATGAAGCCTCAGTTTACACTGCTAAACTGAAATCTAGTAGTGATGTAATCAAATTCAGTTTAGCAGCTGGAGTACTCCTATACTGATGAAGTTTATGACAAGTTTATGTTTTGTTAGCAAGGCTGTAGGAGCTGATTATACAAAATGGATGGAACTGAATTCAAACTGAACTCCTACGTGATGTGTAACTAAAGGTTTTACCAAGAGTTTCAGATTGCCATTTAATAGCAACAAGGTAATGAAAACACGAGTCCATAGCTAAACTACTCAAAAATACTGCTTTAGTAACTCTGCCCACATGCACTGTGCAGCACTGTCCCTTTGTGTGACACAGGGCCCTGGCACACATGGAGAGATGGCATCATAAGCAATATTTATGTGTGGGTTGACCCCCCAGCTGTGGTGCCCTGCAGTGCTCTGCACCAGCACTCCTCAGCCATGCCCACTCTATCCAGCAACCCAGTTTTCATTTATTCAGGATGGGCTTTGACACAGAAGAAAAATGTGTCTGGAAGCCAGAGTATGTAAATAAACCAGAGTTAAAAAATAACAACAACCAAACAAAAATCTCTGCAAAACTAAACACAAAAACCACATAAAACAGGCCCAGAAGGCACACACCCCCTCAATGTGCAGTGTGAGGAATTAAAGGGAGACTTAGGTGATTTGTGATGCAACGAGTCCATTTCAGTGAAGGGAACAAAGCCCAGCAAGCAGCCTTCTTCCAAAGGCAACCTGATTGCTCATTATGTGTGATTTGTGTGCAAATAATACCCTGCTGATAACTGCCTATGATATAAACTCAGTCTACATCAAACTTCAGACCCACAAGAGTTGACATTTAAGCAATTAACAGAAACACTCTCAAGTGCTGGTAATTTTCTTCTTTGATCTTGGTAATCACTTGGCCAACATCTGAGTTTAGTGCTCCCCCCATCCCATCTCATATTTGAATGAAAGGGCCTAGTAATAATTTCTGCAAATACAAGATTAATGAACCATAAATCTCTGGTGACTCTAAATGTACCCAAATCTTAAATCAGATTCATAGCACAGTTAAAATCATCTTGTCATTTTCTACTTTTCAAATGGATACCACCATAAATAACTGCATTTCTTATAAACAGCAGCAGAACACATACTTAACATACTTGGAAGAGCCAGAAAGCAATTCCAGGTGAGAAGTCAAGTTCTCAGATGTGGTTATTTTAAGTTCTCATAATCAGATTCTTTACCTACATAAGCAATGACTTATGAGTGCTGGTCATGGTTCATCTTGGATAATTGCATTTTCAGTTATCCAGAGGTTCTGTTGTTCTGACTGGACTATGAATTTTTACTTCCTCTGTTGAGTAAATCCTTTGTATAAGCTGTGCAAAAACTGCCATCTCTCATTGCAGTCATCTACACAGGCTTCTAAAACATTATTGCATTGCTAACATTCTTTTGTATTAAAGATACTGTAAAAACATAAAACCTACTCCTGTAGTTTTAAGCTTATCTTTTAGGCTGGGAGCCAGTTCTGCTCCAGAAGTCACAGGAAGAAGTTGGACAGACTTCATTTTGTTCTGCACACTCATTCATATGACAGAACTACGTCAGTTCAACAAGTGAGGCCACAAAATTAAGATCAAGTGAATCAGCATTGCCTGAAGCAGCACTGTCTGAGACTGCACATTCTGCACTAGCAGAAGTATGGAACAAGTCCAGAAACATCACTGGTAGCATTCTCTGTCTTTCAGTTCTTTTTACATACAGAGTTGTTTTCATAAGCACAAAACACTTCAGAACTTACTCATCAAATATAGCAAATGATGTGGCAACTGGATGCTTTCTGATAATCAACGGGTTCTTCTGTTTGAAATTAACTTGTGATAAGCCAGTTTCTTCATTTATAGTAACTGATGGCAACTGCACTGAAAAGATAAATTACAACAGTATGAAATCAGACATTACTGGGTTTAGTAGGCCTAGAGACATCCAGTACTACTGAAATATTTAAGCTGTTCTTTTACTATATTGGTAAGCCACTGGTAACAGATCAGAATAGAGTTTTGGCCACATTACTGATGTTCTGTACTAAAAACATCTTGGATTTGAATAATGTATTTAGCTTAGAACTACCCATTTGAGAAAACATTCTCCTCAAGCTAACATTCTTCCTTACACAGAAGTATTTTCAGCTTCCAAAATGCCATGTACTTACAATACCTTTATAGTCCTACTTAACAAGAAGTCCTTTTCCCCCAAAAGCCCGCTGGACATATAAAAATCAGTGCAATCTGATCCTCTGAAAACTCTTGATCTGACAACCCACCAGTGCTGGAGACAGAAACCAAGAGCAAAGTAGCTATAGAATTCTCTGGCAAGCAATTCAGTTAGAAAGGGAGGCCTTGCTGTAAGCTTCCATTTTACTGCCTCCTACATTCATTTACAACCCCCATACCTGTGAATAACAAATGTTGCATGCATTAAAAATTTTTTACTTCAAACTACAATGAGTTAAGCTAGAAATATTCTGTTGTGACATATAAGCAAAGCACCCAACAACTTACTCTGCCTACACAGAATACATTAACAATGTAAGCCCCCATTAAAGTTGTTTATAACCACTGCTGAAAGACTCAGATCTCTGATGGAAAAAAACACATAGCAGAAGAGATACTATTCTCACAAGAGAGCAATAATCCTGCTCCCCATGTGTTAGACATCTGCAGCATCCATACCATCATTTCCACTTTGTATTTGCTTTTTAGTAATTTAGCATTCAAATGACAGGGAAAAAGCAGTCTTAAGGAATGCTGAACCAGTTACCTATTCATCATGATTCAAAACTAATATATTTCTCCAAGCAACGATAATCAGTGTGTCTCTTGCTCTAGAAAAGACTTACCATTTTTTAATGCTGCTAACAAAGCAAAGGCACTGGCATCCAAAATGTTTCCATCATAGTCCAGACATATGATGTCACAGTATAACACCCAGGCAAGCTATGAAAAAAAGTTTGTACAGGTGAGATATAGCAGTTAAGCTAGTGATGCAATATCTAAGAAAATGCTGAGCACGTGAACAAAAATACTTATTTCTAGCATGATTTTTTTACACTTCAGATGTCAATTAAGCTATGAATACTAAAACAAAACCAACTAAACCACCTGTAATCCCAAATACCTCCTTTAACACTGATGTTCATGTGTCCATCTTCATTCTGAGATACAACTTACCTTGCCATTTGCAATACATAGATCTTCTTTTGCTATTATCTGTGAACTGAAATAAAAAGAGAGAGTAAACCAGGAAAAAGAAAATTGGCTTGCAGTGGTGTTTGTATTTTAATTGCATTAAGATGATTCTTACTTTTCAATCACATCTGCAATGAACTGGCTTGCTGCTTGAGCCTCTTCCCCAGGTGGTCCAGAGCGAAACCTCGTTGAACAGAGGGATGGAAGTTCTACATTTGGAACTAGGTAGCAAGAGTCAATAGTCATCAACTATCAAAAGCAGGCAATGGGGTATCAGAAACAGAAATAAGACAATAGGCATGCTTAGTAGCATTCTGTGTACTTCAAATGAAAGGCAAGATCAAGAATTTTTCAATCAATAGTTTTTTAATCAAGCCTTCCTACTTCTGCCCTCAAAAATAAAGTTATGTGTGAGTTTGTGTTAAAGAACTTGTAGTAGTTTGTACTCAGAAACTATACATTCCATGGAGAAGCACATACTCCTAAATACCATTTTCTGTCTGTAAACCTGCTATGAATATCAACCCCACACAAACTCTACTTTAACTGCCAAGCATTCTTAAGTAAACGAAGAAAGAACACTGACTTTACTGGTATGCTATCTGCTTTTCATCAGCCATTAAAACCTGATGCTTTAGACATGAAGCAAAAATAT
Organism: Heliangelus exortis; assembly: GCF_036169615.1. Lineage (NCBI taxonomy): Eukaryota > Metazoa > Chordata > Aves > Apodiformes > Trochilidae > Heliangelus > Heliangelus exortis. Next base: position 24,358,804 of record NC_092422.1, on the reverse strand, counting down.
GCATAAACATTTCTGGAAAAACAAAACAAACAAAAAGAAAACCCTAAGTATAATCAAGTTCACTGACAACAGCATACTTTAGAGAAGCTTTATGAAAAAGGGATTTGCTTCAAGCTCTCGGTTCCACAGAATTTTTTTATTTCAAAAGAAACTCCAAACAGCAATGAGAATGTACCCCTAGGACTTCCACAGTTCTCCAAGAAATAAACAGGTAAAGAGTCAATTTTTTTGCCTACTTGGACTTCAAGACAAAAGTTAATGTTCCTTTGCACAACCTTGCATGCCACCATCTTTTCTAGACATCTTATCCCTCTTAACATACACGGTTCCCTCTGCTGCAGGTCTGTTTTCAGCCTGGCCTGGAATCAGCAACAAAAATGTAGCTTTACATGGACACCTCACTATCAGAGCAGAGGGAATTCTGAGATTTCTGAAGTACCACGTCCTACATGTCAATTTGGAAACTGATTTTAAGGAAAGTAATACAATTTTACCCAAATTCACTCTTTTAGGAAATCTTCAATACACTAACCCAGACCCATCATTACAATCCTTTTGGCATACAAGATCCAAGTAAGATCCATACTGAAAAGCTTACCAATGTACCCCTTATTAGCAGCATCTGCTGAGGGTGCAGCAAGTTCCTGGAGAGAAAAAAAAAAAGAGCTGAATTTTGTACAAAAAGGTTTTCCAAAAGTTCTATATACAAATGGTCGTTTTCTTCTCAGTTACCATTACAATGAGATTTACAAGAGCAATTTTTAATCAGCCCTGACTGCGTTTTTCCCATAGGAAAACTCAATACAGAAACATGCAGTAATTGTCTCATAGTTCATGTCAGGCCAGTAATAAAAGTTGAGGCTACAAGGCACTTAACTGTCCAGCCAACTAATTACCAATGCACTTATTGATAAGTATGCAGTAATTCTTCAATTACATAGCTTTTATCTAAAAATAACAAAGACTTTGTGTATATCTTTCCCCATACACAATGCACCCCACAAAAACACATGTTCTCAGACTGCAGAACAAGGATTAGCCAGTGGAATGATGTATTTAGTTTCATGTCTGAGGGTACCTAGGTGAAAGACTGGACTTGTGTCTGATTGGCATACTGTAACTCTAAAGGGGATTCATTCTTAACATGATTGCACTGACAGCCAAGTTAAAATAAAACCCAACCATACCGCTTTAACTCCACAAATCACTGTAGTATTTCCTAACTTCACCAGGGCAGAACCATCTGCAGTTGTAATTGAACCTGAAGAGAGAAAGTGCCGTTCAAAAAATCTGGATTTTCTTTTTCCATTCAAAGGGCCTTAATTAACATCCACTTACACAATGTATTTACCTTCCATCTTTTTGTATTAAGCACAGGTTAAGCAAAGTCTCAATTAATCCAGGATGGGAATATAATCTCTCTATGAAATAGTCAATCACACACAAACACACAGAACACCTGAGTCTGGAAGGACTGAATATCATCTGATCCAAGCCCCCTGCTCAAGTAGGACCACCTAGAACCAGCTTGCCCAGGGCCATATCAAGATGGCTTTTGAATATCTCAAAGGATGGCATCTCTGCAACATCTCTGGGCAACCTGTTTTAGTACAGTCACCCTCAGTACAGCTTAGTACAGTCACAGTACAGTCACCCTCACAATAAGAAAAAGTGTTTCCTCATGTTCACAGGCAACTTTCAGTGTTTCAGTTTGTGCTCACTGCCTATGGTCCTGTCACTAAGCACCAATGCAAAAAGTCTGGTTATGTCTTCTTTGTGCCATCCCTTGAAGTATTTATATGCATTGATGATATTTTGCCTCAGTCTTCTCCAGGCTGAACAGTCCCCAGCTCTCTCAGCTTTTATTCACAGAAAAACGCTTCAGTCCCTTCACCACCCTCATGGCCCTTGGTTGGACTCTCTCCAGTATGTCCATGTCTCTCTTGTACTGGAGAGCCCAAGAGCTGGTCACAGCACTCCAGGCTTGGCCTCACCAAAGCTGAATAAAGGAGAATTGCTTCTTTTGACCTGCTGACAATCCTTTGCCTAACACAGCCCAGGATAACACTGACCTCCTTTGCAACAAGGTCACACTGCTAGCTCATGTTCAATCTTGTGTCCACCAGGACTCCATTGTCCTTTTCTGTTGAACTCCCTTGGACTGGAGTGGCCCCCAGTACCTACTGGTGCTTGGGTTTGTTGCTGCCCAGGTGCAGAACTTTGTGCTGCTTCTTGTTGAATTGCCTGAGGTTCCTGTCAGCCCATTTCTCCAGCCTGCTGAGGCCCCTCTGGACAGCAGCAAAAATCTCTGGCATATCAGCTGCTCCTCCCAGTTTGGTGTCATCTGCAAACTTGCTGAGGTACACTTTCCCCTATCACCCAGACCATTAATGAATATGTTGAATAGAACTGAAGCCAACAGTGATCTGTTGTATACTCAAAGTATTCTAAATCATAGATGGATACCATAAACCCATGTTCTAAATGATTTACAGCAAGACCTAATGGAAGTCAGTGTTCTACAATGGAAGAGACCTTCAGTGTCAAGTCAACCATCAGCAACTATTCCACAGTGGTACACTAACCTCTATTTTACTTTTAGAAATTACAAGGTGTGAGAAAGCAGGTAAGGTGGTGCTGCTCAATGTATGTTGCCTCAAGGTATGTTGCCTCTGCTGGAGACAGCTGCTCACTAAGCTTAGAAAAAAGCAGAAGCCAGGAGTCACTCTGTCTTTTAAGATGAGATGGCACCAATTTTGCACTGGTCAGTATTTGCACTGGTCAATTTGGCACTTGAAACTATAAATAAAAGTCCTTCCTTTTTCATCTTTTAAAATGCAGTCACCAAGAAAACCTATTAGCAAGTGCTTAGGGTCACCAATTATTATAATCTGAAAGTAATAATACCTCCCCCCTTATCATTACTCCAAGTAGGTACTTGCCTATGTTGACAGTGGTTGCCCGGAATTCACCCAACTCTCTTCCATCAGGTCTGCAGTTCTCTTTCTAAACAAAAATTACAAAGCTCAAATTAAAAAACATATTTTATTAAGTAAAACGCCAACATTTATGCTACACAAGTTCATATATAATAGTATTCTCTTCTTTTGAGTAGAAACATGCAGTTACAAAATGCTAAGGAAACCTGACTGCACTGTATCCAGCTTTTCATCAACTGATAGTTTATGATTGGAGGGCCACAAAAAAAACTATTTTTAAATTTATTATAATTCACTTAGAAAATAAATATACAGGTAAGTTGATGGTCTCAAGAGTAAGTACTACAGGCTAAATTCACAATTCATCCAAAAATTAATACTTACTGATACCTTAAATTGAGGATTTTGACCTCCCTGTATTGTTTAAGATTTTGTAGGGCAATTCTCTCCATAACCCCTGCCTAGTGGAGCCTTAAAATTAATGTTAGAGTGAACTAAAGAAAAAAATAAAGCAATACAAAACAGTTCCCCCCTCAAAAAAACCTCAGTGTTCAAATACTGTCAGTCAGAAGGTCTAAAATACCTGAACCTTAAGACCAAAACTGCACCAATTCACCACTGTGATCTGAGCTACTATTCATCATGATCTCAAGCTTCTCAAAAGACTTTTGGTTCAATTCTAAGACCCAAAACTGACTGAAATAATATTGGACCCATTTCTAAGTCGATACTACCTCAGTAATAGATACACTAATTTAATTTACTAAAAAGTCAGTGGTTTTCCTTCACATGGTTAGCAGTGATATTTGCTATTATTTATTTTTAGTAGCATCTAAAAGCCTGGTCTGACATAATTTTGTACTAGACACAAGCCAGCATCACAAAACAAATTTAACTGATGTTCTCTTCAGGGCCAGCAGAAGTATTTACCCATCAAGTAGAACAGGAACACAACCTACTTCAGCAACAATACCACAGATAGATGGAAAAATGGAAAAATATGTTCTGAAGAGTATGACCACTCTTCCTCTGCTCAGTGAGATTTTTTGTTTTTCCCTTACAGTTTCAGGGTTTTATACAGATGGATACGAAAAGCAGAAGTGAGCAAGAAAAAAATTGATTACAAGTAAATTTTACATTCATATTGTGGTTTACTCACCAAAAATCTTCTGTAATATTCCAGTGGTTCCACTGTTCTAAAAAAATAGAAAGAGAAGATCACATGCAAGGTCCCGGGTAAGAGAATAAAAAAGATAAAAAAGCACAAAACTGCAATAACAGTTTAATAACCAAGATGACCAGCAAAGGACAGTTACAGAAAAATGAGGAAGCTCTAAATTGATGTAAGAAAAAGATGTTTTCCTACGTTCACTTCCAGCAAGGAAACTGTCTGCACATACACCTAACACAAACTACTTTAACCTCAATATTCTTGACTATTAATTTAAACTCAAAAGTCATGCTTATCAAGACAAGGGTGTAGAACGTTTCTGAAAAAATGCAGAAAGACTGATTTTATTAGTGATCCAAGTATTTGTTAGTTCAAAGACTGCATTTAGATGTACAAAATGGTCCAAAACAATTTCAGTGTCTTGAAATGTTAAGTTTTCCTTGTAATTTTTAAGAAAATCTAAAATTAAGAAATGCGCTTCATGCAGTACCTCAGTTGGGAAATAATTAATGCTTATTATTAGTTACATACTAATAACAGTGTTTGTGTATTAGTATTTCAAGAACGGAACATTAAAGTAGAAATATTCATAGAAGCATCATTAATATTTGAACACAGGCTTTTCAGTTTTGTCAAAATAAGCACTAAAAAAAAAGGGTGACTGGAAGACACAAGTTTTCCACACACAACCTAACATATAGAGGTACCACAATTCATAATGGCAAGCATGAATTAACCCTTGTTTCCCATAGGTTGGACCTGTAGTACTATTTTTTAACCACAATACTCTGCCTGTTCTTTTCACACTCATGTAAGAGTACTTCCTAAACCTTGTTTCACACATTTAAGATGTAAATCTGTAAGAGGCAAGGAACAGGTCACCCAGAGAAGTTGATGAACTGTTCACAGCCAGACTGGAGACACCTTCTGCCCCTGTACTCAGCGCTGGTGAGGCCACACCTCAAGTACTGTGTCCAGTTCTGGGCCCCTCAGTTTAGGAAGGATACCGAGGTCCTGGAGCAGGTCCAAAGGAGGGCAACCAGGCTGGTGAAGGGACTGCAGCACAGATCCTACGAGGAGAGGCTGAGGGAGCTGGGGCTGTTCAGCCTGGAGAAGAGGAGGCTCAGAGGAGACCTCATCACTCTCTACAACTCCCTGAAAGGAGGGGGTAGCCAGGGGGGGGTTGGTCTCTTTTCCCAGGCAACTCTCAGCAAGACAAGAGGGCACGGTCTCAAGTTGTGCCGGGGGAGGTTTAGGTTGGACATTAGAAAGAACTTCTTTACTGAGAGGGTGATCAAGCATTGGAATGGGCTGCCCCAGGAAGTGGTGGATTCTCCATCCCTGGAGATATTTTAAAAGAGACTGGATGTGGCACTCAGTGCCATGGTCTGGTAACTGCAGTGGGAGTGGATCAAGGGTTGGACTTGATGATCTCTGAGGTCCCTTCCAACCCAGCCAACTCTATGATTCTATGATTCTGTGATCACCAGGGCCTCATCCAACTGCACTGACTGTCTCTGAGGATGGTGCCACAGCCTCCCTGGTTGGCCACCCTTCGCTGTGACTTCCCTCCCACAAGATCTATTCAGAATCATGTTTAATTGGTATCCATAGTGAACCTCTTGTCTTCTCCACACGCTGCCCTTTTAGGTGGCTCAACCCTTGACTGCTCCCCGCGTTGGACACGCAGCCCTTTTCAAGCAAACCCAAACAAGCCCAGCTCGTCCAGCCTTTCCTCGCACACCCCGCGGCTCCCTGGCAGCTGGACGAGCCGTCGCCTGCCCACACCTACCCGGTACCGAGATGCCCCAAGGCTGGGCCGGCACTCCCGGAGCCCAGCACCACGGCGGTCAGACGTACCGCTGGTCTGTACCGCAGGAAGCTCCACCGGGAGCACCGACACCCACCGCGACGGCGCGTACCGCGGGCTTCCCGCAAACCCGGGCGGCTGCCGGCGCTGCCCTGCAGCCCACACAGCGCCGTAAAGAGAACGATCCCCTGTGGTGAGCGATCCCCTGTGGTGAGCGATCGCTTGTGTGTCTCAGTTACAGAGAACAAACCGGAGCACTCTACCATCCAGACGCACGCTGCCGGGGATGGGGCAGGCCCGCGGCGGGAACGGGGGTAAAGGCCCCACGGGTCCCCGTGGCGGCGCTGCCTCGGCCCTGGGGCGCAGGCGGAGGGGCGCCCGCCCGCCGCAGGGGAGGGTACAGCCCAGCACCGCGGAACCGGGGCACCAGGGCCCCCAGGCCCGTCACTTACTTGAACGCCGTCGCCATGGCTGCGCCGCTGCCGTCCCGGATGTGCCGCCGCCTCGTTCACCCGGAAGCCTTTGCCGGAGACCCGGCGGCGGAGGGGAGCGGGGCGGCAGCGCGGGAGGGGCACTACCGCCGGGTGGCGCCCCTGCCCGGGCGGGGCGAGGAGGGGAGGGACAGGGCGGCGGTGCTTCCGCGTCGCTGTCCCCACGCGAAAGGGCCCCGCCCGCCGCCCTCCGCGGGCCATGGCGCTGGGGTTGTCTATACCCGAAGCGGCGGCGGCACTGGCGGCCTTGGCCGCCCTCCTCCTCGTCCTGGTGAGAGCCGCGCCGCGGGCACCGCGGGCCCGGGGAGCCTCCGGGACGGGGGCAGTGCGTGGGGCCGCCCTGTCCGCCCCCGGTGCAGGGGTGCTCGGTAGCCGAGGGCCTGCCCAGGGGGCTCCGCGGGCGGCTGCGGGCCCGCCAGCCCGGCAGGGCCGTTCGCACCCGGCTGCGTTTGTGCAGCAGCTGTCGGGGCTGAGCCTTTGCGCGGCTTCGTGCGGGGAATGTTTTCCCAAGGCGTGAGGGGAAACGCTTTGCGGAGAAGGTTTAAATGGAGCGTTTTGTCGTTTTAGTACGCTTTGTGAAACATTCCGCTGAGGCGCTTTCCCGGCCTGCCAGCCCTGCGTGTTTCTGAGGGACTGGGAGATTTTGGGACTGGAGAAGTTTAATACCTGAAAAGTGAAATTCAGCTGCCCCTCCCCAGTGCCATGTATGTGGCATTCTCCAGTGGAAGTACTTCAAAACCCAAGTGTTACAGCTTCATTTTATCCATACATAGAAATTATGAGAGCCCCAGTTTTGCAGCACACATGGTTATGGGGTATCCCACGGATTTCAGTGGCTTTCTGCAGAACTGGAGGCAGTGTCAGACTGTGGTAGAAGTGGGAAGAGGTAGTGGGGCTTGGACCACAACTTTGGAGGCATCTACTTGAAAACAGCAACAAGCCAACGACAGTGGCAGGTGTCACAGTGGGTCAGAGTTATCAAACAGCATGGAAAGGTTTTGGTGCTCTGTGATTTGGTCAGTGAAGAACTGCAGCACTGGCCATCTCATTACAAAAAAATGCATGTTTGGCCCTTGCAGCAAAATTAACAGCTAGGTCAACCTTTATAAAATGCTCAACGCTTTTTTTTATTTCTTTTTCATCACAGGTTTGTGTGATTGCTCATGTAACTGCTGTCAAAATGCCAACCCTTCAGCGTCACGAAGAAGAGAAATACTTCACAAATGCTGAAGGCGGGAAAGAATTGGTACCAAGTATACATGATCCCCCTACAAAGGAACTCTCTGTTGTTGTGCCTTCATACAATGAGGAAAACCGGTGTAAGATTTTTCTTAGTTTGAGAAAAAGAGAAAAACCTGTTTTGTTACTACAGTAATGCAGAGATCAGTTTATTGTAGCAGTAGATTCTGGCAGCCCAGATTATGTGTCTGACTTTGGACACAGTTTCCAGAAAACAGTCCAAGCACATTAAATTTCAAAATTAAGACACTGTGTAACTTGATTTCTGCTGCTAAAAATAGCATGGGGTACTTGTAAGAATCTTCTTTATTTTAATAAAGTCCAGCAGAGTGGCTGCTCATTGCTCCTGTAAATGCTGTAAGGCAAGCAGTAGAAAAAGACTTTTAAAATTAGTTCTGGAGCTTCCCACTCTGTAAGCAACAGCAGCAGCTTCAGACAAGCAGAAAAAGGGTGATCTTACTGGTTTCTCTTTCATTTGACCAGATATTTAAGTATCTGCAATAGAAATGACTCAAGCTCTAGAAAGCTGTACTTGGAATTGACATGGTAGCACATGTCATTCTTTTTGTTGATGAGAGAAAATACTGAGCTTTTTGGGATTCTGTTAAGAGAGATGGTGGCAAGTACAATGTATCTGGACACAAAGTAGGGTGTCCCTTTCTCAGATCCAGTGCATTCTTTAGTCCTAGTTCTTACACATATTTTCAGCAAGCAATGTCCTAATATGTTTCCTGCGATCTTCATTTAGTTGTTTCTCTCTTCTTGGAGATAGAATAATCCCCGGAGATGTGCTCAGGAATGAGCATCCACTGTAAACACAACCTTTGTAATGTGCAGATAAATCAGCTACAAAATTTGTGTCTTTTGTTGGCTGAAGCATCATGGCCAGCAGCCTTAGTAAGACAAGGCATGTTATTGACTAGTACTAGGAATTCCTCTTGTTGCCTTCTCTGTCAGCTTATTTAAATGAATCAAAGTCAACGCTGGTTTGCAGGGACAGTCAACGAGAATTACTTTGTTTTTCATCAAATACTAGGTTGACAGTTACATGTTTCAAAATGGAAAGCTGGTTCTTTAGAAGAAATGTTTGTCTCCTGTGCCATGTATATGTGTGATTTCTTGTGTTGTTCTTTTTGCATTCAGAAAAGACAGCGCTTGGATTTGCAGGTGCTCAGCTTGTTTATTGAAGCTCAAGTGGTATCAATAGGGCAATTTGCTGTGTTTTGCATTTTGGTCCTTTTCGTTCTGCTTGTGCAAGAGGCTTTTTGGGGCTTTTGGTGCTTTGCCTGTTATAATCTACTAACCTGAAGTCCACCTTTTCTCTAGTACCACTTATGATGGATGAAGCTTTGGATTATCTAGAAAAAAGACAGGTATTTTCATATTCAAAATACATTATCTTTGTCTCATGTATTGTAAGTCAGTGATCTGTTTACTTTGCTATTTTGGTATATATTTAAAGAGTATTATTTAGCCACTCAGAAGTAATGCTTCTGGCTTGTATCAGTTGCTTTTTAGACTTAGTTCTTGAATGTATTTTTAAGTTACGTAAAATTTCAGTTTACTACTACATGATGAAAAATCTTTGTATACATGATATCTCTGCAAGACAGAGTTCTGGAGCCCACAACACAGGAGAGACATGGAGCTGTGGGAGTGAGTCCAGAGGAGGGCCACAAAGATGATCAGAGGGCTGGAGAACTATGAAGACAGGCTGAGAGAGCTGGGGTTGTTCAGCCTGCAGAAGGCTCCAAGGAAACTTTAAAGGGGTCTTTTTAGTACTTGAAGGTGGCCTAGAGGAAACCCGGAGAGGGAGTTTTTACAAGGGCATGTAGTGATAGCACAAGGAGCAATGGTTTTGAGCTGGAAGAGGGTAGATTTAGGTTAGACATTAGGAAGAAATTCTTTAGTGTGAGGATGGTGAGACACTGGAACAGGTTGTCCAGAGAGGTTGTGGATTGTCCCTCCCTGGCAGTGTTCAAGGCCAGGGACAAGGCTGTATGGGACTTTGAGCAACCTGGTCTAGTAGGAAGTGTCCTTGCCCATGCCAGGAGTTTGGAACTAGATGATCTTTAAGGTCCCTTCCAACCCAAAACATTCTGAGATTCTATGATTAAGAATTAAACATACACTTATCTTTCTAAACTGAGCCCTCATTTGTTCCAACAAGTTTTTTAAGTATCTGCTCTTCACTCGGTTTTGTTCTCTGGGTAAGAAGCCCATTGTGAAGGTTTGTGGGTTTTATTTTGTTCAAGTTTTCTTAACAGTTGTTCTAAGTTTTCATTTTTCACAACTAAATTGATTTTTTAGTTCTAAATGATAGTTGAGGAAAACTCAGTGTAAAGCAAATGTAATGGAACAGGCATCAAATATAGCAAAATTCTTTAATTGTAATTGTCATCTTAAGAAATCTAATACATGTTGGTGCCTGTTGGCTACCAAGAATGAGTTAAAAACGGCTAAGAGAAAAAAATGCTGATGTTTGAAAGACCTACCACCTACTTAAGAAATGGGATGAAATGTATTATTTCTGTTTTTATTTTCAAGAAACGAGATCCTTCTTTCACTTACGAAGTAATAGTGGTTGATGATGGTAGTAAAGATCAAACCACAAAGGTAAGAAATCAACCAAGTAATCAGAGGTGTGGATTTTTATACTGTTTATGAAAAACAACAATATTTTGCAGTTACATTTTGGTACTCATAGTAATTAACAATTAAAATTACTGTTTCTTAATACTTTCTGTCTTTGTCCTGTAGGCACTATGGATGTCATATACACACATACACGTGTGATTCTTTTGCAAATCCTTGTATTCATGGTTGGTGGCTGTGACATCCATTTTCCTATAGCTGAGATTCTAGGAATTATAATCTTAGCATCAGCAAAGTTGCTATGAAATATTTTACATGTGCACAGTGGTGTGAATATGAACCTGAGGAAGTGAAAAAGCCTTTCACACTAGCTGATTCATCCTGTGATTGATTCAACAGCTGGAATGTTGTAGAGCTCTTTCCCATAACTTTTGTGGCATTGTTCATTTAAAAATCCCAATGCCAGTAGTAATATTTTCAAAATAGTTCTGCTTCAGCTTTCATGTGTGTCACTGGACAGGAAAACTGGCTAAATTGAGGGGTTTTATGCTACTGCTTGGAAAATGCTTGAATTGGCTACTGAAATGAATGCTGCTTTTTCACTTACTTCCCTGAAGCGATTGCTCATCTGTATTTTTTGATAGCTTTGCATCCCTTCTGCTATTGTTTCTTACTTAGAACAGTGTGGACTCACGAGGATTTGAAGCAACCTTTAATTAAAAAAGATCAAAGGAAAAAAAACCTCCTACTTTCTCTTTTCCACATCATGAAATAAAATGTGCATATCCCTTCAATGTGATTGAGAGTTTAGATCACTGAATTTTTGTTTAAAGCCACAGATAGCATCAAGAAAAGTGAAAAATGGGTAGCAGTAGTAAAAATTGTTTTTCTTCGATTAACTCCTGGCATTGGTATAAAAGATCTGTAATATTATGATATAAATTACATTGGTATTGAGTTTTCTGATCTTGGGTGAGTGGGGTTTAGAGTTGCTTGGGGAAATACCCTGTTCTTATTAAACATGACCAGCTTCTTCAGTCTTCTTGTGTTGACTGTGAACTGATTTTTATTTTCCCAAACAGACTCCAGCAAACACTGGCAATGTGTTTGTGCCGACTGAAGTGGTTATAGCTCTGTGCTAATAATTGTGTTTTTAAAAGGGTGAGCAAATGTAAACTACCTTGATTCCTGTTTTTGTTTTATGCTGGTTTTTTGTGTGTCTATCAGGTTGCAATGAAGTACTGCAAGAAATATGGAAGCGACAAAGTGCGAGTGCTTTCTTTGGTAAAAAATCGAGGGAAAGGAGGAGCAGTCAGGATGGTAATTGATAACTTTCATCTCCTTCTCTGTTTGAACTTCCTGTGCACACATATGCAGAAGATAGGGCTGTGCCAATTGATATTTTGAATTAACATAATGATTATCAGAAGCCACAGTTTCTATAAATTGAGGTAAAAACTATTTTCAAAGTAACCTTATTTTAGATCTTGAAAACAGTATTCTATTGGCAAGACCAGTAAGAATTTTTTTTTATATATGAGAACTGAAAGGAGAAAAAAAAAGTTAAACTTGAGTTTCATGTTCCTTTTAATTCCATGTAGAAATAGGGTTACACTTAAAAAAATAAACCAACCAAGAAAACCCTTTACGTATTCAAATAAAGCTCTTCTAGAGAAAATTCATCTAAATTTGCAAACATTGTTTTTGAGATTTTAGTTGTGGGTTTAAAAATGGATCATCAGCAGACACTTCCATCCAGTAAACTTTGTGCTTACTGACACCCACTGCTATCACTTGGTGCACTTGGTAGCAGAAGGAGTGCAGTGTATGTTTTCACATATTCATTTGCACATAGATGAAATCATCATGTTATAAAAATAAAGTAGGTATTGCACATTCAGAAGTTGCACATTTTTTTTCCTAAGTTGAATGGCACATTTATGTAAAATAGTGTCATCACTTATGAGTTATTGATGACTGTATTTTAAGCTCTATCTTTAGTATGTCAATTTAATTTCTGTCTGATAGACAAATCAGTATAACAAATGGGAAGACCGTGAAATTAGGAAGTGTGGAAGGATACAGTTTTTAAGTTATTCCATGAGAAGGAGAATGATTCCCTGTGAGATACAGTTTTCCACTGTAAAATGTAGAGTAGGTGTGTATCCTCCTATTTCCTTGACAGGCTTTTCCAAAGTCACACATGCTTGGTTATGGCCATACTGCTAATTGTTTTCCTGTATGGAGGCCTTCAAAAATTGTAAAATATCTCTGACCAAGAATATGGCAAAACAAGCTGTGACACCTGGTGGATCACAAATGTTTTGCAGTCATACTGTGACTCAAGACATATTTCTCAAAACTAATTTAAGATGATCTCTTGAATTCTCTTGAAACAGTCTTAGGAAAAAAATAGCACTGCATCCTCCTTTCCATTGCTGAAATGACAAAAGCTGTTCAGTGCAGTGGCATCCACTAATCCTTGCTTCTTTGTGCTCCCTTGTAGCAATTTGTCTCCTAACCATTTTGGTTTGTAAAGCCTTTAATTTGCAAGCTTCTCTGGAGAGGGATTGTTAACCTTTCATGTTCGTGCATTGTCTGTCACTGTGGGACTCAGTTTGTGAAGTTTCTCAATGTTACTACAGTATAAATTCATTAATTGTCTTTAGTGGCAGAACATTAAGACTGGCCTGTTGTGTTGAATCTCTGAGATACCTCTGTTCTAGTTACTGCATTAGGGTTTTGTGGTGTTTTCAGCACCTAGCTTATAGTAAATACTGATTTCAAAGGTGTTGGTTTTTATTGTCTCAATTGCAGGGTGTCTTTAGTTGTCGAGGAAAAAAAATTCTTATGGCTGACGCAGATGGAGCTACAAAATTTGAAGATATTGAAAAAGTAGAAGAAGGTCTAAGAAATCTTCAGCCATGGCCCGTGAGTATAAATTCTCATGTTTTCAGTTTAATATGCATACAGATTGATTTTTATAATTCTCTTCAACTTGAGATCTTTGAGATCAATTGAAGGTCTGGATGTAAGTCTGAAGACCTAGGTGGAAGCTTAGAAGCTGCAAGAATAGGCTGTCAGGAGGTAGCTTCTAGTCTTCATTCACTGTGCCTGTTTCAGTGCAGTACATAATATTGTTCTGTTTGCCATTTTTCCTTTGAAGATGTTCTACTCTCTATAAATACCAGCTGTTGCCTACTCAGTTAAAACCCTTTTTTTTCTTTGTTAACTGTTTTGTATTTTCTTTCTATCTATGTCATCCTATGTACCTTTATGTTGCATCTTGATTTCACCCTATTTTATAGCGGTTCTCTTTTCTCAGAGTTGTTAGTTTAATGACAGTATTTGGAAGAACTTTTATTGTAAATAAAAATTCAAAAACCTGTGGAACAAGGCCTCCCCCCTGCACAGTCATTCTTTTGGGTGCCTGACTTGAAAGAGCTGAGGTTTATTTTCTTTAGCCTAGTGCTTAAATGGAGAGAACAGTGAGGTACTTGCAGCTGGTTTCCAGAAGAGCCAGAATGATGTGCAGCCTTCCAGCAGGAGCTGCAGGGGTTGTACCTGTGCAAGTGCAAGAGCTGCTGGGTGCTGGTGTTTCCCTGACACTCTCTGCTACTAAGGTGGCAGCAGCTGCTGGGATCAAGTCCATCACTTGCATGCAAGTGTAGCAGATTTGAGGAATTTCATGTGAGGGGTGGTAAGAATGAGAATAATTTTAACATTTCTGTTTTGGACACCTCTTTAGATCTGAGATTGTATTTTTGGCTGGATATTGTGGCATTTTATTTTTTTGAAGGTATGTCAGTGAAACAAGTATTTTATTCTGTTGTCCCTAGCACAGTGCAATGTTCAGGGAAAATTAACATTATACTGTTGAGTGCCTAGGAGTACTGAATACATATCTGTGATCTTTAGAGCATTTATTGTATGCCTACTTCAGAGGAACAGTGGAAGCTAAACCAGACCTTAATTATTTGCAGCACTTTGCATGCACCATAGGCTAAATGTACTATGTTTTAGATGATCTGCTAATTGTAGAAAAGACTGATTTTAGCTTCAGAATCTAGCAGTAGAAAGAGTGCATCTAAAAGAAATAGAAAAGTATGCTTTCTGGAAGTTTTTATTGTACAGTTCTCAACAGAAGATTCCACTGGTCCTGAATATGTTGGTTTAAGTAATAAGTCTTCTAATTTGTATTCCTGTGCAGAACCAGATGGCTATTTCCTGTGGTTCAAGAGCTCATCTGGAGAAGGACTCAATAGCAAAGGTTTGTTTCCCTTTTTCTACTGTGCACTAATCGACAAATGCTTCAAATATTTGATTCTTCTCAATGCATATTACAGTTAAATAACCAATATTTCTAAAAGAATGGAATCTAAAAAGTAGAAAAAGCTTGCTCTAAGTTTAGCATATACTTCCTCATATGTAAAGGATGTGTTCTAGATTTCAGGCACTTCAAACTGGTTTCAGTTGGTGTTCCAGTTTATGGGTTTCATTTTCGTAGCTGAGAATATCTTACAAGAAGAGCTTCTGATCCCTTACAGAATTGGTAGGTAGTGCTCACTGCTGGGGCTGGAGTGGAAGGCAACTGATGAGTTCATTCATACTGATTCTCTTCCAGTGCAAGAGCTTGATCTGCAGATCTTGAGACCTGTTTGAAAAAAGTTAGGGATAATTAGTGGCAAACTGAAGAGTATCTCGATTCGTGGGGAAGTACTGCAATTTTTCTGTTTTACTCATATTAAAATTTTTTAATTTTGAGCACAGAGACAGTACTGTTCAGTGTGTGGCTCTTGTGGAATAAACAGTGATGCATAAGCACACGGTCTTATCTTGCATCTGGTTTTCTGGTGTCTTGGCAGACAGTAGTTGACAAAGCACAGGCATGGAGCTTGTATTGCAGCAGACACATTGCTGGGCTAATTGTTTCAACGTCATTTGCTCATCATGTTTAATGTTCTCAAGAGTAAGCTTTGTTTATACTGAAGTTTAATACTTGAAACCATTCTAAAATATGTACACAACTACTAAAATAGTTACAGAAGTTCAAAAGAAGTTACACTTCTTGGTAATGTTCAGCCCTTGGTAAATCTTGAGTTGTTTCTTCTGATTTATCAGGTGGTGTTAGAGTGGTTCACTGGAAAGAGTTCTTGTAAATATTGCTGCTTGTATATAAGCAGCCTCACAAAAAAAAAAAAAAAAATCCAAAACTTTCCTCATTTCCAGAAATTAGAATAAATCTCTGGCATGGTATTTGCATGCTTATAGCACAGAATATGCCCTTTGCAGTTATTTGCTGTCTGTGAAGCCAGCATGTCCTGGAAATGCTGCTACTACATGGAGGCAATGTAGCTGATAAATTTGATCCCAGAAAAAAATGCTTCATTGCATGGTACTGAATATAAATAAACTTTCTTCAGTGCAGCCATGTTCCTTTTCATCTTTGAAGGTCTTGCTACACAAGGAAGAGGAATTGAAACAGGATTTTATCTTTTAGTCCAGAAGTACGGTTTCTGGGATAAGTGCGTGCATCCTTTGCTTCCTGTTTCTCCGTATTTCTGCCTTTGTGATAAGGGATTCACCAGCTGCTTAGGTAGTAATGCTCTGTTGTAGTGAAATGAGGCAACCAGGTGACACTAATTACCAGGTAGTGGGCATGAGCTGTTGGCATCTTCGCATTCTTTTGTACATTGCTTTCGGTGCTCGGAGCGGGTGCTTCTTCTTTTTCCTCTGGCCCGATGTCTGATAGAAACTCAGCTATAGAATGATGTGACTTTCCTGTCATGCCCTTGATGGCAAGGCCGTTGTCCGTCAATCCTGGGAATGTCTTCCAGGTTTTACCACCCTCAGGAGGAGGAGTGGGTAGCAGAGGCGCTGTGGGGACAACACCGGATCCTGCTTCTGGTGGTGGTGCCGCAGTATCAATGCCAGCTTTTGGCGGAAGCGCTGCAATGGTGGTGGCGGCAGCTTCCGCCTCGGCTTTTGTTTCTTGTAGGGCATTGATCACCACTCCCCATGTACTGTCTAATCTGGTTGTGTTTTTATTCGTTTCTTGAGTATGGAGGCTTCCCAACAGGTCACTGACCTCCTGCCAAAGTTCCCATGCGGCCGCAGCGGACGGGGAGGAGGAGAGTTCTTGCTCCTTTGCCCATGTCATCGGCTTCTCACGAGCGGGGGTACTTGATGACGATCCCATCTTTTTCTTTTTCTTGGTGAATCAGTGGTGGGGAGGGAAGGTAGCAGGTCTTCTTACCCCACTGCTTGGGTTTTCTGCTGATGTTAGTTTGAGCTGAACTGGCTCCCTTTCTTCTGGTTTGTCTGAGCAAGGGCCAAACCGACGTCTATGCCCGCATTCCTCACCAGATGTTGCAAGATGAACCTCTCTTAGGGCACAGCCCTCCAAGGTCCAACAGGTGTTCCAGCAGAAAGTGCACAAATAGTGCTCTGATTCTGTTGCCCTCAGGATTGGTTAGCCTGGCTCAGTGCTACTGCTCTGGATTCGACCAACCTCTCTGCTGGCTTGCTCAGAAATGAGCTGAGCCTGTGCTTCCAGCCTCACCTTTTATTGGCCCCCTAATCCTGTTCATGCGCAGTAGGGGCCCACCCTAATCAGGCACAGGTGGGCTGAACACAAGCTCAGCCCACTACCTGGTAATTAGTGGCACCTGGTTGCCTCATTTCACTACACTCTGTTTGAAATATATAGCCCATTTCATCATGCCCTTAGACTGAAAAGGAAAGACTACCTGTACCATATCAGGAAGAGACTCTTGTGTGGTGAAATAGGTATAAAAAAAGTGCAAAACAATCTTTGAGAAGTTGGGATTTCTTTTTGGGCATAGTTGCATCTAAAGCAATAGAATGAAACTGTGTTAAACAGCTGTATGTGTTTCAGTATTAAGACCAGAATTTCACCCTTAAATTCAGTCTCAACACATCAAGAATTCTGTTCTACCTCCAGAATTGTTGATGTACTTCAACAAGACCATAAGTATGGCATGCATAAGGAGTCTTGGGAGTGATGAACAGGACCAGGCACTCCTCTTGTGAAGTAGGTGCACAGTTTCACTGGCTGACAGTCATGCAGCCTCTTAGAGTTTCCTTTTTAGGACAAGATTCCCTATATTCTTGGTCATACAGTGGCTCACTTTTTCCACAAGAGCCAATAAATCTGTACCATATCAACCATTAGCACAGGGCTAGAGCACTTTGAGAGGCACAAGCAATGATTTTTAATTTCCTTTAGCCAAAGGCTATTACATAATAAGTTGAGTATCTCCTCATTTTTCAAGTGAGGTTTGAAATTATTAGCTTTAAAGGCATCTCTTATCACCCAGAGATGCTTACCAGCTAACTTGTTGGCTCCTAAAGATTTTGCATGGTATTTGGCTTGCAGTCTTAGATATAATCACCTAAATTGAGCTTAAGACCCACAGTGAGTTCAGAAGGGGTTTGTGGATCAGAGTTCTAGTTGTTCAGGAGCCATTTTGAATGAAAGACTAAAGGGACATCTGGAAACCAAGATGGTCTGGGCAAACTTATCTGTATGATTGTTGTATCAAGAACAAAAGTGTAACCAAAGAGCAGGCTGGGAGAACATTTACCAAGAACATAGGATATTATTTGTGACAGAAAAAACCAAAAGAGCTGACTGTGTAACATTACTGGAAATGTAAAATTAAATGTTACCTTGCACAGCCTGGATTTGCTTGGTCCATCAAGCACTGCAGAAAAGGGCATTCTCCAATTGCATTTCTTTAAGTACCTTAGCACACTGCGTGCAAGCTCTGGATATCATTCACTCTTGAATGAAAGAATTGAGTAGCAAATAACAAGAGATCCTTCTATTTTGTTGTTGTTTTTGCAATATAAAACTTGAAAAAAAAAGTTTTTTTGTGTCAGAGTAGCAGCTGAAAGCTGTTTATTTATTAGCATATAGGCTTAAGATTGGTCTGTGCAGCCCTGCTGGCTTACTCTCTGTTTTTTGTCACAGAAACTTTTGAGTTTGTTGGACTTCTTCATCCAATTTTTAGGAAACCAAGTGGACTGTGCAAAGGGAAAAATAGCTTGATAGTGTCCAGTGGAGTAGAGCATGGAGCCTCTGTAGGATGCCATCCTCCTCTGCTTTCACTCTTCTTTTTCTGGGGAAATTGTATGGGGAGATACTATGACAGTCCAGCTCATAATTTGAAATCCAGGTGCAGATTTGTGCTCCACTTAATAAGGTAATATTCAGAATGAAAAGCTGCTTTGAATTAGGGAAAGCAGAAAAAAGGACTTGGGAGTTTTCATATCCTATACCAGTGTTCTCACCATGTGCTTGACTGCAAGTCTTTCTTCTACATCTGCAATTCTATTTTACTGTAACAGTTGAAAAACTCTGGTTTCATTCCAGTGCAAACCAGAAACAGTTTACAAACTTTGAAAGCTATCACAAACCAGGATTAATAGTTCTGTAAGCCAGCTCTGCTCAAACATTTCACTCATCACAACCTTCTTCCCTTTTGTCCACAGCGCTCTTACTTCCGAACTCTTCTGATGTATGGGTTCCACTTCCTTGTGTGGTTTCTCTGTGTCAAAGAGATCAGGGACACACAGTGTGGATTTAAACTTTTCACCAGAGAAGCTGCCTTGAGGACTTTCTCAACTCTTCATATAGAGCGCTGGTAAAACTTTTTTTTGTTACTATGTTTTGCTTTCTACTTGAACAGGACTTTGAAAAAGGTAGTTTCAGTATTGCATTTACTATGAAGCATGTCATATCTGTGTATAAATCCTGGCTGCTCAATTTAACTGACTGTAGTACTACTTGCATGGCAATTTGGATTTCCTGTTATGCTAAAATACCCAGGTAGTTTCCAGGAATGCCATTTTATTATTAAGATATATTTTAGGAAGTAGCTAGGCATTTGATTTTATTCTTTCTTCTCGTGAGGATAGGGAGAAAGGGAACAGATGAGCCTACTAAGTTTTGATTTTAAAATAACATGCAATGTAAAATGCAAAAAGGTCTTTAAGACTGCATTGCTGAGATTTGGAGTGGCAATAATCAACTCTTTGCAAGTCCATTTTACTTTAGTGCGTGGTATAGAAAGATTTATGTAATACTAAGTCAGAAAGTTTGGTTTTGCCTTGTCAGAACAACCGGTGATTGATTAGGAGAGGGTAGCAATCACAAAGAAAATCCAAGTAACTCTTCTCTATTCATCTTTAAAAGAAATTTCAAACAATTTTTGATTGTTGTAATCCCTATTACAACATCCCCTATTTCTGACAGTCCTCTTTGCTTTTACAGATATGAGCCATGCAAGTAAAGTGAGAAATTGATATAATCTCTTGTTATGATAAGGAAAGTTAGGAGTCCTAACTAATTCTATTCGAACCTCTATCAATCTATATTTCAGGTATTACAGTGTCACCATTCAGTGCTTCTTAACCAAAGTGTCTTGCCTAAAGTCCATCCATGATAAGATTTTTGTAACTGTTAAAGGCTCAAAGCAAAAGGAAATGCATACTCTTTGCTTATTTTCTTACTAGAATATTTCATGAGGGGACTGCTGATCTCATTAATTTGAGAAAGAAAAAAAGGATGCATAGTGTTTGAATTAGTTTAGAGCTCTCTTTCATTATGATTTAGCTGGAACAGTTCCCTTATGGGAGTGACACTGTCATGACTGCTGTTATGGGACTGAAAACACTGTTTCTACACAAATACCATAATTTCTGTAAATTTCCTACACCACAACTGTTGGTGAAAAGAATGCCTTAATTAAATATAATCAAATGTTTTCTAACTGTTGTCTTCATCCATGAAAATCTCTCAATGCCTGCTGCTTGCTGACAGGGAACAGAATTACTAAACAATGTTCCCATACAAAAATGTGTGCAGTCCTACAGTCTTGGTCAATTCCAATACTTCTGGCCTTCTGGTGCAGAATGTAGAGGTTTTGTTGACTCAAATCTGGAATTGTGAGCAGACAGCATGAGGAAAATCACTTTCCTACCTGAGTGGTTTAGTTGTTGACCTAAGTAAAGCTATAGCTGCACTGGAGGTATGATGTGTGCTGCTACCTCCAAAACCAAACTTAGTCTATAAAATTCTGTAAATTTTGTATGCACAATTTTGTCTAAATTTTGTGTTTCTGAGTACATGGTTCAACACAAAAGCAAGGCCCAGAAGAGCACATCTCAATTTTACTGTATTTAACTTCACTTCATAAATTAAGTGCTTCAAGAAGAAATACTGAAAGAAGTAGATGAGAATAATCAATTTAATCTTTAAAAGTGCAATCTTCAATCTTACTTGGTTTCAAACTGAAGATTTATAATATAATTTCACTTATCAGACATATTATGTAAAGTGTTTAGTTTATTATAAAAATCCTAACAAGCTTTCTTCTGCCACTCAAATTCTCTAGTCACAAAGGAAGGAAAGAGTTAAAGTAGTTGTGCTGTATCCCATAATCCAGGAATAGAGGTAGTGAAAAAGAGATATTGCTAACTTGCTTTATGGTAATTAAATTGCTGGTGTGGAATACACCAGATTTTCTTATCTTGGTGTGTTAATTGTGCTTATATGTGGTGCTATGAAAGCAGCCTTTTTTTCTTCCTCCTTCATTTGCAGTAATCCATAAACTAATCTCCTGAGTTTTTTCTTATTTATGAAATTATGAAATATACTGGTTAGTGATAAAGAATGTTTGGGGTTTTTTGTCAGGAAAATTGACTCAAATTCTTCCAATAAACAGCTCTTCAGATGCTTCCAAGTCACAAATTCGCCTAAAACAGCAGTAGGATTTAAAAAATTTGGTTTAATTTCTTTCTAAAACAGGCAATATATTGTCTGTTTTTATCCTCATCTGTTCTTCAGCAGACTCTGTGCTTCCTTGCCTTCATTTTCATACTTGCAGGCTAATTTAAACCAACTCTAGCAGAACAGCAGAGATTTCAAGATCAAGAACTTTCTCGACTTTTGTGGGAACTGAAGCCCCCATGGTGGAGAGAAGCACAGATTATTGGCACTGCTGAAGAAAAAGCTACAATAAGGACTCAAAATTTACTTGTAAGCTTCCCAGCTAGCCATTTAGCAGTCCTAACTGGAAGATAACATGTCAGTGCACAAAACAGAGTACTGGCCCTTTCCCCAGTTGGCATTCATAAAATCTGGGAGACAGGAAAGTATAAGAATGTGGGGAAGGTGGATATATTAAAGAAAATAGTAGTTATAAGTGAAATGTCTCTGTTCATAGAATCATTAAGG
This sequence comes from Heliangelus exortis, assembly GCF_036169615.1. Lineage (NCBI taxonomy): Eukaryota > Metazoa > Chordata > Aves > Apodiformes > Trochilidae > Heliangelus > Heliangelus exortis. Next base: position 24,337,296 of record NC_092422.1, on the reverse strand, counting down.
TTGGAAGGGACCTCTATAAGATCATCAAGGCCACCTGTCAGCCCAGTATCACCAGTCAGCTAAATCATGTCCTCAAGTGCTACATCTGCATGCTTTTTGAAGACCTTCAGCATCATGACTCTACCTCCCTGGTCAGCCTGTTCCAGTCCATGGTCATTCTTTCTGTAAATAAATTTTTCCTAATATCCAGCCCAAGTCTCCCCTGGTTCAGCTTGAAGCCATTTCTTCTTCTCCTATCACTTTCTCCTTGGGAGAAGAGACAGACACCCCCTCACTATAACCTGTGTTCAAGTATCTGTAAAGAGCAGTAAGGTAGCCCCTAATCCTTCTTTTCTCCAAACTAAACAACCCCAATTGCTTCAACTGCTCCTTCTAAGTGTTGTGCTCCATCCCTTCACCAGCTTTGGTGCTCTTTGGGCATGCTCCAGCAACAAAATGTTCTTGAAATAACCCAATATCAGCTGCATTAAGAATGCAAAACTAATTGCTTAGGCCTTCATTTTTTCCTGCTTCCTTCCTGCTTTTTCTATTCCTGTTGACATTGAATTGAGTATCACCTCTCTAATGGTAAAAATACTAGAAAATTGAGACCACAGCTTTCTTCTTGCTGTGCTGAATTTGATTTTTAGATGTTTATATTTAGGAAATTTTAAAAACAAATTCAAATATGCAAGGAAAAGTACTGTTTCATCATTATAGTAATAAGGATCATGTAACATTTTAAAGGACACCAAGATATTCCTAGAATACTTTTTTAATCTAAACCTTAAGTTTAGAAAGCATTTGAAAATTATTAGATCCTGGAAATTTTATATATATTTGATACTTAGTAATCATGCTTACATCCTAAACTACCTTTTCTGGTGAGTGTTCTTCTTGACTTTTTTGTTTAATTGTGGTTTGGAGAGCTGGCTGTGTGTATATGAATGCAAACTAAAAGATTTTGAAATCTACTTCCTACTTCCTACCAAAGTTTTGACATTAGTTTGAAATAAGAGCAACCTTTTGAAGAGAGAGCATATGCTTTGCATTTTTGGTTCTGAATCTGATTACACCATTAAGCTATTTTTCAAAAATAGATGAAGCACATTTTTTTTTATTAAAACTTAAAATTTAAAGAGGTATTTTAAAAACATTATAGAGACAGTTGAAATTACTCACTTTCAGACTCCAGAAGAATCTCTAGTTCTACATCTACAGTGTTGACCTGAGAAATAACTTTATGTCAGATTTTAATGCACAGGAGGAAAAGTAGAAAATTAAAAGAGTCTCACTGACAAAATTTTCCTGGCCTAAAATTGGTCATTGATTTCTTCTGACTACAAAAAAAAAATACTGTGAATTTTCTTCCAGCCAGCAGATGTCTTTCCTTACCTAGGAGAACTCAACATAGCAGCAGTTACTGTTTCACCTAGAATATTGACAAAATGAGGGGAAATTCAAAACATAGTCCTGGTTTGATTGCCATCTTTTGTAGAGTGGCAATTTATAATAGTATTACACAACTCAGCAGATCACTGATTAGATCAAATTGTTGCTCTTACTTTTGTCTATAAAAATTGACTTGTGCACTGAACAAACCTTGCTGTTTCACGTTTAAAAACTGAGAGCTCAATGTAAAAAAGCAGTGTTTGTTTCTCCAGTTTGTCACTAGTATCTAAATGTGAGTCTGTATAAAAACTATAGAAAAATAAATGTTCATGTTACTACAGGGATTTATTTTTTCATAGAATCATAGAATGGTTTTGGTTAGAAGGGACCTTAGAGATCATCCAGTTCCAACCCCCTTTTATGGGCAGGGACACCCCCCACGAATTCAGGTTGCTCAAAGCCTCACCAACCTGGTAGGGATTGTAGGGTACAATAGGGTTTCCATTTCTTTGACACTGTAGACCAACATGGGCAGTGGAATGAATTTTTGCCTGGTTGTGTGCATGACAAGGGTATTTGTTTATGAATATCCAATCAACACAAAGATATTTTGCTGTTAAGTCTGTTTTGTCATATAAAAAATACTGCTCTTGGGAGGTATATCTGGACTTCCAGCCAAGTAAAGCTGGAGCAGTACTAACAGGCTAAACCTCCTGACATCCTATTTCATGCTTAAACCTCTTTGGTCATTGTAAGTTTTGTCTGCCCATCAAGTGTGTGCTGGGGTGTAGGAAAGTCCACAATTTCTGTTAAAACAGTGTAACTGTTTTAGGTTTTGGTATTTTAAATACTTAATATTTGACCAGTAAAAAGAGAGCCCCAGTATTTTAAAATACAAAGTAATTTTGCAGGATAGGTATCTTCTAAGTGAAGTATTTGAAGGGTTCAGTTTAAAAGGGCTGAGTTAGTTGAAGAGCATTCAGCTGAATTTCAGCCAGCCATACCTTAAATTGTAACTTAGCCAAAAATACACCTTAGCACAAACACAACCAGAGGGAGAAGTTTTTCTGTATTTTATGCTTCATCTTTGTGCTAATGAACACATCATGAAGACACCATTAGAAATGGATGGGGAAATTGTCACACTTTATTATTTTTGGGTATCTTAAGTTTGGGTGCTTAGATTAGAGCCTGAATTCATTCAGACTGCAGCCAAATTCTGGGTATTCTGAGCTGTGTCCCTCCTCCCCAGAGGCACCTACTCTCACTCTTTGCAGTACAGTGAGGTACATGGTGTGAATAACTCCCTGCTATTTCTAACAGTGGCTCTGTCACATCTTAACTTGTCACAAATGGCTTTGTGTCAAAACACATGTAGCACTCTCACCAACTCATCCACTTGTCTTGCTTTGATCTCCTCTAGGGTAGACTCCACCTAACATATTCATGCTTAAATCATGACAATGGAAACTTCTGTATGGTTCTTCTGTTCTGGTTATCTGCAGTATAGTTGTAACACTATCAACTTCCTGACATAAGATGGCACTGCCATCTGTATTCCCCAGCCAGCTATTCTGGTGTATGTGTGAGGTGTGCTGAGAAGTGATGGGTAACAGGGAAATCAGAAAGGTATCCCAGCAGTATGCTATGGAAATCATTCTCCTTCCAGCCTGGAAAAGCAGTCTGGTAATTTCAGGGTATGTTCGCTGTTACACAAATGGCAACCACATGTAACAGTATTAGTGTTAAACCTGATTCATTCCTCTGCTTTTAATCTTTTGAGTGTTAGTGTTCACCAAACTATTTTATGCTCTTGTACTGTGATGTATATACCAACATTCCAGTAATTGGTTGTCTGTAGGGATTGTTGCAAATAGCTATTAGCTCACTAGGCTAATACTTAATGTAGTAATATTTTTAGAGCAGCTCATACAGTATAATTAATCAGACAATTATTCTGTGTCTCTTTAAGATTTTTAGTCAGTTAAGTAGTAAGTATTACAAAATTAAGTTTAGTCTTAATACATGACTCAAACTTTCAAAGGTGACTACATGGGGTTTTTGGCTCAGAAATGTGAAGTGTAAGCAAAAGTTTAAATAATACAACTTCAGTAGAAGAGACCATGGCATAATTAATAAATAGTTTTAAATCCTCATTTAAAGAAAAGAGTGGCCTGACAATGCTGCTTGGAGCAGATTTAGTTCACTGAGATAAAAAACAAAAAAAACAAAACCCCCAGACACTTATTGCTGTAACTTTTTTTTCATGACAATTAAGTCCTGTGTCCTAAATCAGATGTGCAAAGTTGTTCTAAATTCTCTATATGCAGTAACTGTGGTCTCTGCAAACAACCTTTGTTTATGCTGCCTTTATATGTTTTAATGCTGTCCAGAATGAACTCAGTAGCTCTCCTGTAATATACATGTACAGTGTGAGTTCAGTTTGATCCTTGTTGGTAACAATTTCATGGGTACCTACATGTGTCATACCTACATGCACACTTCAAAGTGGATTTCTTTTGTTGCATTTGTTAGTAGATTTGCAGAAATTCACTGTGCTGCTTAAAAGGGGAGAGTAGCTTGAAGTAGAAGGAAATAACATCTGAACTCGGCTAGCAACCTGCTAATGTCTTTTTGCCAGCTCTTGATTTCCTATCTGTCCCTTTCTGCATTTTTAAATGAGATTACCAATCACTTGAACTCAGCTGGCCCTTGAAGCATAGATGAATAATGTTATTTTTATTGCATACATTTTCTCCAGTGACAAAAGAAAACTGTCTTGGAATTAGCGATGAGAATTCAAGGAGATGCAAACATGAACTAGTGTTGAATTGGACTTGGCAGCCTCACAGCCACAGTTTCAGGACCTTTCTAAGCTGTGTTGGAACATCTGTTCCATTGACTTCAAACTCGAAGCTTGTCTTGTTTCTGATTCTTTAACACTTAAGGTTTAGCTTCCTGTAGTTACCAAACCACTGTGCTAGTATCAAAATCCTGGGTGCCTCAGATCCAGAAGACATACCTGAGCATGCAGTTGCAAGAGTGAAACAGGCAAATGATTCTCTGTGCAGAGAACTGAGAGGATTGAAGCACATGGGAGACCTTCCTAAAGGTTAAGAAAACTGGGTTTGCTCAGTTGAGAAGAGACCTTGAGCTTAGGGCAGAGCTTATTACAATGTTACAGTACTTTAAAGCTACAAAGATGGAGACTCCCTGTTTAGAAGGAGTAACCTGGACAAGACAAGGAGCAATGGTACAAGTTGCTCCTGATGCAATTCTTTTTGGACACAAGAAGAAAATTTTTCACTATGAGGACAGTCAGACATTGAAATGGTCTCCCAGGACAAGTGGTGGATTCCCCCACTACATAAAGTTTTAAGCCTCAGCTCAATGGGGTGCTGAGACATCTCATATAAGCAATAATATTAGAAGTGTTGGACCAGATGATCCTTGAGGTCTTTTCCAACCTGACATTCTTTAGTTCTGTGATTCTATGATATTTTGGACAAGCTGAGATGGGGCGCAGGTGTCTTAGAGTAGGATCACTTCTCCCAGTCATTTTACTGCACAACCTGCCAACAATTGTGCCAGCAAAAAAGACAGATCACTCAAGAGGGTTTTTGTGTTGTACAGTAAATGGTCAACAGATAAAGTATAATTGTTGTTCCAGTTGTTATGCACAGTAACATAAAAACCACTTCTGTGCCACTGCCTTAAAAAATACAAGGAAAAAGCATCAGGTAAGTGTAAAGTCACAGGAGATAGTCATCTCCTTTGGTGAAACTGCTAGAGATGTAGGTTGACACTATACATTCAGCTACTTAGTCTAAAAAAGTTTAAAAGTCTAAGTCATGACTGTGACAGAATTAAAAGTGAGCAGTTATCTGAGCACAAAACTGAGACATATACCTTCAAAAACAGAACTCAGTGAAATTCTGTTGAGTCACAGCAATTCCATGCAGTGTTACAAGCTTGGGGAAGAGTGGTTGGAAAGCTGCCCAGTGGAAAAGGACCTGGGGATGCTCATCAACATCTGGCTGAGTATGAGCCAGCAGTGTGCCCAGGTGGCCAAGAAGGCCAATAGCATTGTGGCCTGCATCAGAAGTAGTGTGGCCAGCATGACCAGAGAGGAAATTTTTCTTCTGGACTGAGCAGTGGTAAGGCCACACCTTGAATACCATGTTCAGTTTTGGGCCCCTGACCACAAGAAGGACACTGAGTTGCTGGAGCATGTCCAAAGAAGAGCAATGAAGCTGGTGAAGGGTCTGGAGAACAAAGATTATGAGGAGCATCTGAGGAAACTGGAGTTGTTCAATCTGGAGAAAAGGACACTAAGGGCAGACCTTACTGCTCTACAACTACCTGATAGGAATTTGTAGTGAGGTTGGTGTTGCTTCTTTCTCCCAGGTAACAAGAGACAGGATTAGAGGAAATGGCCCTAAGTTGTGCCAGCAGAGATTTAGCTTGGGTATTAGCAAAAACTTACTCACTTAAAAGGAACAGACTGCCCAGTGAACTGATGGAGTCACCATCCCTGGAAGGATTTAAAATACTTGTACATATGGTGATTATGGACATGGCTTAGTGGTGGACTTGGCAGTGCTAGGTTAATCTTAAGGATATTTTCCAACCTGAAGGATTCTATGACTCTGTGATTGTAGACTATGTATTGGCTATGTTAATTGCCCTTTCATGTGCATCTGACCTGCAAAGCATTGGTACAAACTTCATAACTGAACACCACTATCCTTAAATCTGTCTAGGGATTAAATTAACCATGCCACCACCTTTCTTCCCAAAATAAATGTGACTGTATTTGCTATTTCCTGTTCTACTTCAGGGCGTTTGATGTGGAACTTCTTTATATAGCTCAACGGTTGAGAATACCTATAGCAGAAGTTGCTGTAAACTGGACTGAAATTGAAGGTATGGAAATTGTTTATATTCTTTTAAGATTCCTTACGTGTCGATCCAGAATAAAATACCCAGGGGTTTCCCATGCTTTATCTGTGTTGATAACACACAGCCTCCTTTCCATACAAATTTTGACTTTCATGTCCTTGCCACCCTTATGTCATGGCATGGTACAGGAAGAGTAGGTGAAGGGGTAGCAAGGAAGGGAAACTGCATTCCCACTGGAGACAAAAGTAGACAGAGCACTCTTTTGGCACATCCTCTCACTGTGCAGGAAGGCTGACTGTCACTGTCATAGGGTATTGATTTAACTCTGTTTCACTATGTTTTGCCTTCTGAAATTCTCAGCCCACCTCCTAAGGCCTCCTCTAGGGCACCCTCTCTTTTTAAGATGTGATGTTCTTTCAGACCTGTAGGGAGGTCTCACTTACTGGGCTACAGGAAAGTATAGCTCCACACATATCTTCAGAGCAAAGCCAGCTTAAGAGATACTGCTTGCTTCTGCTCACTTCCTCCCATCAAATGCAATTCCTTCTTTTTTTGTTTTTCATGTTTTTTTAATTTTTTTAATCTGAATCTCTTCTCAACACAACCCATGAACAGGAGAAAGTTTAATGAGCTGCAGTGGTAATGACAGGTGCAAGCAAGTGGAGAACATCCTAAGGCAACTTCCTGGAAAAAAAGTGTTTTCTTTCAATGCAGTCCAACATGCATATTGCACCTAACACAGATGTTAGCACAGGTGGAAGATGGCATAGTTTCATACCTTGCCTAAAGATTGGCACATTCAAATTATTGCTGTAAGACAGAAGTGGTGGTCCTCTTCTCCAAAGTCACTAAGAAATCATAATTTGCTTAATTATTGGTGTTCAGCTTCCTATTTACTTGAACAAAGCCTTGTTGCAGAGAAGACTACACACCTTATGACATGCATGGAATTACTGTGCTGCTTGCAAACTCCAATCTCCCACTTTTGGTATATTGTAATTATTATAAACCAGTAACTTTCACAATATAAATTTTTATTAATGTTAAGGTCTAGGTTATAGAGCTAAATGTGCTGAGAACGCAGAGGTTCATGGCTACTTAAATGTGACTCTTACCAATGCTCATTTTTTCTAACAATGTCTTCATGATTTTCTTCTTCATTAATCACAGGTTCTAAGTTAGTTCCCTTTTGGAGCTGGCTGCAGATGGGCAGGGATCTTCTTTTTATACGACTGCGATATATGACTGGTGCCTGGCAGCTTGAAACAAGAAAATATAATTAGGTTATTTACATTTTCCAAATATATTATTATACTTAATGGAACATAAGAACGGTTTCAATCAGTGAAGTGGTGATGAAAGCTGAGGTAATTCTTCTTTGCTCTTGTATGTTTCATTTTTGCAACATTTATGTGTTTTTTAAGATGGTCAGCAGGGAATTCCTACAGTGTTTTGAAAAGAGAAAGCATTTCCAAAAATATTTTCTTGTCTGGTAATCAGGTTTTTATTTTATTAATAGCTTTAACATGTCTTATAAATTCATTCAAATAAATGTATCTGCTTTTGTCTCATCATACATTTGGAATTTTTTTATACATATAAAAAGAGCTGCTCTGTTCTGTAAGGTGCAATATTGTGTTGTGAATGACCACAACCATTTGTTTCTGTAGTATCTGGAAATTTATTGCAACATGGAATGATCAATCACGGTTCATGCTGATGCACATTTAGATTCAGTGTTATGGGAAACATGAATGAGTTTTACTGAATTGTAACTGTAATGTTCATAAGGCTGTTCTAAAAACTGATAGTAGTCTCTTGACATTCCAAATTATTTTGTCTGAATCTGAAAGTTTGTCTGAGATCAAACTGCACATCAGCTCCAGACTGTAGAAGGTCCAAGAGAAAGCACATTTCTTTTTAAAATGTCTTTTCTAAGTCTATTTTGTCCATGTGTACTAATTAGTACTATATGCTCAAGTCTAGGAGACCTTGGCATCTCCATATCTGTACTGAAAAGGGTAGGGAATGCTAATTCAGAGCATACAAAAATGAGACCCAATGATACATTAGCAATGCCAGTTTGAAGTTCTCATGCTTCAAATGAGATCAGGGAGGGTGGGAGGCATCTTGGGTCTTTCTTGGTAATGTTACTTACTCTCTTACAGTACACAAGTTTCAAAATTGCTTTGAAAAGTTGTGGATTGCCAAAAAACTAAGCCAGTCTTTCTTTCAGAAACATGTACAAATGAGAACAGATTTAAACAATGTATGGTGTATGCTTGTGTTTTCATATCTGATTTCACTGGTGATTTTTCTTATTCCTTCTGCAATATTGAGTTTTGCTTCTGTTAGAGTTACCTCAGTTTTCTATAAATTGATGTCTGGGAATAAATTCTCAAAAAATATCTTCAGTTTGATTTTGCAAGCTTTATTCTTTTGCTTAGTCCACATACATCTCTACCACTTCTGCAGGATCCATCACATGACTCTTTGTTACTATTGCTAGAATAAAATACCAGCTTTGTTGTTTTGATAAAGTGAATTGACCTGATTAACCCTGGACAACAGTAGCCTTGCCTATAATTAATTAGAGTTGCCAACCAATTCTCAAAAGCAGATTCCTAAAATTTTCTTCATGTCTTAACTTAAAATTGAGCTTATTTGAAATTTTAACTAAAATAGTTCACCTTTTTCAAATGACGAGACTTAGGTCATGAATAATTTTGTGCATGATAAGTAAACATCTAGTTACATCTTTGGAAAAATTTTGCTTTTGATTTGGATGTCAAAGCTTGAAAAGGGGATTCTAAATTTATAGGATTTTTTTAATTAATTTGTGCATTTTCTATAATTTTTTTCCAAAACTTTGCAGATAACCCCTTTAGTAACTCTCCTAACTGAGCAGTTTCCTTTAACAACTGTACAAGAGTCTGGGCTGGAACCCAGGACTTATTTTTTAGTGTTTCTCAGTCATTATTTAACCTTTACAAAATCCTTTGGCAAATCATAATCTTTTTTCAGTGCTGGTCTATAAAGAGAATGCCTGGCTACCAGTATCAGTTGTTCTTCCAGCCCTGGTCACTGAAATCTGTCAGAAATCCATTTCTGAACCATATGAGGTAGCAATGGAGTCTTTGTGTCACGAAGATGTGGGCAATGATACAAACCAAGTTTCAGTGGAAGCTCATTTTCCACAGTTTGAAAGCCAGGTGTGAAGAACATAGGAAACAAAAGCAGCCTTTCTGACTCCTTCCCACATTATGTGTACGTGGTATAAGAGGAGACACGTGCTCATGTAGGGACTGCTTGGACTGCTTTTCCTGAAAGACATATTTTTAGTGCATAGGACTTATTTAGGAATCAGTGAGTTGTATGGTAAAGGCAATTGATTGGCCTTCTGTTTAGAAAAGGTAAGTTTGGATGGGGTATAACTGAGACAAATCAATAGAGGCAGTGTGTTAATACTTTATCAGATAAAGTTTAAAATAAGACAGACACATGGTTCTTTTCATTCTTGCACAAATGGTACAGATTCAGTTCCTCTCTTAAGTCCACATCGAATCCTAAGAAAGGGTGAAAGAATTCCCAAACCCTTCTGCAAAACACTTCAGAGAGATATTTGGACAGCTCAGACATCCAGATATGGTACTGTCCCTATCTTGCAGAATTGAGTTCCAAGCCTACCATAGTGTGTTCTGGGGTTGAAACACTGTTGGCTCCTTTTCTGAGAACCTGTTTTTCAATGTGGAATGATCTCAGGTCTGAAACAGTTCCCTGCATTTATTGAACCAATCACTCCAAGCTTTTTCTGAAGCAGAGGCAGCAAAAGAGTGTTCCTGTAGCTGAGAAGGATGCTTGGCTTTGCCTTCTGTCACTCATGTAGCAGTTACAAGTCTTCTGGGGAGCACACTCAACTCCTTGACTTTACATGTTATGAAATACAGGACACTCAGACTGTCACAGGAGGCCAGGACTCCAGCAGGCACGTGCTCTAACAGAAGGTCAGACTTTAGACTTATGCTTGGGTTTAGGTTTTTGCTCCTAATCAGTTATCAGGATCCCTCTGTGTGTTGGAGAAGTATGTGTAAACATCACACTATTGAAGCAGAGGTGCACCTCCTTTCAGGAGCCCAACAAGGAGCAAATAAAAGATGAGAAAAAATTTCTTTGCACTTTCTAAACTAACATGCTCAACATCCTGGTGAAATTTAGTACACCTGAGAAACTAAAAAAGGTTTTAAAGTCCATGGCTTTTCATGTCTTCAGGTCAGGTCACAGCAAAGTGAAGAGCACTAAAAAATTTCAGAACATCAGAAGTCTTGAATTCACTTGTGTCTTGAGCCCTATATCTGTATCTATAACTTAATCCAAATATTTACTGAGTGTGGAGAAAGGGAAGCACAAGGACAAGTGTGTATGCATTGAAAACTATTGAACATGTGTGAAGGATAATAAAATATTTTGAAAAACAGCTACGCAATGGCTATGAATTATGCTGAGCTGACCACAAATTGCAGTGTTAATTACAAAAGCAGCAGTCTCTGACACCAAAACATTTTACACTAACCTAAGAGTTTTTTAGAAATGTCAGACAGAGTGATGGGAAACATAACTCCATTGCCAGAAATCACATCCTTTAAAACTTAAGAACACATCTAATGGCTGCCAGAGATGCCCTGTCTTTGTATGAAATATGTGTCTTAATAGTCATTCACATCCTGATCTTCCCCAAGCTCTTATCTCAAAAGGAAGAGTTAGCTGTTCTTGATAAATCCATACATTTGTAGATCCTTACTAGTTACAAAGTTGAATTGATTTCCAACTTTATTTAATTTACTCCCATTATTTTTCTGTGCAGCTGTTTGAACCAATAGGAAGTTTGGAGTCATGTATCTTGATTTTCCCATGAAGATCACATCATGTGGCTGAGGTTTTGGACCAGACCCAGCACATGACTTCAGAAGTTAAGCATCAGATTTCCAGGTGCCTACATTTCAGATTACTGGCACCCAGAATCCTGAACGAGGCACCTTTTACCTGCATGAAATGCTACCTGATGGCTAACATCAGCCTGGTCAGCAAGCAGGGAGATCTTTGTCTGCTCATTGCACAGCCCAGATCCTTCTGTTAAGGTAGGAAGGAATAGAAGCCTTTTCAGAAAACAGGTCTAAGCTTTCCCTGAGCAGAGGAGGAGCTGATTCAAATCTGTATGCAAGAAATGGGAGACTGAGAGATTCCCACACTGAAGGGAGATCAAACCCTTGTGTCTCACAGGGTGTTCTCTCTCTAACTGCTTTCTCTTTGAGCTGTTCCACTGCACAATTATATGCCTCAAGCCCAGCAGTGAAATGTAACTCCCATCTCATTTATCCTAGCACTTACCTGAGGGTGAGGAAAACCTGGGTTCCCACACTTCTCTTTGGGATACTCACTGTGTATTTACTGTTGATTTACCAATGCTGAGATACTGGTGGTACATGTCTTGAGAGCAGTACTGTCCTCTGTGTTCTCTCAGCCCAACCTACCTCATCTGTTGCACATCAATCCAAGAAGCAGCAGCTGATGTCCCTGCTCACCATTTCAGAAGCAGCTGTGCTGGTTTAATTGCACAAAGCCTTAAAGAAAAGCATTTCTGCTCCATCTACACCTGTTCTGGGACTGCTTGGTGTCTTCCTAAAGCCAATTCAGCTCACTAGAATGGCAGAATGCCATCTGCCACTTTCTGGGTTTGTTTGGGGTTTTTTCTGAGATAGTTTTGTGCCATTCAGAATGATTCACTGAGTGGTCCAGCAAGCACAGAGTGCAGCAACAGCAGAGAACTTCCCCTTTTGACAGCTGTGAATTCACCACAGGCTCAAAGAATGACTTGTCAGGCCAGGACACTTCTAAGGTAGGCAATGTGAATTTAAATCCCTCCTTTTTTAAGCCTAGGTAAGACCTGCGGTCTTGCCCTCTCAAAATGAGACTTTTAATTGCAGAGCTCCAGCAAGAAAGTCATGGCTCTGTTTTGATGGATTCCAGAGCCCTCACCTGGTTTTGTGGAGTGCTACAACATGGAATGGGAAGCTCATATGGAACATTTCCCAGTCATTCCTCCTAGGAAGGCTGCTTGATTCACATTTGATGAAGTCTTAGTCAATTGCTGAGACTCTGTAGAGAGCCACGTTCCTCTGAGCACACATAACTTCCCTGATCACTAAGCCCATCATTCAAACCAGTGCTCTGCCTAACTTGTCCTCAGTTTTTTCTTTATAGACTTACAGATATGCAAAATGCCTTCCAGTTAGAATTCCACAGAATCACAGAATGTTAGGGTCAGAAGGGACTTCTGGAGAACATCTGACAGTCTGACCTCTCTGCCAGAGCAGGTTCACCTAGAATAGGTTACACAGGATGGTGTCCAGGCAGGTTTTGAATGTCTCCAGAGGAGACTCCACAACCTCTCTGGACAGCCTGTTCCAGTTCTCTGTTACCCTTACAGTAAAGTTTTTCCATGTCTTCAGGTTAAACCACTTGTGTTCCAGTTTGTGTCCATTTGCACCGGACACAACTGAGGAGAGTCTGGTCCCATCCTCCTGACACCTTCCCTTTCCATATTTATAAGCACTGATGGGATCTCCTTTAAGTCTCCTCCAGGCTGAACAGACCCATCTCTAACCCTTTCTTGTATGGCAGATGCTCCAGTTCCCTAATCATCTTAGTGGCTCTGCACTGGACTCTCTCCAGTAGTTCCTTGTCCTTCATGAACTGGGGAGCCCAGAACTGGATGCAGTATTCCAGATGGGGCCTCATCAGGTTGGAGGGGAGGGGAAGGAGGATGTGCCTTGACCTGCTCACCACACTCTTCTTGATACACCCCAGGATGCCATTGGCCTTCTTGACCACAAGGACACATTGCTGGATCTTCTAAAATCCTGTTGCCCACCAGGACTCCCAAGTCTTTATCCACAGAGCTGCTTTCCAGAAGATCAGCCCCTAAGCTGTGCTCGTCCATGGGGTTGTTCCTTCCTAGGTGCAGGACCTTACATTTTCCCTCATGGAACCTCATTAGGTTCTTCTCTCCCCAACTCTCCAGGCTTTTCATGTCATGCTGGATGGCAGCACAGCCCTCTGGAGTGTCAGCCACCCCTCCCAGGTTTGTGTCATCTGTGAACTTGCTGAGGGTATGCTCTATGCCTTCATGCAGGTCATTGATGAATATGTTGAACAAGACTGGACCCAGTACTGACCACTGGGGAACACCACTGGCTACAGGCCTCCAACTTGACCCTGCACCATTGATCACAACCCTTTGAGCTCTGTCACTCAACCAATTCTCAATCTACCTCACCTAACCCACACTTCCTGAGTTTCTTAATGAGGATGTTATGGGTTACAGTGTCAAAAGCCTTGCTGAAGTCAAGCTAGATTACACCTGCTGCTGTCCCATCATGTAACCAGACAGTTATGAAATAGAAGACTATCATATTGGTCAAGCATGATTTACCTTTGGTGAATCCATGTTGACCACTCTCAGTAACCTCCTTTTCTTCCACATGTTTAGAGATGGCATCCTGAACTATATTTTCCATTACCTTTCCAGGGATGGAGGTGAGACTAACTATTCCATAGTTTCCTGGGTCATCCTTCTTGCCCTTTTTGAAGACTGGAATGATAGTGGCCTTCCTCCAGTCCTCAGACATCTCTCCTGTTCTCCATGACCTTTCAAAGATGATGGAGAGTGGCCCAGCAATGGCATTTGCCAGTTCTCTCAGTAGTCGTGAGTTTGTCCCATTGGGGCTCATGGATTTATGGATGTTGTGATCACTTAGTTTGGCTAAATGATCTCTAACCTTGTCCTCTACCAGGGGAAAGTCTCTTTCCAGACCCTTTCCTTTACCTTCAGGCTCTGGGATTCATGTGAAAACTGAAGCAAAGGCAGCATTCAGTAACTCTGCCTTCTTTGTGTCTAGGATGCCAACCTCATTCATCAGCCAGCCTACATTTTCCCTTATCTTCCTTTTTACTATTAATACACTGAAAAAAACCCTCTACTTCTTGTATTTAACTATTCAGACAGTCCAGTCTTCTCATTCACCTCACCTTTTGGGACATGGGGCAGCACCTGTACCATTAAGACTTCAGTGGAATATTAACATTTACTGTTTCCTCCTATGCTCACATTTGCAGGGATGACCCATGGAGATCCAAGTCTTTACTCACTACTGTCCAGCGTGGCCCAGCCCTTGAAAGACACATCTAAACAAAGTAATTGCACAGACTTTGGGAAAGAAATAAAAACACGTGGATGAAATTACATGGTAATTCTGCAACAGTCTTACCAACAGCAATGCCTGCATATCTAGTGCCTAAATAAATACAGATTCCCATTAAAAAAACAAATATATTTTGATGTCCCTGCATAAAAAACTTACTTTTCTGCACCGCTTTACTGGCACTTCATAAGAGACTTTTTCAATAGGTACTAGGTATCAAAGACTTCTCTCTGAAAAACACATGCAAAAAACCAAGTTATTGAAAAAGGTTCAGTAGTTTACACAAATTTTCTTCACTTTTTTTATCACCACCCAAATCTATAGCAAGCAATGCAAATTCTCATCCCACTCAGGTTTTATCTTTACAAGTAATTTTTTAACTCAAGCCTTAAATATGGATTAGAAAAAATAGTAAAAATTCCCTCTTTTTACTCTCAGACATGTCCTGCTGATGTGGAATATGTTTTTTGTGACAACTCTAGCAGTGGACTCATTTACTGATTTCAGTGACTCTGGAGTCACTGAAAAAAGCAGGGTAACTCTTGCATGAGTAGTAATGCAGAGGGGTCCAGGTTAGTTTTTTACCAGGGAAAATGAAATTGCATTAATAGGTACAAGCACAGCAACATCTCCATGCCATCAAACAGTCTCAGCCAGTATTTAACTTGAATCCTCTGCTAATGTTTGAGGCTCTGGAGACCTATCTGTAATTATTTATGTACCTATTGTCCAAGTGTTCTTGGGTTCACAGTCATAATGCTGACTGCAAACTAAAAATAGTCCAAATGAAGAGACAGGCCAAGACAGAAGGCTGCAATGAAGTTTCTGTATCTCAGTGTTTATTACTTAAAATAACATCTAACCTTATTTATGATCAGTGTATGTTTCTTAGGGATATGGTGGCATGTCTGTTATAACTCAAGGGGCATGAATTAAAGTAGTGTTCCAGCATTGTTGAAGGCTGCACCCTGCCAGCTAAACCATAAGTTATCTGCTTCTTTGGGATAGGGATTCAGAGGTTAAGAATTGGGTGCTCCTGTGTCGTGCCTATTGCATTAGCCAACTGCACATCAGGGAGTCTCGAGCACACCAGCCCAAGGGGTCACCCGGGCTCAGGGGAGAAGCTACAGACAAACCTTTGTTTCTTACTGGAAAAAGAGATGGTATTTTTATATGACCAAGCTTAAGTAATAGTTGTGAGATCATAGCTTAGAGAGGTATGCTAGAAGATGATTTCATTTAATAGATCCATCAGAAGAGGAAGAGCTAACTAGACTCCATTTTCCTGGGTATTTTTGAATCTCTTTTCCCATATACTGTTCATCGATCTGTTTCACTTCCCTAACTGCATAATTAGATAACTCCCTGGTGTAAAGAAAAAAAAAAAAGTCCTGCTTGTTTGGTGCAGTGTTCCAAATACTAGGATACTTTTGCAGGTAACAATGAATGAGTCTGTAAGCTGCCTGTCTATCTGCCAGGCTCTAACACTACACACACACACACAGCCTTAGTATGGGCACATTAGTGCAAAGGGTAGATCTTCTTTTGCTAAAGCAATGTGTCCCTTTCTTCGGGAGATGAACTCTTGCTGGATGTCTAATCCCCTGGTAGTAGCATTCCATACCCCACAAATATAAGACACTCATTTTAAAAGAAAGAAGTTAATCCATCTGGCCCGTTTCAGCCCAGCAGCCTGCTCAGCAGTAGCTCTTCAATGTACTGTAAATGCATGGCTGCAGTTACTAGAAATAATCTGGCAGATTGGAGGCAAATGGACACATACATACAAGCTGCAGCAGCACAGGGCTCAGGTCAGATGGGTGTGTTGGCCAGCTTCAGAGTAAGCATTAATACAGCAGCTCACCAGACCCAGGGGAAATGCTTCCAAGTTCTCTTGGGGAAAGCTCGACTAGCTAGAAGTACTCCTCTTCAGACTTCATGCTGCTCCCAGGTATTGCATTAAAGCCTCCTAATTCTCATACCTTTTCTGAGGACACAGTCTTCTATCAGTGAGCAGTATTCAGCCATAAGCTGTTTAACAGGGCTGTAGGTGCTTGTTCTGTGTCTGCATTTACTCTACCACACATCCTAGCACTCCCATGCAAGCATCAAATTATATAAATAACTTACTCAGAGTCACACGCCCTTTCTGCTTGCACACTTGGTGTTCAAGGAACAGCTGCAGACCAGACATCCTCCCAAAATGTGGGAGACAAAGGTGATCCTTCTATACAACCTGAACTCTCAGGTCCATGCCCTTGCATCAGTCAGGCTCTGTCATCCCTGGGTCTTCCTATTCTGCTGTCAAGATCATTTTCCTTCTCTGAACTTTCAGCAGTTTGCTGTTTTAGCAGAGTGAACTTCAGTACCTAGACTGAATCCAAATATTTCTCACTGGGGTGTTCTTTAAGAATGAGGTGACATTAACTCTGGCTATTCTGAAATTGTATAAAGATCCTGTTACAAAACAAAGAGAAATGCTGAGTTTCAGCTTTTGGACTGAAAATCAGAAGAGTTGTTTGAACTGCAGGATAATGAAGAATCGTTGAGTTCTACAACAGTTCTGGCAAATTCACTTTGTGTGGTCTCTGGAAAGCAGCCTTCCACATGTGGCACAAATTTGCTATCTTCCTATCTTTGTAGAGTAGAGGAAGGTTTAGCTAATTATGTCAAGGACAGGCTTCATCCAGTAGCCACATTACAATCTCAGTTGCCCAGGCTGTCACAAATGCACCACTGCCTACTCTCAGTCATCTGCTGTCAGACTAGGAACTAGGTCAAAACCACAAGGAATTTCTAATCTTTTTGGCTGACTATGTCTGATGCCATTTAAGGTCTCAATAACAGAACTTCTGATAACTTTTGTATCTTGTTGCCAAAAAACAAACCCCAAAACCATATCCATGGCCATCTTCCAGTATCTAAGCCAAGTCATAAGTTTTGGAAATGGTAATCAACTGTGTCAGCTCTTTCTTTGGTAGTTTTACAAGTCTGGGTAGGTTCTGCCTGGTGGAAGGTTTTGTGATAATGACAGCTTAAGCACAGATAAGGTTAGAACAACCTTTATTCTTTCTTAAGCAAACAATAAAATTCTGGTCTCCCAAAAATGTTTCCTCATGTTATGTCTAATTTTACTACTCTTTGACATTTTATTTTATCAATAAAATTCTTCATAAGAACAGGAACAGAAGAAAAATAACCAGTTTTCTGCATCAGGACTGCAATGGAACTACAGAAAGGACCAGTTGTTCTCCCAAGAGACACCATCAGGCAATTTCAGTTAAATATTTGTTAGAAAGCTAGAAAAAAAGAACAGTTGCTTTACACAAGAATATATTAGTTTTAAGCAGCTTCTATGTACACTGTATTCGTTCATTGCCTCAACTTCATGATGCACCCAGATCTTTCACCCACACTCATATCTGTGCAATTGATTCCATAGCAAACATACCTGGACCTTTTCATTTCACTTATCTAACAAATGAGTTATTGAGAAGAATCATTTGCCAAAACTAACATATAGAGCTAGGCAATGTGCTAGAGTCATCTTTAAGTGGTAAACAAGTAATAAGGAATTGTGTGATTTGTCAGACCTTACAGAAATACTGCAGAATGGAGATGCTACTCACCATTTTGTCCAAGTGTGTGTTGTTTGTCTTTCCTGAACTTGCCAGTGCCTTCCCAAGGCTCATTTTAACCAAGGAATAGCTAATTTCATGTCCTGGACATTGCCTTCTGCAGACAGTGGAATGAGGATCATGATAAAAGCCCAAACATGGGGTCACTACTTAGGTACCCTAGAAATCAATTCCACCTGAGGAGCCACGCAAAGGAAAGAGAATGTGGTGGGATGTTACACTGAGCAAACTGAAGGAAGGAAAATCCAGTGCAAACCCCACTTCATTCTTGGAAACCATGGATACTGTGCTGCTGATACTGAAGCAGTTTCAGAGAAAGCAGTAAGGGAAGGTTGATTCTGCTGCATGCACCCTCTCTCATCATGGAGGAATTTCTGGAGTAGCTTGATTAGACCTGCATGTTTAAGGAAATCTAATTTTACATGGACTGATTTCTCTGGGCTGTAAAATAATGAAGCATTCTTTCGATTCCTGGCTACTTCTGATTTACTCAAGATTATAAAGTACATCAGTTTAGCCCTAATCTGGAAGATGGGCATGATAATTTATTTACCCTCAAAAGTCCCCTGCTGAATTTTCCATTGGTAGAGCAACAGATTTTAGTATATTAGAATAAAAGCTCTTCAACATGAATAACAAAACATTGACTGGGGGGGGTTATGAAGTGATTTTGATGGTTTTCTAGGACCCCAAGTACCCTGCCTGCAGGCTACACTAAAAATCCAGGCATTTTAGCCCCTTTCCTTCTAAGATCTTCTCTATTATTGTGAGCATTATGCATGCAGCTTTTTAGGTGTACAGTCAACACCAAGAACACATTCTCTGTTCAAAGAACTTTTATTATGCACAGTGATTGCTTTGGGAAGAACACCATCTTTGCTACTAAGTGCAAATCTAATGCATAATAGAGTTGCACAAGTTTGAGCATTGTGCACGAGCTTTTATTTTTCCATCAAGCAAGATGTTTGGGGAAAACATTTGCAGAATGGTCCATCGTTCATAAAGCTCCTACTGCTCTCAGTCAGATATTTAAGAATTAAAACCAGCAAGTATGTAAACTGCTATTCTCAGCTGTGTCTAGATAATAATTTATAAGGACTCTAAAAGTTACTTAGGTTACTCAAATTCCTAACTCTGCAAAAGGTTAATTCTCTCCATGTTTCTGCTGCTTATCAACATTTTGCCCCTAGCTTAATCTGCATTTATATTCACTCCTTCTGGATAGGACTGTGTCCTCTGTAGATTAATTCTCCATTCTTGAAGAAGAGGACAGATGAAAGTGAGCAGTGCACCTGAGATTGCCTTTGTAGACAGTAAGACACTAACCTCAAAATTTTGAATGACCTTGACAGGCTCAAGAAGTGGGTTTGTGCAAACTGCATGAAGTTCAACAAGGCTGAGTGCAAGGTTCTTCACCTGGGTTGAGTCAATCCCATGCACAAATACAGGTTGGGAGGAGAAAGGATTGAGGACAGCCCTGAGGAGAAGGACTTGGGGATGGTGGTGGACCAGAAGCTCAATATGAGCCATCAATGTACCCTTGCAGCCCAGAAAGCTACCCGTGTCTGGGGCTGCATCAAAAGAAGCACAGACAGGTCCATGGGAGGTGATTCTTCCCCTCTACTCTGCTCTTGTGAGACCCCACCTGAAATGCTGTATCCCCAACGTAACATAGGAAGGACACAGAGCTCCTGGATAATGTCTAGAGGAGAGCCACAAAAATGATCAGAGGGCTGGAGCACCTTCCCTGTGACAGGCTAAAGAAGTTGGGGCTGTTCAGCCTAGAGAAAAAGAGCCTCCAAGGTGACTTTATAGCACCTTTCCAATACCTGAAGGAGGCCTACAAGAAAGCTGGGGTAGGGCTTTTTGCATGAGTGTGGGGCCAGAGGACAAAGGGCAATGGCCTATAACTTGAAGAGGGGAGATTTAGATTGGATATTAGGAGGAAATTCTTTACTGTGAGGGTGGTGAGACACTGGCATAGGTTGCCCAGGGATGTTGTGGCTGCCCCCTCCCTGGAAGTGTTCAAGGCCAGGTTGGATGGGACCTTAAGAAACCTGGTCTGGTGGGAGGTGTCTCTGCCCATGGCAGGGGAGTTGGAACTTGGTGATCTTTAAGGTCCCTTCCAATCCAAACCGTTCTCTGAGGCTAAACTGGCTCACATTTCCCCGGGCTTTGCTTTACACAGCAAAAACTCTTGTTTTTTTACACAGCAAAAACTCTCTTGTGGGAAACACCCACTGGATGTAAAGTGAGTGGCAAACATTATCTTCCAGGTCAAACAATTTAATTTAGAAAAAATTAAGATGCAAGCCTGACATCAAAATGTTATGTGGCAGCACACCATTTGTGTGTGATGAGTGCCAGTAAGTCAGAGGGAACAGATCTTATCCCAGAAGAAGGGTTTGCAGCGTAGAAGAAGTTTCACACAAGAAGCTCACCAAGTGCCAGAACAGATGCACAACACAGTAGTGCTACTAGAATTTGCTTTTATTGTGAGGCATTATACATGCACACAGTATTTCAAATATAGATGACATTTAGTAGATTGATTACATTAGTGCAAGGCTTCTCAAGTTTTATAATACCATGTCTTTCTCAACAGCAGGGAACAGTCACTCTTACAGATCTACTACATTTTTGTCACAAAATAAAATCCTAGTGACTTGAAATATGAATGCCACAGTAAGGCACAAGATTAATAGCCACTGAGTAATAAAATCATTCCTGACAAAATATGTCCAATGAAAACTTTAAATCTTTTCCAATGAAAAGTTTAAATATCCCCTTGAGAAAGGAGCCCTCAGTCTTGTTTCCAGGGCTGCAGAGGCAGCAGGGCTGCTTTTATTCAATGGCTTGTCAGGCAAGTGTTGTGAAGCAGTTTCCAGCACATGGACAAGAACCAAGACTTCCCATTCTCAGACACATTCCTCTGTAAAAAAGGAGGCTGTGTACCTCTCCACTTAGTCTATGTCCTCGAGAGTCCTGCACTCTTTGCTGAACAACAGCTCTATTCAACAAGAGTTCAGTGACCCCATGCTAGACCTTTCCATAACTCAGTGGCTATTTCAGAGAGGAGGTACCACAGATTAAATTCCTTTAAGCTAAGGAAGACCCACAACCCCTCTGCTCCATTGCCCTAACCATTATGTTGCTGTGGTAATACAGTCCCTATTTCTTACCTTACTCAGAAGATGGTCTGGTGCTCACTCCCCTACAAAGAGGTAGAAGTCCCTTGTGAAGTCCTGAGTCAAGTGCTTCTGGAAGCACCAAATGCATCGTGTGTTTTCTAGCAGCTGACTCCAAATGGCTTTGCTCCCTCCAACATAAAGACAAAACCAGAAATTGCCATATAGAGGTATACGGAGCCCCCATCCCATCAAGAGATAACCTGGTCACTAAGTCTGCATAAGGCTCACCTACTGCTCTAAGGTGTGGTCTTCATCTTCTTGTCTGTCATCCTCATCTCTTCCTTCATGTCAACTGCACAACCACACACACATCAGCAAGTTGTCAAGCTGAATGCTAATGCATTTGAAACATGCTTCATTTCCAACTGGACCTTTTACCATCAAACATGGAGACCCAATTATAAATGCCTGTACAAGGGAAGGTACAAGAAGCCAGGCAGAGAAGGTGGGACAGTGGCTACTGCTTGCAGCCCTGCTTTGATCTGCTGAAGACCACCATGGAGCTTCACACACACTGCACTGACCTCACTGTGGGTCCCTGTCCATTACAAAGAGCCCGACACCTACCTTACACTGTGACAAACACCTTGCTGGCACCAAGCACCCTACTCCTATGTTCAGCAACTTTCAGCTGGGGGATTAAGGCAGGCAGGGAGAACTAATATAACTACCATCAAAACTTTACCAGAAGGGGATTATACAGCCATGTTGTGGAAATGGGATCCATTCCCAAACTCTCCATTAAGGCATAATTAATTGGGAGAACAACTGTTTTGTGGCATAAGACTAAAATCAACAGAATAATCAGTTACTTCTGCTAGAGAAAACTGTGTGGAGAGTATCATGGGAAAGAAAATGAGCCAAGCAAGAAATTTTTCACAAATATGCTCAGTTCGTGGTCTCATTTCTTCATCCCCTGAAGAACCAGTGTGTGGTTCTCCATACCACACATAAATCTTGTCTTCCCAAGATACATGGTACAATACCCCAGTAAATGGCACCAGCCTGCCATAAGTAGCAAATAGCATTTTAAAAAGCTCAAAGGAAAAGTTGCTTTGGCCAAGACAATAAGAATCAGGTGACAGACTCCAGCTCATGAAATGGCCACCCCCACCAGAAGACTGCTGACACTGCCCATCACATAGTTAGCCACAACACAGTCCCCTAAGCCAAGGCAAAGATCTGACCTTTGATCTGGAGATGGGGGCAGCTTATCACCACCACACCCTGGCCCCTGCACTCACATTTTTCATGTTCTTAGCATCCTGGTGCTAGTCTAGGTCCAGCTAACTGGGCTATAAAGGGCAAAGTACCATCCAGCTTTTCTTCTAAGGCTTTTGATCATTCTCCTCACCAACATCAGTTGTCCTCTGGACCAGACACAAGAGAGTACAACAAGCACAAAGTGCCTCCCCTCATCTTTCCTATTCAACTCTTTTCCCAGCAAAGCCCCACAAGGCTGCAACCACCCCACTACCTAGTTAGTTATTGTTCAAGCAGCCAAGACAAGAAATTCTGTGAGCTCTTGACTTTTTTCAGTGGACCACTGCAGTGACTGTCACTCTCATTACTGGACCAAAACCCACATCATATTCTGCAAGTCCTTATTTCCCTAAACTACAGGCTCTCAACCCTCATTCTCTACCACGTGGAGACTGTGAGGGAAGACAGCAAATAAATCACATATACTGGTGAAAAAAGTCTTCATCAATTCCTGCAATTAGCTCTGTGGAAATGGAGCTGGGGATTCTGGTAGGCAACAAACTCAGTATGAGTGAACAGTGCGCTTCAGCCACAAAGTAAGCCAGCAGGATGCTGGGTTGCATCAATAAGGGCATTACCAAAGAAGATAAAGAAATCATCCCACTCTACTCAGTGCTTATCAAGCCACACCTGGAGTACTGCAGCCACTTTTGACCCCCACTATACAAAAAATATGAGAGCGTCCAGAGAAGGGCCATAAAGGTGATCAAAGGACTAGGATGCCTCGTGTGCAAGGAAAGGCTGAAAGATCTTTCTTTGTTCAGATTGGAGAAAAAGTGGTTATGGGGAGACCTTACTGCCATGTTCCAGTACATACAGGGTGGCTACCAAGAAGATGGAGAGTCCCTTTTTTACAAGGAGTCATATGAAAAGGATAAGGGGTAATGGGTGCAAGTTACTCCAGGACAGATTGTAGCTGGACAGCAGGAGAAAATTTTTAATTATGAGAACTGTTAGACATTGGAATAACCATCCTTCTAGGCAGGACTTCCCCACACACCCTTCAAAAACCAAGTAAACCAAAAATCACCTGGGAAATCTTGAAAATCTACCATCTAGGACAGAAATTCCTGTGCCAATTCCTTAACCCCTGCACCCTGGCTTTCCAACACACCTGAGCTGACAGTGATCTGGGTCATTACAGGACCCAGATGCCCTATTGCAGGCCCATGTCAATACAAGCCAGCACACAACCAGAGGTAGACAAACAGCCCTCAGTGCGGCAAGGAGTAACTGAGCTGTGGCACTGCTGCAGTGTGTACTAAATATAAAGCATCTTTGGCTGGGACCTGGTATTTTACACAGCACTGAGATTTGTTATCCACACCAAGGCAGAGGTGCCCAGGCCACATTGTATTTTCTCTCAAGAGCTTAAAGACTCTGGCTTCCCTAAATATAAATGGAGAGTTTGAGGAAACACGAGCCTTTGATGTGTGTGGGGAGATGTAATGCATTTAGGCAGAATATTTTAATTATGTGAATTACAACAGGGCAGCCTGATTTTTTTTTTTTTTTCATGCTGAGTCATTTCCACTTGGACTCTGCAAACATGGAACCATGCACTGAGTGTTTAAGTATTTGGAATAAACTACAAATGCTGTGCTCTAGCTTTGGCATGCCTTAAGCAGAAAAAAAAAAGAAATCACTCCTTTTCTTCTTTATTTCCCTGTGCTTGTTAGAGCCTCCTTTGGAAGAGGCTGGAGCTAGGAGAATGTCCCAGTCTGAGATACACATGCACAGTGCCAAGGGCCAGTGTGCTGAAAGTCTCTCACCCAGTTCCCAGGGACTGACTTCTGAAATGTCTCTGAGGCTTTCAGTTGCTGTCCAGTCCCACTGGTGTACAAAACATGGAGAGATGAGTCAGAGTAATTTCTTGCCCTTTATGAAGAAAACCTGATACCTTGTGCATAGTTGTGGTATTTCTATACACAGTTTACATACTTGCCACCAACCTAGTTTTATTTTCCTTTCGAGTCTTTTGTTTTTTTTCATACCATAATTGTTCTGCTGCAGTCTGTAGCTAAATGAGGTGTTTATCCAGCATCTGTGCCTTCTAAATATTTACTAACGAAGGTATTTGTTTAAACTTTTCCCCTCAGCCTGTTCACCAGGCAGTGTAACTTTTTCCATTTCTTTGATCCCGAAGCCCCCCTTACTTTTCATTATTTTTTTCCCTTGGCAGCTGAAGGAAAATGTACCAATATGTACCAAGCCCATCCCCAACCCTCAAGTTAACAAAGATACTGGTTGTACATCAAAGAATCCATCAGAAGAAACTGCTTCCTATGCAATAAGCCCTCTGTCTCTGGAATAAGCGAGTTTATCTTCGTTGTGCATTCCGATAAGATGTTATTATAGTAGTGACTTTAATTACATTTCTCATTATTACATTAGTGTGCAGTAACATAGGGTTTCACTGAATCTAAATGTGCTAGTTTGTAGAATATGGTGCCTTTAAGTCTTGTGATAGAGAGAAGTAAAACTTCATAAGCCACTAAACTATTAAAAAAAAGGTTTATTTTACACTCTGTTGGGCAGATGTCCCTATAGAAGGAATGAGGGGGAAAAAATGAGAAAAAAAAAGATCAAGACATCCTAAAAAGGCAACAGCATATGCATCCTCTCTGCATCCCTCTAATGAATATGGGGTAGGATTCTAGAAAATAAGTAGCTGTTTTATGACTTTAAGACTCTACAACTACCTGAAAGGATGTTGCAGAGAGGTGGGTGTTGGCCTCTCCTCCCAAGTAAATAACCATAGGACTAGAGGAAATGTCCTGAAGTTGCACCAGGGGAGGTTTAGACTAGATCTGAGAAAGAATTTCTTTACTGAGAGAGTAGTTAGGTGCTGAAACAGTCTCCCCAGGGAGGTGGTGGAGTCATCATCCCTGGAAGTATTTAAAAACCAAGTAGGTGAGGCACTTCAGGACGTGCTCTAGCAGGCATGGTGTGATATAGATAAATATATTTTATTTATTGGGGGGGAATGTTGACAGTTGGAAGCAGTGATCTTAGAGATCTTTTCCAGCTCTGACAATTCTGTGATTCTGTGACTTATGGAATCAATACTTTTTTATCCAAAGTGATATACCTAGAGGTATATTCTTGTGGACTATCTGTAAATGTTGATCATTTTTCTTCTTTAGGAAAACAACTTCCTCTCCCCCATTTTTCAAGACTAGAAGCTGCAATACTAATGCAATATCTCAAAGTATTTCATATCAGGCACTGAGTGAGTTAAAAAACATTTGTAGGTATAGAAATGTTCATTAAGGTTCATACATTTTGGATGACTAACAAATAGTCACCAAACATTCATTAAAACAGATTTTCATGTAACTCAGCTTCTATGATAACTTGATTAAATGTGAGGTCTGGTACATTTGGTGCCAGGTGATTCCCAGGGGAGTGAATTTATCACATGCTTAGTCTTGCAATCCTTACTCAATAGCTTCTTGATCTATAACTTATTGAAAATGGTGGTAGTCCTCATGAACTGCAGTCAACTTTAAATCAGGGAATAAATTAACAAACGCATCTTCCTTTGAAAGGCACAGATCTCCAAACAGACCATAGCTACTGATCCTACAGAGTAATAATAACTTCGTGGTCTCCAAGACAACTTCTATTAATGTATTTGCAAGGGGTGGATGGGAGTGCAACAGTTTTTTTCTTGGGACCCTGAGGCAAAATATTAAGTCGGTCCCCGACTTGTTTTAAAGCAAACGCATGGTAAAATGATGCATTGCTTGACCCTAATTGCTTGAAGCAACTGTAAATTTATGAGGCTCTTTTTACTTTTGCCAGATAGTGAAAATACAGATAAATCTGATCCATATAAATCAAGTTTTTAATTAAAATACAGTGAGTTTTCTAATACAAATGGCATTTTCCTTTCCACTCGCTGCATCCTGCTTAAATGCCAACACTGAACAAATAAACTGTGCTTATCAGTACAGTGTTCTTGTCTGTCAAATATCACTGGGGTTTTTTTCCCTCTCATTATATTTTGAGTTTTATATCGTCTAGTTTATAAGGATTTTTTTTCTCCCCAGAAGGCATATATACTGTCTTTGTTTAAAATATGGGAGTGCTTTAAAATAAAACATTATTAAGGAGATCTTTGCCATCAACATTAATTGTGAGCATCTTTTCATGGTTTCATCTGGAGAGGGAACACCAAGGACACCATTTACTGAGGAGAGTTTCAAATGATATTCAGGGGTGGTCTTTCTCAGAAAGTGAAACACATCTTTACTGTCTCTGTTTTGACACATTTGTTAATGAGCTTTTAAGTCCATGAAAACAGAGAGGAAAAAAAAAAGAGTTACTGGCTGGATATTGTGACCATTACTTTCCTTTTCTACAGCAAAAGTATGAAGAAGTCACATAAGTCTTTGAGGATCCAAGTAACCTTATCTTCTAATTAACCACAACATGCAAAGGCTTTTTAGGGATCACTAGTGAACTAGGGCTGATTTATGAAGATAAAACATCATGAAAACTATCAGGAAGTTCACTAACATAATGCTTCCAAATGCCCATCGCTTAACGTCATAAAGACAAAAGTATTTTGTTTCTATTTTGCACCAAAATTCTGTAAATTGAACTGTTTCAGCTGAGTTTCAAATGGAGGAAGGTCCACAAGAACTGAAATTAGCATGTTAAGAGAATCCCACTCAATATTTCCAAAAAACACTGATCTCCTTTGGACTCTTCTTCACTGATATCATGGCCAGGTGAGAAACCTCTCTGCAGACTCACTTTTAAACATACTTTCAGGAAGGCTCAAGAATAAGATCCTGACAGGTGAATAATTTCTTGTGAAAAGTTCTGCTCTCTAAGGATGGCTTCCCTAGCCCCTGAAATTCATCATCTAACATGAAAATAAGACTGAGTGTGATAGTTAAAGAAATGTACCAGTAAAATAAAGACATTGCTTAAGTGCAAAGTGTGGTGATTTGATTGTGACATGTGACGAAAAAGGTATCTCAGACGGTTATTGATGTTCTTGAAACTTTAAAAAAAAACAAAAAACCACAGCAATCCAGTCCTAAAAATCTGAAAACATAAAAACTAAATAAATGGAAGAGCAAGAAAATAAATAGAAAAGGGAATAATAATTAGGAACTGCTTAAGACATCCTAGGAGATGCTTTCAAAACCACAATTCAACTGAGAAAGGAGGCTGCTCTGGTTAACAGAGAACAACAACAGAAGAGGCATGAATGCAAACATATTCTATAAAACATGGGAGGTAAAAAGGAAAGAGATTTTATAACAAAAATTAATAAGGGAAACAAAAGGAGAAGAAATTAATGGCTAGTAGAATTAATGGTAAGAAAGGAGTTAAGCATTGAGAAATTAAAATAATTCAAACAATTATTTGTACCAGTACTAGGTGGAAACGATAGAATTGTGAATAATAAAGAATTGTGAATAATAAAGCAAAGATTTCAAAAAGCATCTGGAAAAAAAAAGAAAGTTAAATTATAAGTTACTTATGCTGCAAGGTGGTGACATATTTTCTATCAGGATAACTGAATAGGATGTTTAAAAAGCATACCCTAACTTAACATCATATTCTTAAATCCTGCAGTCCTGACACCTTGGTCTCAAGAATTTTAAATGTGATCTCTGCAAAGCTCCCTGACCAACACACATTGCTCCAACAGATTTTGGAAGGCTAGGAACACTGAAGTGGAAGACAGCTAATATTAGGCCAGCATTTCTAGAGATATATGGAATAGGTGGTATAATAAGAGGTTTTTCAGAGTTAAAAACAAATTCTAGATAAAACAGTGGAACAGTTCACACAGATCACAGAAGCTAAAGGATTAAGGGAGAGCAATTAAGCATCACCAGTCAACAAAAATACATGGTGAAATTTAAACTGAATTAAAAGTTTAGCTTGCAGAGGAAATGGGTTTGATATTACAGTCTTTTCAGAGGTATTTAGCTTCACATTACCTGACATTTTAATTAGGAAATTAATGTAAGCTGTATTGAATTTGTATTATTCTAAATTGATTAAAAACTGACTAGTTCCTAGGTCTGAAAATGTCACCATAAATAGGGAAAATTTTGTCAGCTTGATGGGTTTTTAACGAGGGCTGAAAGAAATAATTTCTTGACCTTACAGTACTTAAGTATGTTTTTAACAATGATGCAGAACAAACTATGAAGTTGCTCCTGAGAACTTTGCCAATGACACAAATTACTGCATTGTTGAAAAGAAAAGGAAAAAAAATATCAAGAGGATGATTTAGTTAGATTGTCAATACAGCAGGTGAGGACCTCAAGGTCACTCCATCTCCCCCCATTTCTAAAGATGTATCAGCTCTTCCAGCAGATTTTTGCTTAACCTGCTCTTCAGAGGAAGAAATTCCCTCTTATCCCATGTAAAGCTATTCCAGTATTTTCCTGTAAGGCTGGTACACAAAATCAGTGCATATTTCTCCACACTCAGAGTAAGGTGACAAACAGGCATTTACAGGCAGAGGTGTGAGGAGATGGGGAGTCTAGCCTGTAATCTAAAGAGGTCCTGGACATCACCTCAGAAAGAGTCAAAATTATTAAAATGGTAACGAGACCCCTACAGGTTGAAATACAAACATAAGAAACACGGGGATGGCATGTAAAAGGTATGGTGCTAGGCATCCTGGCAGGGTTTCAGCTTCTTGTTCATGTGCCCAGGGAGAGAATGAGAAGGTGATTATTGCTGCCTGAATATTCCGCTTCTCCTTCTCAGCAAGGCTGCTCTGAACATCTGACTCCACCCTGCCATACAGGAACAGCCCTCACTTTCCAGGGCTTTGGCACGGGCAAAGTGGGCAGCAGAACCACAGCTATGCTGCTGTTCCCAAGAATCCACTGCCAGGGGCAAGTGCCTGCTGTGCCTAGAAAAAGCCCATGAGGAAAATATAACTCATGAGACTGTGACTAAAAGTCAACTAGTGCCCCTGCCAGCATGCTTGGAGGTATCTCCATCAAGCAGCAAATGGCACTGCTGTTGTAACATCTATTTCTTCATTTGTGGACAGTGCCAGTACTCCATTGGAGCCCTGGAGCACTAGATACACAGAGTCGATATATTTTACAACTCTTAAAAATGTGCAGTTCCCTCCAAGTGGAAAATTCATGTTATTCTATGTGTTTTACACAGTTTTGGTGGTAAAAGAAATTAGAATCCTTCCTTAACTTTTACAGCTTCACCCAGTCTTTACTATTTTCTACACATCATTTCACTGATGATTTTTTTTATGGATACACAGACATAATAATGAACAAATTTAAAAAAGAATATTTTCAGATCAGGTTTCAGTTTATGAGTAAAGAAGGTTGGTCTGTGTTTTCTAGGTTGGGATTTGAGAAGGAAAGTTACACCATGTGCAGGCTAAAGGAGGGTGTTTGCACTTACAGGGGGCAGGATAAGAAATTGATGCACTCAGCAGGGATAATGGCAAATGAGAAATGGAATTAGCAGAGCCCAGGCTGTGCAGAGGAGTGACAGGTGATGAGTCACGCTGGCAGGAGAAAGGGAGAGTGGAGCCTTACAGGGAGGACACAGTCTTTGGAAGCCATGTGAAGCAGGATTTGGACTCAGGGATGGGTCTGAAAGTGTGTGTGGAGTCAGGGGAAAGGAGAGATGGGATGTATGAGCCCTGCTCCAGAGAAGACACATAGTTCAATAAGTATAGCAGAATACAAGCAATGACAGAATATATCCAGACATTGTAATGAAACAGCCATGCACACGTGCCACATGATCTGAAATACAACTGCATGACAAAAAAAATGTTCACTGCTGTATAACCTATAGTATATCAAACTACAGTGTATCAAACTTCTAGCTAGACTTCTTCAAAATGGTGCAGTTAAAATTCATATGAATGAAATTCAGTCATTTCACAAATAGTTTATACCTATTTAGCCTGAAGCTACTATTAAAGATTAAGGAACTGTCTGATAAAGCTAGGCAGTGACTCTGCCGCTATCCCCCTCACTGACTGGGCTCACTCCAGTAGCAGAATTGTCATTTTAATTCACTTTGCTGGATGGGGAGATGGGCTGGAGCTGGCAAACAGGCTGTGCACATGAGAGATGAGTGTAGATCCACCTTGTCCTGCCACCTCTTCACTGGCAGCAGGAACTATGAGCATGAAAAAAAAAAAGGTTTTAACACCTGAAAGAGATGCAGTGAGATGCACAGACCTAGGGTACGAGAGCCCTCACTCACGATCAAGAGCCATGTCTCAGTAAGATACACATCACACCTCAGCCAAGCCACCCTGGACTGTCTGACTGTGTAACATTTGCAGTGTGATGTCTAAAGTGTGTAAGTTAAAAATAAACAGCGTTATGGATATAGAATCTCAAGTCCTGCTGAGTTAGAATGTGTGATTGACACTTTATAAATGTTTACAGTGATTTATAAATAACAGCATCTCTTCTGCCACTCATCTGTCAAGAAGTCTCCTGTAGCAGTATTAAAAAACAGCAATGGGAAAGCTGCTGGGAATTTTAAGATGTTTTCGGCCAAAGTGGGAAACAGAGGTAATTAGGATGTTCCATTGTATCTCACTGTTCCCCTACAACCTCCTCACACACATGCCTCCATAAATTTGCCCTGAGGAAGTATAATTTAATTGTGGCTTTTTGATGTCTACTCAAACAACATTAGCTTTTTTTTCATGTTTTACAATGTAAAATATTTTGGAGAAAATGTCAGCAGGATGGTAATTTTAATCTTATTTATTGATTGAACTCAAAAGGCTCAGTGCAATTTAACTGGAACTCCTCAATGCAACCCAGGTCATGTTCATCTGGTACCTATTCCTAGCACTGTCTAGACCCCCTGTTTCATGAGTACTTTTTATTTCTAGTGTCCTTGAAGTCACTTGACTTCCCTGATATTTCTCTTTCAGTCCTTCCTTATTACAGCTAATACAATGAGCTACATAGCTAGAAATGGTTACTCACAATTAATGTGAGGGTTTAATGGGTAGTATCTAGAGCAGAAAGTACATCTGCTCACCAGGAGTGGCTGAAGTTTTGTGGTTCTCTGACCAGTACCATGGATGATGGGACCATTAAAAACTCCTGTGCAGGTATTACTAATTTTATTTACAATTTCTGTTGCTTTGGTTTGCTTTGCTTTGCTTTTCTTTTAATTTGCCTGGCACGTCAAAGCTAAACGGAGGTCCTACGAGCCCAGCTCACAAAACTGCCGGGAAGATTTTCAGGACAGCAAACTGAAGATGCTGATTCTGCAGTCTGTGGGATGCCAGCAGCTGTCTGCCTTGGCCCGGATCACTGGTGTGAATACTCGATGAAGAGGGTTTCTGTAGGACACCCCAGGCAAACCCTGACTCCAAATCCCTCTGTTGTGGTCCAGACACCTCCGAGGGGGATGTCCCCAATCTCTCCCCACAGCTGCAGTTTGTCCCCTGTGTCCTAAAGCCAGGTCAGCATCACCCTGAGTGGTGCAGGATGGGCATGAGGTTGCCCTGTGCCCTGCTTGGCCACTGTGCCCGTTATCTGGTGCTCGCAGGCTTGTGTGAGGAGCCATAGGCAAAGGTCTGGCTGTGGAGACACCGCGCTGAGATTCCGCCCTGGGGATCACATACAAAAACCTCGCCGACCCCACACAGCCCCAGGCGCGTCCTCTGCCGCCAGCCCCGCGTTGGGCCGTGGGGCAGGGCAGGGATCGGGGTGACCCCTCCACGGGGAGCCGCGGGGCGGGGAAATGGCGGCGCCTGAGGCGGCTGCACTCCCACGGGAGGGCGAGCTGGGGACGAGTGGTGACCGTGCGTGTGTATGTGTGTGAGTGTGTGTGCGCGCGGGTGTATGTGTATGTGTGTGAGTGTGTGTGCGGGTGTGCGGGGCGAGGAGTGTGCGTGTGTGCCGGGGGTGTGCGAAGGGTGGGTTCTGTGCTTGTGTCTGTGCCGCGAGGTGAACTCCGTGAAGGGAGGTGGGGGGGGGGGGGGTGCCGTGCCCGAGTGCCGGCGGGAAGGGGGGGAAGGAGCACACGGGGCGTGTGGCAACTGGGGGGAGCGCTGTGTCTGTCTGTCCGTCCGTGTGTCTGTCTGTCCGTCCGTGTGTCTGCCTGTCCGTCCGTGTGCGAGGGCGGGGCGGCGCGGGGGGGGGAATTGGGGGGGTGGAGGGGTTGCAGGGGCGGGCCAGCGGCAGCGGCGCGGCTGGCCGCGGTCCAGCCCGGCGCACTAATACGGGCTGGCGGCTCCCGCCTGACTGACGCCGGCCGGGGCTGCTGCTGCCGCTGCCGCTGCCGCTGTTGCCGCTTCTGTCGCCGCTGCGCCCTGGCTCCGCCGCCGCAGCTGCAGCCCCGCTCCTGCCCGCGGCGCGCAGAGACCCCAGCCCAGTGGCAGGTAAGAGCCGGGGGCTCCCGGCCGCGTCCCGGGAGGGGCTCGGGGAAGGGCACAGGGGGGATGGTCCCGCCGCCGTCGCCCCAAACTTGACGGCGGGGCAGCCCCGCATCTTCCCCCGTGCTGCGTTGTGCCCGGTCCCTAGGCGGCGGTGGCCCCGCAGCATCTTCCCCGGCGGCACCCCGGCCGGGCCGGTGTCCCCGCGGCTGCCGGTCCCGCTGCGCTGCGCTGGGCGGGGGCTGGGGCTGGGGCAGCAGCGAGATGAGACAAACCGACGCCAGGACTGCGAGCGAAAGGAGGAGCGCGGGGAAAAAAAAACAAAAAACATTTTTATGGATGGCTGAACGCTGTCAAGTCTTCCCACTGTTAGGATTTCTTGCCTTACCGTTTAAGAAACAGAAAAAAACCAAAAACCCAACCAAACAAAAAAACCCCAAATCAACAACCCAGCAAAACCCCACATGACACGCTTGGAAATACTTTTCCTTTCAGAGGTTATTTTCTGTTCAAGAATCCCGCTCCTGGACACACTCCCAAGCGAAACGGAGCAGAATTGCTGGGATTGGGGTTTGTATTCCAGCTACAAACGGGGAGTCTCTTTTTTCTTTTATTTTTTATTTTTGGCTCCGAAGTTAAAACATTAGTTGTTAGCAAGCATTTCCCAAAACAATAGCCCTCGATATGGCAAATTATGAATTACTGTAATTTTATCTCCATGTCCAGGCTGCTCTAAGTGGAGGGAATTCAAGGTTTGATTCATTTATAACAATTCAGATATTGTGCGGTAACTTTGTGTTTTCGTACCTTGATTTTATGGGTGAATTTATTTGATGCTAGCCAGATCTGCTCTAAAAGGGGCATTAAGTGGGAATAAAAATAAATGACACACACATGGATGCGTGTGTGCACACGGAGTCGCTGTTAATTACTTGCTTTTTATAAAGCAGTGAAAAAATTCTAACCCCAGAACTGTCAACTTTTCAGTGAATGAGCTTTCTCCTTTGGCAGAAGTGGGAAATGATGTGCACATCTCGGGAATTTATTCAATTTTGCTATGGTTTGGGAAGGATGCTGAAGATAATGGAAGTTTTAGTACTTTGTATCTCTGTAGTGTGGAAAGGTGCATCCTCATCCCTGCGTGCATTTGTGTGGTAGGTGTGATCTCCTCATCTTCAAGAGTAGAAGCTGAAGGAAGCGCAGCAAAATTCTTCCCTTCAGCAATGGTAGGACAAGTGTCATCACTCAGACAAGCCTCATCTATTTTAATCAAGCCAGACAACTCCCTTCTTTCAGATTTGATAAGTACCAGTGCCTGGCTGGTTCATGTTTGCTTCCTGCTAGATTTTAAAGCAGAGGCTGGGGATGTTTGTGGTTGGCTTGTTGTTGTTTCTTGTTTTTTGTTTGTTTTTGTTTTTTAACATCTAGTTAATTTGATGTAGTAGCTAAAATAAACACGCTCAAAAATATCTTTCAAGTGAATTGTATCAGAAAGGATATCTTGTGGTGTATTTACTGAGTTTGGCAGGAGTTCCCATTTCTCATCTGTCCATTATGATGGAGTTAAAAACGTCATCACTTTTTAAACTCACATAAGCTGATAAACAGTAATTCTGCAAAAATGACTGGGATCAGGATGAAGTTGATTTTATCATGAATCCTTCTTTATCATGAATCCTTCTTTATCATGAATCCTTCTGATAACCAGGATTTGTAAATTGATACAAGTTAGAGATAGAAGCTTTTCTTTGTGTTCAGCAGCTGAAACAAATATGCACAAAGGCTTACTCTAAGCTGTCAACTGCACAACTTTGTGAAGAAGTTGAGTATTAATATTTTATTAGCACACTTGCCCAAGGCTCAGATGCACGTGCACATGAGCCAAATATCTGCAGAAGGTGGGGGATGTGTTTAGAGAAGAGGGTGGTACCTTGGGTTTGAAGCTGCTCTCATGAAAACTGGTAGTAGTGCCCCATGTTGTCTTCAGTGGGTAGAGGATGAGGTCCAACTCACTAAAACAGGAGTGTAGAAGTGTCAGTATGATGTGTCACATTACATCTGGAAAGTTAAGCTTCCTTTCCCTCCTTTTATTCTTTTACAGACTTTCTGCATCTCGCATTTGAATGCTTAGCTATCTGCTGTTATCAGCCAGGGAGATAGCATGTCATGTAATCCTCTCTCCTGAATGCTAAAGTGCTGTAATTTTGATGGCCAGCTAATCTGTCTCGGTAAAGTTTTATTTTTCCATTGTTAAATTCAAAAGGACAATGACTACTAATTACAAGTGACCTCTACCCAAAACACCAGCCAGAGTTTATCAGCCAACAGTAATTTCAGCATCAGCAGTACTCTAGGCACCCCGTTGCAAAGAAATTTACCAGGATTAAGGGGAACCAGAGGGAAAAAAAGATACATGCTTTGGGTAATTTGTCTGTTGCAAAAAAGTATAGAGGAAGTGTATAGAGATTCTATTTCCTGTGCAATATACTCTTTACAAATAATAATTACAGGGATGGGCAAGAAAGAAAAAAAACCCCACATCATAAATATTTTAACTGAAAATGGCATAGCAAAAACACACATAGCAAAGGTAGTTCTGGTAGACTGCCTGGTTTCCTGCTGCATGCAGGTATAAAGAATCATTAGTGTTCTTGTAGATGAATAGCAAAAGGTAGAAATAACAGTGCCAGTTTGAGAGAATAATTGCTGTCCAATTACTGTCTTTGAGAACATTTGTTCTAAGGAAGCATTAGGCTCTGAAGACAGTATAATAAAATTAATTTTTCAAAAATATCCCAAATTGTTTCCCATTTTACATTTTTGTCTGTAATGTTTGAATGGCTAATACTCTGGGAATTTTACAGATGAAGAGGTGAATTAAAGAGTTTAGGGCCCTGTGTATTTATTATAGCAGCTCAAAACCTTGCTGTGCTTTTGCAGATGGAATGGATCTAATAGACTGTGGGATCAGAGCCCAGACTGAAATCCTGACTGGTATATGTATGCGTTTCAGTCGAAGCAGGTGAAACACCATCAGACCAAATTTTGTGCAAATACTTAGGATTTTTAGACAGATCGTTCTGTAGGACCATTTGCAGGTTTCTGCAAGAACTGTTGCAACATCTTAAGAGAGATGGTAGGTTGAGGAATTTGCTTTGAGTTTCATCTCCTCTGGACAAGGGCACAGCAAGGACACAGTGGAGGTGGAGATGGAGTGGAGTCAATTTCCCAGTTTATGCAGATGACCCTACATAAAATACAAAACAAAAGAAGAAAATCCGAAATTTGATCTCTCTTTTTTTGAGACAACATTAAGATCAAGGTGTGTTTCTGACTGGCAGGAGAAATGCCTTATCTTTCCCACATCTTCCTCTGCAGAACTTGTTTCCGTCCTACTCTTTTTCCTTGTCAGTAACATCACCATCTTCCCTTACGCCAAACTTGGCATCATCTGTGACTCTTCTGTTTCCTCACAGATCTTGATGCTTCCAGATGTCTCTTGACACTTTTTCTTTGCGTTACTTCTTACATTCCTCCTTCCTTTTGTTCACAGCTGCCAAAGCATTAGTCCACACTGTGGCAGCCCTCCAACTTGATACAGCAACCTCCAGTTTCCCAACAAGCTCTTTTCTCCCACCTACGTTCTGCTCCCAGTCAGCATGACCCCTGCCAAAATCCTTCATCTTTTGCTTTTCTTTCTGAAACATCTCCATGCAGACTCCTGTTCTGGAGTATCTCTGTGTGCTTGGTCTTAGTTTAAGGTTTGAAAATGTTCCCTGCTTCCAGACTTCCCCAGAACTATTCAACCCAAACTCACCATCCACTGGAAGAGAGAAATGAGGAGGAAAGAAAATTAGCAGACCCGTAGAATCATTACAGTTTGTTCTGCTTCAGGCTTCCTTTCACCCTCATTACCTGGCTACAATAGGAGCAAGATTGGTCATTTCTTAATGACAATTACTCTGTGTTTGTTCAGTCAGTGTTGTACTCAGTCACACAGTCATGCTGTGAAGAGCAGCAGGCAGGGAGCCAGCAGGGACTTGGTGGTGATATCTTTTCCAGAAAGTGGTGTCTGCTAATAGCAAGGCTCCGTGTAATGAAGCATCTTTCGTAATGCAAATAACCTTGCTGCTGAGATCAATATGTTTAAGCAATACTTCATCTTTTTTTGTGTGTGTCTTTGTGCTGTGCCTTTTCTTAATTAAAAAATCACTACTTTTTTTAAGCCTCCTTGTGCAGTGTTCCTCATCAGGAGAGTTTTTAGTGCTTTATGAAGCTGTCCCCATCAGGGTACCTGTATGACACAGAGGAATTGAGGCACCTGAGAGAAATCTTGTGGCAGGATGCAATCCCACGTGCTGCCCAATTGGCACAGAACTGATAGGAGGCACAAGCAGTTTGTGTGGCTTTTCAAGATTCCCTTTCGGTTACTTGCTGGCCTGCCTTTAGCCAAACCTACTTGTCTCTGTCAAAATACTCTGGCCTGGCTGCCAGTGTGCAGTTTCTTACCCTGCAGCACATATGAGGTAGCTAATTTCTCTCCCTCTCATCAACAGATCTTGAATTACTTCACACAGGGACATGAGGCCTCCACAGGGACATCTGGAACAGGGAAAATGAAGTTTCTTCCCATGAGGCAGAAGCCTGTGGCTTCGATACTTGCCCTGCTTTGTGTCCTGCACAGCTGATGCTGGGACCAAGGCTTCTTGGTGGCCACCTGCTTGGGGCTTGAGCTGAAGGGGCTGCATGGGGCAGGGCTGAGTGCTAGGAGGTGAGAGGGAAGGGAGAAACAGCCCTGGAAAGATGTGGTATTCCTTGGGCTCCTGGGGTGGGTTTGCAGAAGAGAGATACATTTCTTTTATAGGCTGAGTGACTTATTTCTGACTTTACGTTGGAATTCTGTGTTTTCTGAAGCTGCCTGATACCGTGGCGTGTCATTTTACATATTAAAGAGAATCCAGCCCTCATCTTATATACCCAGGCTCAAAGGTAGGCATATGAAGCCTGTTTAATCTCATAAATAAGTGTTCTGGTTTGCAGGGAGTCTGAGTATCCACATCTTCAGCTGAAGTCACTGGGAATGGCTAGCTGTCTCTTCCTTTCCCCCCACAGGAGGGAACTAGATAGACAAGTTCTTGCTCCTTTTGTTCTTAGTCCTGTTGTGAAATAACTTGTGTAGAGATTTCAAGCATATCCAGATATTTTTAATGGAAAATGCTTCAGTACTGTTGCTTGACAGCATTGGCCTCTTTTCCAAGGCAATCCCTTCCACCGAATCAGATCTTTGTATAGATAAACCACACTAATATTAGTGCTTACCTGTCCTTTACACTCGCTTCTTTTGCAGTTCTCCAAGATGCAGGCCCTGTGGATGCTCCACCCTTCCTTCCCCCTACAGGGTTTCACAAGCCACTGAGAGCTCAATTAGCACAGATTACTGCGGATGTTGATGCAGGAGAACCTATATGTCAATCTTATTGCATTAGCAATTTCCCACAGTGATGCACAATGAAAGCCTTTTAGGAGAAACAGATTTGAATGTGATATGGTTTGAACACAATGAAATGCTAATATGATTCCGTGGCAAACTGTTAACATGATGTATATGGAAAGCCTTTTGTGTGTGAAACATATCCCCCACGTATGTGCTTGGTTGGGCTTTCTCACCTGGGAGGGAGGAGAGGTGGCTGGCAGTGCTGCTGCTCCCTCTCCAGGCCTGCTATCAGTCTGAGAGGAAGCATTTCTGGAAGTTCTTCCTGCTGAGTACTTTACTGGTGGTCTGTATGATCTATTGATTAATTTTTCATTTGCCTAGAGGTGTGATGCTAAATCTGCTGCAAAAGTTGTCTCCTTTGTTAACACCGTGACTGCGTTCAGATGTCCGTCTCTGGGTCCTCGGGTATTAGTCAGGGAGCCTCTGTGCCAGGCTACAGCTAGCTGGGGTGTCCTGTCAGTGTGGGGTGCTTAGAGGCAGCAAACTCACAGAATAACAGAATTATCATTCTTGGAAAAGACCTCTAGAATCACAGCATCCAACTGTCAACTCAGAAAAAAGAAAATCTCCACCCTATTAAAGCATGTCCTGAAGTGCCTCATCTACACAGTTTTTTAATACTTCCAGGGATGATCACTCCCATCACCTCTGTGCTCATTCCAGCACCTGACTACTCTCTCAGTAAAGAAATCTTCCTAATATCCAGTCTAAACCTCCCGTGGGGCAACTTCAGGTCATTTCCTCTAGTCCTATCATTATTTGCTTGAGAGAAGAAGCCAACACCCCCCTCCCTACAACCTCCTTTAAGGTAGCTGTAGAGAGCAATAAGGTCTCCTCTCAGCCTCCCCTTCTCCAAATTAAACATTCCCAGTTCCCTTAGCCACTCTTCATAGGGCTTGTTCTCCAGACCCTTCACTGGCTTGGCTTGGGTGCCCTTCTCTGAACTCACTCCAGCAGGGCCCAGAACTGAACACAGCCTCACCAGTGCCAGGTACAGGGGCAGGGTCACTAACTCCTAGTGTCACAAATTGCCTTTGTGGCATTAAATACCTGGTACAACAAGGCAGCAGATCTTGAAAGCATAAGATGCAGTCCTTGCTTGGGGAGAATCTGGCACCCAAGTTCCCATTGCCAGGGTCAGACCTTGCAAATGTGCCAGCAGGAGCCAGCATCCTGTCTGTTCTGCCTCTTCCCACAGGAAAGGAAGGTATCCAGCACTGTGATGAACCTCATCCAGCTGGTCCTCTGGTCTCCTTTTAGGTAGATGTGATGTGCTTCTCTACAATATGAGGAGAGCATTTGCTCTACCAATTTCCACTGTATGCACTGTAAAGGTACAACCAGAGCTCCAAAGGTGCCTTTTTTCTAACAAATTGAGACACTAAATTTTCAGAATAAGATCTCATTCTACTTGAGCATTTGGTGAAGTAATTGTCCTTTAGATGTATCCTTACTCACAGAATTCTTAATATCTACCTCTAAGCAAATCCTTTTCCTGAAATGGGTGTTTGGGAATGGCTCCAAGAATGCCAGTGATTGATAACAAGGGTTACAGGATCTGATTAGTGTGGATATAAACTTTAGGCCAGCAATGAAGCTAAAATTCTTTTCTAGTCCTCTTCTTCCATTGTGAAGTGTTTGTTCTGGAGGCACTTGGCTGCATGCTTTCTATGAGAGACGAGTCAGCATTTATTTTTAAAGCAGGAACTCTATTTTTGTGTATTTCCAACTGTTCCATTTTTAGAAACATTGATGGACTTTGCTACAGTTTCTCTGGAAATGGTGGGTATGTGAGGAATGTAGGGCTGACTGTCTGTGAAATGGGGATAACTAGAGCCCTAAGAAGACATTTTGGCTCCCCAGAGCAGGTTGATGCACCTTCCCATACACCTGCTTTCTCCCACCAAAATGTCCTCAGAGCTCCTCCATGGCATGTGTGCTCCTTAGCCTCTGGCTCTGCAGGAAGAGGGCAGCTGAGATAGGGGCTCTGCTGGTCTGAGACTGAGCCAAGGCAGCCTCAGGAAGGGCTAAGTCAGGGACTGGATGAAGGGGTCTTCCTCCTGCCTGCAGGGAGCAGGGCGTGGGGCAGAGAAGAGGATGTGTCCCTGTGGGATTGCATCTCAGAAACTTCGGTGTGGCCCAGCCAGGGAACACAGGGCAGCTCACTCCATGTAAACATCACGGTCACTGGTTTCCTTTAAAAATTAATACCAAGGGAAGGAAGTACAGTCAAAGAGAGATCATAGTGATAAATTGGTCCAGTTTCGTATTTCTGCCCAGACTTTGGTTGTGGTGATTCTGTGGGGTGCCTTCAAGTACAGTGGGAAATCTTTAAAGGCAACAATCAGTGAGAAAGTCAAGCCCTCTGGTTTGGGTTTACCCCAAGCAGCAGGATGCAGGTAGCCCAGGGGCCAAGGCCAGGGCAGCTATGTGCTGCATCTGAAGAGTGGGACTCATTTGTTTGGTCATAGTAGCTGAAAGATTGGAAGAGCTCATCTCAAGGTGTTTTCTAGTCTCTTCTTCCTTTCCAAGGCTGATGCAGGTGTCCTGGTAAGAAAGCAGTGTAATTTGCTCTTGCAAAACTTCAGCAGTGGTAGTTATCCTAATGTGTAGCTATCCTATACATACATTCTCCCTGTTCCTTCAAGTGGACAGAAAAGACAAAATGCCCCTATCTTGCTTGCAGCAGCCTTTTGCATATTGCCATATTGCTACCATGTCCATGCCCCTCTGCTCTCCCCATCTTAAGTCACACTATCAAAGCTTTGGGGAAACTCTTGAGAATCTGTGCTAACCCAGAGCAGTCCTACCACTGAAAATGGTATATCTTTTCCCAGTCCAAACATGTGCTGGGTACTTAATGTTCTTTTGTAACTAAATTTACACCTTTTAAGTGAACCTGTAAGTGTTTAACGTTTGGAGATTTCTGTAGCTGTCTTAAGGTGTGGAACTTACATACTCGAATCTGTCCTTTATATCAAATGAGAATGTGTTATTCCTGTCAAGAGAACCTGGAAGATACCAAGTAGGTGAGATTGATTCCACAAGGTCATTGAAATCTTTTAGAAGTCAAAGATGTTTAGGCACTGGTATCAAAATCTGTCCTTATTTTATCCAGGAGTCAGTGAGTTCCATGAAGACTCCACAGTGTGGATGAGAGACCGGAGAGGCATGAAGCACTGTGAGATTTGCTCTTTGATATTGATGTCTTCACATAAAGTTCCATGTAGAAAGACTTTCAGAAAGAACTTGAAAAAAAGACAGGAAAATTAGTTTCAGAAGTTTGCATTATTCATTTAAACTTACAGGAATAAACAGGGAGATGTTGCCAGGGCTGTGTGAAACATGGATAAACATGAACTGCAAGTACTTTACCTCCTATCATTGCAGCTGTTTTCAGTTGGAGCAGTTCAGGGTCAAACCAGGTTTAGTATCTTAGTTAAAAAAAAAAAATAATGAGAACAACCTTCTTTACATCCCATTTAATTAAAACCCTGGATGTCATGTTCTGTGATTGTTGATGACCTCAGTAACATGGTAACGTATTACTTATTCACTGTATTTTGTTGAGTACAAGACAGTGGTTTCCAGTAGGTTCATAACAGCACCCTTGTCTAGCAGGTCCCAAGCACAAGAAGAAGCCCTTGGGGAATCCCAAAAGCTGTTGTGGGTGTCACAAGTGGAACATGAGGCTTTTCGAGTTATTTACATGTGTCAAGAGTAACGTGTGGCCACCTTTCCCATGCCATGAGGTGGTTACTGGGGTGGCAGCAGTGGTGGCTGGGCACCTCAAGCCTGCACTTCCATGTGGCTGCCATTCACTTCAAGAGTGAATGCACGTGTGAAAACGTCTCCTGCCCAGCTCTGTGCCTTAAAACCCTGCTGACAGGACTGGTGCTTCAGGCTTAGGATGTGCGAGCGGGTTCAGGGAAAGATTGGTGAGATGTCTTCCACATTTGAGGCCTGAGTATTTGTAAGAAACG
Source organism: Heliangelus exortis (assembly GCF_036169615.1). Taxonomy (NCBI): domain Eukaryota; kingdom Metazoa; phylum Chordata; class Aves; order Apodiformes; family Trochilidae; genus Heliangelus; species Heliangelus exortis. Next base: position 24,294,815 of record NC_092422.1, on the reverse strand, counting down.
CTTTTGTTTATTTATTTTTGTTTGATTATTTATTTATTTATTTATTGTTAAACCATTTTCCATACTGAAGTGTGGAAGATCTGCATGGCAGACAGCAATGATGATGTGACTGACTGATCTTTTCCAGCCCTGGGTACCTCTTGGCCACTGCCAGCTGGGCACGCGTGATACCCAAATCCAGACTTGGTTACCCTGAGAAAAAAAAACTGTGTATTTCTCTTTCGTGCTAGCTAGAAGTAATTGAATCAGTGCTTGGTAAAAATAACTAACCAAGTGTGTGTTCACAGCACCCCTCTTCACCTTGTTAGGCTTAAGTATTTTTCTCCCTTCTGGTGCTGTTGGGACTGAGTCAGCGAGCGGCAGACTTCCAGCTAAGAATTGTCTCACTACTCCATTTTCCAGCTGCGTGCATCTCCAAGAACTGCTCAGCTTATGTCTAGACGACCCTCTGAGAAATCTCCCTCTGTGGCCTTCCTGAGCTGCTGCAGTGACACCCAGACTGATGATCTCAGCCATTTCCAAGACTGATAGCCGTGCCTCTCACCGCAGGCAGCCGCTCCGAGGGGACGCAGCGTCTCGGAGCTTTATTCCCAGGCCAGATTCATGCACACATCTGCACACATCTGTGCTTGCACACGCCTGCACAGCTGTGCTTTTGAGGGAGGCTGTACACCGTGCTTTCACACTCTTGTGTTTTAAGCTCCTTTTCACTAGCATCCGCGTGGTTTTCCTTTTTTGCCTTCTGCACAAAGCTTAGAGTGAAATTTAATGAGGACTGATAACGATTGCCCTGCTACACCCATGGGAAATGAATTAGAGGGCGACTTCATCAGCTGGTTGGCTTGCACAGACATTCTGCTGAGAAGTGATGCAAGTCTTCCCTGACATAGCTGATCCTTTTTACATTTAATGAAATCTAAATTTCCCAAAATCTTTCCATACTGTGTCAGCATGCTGCCATGTGAGATATACAAAAGGGCACATTTAATTTCCCCTCTTACTGACTTCAGCAGGACCTGGCTCCAGTTAGGAAACCATAAGCTCACAGTGATGGCTGAAGTTACTGAAAGTTGCTGCAGTGGAGTGCCTGGAGGAACACATTTCTCCTGTTGACCTGAAGACTTAACAGTCTAATTCTACACTGGAGGGTGAAAAATGGGTTTAGAAGTAGGCAGAAGTATCCTAGTCCCTTCTGCTTTGTGGCCATATTGCTGGGTCTTAGTGTAGCAGTTCTTTAGACTTGAGGTGAGTCTTCCAATTCCTCTCACCCAGCATTAGGTGTATATAGTGCCTAGTTTTGCTATTTTTCCTAGCTGTTTACTTTTAGGTAGAATAGCCCAGACCATGTACATGCATGTTTTTTCAAGTAAGTATTTAGGGACTTGAGGGTGAGTAGGTCAGGTACAAGTGTCAACAACTGGATTATGTTTATGTGGCCAATTAAATTCTACTGAAAGGCTGCTTCCACACTGATAAATTAAACATGCCTAGTGCTTTTTTTGTTCTTGAGTCTGTCTGGGATGGAGAACTTGCTTCCATGCAGTGGCTGTCTCACCCTCCAAAACAGGGTGAATGTATGCAGACTTTTTATCAGGAGTGACCCCTGATCCCTGATAACCTGTGAACTATGCACAAGAGTTACTTGGGAGATTGCTACTGGCACAGACCACAGTCATGGCAGATGCAGTTGTTATGATTTATGCTGTAGATAATTCCTGTGCCCAGAAATGTTCCACAGCACTAGAGTAACAATATTTAAGGTAGGTACCCTATGTTTAGGGAGACTGGAGCAAGTGAACTGGGCTAAAACATTTTCAGTCCCACATTATCCTGCTCCTGCAAACCACAGAAACAAAAGGGTGAGTCCGTGCTCACATGCCATGCATCTACTGTCACTCCCCTAAAGTAAGTTTCATACCTTATGCTAAACTTGATGATAGAATAAAGATGTACAGTATAGCAGATTGTCTGTGTTTGGTGTTAGATCAATCTGTCAGTTACCTGATAGGTAGACAAAGCTGTCCTTGTAGTCCTAGAGGGGAGAATCATGTCAGGGATGTACCCTTAATGATGCTTGGCTCCTGCTGAGAACAGTAGATCATATTGTCACTGAGGGAGATAGAGGCAACCAGACCACAATTCCCTTCATGCATGATACCTGTGGTGGGGATGTGGGTCAGAACTGTAATAATTCACCCCCCTGCTTCACCACTCTCCAGTGATGAATAACAAGAAACACTATAAATTGTCAGCAGAGAAAATATGCCAAGCATGGTTTTGAAACTTCAGTGCTGGAAATTTCCAGGTGGGTAGGCAAGTTGCCTGTTGCATGCAAAAGGCATACATCTGAAGCAGCTGCTGTCCTGAAAGACTGTTAAAATTAAATTGTGAACTAACATCTCTAACATTACAGCCCTCAAGCTGGGTGGCTGCCTAGGTATTTCATAATGGAGTATCTCAGCCTAGCAACACACGGCTTAGGCTGCTGAAAAACATGCAGTAATGTGTATTTTAGTAACATTAAAGTAGGATGTTCTGATAATGTTATTTGAAAGCTGCCTAGTTTATTTAATATCATTTATATTTTGCATGTCAGTTGAATTTGGGGGAAAAAAGATGTTGGAAGAAACTGGGGGAACTGTGGTAGGAAGTTGTGCAATGTACTTATCTGAGACTACATCACATGGTCTGCAAAGCACAGCTTTTGCTTTTATACACATAGTCTTGGCGACTCTCCCACTAGCAACAATAGTGCTCAGACTCATACTGATGTCACTGTTGAGTTATTTAATTTGACTGAACGAGATTAATGTGTTTATTTAAAACTTCGGTCAAAATGGAAAAGAAAATCTCGGGACAATACTTTTATGTGAACATGTATGTTTTCATATCTGATGGTTGTAATGTTGCATTAACTTATCAGGGGCAGTTGTTTACACACACTAACACCCAGGAGACCCCCTCAGATAAGGAGCATGAGCCATTTTCCCTCTCAGCCTGGAGCAGACTTGGAGACCACTGCTGGTCCTGTGGGCTTTCATCCCAGGCTCTCCTTGCTTCCTGTTGCTGCTCTCAGGGCTGATCCATAGAGATCCCAGCGTTGTTTCGGTTTCTCACATGCAGATGAGGGTTTGGTGCTGCCAGGAAAGGAGAGTGGTGCAGTGGAATTTGGTGGATTCTTCCCAGGTTCTCATCAGGGCAGTGAGGGACAGGCACCTCCACTGCCTGGGATGCCGAGATGGGGCTGGCTCTGGGCTCTGTAGCTCCCTCAAAGATTGGAGACTGCCTGCCTAAATTCTATCCACATTATGTTTTACAAGCAGCTTGAGGGTTTTTTCCTGTGATAAATCATTCTGAACTTATTTCATTCTTACATGTACCCTCTAAACGCTTGGAATAGACTTTGCGTTTGACCAAGAGGCATTAGTAACTATCCAGTAAAATGCTCCAGATCACTAGATTTTTACTAATACCGAGAAGGAAAAAAAATCTGGAATCAGTTTTTTTTGCATGGTGGGACAAGTTTGGACAGCTCTGTGGAGTTATCATTGCTTACCAAATGGCATGAGTGAGGGGATTTCTGCCGTGCTCTTTAAAGAGCCTCTCTTGACAGCTGAGGACAGCTAGACATGCACATAGATTGATAATGTAGAAATTGCATAAGCCAGAGCTCACTGCTGTGGTGGGTGCCTGAAGCAAGGTGTGCTGGCTCTTCCTTCTAGTTTTAAAGTCCCTCTTGGTATTTTCATGCAATCTCCTGTCCCCTGGTGCCTGTGAATCTCCTGGGGGAACAGCAACTTCTGCTGAGGCAGGTGCCACACTAAAGAGTTGCTTTTATGCAAAAAAGCTCCTTCTGTGTACACGTATCTGGATTTCTCAGGGTACTGGGTGTCTTAAAGGGTAAAGCCAGCAGAGGAAGGGGCATGAGAGGAAAACAGAAGGGCTTGGAGGAGGAAAACAGCTTTAGGCATTGGTTAGCCCTCAGCAAACACTGCATGTTGCCTACGAGTCTCTGATGCCCCGGGCCATTTGTGCTTACCCTGCAGCCTGCTCCAGAGCTGTGTGGTGCTGAGCATATCAGACCATGCTGAGGAACCAGTCTTGGGGATTATTCTCCTCTCTCAGTGTGTTGCACCTGTGCCTACACTCTGTGTCCCCACGTGCCCTTTGCATTCTCACAAGAGCTCTGCATTTAAGGGAGCTGCAGAATAATATGGTTTGTAAATCCCTGCTGCTCCCAACACCAGGCAGTGTCTCTCTGTCTCCTCAGTGGCTGCATTAAGCACTGCTGAGGACTGTGTCCAGGTCTTTACTGCAAGGCAAGAAGCACCCAAGTCCTCTTAAAAAGGTGGAGCAGGGCTGTCATGGAGCTGCTTCTCTGCAGGCATCCATTTAGAAGGAGCCCCTATCTGCTGCTTTAAGTGCCCTCTGTGTAATTCAGTCCTTTGGGCTTGGTATGCACAGGGGGTCCATGAAGTATATTTAAAGCAATAAATAGCTTGATATACAAGAACGCTTTTCCTCTGAGCTGTAGTCAGTGGAAATATGTCATTTTCAGCTAAATTTAGACTGGATTCAGCTACATTTGAAAAACAGACAAACAAAACCCAGCAATAAAAAACAAGCAGAAAAGAAAAACCCTCAAGAACTAAGCTTTTTGTTGGACTTTGTCAGATGTAGCAGCTCCTAGCAAAAATAACTCAGAATCCATCCAATACAAACTGTGTCCAAAAGTCTGTGATTTTCGTCCAAAAAACTGAATTGTTGGAAAGAGTGAAACAGACTGGCTTGGCAAACAAGATTTTTTCTTGTATGTGACAAAATGTAAATAAGATTAGAGAATAAGTGATAGATCTTTCAGAGGCACTAAATGAAATCTTGGAGTAGTTAAATTTTAATTAACTTTGTAGCTGATATTGTACAATTAACAGTAGATCTGCAGGACAGAGAGAGACCTGAAATCAGAAAAATATTCTACTTACTACTTCCATAAAATGTGATATTAAAGATTTAATTTTGTAGAAGGTGCTTGAGCTGAACTTACAGCTACCAGCATAATAAAAGTGCTACATTTTCTTTTGTAGTAAATGTAATCCTGCAGCAAGTTGCTGAGTACATTAAACACAAATGGAAGTGACTGAACACTTAATCCTTTCTGAAGTCCAACTCTAAAATGAGTGTGGAGGATAGAGGGGAGGAGATAAAAAACAGCAAGAAGCAAACAGAAAACCATTGAAAATTAAATACACATTTTGAATTGTTTTCAAAAAATTTTGTTGAAGGAACATTGGAAGGAGTGTAACTCTAACTCTTTGTTGTGTTGTTATTCCAGGCTTCATCAGCAGTTTCTTGATGTTTGGCAAGTTCTGAGACCCACCTTATTGGACTACTTGTAACCAGTGCGTAAGACTACAAAACCATATGTATGAAAGCACCTTTCTTTGAAGGAAGCTTCCATCTCAGTACTGTGGAGACCTCGTGCAAGCCTTGCAAACCAAAAGAGCAGTTTGTGCTTCTGTTGGTGCTCGTGTGTAATCTCTGCTTCTTATGCACTCCAGCACCCCTATCAGTTCCCTGTTCTCCTTCACCAGCCCTGCAGTGAAAAGGCTGCTGGGCTGGAAACAAGGAGATGAAGAGGAAAAGTGGGCAGAAAAAGCTGTTGATTCCTTGGTGAAGAAGTTAAAGAAGAAAAAAGGTGCCATGGAAGAACTGGAAAGGGCTCTGAGCTGCCCAGGTCAGCCCAGTAAATGTGTCACCATCCCACGTTCCTTGGATGGGCGGCTGCAGGTGTCTCACCGCAAGGGGCTTCCCCACGTCATCTACTGCAGAGTCTGGCGCTGGCCTGATTTACAGTCTCACCATGAGCTGAAACCACTGGAATGTTGTGAGTTCCCATTTGGCTCAAAGCAGAAAGAAGTGTGCATTAACCCCTACCATTACCGACGGGTGGAAACCCCAGGTAATTATCTGGAAATGATTCGTGTCTCTCTGTTAGCTCTTACACTGGCGGGTCTGGTCTTGGTGCATCCTCCTGAGTTCTGCTCTGAAATCTGAACAGGCAGACTCCATCTGATGGAAGGACCCTGGGTCTTTCTGTGCCCGTTGGCATCACAGCTCCAGCAGCTGGGAATGAGTGAGGTTCACATCTTGTTGAATGCCCCTGGTGCCCAGATCTTGTGCGGGGTTCTGAAAGCCACCTCCCTCTGGATGTTAGTGTGTGCTGGCTGCCCTCTGAACCCACCTTCAAACTGGTTGCCATTTGCAGGTGATCTAGGCACCATCCTAGACTTACTACCACCCTGGGCAGATTTATGTCTCGTCTGAAAACCAACAATCTCATTAATCCACAGGAAAAATGTCTTAAAAGCTCTCTCTTTAAAGTTTAGTGTTTCAGTAAGATGTCTTACCTTGCTGTATATGAAACTAGGTCAGTTGATTCTTCCTAAATGCCTGCTGGCCTGCCTTCAGTAGGATTTACTTACCTGAGTGGGTAGTTTATGTCAAATAAACTCCCCAAGTTCCCATAAAACTTTGTTTTTTTTGCTAGTGATCCTCTTTAGACTGGACTTGGTCAATACTGAAAACTTATGACCTCACTGAGGGATCATTTAGTTGGGGTTGCTGTCAATGAAACAGCTGTTAGAAAATTACAGTGTTTGTTGTTGACTTCTACAGGGATCTTAGAAGGCAGGACTGGCAGAGATCTTGAGCAGTCATCCTGTTCTCCTCTACCCTAACTCCCAAAACAAAACAAATTACCAGGTTCATTCCTGATGGATGTTCTTCTAATGAGCTCTAGAAATCCCATGTGATAGAGGCTCTGCAACCTCCCCAGGCAAATCAGTCTATTGCTATCCTTACAGTTCAAAATTATTTCTAATGTCTAACCTAGCTCTCCCTGCTGCCAAAAATCACTGTAATTTAATTTACTAATGGATATGGTTGGTAAGTGTATACTTACTATTCTGTGATTACTCTTTGTCTGGCATGAACTCTACTCTGAGGTGACATTAGGATCAGATAAGTGAACTGTGGGATGTTTCTTTTCACACAGATGAAATAAGGGAAAGGCATTTGTTAACATTTGTTAAACAACGGGGGCTGCTCCCTTTTTTGATAGCCCTGCTGTAAACATTGTCACAACTAAAATTTTACAGCTGCAGTGAGTGGTGCTTTTTGTCAACAGTTTTCAGTGGAAAGAGCCGATCTCCTGCCTCGCTAAAATAAACTCTTTAAGAATCCAAGAAAAGATGCTCATAAAGTGTCCCATATTGTGTACCTTTCTCTTTGAAGGCTGCAGTCTTTATTGTCTTTTCATTTCTACTGGTGTAACTCCAGTGTAGTTGTTGGAGCTTCCCCAGTGCGGTGGCTGACAGCACTGCACTGTGTTGTTTTCAGCCCCGACCTTCTGGTCTGTTCAGTGCCAGCTAACATGTACTAGTACTGGGATAATCAAGTAGCTGCTAAATGGCTGCCAGAGCTTGTTGTTGGACCCTGGAACTCAGAAGCTTTCAGCTGTGACCATGTGTCTGTTGTTTGCTTGTGCAGCAGCCTGGCTGCGTCTCTGCTGGTGAGATGGGGTTGGGGTGCAAGTCTGAGTGTTGCTGAATTGGTAGCACGTTCTGGGCACATCTTTGACTAGTGAGGACTGGTGTGGACTAGCAGTTCTCAGGGGGTTAGCCTACAGGATGGACTAGGGACACTTGGAATGTGAACACCCTTGTTTAGGAACTGAAAGAGAGTGCAGCTGCGAGGATGTGGGCTGTGCCCTGCTACAGGTCCCGGGAATTGTTCGTGGGCTGTTGCCTTCACCCCCTGCCACTCTTCTTACAGGGACAGCTTAGAAGATGAAACTCATGTGAGCCATTCCCCTGCTAAAGATGTGGTGCAGCAAGGGGTACAACCTACTGAAGTTGTGCTGGAGCAGCAGCAGAAGAGACAGCTTACACCACTGCAGTGGCAGTGATGCAGCTCCAGGCCAGCAGAGTTAGAAAGCAGTGCTGCAAGGAGGTGGTGGTGGTGAGGCAAGGGAAGAAATGAGTTTTAGGAGAAAGTGGTAGCAATGAGATCACCACAGCAGAGTCTGGAAGCAATTTATCTAGGTACCAGTCTGTTTAAAAAGCAGTCCTCGTAACTACAGGAAGTCTTCTCCATCTTGGCTGCTCATGATCTTAGACATATATGACTCTCTCTGAATCTCATCCTCTGAAGCTAAAAAACCCACCCATGAAATCAGTCATCATTGCATTTCTTTATAATTCACAAATCAGTATTCTTTATATGCAAATGGCCATCCTTTTGGGGGTCAGTTTCCATCACTACAGTCCATCTTGCTGAGTCAATCAGCAATGTCTATTAATAGATCTGTGACCAGATCTGTTATCTGTTATTCAGAATGAACAAGTTGTGTCAAAGACAGGAGGGCCTCTACCTTTCTTTAATGGCCTGGCAGACCCCTAGACCTCTATGACTAGAGAGCAGTTTGAGATTCAGGGGTTTCACTGCCTCTGCTGTGTCCTCAGGCTGCCCAGCCACATTGTAGTCTATGCTGACCAATACTCCACAGATGATACATAGATTTTATTGCTGCTACCAGTGTTCCCAGCAGGTTTCTTCTCAGGTCTGCTGAGCATCAGGTGCCCTTAAGAAAAAAGCAGCTCAGATTTCCTCAATTGGTGCATCTGCAGACAGGGGTTGGGCCACCTATCCTAAAAGGAGATGGATATGGTGCTTAGGCTTCTCTTTGCCCCTTTGTTGTTTTGCCTTGAAGAGCTGTTCGTAAGTCTGAATAGTTTGTTGTCAGGAGAGGCTGCAGTTTCAGAAAAATATAAAAGCTGCCTAAATATTTACCCTGTTATTTTTTATGAGATAGTTCATTTGTAGACAGTGTACAATACCTGGAATTAAACTGTGAGACAAGTAATTTGTTTGCTATCATCTGAAGCTGCAGGCTCTGGGTGCAACCAGGTTTCCAGCAAGAGCTGTTGGAGCTAAAGGGAGCAGGAGAAAGCCTAGTGCAGGAAAAGCAGTGGCAAGACTTTGGACATGAACACTTGGGCATACGTAGAAGGAAGGATCCACTACTGGCTTTTGGTAGAGAATAGCAGATAGAAGAAAAGGACTCCACTGAGTAGAGACAACTCAGTTAATTGAGGACAGACAGGTCCCAATGCACTCAGTCACTCATTTGTGTGCCTCTGGTCATACTTCGGAGTTGTTGAGCCCTGAAGAGTGACATCTGTTACCAAAAGAGCAAGGAGAATGAGGGCCTCTGGGGATTTTTTAGCCACAAACAAGAAAATCTCTGAATTCCTCACCACCACAGAGGCTTTAGCCCTCTAGGCAGCCACAGAGCAGTCAGTGGAAAGATTGAGTGAGGTGGCAAAACTGTACAGCAGAGCAGAAATTAAAAGTACCCTGGTCAGAGCTGGGAAGGAGTTCAAGGCTTGAAAATTCCTCTTGCTGACTCACTTGGGGCGAGTCAAAGGCTTTTTTTGGCAAGTGCCATTCGCACATCCAGATTCTCATCTTTCATTTAGAGCAGGAGTCACACTGAGTTCTCACAGGGTTGCAGGGAGCCACTTCCTTAGCACTGGTACCTGCAGCAAGGTGCCAGCCTCCCAGCACTACACCACGTTGCACATTGTAGCACAGCTGTCCCTTACTCAGCACCTCTGGTGGGTGGAATGGAATCACCAGTTCCCTGATTTCAAGGGCTGCTGGTCAGAGTTGGCTGAGCAGCAGCAGACCTGGTAAATGTCATAGCAGTTTGATGGAGAAGTAGAGGAAAAAGCCCAGAAGCATCAGCAGCTCACAGCCTGGAGCTGGTCATAGGGGCTTGGGATGGGAGGGATCCAGCCTGCTAAAACCACATCTACCCTGGTGGTGCTGACCTTGTCCCAGTATAGAGCAGATGAAATCAACACTAAGAGAGTGTTTCTTTCCACTGTCTATGAAGACATCCCTTGGAAACTGGGTAGTGCATCTCAGATGTAAGTAACTATATTGCCTGCATGAGTCCTACCTGGGGAGTCTAGGAAATCCAAGAAGCTAAAGTGGTTAAAAAGCAGAAATACCTTTCTCCATCAAAGGACTTAAAAGGATGACAACAAAATGTTCATCCCACAGATGAACATCAGCACATCAGAGGCAGGAGGAAAGAAAGTCTCTGGAGAACCATCCTTGTGCTGGCCAGATGCTAATTAGAAATGCTTTGGACCAGAGAAGTTCTACATTTAGTCTCTTACCAGGTATCCCAGTTGATATGCACTGAAGGGTCACTCCAAGGAGCATGTTCCTACAGCCTCTTCTCATGTACATGTTTTGCATTATTTATATTTTATTTGCTTTGTAGCACTCTTTCATTATGCTGAATAGATGAAAGTTCACTGTAATTAAAAGGTGTTAGCTAACCTGCCTAAAAAGAAGTGGCCTTACCTAGGCAGAGCTTTTGGGCCCAAACAATGTGTTAAAACACGTTCAAACCATATGTTCCTGTCAGCATTTGTAACCCTGAGTGCACACTGCTATTTGTTCCCAGAAGCTAGTTAGGATAGACTGAAAGATTACATTCTGCTGGGTTTTGGGCCAGAGGAACTCTGGACAGTAGGTCAATCAATACAAGCCTGCTCAACTGTTCCCACTGTTGCAACAATTCATCCTTGTCACAGGAACTCAAACTGCCTCTTTATCTTCCCTGCTGGCTTTTAGATATGCACGATAGCAACTGGGGACTCATTCCCCCCTGCTTGTTTTTAAGGCCTCAGCTAAGACAGTCTGGCACTATGTGAGTTAGTAACTAATAGAGAAATTTTGAGGTGCATGGGTTGCTCATTGTAGGAGCTGTGCTCACCCCAAGCACTAGGGGAGAACAAGTAAGGACTTCTGGTTGACATCCCATATGCAGAACTATTCAGCCTTTAAACCTTTTTGTTTTCCAGCCTAGGGGTTGCATCTTCACAGGTAACTCACTAGTTGGGATTTCAGAAGTATTTTGGCTTCACTTTTGCTCTCATTCCTGATGTGTCAGAATCCAGAATAATTTGGGTCAACTTCAGGTTTCTCAGTGCAACAGTGCCATTAACAGCACTGATAGTATGAGATGTAAGTGAAGAGAGTTTTTCAGTTTTCTGACCTGTGTTTTTCCACTATCAACCACTGATATTTGCCTCCCTGTGCTAGATCTTTTCTAGCTATACTGCAAGAGCTAGATAGTTATTGCTGCAATATTTGAATTGCCATTTATATTTCCTTTTTAAGATCTTAACTGGCTGGCTGGAGGCATTTTCAAGTACCTGAAAACGTTTCAAATATGGTGTCTAGCTTCTGGTTTGTGCTTCCTTATGCCCATCTGTAGAACACTGGTAGTAAAATATGCAGTGTATTACAGAGCACTGTTAATTGTTACTAAACTTGGCTATGGTTTTGGCAAATTCTGGTGGCTATTTTTAGTAAGCTCCTGACATGTTCAGTCTTCCAGGAGGGAAGGAGCAGGTCATTTTGAGAGGGAAAAGCACAAAATTTGCATTTCTTTATGAGAGCTGTGTGTGCATGCTGTAATACTGTGAATACCTTGCTCAAGTTGGGAGTAAGGATTGAGCCCATATTTTGCATATGGAATTGCTGCAGCTGGCTATAAACTTGAAAAAAAAAATGGTTCAAGAATCAGCTTTTGATTCTTGTTCTTATACAGGTTTGTTGCCCTTCAGTGACTCATATATAGGCATCTGTATTTGCACAGCATGGAATATGCCCCTTTTTAACTTACCAAGAGATAATATTTTCAAGAGTGCAGTTTTAACCAGATTCTTTCTGTTCTTTTTATTTTTAGTCCTACCTCCTGTACTTGTCCCAAGACACAGTGAGTTCAACCCTCACCTCAGCCTCCTCGCCAAGTTTCGAAACACTTCTCTGCACAGCGAGCCACTAATGCCACACAATGCCACATATCCTGAGTCTTTCCAGCATCCTCCATGCACTCCTTTTCCATCATCACCCAGCCACATGTTCTCCCAGTCACCTAACAGCATCAGCTACCCTGACTCACCAGGAAGCTCTTCTGGACCAGGAAGTCCCTATCAGCTCACAGGTAGGAATGAGCTCTCAGATATTCTGACTGACAAGGTTGAGGTTCTTGCTAGGGACTGTAGGTACAGGCTGAAATATTGGACAGGATGGATTTGGAACATAATTACTAAGACTGTCTCTTAGTATTGTCTCCCAATCTTTCTGACAGATGCTTAAGGGACTAAGAGCTGTAGTCATGCCACTCCTGGAAGTGTGTGGATGAGATTTCACAATTACTGTAAGGGAAGAGTTGAGGAGAGGAGCAGGTGTGCCAGGCCACCTTGTGCCTAAAGCTGTCCATCCAAATTTCTAACACAATCCGTGGGAAAGAGCACTTGCAACACCCAAATTAGGTACCTCTAATGGAGATGTTTAGGGTCAAGAGACAGAGAGACAAGATAAAATGGGGAAATTGGTATGCAAAAATTTTTTTTTTAATGTATAGTGATCCCAATGACTGTATAAACTTCAGGAAATTAAGGTTTTTAACAGTCTGGCCCAACAGCTGCTGAAGCCACCAGGCAAATTCCTGTGACTTTGGGACATGTTTCATCAGCTCCACAGTTCTGAGGTCAGCAGGGTTATGTCACTCACATTATTTGCACTGTGAACTCCATATTTGCTCTAATTACTTGGAAATTTACCTATGCTTTTGCTGTTAAATATATTAAGAAAGTGGCATGGAGCACAGCTGAGAGCTACCTTTAATATCAAAACCAGGCTGGGATTCACTGCCACATGTTGTAATTCTCAAATTGCTTCAATGATCTCAGCTTTTTCACAAGGATAAATTCAGTTCAGAATCTTGCGGCTTAATATTTTTATGTCTGAACTAGGAAGCATTTCAGTTCATGTCCTTAATGATATGTCTGTTTAAGTGAAAGATGTTTATTTTTATAAGGTATTTGTAGTATTTGAACTTCTTTTAAGCTGGACACTTTCAACACTGTGGTATTTTTCCTCCACTCTCCATTCACTGCATTCATTTGTTTCTTCTCTAGATCTGTACTTCAGATTAAATCATATTTAGCAACATTGAAACATTTCAGCAAGTAGTAGGACTTGTTTGTGGCCTCCCATCTTTTTCTTTCACCTTTGTGTAACCAAGGTGGATTCAGTGGAGCTGGTCCTGACAGGTAAATCAGGCCCATTCCAACTATGTAATGACTCTTGTCTCGTGCATCTAACTGAGCTTGGGACCTTGCAAAGCTCCTTTAAAATGGAAGTGGCTCAACCTGAGCTTCAGTATAGCACAGCACACAGAATGCTGGTAAGCATAATTTGCCTGTGTAACAAACAGGGATGGAAGAATATTTGAAGCAAACTGGAGTTACATCAAGAACCTTGATTGGGATTGGTGTGACCAAATGTAGATGTCAAGTAGGCAAAATTCTACATCTCAGGATATTGTCTGTACACTCTCTGTAACCAGTGGTGAAAACCAGGCACTCCTGGAACAAGTTTCATTGTTTTAAGGTCTAAAGCAGCTAAGATAACACTATGTCTGCATTGCCTATTTTTCTTTAGTGGGCATAAGGAAAGCTTATGGTGACTAGCTTAGACATTAGTGTAGACATCAAAAATACCTTATAACCACATGATATTCATTTCTTTGTTGTGTATTCCTTTCCGTTCTTTCTTGATTTTTACTATTCTAGCTTTTTGTATTTTCTGTGGGAGGGTTATGTCATCTTTTTGTTAAAAATATCATGTAGTTTATGAAATTCCTAAATCCTGAACAATGCTCTCACGTGTACTGTTGCATCCAGTTTTGGGCTCCCCAGTTCAAGAGGGACAGGGATTTACTTGAGTGAGTACAACAGAGGGCTAGGAGGATGATTAAGGAACTGGAACACCTACCTGATAAAGAAAGGCTGAGAGATCAGGGGCTTTTTAATCTAGAGAGGAGAAGACTGAGAGGGCATCTAATAAATTTGTATAAATACGTGAGGGCTGGGCATCAAGAAGGAAGGGACGACCTCTTCTCACTTGTGTCCTCTGAGAGGATGAGGGGCATTGGATTCAAGATAGAGCACAGGAAGCTCACCTCAACATGAGGAAGAATTTATTTACTGTAAGGGTAACAGCCCTGGAACAGGCTCCCCAGAGAGGTTGTGGAGTCTCCTTCTCTGGAGACTTCCAAGACCCATCTGGATGCATTTCTCAGTGCCCTGCCCTACTTTTGGTCCTGCTCTGGCAGGGGGATTGGACGCCATGATCTTCAGAGGTTCCTTCCAACATTCTGTGATTCTGCTGAAATATAGTAACGTTCCTCTGCAGTACTTACGTGAAGATTCAAGGACTGTCTTATGACACAGTCTGCATGTATCCACTCTGGGTGAGGTTGGTCTGTTTTGAGAGCCAGCCAACAGAATCAAGTGGAAATCTCAACCTGAATGAGTTAAATCTTGGTCTTCATAAAGAGACCCTTAGTCCTGCAAGCTTGTGTGTGGCTGTAGTTTACACATAAGCCTATGGAGTTTCTGTTCAAATGCATAAAACTCCATACTTTTAGTTGTTATGCAGTAAATGTCAGCATTTGCTAATATTAAAATAGTCTCTTTTTTTTTTTTGACTTTCTGAATCCTCTTTTCTTTCTTGAGAATCCTCACTATAGAGCCACCTCTCTTTCTAGCTTACTATGCCATAAATGAAACAAATCAAGGGCTCAGCAAGTTGTGAGTTGGTACTTTTACTCTGTATGTTTTTTTATCACATCCATTGCTCTTTGATGGGAGACTGAACAAGCCAGAAGAGGGCCAGCCTTCCCTTGCAGTACAGAGGTAAAAAGGACAAATCTGGCAAGAGTTTTGCCGAGTCTGACTTTAGAGTATAGAGGCTTTTCATAGGCTTTTCCTATAGCCTGTTAGGAAAGACAGATTTCTCCCAGAGGATAAATGAAAGTTAGCTTCTGCTCTTAAATCATCCCCTTCAAGTTTTACGGAAGTCTGGAGCTGAAGGATCAAACTGCATTACTTAGGGTAACAACTCATACTAACAGAGAGTTTGACTGGACACAGTCGAGGCCTGGGGGATTGTTGTGACTGTCCCTCTCACTTTCAAATGGAGCATTTGGACATGACAGTCCTCCTTCCTGTCCTCCCTGAATGTGTAATAGTCTTACTCAGGAGAATGAAGGGACATCAGCTTCAGATCTGTGCTCTGTTTCCAGACTTTCTCTAGATAAGCAATGCTGAGTAAGTAAGTGCTAAGTACTTACCAAGAAAAGCCAGAGAGAATTTACCAGTGTATTGATTTAGATGTCTTTTCTTTCTTTCCTTCTTTCTAATAGTGGAAACTCCACCCCCACCTTACCATGCCAGAGAACCTCCAGGAAACCACAACGGGAGGTCAGTGGATGCAATAGCTGACAGTCAGCTCGTGCTGTCCTTGCCCAATGGAGGTAAATCTGCCGATGGAGAAGCTGAAAGTAAATAACCATTTGTACTATTCTTCAAAGAAAAACTGTTAAGCAAAAAAACTGTTATTTGAATGCAAAGGTTTCGTGGTCTGTAGTGATAGGTTCCAGACAATCTTACTGTAAGGCTGTGTACTAGACCCATCTGTTAGCTAGCAGAATATGTTGATTTAAGAATTCAGGGATTTATTTGTGAAGTTACAGAGTTTGGACCTTATTTGCATCCATGGACTGTTACATTTAGAAAGTTGTTAATGAAAGCAAACACTGTAATCTGCGCTACAAAGACAAAGATAACAAATCAAGAATGGTGAGGCAATATAACAGAAAAGAGCACTATCAATATCAGAAGTGATTTCTTTATCACTTGGTTTCAAGTGCTTTAAAGCCTTGTGGCTGGGATCTTTCTAACTACCATCTTTGTATTAATGTATTAATTTAATTAATGGCTGGCTGGAAAAGAAAAGGACATGTTCTAGTGGAGCACAAAGAGGTTTTTACAGAAAACCAAACTCTTTGTCCTCATATAAGAATGCTTTAGTGGGAGAGGGCATGGGTGGTCAGATTAGAGGGGACTAGGATCCCCTTAGTGCCCCTCAAAGCAACTTCATGACCTCTTCAGCATGGTCTCCACTACCTCCAGACTGGTAGTGACTGCCAGGAGATGCCTCCACCATTCAAAGCCTGTACCTGCAGAGCAGCAAGGAGATGGGGTTCCTCTGCTCTGTGTTCCTTTGGCTTCCTGCTGCAGCAAATGAGAAGTCACCATTCTTTTAGTCCAGTATATTTTGGGACTACATGTTGTAGTCCTAAACAGATGTCCTTTGGGGCACGAGGACTGAGCACTGTGCACACATATGCACATTACAAAAACATTGCCAGCCTTTGGAAACAGTGAAAAACAGTTATGGGTCACAGAACTGAGGCAGCAGGAAGATGGGTGTGACAGTGCTAATTACAGATGGGTATACAGGATGGCCAGATAATAACCAGTTATCAGACACCAGTACTTCTAAATAAATTCTTGAGATACTTTAATCTCTTTACCATAGTTTACGATCTGTGATCACTGCCCCCGTGAATGTTAGTTGGAAGTTTATTAGAGGTTATGCATAGAGGTGCTCTGAGGGCAGGGGATCTCACACGCCTGTGGTGGGCAGGCAGGATAAAGTTTCCCACTAATTCCTGAAGGACAAATGAGGCTCAGAGATTCTGTTACATTTTTAGTCTGTCTCTGAGTGAAGAAACCTGGGCAGCGGTAGATCCAAAAGAAGTGACCTTGCTGACATTTCTGCTTATAGTCCCACATGGAAGTGGAAAGCCCCAAAGCATGTGAAAAACTGGGGACAGTGATTGATTACATCTTAACTTCAGAGTTAGGAGTTAAGCTGAAGACCTGGCTCAGTTTTGACTTGCTTTGAGCCTATCTGTCAACTCTAGCTCCTGCTGGTGTGCAGAGCAGATGTGTCCCTTACTATTTTCAGCACAGAGATTGCGCCCCAGTTCAGCAAGGAATGTCAGCATGTGCTTAATTTAATGCAGTGGAGTTACTGCTTTTAAGAACAGGTGGGACTCCTCAGAGACTTAGCATTAAGATGGTGTACCAGCCCTTTGCATGTTTGGGGCTTCAGTGATAAAATTAAGCAGCAGCAGAAGATGCTGTTCAGATAAAGCTTGACATAAGTGCCTGTTTAGATGAAAAGCTAGGGGGTGAGGTTGGGGGTGGAAGAGGGAGGGAAGAAAGAAAACAGACAATGATGATTTAAAAATATTGCTGAGACCTTAGCAACTGATCAGTTTTACTTCCCACAGACTTTCGACCTGTTTGCTATGAGGAACCCCAACACTGGTGCTCAGTTGCCTACTATGAACTCAACAACCGGGTAGGGGAGACTTTCCAGGCTTCCTCTCGAAGTATCCTTATAGATGGATTTACAGATCCCTCAAATAACAAAAACAGGTTCTGCCTAGGACTGCTCTCAAATGTAAACCGCAACTCTACTATAGAAAACACCAGGAGACACATAGGAAAAGGTAAGAGGAAATCCCTTCTCACTGGGAATATTCAGAGCTTGAAAGAACTGTGCATTGCATTAACAAGCATAGCTGGTTTCTCAGATGTGCTTGTCTTAAAACCAAAGCTCTGAGATTACTTCTGAAATAGAAAAAAAAGCAGCTTTTTTTTCCTTGTTTTTTTCTTTTCTGACCAGATAACAGTCAGCAGAGTAGCTCCTTGCAGAAGCTATTTACTTGGCCAGCAAAGAGAAAAATATTGTTTATAGTTGTGTGTTCTAATTTAGCAGTATGTATTTTCATTTTATTTATTAGAGTTTCTGGCAACTGGGAATATTGCCATTGAAATGCCACTAAAAGGATAATTGCTGGAGCCTCAGGGCTGGTTCTCCTGCCACCAAATAACAAAGGGAGATGGATGAAACACTTAGTAGTTGAGTTATTTAGCTGAGGAACTCTACCAGAATTGCATCTGTAGGGTTTTTTTCCTTTACAAGTCTGATTCCCTGCCTTGTTAACTTCACTCCAATGAAACTAAGTCTTGGATTCTCCCTCTCTGCATGCTCCCCACACAGGTGTGTGTATACCCTGTGCACACAGGAGCATATGCTACTGGTGACAAGTACAAGGACACCACACCTGGGCATACATGTGTGGCTGCACGCACTCCATCCCAACTTATCAGGTCTGTGTATGGCCTGATACTCTCCCAGAACTTACTGTTGTTTGTGCTGGTGAGTCAGAAACCTGGCTACATCTCTGTGCAGATGAAGGTTTGCCTGTTCTGGTATATCCAGTCTAGACTCATTATCTTGCCAACCCAGCCTCTCACCAGTAGCTGCCTGGGAATGGATTTCCCACTGGACTAATTAACTCTAATTGTTCCACTCTTATTATCTTGTCAACCTCACCTCATTTCCCAGGCCTAGAGCAGTATTTTAATTGGCTCTTGATAGTCTAGCGTTGAATGACTGAATATGAGGAAGCTCAGAGAGAAATGTGACATAGTTTTTACAAACAACAGTGAACCTGAAAGCTAGTGCAGATATTGGGCTTAACTCTTGCACCCTTCTCCAAAAGGGAAAGCTCTTGTGTTGCAGGTGCACTGTGTGAAGCCACTCTGATGCCACAAGTGTCAGTTGTAGTTTGTTGTGAGGGGGGGAGGTGAGTTGTACATCCAGTTCCAACTTACTCAGACAATAAAGCAAAGCTTTTCTATCAGCATAAACTGTCAGAGGGGTATAGATCAAAGCTGAGCCCAGCCCTGAAAGAAGAATGACAAAATATCCCAGTCAAAGCTGTCATCTGAGGATGTTACATCCTGTGACTTTCTGCCCCAAAAGAGGAAGAGATAGAACAGGAAGAAAATGAGGTAAATGCTAATGGTCTTCATCCATTCAAATCTGAAGATCTGTCTTCATTGATTAAAAGTACTTTAAAGTGTTAAACTAGGAACCTGCCTGAGGGAAGAAAGCAGGTTGCCCAGAGAGGAGCTTAGTGTATCAGAGATCCTTCATTTTACTGCTCTTCCCTGTTTATGCAAATCTTAAAAAAAAAAACCCAAACATGTTCAAGTAGAAGTGGCACCAGTACAGGCCTGCAGAAGAACACAGAGCAGTTCCAAAAGTGTGGGGTTCAAAGGCATGCTGGACAGATGAAAGCTACTGAAATGGATACAATTGTCACATGTTAACAGGGAAGAAAAAAGAATGAGTAAACAAGATTAGCTCGGTAGGATAAGGATATGTGATTGAATTGTCATCTAGTGTATCAGCGTGAAACGGTTTCCTGGAAATACCACATCAAAGCTAAAAACAATCCAGAACACAATGCAACATCTACTAGCAATTGGACCTGGTTCAGCAGTCAGACTTCAAGGACAAAAAAGGGGACTTCTAATGAGAGTGTCAAAAAGATGCAGGTGCATGGAAACTGCTGAATGTCTAGTTTCTTCAGAGATTAATGAAATCCCACTAAAACATGTGAAGCCGTGATTTGGTCTTCTACAAATATGTATTTAGCCACTTGGCTTCCTTGAAACAAATGCCAAAAGAATGGAAAAAAAAAAAAACCATTGCCGTTTCATTACTTCTATATTTGTTGTTTCTAAGAAGTCCACAAGGAAAAAGCAGGTTGTAGCCTCTGCTTTCAGAAATTACTTGGGTGGTTTTGGTAGTTGAGTACACAAGTTCGAGTGATGCCTTTAATAGCATTATCTTTTTTTTCAGAAGTTGGGTTACTCAATATACTCTGAAAATCCAGCCTTTACAATTTTTTCACCATAGCACCCAGGAGTATGCTCACCCTAAGTCAGTAGCCACACCTGAAGATTTGAAATGTGGTGAACATGTATCTGCCTATTCTTCTCCTCCTATCCCATGTTATCCTTCTGTTTATTTCAGAAAGTTACATGGATTCCATCAAGGCCAGCTACAACCTTTGTGTTTTCAGTCCTTTGCTTTTATCCCTCTTCCACAGGAGGCAAAGGAGCCATGGGTCAAGTAAGAGCAGTCACAGCTCCCCAAAATGTCTGGTTCAGTTGGGATGGAGCTGAGGGCTGGTCTGATGGAACTGCCATCCCCCCCATGTTCCCAGTGCAGTGCAGAGCCACTCCTCCCCACCTCCGTCACTCACATCTAATTTGAGAGCTTGTGGGTGCAGAGAAGTAAAAGTCAAGTGATGGCTTGAAGACAGACTTCAAGGTGTCTGTCTGAGTCACTCTGGAAGTCTATGGGAGAGCATATTTTTCCCAGATTCCTTTCCCACCCAACCTGCTTTTCCCCAAGCTTTCCCACTTCTGTTTAGAGGTTGTTTTTGTCCTCAGGATGTGCTGCTGCCCCTTGCTGACATGACCACAGAATGATGAACAGACTGGGAATATATAACCAGTCTTTTATACTTTTTTTTTATGAAAACCAACAGGAATAAAATTAATTGCAGCTGAATATTAAAGCATAGTTATCACTAGCTTTGCAATAGTTCACGGAGACTCTGTGAACATTTGTGATTATATGCAAGGGTTTTAATGCCATACCTGGGAATAGAGAGGAGAATTTTATTTTTATGTGGTGGTTTTTATGACAACAAAGAACAGAGTTCTTCCACCTATCTTGGCTTTGTGGGGGCAGGGCTTCATCTCACCTAATCTACCCATGGGAAGGGTGAATGTCTAAGCATCTTTACAGGATGACTCCCCCCCTTCAGGGTGTGGTTTTGTGCTCACGTTTAAGCAGTCTGGGTCTGCTTGTTTGCCATCCTTGCACTACTGAAGATCTCACTGCAAATAAATGTTTGGGTTTGCTTTGGTTGTTTTGAAGTTTATTAGCTGGTTCAGTTCCCTTATCTGGATGGCAGCCCAGTCACCAGCCATTGCTCCCAACATGGAAACAGGTTTGGGAATAATCAGAAAGCAGGGCCAAGGAGCAAGAGACCCTTTTCAGCACCTGCACAGACTTCCATCAATTTAAGCTGGCTGTGAGCCTGCACTCTGTAGTGGATGGAGTGAATCACCTGGTTGCAGTTCCTCTCTCATCATCTATCAGCTAGAAAAGGCATCTACACAATTAGCTTACACATCATCCCCAACTCTAAAGTTGCTGAATTAGGCTAAGTTCTCCCATCAATTTAGGAATATTTTCATGCAAGCAGATATCCTGGGGGGACCAGAGTCTTTGAATAGAAATATTTTTGTTGTCCTAAGGCATGGTAGAAATTTGAGAGTTAGTGTTGGTAAGTCACTTGGGCACAGAAAAGTCCAGAAAGAAATCAGTCATTGTCCTGCTAAAGGTCACTTTGAACAGGATCTGATGAGTAAGTTATATGTAAACACAACTACACGATTCTGATGTGGTGGATAAAGCAAAATACAGAAAAGTTATTTTAAGTACACAATGCTATGCTTGAACTGCATGGTACAGAATCCTGTAGCATGCAATAAAGTGAATCTTGGTCAACATGCATGTGTTCAACAATGGAAATAGATTTAGATGTCTAATACATAACTGATTTTTCTGTTCTTTGACAGTTTTCATACATGCTGTGTATATGGTTGACATGTCTGACGTGTGTATATATACATGTGCACGTGTGTACCATGAAGTACTATCTTGTTGAATTAAATAAGTAAACAAACTTTCACTGAGAATGAGGCAGAACATCACGTGGCAAGACTTTTTTTTCTCTAGACCAGTACCTCATAATAACATTTATGAAAATTTCCCCTGGAGCTGGTGGCTCCATTGGACAGATACGTGGATATGCACATAGTTTCCAGACTTCTAAAAGGGCAATGAATAGGCACCAAGTGCCTGGAACGATCCTGGGCTTCTATGCTTAAACTGGTAAAATAGGTAAAATAGTGAAAGAATGACAGTTATAAAAGTGTGTTGTGAACAATGGAGAAATAATACGTGTTATTTTTTCTTTTTCAAGGTGTTCACCTTTACTACGTTGGTGGAGAAGTGTATGCTGAATGTGTCAGTGACAGCAGTATTTTTGTGCAGAGCCGCAACTGTAACTATCAGCATGGTTTCCACCCTGCCACTGTCTGCAAGATCCCCAGTGGCTGCAGCCTCAAGATCTTCAACAACCAGCTCTTTGCCCAGCTGCTTGCCCAGTCAGTCAATCATGGGTTTGAAGTGGTGTATGAGCTGACCAAGATGTGTACTATTCGAATGAGCTTTGTTAAAGTAAGGATTCTTTGGTTTTTTTTCTCTTGTGTTTCTGAAAAGGCAGATGCCATCACTTTCTAGCTTTGTCACAAAAGTAGACCCCATCAAATCCTTCCCAGCTTGCAATTAGCAATTCTCTGTTATTTTTGTTTGGTTTCTAATATTGACTTAAACTTCTAGGTGCTTAAATTCAGTAGCTTTTGTGGTAAACCTGGGAATTTCTTAAGATGCCAAAAAATAGTTACTCTATAGGCTTTTTTGTGGAAAATAAGTAGAGATTGAATGGTGATATTCCCCCACTGATGGCTCAACTTAGAGGCGTGTAGCAACAAGTAAATGTTGTTGCACATCTTAGGCAGTTGTGATCTCTCCTGTTGTTACTGATCTCAGTAGAGCTTGGTAGAGCCATAGACCTGAAAAGAATGTCCTTATGTCTCTAGACTAGTTTACAGTCTCACCATTTCTATAATTTGTTAAATATGGTCTCAGTCAAGAAACACTTGAGTCCTCCTTCAGCCTCCACTGAGCTTGCTGGGAATTGTTGTTTGCCAGAAACTGTCTTGATTTCTGATGACATTAACTCTGGTCAGCCACACTGCCAGAAGGGCTTCTTGCAAGCACAGTACAGAACCCAAAAGAACATCTGACCTTCCTCCTATTATTTGGAAGAGGTAGGGGCCTCTAAAGCCATTACTTTTTCCATGTTTGAACTGTGCAGTCTCACCACTCTGTGTGATTTATCAGCCTTTGTCAGAGTTTCTTAAAATCTCCTGAATGGCCACTTCACCAGAATGAGATCTCTTCACTACTCCTTTTTAGCACTTAGGATTTACTTAGGTTCCTAGTGTAGCATCAAAACTCCAGAGAAAGGTGAGTATTCTGAGACTGTTTATAGGTGCACTAGACCCATTTCTTAACAGTTCTGCTGGCTAGAACTGGCAACAGTGTTCAGCCTGCAAACTAAAGATGCACCATTAGAAGCAAGTTGGTCCTGCTAGATACCTGAAAAAGTGGCTGGAGTATGCCCCTTTGTATTGTAGATTTGGTTCTCTACAGATGACTGAATCAAGCTGATTGAATTCACATCTAGGTTAGTACAAAACTGCCTGAGACTGAAGCCCAGTCCCTTGATGTTCTGCAAAGCACATGAGTTAGGTCCTTTGCAGCTTTTTGGTTCTCTTTCTAGTCGTTCTTGGGGAGCTATCTCCTTTACTCTCCGAGAGCACTAAGAGTGCCCTGTAATTTTTCCCAGTAGTACAGGCCAAAATCTCTTTGCCTGTGACCATACTGTTGCTTTTCTCTCAGGAAGAAACTGACATCTTGTTCGCATGCAAGCATTAGGGAAAAAAAAAAAAGCAAGAAACCCAGCAAACAGCATTTTCTTAAATGGAAGGCATGAATGGGCAAGTTGTTTATAAAGGCACTGTAGGCAGTTACGCAATATTTTCATTATCTCAGCAACTCAGGGGCAGTCCCTTTGATGTGTTATCTGCCTCCATGCCCAGCATGGCAGCAGAAATGGTGGTGTTAATGCACTAAATAGTGCTCCTGCCACATTTTCACCTTGCTTTGTTGAAACAAGAGCAGCCGCTATAGTGCCTCAGGCCCCAGAAGACCAATGCAAGGAGTTATTTTGAACCCTTTCCCATGACCTCTGTAAAATAGCTATGTAAATCTCATCTAGGTTCTTCCTTCCTAGCCTTTAAATACTCCTTTCTGTTCCCAGTCTTAAATTATTTCTCTCCCAAGGAGTGAGCCCTGGCATGTTCAGTCCCTGTCTGGGGTGCCCCTGGGTATTGGGTATGCAGAGCAGAGAAGAGCATGTGGTGTCAGAGCCACACACCAAGAACCTCCAGGTGCAGGGAAGTCCTTATTCAGGACCAGATTGATGCTGCTGGTCATCTACAGCCCACAGCAGCCAGAGCCAAAGGGCTGGAGACCCTGCCTCTTACCCCACCAATGCTTCTGCTACCAACTGGGAGGCAAGGGCAAGTAGAGACCAAGGCATGACAAGCTTGACAGGACTGTATCACATGGGACAGAGGCAGGTGAAGGTTCCTGTCCCCTCTGATACCCTTCTCTGTGCCTGTGGAGCAGCTGGGAGGAGCTCAGCCCGCAGGCAAATGCGAGTGCATCATCAGTGAGAGCAGAGTTCAGTTGCCATCCTCTGAGTCCTGCTGGCAACAAAGCAGGATGGCTGCTGTCCCCTCTCCAGAGATGAGGCAGATGAAGCTCCACGTGGAGAGACAGAGAGATTCTCCAAGCCAAGGTATGACCACAGCACCCTCCCTCCCACATTTCCTCAGGTCCTGAGGCAAAAGGGACCCAGCAGAATTGGCCATGCTTAAGGCAGCTCAGGGTTCTGGGACATGGCAGAAGCCTGGGCTGGAGAGAGCTGTTGCCCACAGGGCTGGCAGAAGCAGCAGGACCTCTTGGCTAATCTCCCCCATGCCACAAGGCATGTATTAGTATTCTCTGCCTAACATCTGGTCAAAACCACCACCACAGCCCTAAAGTTCTCATTTTATTACCTTGTTAAGAGAGCTCCAGCTCCGAGTTTATTCCAGCTCCAGGGATGAAGGAGGCTGCCTGTGGCCCAGGAGTTCCATAGGGGAGTCACAGGGGGTCCTACCCTCCAGAGGCAGTTCCAGCCAGGCTGGGGGAGGTGATGGTGAGTGCTGGGGAGCTGCCTGCAGAGGGAGATGTCCAACCACCTGCAGCGCTGCCAGGCTCGTCCAGGTTGGGCAGGTTGTGCTTCTGACCTGTTATCCCTGTTCCTCTGGATTTCCCTTCCTGCCCATCTGGAGGGGTGCACCGCCTCCACCAACTTTTGCCCTTCTGGCCATATATCTTCACTGCAGCATCAGTACTTCAGGCTCCACAAGCTCAGAACCCTGACTGTGCCTGTTTAAAGAGTGGCATTTTGTGCAGACATTTCCAGAACGTAAATCTGAGGTACCTGTGAAGACAGGACCTTTCCAGCCTGATAAATGCTCTGCAAGTCTGAAAAATGCAACCTGATTAAAAATACTCTTTGGGCATCAGTGGGTCCATATCTTACTCTTCTGCTTTCTTCCCCCTTTGCTTCACTAAATAGAAATGGATTTTATCCAGACCACTTACTATGGCATCTAGCTTTGGTGTTGATCCTAGTTTTGCAGCTGATCATCTATAGATAGAAGTGGGTTCTAGCAGCCTCAGTTGTCTGAGTCTTTCAGCACTCTACAATTTAGGTATCTTTGGCAGGTATCAGTCAATTTACCTCCATGTCCTTTTTCTCCTGACAAGAATATCAACCCACCTGACTTAAATAACAATAGGTAAGGCTTCTCTGATCAGTGGCTTTCAAATGAGGAGCCTCACCCTGTAGTGGGACCATGTTTTGCATGTTGTCCCCTGGAAATCTGAGGTCTGGCAGTGAGAGAGCTGGTTAGTTGTCAGCCCTTGGGCTCTGACTTGGATGTCTTGTGTTGCTGTGAAATCTGGCTGCCTGCATGGCAAGCAGACACTGCCTGCTCGAAGTGACAGGACTTCTGGTTCCTGTTTCTCCCTGCCAGCCCATCTGCTGTCAGGTGCTCTATATCCTTTATCTCCTCAGAAGAGCCAGAGAGATTACTGCAGGACTTCCCACAGTAGACAGCCTGGAACTCTTGTAGGGAAAGAGGACATGCTCAAGGATAGAAGACCTATGGAAAATGCCTACGCATATTTAAGTTAAGTTTCAGGCAACACGAGGAACCTTTCTGGAAGTTTCCAGGAGATACAAATAAATATATAGAACTTTTAGAGTCTCAGACTCGTAGGATATATCTCCAGCAATAAATGAAGCAGTGCTCAGAATCATTCCCAGTTCCTGTTGAAGTGTTTTGACAGGGCCTCTGTGCCAGGCAGCCTTCTGGCAGCCTTCCCTGGGCATGTCACTGGGACACAAGCAGCAGCCACTGTTCCCCAGGGGCTGTCTGCAGGCAGCCAAGCTCAGAGACCTTTCCATGCCAGTTCGTGTTAGCACCTGGAAGTGTGGCTGAGTGTATTTAATTTAATAATATAGAATCCCTGATAACTATGATAGCAATAACCTTAAAAAGGGGCAAAGTTTCCAGAGAAAATTATCCCAAAGGACAAAACATGAAGTCTTGGGGATCTTGAGTGATGGACTTACTGTGTTTGTGTTAGACTTTCAGCACTGGAGTTGTGATTTGATACGTTTGATTTTTTTTATAAAACCCAACTCATTTTAGTCCTTTGATGCTTTTATAGGGCTGGGGAGCAGAATATCATCGCCAAGATGTTACAAGCACACCCTGCTGGATTGAGATCCACCTGCATGGACCATTGCAATGGCTGGATAAGGTGCTGACACAGATGGGCTCACCTCATAACCCCATCTCTTCAGTCTCTTAAGAATCATCTCTAGAATTCCCTTAGGATGGATGCTATTGCAGGCAGTGGCTTATAGGATTCCCAGTGAACAGAAGTTCTATATGGAGATGTATGTGGATGTAAATATATCTATACATAGTCTACTCTCCCCCCCTTTTTTTTTTTTCATGTATGTTTTGTGGTTTCTAGTTAACTCTGATGCCAGTACAATAAGTTTAGAAATTCAGGTATAGCATATCTGTTCTCTAGTACAAAATAAGCCAAATTCCTGCAACAGTGTCAAACATTTCCTGTGAGCATCTTCATTCCCCAGCCAAGCCAGTAAATGTTGCAAATTCTCAGCACCTTCATGCAGATTTAGAAACCTGGCTGTAGCTGTTCCTAGTAGGTGAAATTCACCCCTCTGCAGGCAACCAAAGTCAGATCTCTGCACCACTTCCATCCATTTTACATCCTAATTTCAGGTCTGCAAGAGGACCTTAGGTGGTGCACAGGACTTGAGCATAGAGATGACTTTTATCCAGTGAACCAAAGGATTGTACTGCAATTCCAGTCTCCCTGCTGCAAAGCATAATTGGACTACAGATCTTTTTGAGGAGCTGAGACACCCCTGTCTCTCATAGGATTTGGCAGGAGGAGAGAGCCCTTGGGACGTGTTCAGCACTGGAACCTTATCAGAGCATTCTGGGCACATCTGAGTAGCCTGATACTGTTAACACAGTAGCATACGGTACTGCTGCACTGACAAGCAACAGACTCCTAAGTGAAAAAAAAAAAAAAAATCAAAAAAAAGAAAGAAAGAAAAGAAGCTTTGAAATATATGCCTGTAAGTTTAAAAAAGTAATTAACTTTCAGTGCTTTTTTTGCAAAGTACATACATACTTGCATATGTATCTGGCATGTAAACTGAATCCTATCCAGTATAAAGTATTGATGTAGTTTGTTTTAAAGTTAGGACTGTCTGTAGTTAGACTATGTTCTGGTACCAAGGGTACGTCTAAAAGGGACTTGAACTATGATGTAGAAAAGGGAAACAAAGTGTGCATTGAAGAACCAAATAATTATCATTCATCTTGGGGATGGTCTTTGTACTGGGAACAGGAAGTCCCGTGCTCACAGGATGCAGTGAGGAGGAGGTGGGAGTCAGACATGTCCATCCCCTGTGCTGGGCCAGTCCCCAGGATCTGAATACAATGCTTGGAGCACAGGGAGCACTTACCTGCCACTCACTCTGTGCAGCCCCGTGGATAGGTTCTCATCTTAGATCCAGGTTTCATCATTTGCTGCACTTTTGCCTTCCCTGCAGAGTATGGTGATGGAGTGTAAGCCACAAACAAGTGATGAGTGAATCTGTGTGCAGAACCTTTTTTAAAAGCTCCTTGTCTGTGGTCCTTCTGTAAGCTGGAAAACCTGCTGCCCAAACTCTCCTCCACAGAGCAAGTCTTACAAAATGCAGCCTGTCTGATAATCTTTTCTGAGGAGGCAGCTGGAAGTCTTACTACATTTTGATGGTCCCCATTACCTTACTGAAAGGGTAGAGTATTATTTCTTTCCAGGTATAACTGTCTACTGAAAAGGGTTTTGGTTTAGGGGTCAGAGGGGGTGTTAGCTTCTCCAGTCTCATTCCTCCTTTGAACACACCAGAAGTATCCTGACAGGAAAAAAAAAAAAGTTTACAAAATGTTTCTTCTCACGCAGTATCTGGTGTATGGGTGTTACTGCATAATTAGAAGAGGATGCCTGATACCCTCAGCTACATCACATCTATAGATGTAACATCACACCTGTAGAAGTAACATTCACTGGAAAGGCTTCTTACCTATTTTAGATGCTAAGTAATACCTGTTACAGAGTAGCAATTATGAACAGAGCAGAAGAATCAGTGAAGCAGCAGGGTTACTTCATTTGAATGCATCTTCAGCTGCTTGCAGAATTTGTAGGGCACAGGAGGATAATTTGTCAAGTTTGAGCAGTAATAGCAAGTTGTCTAGAAAATCTGTAAATGTGAAGAACCCTATTCAGTCACGGTTTGACATCAGCCAGCAGTGTCACTGTGGAATAAGAAAAGCTTCAGAGTCTCCTGTAGCAATTACATCTAATAATAATGTTACACAGAAATTCCAGGCATGCCATTTACTGGTTAGCAGACTTGAGGGAGATGAGTTTAGAAAAAGACATTTTTCTCAGCTCCCTCACATCAGTGTCATTGTACCGAGGTACAGGTAGCATGGTTTTTATGGCATGTACATTTCAGCCTTTCTACAGGAATTTCTCTGTGCTTTTCATGTTCCCTCTATTTTCTTAGCAGAAAACCACCTCTCTTATTCAGGATCTAGCTCTGCCCTTTATCGTAGATACTTCTTCACCTTTGAGGTTGAAACCTCCTTCCCTTCTATGTTCTGAGATGCATCCACTCTTGGGCAGCTCCAGAACCCCATTTCTTGCCAGTGCTGCAGAGGAAAATCAGATGGCTAGTTAAGAGGTTCTTCTGGGACATAATTCCGTTCATCATAAGACAGATGTTTCAAGTAGGTGAAACACACTGTGCTCTGAGCATGCTTATATCTACTCTCTCATTGAGTATAAGGGGAACTCAGGATCACTAGCTCAGATGTGGACTGCTCCATTAGCTGTATCCAAGAGCTGGGCCCCTAGGGAGGAAGTGGTGGCTTTCCCAGCCTAGTAGTGATGCTTACTCAGTAAGTGTCTGTGCTGTTTAAATGGAAGTTGGTAAATTCAGAGCAGTTTTTACTTTCCTAAATGTCTGCTTTCACAGTACATACAAATAGGATTTGGCTTCATTGCATTCTCATTAAAGGTAGTCTCCTTAATGTTACCTTACTAGCAAGTGAAGAGGCATTTCTAGAGCATGATCCTTCTGAGCTGTTTAAAATGTCTGCATGAGGATGAGATTTCAGCAAATTTAACTGTTGGCTGAAAGTTTGATCAAAACACCTGCTTGTGGGCAATCAAAGCCAACAGCCATCTCTGAGGTGTTAGCATTTGGGATGGCTGGAATCACTGTGTGAACTCTCCACTACTTTGATGGCTTCTAGGGGCTTAGATGGTCAAGATCTCATTTTATGAGATGCTGTGCAAAGGCACAGCAGCTGACAGCTCCTTCCCAAGAGAAAGGGAGAGCTCACATAAGGAGGGAGAAAGAGTAAAGAGTGGAAGAGGCAAACAAGTAAATAGGGAGATGATCCCTGCTGAGATGCAGTGATAAAAAAGTAAGGCAATAAACCATCTGATTCCTATTCTTTTTTAATAAAGTCCCTCTTACAGGCTTCACTACTGTGTGATTTGAGATCAGTTAAAAAATCAGATTTCTCAAAATTTACATCAGTTTAACTTTGCATCTCACTTTAATGTCTCTCCATTTTGGAGGGAGATATTTTCTGCTGAAAGGTCTTCATGAACCTATCAACTTGTAGTCAGTTTAAAGCCTTTAAATGGAATTTAAATAATTAATACTCAAGCTTTGGAGATAGGCTTCCTGAGAGATTAAAAACCACTTACAATGAGACTACTTAGCTGAAGGCAGATTTTTTTTAAAATGTTTATTCAAACTGTCTTGAAAGTTTCTGTGGAGAAGTACCATGCATCAGCTGACAGTGGTGGGAGTTTGATCAGGCAGTGGCAGAAAACACCTTCATCGTGGTACATAGACCACTTGTTTTCCTGTTAAGTATCCAAGAGAAGAAGACTGATTTACAGCTGCCAGTTCTTCAGCAGCACCAATGTTCATGTGCCATTTGCATCCAGAGGCAATGGAAGGAAACCTGGCACACTGACTGCATGGAGCCAGGCATTCAGGGACACTGCTGCTCTCTTGTCTCAGTCCCACATCCTCACACAGCTGATCATGTATGGTGTAGCAGTAGCTGTAGAATTCAGAAGCACAACACGTGCTTTGTTTCCTCATCAGAGGCTATGCCACAAGCATCTTTTCTCCTTATGTCATGTTTTGCTGTGCTCCCTCAGAAGGATAATGGATCAGCAACATTCAGGAGAACTGTGGCCCCAGGCAAGGTCAGCCGGAGTAGAGGAAATTCCTTCTGTATCTCCAGCAGGTCCTGTGTTAAGACTTTCACTGCAAAGCCTTCTCCAAGTAGTCCTTGGCTTGCTCAGGATGTCAGACTGTAGAGATCTCTTCCAGTTTACATTATTCTGTGAGTCTGTGCAGAGATTCAGCAACAACTGGATGCCACAGACAGGGGCTCTCTGTTTATTAGAGACAGGTTCAGGATGAAGCATGTTTATCCTCAGCTATTTCTGCATGCAGTCAGTGCAGGACAGTTATGAGGTATTAATGTTCCTTCAGTATATAAACCACACTTCAAACATCTCTCACTGTAAACATATCTCCATCACACAACTCTTAAAATGTAAAAAATTGGGCATTTGTGACCAACTTCAATCTGAGCTTGTTCTTCCTGGCTTACAACACCTTCTGTAAGCTCTACGTCTCAGAAAGTCTCACCAGCAACTGAGGTGCTGCACAAACAGCTGGATTTACATCAGAGACTGTTTGCTCCTTGGCTGGATGGAAATGATTTATAAAGGAGTGTGATCAAATTTAGAGACTTCACTGGTGCAGCTGCAGCTTTCAGGAATACTTGAGCACTACTACAAGGTGCTCAGCAGAGCAAAGAAACTCTGCATCCTTTGTACTGCTTACCTCTTCCCCCGGCTCCCCATAACTTAGTAAACCAAAACCAAATACAATAAGGATGTGTTTGGGCATAAGGTAGAGAAAATAATACTGGTTTTCAAAGTTGAGAGAGAAGTGCTGTCCAGGATATAGATTTTGTAATCAGGAATGTACCAAATGTAACATGTCCCACATGCTCCCCAAGGTAAAAGGCCAGGGCTCCTTGCTTCAGAAAAACCTGGAGAACATCTCAACCCGAGCCCTTCTTGGTAAGCAGAAAGCCCACTGAACTGGTAAGAACATTTTTTATAGAGGACTTAAGAGTTCACAACTGGTCTCAGTAGCCAGGGATGCACTGAGAGGATGAAGGGACTGAGGAGGAAGGAGCATATAACCAGATGCTCAGTGGGAATTACAGGTGTGAGGCCAGTATGTACCTGAGCAGCCATTGTGATCTCTGGAGCTTTTTACATTCACACCTAAACTCACCATCAAGGCCTGCTTTAGGAGCAGCTTGAAGTACTGCAGTCCTTGATCTGTACTCACAGTCCAGCTGGCTCTGCTGGCCTCCTGATGAAGCCATGAGGTATGTTGGGGCAAATGGTGGCCCATGTGATCCAGGGAATAGGCTCTGGTTGCATCTGGGAACTGCACTTTTGCAAGATTACTCTCTGCCTCGCTGCAGGACTAAGTTCAGCTTTGAGTTGAGCTTTGGGCAACCATTCAAGGACACTAGAAGCACATCCAGCCTGTGCTCCCCAAGGAAAACCACAGTCTGAAGAGGAACTGCAGGACTGAAAGTCACAGATGCAGTGTCCCCCTAGGAACTGCAGCAAAGCAACTCAGTTCAAGCCTGGGTGGGAAAATGCTGTGCCCAAAGGAAGATGGAATCAGCAGAAGCTGTCACAGGGACTACTGATGATTGAAAACATTGGTAACAGGAACTAGGACTGGACAAGCATCTTTCCCTGAGAGTGACTGAGAGGTCAGGTCACCATCCAAAAAAAGTAAGTAATAGAGTTGGTCCCATCTTGCAGCAGGGAGAGAGATTCTATGAGACTTTTTATTCACAGACTAAAAAGTGAGTAAAAAGCTTCTCAACCTGGAAGCCTCAGTGCAGTCAGTGAGAGAGCTTCTCCCTAACAAGAGCTCCAGGAGTACCATTCTGCAAGGTACAAAAAGCCTGAGCAGGCATTTAGTCTTTCTTCAGCAGAAACTGCTTTGAGTCTCTAGTGCAGATAGATGCTTCTGCATGGTGTGCACCAGCACAAAACACAGCTTCTGGTTAGAACCAATCTTCTCCTCACAGGAAGCTCCAGAGTGGCCTGGAGCAGCCAGGATCCTGTTAACTTTTTCACCCCAGGGCTTTTCAAACAGCTTGCCTGGGTATGCCTTATGTGATATTGCCATACTGATGTCCCACCTTCCTGCCAGAGGTGAGGCATTCAGGAGTCCTTATCAAGACTCATCCACTTGCACCTGGGCCATGCTTGCAAACTTGGTGCCTGTACAGATAATGAATTTAATTTGCAGGCCATGTGTCTTATGCAAGGTAGACATAACCACTAGGTCCTCCAGAGTCAGTTACTCTTCCAGTATCACCAATGTGAATATTTGCAGCTAAGTGTGAACAGTTTTTAGATCTTCAGTCATAGTGTTTTTATTATCCATGGATGCTGCTATTTTATATTCTGTGTTAGTATTCAAATAATATTGCATATGAGTAGCCTAGGATGAAATAGACCAACCAGTGAATAATTTTAAGTACAGACCTCATAATCTAGAAAAAAGTTTGGTAAAGTCTGACCCCTTGCACTTTCACAGTAGTGAGCACTTCATATTTCAAAGTGGTTCTTTTGATGGGTGTTTGTTGCATCTTACTAATTCACAGTTACGTCCATGAGATGCTTTGCCAACAAGAGAGCAAGGGAACAAATGCATTGGTGAGCAGAGATAATGCACATTCAGATATATTTTCTTTGCTTACTCAAGCAAGTGGAGTTTTTAATTATTTATAGTACTAAGTACAAGTTAAATGTACCACAGCATACTTTCTGCAGATAATTCCACATTAGCAATTTAACCCCCCCATTTCAGTACCACCTCTGTGATATAAATTGGGTTGAGAAGTGAGACAAGAAAGTGAAAAAAATGGGCCTTTTTGTGTGGATCAGTGAAGCCAAAAGGTTGCAAAGTTCTGTACAGTCAAGGGGCCAAAAGGGTGGATTTGAGGAGGGTGTGTTTTTTGTGTTAAGTACAAGCTATCAACATCTGGTGCAGAAAAGAACCATGAATCACACATAGACTGACCAGGGCCACTTCTGTCTGTGAACACTTCTGCCCTCCCTGTTCCATCAGAGTCAAGACAAAACATCTGCACCACCCAGAAGAAGGTATTATTCACAGTTAGAACACATCTGTAGAAAAGTATAGACAACACTCCCTGGACTCTTGCTTCTTGAGAATAACAAACCTCAGACATACTTAGGTTCAGAAGCTTAAGAGATCAGGGCAACTCAGAGTCCTGATCATCCCCGGAGTATTCTATCCCCTGCCCTGTCATAACAACAAAGATACAACCACTGCTTGGTGAGTGGACATTTTCACAAGCATTCCTCCTGCTGCATTTGATCTGAGGCATTCTGAAGTCATTGTATTTAGTCTGGTGTTTGAACAATACACTTTTTAACACACTCCGTTTTCTTTGGCTGGAATTATTCTATTGTAAAAGGGATTATTCACGTCTTGTGTTAATAAAGATATTTCTGACTTAAGAGCTCTTCTCCTTTTTGTGTCTTTTTTCTCTTTGAAAGAGATGGGCTTTGAAAAGCTGTAGGTCCCAGTCTGATCACCAATGATTCTGAGAACCAGAATATTCAGAGTCACTCAAGTCAGTCTTAGGCAAGAAGAAATCAGTGATTTCACTAAGCAACAGAATAAGGCAACACTTCCTGCAGAATGAGATGCTACACACCGTAAAGTGCATTGAAAATCAATGTGGCATAAAATCTAATTGTAGATTCAGGAGGGTGGTTCAATTTCCTTTTGAAGGAGGTGGCCCTCATCCAACAGGCATCACATGAGCAGTGATGCTTCCTGATGATGGGAGCCCTTGCTGTGGACTGACAGTGGGAGGACAAGACCTGCAGCTGTGAAGGTTTCAAAACTGCTAAAGGAAAAGAGAGATACAGCAAGCATGTACTGCTAGAGAAGTCAGGTTTTAACCTTCCTGAAATTAAGATTCTGTTCTGCAGTAACAGAAGCAAGACAGTAGAACACGTAACAATCTGGAAGCCACCCAGACCCTGCTGGGTTCACACACAGCATGGGGAATCTCATCTGACACTGCCCAAACAGAGGAGCCCTCTTAGCACCAACCTGTCAGACCACTGGAACACAGGACAACTGAGCTGCGTTGTGCTGGACATCTCTGCACACCTCCAGCAAGTTCCATTTGTTTTGAGGTAACCAACTCTTGTTGGTTAAGACAGTAAGCACTGTCTTAAACACTCCCTGTGACCCTTTTCAACTGTGTGGGTTAGTTTGTTTTTTTTAAAAAAAGTTAATCAGATCTGTTCATCCAAACGTTTTAATCAGCTGACCATCTAAAACAAATGCAAATGCTTTAATTGTACAATTTCAGCCTGTGATGTTTTCACATATATCCGAGACCTTGAAAAGAGTAATTTATTTTAGGTTGAAGTAAAATCAGATAAGAGCCTTGGAATAAAGTTTGAATGCCAGTTAAGAGCTAGTCAATTCAGAAGAGGGGAAACAAAAACACAACACTCCCCCACCCCCCAAATTTAACAGAATAAAAAAGAACAGGCTTTTGTTTTGTTTCTTAAAGAAAAGCAAAGATTTTACTTCAACACTTATTGGTCCAGAACTGTTGATCTGAAGTTTTTCAATTTCTTTTTAAAGAACAACTTGCACAACACTATATACAACAAATTCCTACTGAACAAGTTCAATACACAAACAAAGCACAGCTTGCAAAAATTCATAAGACTTAACAAATACTCCTGAAGAGATTGTTAAGGGGATCAAACTGCTGCAATATCATAGTAATACTTCAATAAGCATCTACACCATTCAGGTAACCTCTGTTCTGAAAGGAGGTTTAATACAAACCTTTGTTTTAAAAGCAAACAGTGGGATTCAACACTAACATAATAGTGTTTGGATTCTTTACCCAGTCAATTCCAAGTTCATCTGAATTGGCTGAAAACCTGAGAAATCCAGCACTCCAGCTGATTATCTATCAGTTGTCTTAATAGAAGAATTTGAACTTTTTTTTTTTTTTTAAATACTACATAAAGGAAAAAACGCACAATTACACATTAGTTTTTGGATGCAATTGCTATTTTGAGTGAAAAGCTTTAAGATGTAATTTAGTCACTTGAAAATAAGTGATACTCTCATCTGTATCATTTGTAAGAGCTTGGTTCTTGTAACTCCAAAGACCAAGGTTGAACTCTCACTTGCCCACGTTCCACCTAGTTCTTCTCTACAGCATTTGCCATTGCCTCTTTTGGAACTTTAAACACAATCTTTTACAAGCTTTGGACAGACAATGAAACATTTCAAACCTACTCAACTGGCAGTTAATGAACAGATGACAGGAGGATCACACAATTTGCACACTTCCAAGCCACTGGATCTACTTGTTCATGGCATGCTGTCTTTGCCTTTAGTGCAAGATTCTATGGGGCATCAGTTTCTCATATCCCTGAGCAATAGCTGTTGGGTCACACCACTGGACAGGCTCAAATTCAGGATTTTTATTTCACAACTTCCATAGAAAGTAACTGACTTTCTTCAATGATTGTCATCAAAGAGTGACCTGCTTAACAGTAAATGCTTATATAGAAAAAATGTTAATTTGGTGGAAGACTTTGGTAGGAAAGGGGTGGATAGCTAATCATTATTAGAAACTTACTTAGTAAAAAATTAAACAGTAAAATGAAATTTTAAAAAGAACCAAAAAATAGTCCTCCAGATTTGCTTACATGTTTGCAGACATCCAAACAGCTCAAAATCTCAAAAGTGCAAACAAGAAATATGTAAAAGCAGCAACTTTCCTTTTCTTTTAAACATTGAGATTCTTTGTATTTATATAAAACACACATCCTATTCCTCCTTCAGCACCAGGCTCATCAGCAGGTTACCAATCTGTTCTGATTATCCAGGTGCTCCTTGAAACTGTTGCTGCCTTTGTTCCAAAGCCTGCTGACTTAACAGCCGCTGCTGTTTCTGTAGAAACTGAACTACTTCTGGACTTCTCAGTAGGGACTGCAAGAAAGAGAAAGTGGACTTTAAAGAACACATATATATGTTAAATAGCTACCACAGTGATTATGGTATAGTATTTTTCCATTAAATCAATTTGCACATTACCCATTGCTGTGGTGTAAGCCCAGTAAACAATTAAACATCACAAAGCCTCTCACGCCCCCCACAGTGGGACAAAGCACTGTTCAGCAATAACTGAAAAAATTGTTGTGGTATCAACACTTTTTTTCATTACAAACACAAAGCATAGTCCCATACAAGCTACTATGAAGAAAATTATCTGCATCTCAGTAAAAATCAGTAAGCCCATATAAATGAGAGATGAATTAAATGTTAAAGAATTACTAAATATGCTCACAAAAACAGTCTAGAAATTGTTTTCAGTACATCAGCAGGTAACAAAAAGCATTAATACACATTCTGAAAGCAGATTCAGACCATAAAGAATATACAGTATCACAAAAAACAAACGGAGTAATCTACTGATACACTGAAAACACTTCAAAATTGTTCTTCAGTTTTGATCCAATTTCTGCATTTTCCACTCCAAACAGCTTGAAACCCCTATAATAAATAAAACACTGTAATTCTCCAGCAAAGCAAATGTGCTTGTAAGAGCTCAATGGTTTTAGTCATACAGTTTGCTTTTAGGTAGCCCTGTGAGGAGCAGGGAATTGGTCTCAATGATTCTTACAGGTCCCTTCCAACCTCAGACATGTTATGACTGTGTTTCACTGAGTGTTCAATAATTTCCCAACATGCCAAAACAGTAGTCCAGCCACAAGGAACAAGTTAAACAAAACCCTCTGCCTTCAGCCAAACGACAGAAGTACTGAAAAACCACTGGCATCTGACTCCTGGCCTGAAAAACTGCTGTCTGTGGCCCAGCTCTGGTTGTTCATTCTCATTCCTGCACGGTGGCAGCTCAAGTGTTTTTAAGCTCTAACAGCAAATCAGGTTGCAAATGAATCCAGAAAGTAACACAGAAAAAAAAAAAGTTATTTTTTAGCTGAGTGAATTCCCTACACTGCTTTACCACTATGCATGGTACTGCAACTCCATAATCCAGATTTACATTCAAAAGGCCCAGCAACTTTCAGGGGAGGGTCTAGAACTTCATGCTCCTAGGGGCAATTCTGCAGATTTTATGGAAAAAAGCCATTCTGCATAAAACTCACACCTCAAGCAGCTCTGAGAAAGTAAGCTCACTGAACAGATGCACAGCCACCTTTCCCTCACTGTACATGAGCTTTATCAAGTCACTTCACTGCACAGGGTAGGTTCTGCAGTGAGGAGTTCTTAATCTGCTGTTCTGTGACACTGAGGTGCTTCAGAATCTCCATCCATGACTTGCTGCTTTTCAGCCCCTCACCTCAGTTCTCTACATCTTTATGTCAGCACATCCAGGCAGATGTGGGGCACTACAAAAAGCCTCTCCTCACAGAGAATAGCCACACATAACAGATTTATGAATACACACAAAGGACTTGGAACTTCTAAGTGAAAATGTTTTAAACCCCATGCATTTAGTATTTTGAGGTAGCATGGCAGTGATCATTAGTTTAGTCATCTTCCTACCCTTCACACATGAGCTGAAAAATACATCTGCTCTGCAGCCTATTTCAAATTTGGAAACATGCACAGGTACTGCACAACCATTAAACTGATTTTCATCTTTCACAAGGGTGACAGCTAAATACTGTTACACTACCTTGATCTATTGGAGTTCAAAACCTTAAAAAAAAACCAACTCACCAGCCTCTTTTTATTCAATACTTGTTCTAGAAGAGTAGGCCTTGCTGGGCGATCTCCAACAGCTCCTGTCCTCTGTTTTGTAACAGAAACGGAACCTTCAACACTGTCCTGCATATGAAAAAAAAAATTAAAAAAATAAAGTGAAACTATAAAACCCAATATAATGATACATTTACTTTTCACCACAGCAAGCCCCCAGAGTAAAGAATGTTTGCCTCATTAATCTGCAGAGGAAAATAACAGCATAAAAATGGAAACGTATCTATTTAGGAATTGGCCTCCTCTTTCTGTATTATTTTCACTATTTCACCAGTCACAGGGAAGCAATACAGATGAGTTAGTCTTCCAAACTGCAAATCTAACTAGGTTACTATGGCTAATTAGTGGCTTGAATTTATTTGACTACATTTCTTAAAAGTCAAGTAATTCAGAACTACCCAATCTCCAGCTTGTGAAGGTGAATGATATTTAACATTTACCATTGAGTAGGAATGACAGTAACATGTTTAATAGCAAAACATAACATACTTCAGAATAACATTATAAACTTGTTAAAGCTACAGGCAAGAGACAGTAAAATACACATATTTTTCTTTGCAAGTTTACTCTGTTCCTTGTGCATTTGCCATTCATGTGAATTTGACTGGTCTTTTAAAAAACGTGGCTCTACAATTTGCTGTAGAAAAAATATTTGCAGTTTGGAGAATTTCAGCCAATGTTGAATACCATGTCTACTAAATTCAAAACTTTCTGACACTTCCATTTAATCAAAAGGGACCAATGTAAGAACAACAACAAAGCACTCCAGTATCTTTCACTTCAGTCCTGTCCATGGTAGTGAAAAATATAACTTCTGTTAGAAATCTAACTGACCCCACAAGATGACAGTATCTTGAGAGGCCAGGAATCAGTGGTTCACAAGGTCTTCTAATGTAAACACTAATTGGTAAATTAAGGTAATAGCAGCAAGTTTAAAAACCAAGAAAATCATTCAAACCATGTAGCAGACCTGAATAAACTTATAAGAATGAAATTGATGCTGAGTTTACAATGGTCCATCAAAAATCTGAAAAAGTAAAGTACACAGAACAGACATCACTTAGTTACAAAGTACATCAGTAAAGTCACACCTGTCTCAACCAAGTTCTTTAAGCTGAAAAGGAAGGAAGCTGAGAAAATATTTCCTAGCAACACCAGCTACAATTTTTTGTCCTTTTTCTTATGGACTTGCTTCATGGCAAATTTTGCAGAAAAAAACGATTCCTTAGTGCGGTATCCAGTATGGTTACTATTTCATTTTTTTAAGAAAAGCCGAAAAAGGAAAGGTTTTTATGGTTAGTTTGCAGTTACATCAGTTCCCAGTCACACAACTGCAGATGGAGCTGTGCAGACAAAGAGCTGCTCTTAGCAGGAGTGCCAGGTAACATTTTTTTTCCTCTTGGCAACCACTACTTTATGCTTGTTCTTTCAAGCACAAACTAGCTACCACCTTCAAAAGTAAAACCACTTCCCTCTTTCTACCTCATCCAAATTCAGGATCTTAAAAGCTAACTGGGTACAGGTAACCACCAGAAGCTGTGTTATCATGGCAGAGGCACAAACTGTAGAAAAAAAATATCTGTACAGTTCAACATCACCATCTGTTCTCCCACTGGCAATATTACCCCATACGAAAATCATGCACAAGTTTACGAGAGCAAGTATACACTATTAGTGGTCTAAATATTTGACTGCCACTTTATATTAAAAAGCTGACACGTATTTTGAAGAACTTTCGCAACTGATTTTTACGTGCAACATAATCTCATACCCAGCTGTCTTTTGTTACTTTAAAACCCCAAATTTCAGTGCCAGCTGGGCAAGACGACAGAAATCTCTTCTAGATCTGTACTTCCATCTCGTGAAATAAACACACGCTGCTCTGCGAAGCGGCTTTTAGCAATTACGGTTTTTTCCTGGGATTTTCTGGCTCAATTGTAAAAGAGCCAATTCTAGGTCTGCCCTTAGCTGCCTGTACCAGAGACTTTTCCCCCCCTCCCCCTGGGCAGAAAGGCCCCGCTCCGCCCGACAGAAACCCATCCCCACGGGAAGCTTCCCCCTTCCTCCCCCCCCCCCGTTCTCCACCCGCGGAGGCCCCGCTGCCCCCGCACCGCCGCCGCCTCACCCACCTCGGCCCTCGGGCCGCCCCCCGCCACGGCCGCCCCGCCGCCCCCCAGGGCCTGGTCGCTCTTCTTGCGCTTGTACTTGTCCTTGTAGATCTTGTTGCGGTGCCGCTTGCACATCCAGGGCTTGCGCTGCTTCACCACCTGCGTGGTGGTCTCGCTGCAGCCCTGGTAGTTGCAGCTCTTGCAGACGCCGACCGCCGCCCCTTCGCCGCTCGAAGCCGCCGCGGTCACCGCCGTCGCCGCCGCCTCCTCCTCCTCCAGCTCCTCCGGACTGGCTGTGCTCTCACCGCCCGCCGCCTCGGCCTCCTCCCCCGCCTCGGCCTCACCGTCTCCGGGACCCCCCAGCTCGCAGAATAACATGAGGCCGCCGCTACCGGGGGGCACCAGCGGCGGGTCGGCGCCTGGGAGCGGCAGCACCGGGAGCATCCCCCCCCCGGCAGCCGCCTCCTCCCCGCCGCCCGGCTGCATCACGAGCAGCGCCAGCTGCGGCGGCGAGGAGGAGGAGGCGAAGGAGGAGGAAGCGGAGGAAGGGGGAATCGGCGGCGGGGCTGGCGGGCAGGGAGGGCTCCGATCACCGTGACCGCTGCGAGGATCGCGCGCACCCCGTCCCAGCGCGCACGCGCGCCGTGTCCCGGGGAAGGCGGGGCGGGTGCGCGCGCCTCGGAGTGGCGACACAGGGTCCGAGGATCCGGGTTCGAGTCCGGGTCGGGATCTGGGTTCGGGTCTCGGTTCAGGCTCGGGTTCCTCCTGCCTCGAGGCCGCGGCAGCATCACAAATGCGAAGCCCTCGTGTTCTTCCCAGCGCGAAGAAGCCGCTGGCGGCCATGTCACAGTCACCGCGGCCGTTGGGTCCCGTCAGCCTGTGCAGCCCCCCGGCCTGCGCCGTTCCCGGTACAGTGTGGGGGCCCAAACGCCCTGCCGGTGCCGTCACGGGGATGTGCTGTGCCCTCCATCTCCAGCCCCTGTCACCTGGGCTATGGGTGTAGCTTGGTGTCCTCTCCCTCTTAGGCTACTTATGGCCTCCAGCCTGTTGCTGTTGCAGCTTTTAGCTTGATGCTCATTGAGCCTTTTTTCCCTTAATGTGCATCAGTTCTCTCCTTAGCTCACTTACACGTGGTTCTTTGGATGCTTTTTCTCTATTACAACGTTCATCTGAGCAGCTAAGACCCATCTTCACCCAATTAATGCCATTACAAATAGATTATTCCAAAGTAAATGTCCTTATTTTGCAATGCAAATGAACGCCGCGTCTGTAATCTCAGCCATTTCTCCAGTCCCCAATCCAGTCCTTTTTTTTCCCCAACAGTCTTAAACATTTTATTCCAAGAATAAACACAGGTATCATGCCTCCTTTCAGTTTTCCTTAAAATTTCTCCCGTGTCACAAGCATTGAATCTTACTCCTGCAGAAATGTCCCACCAGCCTCCACCTCCTTGATCACCAACTACTTGCCCCCCTTCATTTTTCTTAACTCATTACTTTTCCCCTTGCATGCCTCATTTCATCCCATATTAAAGAAACAGTGCTGCCTCCTTTTGCTCTCTGGCAACTACCAGGGTTCCCTTTTCCTGTCATTAAATAAATTTGCTGTTTATGGTTGTAGCCCTTCGGTTTCACCCTTGACTCTGCCATAATACAGTTTTTCTTCTGGCAGAATAACTAATGACGTGGTATAGCCCCAGACAAGTTACAGCAAACTGAGTTGCTCTATCCTCAGCACCTTTCAGACACCAGTCATCCTTAACAGAGGCAAGATCGCTCCCAGTTGTAGTGTTTAAAATGGAATTAAAGACACTTTCTTTTTTTGTCTGTGGAGAATTGATTTCACCACACGCTGCCTCAGTGCTTTTTCATCTCCGTGCTGGGAGGACTTACAAGACCCTCTCTGTAGGACTCAGCCTTGCATCTGTGCCACT
This sequence comes from Heliangelus exortis, assembly GCF_036169615.1. NCBI lineage: Eukaryota > Metazoa > Chordata > Aves > Apodiformes > Trochilidae > Heliangelus > Heliangelus exortis. Next base: position 24,252,484 of record NC_092422.1, on the reverse strand, counting down.
AGTGAAACATGGAAAAAAATTACAGGTAGCCTTGTTGTCTTCTTGCCTCTTATCTCTTAAGATATGAGCTCTTTGAGGCAGAGTTCGTCTCTAATTTTTTGTTCACATAGTTCCGTTGATATAATTCTAGTTTACTTATTTTGTGTTAAATGCATCTTTGAAAATTGAAAACTACTTGAAGTTCCAAGTCCCCCTGATATTAATAAAAATAAAACCAAAATTAATAATTAATTTTAAAAAGGCATTTTCCCCAGCAATGTTCCCTGCATGTAACCACTCTGTAACTAATAAAAATCCAAATAAGAATTTGGAAGTTGATAACCTTTAAATCTCAGGTCAAAGAATTGCTTGTGCCCTTCCCCAACACTCCTCTGAAGTCCCACTGAGACAGACAAGTAGACTGAAGCACTTCAAAGCTTAATGAGAAGATTATTTCCAGAGTGAAGCTTTGCAAGCAAATGCATGGCTGAAAACTTCCTCTCTTTTGAGTCGGGTGGATTCTACATCAGGTACCCTGGTAACACACAGGGATCTGATTGGAGACTGTGCCTAGAAGCATAGTTGAGCTCTTTAGTTCTTTTTTTCCTCATCTGGGGAAAAAAGAATGACAAACCTCGGAAAACTAACAATACCTTACAAAGATATTGAGAGGGTTAATTAATTAGCAAATTGAGTTGATATTTAATGTCCCTGTTACTGTACTGCAGCGTGAAGTATTATCCAATTCTGTTTACTCCAGAGCCTTATCATCTGCTTGCTCGAGGGCACAGAAACATAAAGATAATTAAATTAGGGACAGCTAACAAATGAAGCCCTTCTTAAAAAACTGCCATTGATGCTCTTATTTTCTGCTTGGTTTGCTCAGAAAAGAGAAACATTGTGATGGAAAAGAAATCAAGCAAAATATTAGCTTCCTTGGGCTGCACTGCTGGCTATCCAGCTCTTGGGGAAGGAAGGTCATATTCAGAAAATTGTCACTAGTCTGCACGTCATTGCCATCCATCCAGAAGCAGCTGTATCATGTTTTGTCTTCCCAGGTGCAGTTAAGAGGAATGCCAAATGTGATTATTGAAATCTAGTAAATTCATTTGTCCTTCGGTTGACAGCTTGTTGTTTATATAGATCCTGTAATTTCACACTATCTCTTTAATTTTTGTGAAATTGTTCATTTTAATGTTTCAGATTTCTATGCCAGTTCTTAGTATCCAGTTCTTTGCTGTCTTGGGAGACAACATGCATTAAAAAAAGCACATACCGGAAGGTAATGATCATTGGAGAGGCTGATGTGTCTGGCTTACAGACCGAGATAGTACTAATTAGTGTAGCTGCAGTAATATTTTCAAATTGTTAAAGTTATTTTAGCATTTTTCTGTGAGTAATGGTATGAATTCTGTCCAGTTCCTTCCTTCCTTCCTTCCTTCCTTCCTTCCTTCCTTCCTTCCTTCCTTCCTTCCTTCCTTCCTTCCTTCCTTCCTTCCTTCCTTCCTTCCTTCCTTCCTTCCTTCCTTCCTTCCTTCCTTCCTTCCTTCCTTCCTTCCTTCCTTCCTTCCTTCCTTCCTTCCTTCCTTCCTTCCTTCCTTCCTTCCTTCCTTCCTTCCTTCCTTCCTTCCTTCCTTCCTTCCTTCCTTCCTTCCTTCCTTCCTTCCTTCCTTCCTTCCTTCCTCCCTCCCTCCCTCCCTCCCTCCCTTCCTCCCTCCCTTCCTTCCTCCCTTCCTCCCTCCCTTCCTCCCTCCCTTCCTTCCTCCCTTCCTTCCTCCCTTCCTTCCTCCCTTCCTTCCTCCCTTCTTCTCTTCCTCTCTTCCTCTCTTCCTCTCTTCCTCTTTTCCTCTTTCTTTCTCTCTCTCTCTCTCTCTCCCTCACTACCTATCTCTGTATCCAACTATATTTTAAATCAGAAGCACATTTGCCTTTATCATGTGTTTTAAAAGCACAGGCCATACTAAGATCTTATGTAAGAAATGGGAGTACAAAATTCATACATCCAGTGTTGTGATACCAGTTGCATAGAAAACACAATCTAAATGCAAATTACCTTGTAACCTTCTTGTTCTGTTATAAAATGAAAAGATGAAGTCAAGGAGAGCATTTGGGTTTCCCAAGCATCTATGAAAGTTACTTGAAAGATAACAGGGGATTGAAGACTGCAGGAGGAAGCTGAGTACTAATAACTTTTAAAGCACATCTCTTCCTAAACCTATCACTTCATGAGGGAATCAAATTGCAAGTATATAGTCAAGAGAGATTTTGTACTTTATTGGACATCTTACTGCTTAATAATCTCCCCACTTGTTCCTCTTGTCTGCTCTTGGGGTTCAAATCAAATGTCAGAGTGTTACAGTCATGGGGAGGTTCAAAAGCTCAGCAGCCTCAAAACAAATCTCCCCTTGAAGGCAAAGTGCAGAGTGATCAGTGTGAGAACTGATACCAATTTCCAGGTGACAATGAGTGCTGAAGTCTTACTCTGAATAGCAAAGCAAATTACTTTCAGCTACTGCAGTCATATTGTTAAAACTTGGTGTTCAGTAGATGTTCAAAAGTTTGAGGGCAATTTAACAAAACTATACAATTTCTAAACATCCTGTTTTACACTATTCAATTATTTCTGTTTCCCAACAATGCTAGGAGGACACTTAACTGAACTTTATGAATTACAGCTAAATTTATTTTTGCAAATCATGGAAATAAAAATTCTAAATAAACAGAGGTTTGGTTTGTATTATGGATATGTATTCTGCTTTTAGTATCTTTATGACATGAAATGACCATCAGAAATGGGTTTTTTTCCCAGACCCTTCTCATTTTGTGTGGTTACCTTTGTCCCATGACAACAGATAAATAGATCTGCTGACCAATTTATAAATAAAAATACCATCCATAACAAAACCAATAACAAATAAAGCTGAATAAAAGTGTGCAGGACAGGGATTGGAATATGCCTTGGATGTCACTGTGGACATTTATTAGCCCCTATGATCCCAACAGCTTTAATTCCTGGAACACTTCTAAATCTCAAAAAAAGTGTTTCTTTTCAGTTGCTCAAGTAGACCTTACCTGGAGCCCATTTTATTAGCCCATTTTTATTAGAGTATTTCAAATTACAGTGAGTGTATGGGTGGTTGTTACTTTTAACACCTGAACAGAATCAGTGTCATTCTGGATGTTCTGCCCCCATGCAGGGTCAGCATCCTTGACTGTCTCCTGGTTTTTGTTCCATACCAACAGTGGGTTGTGGTATAGTATCTGCTAATTCTGGTTATTTCTGTTTTACAGACTGATTGCTTCTCAATCTAAATCACTCAGTTCAGGCCTACTTTAAAATAAAATGCCAGAAGATCTCTCTCCTCAAAACTGTGAAACTGAATTAGAGAGAAGAAATTGCTTACTTAAGTCACTCTGACTAATGATGCAGTACACAAAAGTAATGGCACAAATTTAGAAAAAAAAAATAGAAAAAGGAAAATTTATCTCAGTTTAGACAATGGAATATTCTCCTCCAGGAGAAATAAGGGGAGTCTTGCTTGTTAAGAAAGTTAAAACTAGATGGAAGCAAAGCTCTAGGTAAGGGAAGGAATTCTCTATTGGCAGGGAAGGGAAGTGTGTTAGATGAGCTTCTCCATCTGTTGCTAACATCTGTGGCTGCCAAATACCAGCACTGCATACCTGTATCTGAATGTCAGCATCTTTTCCTTCCTTTCCTACAACAATTGGTGATGTTGCTCATAATATTTTGACCTCAGTGCTGACACTGTTTCACGATCTGAGGGACTCGTGCCTTGGGGTCACTTTACATATACTCACACACATTGTGTTCCAAGTAGTCTCATTTCAGTCTAGCAGTGAAGTATTTCCCATATAGTTCTCATATGGTTTTTTTACATGTCATTCCAAGCAAAAGTTGGATAAAGTTCTGGTGTAGTTATCTGAACAGCAAAATTTATATTTCCTGGTTTGGGCCTAATGCCACACATTTCTCACATGTAAGTATTATCAAAGGTGTCTTGTTTTTCTGAAATATGTATTTCACACTGGAGAGTCCCTTTCATCCCCCCTTCACACCAGAGAGTCTCCCTTTCTTGAACTGGAGCTATTTTTGCAGACTTTTCCATCACTTTGTTGAAGCTGTGAAGCCACAACTTTGCCAATTATTGTGCACAGTCCCAGAAGTTTTTTGTTTTGTTTTGTTTTTTACTGCAGCAATGGAGGTAGAACTCACTGGAGAGGGACAGAGATGCAAAATATTCCTGAGACAACAAAGTCAAAATGCCCTGGTTTATGGAATTGTATGTTAAGAAGCATCAATGGATTAGATCTGTAGGCTCCTCATTTGCATGCTTTGCTAGTCTGCCCTTCTCCTTTACAGAAAGTCAGGGAAAAAGCAGTGGAATTCATGGCTTTTTAACTCTTTTGTCGTATTCTACTCAATAACTTATTCCTGTTCTCTTTGAAATGCTTGGCAAATACAGGTACAAAGGGACTTCATGCATAGGGACTTCAGTATGATCAGGTTCAGGCTATCTGTGATTGAAAGGGATGGATTTTTGCAGGAGAGAAGGTAAGGAATCATCACTCTGAGGACTGAAAAAGATTTTCCTCAGAAAATCTGTGCCTAGGAGGCTATTTCTTCACTTGTTTCTCAGACTGATGCAACAAATATACAAATATTTAGGAACAGGAATAACATATTCGGGGCAAGTACTCTGTCTTTGCACTGTGTGCATGCAGCTGTTCTCTGCCTTTCATTTGCCAACCAGGAACATGTCTAATTTAGACCTGAAGTCATGCATGCAAACATCTAAGATTAACAGCCTGGTGAAAGTCCTTGGGGACCACCCTGTTTTCAAAGCTATTTTATTAAAGCTGTTTAAACAATTAAGGATATTTAAACAGTTTAATTCTTCAGGAGTCAGGGCCCATTCTTCCAACTGGATCAAACTGGTTCCAAATACAGGGACATGAGACCAGCTGAAAAGACTGAAAAGAATTCAAAAGGGAGTCATTAATGGGCCATCAGAGCACTGCTTAATCTTTGCTTATAACTCTTAATTCTGATTAAGTTTATCTTTCAGAGATCTAGGGCCAGTTCCTTGGTTAGTTGCTGGATGCCCTGGGACTGCTACTTCCCTTTTTTTTCTCAAACATTGAGTTTATTCCATAATAACTTTATTCCATTGAGTTTATTAACCTCACCTCAAGCATCATACTGATTTACAGTCTTTTTCCAACACTGGCATTGCATACCACATGGAGGCATATCACAGACTTTGTTGTACGTCAGCATCAAAAGCAATTTTTAGGCAAAAGAAGTCCATTTATTTTTTCGGAAGATTCCTGTGAACCCCGAAGTCCCTGTAGCCTGCCAACCCAGTTCACTGACTCACATCTCTTTCTGCATAATTCTTACCAAATCTAGCCAGAAGGGTAAATGTGATTTATGGGCTGAGCCTATCCCAGTTGGAGTCAATGGCTTGTACTGTTCAGTAGAAATTCAGATGCTGACCAGATCCTGGTTATTATTTTAGAAGCACACAATGATGTATTTGCACACAGAAAACTAGAAGTTTATGTGGTCACTCCAGATTATCACTTAATGGCTATGCTGCATAATGCTACTGGTTGCATATTCTGCTACAAAAAAATAAACAAAGATAAATGTTGCTTTGTACACTGGAAGTGATGAGCTTCAGATCCACAGTTTTCTCAAGACAAAGCAGATACTCATGGAGCTTTGCAAAGCAGTCACCGTGTTCCTTCCAGTTGTAGAGCTGAGTCCACCTCCTTCAAGAAGCAGAGCAAGATGTTCCCCTTTGAGCAGAGCCACCCTGACTGCTGCAGATTTTCAGTAAATCTGTTAAGCACAGGAAAGTTGAGCTGTTTGGACTGCAGTGGTGGAGCATTGTGTAATGTTTTTAATGAGGTAAAACATAGGTAAACAACATTATGAGTGACATTATACACAGTGACTTGCAGAAAAATAGTATAACACAGTCCCCCTGGGGTATAGGTTCTGTCCTAGAAGAGAAAATGAGTTGTTGCATGTGCAAGTTTGAGAATCACTTGCAGGGATAGGATTCATGGATAAACCACTCAGAAAACGTGGGAAAAGTGCTGAGGGGTCTTTTTGTATTAAATGTTGAGAGAAGTAAGGACAAGTTCTTCCTAAAGTAATTTATTTCACATTCTAAATGCACAGCATCTTGTAGTCCTAATGAGTCATTAGCATTCAGCATCTTTTTTTGTACTGTTGTGCAAGCAGTCATAAAACAGTGGTCTGTGCCACATAGTCTGTGCCTGATCATCCATTGGGTTGTGTTTGGAAGGGAAGAAAATAATGAGCAATTTAGGCTTTTCTACCTTCTAGTGTCAGTTAGCTTGACCATTTTATCTGTCCTATATAAAGCTGGGTACTTAATAAAAGCAGGGTAGGGAACTTAAAGAGCAATCTGCAGATGCTCAAATGGTTGAGGAATTTTGTTTAGCTCCCCTTACATTAACATAGGGATAATTATGACTTATCCTCTTCTCAACAGAACAGTTTGTATAAAAAAATTCTCAGTACTTCTGAATGTTCTCCTCATATTGCAGCTGTTATACAATGTTAGAAAATAAAGAAAGTGGTTCCCATGGTATTATTGTCTTATAAATTATTCTTCACACAAGGGTTTTCATGAAGACAGTTTTATTCAGGTAATGTGTGAAAGATGACTAAGAACTGGGTAATTCTTGCTTGGCTGCTTTTTCTCAATAAAGAACTATAACTCATGTTTAGAAATATGTAAAAAGCTGAAAACTGTTTATTTGTTCCTCTCTGCTTCTTTTGGCACTGCCACTCCACCAGGAGGTTCCTATACTCTTCTTTATCCTGAAATGAGGAGGACAGGTAGCTTCAGACCAGTGCTTTGAGGATAAAGTTGACTGGCAGTCTGCAGTGTAAGGAGCACACAGATTCAGATTTTGATTTTCATTAGTGGTGATGAAAAATGTGAATTCAGTGCTTTAGGTAATAAACACAAGCTGGAAGTTTGGATCAGTGTGCTCTTCTGAAACTGCCTGTATTACAAAAGATTTTCAGATGCATAGAATTCAGATGTTAGAGTCTGCTCTCTCATCTGTTTCAAATAGGCATTATTGCTTTCATTATTTTTAAAACAGTAGTAACAAAATGAACCTATACCTAAATAGGCTTGTTTGCTGTCTAGTATGAAGGATTTTCTAACTGCCAAATTCAGCTCTGATTTAAAGCCTGAGCAGCCACCCTGATATCAGTAAAGGCAAAATCAACCCTGCCAATTTCCACATAAATATGCAAATATCACTCAAAGCAGAATTTGGACCTACAAGGCATTTATTTGATGACAATCTCTTCCATGACTCAGGAAATGACAATGCCTTTACTTACTCAAGGGGTGTCTGGTAGATCCATCTTGCTTGTAAAAGAAAAACTAAAAAAATAAACCAAAAACCGCATTAACAAAAAAGTCATTCCCCACTACTGACTGTAGAGATATCCTTAAAAGCTAATAATTTGTTTTTCTCATGTTTGGTCCCCTTAGGTTTCCCATGACCTGGATCTCATTACAGGGCTGTGTCAGGTGTTCAAAATGATGATGTGACCAATTGCTGCTGTGTTTGGTCTATTTCCTCCAGCATCTGACCTGAGCTTGTATATAAAATCCTTAATTTCTTGGCAGCTTGCTGACAACAGGCAGCACAACTCGATGTATTACTGTAATCCATGAGCGTTGCTCTTTAATCCCTATCTATCCTTGTTAGTCTCATTTGCTCCTTTAATCCCACATAATAAAGTGATTGCACTTAAATTAATGGTATTTCTTTCAAGCTTGTCTTGATCAGGCAGGTGAACAACACTTTCAATCTTTAACAGTGTGTTCTGTAACAAAATATCCTGCTACTTTAAAAGTGTAGAATACCAAGGAGGGAGGGCTAAGACCATCAGAGCTAAGACACTGTTAAACTTTCTAAAAATTTAAGATGGTAATTCTCTTACACAAGCAATACTGAGCTGTTTATTGCCAGATTATAGTAAACAAAAATTAATAACAAAGTGGAAAATTGGTGGACCACTAACCGAGATTAATTGCAGTCACTTTATTGTGGAAAAAAGATTATCCTAAATAGTGGTTCTAAAAATACACAGAAACATGCACAACGTATGAGTTAATATTTACAACAGAAAAAAATCATTACCAAATTATGTAGGAAAAAAATGAATTAAAATACGTGGTTTAAAAGAAAAATTTATGATTAAGAAAGACAATTGCAATCAAAAAATAGAAGGTAACTCTGGCTTAGAGACAGTACTGGCACAGTAAGGGTGCCAGAGCAGGATTTGTGAATAAAAAAATTATATATAATGAAAAACAGGTAAGAAGCTATGGCTAGAAATTAATATGCTATCATGAAATGTAGAAAAAAAAGCTAAAGAATGTTAGCATCACAGATAAAATGAGAACTTGAAGATTATTAGAAAATAAATTCTTCTTAAGGCCACTGCTAAATGGAGATGATAAAGTTACTATTAGGAAAAAAATAGAAGTTTATTAAATATTTTTGTCAATTCATTGTAAAATGTACCATACTTTTTTTTTCCCATCATAAGAGGAAATGGAAATTATTTTCCAGTTCAGTGTCAACAAAGGAGGGTATTAGACATCTACAAAAGAAAAAGGTTGTGAAGTTTACAGTCCTATATAATTTATACCCAGAAACTGAGGAGCTGATCAGGTAGACCTCTTGTCTGTTGAAATTTAGTTTTAATAAATCTTGGAACTCCACAGTTGTTTCAAGGGACAGGAAGATTTTTAATGCTGCAGCAATATTACAAAGACAGGAATGATGTCTCAAAGCAGTGTATCCTGGTTATCATGATGCAAGTCACAGGCACAGAATCACAGAATGTCAGATTGGAAGGGACCTCAAGGATCATCTGCTCCAACTCTTCTAATATTATTGTTTATATGAGATGTCTCAGCACCCCATTGATCTCAGACTTAAAACTTTCCAGAATGGGGAAATCCATCACTTCCCCTGGGAGACCATTCCAATGTCTGAATGTCCTCATAGTGAAAATTTTCCTCTTGAATCCATACTGGAATCTCACCAGGAGCAACTTGTGCCCATTGCCCCTTGTCTTGTCCAGGTGACTCCTTGTAAATAGGGAGTCTCCATCTTCTTTGTAGCCACCTTTTAAGTACTGGAACATCATCATAAGGTCTCCCCTAAGCCTGAGTGATCTTGGCTTTCTTACAGACAAGTTGCCACTGAAGTGACTGGCCAGGAAGCTGATACCACAGCAGCACAATCAGTCTGAGAGAGAGTTTTTGCAGATCATGTGGGAAGAGGAGAAGAAACAGGCAAAATTTTTTGTCTCTACTCTTCGTAAATGTTTTAGTGTTCCCAGCAGGGCAGCCCAAGTTCTGGCAGCCCTCTCCACGAAGGGACAAATCAATCTCAAAGCAAAGGTCACTTTCTGAACTTTTTATATTTCAGGTTTCTCAAAGCAGTGTTTCATGTTGCTCTTTCCATGCATATGCCAGCAGAAAGGCTTCCTAACAGAAACTTCCTATGGAGTCTATAGCTGGCAGGAACCAGGAGTCATAACATATATGAACATAGTTCTTGGTCCCCTGCAGCCTGTCATTTCTAACTTCAAAAGCCATCCCAGAAGACAGAAATAGGATGAACTGTACTTCAGAATATTCTTGACTTGAGTTTTCCCATCAAAGGACACTGATATTCGTATAAAAAAATTAATACGTTGCAAAATTAAATATTAAAAGCTTCTAGCTTGAGGTAAACTGTTTCAACCACTCCATCTGTGAATATTTGAGGTTATTTGTAGAAAAGACACCTGTACTTCCCAGAGAAGAAGGAGGAGAGAGACAAAGTATGAACCATCAATTCTTAAAAATTGTCATCAAATTCTTAAAAAGGAAATGTGTTAAATTCTCACTTCCTATTCTCATGTGGGTGATGTATATTTTATCTGCTGAATCGTGTTCTGCCTGGTACTTACTCAGAAATTCTTGTGGCAGAAAGTACCTGAATCATCAATTGATATTGCCAAGAATCATCATCAGTAAAAGACATAAGCTAAAATTATCTAAATAACCTAAAAGCTATTAAACAGTCTAAATAAGCTATAGCCCAAGGCACACAGCTGAAAACCTGTTTTTTTTAATGCCTGAAGACAAGAAGGAAAGGTCTAATAAATCAGCCTTTGTCACCCCTCTTGAAACAGAACAATAAAAGACTCAACTGGAAAAATGGAAAGTGAGAGTAACAAGGGACCACTGGTCTCCTCCTGCTGCTGCGTAGGGGTTGCTGCTCTCAGAGACTGAGGGGTGAGGAAGTAAACTACAGTCCAGTAAGGATGGAAAGCCTTTCCCAACCCCTGCATCACCTGGAACCCCACCAGTGCTGATTTCACTCAGTAGGATGTTTTCTTTCTTTCCCACCACAGTCTCGAGTGCTTTTACTGAATTAGCAAACTCTAGTTTTGATCAGAAATGAACTTATCTTCTTGGTTGGAAGATAAGGGAGTCAGACTTTTTTCTCTTTATACAATGCCAGGGGATTCTCCAGTATTTATATGGAAATGTTCCAAATTTTGTCAAAAACAGATGCCTGAAACTGTGAGTGCTGCAGGATCCTGGTGGAGCTGTGACAGGTTAGGTTAGTTACTCTAAATGGAGAATTACAGGTGAATAAATGAATATACTGTAAAAAAATTTTTTTTTTTTTCTATTTTCTCCACAGCAGATTTGTTCTGTGGATGAGGCTCACAAATTGGAAGGGTTCCTTTCAGCATCAGCATCTCTGAATATCTTTACTGAACCAAATAGAACCTGCAACAGGAGGTGTTATGGATCACCCATACCAAGTTCTAAATTGGTCCTCTCTCCTTTGGCTTCTTTTTCTTTATTGGTGATTCTCACATTTCTCTCAAACTTGCCTTTTTCCAGTTTTCTTCCATATGTCATAAAAATTCTTATCATTTCTCTCCATAGCTCTTATAACACAACATAGATTATTCTAGGCTATTTCCTTGTTATTTCTCTAATACATTATTCATTGTTCTGCCTTCAGGCAAAAAGCAGGTAGTGTATTAAAAATTATGAGAAACACAACAGCAAACAAAAGACAAAATAATCTGCATTGTGCCTCTTTGAGGTGCTCAGTACACTTCTGGGGCTTCTATCTCAAGACTGGAGGAAGTACAGAGATGAGTGATAAGGATGATCAAAGGTGTGGAACTGCTAAATAATAAATAGGAAAGTGAGTAGATTGGCAGAGAGACACTGAGAGGGTAGAAAGGTCTGTGAAAATAAGTGGCTAGAAAAGACAATTATAAATTGTCATTATAGGCTGTATCATCCTGTACAGAACCAAGAGAACTTCAAATGAAACGAGCAGATGACTTGATAAAAGCAAACAAAAGAGGTGAATTTTCATGTAATATTCAGTTGAGCTGTGGAAATGTTTACTGCAGAAAGTTATAGATGCCACAGAGTCACATAGTTCAAAAACTGACTGGACAAATACATGAAATAAAACTTCAGCCAAAGTAAATTGCAGATGTATTGTGTTGTATGCAATAGTACTGCATGGTTTTTTTTAGAGGTTGTTTATTTAGGTTCTGGGTGTCCTGTTACCCTTACAGTAAAGTTTTTTCCTATCTTTAGGTTAAACCTCAAGTTTGTGGCCACTGGGCCTTGTTCTGTCACTGAACAAAACTGAAAAGAGTCTGGTCCCATCCTTTTACATATTTGTAAGCATTGATGAGATCTCCCTTCAGCCTCCTCCAGGCTGAACAAACCCAGCTCTCTCAGCCTTTCCTTGCATGGTCAATTTTGCCCTACTTATCTTAGTGCTCTGCACTCTCTCCAGTAGTTCCTTGTCCTTCATGGACTGGGGAGCCCAGAACTGGATGTAGTATTCCAGGTGGGACCTTACCAAGGCAGAGTAGAGGGGGAGGAGAACCTCCCTCCATCTGGGTGCCATGCTGTATTGAGCAGTATACAACAAATATTTTATATATCCATTATGTACACCACAATTGCATTAATCAATTGCAAATTACAGCTGTACCATACATAGTGACATTATCTCTGACTCAGGAAGTCCCCAGATGATGCTTTGTTGGATGGCTTCCATGAGAGCATTTGGAGGAAGGACTGTGGTGAGTGGACATCAAACATGCTAACCACTGTTTTCCTGGGGACTGTTGTTGCTGTTGGTTTCTTCTTCCTTTTTCTAACTTTCTTTTCCCCTCAAGAGAAAATAATCTTACTGAACTGAGTGCCAGAAACCACTGTCTGGAGTCTTTCACCAAATGTCCCAGAGGTTTTATTACCATCTATTCCTGCTGCCTTTGAAGTCTGGCAGCTCAGACTCCACTGGATGGTGCTTTTGTCTGTGCTTGGGAAAGAGGAATAAAAAAGGTGCTGGGGTTTCATAGAGTCTCATCTATCACTGCCCTTCTATTCTGATTTGGTGATTTCCAGAAGCACCACTCCAAGGACCAGATGCTGAAGATTTGCAGTTAGTGATAATCCTGGGAAATGGAAAGTCCTTGTCAAGAGGACCATAGCTAAAATGAAACTTCTGTGGCCAAATCTGCCACATATCATATGCTGCCTCTAAAAGAGCACATCGTAACTCCTTTTGAAGGCTGAATTCTGGACTAGATGGATCATTCTTCTCATCCTGTCCAGCCAATTGCATATTCTTACAGGCATGAGGAAAAGATTATTCCTGATAATACCACAGTTTCTGCTTAAGTTAACTCTCTCATTGTAGCAGTTGTAGGAAACTTCACTAAGTTAATATTTTAGTGAATATTTTAGGTCTATGAGACAAGTATCTTGAAAAAGACTGTTGTATTGGTTTTGAAAGGGCATTGCACTTCTCATGGGCAACAGCTGGCAGCCTGTGTGGCTATGAGCCCATATCCATTTGCAGCTGGATCAACAAGGAATAGGCTCCAGGTCTGTAACTGTAACCTAGGCTTGAGTTCACACCTTCAGGAGACTTGATTGAACCACAGGGCTCCTACTTTAGTCACAAACATGCCCATCCTTGGGGTTTGCTGTAGCTGTAATAAAAATACAACAATGTCAGAAGCTACATCTTTGAAAAAAATTTTTTAATTTTTATTTTATTTATTTTACATAAGCTGGAGAGAAGGAAGAAGTGCAAAACAGTTAATGCACTAGCCCTTATGATGCTGGGAAACTGTGCTGGGGTGGCTTCCAGAGCTAAGTGTAAATTAAAATGGGCACTTCTGGTTTTCCATAATGCTGTAGTCAGAAAATGCTTGCTTGCAATATGTTGTGTTTTGTTGTAGTGAACAGACAGAACAAAACTGTTACTAAGTTTTTCAGTCTGCTCCCTTTGGCTACAGGTACAAGGCTGTCAATTCATCACACTCAAATGGAAATCTGGGACCAAATTTCCCATTGGCATAACTGCATTTAAGTCTTGGACTTCGCCTTCCCCCTGGAAGTGATTCTGAAAGATTTAGCGGAAAAACAAGAGAAAAATGGAAATAGCAGTCTATCTTTCCTCATAGTCCATTCAATCACATAAAAGACCCCATGGAACATTTTACTGAAGATTTATTTCTGAGGCAAAAGTCTTCAAGAATCAAAATTTTGGAGCAGTAGGCAATGCTTCTTTCTATACGTAATGAGGAATTTATGGCTTCCTATCTATAGCAGATACTGGATACACTGTCATAGCATTTTAATACTTGGCCGTGCCCTTTTGCTGATCTTTCCTCTCTCCATCAAGAGCACCTCTGACCTCTGTCAGTCCGTGGAATACTTTGGAATACAAGCTGGACACGTAACTACCTGAAGGAGTCCCTATTGTTTTACACCATATGCAATATAAAAGACTTTAGGAGAGGAAAATGTGCCCTTCTTTCTCTTTTTGGATTGAAGTCTATCATGTTTGTCAACTACAGTGTAAGACTTTCTTCTATGAAGCTAATTTGAAAAAGAGGTTCTTATTGTTACAGGAAAGTCTACAGAGAGCTGCACAGCCAAGGCATAAGCAGTACCTGGGGCTGGGGGAAACACAAATATCAAATGCCACATGGGAAACCCTAACACCTCAGGGTTTTGCATGAAGTTGGGTCCAACTTTGTCCACAGCAAGCAAAAGATTTTCCAGTACAGTCACCACTGTCTCACCAGAACAACTTGAACCATGAGCAAATAATATTGGCATCCAAAAGACCATTCCTATATAAACACTGCTCTGTATCAACATACTGCTATCTATTACAATAAATATTAAAGCATAAAATGTCTAAAGCATAGGCAAGTCTCCAGACTGTAGAGCCATTTGTAAGAAAGAGCAAAACATATGAAAATTCCAGAACAACCATTTTGTGTTCAAGTACTGGTATTGAGATTACAAGTGTGTAGTATAAACTGCAGATTCCTGTTTGGCTTCCTGCACCAGTTCTTCCTGCACAAGAATGTACATACTTGTGAATAGCCTACTCTGCAAAACCAGTGCCATCTGACTGTGCTGGTTCAGGAAACATGAAATCTATCCCAGCAATTGTAATTATTCATAAATCACTGCAACCCTAGCAGGACCTGAGTCTCTTTAAAACTTTAAACAGGCAGCTAATTGTGCACAGCACCTGGCTTGTCATGACTCATGGCTGATGTATAATTCTCTTGAAGATGGAGCTAGCACCAGCCTCAGGAGAGGTGACTGGGGGTAAGAAATTAAGAAACTTGGCATGGGACCATGGGAATAATAATGGATTTTAAAAATGGGCAGCAGGGATTTTGAGTGACCTCTCATAGCAGTTAAGTATCTGTCTTATATTGACATTTATGGAAATAAGGTATATAACTGACACAGAGAGTTTGGACTGAAGTTGATTATTGTGGTGACTGAAACAGATGACACTTCTGTTTTCAAGTTAATTTAAAAAAAAATTCACAATACCTGATTGTATGCCACCCATATAGGTATTACTATAGCTGAGAAGTAGCTCTGTAGCCTGGGCAAATGTGTCAGAGCATGCAAGTTAGGACTCAAGGCATGGAGCATAAATAGTAAGACATGGACAACAGAAGGTGATGCAGGCATCTCATCATTAGACTGAGGTGGTGGAACCCCAAAGCATCCAGCAATTTATTCTATTTTCAGCACATAGCCTAGGTGTGTCCTGGGGCATCTGAGAGCAATCCAAGAAAGTCCAGGATATCCAATGGAAAATGGGTTATTGAACTCCAGTCCTTCACTACCATTAGAGGTAGGAACTCACATGAAGTGCCTTCATCAACCTGAGTGCTACATCCCGACACAAGTACTTCACAGAGTGGAATTCAGAGTCTAAATCACCCAGAAAATGTGCAAACTGGCTTCAGCATCCTCATCAGCCTCAGAGGATGCAAGCCATCTACTCTTCCTTCCAACAGTGTGTTGCCACCCAGGCTGTACATGTGACAGGGGCAGGGTACCCACAGCACTTCCCTCCAAGTGGAATCTTTAAGGATCCAGGAAGGCAAGTACAATGAGGTCGAGAGGTGAGTCCCCAGAGAGACACTAAGTCTCACAGCTGAGAAGTTTATAAGGTTAAGGTATAAAGAACCTGGGTTCCTGCCTCCTGTGATCACACAGCTTACAGAATCTCTGCATAAAACCAGAAGTTATCCTGTGAACAGGAACCACAACCATCAGCTCCCCAAACCCCACAGCATATTCTGTCTATCCTATGTCATGTGTAAAGTGTTCCTTGCCTGTCAGTGCCAAATTCTGGTGCGGTGTCTGTCACTGTCTGGGAATTTGCATTAAAAAATCCTAGACATTGAGATCCCCAGAGGACAGCACTTTGAGCAAAAAGCCCAACAAACAACCCATGTTTAAGTGCAGGATCCTGGAGAAATGTTGGGATAAAAGCTGTAGGCACCTCTAGATGATGTTGCTGTTGGAGTTGGTTGGGGCTTTGTAATGGCTCTTTGACAGGAATTGCAAGCTCATTCACCTTTAGATTCTAAAGTAAGTAAACACATGTCTCAAGATATTCTTGAAAGAGATTGCTGTGAGCTGTCTGGCCCAGATCCCTAGCAGTGGAGAATTTGAAGGGTCTTTGGTGGTCTGTGTGGAGAAAGAATTGTCTCAGTCCTAGGCTTTTTGCTGTGCTGTCTGTATGAGCTATTTCAACAGAAGAAAAATATGGATTTATAAGGAGTCTTTAGTTGCCTCTTGCAAATATAGGTAATTATCCCAAATTAGGAAGGAAGTAGCTCAAAAAAGGAGTTGTAGGAAACTTGTAATAATTTTGCTGTACCATTAATTCCTGTTAATGTACCTGCTTGTGTAAGACCACATTTCCTTATTAAGAGGCAGCAATGATTGCTCAGGGAGATGACCAGTATCATGATAAAGATCAAATAGCAGCAAGGAGTCCAATCCAGAGGAATGTGAGCAACAATTATTGGACTCAATGTTCTTCAATAAGATGTAAGGATGCAGACAGCTTCATCTCAACACTCTGCTGGGCTGCCATTGCCACACCACCATGCACAAGTATATGGTCACCCAGCCCTGTTCAACTAGTGGAACCACCAGGATTTTTTCTGTAACAGAGCTGCTGGTGTGTTCCCTGCCAGCTTGCACACTTGTTCAGCAGCACATAGGTGGCCTGCATCAGACACAAATTGTGATGATGAGGATGATGTTAGACATCAATGGGGAGAGACCAAAATGTCCTTCAACTTCAGAAAGTTCCTCATCAGCTGAATGCAACCTTCAAGGCTTTGATTCATGCCAAGGGTTCTGCTTGAGCAGCACTTTTGTATGCTGCTTGTCACTGGGTTTCAGAGTGACATTTCATTGGCATTCTCTTTTAGGCCACACCAGCTGTGTGATCAAGTGCTCTGAAAAGTTCAGTGATTACACTGCTGCAGGCTTTCAAGGAACCAAGCCAGCAGGAACAATTTATAGCCCAGCTCTCTTTGCTGCCAAGTTTTGCCCCTCATAACATTCAGGATCCCTGATGGCCTGGCCTGAGACCGTGTTAGTGAGTAAACTTTTGAAAAATCAATGTTTTATAAAATCCATTTAACTGATAACACTACCCAGTCACCTTCCAAGCTTCCTGGACTGTTCTGCATCTCTCATTCTGATTCAAAGTGGATTTTGTTCTTCAGAAGTACACAGCAATTCCCAGTGGTGATTGTTACTGATAGCTTATAGCAGAGCTCAGCTGGCTTGCTCCTGGATTTCTAATCAGCTTAGCAGTGATAGAACTCCTGTTGGAGAATTGCTCTGAGCCTATTTCATATTCAAAACTACACAAGCAAGAACCCCATTCCCTCCCCTCCCCCCCAAAAAAACCAACCAAAAAAACCGAACCCAAAACCAAATAACAAACAAACTAAAAATAAAAAATCTTTGTCACAAAATAAAATAAAAACAGGTGGCTACTTTTCACCTCTGGGCCTTGTCTTCTAGTCCTTGGCAGTTAGCAGGAGTGAGTGCAGGAACAAGTTGCCACGAGGCAGGTTTACACCTCTCAGGAGGTATTCTGCTGGGAGAGCCTGTGAGAAAGTTTTCACCCCACTGCATACATGAGGTAGCTCAACCTGTACTCACAAAGGCACAAACCACTTGGGTCCTAACCACAATTTAATGAACAGTTGCTGCAGGGTGATTAGTACTTCCCTCACCTGTTAATAAGCTGTTACTGTGGCTGCAGTCGAAGTATCATAGAGGTGGTCTCCTCAGGATTCTTAAATGTGGTCAGAAGTGTTTTGTTGTGGTTTTGGACTTGTATTTATCGGATTCAATTCCTTTTCTGCCGTGGTCACAGATTTCCTGGTGACCTTTAGCAAGTTGCTTTGGCTGCAGTCCTCAGATAATTAGTCCCACATTTCCACTGAATTAAAGATAAATCATCTTTGAGGATCTAAGATTAATCCTTCATTTCTTCAATTGAGGAACAAAGGCAGGAAGCATTAACAGTTCTCTTTACACTTTTTGCCAATACGGCCTGCAGTCTTCTTGGGTATAAACCACAATTACTGCAGTGACCACAATGTAGTATAGATCTACCTAGCTTTGAAGTAGGTGTTTCTGTGGGTTTTTTGTTCCCCAAAGTGATAGCTCCATGTTAAGAGAGCTTGCTATGATATTTTGTAGAGATATGAAGTGTTTTTCTCATCTGATGAGTGTCACTTTGAAACCAAACCAACTCATTTAAAATTGGTAAAAAGTGCCAGCTACTGATTGTCACATTCACATGTTTATTCAGCTGTTCTCCCAAGAAGAGATACTGGCCCCATTTGGTCAGCATTCAGTATGGAATAGAGCTCTCTGTAACACTGATTTTGGATGTTCATGACTAAAATAATGAACTTATATCTCCTAAACTTGGATGTGTAGGTGCTCTAAAAGAATCTAACCTTATTTTCATTCTAGCCATAGTATGGATACCTCAGACAATTTAACATTTGTAAATCAGTGAGAAAATTAATTTAAGACCTGAACTGGATGAACTTTTTCTGTCTGTACACTCTGTAATGAGCCACAAAACATGACAAATTGTTGTGACCCCTCTTTTCCAATAGCCAGCTGGTGACACTGGGCTGTTGGATCTGCTGCAGGACCCTACCTGGAAGGGTCCTTGATATTGACTGTGGCAGAAACAGCTCAGGTTTCTGAGCTGTCCTAATACCAGCTGCCTGCATAATCCCACTTTGTACATCATTCTACATCTTGGAACATCAGAGGAGGTACAGGTCATGGACATAGGTAGCCAGTAACTTTATGGATTTGTGTCATCAATCTTACGTGATACGTTATGATAATAATAGGCTGTAAAAACAATGTTCAGCAGAGAATGGCCTGACAGAAAGGTGAAGAAGAGCAGGGAGTCCCTTCAGATCAGCAAGACAGGCAGGAGCAGGAGCAGAGCTGTGCTGCAGAGGAAGAGGGGCCAAGAGAGAGGATGACAACAGGACAGGGAGGGACAACAGCCCTGTTCCATGATACCTGGCTGAGGAGAGCAGAACAGAACTTGTGATGGTATCTGCATTCACCCAAGAGCCCAGACTACTGGACAAGTCCATAGTAACAGGGCAGGGCCTGAGGAGAAGCCAGGAAGTTAAGTCCATGGCTCATGGCCAGATCAGTGCACTGACAGGAATATGCATGGCTGCAGCAATGCTCCAGGATGGACCAAGACAAAGAGCCCCAGCCAAGTAAAGAGGTGTTTTGCAGATCTTTCTCTTTTAGCCATCCAAGGCTGTGCAACTCTCTGGTATCAAAGCTGGCCATGAGCACAGGCAGCCGAGCTCCTGGAAGCAAGGCAAAGGTGCTGGTGCACTTAGGACTCGCGTGTGGGTGCTGTATAGGAGAGAGAAGCCAAAACTGTCCTCTTCAGCAGCACAATGTTAGACAGACTTGGCCGTGGTATTTAATTTCACATCTGGATTTTGATGCTGAAATCAATGAAAACCAACTGGAAGAGCTATTTTCCAAATACCACAGCTAATTCTATCTACCAGAAATAAACAGAAATACTTAATCGTGATTCTCTGCTAGATGCAAGTTACATCTAGATCCTAAGTTACATTGCTTATTCAATAGCAGAAGTATTCCTTGGACAGAGGGACCTATCTTTGTCTGAGGAGCACTGGTAACTGCTTGCAATGAGGCTGACAAAGTGTAAACTACTTGCAGGAGATTCTGATCAGCTTGTACTCAGTCAATAATACAGCCAGCTTAATTTTCCATGACCTGGCAATCAATTCACCAATTTGTTTGCATATACCACCATGAATTATAGAAGCAATACTACAAGCTATGCATTAATTATAGACCTCCTTAGTCAAAGAGCATGCATGTGAGGCTGTAGCTTCATGATGCCTGAAGGAGCTGCCATCTTTCTCATCTGTGCCACCAGGCAGGTCCCCTGCGGTTGTGCTGGCAGGATATGTGTTTGTAAGGACATGCAGTGAATGATAAGGAACTAGATCAAGCTCAAAATAAATTCAAAAAGACACATCTTTGTTCAGTTGCCTTGTCCAGTCCATTGGTAAAACTGGGGGAGTGAGCCTCCACTGTGGGGAAATCAGGACCTGAGGGAGAACAGCATCTGGCTTGTGAAATACTTCAGTCAATAGCCACATCTGATGTTCTTCTGATGGAAAACCACTTATACCTTTTTGGCTGTAGAAATACTGAGTAAAGGCATCAGGATTTAGCTCAGAAGACTTCTGAAAGAGACATTAAAGGTCCATGAAAGCAGAGGTTCTCTCAGGAAATTAATTCTCATCAGAGAGCTGTTTTGTTGCTTTGATCACTTTGTCTATGCAGTCTCTTTTGTAAAATAATAATACATTTCAATGCTAATTTATTCTGATATAAGATAGAGTGACTTTGGACTTAATTTTTGTTGATGGTATCCTACAAATATTTGGATGAAAATCAAAGAACTTTGGTATCCTGCTCTGTAATCTGAGTGATGTAAATACTGTGATGCCTGTTTTGAATGTTTGGATTTTTATAAATAAAAATTTGACATTTTCATGAGTGACCACTTTGTACTGAAAGTTTTATTACCCAGCTCTTTTTTCTGGAACTGGTTTAATGAAACAGGGCTTATCAGCCTATTACCTATTTCATTACTGCAGGACAGGATATTCCATATCAAGATGGAAAGTCAAGATGTTTTGTTCTTAGTTGTGGCAAGTCAGCATGAAATCCATGACAGGAAACAATTTGGACCAAAGAATTTAAAGGCATACATAGGGATTTTTAAATTTTTTTTCTTCAAAAGGAGACATTACAAAGTAATGAAAACTGAAAGGAGCAAGATTTCAGATGCCTGCCTGACAAATGGCAATCCCAAAGTTG
The DNA here is from genome assembly GCF_036169615.1 of Heliangelus exortis. Classification (NCBI taxonomy): domain Eukaryota; kingdom Metazoa; phylum Chordata; class Aves; order Apodiformes; family Trochilidae; genus Heliangelus; species Heliangelus exortis. Next base: position 24,231,575 of record NC_092422.1, on the reverse strand, counting down.
CTTGAACTTTAAGACATAGTGTAGTACATTGAACTGGCAATTTGTTAAATACCTCACCACATCCTCCTCAAAGGAACTGGCACAGACTCATGGGGCTTTCCTGGATGCAAATCTATTTAGAACCTCTATGCCACACTTAGTATCCTATTAAAAAGATACCTTGCCAGTCTTTAGTAACCTCCTTTCTTCTTAGATATCTGAGTAAGAAGAGGCTGTGTTTCCTGCTCTGAAGATCCAAAAATTTGTTTTAAAAAACCCCACATCATTAATATATGAGGCCTCAGCTTCAAAGGTTTCTCCTGGTTTCTGTTAGCTGCGTGCCTGGATCTTGCACCAAGCCCATGCTGGATCAGAGGATGTGCTGAGGCACCTGGTGAACTTGAATTTTTTCTTACACTGAATTACCTCCCCAGTATTTTTAATGGCAAACAGAAAGTTTAAAACCAGGCAACAAAGAGTCAGTAATAAAATGTCAAGAATTGTATTTTAAGTAGCCTTGGTACTGTCATTTCCTTAACAGAAGGTGGCAACTTCCCACCCAAGGGAAGTGCTGACAACTTTCATCAGTCATTTCTTCCCCACTAGCCCCTAAGTAACTACACTTCAGAGCCAGGTTTCTCATATCTGTTAAACATGCAGTTGATAAGAGTTATTAGAGTGGAGTTTAAAGTGTTAAAGTTCTGAGCACTTGCCATTGGGTGGGGGCTTCTGTAAGAACCTTTGTCCCTTGCATGGGATCAAACAGGTGGGTTGCAACCTTACAGCAAATGGTTAAGGGGTACTAAAGACAAAAGGAATAGTGATTTTTTTATATATAAATTCTTTCATTAATCTCTTCTCAGTGGGAAGAGTAGAAGGGCAGGCTTCACTGTTAAGAAGGACAGTGGAGCAAATTTTTTATATTTCTTGCTTTCTTGCTTTATTTCTTTGCTTTGAACTCTCTTCTCCGAGAAGGAGCTAAAATGACAGCACCTCCTGTGTGTTTATCACCACAAAATAGCTGGCATTAAAAGAAACAGGTAAATAAATCAGTTTAGCAAATATGCACCTACTGACTCTTTGAATAGAACAATTTAGTCTCTTCCTATAAGACATCTGCCATCTTCTATTACAGAAGAACATTAGTAGTTAATTTTATTCCTTTTTTAAAATTTATAATTCATTAAAATTTAAATCACCTTTTCCCTAAACCCTTGAGACTCTTTGCACTAGCAGGAGAATAGACAGGTTTTTGCTAAAGCCCCTAATTCTATAATTAATCACTCACTGAGGATTTACCAGCAAAGTGCTGGTGCTCTACCTGCCATCACTATGGCTTCATTAATTTTACAGAATATATCAGAGTACATTAGTCTGATGTATTGTCAAAAATAATTATAGTGTAGTTATGCTCTGGAAAGCAGATATGTAAAAATGACACCTTCTCACTTAAGAGATCACTTTCCTGTGCACATAGTCAGATCTGCCTATTTTATAACAGAAATACTCTTTTTTTTGTGTGTTCAGCTCTAAAAGTACTTTATATGCATAATGTCATTAACACTGAATGTGTTGAATCCCTCAAGGGCATTCACAGCGCAGTGATCACCAAACCTGGCAGCATGGAGCTGGGCACAGATGTTGGAAAAGCACAGTTGGAAGATTTTAGGGCTGACAGGTCTGGAATGAATTCACAGCTTGCCTTTCAATAGCCATCAAAACAGACATAACAAGGAGAGAAGCTGGTCAGAGTTTTAGAAGGCAGCAGCCCTTGCAGGGCTGGCAGAGCACATCTCTTATTGATAAAGGGAATATGTCTGATCTGAAAGTAATTAAGATATAACAAACATGGAACCCCAGAATGTGGTTTTACATCATTTTTCATTTTCATTTTAATTTTCAAACAGCAACACAAAATTAGTTGTCCAGTGTTACATTTTATTGTGCAAGAGCCTGGTTTCAGTGAGGCTACTCTCTTAGTATGTTTTTATTAATTCATACAACCTTATAATTTTCAGTGTGTCATCAAGTCGATCATGGATATAATTCAATCATTCTTACTAGGATTGGATAAGAGACCAATTTCAACTTAAACAGATATGAGAAGATATGGAAGCTTGGTGTTAAAATGAAGAGTGATGATGCAATAATTTATAAATCAGTCCTACTCTTCTGAAAAAATTCATGGACTGGACAACTCTCATGATTCAAGAAATCGTGTCACTTCAGGTGACATTTTTACTGAGCATCTAATCTTCAGACATGTCACAGGGAGCCATTAATGAGTCTTTCTCTGCCTACTCACTGTAGAAAGTGGGACAGGATAGGAAGCTGAACCTTTCCTCACTTCTGCCTTACCTGCAGATTACTTGCCCAAATCCCAGTGGCAGGACAAAATTTATGTGCTTGTCCAGTGGCCTAGCAAGAGGTGGGACAGGTCAAGATTTTTTCATAGGAGGAAGTTCTGTCCTGCTTCTTGCTTTCACCCTAAGCACAATCAGAGGTGCTGCCAAGGTCCAGTTTGGATCCAGTTTCCACTCAGCAGCTGCTTGAGCACGATGCATGTGTGCTTTGTAATATACTTGGTTTTCCATACACTTTTCTCAATACACCTGAAGTTATGCTTCAGTGCATGCCCAAAAGCACTTTAGTTTTGAGGTGTTTATCTGCTGGATGCCTGACTCCTAAGTCCAGTTGGGAACTCTAAATCAAGTAATTTTTCATACCCTTCTCAGAAAAAATCCTACACAAAATGCTCTTTTCTGAAACAGGAAGAGAAAGCAAATTTATCTTTTTATAAACTGCTCTAACCCTCTTCATACTTACCCAGCAAGTGAAATGCTTCAGTTCAGATCTTCCCCACACTGAGTCAGGACTGCAGAACAAAACCATCTGTACTTTGGATCAATTAATTGCCTGATTAGCTGTTGTTCCACATTACTAGGAGTGCAAGTGTTGTGCCTGGGGATCTGAAGTTAGCTGGGATGGATCTGGATTTTTTGGAAGACAAAGTCAATGTGGATTTCCTCTACAGTCATTGGAGAACATGAAATAATGGAATTTTTCTTCGTGAGGCAGCAACATGAGATCTCAGGGTATCTTCTGGAGCATTCCTCCTTTTCAGTCATGTTGCAAAAACGTGGTCCTGCTTTAGGACAGCCCTCAGGCCCTGCCTCTCTTACAGCCCCTGCAGAAGGCATCCTGCAGGGATGCCATCCTGCTGGGAAGAATATTTAGTGGCATTTACTTAGGCTTGGTTTTTTATCCATACTCATGGGTGATGGTGAATGGAATGCTGCTGGAGTCAGAGAGAAACTTTTTTTGATAGTGGTAATTCCTACCACACTGGGAAAGTATGAATTTCATGCACTAGCATTTTTATTAAATAATCCTTATTTTTCCCTAATATTGCACCAAGCTCAGTAAGACATATAATGCAAATACTGACACTCATCTGTCAGCTCAGGTTATGAATATATTTTGTGCTTGTCCACAAAGTCCCAGAGTTTGAGTAGCTTTTGCCTAATTTTTTGCTATAAATTCCAATACAGGTCCCAGGGAGAACTCTGTGATATGTAGAGGCCCACCTGTGGCACATACACCTCTGGTATATCTGCTCTGAATGCTGAAAATTTACTCTGGGGAAAAATTCAGCTGCAGAGAAGCAATGATTTAGCTGCAGGTAGATATAGCTGACTGCATAGACAAGAGTCTCTAATTTGCAATTCTGAGCATATCCTGGCTCTGTGTGAAATAACCCCCTTGCAGAGAAAAATCCTTAGACTAACACACCCGGAACCCTATGCTGCCATTTTTACAGTATAACCAAAAAATAATTACTGCCGTGCTTGCTATAAATTTTAAAATTATCATTGCCTAGTATTAGTATTGCAGAATACATCCTGAAAGGCAGTCCCTCTTTCTTATTTTTTACATTTACATTCCTGGAGCTTAAGTTGTAACAAAAATGCAATTAGATTTTTAATTCCTGCTATTTTTAGAGACGTGAACCTGCTTTCATTTTATGTTTCCAATAAAGGGAATTGTGCTATGCTATGCCTTGGGGTAGACAAGTAGGAAGACACACTCAGACTCTTTGTAGATTTTTCTTTTAAATGGTGTAGGTGCAATTAATTGCGTGCCTCTCAGCAGCCCAGTTCCGTCAGGGGTGCTGTGTTGAAAAATCCCCCATTCCAATGTCATCATTACCTTCATCCACCCAACAGAGTTTACATTGTCCCTAGGACATATCTGGAAGTAAGTGATGTAAGAACTGGGTCACATAACAGAAGTCCATTGATCCTAGCATCTTATTTTCAGCAGCAGCCCTAAGTAGATGCCTAGGGAGGAATATAGAATTAGGACAAATAATTCCTTCTCATAGCCTCTCAACTGCCAACCAGTTTCAGGTCCCAGGTCTCCTAAGCCATATGTTGTTTCTATTTATTTAGGAACATTAAACACAAACTTCTAGCACCCACAGTTTTTGTCAAATAACTCTTTGCACAAGGGACCAGCTTCTCTGCTTGGTCTTCTGTGTGGCTCCTCCTAGCTTCATTTGCAAAAAAGAACTATTGATCCCCATCCATTCTCTCCATGAACAAATATGTTTATGCATTCGTTCTTTTTCAGCCTGAAGAATCTTACATGCTCCATATAAATGCCATTTCACACCCCTGAATATCCTACTGTCTTCTTCCTGCCCTACTAAAACCTTTCAGTGAGGAAGGGAGCAGAGCTGCACGTGGTTTCCATAATACAGAAACAGTGTGGATTTGTACAGTGGCACAAGGATACTTCTTCCTGATTTGTTTTTTTGCTTGACCACAGCTGAGAACTAGGATGGGGCTGTTATTTTCATGACACTCTTCATTATAACTCCAGGAACTTCATCTTGAATGGGGTTGAGCAGCTGAGAACCCACAGAATACATTTTTTAAAGTGCATCCTTTATATTTACCTAGAGAAAATTTCATCTGCATTCCTATCCTGCCCACTCACTCACTTTTATAGGATGTCCTTTTTTCTTCATTGTTGACTTCAATGTTACAGCCAAAGTAACTTATTGTATTCAGAAATATCACAACAGTCTGTTAACAACCTCCTCTTCCCTCTCATTCATAAATTACGTCAAATAGCAAAAAGATCCCATACAGCTCCCTCCAGTCTGTAAAGTGAACACTCGCTCCTCCGTTCTGTTTCCTATTTCTTTACCATTTACTCATCCACAGAAGCACTGTTCTGCTTGCTCCATAGCTGCTTAGTTTCCTGAATGATCTGTGGCAATGGGATTAATCAAAAGGCATTTGGAAATTGAAGTAGACAGGGTGATACCGATCACTTCTGTCCAAGTTCAACCCCTCAAACAACTTGTTTGTAAGGCAGAATTTCTCTTCACAAAAAATTGAGTCTTCTCAAAACATTTTTATCCAGGTGTCCACTGATTCTAATCTTCATTAGACTTTCAATTAATGTGCCCAGTAGAGACATCAAGATTACAGACCTAGAGCTCCTCAGAGCTCCCCTGGAGTCCTTTTCAAAAATGGCATCACACCAATTTGCCACCCTCCAGTTTGCTAGTATCAAGAAAACCCAGCACAGCTGCTTCCCAGACTACTGAGATTTATTTATTCATAGAAACATAACAAGCAGAGAAAACAAGATTAAAATAAGCAGAGCCTTTATTCCAACCTTTCCTTGGCAGCCCAGTTTTTTCTAAAACTGAAGTTCCTCCAACGCTTGCCCAAGAAAAGTATCATACTTTTTCAGTGTCTCTATTGGTTTTCCTGCAAGCAGTTGCTTGCTCTTTCTTCAGAAAAGTCTTGTAACTTTTCAGTCCCAATGATTATTAAGTTTTCTGGCTTGATAACACTGCTGTTTGACTTGGTTTGGATTCTTGACCTTCCCATTTTGCAGGCAATAGCTGGATGGTTTCTCTCAGTTTCTTTCCCCACTTTCACCCTTGGGGCTGTTCCTGCCTGAAGTTACAGACCAAGCCCGTGTTTGATGCACTGTGCTACAGATAAATAGCTGAGCAAAACATTCCTCATGCATCCTCCTTGGGCTCAGTCCTGTCTTGAGATGAAGCTCTGGACAATAACTTCAGGTGTCTTGAGAAGGTCCAGCATGGGCCATGAGGTGAACCAGGGAGGGCTGGGAGACAGAGTCTGAGCAGCTGGCACAGGGGGGAAGGAAGCCAGCAGCAAGTAAAGCAAGTAAAGTCCATGAGACTCTGTTAGTTCCTGTAGATGTATAAAGGAGTCTAAAACCAAGCTTGGGGTGCCAGAGGATCAAAAGGTGTACAAGGGATCAAAAGGAGTACAACGTTCAAGCTGAATATCAGAAAAAAATTTTTTACTATAAGGGTGACGGAGCCCTGGAACAGGCTGCCCAGGGGGGTTGTGGAGTCTCCTTCACTGGAGACATTCAAAACCCGCCTGGACACGTTCCTATGCGATGTACTCTAGGTGGCCCTGCTCTGGCAGGGGGGGTTGGACTAAATAATCTTTCGAGGTCCCTTCCAACCCCTATGATTCTATGATTCTATGATTCTATGATTCCCATGATGTGGGCCAGTTCTGGTGTGCCATGCTCCTAATAAGAAGAGACACAGGTTTATTAAGGTCAGGTGCAGCTGCTGTTTCCCCTGAAGTTGGAGCAGATCTCTCTACTACTATAAACACCCATTCAGACTGCTAAAGAGGTTTCAGTGCAGTTTGACAGCCTGCAGTCTTTGTGATTAATGGATCATGGCACATCAACAGCAAGGGCAAGTGTGGAAGCAAATGATACCTCAGCTTCCTGCTCTTTGCTCCCTCTGCTAGGCTGTAACAAGACTGATGGATGGTAAATGGCATCTATGGTATAACTTATCAACAGTTTAGCACCCCAGTGTGTTGAGTCACATTTGTTTTTCCTTGTATAATTATCAGAAGCTACGATGTACAACCTTTAATTCAGTAGAAGTGCTGCTGACTACTTCAGTGAGCAACAGACTTGCAGGTAAGCACCCACAAAGATACCAAGTTAAACCACAAACACAAACAATAAAAAATAACCAGGGAAGAGATGAATATTCACAACACTTTTAAAAATAACTGGGGGGTGGACTCTCACAGCCCACGCTTGGCAAATGGCCTGAATGACAACACCTGGTAACACAGGAGTGTGGAAATAGTGTCTCTGTGTGTACTGAATACACAAAGCTGTCTGGAGGACATTTGCTCATTGTTAGCTGATCACATTAAAGATGAACCAGCAGTCTCCAACTGGTGGTGTTAAAGGGGAAGAGAGACCATCAGTGGATTAAACAGTAGCTAAGGAACTTCAAAGGGAGCTTTGAAGCAAAGAAAGAATCAGCCTATAAAGTACAGAAGAAGAGTGAAAATTGGTACTGGCCTGGGAAAGACACCTTGGAGGGGAACCAGCAATAGCCAAACCTGGTTTGACAAAGTCAGAAGCTGCCCTGCCAGCACTGCAACCTCCACCTATGTCAGGCATAGCAGCATCCCCACAGGATGTCCCATGGAGCCTGTGCTCAGCGTGACAGTATTGGGTGTGACAAGTGGGGACCCAGACCCAGGTACACGTTGAAGGGCTTGTGGAGGGATCTTTCTTCTTTTGAAGGAGACATTGCTTATTCGTTTTATTACTGATGTATAATGTACTGCATTTGACTTATATATTGCTAAGAAATCAGTAAATTGCTTCAATCCTTATTTGGTTTAAGTTATGAGAACTGAATCATTCCCCTCTGCTACATTATTTGAGGAGTGGACAATAACACAAGAGGAATCTTTCTGTTGGTGATCCCTGCTTTGCTGCAGATGTTTGTTATTTCCAGCTGCCTATCTAATGGCTAATTTCCAGTTTATATAACCTTCATGAAAATTGCTCCAGCAGACATTGCTAAAGGAGCTGGTGAGTGAATGGGTTTAGAAAAGCAGATATCAAACTTTATCTCCATTAATGTTTTCAACTGTTGTGCAAAAAGAGAAGTCTCTGATCACTGCTTGGTGGGGCTTGATGTGTCCAGAGCAGGGAGATGAAAAGCCAGTGCATTACAGCTCATCTGTGGCAGTTTCTCAAGGGAGGTTTTCAGAGAGCAGAGGTGTATGGAAATGATCTGCTCTAGGGTAGGTCTCTGCAGTGGCAATGCCCAAGCTGGTCAGTCTAAAGTTCCTTGACTTCCAAAAATCAGTTCTGTCATGAAATGCCTCACCAGAAAACAGGTATCTGAAACTGGTCAGATGCTTTGGATCTTGGAAGGTTTTGTTCATTAACACTGTTTCCCTCCATTAGTTGTCCAGGGAGATTAGAGCAGATTCTTTGGTACTGGAGCTTATCTTGTAGTTAACTAAGGTGGGATTCAGCTTGCAGGTAAAGACTCCACATGTAAGTATTTACAAACTGTTTTATTGCCTTGGCATCCATTCTAGGCAATCAAAATCTGGTCAATAGCATTGATGAAGCCTGGAATGTTGCTGAGCTTACCATATGACAGTGTTAATGTTTAGATAAAAAGCTCCACTGTCTGTATTTACCTATATGACTCCTCTTCAGTAGAAGATGCTTATTCTCTGCATTAACTAGTAACAAAAACCCCACCCAATACACAAAACCCCAAGCAAAAAAAAATCTCTTCTCTTAGATAATGAAAACCAAAACATTTCAAAGTAATTTTGATAGTGCAGGTCCTCATCTTGAGTTTCTGACACTGTGAAGTTTTGTCACCTTTTATCACCTCATATGGAAAAGAGATTGTCACTTAGCACTGAGTATGTTTGCTGTGGTAGGAAAAAGAGTGAGAGACATAAAAGTTACCTACCCTTTGAGAGACATAAAAGGTACCTACCCTTTAACTGAACATTCAGAGGAGAGACCCTTCTAGGCAGTACCTGGGCAGAGGTTTGGATACTGAGCTCCAGCTCAAATTTGCCATATGCCTTTTTTATGTCTTTGGAAAAGACTTCGCAATTTTAAGACCTAATAATTTATCTGTAAAGGAGCAAAACATCAGGTTTTGGTGGGTTTTTTTGCTTGTTGGTTTGGTTTTTTGTTTGTTTGGTTTTTGTTTTGTTTGGGTTTTTTTGTTTTGGTTTTGGGGGTTTGTTTGCTTGTTTTTTCCCTTTCAATGTGTTTAGACTGGGGCAAGGATTGCCCTGTGCCTTATTATGATTTTATTTGGGGCTGCAAGTATGGTAAACAAATGAGCAGCAAAGCCAAAAGAAGTCTGTTTCAGGGGTGGTGATGGTGGAAAAAAAAAAATAAGGCAAGAATGTCTCCATTGAAAGATGTTGCAGAGGTGTCCTGGTCTGGTATGTCTGATGGTGCAAGGCAGTGATTTCTGTTGCCTGATGTGGTGGCTCAGTGATGGCTTTGCAGGCTGATTGCTGCAGGAGGGGTCTTCAACACTGTGAAAAGCTGTAGCTTCCTGAAATAGATGAGCAGGTGTCTTGGTTTGAGAGTTCCAGTATAAATACTGACCTGAGACTGCCCAGGACCCCCCCAGCTGCTGCCCGCCTGGGGATGGGGCAGATCAATGGGGTGGGAGCTGTGCCTGTGGGGAGAAGAGGGTGGTTCTGGTGACCCAAATGGACCAATCACACTGTTCCTCCCCATGGTGCTCAGTATGAAATGGCTTTTCAGAGAGTCCTCTGGCTGGGGTGCAGGCTGCAGTGGGGTTTGCTTGTTTGTCATCTTTTCCCTTTGATGCCTGTGTTCCCTTGTCTTGTTTTCCTGAAGAGGAGAACGTGGCTCTTTGAGACAGCTTCTCTTCTCCTGCCTTCCCAAGTAGGACCATCTTGGATGCTCCAAGGCTGTTGTAGAGTGTCAGTGTGACCCTGGACTCAGGCACTCCCATCTCCTGCTGAGTCAAGCATGGAACTTTTCTGTCTGGGAAGTAATTGCCAACTGCAGAGCATGGGTTCTGTATGTACAGATCTGTATACATTTGTATGTGATTCACCATTATTATTGCTATTTATTATTTCTTTAAACCTATTCTAGTTTTTTTCCAGCCTTAAAGTCTCTCTCCCTTATCCCCCTTTTTATCTTCCACTGGGGGTTTAGTGGGGAGATAACAGAGAGCATCTGTCACCCAGTTATTGCCTAAAACATTGACAGCAGGGAAGCAGAGACTGCAAAAATAATGCTTTGGCAAAGGTTTCAGTTCATGCAGCATACCCAACACTTCTCTGAGTTCAATGATATTTCCGCATTTCTTTTTCTATTTATGTAAATATATTCATGCTTCAGATGCACACTGAAACCTAAGCTGGACTGTGAAATATTAAAAACATCCTTTCCAAAGATTTCGCTCTTATTACTATTTCATACAATCTGATTCAATTAAATTAATTAATTAAACTGGACATTTGATCATTAGGAAAGGTACTTCATAGAGACAGTAGTCAGTCCAGAAATGAAACTCAAGACTAATGAAACTGAAGTAACCAGGCACATGTTTGAAAACACCACTTGCAGTCCTCTAAAATAAAACTTTGGCTTCTTTTACTCCTTGCATGATGCAGTCAGGCTTGAAATGTAGTATCTCAAGCCCTATTAACTTCTCCTTTAGGGACAGCCCAGGCACTCCATATTTTCCAAAGTCTTCTGTTAAAATCTTCATGTTTAAAACAAAGGACAGGAAAAAATGCTGCTGCTGTACTCAACTACCTTGCAAAGCATCTTGTGCTAAGGCAAAATCCCTGTGAGATGACAAAATTATCTTGAAGCATTTATTTTCCCTTAGGACAGAACTTAGTGTAGCAAATGAGTCTAACACCAGTGGAAGTGATGAGTTGAGTTTGTGATTCTGCAGATAGCAAAGCCTCTCTGCTATTTTCTCACTTTTTTTTTTTTTTTTTTTTTTCTTCAGTGACTTAATAGCATTTTCATCAAGTATTTCCTCAGAGTAAAATTTGGGGAGTGTCTTCTGCTCTGATACTGCCATGCTTGGAAGTTGCACTGCACGAGCTGGGAGGGTGAGTGCTTTCAGTGACCAGGAGTTGTGTTATCTGTAGCACTGCTAAGGAATCCACACCAAGGCACTGCTCCTTTTATGAGGTGTTTGACTTCATGCTTAAGGCTGAGAGCTCAGGAATGCTTTTTATTTTACTTCTTCCCCACTGTCCTCATCTTCAGGTCTAGACTAATGAGCTGCACAGAAGAACTGAGATTAAAGAAAATCTGCAACAACAGAAGAAAACAAAAAAGAGAATTGGCCATGGCCTTTTCCTGAAAGGTATAAGTAGGAAAGCCAGTAGAAATATAATTGGAAAGCTTAGCAGTAGATCAAAGCATGAATGAAAAATATAACACATTTTAATGAAGGCCACTACCTGTCTAAAAAAGGCTGCCAGAAAGGAAAACATCCAGAAATGGGTGAGGGGCTGAATTTGCAGAAGAAGAGTTTTATCTGACTCTAAAAAGGTTATGTCTATAATGAGAAACTAAAAGAAGAGCAAGAAGTAAAGGAGATCTAATAAAAGACCCGTTAATTGCTAAACCAGACATGGACTCCCGGAAAAGATAAACTTAAAAAGGTCAGTGGGTTCAGATCATATGGGGACTGTGGTAGTTATGCAGCAAATGTAGGGTTTAATTGGGAACAGCCACGTTGCCAGTTCCTGCAGAGCCTGAGACAGCTGGGACAGTGCCTGGGAGATGCCATCAGTCCTGGGGAGCTGCAGGGATGCTGCCAGAGCTGGATGTGCATCCCAGCCAAAGACTGGCTGCTGGTAGAACGAGACTTCCAATGGTTCTTTATGGTTTGAGCCAGGAAGAAGTGGATGAAAAGTGGTGAAGCAAACCCTGTCACTTCATGGGTCCTTCTTGAAGGGGAGGTCTCTTATAGGGACTGCCTCTTAGTTGGTGGCATTGACTTCAATGAGCAGAAACCTCCCTAGCAAGGTAGCTCATGCTCTAAGATGTGTGTGTGAAGAAGAAGAGAAAGTCATATGATGTTTGGATTCTCTGGGAGGGAGGAATGACCCTGGCAGTTACATTTGGATGAGCATAAGATCCTATCATGTAATCGAGAAAATGCAGAGGAAGGAAAATCCCACAAATCTGTTACAGGAAAGCAGAAGCCACAGAAGCGAGTACTGTAGGATTTCCCTACCCAACACAGCAGTCCATAGCTCTCTTAGCTGTATCTTCTCCACAGTATCTCCTGGCTCCAAGCACTGCCCAATCTCCCCCGTTGCTCTTAGGCCCTCGTTCTGCCTCGAACTGGGTGGTTAGGGAGAAAAAAAGCGGAGGAGGTAGCAAACAGCAGACCTTCTGCAGATGTGACATGCCTGATTCTGTTGATAGCTCTGACAATTTACACCAATATAATGACATTTCAGTAATGCACTATCTTTGCTTATGAAATACTATTCTGATAATGGTCTTGATAGGGACTTTGATCAGGATGATCCTTCAGTCGTAAACAAAAGGCAAGTTGGTGCTTGGTGACTTACTGCTGAGGCAGACTCTCAGATTATTTGGAGGGTGATGGTTTCTGTGCACCTGTAAATTCATGGGTTAAACCACTCATAACTGCTTATTCTTCCAGTTCTACTTAATTTAAAACAGTTCAAATATTCAGCGTAACACAGAGAGGTCACCAGGAAATCTCTTTTGTGGTCTTGCAACATCACATCCAAATAAATAACAATTATTTGGGAACAAAAATGTCAAGCTATGATAGGACAAGGGGCAATAGATTCAAGATAGAGCTCAGGAAGTTCCACTTCAACATGAGGAAGAATTTATTTACTGTAAGGGTTATAGAGCCCTGGAATGGACTCCCCAGAGAGGTTGTGGAGTCTCCTCTGGAGACTCATCTGGGTGCATTTCAAGACCCATCTGGATGCATTCTTCAGTGGCCTGCCCTACTTCTGGTCCTGATCTAGTATAGGGTTTGGACTTGATGATCATCAGAGGTCCCTTCCAACCCCTGACATTCTGTGATTCAAACTGGGAAAAGGTAAGACACAGGTGAGGCAGAGATTCCCAGTAAGAGCACGAAAGCAGGGCAACAGTTTAACGAGGTTTAGTGTGATGAGGAGCAAAAAAATGATTAAAAGTCAGTTTGCCACACTATAGGGACAATCAGGGGCTGTTTATGCAGAAGCTTCTTCTTGCAAAGAGGGGATCCAGCAAATGCTCACTATTCCTGTGGGGTGGTGGAAGGAGCTGAAATACTGGGGGAGGGGAGGGAAGTTAAGCATCTTCCCTGAAGCTATTGACAAATTCAGAGAAGAATGACAGAAGCATCTGGGAGGACAGACAAGTTTAGTGGCATGCACACAGGCACACAAATATATAGATGTGTATGTGAGAGGGAGAGAAAGCAAATGAACTCATTTGGCTTTGTCAACCAACATTTGTCAGACCAAGCTGTGTTCCATATGTATGTTGTGAAAACCATCATTGGGTGGCTTCTTTTGATCCATAGCTGTGTGAAATCATAGCCTTGACAAGTCCAAAAATGTGCACTGAAAGAGTTCCTTTAATGTTTTTCTTCCAGATTTTACTACTGGATTTTACAGGGGAGTAAAATAATTCATAAATAATTCCTAAATAATAAGGATAATTTCTTAATTAAAATATTCTAATTCAAACCTGCAAACCCACAAATCTTTGGGGACTTCCAGAAAGCCAGGATGCAGCAATACAGAGCTCTAACTATTAAGATGGTAGGTTTATGAAAACAAAATAAAAATTTTCTGAAATAACTTAGCAAATAATGCTTTTAGAATGCATGTTATAGAATAACACCAGTAGTGTTTTAAGAAAAGAATCATCTCTGAGATCATCACATCCCATAAAGCCTGGCTTCTAGGAACTAATTTAAATCATAAAGTGTATTAATGTGTATTCAAGGACATTTGGCAGCTATTTAGTTTCAAAGAAGGAAAATCATACAATGAAATAAAATCTTTGCTACTGGATACTTATGACCTATTAAAATTCATGGGCATCCTCTACCAAAGGAAGCTGTTTTTTGAAGTGATTACTTAACAATACCTTCACTGGACTTTAGCCCAGAGATGTAAATTACTCAGAATTTTACTTCTAGATTGTGAATGCAGATATTTCGTAGAAATTACTGACACATTTCTTTAGCTCTTGCACTACAGCTGTGGCCAGAAGAAAAGTCTCAAAAAGTAACAGCATTTCCCATTGTAAGATCCAGTTTACTCTTACTGGTGTATTGCCATGTTGTATATCTTAGGCTGGGATGTTCTTGCTAGGCATCCAACCAACACCTTGGCTGGATGCAGAGTCTGCAGAGAAAAAAAAATTATAAGAGAAAAAAAATGCATTACTTTTTCCAGGTTCTCATTTCACTAAGATTTTTTGTGTGTCTTCGTGCACTGGCTCTGGAATTCTGGACAGTCCTGTAGAGTTTCCCATTAATATATGTCTTGGTTTGGACAAATTATAAGACCTAAATACTGAGATAGGATGTCTGGATATGTTGTGGGCTTGCTAAAATCAGGAAAATCCACTCCCTGAAGCACTTCTTTATTATGCAAGCCCCCAGGTCCTAACATTAATGCCTGTAGGGCATCCCATGGAGCAAGTCAGCACCCTTCATCATGGGGCTCAAAATTCTGAGCTGCATTTGCCCAGAAATCCCTCTCCCTGGCTGCCAGCTTTCCTGTGACATTGGACACCAGTCCTCATAGCTTTTTAATCCTTTGAAAAAAAGGTTGGAGGTGGTTTTGGTGTCCAAGTGGGAAACCCTCTCTCCAGATCTAAGTTGGTAACGCTGTATTGTGAGACAAAGCAGTTACTTCCCTGGCTTCTAGCTCAAGTTGTCCAGCATTTAGGATGGGGAAGGAAAGGATCATGCTATGTTCTTCATCCCCACTTCTCCTCATTGGAGCAGTAATCTGCCACTTTTGGAGAATCAGAAAGTGTTTACTCATACACCCTTCCCAGTGCTTGTATAAAGAAAAAGGGACCTAAATATATTCAAGACTATTTTCTTCTTAGAAGCCACCCTGGGAAACCTATCTGTATTTAATAATGATTAATATAGAACTAAATAGTCCCAGTGAATGATCACAGAACATGTAGTATCAATAGGAGCATTTTCATAAAAGGGCTTTGTAAAAAATAGTGGCAATACCACCTTTAAGCATTAAAATTAACTGATCTCTACCTTACTCAGCAAACATATTGCCCAAAAAGGTATTTATACAGTGCCCTATTTAAATGCAGAGATTTTCACATGTGTACACTGAAGAGGCATGCTGAATTTACTAGGATGCAGGAGATGCCTGGGAAATTATTACTTAAATAGTTACCTATCCAAAACTCAAATGAGGTGCTCTATATTGATACCCAGATGAGAGGTATGTGACTAAAAATGCAAATTTAACAGGATCTTGTCAATCCTGTTATTTTGTTACACATCAGCTCTACTTAAAATTTGCTACAGAAAACCAGGGGGAATGAAATCTGCCTGCAAGAAGTACTTGTTCCTTACCCTCTTGATCTAAAGCAGATGTTACCTATTATAGCTAAATACCTAAACGAAGTTGCACAATTCTGTAAAGGACACATTGGTAAAGTTACACTTGAGAGGGGATACACACATATTATTTGTTGCTGTAGAGTTACCCTACTGTTTTACTGCAGTTTTTATTGGATTGGTTTCCCAGGCTCAGTAAATCAGCAGGAGATGGTCGCACCTTGTTACTATATAGGAGGGTTTCAGATTGCTTAGAATGAAGTGCCACATACATAGGTGAACAGTAATTTTGGAAAAGCTAAAGAAAATAGGAAAAACTAAAGAGAAGAGGTAAAAAAAAGGGCTTCCTGAAGTGCCTGCATGCCAGGGGAGCCAACTAAAGCCATCGTCATGTTTCATGGGAAGACAGCAACAAACTTTGTGTCATTGCTGATGATTCGAGACACTTTCCCCCTGAGGCTGAATTAATGAATAACATGATTAGATCCATCCTGTGGACAACTCACAAAACCCTGTCCTGAATGGAGATTATAGAATCACAGACTCATAGAATCAGCCAGGTTGGAAAAGACCTCTGAGATCATCAAGTCCAACCCTTGATCCACTGCCACTGTGGTTCCCAGACCATGGCACTGAGTGCCACATCCAGTCTCTTCTTAAAAACCTCCAGGCACAGAGAATCCACCACCTCCCTGGGCAGCCCATTCCAATGTCTGATCACCCTCTCTGTAAAGATTTTCTTCCCAATATCCAACCTAAACCTCCCCTGGCAGAGCTGAAGTCCATGCCCTCTTGTCTTACTGGGAGTTGCCTGGGAGAAGAGACCAACCCCCCCCTGGCTCCAATGATTGTAGCTACAAGATGATTGAGTTTTCCTCTCATGATGATGCACATGGTGTAGTTATTGACACTCAGTTTCTCAAAGCAGATATTATCCCTGTTTCCAGGGATGTGGTTTTCTAAATACAAATTAGTGGAAACAGCAATGGAAATAAAAATCTGTGACACTGGTAATTCAAGTGAAAACTCACATTTACCAACTGTTCTGTTTCTGGCACTCTAATATATTGCTAACCATTTTTCCTATCTGATTACATTCTCATTCTAGCATACATTTCTTTTCCCCATTAAAAATCAGTAACTTGGGCTCTGAAGAGTGGAAAAATTAAACAGCAGTTGAAGCAATTAGAAAAACACTGATTCTGTCCTCTGAGCCTGGTTTTGCATTCCCTCTAGATGTGTAACTTCCACAGAGGTCAATAGGAGGTCTATGTGCAAATGTGCATTAGGATTAAGTCATAAAAGAAAATTAGATTGAGGTTTTATAAATAACTTACCTTTTTTTTTTTTTCTTTCCAGATGAATTTAATGTCTGAAAAAGTTAATCACAGATTAATGTGAAGCAAATTTTATTCACAAAACCACAACCCTCTTTTTGAAAAATAAAATAAATCTTTTAGGTTAAACAAAAAGAATTGTTACATTTAGTGTATACAGACATGCTTTGGATAATTATTTTAAAATCAGAGATACTTGAATAACTTTTAAGTATCTATCAAAACAATCTTCTTCTAGAAGATTGTTTGTTTCAGAAATGTCATTATAAACCATTTCAATTTAGGTGTTTTATTTAACAATTGACAGAAATGCAAGAAGCTCATTACAATGAACTATAAGATGTATTTTTCAGTGAACAGAGAAGAGGGAGTAAGATAAAACATACCTAGAACACAGGACTCTGCTGCACATTTGGGTTCTTGTGGGTTAATACCAGGAGAATCATTGCCCACTCTCTTCACATCATTTTTTTCATAACACCACTAATAGTATTTAATCTTTCTTTCTGCTGAGCCCTGCATCCCAACCTGCTGTATGGTTTTCACTTCTGCAATTTTAAGTTCTCTTTGGCTGTAAGGGCCTGGTAGAAGGTAACCAAGTGAACAGCACTGAGTGATAATGGGATGTCTCAATGGAAATAATGACTAAAAGGCACAGTGGTCGTTGATAGAGTTTAAATGGAGTTGAGACATGAACATGACTTAAAGGAAAACTGTTTGACTAAAGGAGAGAGGCAGAGTTCCACCTTCGTGTTTCAGCATGGCCATGGAAGTGAGGCATCACTCCTCTGGAGTAATTATAAATAATGCAAATTACAAGGGATAAAGAAATCAGTGAAAACTAATCATTTAACTGGAAAAGATGTCATTGAAAATGAAACTCATAGTGTTAACTCTTTTTCTGCCTCTCTGAGTTGCAAATATGCAGACACAAACTGATGCATTAATACTCCTGCAAATGATCTTTTGGAAAAGGTAAGAGTAGTGGGTGGCAGACTGGGTTGGTGTCCCACCTCAGGAACCAGAGAGTGCTGGAGCTCCAAAAATTCTCTTTTGTACTGAAGGCTTGAAGTTACTTTAGGGCCAGTGATCTCCAGGGCTCCAAGAATGAGGTGGTCCCCTTCACAGTCTTGGAACCATTGCTTTCCTCACTTTGCCCTAGAAGAAGTGTATGAACCAGCGTAGTTTCTGCTTTCAGTGGAACTTTAAAAACATTATGAAATGAGAGTATCAAGCATAATGATAGAAACAGCTGGAATCATAGTAGGATCCATATAATGGTTTACACCAAACTAGACTTTACTAAGTGAAATGTTGGTGTTACAGGCAATAGCAGTGGACAAGCTCTGTAATTCTACCTTAATTTCTTCTCTTCATACCCAGTTTCCATCTCACATTAATCAGTACAATATAGGGGAAAAAAGGTAAATTGGAAGGGAGAGACCATTTCTTTGTAAACCTATTTATTTATGGATCTGGTTCTATTTGGACTAAAACTTGGGTTTTGCTTTTCCTCTGCTGGGATCTGTCCTTGGGAAAGCAAACCAAAAGCCATGCTACAAAATCATTCCAGTAGGGTGGCTTTAAGAGAACATCTACTCAGATGGACTGGGGCATGAGAGAGAGCAGCAGCAGAACTCTGCTTTTTTGACAGCCATTCTGAACAAATTGGCTGGTGGAAGCTAGAAGTACCCATGCTGAGCAAGAGCATTTTTTAGCCAGTCTGCTTGTCTGTCTTGCTAATGCTTCCACTGTCCCTTTCTCTCTGCAACCACCCTTGTATTACAAAATTATAATAACTTCTTGTAATGTAAAAATGTGCAAAGTGTGGGGGTTTTTTTTCTGCTGTCTCCTCTTCCACTTTGAATGAAGCACTCTGTTTCTACTACCTAATTGCTTTTGATCTTGCAGAAGTTCAAATCACTGTATCTGATATTCTTATTACAGCAGCCTACATTTCTACTTAATGAATGCTGATGAGTTATACCCTAGAAAGCACCTCTTGTCAAATAGCTTGCCTTGTTCTGAATTCTCAGTAGGTCCAAGCAATTATAAATCTGTCAGTCCAATCTCCTTTACCTTCAATGTGAGCTACAATGTTTTCTTGCACAATGCAGAGTTTACCAATAGTTTTGTTTTTTTTTTTTTTTTCTGGACGTTTTTCAGTGGAACAAGGTTGATTATGGTACATACAGCTGGTGGGTCCCTTTTTACTACATACATGGAGGTTGAGCATTTGAGGCCAGCTAAAGTGTGCATTAATGAATTAACATTTATATCTACCTTTAACGAACTTTATAATATGGAAGCTGAAAAACCCATTTGCCTCCTAGATAAAAAAAAAAGAGATTCAAGAGGAGATGGTCGAGTCCTTTAGTTGGTAACATTTGACTCTACATGCTACCAGGCATAGAAGACCACTCAAAGAGAGCATCTGGGCTGACAGAGGTGTGATGCAGGTGCTCTTATGACAAACAACATGGATGAGATGTTTTTCTTGTCACTGGTTGAGTGTCTCCAGAACAACTTGTGGCATCACATCAGTAACTGATAAGAAAACTTATGCAAGGGTGTGTAATACTTGCCAAAGGAGTATTTCACTGGGTTTGCACTTTTGAAGCATGTGGAGGTAGAAAACACACCTATGGCACTGGGTGAAGTTTATTTGGGGTTACTGGAGTCACAGAGCCCATCAAACACATGCAACATGGGTTTGCCCAAGCAAGGATTCTGGGCATGGTCCTATTGGAGCAACTGTGCAAACAGAGCCTGGGGAATACTTTGATGATAATCCCAGAAGAACTGCAGTCTATTGAACAATCCCTTGGAGCCTTCTGATGCAAAAAGCTTGTAAAAAGGTGTCTTCTGCCCATTTACCTGTCCCCATGTGGAACCCAGCACTGGCACTGAGGAGAAAAGGGCACTGTGTGCCTTGAGGGGGACAGTAGCCTGGCTTACCCTTTTCCTGCAATGCTGCCCATTTGTGTCTTATTCACCCCTCTCATCAGAAGATGTTTTTCTCTCACTGTTGCCCATGTTTCGCCCATCACATTTTCAGTCCTTTTTCAGTTTACTTCAGATGCATCAATTTACATTTTTTTCAGGCTGCATTTCATTTTGCTCCCTACCATGCTTCTCTTCTCACTTGGTACCTTTGTATTATTAATTCCTTTGTCCTGGCAGGTGTTTGCAGCTTCTCCTACCTTAATATCATCTGCAAGCCTCTGTGCTCACTCCCACTTTCTGCATCCCAATGAAGCTGTTTGAGAGAAGGGGTGCAGCTGTGAGGGACACTTCACCAGAGAGCCCCAGGAACACAGCTCCCAGTGCTGGAGCAGCATCCAGGGAGCTGGAGCATGGTTCACTCTGAGCAAACCACACAGGAAACCTCTGACATGACTTTATGCCTTACACTGATTTCTTACTTACTTGTTGAGCCCAGGCTCATAATAAAGCCTTGCAAATGATCTATTGGCTGTAACTGATATCCTCAGATAAAAGCCAAACTGATCTGTGTGTTTAAGGGGCTGTGAAGATGCAGCTAATTAACTGCTTAATGTCCATCTTATAATTGACTAATAATACTTTATGATAAAGAAATGTATGTAGACATATTCTAAGGCCTGATATTGCTGACTAGTATCTAGGCAGTATTACAGGTACAGCTTTATAAGTACATGTGTTGCAAAGTTGCTCTGACAGACACCATTCATTGAGCCTAAAGCAGAGAAATAAGAGTAAAGAGTAACTATATGCC
This sequence comes from Heliangelus exortis, assembly GCF_036169615.1. Taxonomy (NCBI): domain Eukaryota; kingdom Metazoa; phylum Chordata; class Aves; order Apodiformes; family Trochilidae; genus Heliangelus; species Heliangelus exortis. The sequence continues at coordinate 24,211,027 of NC_092422.1, read as the reverse complement.
CCTTAAAACAGTAGAATGTCCTACCTAGAAAAATCTGTGTGTAAAAATATGTGTCAGCACAGATGGAATAATGTGCTCCATTTTTAATAATTCAGCCAAATAGTTTTTACAGTATTTAGAAATAGGTATTTTGGCAAAAAATGTAATTTTCCAAAGAAAACTTTTGAAGTTTGTTTGTAAAAAAAAAAAAAAAAAATAATTATACATGTGATTATACTCTCAAAAATGGACTTCTTTTGCTTTTAATTTTTTTAGCTGAAGTTGCTCACAGAGGTTGATTGTGTTAAAGCTGCACCTTTTGGCACATGTATTTACCATTAAAACAAATTCACCCAGTGTGCTGCTATCAGCAAGGAGCAGAAGGTGAACTTAAGCCTTACAAAGGAACCTGGTCCAATTTCCTGAAGGCTTACAGAGATCCTAGACATGCTGATAGCCACCTGCTGGGAAGTCCAGACTTACAGCGGGGGCTGAGTTGATCTGAAACAAAGAAAACACTCAGAGAAGTGCAAAATGGCTCATCTCACCTGGTCCTGCTTCACTGTCACCTGCGTGGTGATCACCTGATGACACCAAGGTGTCTACCTGGCCTTGAAAGCAAATACACATGAGGCTCTGCTGCTTTTGTCTCCAAAGAGGTGCTGAGAGAAGCCATAAAAACATCTTTATCTGGCATCAGCAAAATGTTGCTGGCCAAGGCCCAGCCCGGGATTGCATCTTGGCCACATTAGGCCATGAGATTTGTGGCTGTTCTGCCAGAGCCAGGAGTTTTATGGAGCTCTGGTGTGAGAGCAGGGCTGTGATTGCAGGTGGGTCCCATTTGCACATCAGACTGGCTGGCACCCCACAGTTCATTTAGTGTCAAGCAGCTCCACGGTTGCCCCTCTGTTGGGCCAAAGTCCCATGTCTTAGACAACATACTTCCCAAAAGATGCAGCAAGAGCAAGCCCGTGTTTCTTGGAGAGAAAAAAGGGCTTGTTCAGGCTCCTTCTGCACGCTGAATTTGGGGCTTGTAATCCTTTGCTGCAGCCACAGAGCGGGGCCCTTGTCTTTGGGAGGGCATGAGGGGCTGTGGATGTGAAAAGGGCATTGAGCTGGAAAAGCAGCTGGGCTGTAATTCACAATGTTTCCTTAGACAACCGTAGCAGATGCATTGAAAACAGTCCCATCAGCAAGAATGGGAGGTATATGGGCTTTGTAAATAGCTCTCCCATGCAGATGTCTTTCCCAGCTGTCTCACAAAACAACCCCAAAGGCTCTGAAGGAAAAAAAAGCTCAAGGATAGTGGGAGCACAATGCTCTGGGGGATGCAGGCTTGCCAGAGTGCCACAGGGTTAGGCAGTGAAAGATGAGGGCAAACAAGCTGTGTGGAAGAGAAGTAAGAATTGTTCCCAAGTTAAAAGACATACAGTCAATCCAGGCAAGACTTAAAGCTTACAAATATTTCAGGTGAGCTGGTGCTCAGAGAACGGCTGAAAGCAGAAAATTCACTCAGTGGAATGAACTCTCCCCAGACTTGAAGAGTTGCTATGTGAAGAGTGTGGCTTTGTTTCAGGGTGGGAATAATTTGGTAATACTGAGGACAGACAAATGTCACAAGTTATCCAAAGAGTAAGGCCAGGGTGACCAGAAGTGCAAGAGAGTCAGAGGCTGCTACAGCCTTCACTAGCTCCTCTGATTAAATATACTTAAATGGACTGTAAAGCATTTTTTTTTTCTGTGTGATCCAGAAACTCCTTCTGTACTTTCCTTATCCAGCACATACTAGCATTCTGTCTGTAGATTTCCATGTGTACTTTGCAACTACCTGGAGCCAGTCTTGGAGTCAGGTATTACTGAAGCCAGTGGCACTCTTGCCATCAGAAGGCTCAGTAAAAACAAAAGAGGCCCAGGGCAAAAGCTGACTGTGAAACGTGAACCCATGTCACAAAAAGGCAGTGGAAAAGCTGGAAAAATGTGTGGCTGCAGGCAGGAGAAAGAACAGAGCAGCTCTTCAGCTCTTCAGCAAATCACCCCCTTGTTAAGATGTTGTTTACTCAGGTCCAGAGCTGACAAAACACATCAGGGGAGGCAATGAACTAAAAGCAATTGAGTTGTTGCACTGCTATGAATCACAGAATCACAGCATGGGTGGAGGACCTCTGAGCATCATCTGGTCCAGTCCTCCTGCCCAAAGCAGGGTCAGCTGCAGGCAGACTGCCCAGGTCAACACATGGAGACTCCACAGCTTCTCCAGGCAACCTGTGCCTGTGATTCACCACCCTCAAAGTAAAACGTTTTCTTGTGTTCAGATGGAATTTCATGTACCTTGTCCCATCACAGGGCACCACTGAGAAGAACCTGACTCCTTCCTCCCTCCCTCCCACGAGTTATTTGGAGGCATGGATAATATTCTTCCCAGCCTAAATAATAGACTAAACACTCCCAGCACCCTCAGCCTCTATTTATATGAGAGATGCTCCAGTCCCTTTAATCAACTTAGCTCTGCACTGGACTCACACCAGGAGTCCCAAATCTCTCTCTAGCACTGGGGAGCTTGGAACTCAATAGAGCAACCCAGGGTGCTGATCAATGCACTCTGCATTTTCCCTTGCAGGACTTTGTGAGATTCCTCCCTGCCTATTTCTCCACCCTGTTCAGGTCTGTTTGGTTTGTGAGTGACAGAGAGAAAGGGAGAGAGGGAGAGGTAGAAAACACAGAAAATAAAGTGAAAATAAAATAAAAATATTAATTTGTTTTACAACTTGCCATGGTGGAAAATCCCTGCAGCTTTAGCTCATGTTAACTCAAGCTCAGATTCTCAGGTGGGATTTGTTTGGTTTTGTGTTTTTTTTATTTTGGTTGTTTTTTAGGTTTTTTTGTGTGTTTTGTTTGGGTTGGGTTTTTTTTGTTTGGTTGGTTTTTTTGTTTTTTTTTTTCATAGTGCTTTTCGCCTGTGGCTTCTCCTGATGCTATCTGGTTGGGTCCAGCTTCTTTCTACTCAAATCTGTCCTGACCAGAACAGGTGCAACTCAGCTGAAATCATGATGACTCTATAGAGTCCCATATGTCACCACTGAGAGCATCTAGTAAACTACAAAGCAAAAACAAATGTGCAGTTTAAGTACCCTTTGCTGCTTCATGTAGTCTGAAAAATAGTTTTTGCTCTTGTGTAGCCTGACAAGAGCTCACTGAACAAAGCCAAGGGGTTTCAACAGTCTGTATTTAATATGTCTTTACATCCACAAGCATAAACTACTCATGAGAAACATATCACTGGGATTAAATACCCACCTCAGACTGAGGTCTTATCTCTGATTTTAATTAAAGTCCTGTGTTTGTAGCAAAGGAAGCAACAAATTTACAGCTCTGTAGGTAAGAGTAGTTGAACAGTTGCTCTGTCATGATTTACAGTTCATTTGTTTTTGTCTACCAGTCAGCACAAAACCACATTCTGTTAGAGGTTTGGGATTTGGAAAAGCTTTTAGAAAGGAAATTGTGTAAATAGTAACTATTAATAATAGTAAATAGTACTTTTAAATAGTAAAGGACTTTCATCAATTACAGTGAAAAGAGACAAGAAATTTTTGTCTGGTAAAGTATTCCAGAGAATACATACATTCCTAAAACCAGTTTGGCTCAGAGAATGTGCAAGCTTATACTTTTTATTAGTGAGAATGTTCTTTGCCCTTTGTAAGGAGCCAATAAGTCACCACCAGAAGTCATTACCATGTCCTGTGCTGTCGGTTCGCTTTTAAAAATTGAAACCATCAACGCCAGCATCATCTGTAGGTTGTCTGGCACTGAACAGCTGTGTTTCTAGTGATTATCTTTCCACATTTCTCTTTTAAGGGCTGTGTAGTTAATGGCAAAATGTGTCTTGCTGATGAGCAGACTGGCACCTCGGGGTGGAGGTATTTGTAACAAATCCTGTCAGGAGGTCTCCTGCAGCTCCCCAGCCCTGCACTCATTCCGAGACCATCCCGCTGCCCAGGGCTGTCTGTGCTCTTATGGCAGCAGCAGCAACAGCAGTGACATTTCCATTCCCTTCCTCTGCTCTTTCCACTGACTTGGGTTTTTCCATGAGAGCAAAATTTGGATGGACTTGAGTCCTGGGAGGCCCAGGCTGTGCTCACATGGTGCAGTCAGGAGAGCAAGGAACCACACAGCCCAATGTGGGGCTGCACTCTTAGCAGGTCACACTTGGCCTTTTGCATCATTTCTTCAATCCTTTGGCTGGGTTTAATTCCCAGCTGAGCATAGGATCCTGTTCACAGTGCTGCCAGTGGTTTCACTGAAGAAACTTAATGCTTTGCTACACTTTGGGCCGGGGGAAATCATAACCCAGACTATGGCATCTCAAAGAGGAGTGAGATTGTGAAAGATCATCAATTTCCCACCCCTTTATCTCTGGGCACCTCCTTATGCTGATGAGGGAAAGAGGCAGAGGCCACTGCTTTTTTCCTTCCTATCTCTTCCCAACCTCAGCAGGTACACTTCACACCTCCTGAGTGTCAGAGCTCAGGTCTGCCTGGCCATCAAGCAAATCCTAGAGTGTCCCCTTGGCCCCAGTGTGAATTGTGAAATGATGGGGCCAAATCTGTCTCGGAAAGTCCTCACCAGTACAGGGAATTTCTGGCCCTGCACATATCAGTAAGAAACAGATCTTGTGCCTAATGGGCAGTTAAAAGAGCTATTTGATCACCAGCTATGGTTGTTGTATGCAGATCTCCTAAAAGAAACTACTGTTTTGTACTGGTATCCATTAACAATAAGCTGATGGATGACTGGAGGATCAGCTGTGTGATATTTGTGAACTAGAAGCAAAATCTGCCCCCTGGAAGAAAAAGTCATTAGGCAAATGAGATGTAATGGGGTTCAAAAATATCTCTCCACATTCAGCACTGAGCATCATTATTGCAGTCGCTTTACTAAGTCAACCAAAGAGATTCAGGAAATGAAACACAGAGACTTTATACAGAATATGTTGGGAGTACAAATAAACAAAAGTAACATTCTTCAAGAAATGGATCTTACTTGTGTTTTATAAACATCAATAAATACTGAAAAAGACAGGAAAATTAAAAAAGAAACAATACCAACAACTTTAAATTGTCCCATGTACTATATTTATGATTAAGCTTATTTTTGACACTTTTGCAATAGGGATTTCATCCATAAGTCTTTAATTAAAAAAAGGAAAAAGAAGAGTAGTCAGCATATTACTGATACAAAACCAGGGAAGGCATCACAACCAGAGCAGAAAAATGACACAACCAGTTAGAACCATATTACAGTTTGGCAGGAATACTCTTAATGAACACTGTGTATGGGTGAGAAAAAGACAGCACCACTATTACAGGCATTAAACAATTATCCATTGTCCAGATTGAAAGGAACATTAATAAAAGGGGAGATGAAGACTAGAAAAGGAAAGAAAGGAAAAAAAACACCACCTAAGGAAACTTAAAAGCCACCTCTTCATTAATAGTCTTCTAAGGCAAATGTTGCATGCACTACCTCCCCAAGACACTAATCACAGCTCTTCCATTCCCCATGTTTTTCCTTTCCTGGAGTTTCATGAAGAAAGGTTTGAGAGAGCAGAGCGCTGGGATGAAATACTACAGACCTCTAAATTAGTGAAAGAGCTTCCACCGTCACTATTATATTCTGGGTAGGAGGAACTGGAAGAAATGATGTTTTTCAGCCTCTGAAGTGCAATGATCAATAATAAAAGGAGAAAAGCCAAGAGACTAAGGAATATAGAAACATAGACATAGACGTTGGATAAACGGCCAGGAGATGAATCCACTGAAGTTGAAAGGGATGTGGGATACAGCTCCAGAAAAGTCCCGTTTTCCATGTTTCCTACAAATCCGGATGAAATGTCGAGTTCTGACATTTTGGGGTTTGTGTTTTTAAAATCTGAACAGATCTTGGATTCAAAGGCAGTTTTAGCAGCATAACAAAGGGTTTATTTTAGGCGACCATTTTCCATCACAATGAAGAGATGACAAGCCAGCCAGTTATCAAATTTATCCTTTACTGCTCAAGCCCAGGACAATGTAGGATTGTATCGTTCAGAACTGCAAAAAAGGAAAAAGAAACAAAACAAAAGCAAGATTAATTTACTAGCATGTAATGTCATTTAATGTGCTCCTGAGACAATCTAATTCTACAGAGTTACAAGCTATTGTTCCTTAGTAGTAAGCTGCAAATCTTTAGCCAACAACTAACCACATACCTGTTTCTCAAAATGGAAGGATTAGGAGAAATCCCACTCATCAATGAATTAACATTGATCCTTCCCCAACATTTGCTGAACTGAGGAATGGCACAATAAAAAACTGTGCTTTATATAGAACAGACATATTGGAATCTTAATTTGTCATGTGGATAAAAGCTGGACAAGGAACAAAAAATCCCTTGCAAGACTTTAGCTCCCTAAGCCCAGAGCAAGGCTGCTCAGCACCATGATGGATGACAAATCCACTACAATTAACCACTTACCCCATACTGCCATGGGCAGAAGTACTCAGAATGAGACAATCTGCCAGACCTGCTTTCTTTCTTCATATTTACAAAGGGAATCAAATGTTTTGAAGACTGAAATGCATCTCCCTCTAACACTGCCATGGAGATATCAATGGCAGATCTGTTTCAGCAAAGTCTTTGCAGCTTCTGACACCTACAAGCAAAACCCTGAGGGAACAGGCAGCCCTGGCAGCTCAGCAAACACAAGGGGACCAGCTACAAGCAGTGACTGCTACCTTTGGAACAGTTTTATCTTTGAAAAAGTTTTGCCTCCAGCCATTTGGTGTTGGAAGCTAGAAGCTCAGGTGCAGGCAAAGGTCAGAGTAGCAGGGGGTGTTCAGGGTATGGTAAGCTGCTTTTATTTAAACTGAAATAGACAGTCCCAAGATGCAGTCTAGAAGTGTAAGAGAAGGCCTGGTGATGGGGAATTGCTTGTAGAAACCTGATGTGCTGTAGCTGAATTTCATGGCATCACCCATTGCATCTGTCTTGATACAGAACAGATAATATAAGGTGCAAATGAGTAGGAAATTAAGTTCATTTTCTGCACATAATAGTGCACGTGCAATGTTTCCTTCCATCCATCCACAGCCAACCCCTCTCTGCAGCTAGAATGGCACTACAGGAAAAGGCTGAGCTTTCCTCCCACTAGATAGACAATACCCATACAGAACAACATTCCCAGCATGGTCCCTGTCATCCTGACCTTGTTTTTGGCCTCATCTCATGGTCCCAGGTCAAAATAATTATCTTTAATTCACAGTTTGAGGCTTTGAGGAAAATCCCACTGATTTTCATGGCAGCAGAAAGAGCAAATACTGTCAGCATCAGCCAGAGAGACAGAATCAGGCCCTTAAAGTAATGTCGTGACAGTCTGGGGTCTCCTTCTCTGTGTGACAACCACCAAAATATCGCTTGAGTTTCCATGAAAGTGTCCAGCATTGTTCTGCCTTGTAATTTTTCTTTCAAACGTGCTACCTCTGCTAACTTAGTAAAGTGCCTCTTCCTTCAAGAAGCTTACACTTACTGACATAAAGTGTGACCACAGAAGCCTCAACCTGAACTGAGGATGCTTAAGGAGGGTCAGGTACTTTTCTGCTGGTGCTGTTTCATCCCTGAAAAGCTCTGGAGACACCCACAGAAATGCTATTAAGTTAGCTTCACAGTCACTGAAGTTATTTGCATAGTTATCCACTCTACTATTGCACTGTAAATTCAGTTTTGGAGGCTATGCTATATGCTGTAAAAATCCCTAAGAGCATGAGTAAACAAGGACTACATTAAGCAGCAGGTAGAATCTAATTTTACATTTTTAATCCCTATTTTATCTTCTATCCCTCAGAACTGCATCTATGATACTACACAAGACAGGTCAAGGGTGTTCTCTGGTCTCAGGTATAACTTGTGTGGCAGACTGCACCAAGCCAGCTAAACTCCCTTTTATCCCCATGGACAGGATGGCCAAATCACTGCTGCTTTTGGAAAAGAATGATAGCCAGTCCTAACCCCAAATATGTCCAGGTGTAGCCAGCCAAAACCCTGCAAGGAGGTGTGCTTGCTAATTCAACAGGAGAGATGATGGTCAGGCCCATGCCCTGACCTGGATTCATTTACTTGTATGTGCACATCCATGTTTTCACAGATAAAAGGTTACACTCCAGATGGTGTTTTATTATTTATTTCATTTATTACTTTATTGCAGAGTTCTTGGTAGTCTTAATCAAGCATCCTGATGGCCTGCAAGATATGAAGGAGCACAAAATTGCACCTGCAAATACCAGATAAAATATTCTTATCCTTGTGCTATTTAATTCATACTAATGCATTAAATATACTAAATCAAAACCATTTTATAACCTTAACAGTATTTAGCCCCACAATAAACAGTATTTATTGTACCTCATGAAATAAGTCGCAACAGAATGAACAACAGGAGATCCTTATGAGATTATACCCCTTTTGAACTGTCTTTAATTTAGTGATCCAAAATTACTAATAGAACAACACGTGTTCATTTCATGTTCTGGAAGCAGTTAAGTCTGTTATAGCTAATTTATCCTTTTTAACAGGTAGGCTTTGATATAAAAGATGTTTATCCTTGATTACTCGTCATAATGAAAAGCAGATCCATTATTAATTGAATTTCTTTTTATTAACTTAAGGAATTCATTCACATAAATTCTTTAACATGGCAGAAGTTAAAAGCCCTTAGATTCTTTGCAAATTTGAAATCTACTGTGTTCTACTTATACTGCTAACAGTTTTGGCCCTGGTACAAGGAAGAACTTTGGCATAGGCCTCTCTTTGAAGTGGAAAATTTATAGTCTTAAAAAGGACTAATAAGAACCTCACCATTAAGCAGAGATGGGAGTGCTTTGCTAGATCACAGCCTTTGCAGGTCTTGCAATGTCAATTAGGCTACTTTTAACAGTGTTTTGTAGTGAGATCTGAGGCACCATAAACTCCAATTCTGGATTACTATGGCTCAGATCCTAGTTGCCTCCCTCACACTGTGTAGTGATGTGACACATGAATGAATCTCACCATAAAATGTAGCTTCAGCTAAAGTGGCTCTTTGGGTAATATTTTAGGAAGAAAAAAATAATCCATGTTGTTTAATTACACATTTAAAATATGGACCTAATGCGTAAGGTCCTACTCAGTCTAAAAGGGTTTTTTCCAACCAACTGTACCCTGTTGGAGTCAAACAGCAAAATCCCTTGGAGTGTGAACATATCTGAGTAGAAATCATAGGAAAAGTACAAAAAGTGTAGGGAAATAAAATGGATCTGATGATGATCCCTGATAGTGTCCCCTGGTGCTGTTCCAGCATTGCAATCCTGCTGGAGAGCAGCCAGGACAGTTCAGCCAGCAACATGGGGCAGGGATGCAAATACTGCTAAGGTCCAGCATGCTAGGACTGTGTCCTAGGACTGCTCAGACCTCTGCCATGCTGCAAATCAGACCTCCCAGCCTTCAAGATGAGGATCTGCAAGCAGTTCTGTTACTGCTTCAGCTCAGCCTCCTGTTCCTCCAGGGAGAAGAAGGTAAGTGGCATATCCATTTGTCTCTAACTCTAATCCTCCCAAAGGAATAACCCCCAATAAAGCCAGACGTCAGCTACACCTTCTTGGTTTCAGAAATGCACAAAACAAATTACCAAACTAAACAGAACAGCATCAAAACATGAAGCCCAAACCTGGTCCAAAAAAATTGATTGCGAATTTAGTCATTGACTTCAAAGTGTAATGGTAAAATTGAAAGTGATCGACTGCAAAAAATCTGTTGTCTTTCCAAGAGCAATAAACCCATCAAGGAACCAAAGTTTTAAAATTCTGTGGTGGTCTCTGCTTTTCTCCCCTCAGCTGTTGGAGAGTTGTTTTGGTTTAAGGCAAAGACTCAATTTAAAGTGCTATAACTTAATGACTGGAGATGGAGAGGAACTCTGACAGAAGGCTTCCTGAATAAACCCCTCCTGAAAACTCCTGAGACAAAAGAACTGGGACCTGTTTGCTGAGGGATTCTGTTGTTGTGGTGTAAGAGTATCACAAATACTTTCTCAGAGGCACCTCTGCAACCCCAGGTCAGGGATTCGTGGCTCCCGGAGTCCAGCCTCACCACTGAAACTCCCAGGTCATACTCTGCCTTTCCAACACCAGCTGGGTTTTCCTGCTCCTGTTACTCCGCTGTGCACACACACACACAGCCCTTCCGCTCTGGTGGGCAAACTGCTTAAATAAATACATATTTCAGTAAAACAACTCCCTGTAACAAATGTTTCCACCTCTACACTCTGCTGCTTTTAGATGTACAAGAGAGCAAACCTTGTTCTGCTACTTCAGTCCCCAAATACTAGGGATGGCACTCAAGGAAAAGCTAGACATGGAGTCATTTAAACATCCTTGCTTTTCAACCAGAACCACTATTTAAGTATTTTGCTCCAGCTCTGCATTGTTCCTCCACTCTTCATGTCCTCAGTACAAATCCCTTTTCCCTGGTGAGGACAGCCACTCTTACTCCAAGGGTGGGGCTGATAGATAATGCAAGCAGGCTCACTTGGAGATTTTCATCTCTTCTTTTATCCCGTAGGCTAAAAGGGAGGTAGGCAAATTGGTGTTAATGAAAAGCAGGGCAGACTGGGTAGGTGAGGGATTAAGGAAGCCATCACTATGGAAGAGGTAAATCCCAGGTACCTTGCACTACCATGCCTGGATAGCCCTGCCTAACCTACTAACTGCTTGCATCTTTGGTGGAACCTTCATAAAACTTATTTTTATCAGAAAGTGGAAATGTGGTCAAGACAAGAGGGCTCATCACTGAGAATATGCCCTGGGTGCCAAATTAATTGTCACATAACAATTTAATCTTCAGTATACCTGAGACAGTAGTAATCTCCCTCCTCAGCCTGAGGTAAGTGTTAAATGAGACTGTGGCCCTTTCCAGGATGGCAGGCAGTAAACAGAAAACTTTTTCAGAGGCCCAGTGTCATAAATCCTTTACCATCCAGTTGCCTGAATTGTATGTCTCTGCATATTTGGATGCAACAACTCTATTTCTCCAGGCTCAGTGAAATATAATTTAATGGAGCATACTCACAGCCACTGAGGCCCTAAAAACAGAGGAAAAGGAATATCAGTCTGGTAGATTAATTTTGTTCAGAGTTTATCAGTCATAGGTAAGCACTTTGTTTTCTTGGTTCTTCCTAACTTTTTATGAGCAGAAGCTCAGAAATACCTCGTCTGTTTCAGAGGCTTCAAGATGTTCAAGCAGAAAGACAAAGTGACATCAAAGAAAATCAGTGTTTTTATGCTACATAAATTAACATTTTTGTCATAATCTCCCACCAACTCTTTCTTTACAGATAGAAGGTGTTCTAAAAAGCCATCACTGTAAACAACTCCTAAAAGAGGAGAGATTAATTTGCCATTACCATAGTGACAACAATGAGGTTCCTCATTCCATCAGACATCAATATGCTATCCATTGTATCTGCCTTCTTTCCTTAAAAACTTAAAACATTTTGGCTGATTTCAGCCCCACGTATATAGAAAGGCAGATGATGAGTACAACAGAAGGATTTCATCTCTACTGTCTTCTTCAAAATAAGAAGATGAGGGTCAAAGAAGCAGACCCCTCCATGAGTGGAATGACTTGCCAATAAAGGATGACTGTCCCCCTGATGGATAGGATCTGGTAGGTAGCAGATCCTAAATGTCCTGAAATTACTGAGCATACAGCTAGGAAAGGGAGATGAGTTGCAAGACAGTACTCTGTCTGTGCAAAAATTTCCTGCTCTGTATGAGGCAGACAGCTCTTTGTTTTGAGTGGTAGAGAGGAGGCAGAGGCTGTTTATTAAAGATGACTCTGATTATCTCTATGAAAGGACTCACAAGTGTGTTCTCTGCTCTCTCTGTCCCTTTTAGAAAGTTAAAGTCAGGAATAAGCAGATAAGGATAGCATCCCCTCACGATCTGAAGCCAGAACTACCTCTCCTTTATTCAGCATCAGGGCAGAAGGAGCATGAGGAGTCCGCAGGTTCCCAGAAAAGTGGGTAGGAGATTGGGTGATGCCAATTCCAGGATGAAATGTCCTCATCCCTAAAGGGCCCAGTCAAGTCCTGAGTTATAACAGTGATCAATCCCAAAAGCTGGAAGCAAGTTTGCACTAGATCTAGAGACTAAGGTTTCTCTTGACCTTTGCTAATCTGCTATATATATATGAAGGTGAGTAAGCTTCTGGTTTAATTCTTTTGTTTTCTCCCATACCCCCTTCATTATCTACTTTCTCTTAGACCATAGGGATGTTCCAGATTACACGTAACACAAAGCATTTGATGTCATTGAAAATATGTTTGCATGCTCATATCAAAGGACTGAATGAACTTTGTATACAAGGAACCTTCAGTCTTGAAGGCAACTTGCTTTAGACTGGAAAGACATAGCAATTCAACATCATGCAACTAAATTAGACAGAAACAGAAAAGAAGGGAGCAACATTCTGTTCCATTGAAAATGTAGAAAGATTAGGTAGGAAAAGCAAAGAATGGCAGCTCACCTGGAGTTTAGAGAAGAATATGATCCTTAATAGTTTTTATTCTTGCATAAAGGCATTTGACAATTGAAAGACCACAAATAAGCAGGATGCTTCTTTTTCCTGTTACAGATGGACCCTTCAGGAGCAGAGAATCCCTTTACCACTCTGCCTGGGAAACAGGATCAGTCACCAGCTGACTCAATAAAAAAGTACACACAAGGAAATGGAAGAACTATTTCCTGCCAAAAGCAAATTCTTCCTTTTAATTTATGATCTAATTTCATTTTTTATTATGATTTAATATGATTTAAATTTATTACTTTTAAAATCTAAGAAGACAAGTGCCCAGATGGCTTCACCACAGGTTAAAATCAAGTTATATTTTATTTGGGGTTTTGTGTAGGTCTGGGAAAAGGCAAGTCTCGGAGTCATAAGGATACTTAGACCAGTTCAGATGGAATCAAATAATTGTATCATTTACATTTCCCATGAATCTGCAGATTACAGAGTTATTCAGATCAACATAAAGCAAAGACATCATGACCTGGGATCAGACCCAGAGCTTGTCAGTGGTACCAGCTCCTTAAGAGTAGAAAAAAACCCAAAGAGAATGAATCAAATACTTACAAGCAGGAAGATATGGGGATGCAAGCCAAACGTCCAATGAGCAAGATGTGGTAGTTATCACGCCCAAATCTAAAAGGTCTGCATGCTGAGAAAAAACCCTATAAAAAAGCAAATCAAAGTTGAAGAGTTTAGTAATAACTAAGCTAATTAAAAAAACAAAACCAAAACTAAACAGGAGGAAAAGTGCTGAATTTTGACTGCTCTCAGTGCCAGACATTTAAAAAGAAAAACTGACTGGAATCTTGGCTTGTGTTTTATCCCTGCTAGCCCATTCTCCAACTGTCCAGTTACAGCATTGAATCCATAAAATAGGAACCATGTCTATCTCTTGATTGCTGCTTTACAACCATGTCTTGATATCACCTTTCTCCTCCTCTTCTGCAGGGTGCTCCAGGAACAACACAATTTGCTGTCCCCTTGCACTGCTGTAAGTACTGGATCCCTGTATCTCCATTCCAGTTCATTTCACATTATCCCCTAAAGATTCCTGCCAGGCATCAGGTCTTCCTGGATTACACATCATTATTTACAAATGCCATTTTCAAAAAGATCCTCCCCTCTGGGAAAGAGAAGATGCTTGCACAATCATTACACATCTCAGAGCTCCATCCTTTCAGCACATTTGGGTTGAACTGCATTAGAGAAGCAGATCTCAGGGGATGAATGTTAATGCACAGTTATGTGTCTTTCATGCCTTTGATCACCAAATCACTTCTCGTTAAAGCCCGTGCAAGTTCAATAAAGAAAATTATCCAGTGGAGTTGTTGAAAGTCAGCATTGCTGAAATCCAAATGTTTTGATAACACTGATTACACTGATGTTCCATCCAAATGGAAACAGACAGCTTCCTGACCCCCCTGTGCAGAAGGAGAGGTGGGAGGCTGCAGGTGAACCCTGGGGAAGCCACCCCAGCACATCCTCTGGATGTGAGACCAGACACCCCATCACCCAGAAGCACAGAGGCTGAGGCAGGCGGTGGTTCTGGGATGGAGATGGGGATGCATCAGCCCCTGTGTATCTTTTCTCTGGGAAATCTGCCTCGTGTAACAAAGACCTCAATCCTGTGCCCCATGGTTTTCTCTGCTTATAGAGAGACCCTTTCACTTCCCTTTGCTTCTCTCAGTGACTCACGCTGCACAAAGAGGCACAAACATCTGCAATACAGAGTTCATCTTCAAACAAAACACATAAATGTTTTTGCTTCTTTTCAGCTCTCCATTGTCTCTGAAGAATCTTCTGAAGTCCCTCTCTTCCCAGATATACAGAGCACTACTCTTGTACATTCAGCCCTTCATTCAATACAGCACCCCAGTCCCTGGGAAGAGGAAGGGAACAGAGCCTACCCAATCTTGAGTTGATTGCACACTCCAGAGCTGCAGTTTAAAACACAATACCTACTCAAGACTCTTTAAATGCATGCAGTCATACCCAAATGGAAAGCCTATTCAGTGAGATGGAGAGGTCTGAGCTTTTAATTACCTTTGAAGAACACAGAAATATTTGGACAGAGCATCAAGAAACTTATCTACAGGAGACCTCCTGGCACACACAGTAGCATCCCACGATCCTTCATCCTTTTCTGCAGCAGTCTAATGCCCTTTGCAGATATTTTCAGTCTCAGCAGCCCACAGCCAAGGCCTGTTCTGACAATGTTCTGGGACAGCAGGATTTGGCCCAAACATTGTATTCACTCCCATCACCACGAAGATACACAGGGAGCAGGGACCTATCTGTACACTGCATCTCTTGGTATGCAAATGGGGGAGAGGAGTCTCACTGCTCTACATCTGGGACCTCAGGAGGGAAAGAGTTCCCCATGGTACTGCTTCCTGTGGACGCATGAGTCTGAATCCTACCCAAGGGACACACAGACACCAGGGAAAGCAGTCCCCTTCTGGTGCTAGTTTGCTAAAATTATTTATTTTCCACTTTTGTTGAACATCTTCTGTGAAAAATTACAAGTTGCTAAAAACCCTCAATAAACCTCAAAACCCCACTCTTCTTTGACCACAGTGATAGGTCATATTTGATTTCTCAGTGTCCATTCACAGCTTTATTCACACCCTGAATAACTTTTGTTCTGTTGGCCACTTTGAGACAATTTCAACCCCAGGCAGAAACCTCAAAGATAGAAAGGCTCCTAAAGTTTAACGATGGCAGATGATGGGGAAGAAGAGACACAAAGGTTCACGCAGCCATTTGGTTTCCCCTGATAGCTTTAGGTCTCAGGAACTGACTTTTACAGTCAAACACAGACACTGAGTTGTCACTGCCAAAGTAACAGAGCTCAGGTGGCTGTGGGAGGCAGCAGGCTGGAAGGAGGTGCTGGGCAACGTTAACTGGGGAAGAAGGAATGGATGGTTATCTGGATTCCTTAATTTCTGCATTTTGTTAAGTGATTTCTTGTTTGACTTCTTGCAACCCCAAATGCAACAGTTATTTTAACAGAGAATTAGGGTGGGAAGCCTGCTTAATTAGGTATGTACTTTTTCACAGGGCAAAAAGGAAAACAATGTAAAAATAGTTTCAAAAATTCAGTTAAATCCCATTTCCCTCAACAGACAAGAACAACGAAAGTATTCAGCTGCTTCTGTCTTTCCATCTCCTTTCATGGTTGAGTCATCCCATCCCTGTTACCCCTTACTGTCAGCAGCTCTGTGGAGCACCCCCCCCCCATGATAAGCTCCCCAGGAGATGCCACCCAGCATGTGTGGGGTGGTGATGATACAATTAATCTCAGAACTAAGAAAAGTTAATTAATCTTTGCTATCTTGTTCCTGATGACACAGACTCCCCATGCCTGCCTTTTGTATCTGACACAAGCAAACTAACACTCTGCTCCATGCTTGGGTGAAATGAACACTGCAGCAGAGGGCTGTGCACTTTGGTCACCTTTCCTGAAGCCACATGAACCTGCCATGGGTTCTCCAGCTTCTCCTCCTTGTCCTTTACCCAGAAAAAAACCTAGCGGATGAAATATCAAGCCCCGGGGGCAAGTAGTCTCTGTTTCAAAGAGTTTGCTTTCATTCTTCATCACACTTATCTTTGAAGCTAACAAATTGCAGGGCTCAGACCTTCAGGTTCAGCATCTCTCCAGATAAAGGGGGAAAAACCCTCGGTTACACCAGGCACAGTCCCCTTCACCTACCAGGAATACAGCTGTAAATGTTGATAAATCTGGAAGTGAATGGATTTCAGGTCTCCACTGCCCCCTCCAGTGTTGTGGCACAGCATCCAGCCCCATGCCAGAGGAGGTGGCTGCACACATGAGCATCTCCTCCATCTCTCATGCTCCACAGGGATGCGTCCACCCCCCCCTGGGCACATCATGCCAACAGCTCTCAGGGGTCCTCCCTGCAAGGGGCTCTGACGAACAGTGTGATCCTTAACTTTGATAGTAAAGTAAGTTATTAGTCCTTAACCTATGAAGATGTGGCCCAATAAGTGGAGTCCAGAGTAATAGGGAAACCATTTCCTATGCTAGAATTCCGCTGACATGCTGGCTTCAATATATTTTGTATAAACAAAGTATATGGTCCATATCAAGCCCTAAAATATCAAGAAGATTTCATTTTAATCTCCTTAGAAATCCTGGCACAATATAAAGCTAGGACCGAAATTTGTCTGGTTTATTCAGTCAAAACATCTGTTAATGCATCTATTTGTTTGGGAATTTTTTTCTTCCCCAAAAAAGCAGATTCACTACCAACTACATACCGTGAACTCAAACATCCAGGGAATTTTCAGCACAGATGTGCTATCACATTAACTCTGCATGGTATAACCCTGCTTCCCAACTTTGATGCCTCAAGCAGATGGCTTTTTCCTTCAGTTCTCTATTTCCCCTCTACAGTGTAACAGAAAAGATCTCCATCTTCACGCCATTCCTCATTTTACCAACGCAGGCTGCATGACCTCCCTTGACAAAGAGACTGTGGCATTATCATATCTGTATTTGTGTGCATGGTATTTACATATTGTCATTGTTTGCTAAACAGTCTGCAGTAACTTAGGCAAAGCTACAACGCTACTGCAAAGGGAATTGCAGTTAACCATGCTGTGATGTGTAAGCATAAGGGGGCAGGGTTGCACTTGAAATGCCAAAAAGAGCAAGTTAGGATAACAGAGACCACAGATCTTCCCCTGGTGCCAGATAAAGTGATCTGCCCGATGTGGTTGCCTCTCAGGTGTCCTAGCTTTAGTGGATGCTGTTATGTTCAAATCCTGAGCCAGACTAATTGCTGTGACAGGGATGTGTCAGCACAAGTGGGGGCTTGTCTCAGCCATCTCATCTCAGGCAGCCACTGAAGGCATCACAGCAAAAGCAAATATGCTGGGAAATATCAAGGAAATTAATGAAATGTTGGACAAGGTGCCTATACGAAGCTACAAGTAAACACAAGGGAAGCTCAGGGAAGTACAGTGGTGATAGCTTGAGGGAGACAGCTGCTGGGATCAGGGGCTGGTTAAAGCCCTGGGGGTATGTCTGGGTAAAGCAGGACAGGTGGTACATCATGTGCAAGGAGACTATCGAGGACACTTGAAAGTGAAGCCTGCACCTGACATGCCTGATGCAGGGGACAAAGGGGAGCAGCTGAAGAGCTGACAAGGAGGGGAGATGCAGCCGAAGGGGCAGGCTGAGGGGGTTTCTGCAGCAGTGCTGTGGATCAGCAGTGCTGTAACAGGATTTCCTCTGAGCACGCCAGGAAAAGGAGGTAACCGCAGGCATGAAGACATAAGGGGAGGATTGCTTGCAAGAGAGTGCAGGAGGTAGAGGTGAAAATGCCTTGACTTTTTAGTATTTATATTCAAAGTCTCAAACCTATCAGACACACCAGATTTTACAGTAACTTCCGATTGTACTCTATGGTTGAGCAAATTCCTCTTCTGCTTCTGCATAGATGGGGCACCAGCAAGAAAACTGCACTGCTCCCTTTGATGGGGAATTTACAGAACACCATTTATAAATTGCACTGCAACAGTAAGACCCAGTTATGAACCACAACATTTGGCAGACACAAGCTATCCCAGTCAGCCTTTTACCTCTGAAAAGGCTAACAAAATGCAAACAGCAATGCCTTCCTAAGCCAAATATAGACATACACTCACCTGCTCAGTACTAGAGTAGACTTGGGATGCTGAAATAGCCTGCGACCCCTTTCCCAACAGTTCAAATTCCTATAGTATTTTTCCTGTTGACAGGGATGCACACAGGATAAAGCAAGTAGCAGCTTGCAGGCAGGGCAAGCCTGCACACCAGAGCAGAGGGAAGGCCAGGGAAACATGAGGAAGATGGGGATGACATGCCTGCCTCTTCTTCCTCCTACCTTGGGTGATATGGATGACCCAGGCTGAGGAAGAGGTGGGGAAAGAAGGCAGCCAGAATCCAGCTACAACCAGCAGCAAACATCCCTAAAGGGTACTAAGCCCTTCTAGACATGAGAGCAGAGAGCTGGAGGGTTGTGGTTTCAGGGTGCCTTTCAGTCTGCTCAGGCACAGAAAAGTCAGAGCTGGGTCAAAATGCCTGTAAAAAGCAAAACTGTAAGGAAATAGACATTTGTGTTTCAATTGGATCCCTTATCAGAATAAAACTACTAGCACTATGTACAACCTATATGACACAGATTTTGTAGGTTTCTTTTATTCAGCTTTGTCCCATTCTCCTATAACCACCTGAGAATTAAATTTAATAATACTCTGTACGCATTCCTAATTTTCTTTGTTTATATAAATGTTCAGCAATGTGGCAAATGCTCAGCCCTTTACCACTATTTTCACAATCTCCCTCGAACTTCTGTTTAGCATTTGCAAGGGTAGGAAGAGTTTGCTTCACTTGCTTTCTGTCCTGAGCTTCATAACCTCTACTGAGGTGATACTGTAACAGGCTGCATCTTTTAGCGACACACTACGTATTTGGAAAAGGCACATTTTTGTGCATCTGTCCTGTTCTTCTCTTTCCACGTTGTGCTGTCTAAGCTCAGCTCTTCTCCCAGTACACCAGATTGGCGCTTTAAAAATTTATTTGCAGAAGGAGCAATTCTTTACTGTCTTATTCCTGCAAACAATGCTGAAAGAGCACAAGGGGGCTAATCTTATACCCACAAGAGCCAAAAATGTGATGGAATAGTAATGAACCAGCATTCTGCACTATGAAATTCCCAATCCGTAGCACCATGCAGACGGGAAAACCAGCCCGTGCCTCCCTTCTCTCGCCATCCCTACTCCCAGAACCAGCGCAGCCCCAGGCGTTCTCCCCACGCTCCCCCAGTGCCCTCCCCTCTCTGCCTACAGCAAAAGCAATTTTACCAAAACGAAGAAGTGTTCCTTCAGTTCAAACACTTTGACAGCCCGACGAGTCATTAAGGCAAAAATACGTTATTTTCCCCTTCCAAAAAACCCCCCAACCCCAAAACAAAACAAAGCACAGTTTGGGAACAAATCAAATAGAGACCTAATGCATTCCTTGGTTAAACGCATGTGAAAGCCAAATGCCCTTGATTACGGCACACGAAAGAAAAAAGCATTCTGCAGACCCTCCGGGGGCAGTAGCCGGTGAAGCACGGAGGGCAGAAACCGCTCCTTGTGCCCGGGTGGCTCCCAAATCCCCGCTCCAGCCCCGGGAAGCACCGGGCGGGCAGAGGACGCGGCGCTGGGCGCTGCGGAGAGCGGAGCAACAGTTCCCGGAGTGCGGATCAACCTCCAACCGCGTGGAAAGAGCACCGGGATTTAGGCAGGGGGCGAGAGAGAAACCACCCCGAAGTGCCGACATCCCTTTAAAAAGGAGAAACAGCCGGACCTCGACGAAATACTCTGTGGCACCCTCCCGCCCGCCCGCAGTCGACACCCCCCGCACCCCCATCGCTCACCGCGCTCGGCTCCGGCTGCAGCTCTGGATTCGGCTACAGCTCGGGCTCCGGCTGCTCTTTGCCCGAATCCCAGATCCCCGCTCCCGTCCCGCACGGCCGGCGACAAAGCACCGCCCCCCGCCCGCCCCTAGCCCGGCCCCCAGCCCCGCTCGGGCCCGAGCGAAGGGGCAGAGGTTCCCCCCGCCCCCGGGGCTGGGGGGCGGGAGGGGTGTGGGGGGCACATCGACACCGACAACTGGTTCTTACTACCCCATTGCCTTAATCCTCGCCCCCCACCTTCCTTTCTCCCGGCTCCCGACGCTGAGCCTTTCCCCGAGCATCCCCTGGGAAATGCTGGCTGGGATGGTAGGTCCACAAGCAAGAGATGCTCGGCCCGGAGGAGGAGTGGGGCTGGGAAAGCAGGATCCCTGCCGGGGCTTGGAAACTTGCAGGTGTCTTTTGGAAAACTCTTCTGAGTTTTCAGGAAAGCTGCTGAGGCCCTCAAAGATACTTTGACGTCATTTATACGGGAGTGAGTTCATAAATCATGCCAAGACCAGCTGAGATAATGCTTTTAAATTAGCATAAATGAGAACAAAATCTGGCTTCACTGGTTCGTTTAGGGAGTGACTTACCTACACATATCATAATACCCTGGAATCTAATACTGGGAAAATGCTGTCTGGGACACATTTCCTTCTGTGAACATGGTGGAAGGCAAAGCTCAGCTGGCTTCTGGTGCACTTGTCGCATCCACTCTAATTTTTTTTTGGCCAAATGACTTTTCTCTGGGTTGTAAATCAGTGATGATCACTGTGAGGAGCAGATGGGGAGTTTAATGCACCCTCTGCAGCTTGGTCTTGTGTCTGGCTAATGTCCACGTGCAGTTCTGAAAAGGATGTTGGAAAAGGTTGTTCTTCATTTTCAATTGCTCTTTGGGAGCTGCGCAGTTCATAATGTGCTGCGGAGGCACTGCTGTGAGATGTGCTTGCTTTGATATAGTCTGTACAGTTTCAGCAGAAGGGTAACTTTGGATGTCATGAAACAAAATCAGTTTTCCAGGAACAAGACGTATGAAAAAAGTAAACAAACCACACATTTTTAAGGGAAATTTGTTCCCAGAGATTGAAGCAAATTTCTCCTTGACAGTAACCTTTGAATTCAGAAGCGTACAAAAGAAATGGCTTTCAAGTGTCAAAATTACACTTTCCATATTTTACCTCTGGAAAAGAAAGTTGTGTTCTTGTCATTTTGGTGTTTTTTGGGTTTTTTTTCTTTTCTATGTTTTCTTTGTTTTTTTCATTTTTGTTTTAGTTTGTTTTGTTTGGTTTTTTTGCTTTGTTTAATTTTTAAGGTTTGGTTTCTTGGGGAGGAAAGAAATGTACATAGCATATCAACTCAAAAAGAACAGAGTACCAGTCAGCACTGTGATATCCCTAATCTGCAAGCAGACCACTGGCTCAATTCAACTTGCAGCATCTGCAGAAAAGGGCACATTTGACAGTGGACTTGCTGATTACATGAGCTATTTTGGCAATAACACACAAAGCCTGTTGAAACTGTAAGGAAAGAAATATTGTAAATACCTACTACACTATTGTCAATGATTAGATCAGAAGTGAAGAATCTTGCTGAAACCATTTAAAAATACTGAGAAACTGCTATATCCTTTCTTATTTGTATGCTCAGATCAGAGGCTCTTTGGTACAAGCCCTGTGTCTTGGATATCTCTGGATGTAAACAGAGACAGGTGATGGATTAAAATTCTCAACACTGATTTTGTCATATAGTTAGAACCCCATGTACAAAATGCTATGGAGACAGGAGAAGCAAAAGCAGTAAAGCAAAATGTTTGAATCTTGAAAAAAAGAAAGAATCCAAGAGAAATGTTTCTCTCATAGCTCAGTTATTCCAGCAGTGGAATTGCAAGATAGGACAGACAGCAAGAATTTCTCCCTGAGGTCAGGCAGGAGGAAGAAGAGAAGGAAAGGAAAATGCAACAGAACTGAAGTGGCTGCTAAGCCAGGCATGCAGTTGCTAGCACTGGCCAAAAATCTCAGGTGCTTTATAAAGAAAACCAGTTACGATCCCTTGGATTTTTCTCATTTTAGTGGATTTTAATTCATAGCCTAATCCACTGAGGAATGAGTAAATTCCTAAGTGCTTCCTACTGACAAATGTGCTTACCCCCCAGCATCAGCCTCAGTCAGTATTAATCTTTTGGCTCCAGGAGAAGCTCAGCAGTCAGCTCCAGATCTAGGCAGTGTGTCTCACAGTCTCAACTCTTGTAATGTGGGCTAGGTCATATCATCCTAGCTTGTACAGCTACAAAAAGATATCAGTCCTTTGGCAAAGTGTGGAAATTAATTTTTGCAGCTGTGCTGCTTTTTCACTCTTTCCCTGAGTAAAGCACTTCTCGAATGGGGAGGTGAACAGCTCTGCTAGAAGAGGATACACATTGTTCATGGGAGGAGAACAGGGTAGAAAAGCTTTTGTACTTCTCGGAGGTCACTGATATTTCCTGATGGTTTTTTAGCTTGGGTTACATCACTGATGTCCTGCTGCTCTCCGTGGCTTCTTCATTTGGTGTGAGCTGCTCAGTGACGTGGGCTAAAGCAGCACCAGAGGGGTTGTCAGCAAGATCGTGCCTCTCACAGCCAACTCTGGTGGCTGCGTCAGGACCTCATGCAGGGGCCGTGGTAGTGGGAAAGGCTGCAGCTCTACAGTAATTAAGTCACTCTTTTATTGCTCTCCCTCCTTCTCCCTTTCTGGGCAAACAGCACAGTATGAGCTGGCCCTTCCTCAGGAGAGTGTGTTTCATGCAAAATGCATCTCAGAATGTTTTGCAAAGATAAAATGTTCCGCTAGAGCAATAAACAGAAAGAGCAGCAGGAAGACAGAATAGATCTTTCTGGAGATGGTTTGAAAAAAAGGATGAAGGAACAGCAAAAGAGAAAAATGCATGAAGTCTTCAGATCTTGAGAACACAAAGAAGTCTTTATAAAGCCACTTTATTATTTTTTTTCTTTATGCAGTCCTGCCCAGGTAGATGACCAGAGTGGCAGGTTGTAGGTGTGGAGAATTCTCAGGATAGTTATGGTTAACTGATGTTGAAACCTGGAAAGGGCACATAGGGGTGACAATGCTTGGCCAATGCTTGGTTTGGTTGGGCCTCTAGAGCACAGTGCTCCTCCTGCTGCTCCTAGGCTGTCTATGAGACAGCAGAGCTTTAGTGTGCCTTAGAATACAGAAAACCATTGGAAAACACATATTATTATTATTATTATTACTATTATTACTGCTTCGATCATTCTTGGTAGAATTCCCTTTACCTGCTCAGAGGCTGTGGGTGGTGGAGTAAGCAAGCAGCTTCTTGATGCCCCTGTTCTGCTGGAAAGTCTGCCCGCAGAGTTGCTATCTTGACTTCAAATGTGTGTAGGGGATGCTGTCCACTGGGTTTCACTACATCTTTTCTGCTTTAGTATTCCTTCCAGCTGTACCACAGCTTGAGGAACTTTGACAGAAGAAACTGATAGAATCCCAGCCTACTGTGGGCTTCTATGATGTGAAAGACAGAAGTTTTTTTTCTGTTGTTATAAAATCAATCAACAAAGAAGAGTTTTACCCAAATGTCTCCTTTTATCTTCACGGTTAGAATTTGTAGCTGGTTCTTTTTGTCCTCACTCAGACAATATAATTTATATATTATAGTGTACGGTTGGGTGCAGCTCACCCAAATTATGAATCAAACAGAGACAAATTTTAAGGCACTGCAGATGAGTCTTTCTGAAATGCTTAAATATACTTTGCTGTCCATGGAAAGTGGCAGGTGACTGTGCTGTGAAAACCTTCAGAGGGTGTTCTTATTCATCTAAGTTTGAGCACATGAGTGAGATATACATGACCTTTTCTGATGGCCTTAAATCCATTTATTTTTCTTGAGTCTAGAGAACTTAGGGACTACTTCAGAAAGGACTGCTCTTTTATACTTCTAAAATATAGGCACACAACAGTTGTATGAACTAAATCCTACCCTAGAAAACAAGATCCTTATCTGTCCAGGTGAGATCTTCCCTTTGAGTAGCTGCATGTAGGTCTACTAAGATCCAGGATAAAAATAGAACCCTCTACTATTTGGACAGATAGTTCTTTCCCCCAAAATGCTGGCTTTCACCTCATTCTTCACTGGGCTCCCAGGGAGAAGCAGTGAGTAGCAACACCTCCTTGAACGTACCACATTGTCTTAGCACCTTGGTTTGTACTCAGATGGTAACTCTGACTTCAGCACATATTTTGACTTTTACTTTCTTGTGAATGCAGTGGCTGAAAGCTAATGAGTTTGCAGGGTAATGTTTTCCAATACTGAAAAGGCTTCTGCACTGCAATTTACATAAACATTACTGTTTAATAGTGGCCAACGCTGTAAATAGGAAAAGTCTTTAAAGACTTATTGAGCCAATATTTAGCTTCTAATTCCTCCATCACATAAAAGCTACTTGTTAATGGAAGGACCAGCTAAATGATTTCTAAAACTCAATTCAGCCTATTGTCAGATGTTTTTAAAATAGTGTCAGACCACTATTAGACCTAGAATTCTCCAGGTACCTCTAGTCTTTTTAATTACCTATAGTCATTAGTAAGAGTAGTCACTACAAAGTTCAGTCATCGCCTCTGTGCTTCCTACTAATCCACTTAGGAACTTTGCTATCAAGCAACCACAGGAGAGGTTATCTTTAATGAGAGCCCTATGGAATAACAGGCTATGCATTTCCCTAAATGTCACTTGTATAATATTAATATATTCATATGCTAATGAAAGGAAAAGCACCTCATGAACTGCCTGTCTGTGATATGAGATGCTGGAATGTATCAGCTCTGTTAATAGTTAACATTTATCATAGAATCTTTTTGATGTTTGTAAGTCAGCTCTTTGTTTAGGACATATCAGCAGTGAGGTACATTAAGTACACAGATAATGTCCAAGGTTAGCTGATGATGTCTGCTTATGTTATGTCCAGGGACTGCTGCTGCTTCTGGGAATAAGGGTGAATGAATAGTCAGCAGCAAATCTGGTAATACAGAGCCAGATGAGAAAGCTGCACCTGTTGTTAAAGACAATGAAATCCGTATGTGCCTTATGATAAATAAATAGTTCTGCAAGTACTGGAACTGAAAAAAACCTTCTGTTCTTAGATAATGGTGTCTTGTGACTAATGACTTGTGGTCTTTAACAAAGATGCAAGCTCCACTTTAAGTATCACTAGGAAGATTGTTCCAAGGTGGTATGTGTGTGTCTGTGCCTGCATATATGTGTGTTTTTGTGATACCTAATAGCACCTTTCTTTCTATGAGGAGGACCTATGCTACTTCTATCCCTGAGTTCACATGGTCTAGTTCCTATGTTCCAGTGAAGTGATTTTTAGTTTACATAAACATGGGTAAAATCAAATTAAAGCCATAAATTTTGACATCTTGGGCTTGATTCAGCTGCTCACAGAGAGCCATCCATGACATTTCTGGTGTCGTAGGGCATATATTTTATAATATATATATAATTAATGAAAAAACATTATTCTCTGTAACAGTGGTAGATTTCCAGATCAGAACTTTTCCTCTTATAATGCACATTCAAAGTGCCATTTGAGGCACAATTTTATATTGGGTCTTTTGACAGACAAACTCTTGGTTGCTGTTGTACCTGTGTCAGACAATCCACTTACAAATACTTGATATACCTGAGGCAGAGCTACCCTGGTATCCTTACCTGTGCTGTCTTAATGTTGGTGTCATTTTCAGAAGAGAGGCATATAGCTGCTAGCTAATCAAAATGCTACAAATCTGATGCCCATGTACTCTACAAACACTTAATACCATCCTGTCAGAACAGAAGTGCTTTAAAGTGAGTACAGATATGGTCTAAGCTGATTTTAAAGCCCAATTATACTGCCGGAGCACTCCAAAGTGGCCTAAGCATAAATTAAAACCAGGACCTCATCACAAAGATAAATGATCCAGTAAAAAGATCAATCTCATCCCCAGAAAATAGAAGAAGTGATGATAGTGGGGACAAATCTCATCAGGGCCCTCCTGGCTGTGGAGCAGACAGTGAGAAGGGAAAACAAACCTAAAGCACAAGAATTATCTCACACTGAGCTGCTTTTTACCCAGGGAACCCAGCACAGCTGCTGCAGCCCATCTATTTACATGGTCTGGATGAAATATTCCCAAAGGGGGGTGTGTGTGGATGTGTGTCTGTCTCCTTAGGTGACAGACATTTTTTTTTTTCCCAAATACAATACTTGATTCTGAGCTAAGGAAAACCTAAACCAGTGTAAGGAAAGAAGTTTCATTGTAATTTAGAGAAGTGAGAGGGTTTTTTGAGAATTTTGGCATCTCAAAGGTCAATGGCTGCTGCATTTTGTTCCTGAGAGGTGAAAGTGCCTCTTTCAGCAGGGCCTCAGTTTCATCAGAATCAGAGGAAATCTGTGAACTGTGTGATAACCCTAGCTAATTATTCAGAGAGTGGCAACATAAAATCATACGACATCAGAACCAAGATAGAATAATTCTGATAATATATCAGCTCCTGAGTACGCATCTGCACGTCAGCTTGGGAACATAAACTCCAAGACTATCAGCTTTTCATCTCAGCCCTATAATGAAATGCAGCTTCTGTCACCAACCAGGAGTGAAGAAATAACAGCTTTTTCTGGCTCTTTCTGTGATCTATTCACATTCAAACTGTTGGGGAGGAAAAAAACAACAAAAAAAAAGTGGATTCCCTATCAGTACAGAATCTGATAATACCAAAAGTAAATAATCACAGGTTAGCTTTGGCCAGACACACCAAAGACACACAAAAGAGACAAAAGCTTTTTTTCTTACCAACCCAGCCATGCTAATGTCAAGTGCAATTTTCATAGACTTTTGTCTGTGACAGTGACTGAGACAGTGTTTAAATAAGCTGAATCTGATTCTGAGAAGTACTAAACCTGCACTTGGCAATACAGGAGGAGAGTCCTTCATCGACTTTATCATCAGATCCATTTGCCTTTGTTGTCCCTTGACTGCAGTCAAGGATGCTAAAGCATAAGACTGATAGAGAGGGAAATAACTCTCTATTGGAAGTGCTTATCTCTTGTAGAAGGCAGAGCTTTACAGTTTTCTGCACTGTTACCCAAAAGCAAGTATATAACATAGGTTGTGTTATGCAGCCCTGCTTCAGGCCACTTATAAACTATGGCGCCTTTGTTCCAGCCTTCTTAGGTTCTTCTTTGTATTTTCTCCTCAGGTTTTAAAAAGAGGACACAGAATAAGGATAGTTATGCTTTCTCATGCTATGTTATCTGTATCTATCCAAGTGCAATTCTTTTTTGCTATTGCTGTGTGACTGCATTTCAGCTCAGAGGAAGCCTGACAGGCAAGCTCATCCTATAGAATCATAGAATTGGCTGGGTTGGAAGGGACCTCAGAGATCATCAAGTCCAACCCTTGATCCACTCCCGCTGCAGTTACCAGACCATGGCACTGAGTGCCACATCCAGTCTCTTTTTAAATATCTCCAGGGATGGAGAATCCACTACTTCCCGGGGCAGCCCATTCCAATGCTTGATCACCCTCTCAGCAAAGAAATTCTTTCTAATGTCCAACCTAAACCTCCCCCGGCACAACTTGAGACCGTGCCCTCTTGTCTTGCTGAGAGTTGCCTGGGAAAAGAGACCAACCCCCACCTGGCTACCCCCTCCTTTCAGGGAGTTGTAGAGAGTGACCTTTGTGTTGCACCTTTGAGACATGGAAGCTCAAAATTCTGCCGAAATATGAACTGAAGCATCAAGAAAAGACTCCTGCTCCAAACATTTGGTGGGAGAGGTTTGCCTGTGCAAGACAGGTCATCTATGTCATGTTAGATTTCTGGGTTATGTTCTCCATGCTGACTACAAGCAAGACTATTTATTAACCCGGCCTAGACAACTCAAAGAGGGTAATGCAATGCTTACCCATCTGTGAACTGTGTCAGGAGTACAACTTCCTCTATTTTTTTCACCTGAACAATTTAATCTTAGGATTTTCCCTTTTCTGGTTTTCATTTTTTGCTATCCTGGAAAGCATTACTCTCATTTTTAAAAAATCACAAAAGGTATCTGGAGGGCCAGCTCTGTGATGGGAGAGACAGGTGGCACTTGGAGGAGAGGACCTGCCTTGGTATCTCTGATGAGATCTCTGCAACGCATTTCCCACTGCCCTTTCTTGTGTGCTATGCTTTTTTTTTATATATTAAAAAAATTTATTTCCTAAATATTTGTTCGTCAATAAAACTGAGCAAAACTAAACACATCACTGTTGAGAAGACCCAGGAGATGCCTGAGAAAGATGGTTTAGCAGTTTCAGGATGGTGGGTTAATAGCTGCAAGCTGGGGATGATTCACTGCTCATACAATTTTATGCATCTGCATTTCCACGGGCACCAGTGATTCACGAGAGTGGCAAGAAAGAGAGAGCCCTCCAAGGAACCCAGACCCGTGTAAGGAGCAGCCAGCCAGAAACTGATTTATCCCCTTAGCTCGGTTTGGAAGATAGTTTTCTTGAGACAGGTTCCCAATATTGGAATCCATAAAATAATTCTGTTTGGCAGCTCTTTCTTACTGTTAGCAGAAGCACGACTGAAAATGAATTTGCGATTTGGTTTATGATCTCTGTTCCAATTTGTCCTTCATAACTAATTAAAGGGGTTCAGCTGGTACCTGTTTGTCACCCTCTGCAACAACAACAAAGCCATCACTGCTTGAAATCTGTTTTTCATAGATTTCTCATAATTTATACACATACATACATGCATAAATGTTAGTTAGATGCTGGGTTTCTCAGTCTGTAGCCCTGACTTATCAGCACAAGGTAAATTCAAACCCCTGGTTATGGCTACATGAACTGTGAAGGACTTGACATTTGGAAGCAAGAAAAAATCAGAGAGCTATTTAGTCAATCTTTTAAGTTTTGAACATGTGGTAGTGTAATGAATACAAAGTCCTCAGCAAATAACATCAGGGATGAATGAAGGATTTGGTTTAGCATTTCTTTTGCCTTTATGCCAGAATAACTGTTTTAATACTGTATAAATTGGTTAACAATAATAAATGAGTTACTCTTATTCATCAATAACAAGTTCTCAGAAAAGGAACTGAATATGATAGCTATTTCCCCCCCATATAAATACAAAAGTATGGGAATTAGTTCTAAAAATGCTCAGGATGTCAATGTGAGGTGTATACAGGAGCCTTCTCCCCCAGTATGCTTAAGTCCAGCTCTGTAATGACTAAAGTCTTCAGTTTTACCACTTTTTAGGTATTTCCCAGTCCATCTGAAAGAGGCCTGTTTATCTGAATCCATCAGCTGTGCACGTTAAAAGAATAAACATAGCACATTTCATGTCAAGTCACTTCCTAAACTTAACAGTATTAAATGCACATGATAACTATAAACTTTACCAGTGTACTTTTGTTAGGCTATAGCAAAAACCACATGGAGGATGGAACCCTATGAGCTTGCTTGACTTCCCTGACATATTTTTGTTCAAATGCCAGAGAAACTGCCTTACAAAAAAAGTATATAAAATTTTGAAGTTATCACTTGAATTGAAGCAAAGGCATCACACTTTTCTCCAAAATAAATAATTTATTATCAATTGTTGTTCTTGCTTTCTATCATGGAAGCGGTGATACTGTATCTCCAGGCTTCCTACTCATCGAAGCTGATACCAGAATAATAATTTTTTTTCTTTAATTTACTAAGATTCATGTCATATAGCTGTAGACAAGTTTGGGTTGGAAGGGACATTAAAAATCATCCAGTTCCAACTCCCCTGCATGGGCAGGGACACCTCACACCAGACCAGGTTGCTCAAAGCCCCAGCCAGTTAACTGGGCACTGAACACTGCCAGGGATGAGGTGTCCACAACCTCCCTGGGAAACCTGGGCCAGTGTCTCACCACCCTTACACTGAAAAATTTCTTTCTGATATCCAAACTAAATCTACCTTCTTCCTGCTTGAAATCGTTACCCTTTGTCCTATCACTCTATGCCCTTGGAAAAAGTCCCTCCCCAGCTTTCCCATAGGCCCCTTCAGGTACTGGAAGGCCACTCCAAGGGCTTTCTTGGAGCCTCCTCTTCTCCTTGCTGAACATCCCCAGCTCTCTCAGCCTGCCCTCACAGGAGAGCTGCTCCAGCCCTCTGAGCATCTTTGTGGCCCTCCCCTGGACTGGCTCCAACAGCTCCATGTCCTTCCTGTATTGGGGGCTCCAGAACTGGACACAGCACTCCAGGTGGGGCCTCATGAGATGGTGAGGAGGGGGAGAATCCCCTCCCTTGACATGTTACTGGCCATGCTCCTTTGATGTAGCCCAGGACACGGGTGGCTGTCTGGCTGCAAGCACACCTTGGATGCTCATGCTGAGCTTCTCATTAACTAACACCCTCAAGTCCTTCTCCTCAAGGCTGTTCTCAGTCCCTTCTCAGCCCAACCTGGTTTTGTGCTTGGGACTGTCCTGCCCATGTGCAGATTCTGTAAGCACCTATGGGCTCCAGCACCCAGCCCTGGGAAAGGAAAATAAGGCCAAGTGGGTGTTGGAGCCCATAGGTACTTTCAGACAGGTTTTATGCTGCTTCTCTGCATCTGCACTACAGCCCCCGAATTCAAGAAAGAAATGAGTGCATCGTGGATGTTTCTATTCTCAAGAGCTTTATGAGGTCAGAAGAGACAAATAGGAAGGATACCCAAGAACATGCTTTGGATTCATCTCATCAGACTTCGTATACTTAAATGCTGGATACCTACACTTGTTATGTAGTGAAAGATCATTTTCTCAAAGTGTTTCCTACTGCTGATCCAGGTCTTCTAGGTCCCTTGAGCAAAGGGAAGAATGTAGCTGGGTTATGATGCTTTGTGCCCATGCTAATATCCCATAGCAGATGGGGTTCAGGACCAACCTGCTAGCTGGTAAAAGTCAGCTAAGAGCCCTGATCCTGAAGGCTGCTGAACTGGAGAGAAACTAACCCTGCAGGATGCTTTGCATGGGCTGCAAAGATACAGGTGAGTGTGTAGTGTACAGCAGAGAAAGCCTCCACGTTGCTGCTTCCTTTCTCTGCTTTTTCCACACTATATCCCATGGCAGGAGTATAAGGCCAGAATTTACCTCATAAACCATGCCAGGGTCATTGAGTTTCTATAGTGTATCTCTGTCCTTAGCTTGGGTAATCATTGAAGTATTTAAAACTTCCATTTGCAGCTAGGGCTGTATCTAACCTGGGCCTCAAGTACATTTGCTTCTCTAGGAGGTCAACAGTCATGTATGGATATGCCCCTTCTCTTCATTTATCCCTCCCAGCTGTGCTATTTTATATGTTAAGATGGTTGTTCCACTCACTTAATCTTATTCTGGAAGACACTGAAGCATTCTAGGGGGCACTCAATCTCATTAGCTTTTCTGAAAACAAAAACACAGCATGAACACCTAAGTAGAAAAATTAAATTACTGGAGGCAAATTGGAGGAGGAAAATGGCATGATACCAGCTTTACAGGCTGCAGATTCTTTATAAACTTGTCACTGTGGTAACTAAAATTATAGCCACAATCCCAGTGGCCAAAACTTTGTGCAAGGAGGAGCAAGACAGGGTGACTTAGTGCTGTGGTGCTTTATGAGTGTCAGGAGAACAAGGCTATGTCTCAAATTAAAAAAGCTATGAAAGGGTTCTCATATGGTCCCTTTCTATTAATCAAATAGTTTCACTGTAATATTGTTCATTGTTTCTCCTTGAGGTACATTCTGTCTTTTCTTTGAAAGCCTTGGCTGCCCAGGTGTTTTCTTCTCCAGCAGCTGAAAACCCTGAGACTAATTTGTTCACTTCTGAATAGAACTGAAAAAATGGAATTATTTGTCCTCTGAATAAGGCTAATTATCAGCTCGGTACTTGCAGATTTCAGGAAGTCTTACATATAATGTATAAATTTAGATTTTATACATATTTTTAAGATGTATTGTTTTATATTAGCCAGTGGGACTTCATTATCAGGGTCTTGTAACAAGAAAATAAATTTTTTTAATCTGTTCAGTGGTAGTAGTATGCATCCACAATAACTCAGCAGAAATCAAATTAATTAATTCCTCTGACATTACCTCAGTTATGTGAAATAAGAACTTTATTCGATAAAGTTTACAAATTAAAACTCTCATAGACATTTGTGCCTCTACTTTCAAAATTACTGATTAAAT
Source organism: Heliangelus exortis (assembly GCF_036169615.1). Taxonomy (NCBI): domain Eukaryota; kingdom Metazoa; phylum Chordata; class Aves; order Apodiformes; family Trochilidae; genus Heliangelus; species Heliangelus exortis. The sequence goes on along the minus strand of NC_092422.1, from coordinate 24,178,745 downwards.
TTCTTCTATAAAATGAGGATCTTCATCAGTTGTTCAAGCAAAATGTGTTTACACACATCAGAGTGGGTTATTGGATAGGTAACAAAATTTGCATATAAATAAAGGATATCACAGGTAAAGTGTTTTCTAGTTACTGCAGGAGATTGGGAGTAAAATAGGCTGGTCTGCAGTCTTGTTCCTACTACTGCCAATCTCAAGTGCTCTCAACACTGGGGCCTTCCAGCACCTGAAGGGGTCTGCAGGAAAGCTGGAGAGGGACTTTTTACAAGACCATGTAGTGACAGGACAAGGGGTAATGATTTCAAGGAAGAAGAGGGTAGATTTAGATTGGATATTAGGAAGAATTTCTTTCATGTGAAGGTAATGAGACGTTGGCCCAGGCTGCCCAGGCAGGTTGTGGATACTTCATCCCTAGAAGTGTTTAAGGCCAGGATGGTTGGGGCTTTGAGCAATCTGGTCTAGTGAGGGCTGACCCTGTCCATTCAGGGGGATTGGAACCAGATAATATTTAAGGTCCCTTCCAACCTGAACCATTCCATCATCCTATGAACACGTTCCAAAACCAAAGTTGTGGTATTCACTCAATTGCACATAATGCAAGAAGCAGCAGTGGCACAATTAAAAAACTGGATATCAATGCTAATGATGAAGTGACAATATTGTCCTTGATAAGGGCTGAAAAAGCAGCAAGGTGCAGCCTGGAAATAGCCCTCAGCACCTCAGAGAGGGGTTCCTGAGTTGAGTGGAGCTACGGCCAGGCCTGACTATGGTCAAGTGCAGGAGGAATGGGCACTGGTGGAAAGGCAAGGATGCCAGGCTGAGCAGCACCAGGTGAGACTGCCTGGCCTCCAAACACTACCACTACATGGATAATAGTAAATAATAGTATTTTTTGGTCTTGGGTGATACTCCGTAGAGGCAGAAAGCGACATTAAGATAGAGAAAAGTAATAAGCCTTATAATGACTCTAGGTTTTGGTCATTATTTCCAAGTTTGGAGCCAATATAAAGCCTGATTTTAGGATCATCCAATGTTATTTTACTTAAAAGCTAAGCAGAGTGGTAGCTGAGGGTGAAATTACTCGTCATATGTACATTTGCTCAGCAATGAATTTAAAAGGAGCTGAAGGATAAATTGCCATCCATTCAAAGCAAATCTAAGGAATCGTATTTGATTCTTCTCCAGTGATACAAGTTCTATATTTTAGTGCAAGATTTCACACAAAAACATATTGTATTTTTGCCCTTCTTTGGGTCTTCTAGGTCGGAGGCATTGTCACTTTTGATTATCTAAAATTTTAATAATGAGAGATGCATCAGCAGTGACATCAACCATGGATCTACTTCTGACAGAAACAAGCGATCTGAAAAGACTGTGCTTGAGGCTGGGTTTAGAGAAACTTTGATCAGAATACATAAAAAAATAAAGGATAGTCTGTGATACTCTTCATATTATCCCTATTCTCTATGTATTCTAGATGTCAGAAAACAATAATATTGTGTTTGTTGCAATGAGTTTAACATGCACCACATAATTAACATAATATGATAAAATTCTTGCAAACTATTTTGAAAACAAAGTATTTTGAAAAACTATTAAGTGCTGTTACTGTAATGGATGTCTTATTTTTTTCATAAAATATGTATAGCATACAGTTATAAAGCAATATCCTGGAAGACAAACAGCACTTATTAATTTGATAAAACAAATAAATAATGGATAGCCACTGTTGGAAGATTTTTCTTCTTCAGGTAGTGTTATTAATCTCTTAATTTATTTCTTTATCCCAAAACATAAATGATTTTTTGCAGGCCAGGATGAGAAGGATTTCAGCAGAGGGAGATGGGGAGAAGGTAGAAGAGGAGGCAGAAGAGCAACAACACAGGTGTGAATCTTTGGTTAATTAAAGGGGAACATATCAACTCCTTTTCAGGAGGAGGGGAAGGGTGGGCAAGGACCAAGCGAGAGCAGGCAGGAGTTTCCCATAAATCCTTTTAGGATGCATTGGTAGGAAGAGGAGAGGCAGTCATGATTTAGGTATCTGAAATTCCTATGTAAAATACAGAGGAACCTGAGTGGAACCCATCATTTTTATGCTGCAGTTCTTTAGTCCTTTATTTTTTTTAAAGAAACAAACCCTTCCCCTATTAGAGCAGTAGGGTAAATTTCAAGACTTCTAAAACGGTATCCTTTTCAGACCCTTATTAGTGACATTTCCTTTTTAAAAAAATTTAGTTTGCTCATTTAGTAGCTTTTGTTCTTTCCACAGGAAGATGCATCTCTTAAGGAGTCATTTTACTTCTGATAAAGCCCCAAAGACCTGCTCTGCACTCTTTAACTGATAAAACACTCTCTAGTTTACCAAGTGCAGTAAGCTCAGATGCTGCTGCTACATCAGTTTAGACATGGGTCTGTCTGGAACTGAGTGCACACTCAGCAAGGTTTGCATATGACACCAAGCTGTGTGATGTGGTTGACATGCTGGGGGGGGGGATGCCATCCAGAGGGACCCTGACAGTCTCGAGGGGTGGGCCCATACCAACCTCTGGTTCAAAAAGGATAAGTGCAAGTTACACCTGGGTCAGGGAAATGCCAAGCACAAAACCAGGTTGGGCTGAGAAGGGACTGAGAACAGCCTTGAGGAGAAGGACTTGAGGGTGTTAGTTAATGAGAAGCTCATCATGAGCATCCAATGTGTGCTTGCAGCCAGACAGCCACCCGTGTCCTGGGCTACATCAAAAGGAGCATGGCCAGTAACATGTCAAGGGAGGGGATTCTCCCCCTCCTCACCATCTCATGAGGCCCCACCTGGAGTGCTGTGTCCAGTTCTGGAGCCCCCAATACAGGAAGGACATGGAGTTGTTGGAGCCAGTCCAGGGGAGGGCCACAAAGATGCTCAGAGGGCTGGAGCAGCTCTCCTGTGAGGGCAGGCTGAGAGAGCTGGGGATGTTCAGCAAGGAGAAGAGGAGGCTCCAGAAAGCCCTTGGAGTGGCCTTCCAGTACCTGAAGGGGCCTATGGGAAAGCTTGGGAGGGACTTTTTCCAAGGGCATAGAGTGATAGGACAAGGGGTAACGATTTCAAGCAGGAAGAAGGTAGATTTAGTTTGGATATCAGAAAGAAATTTTTCAGTGTAAGGGTGGTGAGACACTGGCCCAGGTTTCCCAGGGAGGTTGTGGACACCTCATCCCTGGCAGTGTCCAGTGCCCAGTTAACTGGCTGCGGCTTTGAGCAACCTGGTCTGGTGTGAGGTGTCCCTGCCCATGCAGGGGGGTTGGAACTGGATGATCTTTAATGTCCCTTCCAACCCAAATCATTCAATGATTCTGTGATTTCATGACCTGGCAGTTGTCAGCTGTTCCCAGACAGCCTTGGGAGCAATCAGTTGTGCTTTCTGCCTTTTGTGTCACAGTCTCTGCTGCTGCTGCTTGCTTTGGCAGCCAGGGGATTGCCTTTTTTTTGGAAATATTGTTCTCTCTGTGGCCTCAAGATTGGAGGAAATGCCCACAGAAACCAGGGGGCATCTCACAGGCCAATAACATTGTGCTTAACACTTGAGGGTTAGTAAGAATTGCTGACAAACTCAGATAACAGCCAACTAAAAGTCAAGTTAAAACTGCTCAGATGAAATGTGAAAATATTTATTGCAGTTGTTTGAGACGTAATGTGGTTGAACTGAGCTTTAAATGCTTCTAGATAGTGATCTTTCGATTAGAACCTTTCCCTTTCTTCCCAATGGTGTTCTTCTGCTGTAAAAACCAAAGTATTTTCATTAAAGTGTAAGTGGGGACTTTTAGAGTATCCAGTTGAGTCAGCTTTAAAAAATTTCAATTTTTCATGTCCTTAAAACTCATAAATTATTTATTATCTGATTTGAGGAAATCTGTTGTTAAATAATCCTCAGGCACAAGTTTACAATGCTTTCAAATTCAGAGAGAACCTATTTCTTCCATTGTTTCCCAGGGCTTGTAATCTATGTTCCACTAATTAATACACCGTTTGAATTATACATTAGTTCTTACTCTTGTTGCTATATAGCACTCCGACTTGTCTGCACTTTAGCTTTTTCCCTTTTAGCCTTCAGCCCCTGGGACTCAGGCTGAGGTTTTTATGTGATACAACAGTGGCCCAGCACTGATGATAACCCTTCAGGTTTAACTCTTTTCGGCTCCATTTGAAGAACCGAAGCAAAAGCAACATTTTTGTGAATGTGAATTTTTCTATTTTTTCCCTATTTTTAGTTTTGTTTCATTTTTTTTACTTTAGCTAAAAAGCAGCCTGCTAACAGTAGCAGAGCACTTGAGGTAGGATGGAGAAGTGGTAAAGTATTCCTCATTCTGAGTTATGTTAAAATCTCATTTTTGCTTTTATTAATTTGTTAAAATTGTATTATTTAATATTTTCTACTGACTATCAGAGTTTTTTAATTGCTTTTAATCTAAAAATTGAGTCACTGCTAGTGTTTTTAATCAAATGAATATGGAAAACAGATATTACATTTTGCTGAAATACAGAGCATTTTGATAATGTATCTTGTACATTTTCTTAACAGACCAGAAATCATGCCAACAACTTCAACTGTCATAAGATTTTCTCCACACCTCTGGTAACTTTTGTTCTCTGAGCTCCTTGTAGGGCCAGTGCAGAGGAACAGACAAGAGTACTGCTTGCATTTTTGTGTGTGTTCTGGGTAAATCTTCCCATCCAAAGCTCTCTTCTGAGTGGAACCCTCTTACAATGTTCTTCCTTCTCTTGAATATATAACAATTTCAGTGCTGGTGAGGCCACACCTTGAGTCCTGTGTCCAGTTCTGGGCCCCTCAGTTCAGGAAGGATATCGAGGTCCTGGAGCAGGTCCAAAGGAGGGCAACCAGGCTGGTGAAGGGACTCGAGCACAGATCCTATGAGGAGAGGCTGAGGGAGCTGGGGCTGTTCAGCCTGGAGAAGAGGAGGCTCAGAGGAGACCTCATCACTCTCTACAACTCCCTGAAAGGAGGGGGTAGCCAGGTGGGGGTTGGTCTCTTTTCCCAGGCAACTCTCAGCAAGACAAGAGGGCACGGCCTCAAGTTGTGCCGGGGGAGGTTTAGGTTGGACATTAGAAAGAATTTCTTTACTGAGAGGGTGATCAAGCATTGGAATGGGCTGCCCCGGGAAGTGGTGGATTCTCCATCCCTGGAGATATTTAAAAAGAGACTGGATGTGGCACTCAGTGCCATGGTCTGGGAACTGCAGCGGTAGTGGATTAAGGGTTGGACTTGATGATCTCTGAGGTCCCTTCCAACCCAGCCAATTCTATGATTCTATGATTTTCTTTTCACAGTTTTTGTTCCCACCTCTAGTCCTTTTCAACAGATTTCATTAGCTTGGCCTGGATTCTTATTCCTGGGTAATTTTTTCAGATTATTATAAATGATATTAAAAAGACTAGAATTGAGATGGGCAAGTGCAAAACCTCAGTATGTGTTTGTGTTACAAAGGTGGAGCCTACAGAAAAATGTGGGTGAGAACATTGTATTAGTGATTTGCCAGTCTGTGGTTTAAAGGATTTTAAGTGTCAGGAATATTGTGTCACGACAGAGCAGACACTCACTGAATCAGTGGCTGCCTCTTTGTTAAAGCTTTAGCTTGGGTCTATACCAGAAAACTAAACAGTGACCTTCATCTGCGTGGCTCCTTGTCCTGTGGACCCTCCAGGATCTAATAACGTGACTGAGCTCACCCAACAGGCTTTACCTCAGTCCATTCATTAATTTAAATTTGATCCCTACACTACTTTGCAATTTGCATGAAATTAATGGAAATTAGTATCTCTGAGGTTTTTTTCACTGATATTATGCAACTTTGAAGAGAAATAAAGGGGCAGGAAATTACACATAGATGAGACACCAGATTGGGTCAGCTTTACTCCCATAGGAAATCCGGCATGAAATCTGTAAAATTTGCTTTCTTGTAACATAAGAACCATTGCTGCTCTAACTTCTAATAAGAAAATGCAATCCCCTTTTTTTGTCCTACTTGTCTCCACTCATTAGATTAACACAATTTCTCTCATGGCAAATGGGTCTAAATAATTAGGCTTCTGCTGGACTCAGGTCTTGTCTTTGAAATTAAAATAGAGGATATATTTCACTTCACTTTGGAAGTAGATTTATCTTGATTATAGCAACTACACAGGGCCCAACACCACTGCCACTGTAAAAATGAGTGTCCCTTACACTTCTGAATGTCCTGTTAGAGTTGGGCTTTATTTTTTTCTCACGTCCTTGAAAGGATATTCCATACCTCAAAATATCAGTCCTACTTTTGGATGAGTCACATCTTTCTTCTTAAATGCTATTTTGAAGAAAACTGCTTCTGGCCATGAACTGTTGATTTTGGAATATGATGAAAGGCTGTGATGTAGTATTTGGTTCTTCATTCTTTGTGAAAGAACACGAAGCTCACAATAGGCAAAGTTGTCACCGTGCGTGACTGAAGTCACCTGCACCTTCAATGCATCTGTACAAAACACACTTACTGGCATGCAAATTTTGGTGGAAAGCACAGCTTGAAGAGCTCGTCTGCATTAAAGAATATTTTTCATCTACAAACAGAATATTTCCCTGCCAGGCAAGGGGGGGAAATTTTAGACAAGTTATGTCTGCATACAGGTAAAAAATAATCTGATTTTAAAAAAATTTCCAACTGATCAAGCAAAAGAGATCAATAATAGTTTTAATCAGATAAGATATTTCTTCATAGTCTTATAAATCTCACCCACCTTTTTTTTCATCTTGTTTTGTTCCTAACAGCTCAGATTTTTGCAAACTAAGGCCCTTGTATTGACTCCACCTACCAAGGGGTTCCTGCTTCATAGGCACCTGCATCTTGCGTCTGCTGGATCTGTATGTGAGAAGAACTGAGATTCCAAAGGTAAATTATTATTTAGTTTCATTAATAAGGCTTAGCTTAAAAGCAAAGAATCAATGAAATATAGCTCTGGTTTTGCTCATGTAGAATCTGATCTGGGATTATGTTGCAGAAATACCAATAAATTAGTATTATTGATGTTAAAAGTGGAATATCATTATTTTGGGACCAACTAATAGGTGTCTTTTTTATATTCACCAGCAGAAAAAATTCTGCAATTTCTGCTGCTCTTTCTGTTGGTGTTGCTACAATAAACTGTGTGTATCATACTTGGCACTTACTATTCTTTTTAAATTTACTCTAACACCTAAAGACTTTTAATTGAAAAACTCAGCTGTAACTCATGCTTGCATTAACCCCATGGTGCAATCAGAGAAACATACACTAACCCAAGTGGTGTTATAGATGCAGAAGGTTTCAGTGTGCAAGGTACAACCACGTGTTCAGAACACTATAGTTAATTTTTATACAGGCATTAGAGATGCCTGTTTATAAATAAATATCACATCCAAAGTATTTTTTTCCATTTTATGCATTTAATTGCTTATTTTACTGTTATAGCCATCATTGTAACCAGTGATTACATTTTTAAGGCTCTAATTTTTAAGGCTAATAGGTTTGTATATTATTTCAAAAGCTGACTTATTTATATACTGTGTCAAATTCATTCTCAATGGGGTTCCCTTAGATAATGGATTCACTTCAGAGATTGGAAAAGCATAATTATAGTTCATCCCACGCTGTTTCATAAAAGGGGATGAAAATGAAATCTGGAGTAAGGACATTATGAGCAAGACATGCATCTTCTAAGATAACATTTGCTAAGCAATGTTATTCTTCCCTTTTGTAAAGCACTAATCCATGCAAATGTCTTCCTGTTGAGGGTCAAAGAATAATTTTTTACTTAATTAGAGTCCCCTATTACTTATTTGTTACAACCACAGCTTTCTTTTTCTAACACCACACAGATTTTTGTGTTGCGGTTCTCTGCATCAGCTGGAATTAATTCAGATGCATCTCTCAACACCTACTCCAGTTTAGTGAGTCTTGCATCCAGCTTTCTATTTTCCATAATCAAAAATCCTGTTTCCAAATAACTGATTATGGGAGATGTTGTACGAAGAGGATATCCTGGGCAGGTATTTGGTGATGGTTCCATTTAACATCAAATGGGGTATGGTCTGGGTCATAACATAATATTACACTGCAAAATAAGACCTTGATCATCTCCAGTTCTTAGGTGATTCCATAACTTTTGAGGGCCTCATTTCTAAAAAATATGAGTGAACTCACTTTACCTAAAACAGAAAATGGACATGCTACCCTTTTATAGCACAAGTTATTTTTGCAATGCAGAGGATCAGAGCAAGAGCTGATCTCCTGTCTCAAATTATTTTGCATAAAACACACTCATTTTGTTGCAAACATACACCTTCTACAATAAAACATCACAGTGTCTCTTTAGCAGGTTGTTCCCCTCACTGGTGACTGATCATTTCTGTTTCTTCACCCCCTTATTATCACTTTGATGGAAACTCTGTCACCTTTACTGGGGTGGCTCTGATTTTCAGGAGGCTTCAGGGACTTGCACAGTTCCAGTCCTTCCCATTTATAATGAGATACCTTTTCAACAAAAATCTGATGGTGCACATCCAGCTTCTGACTTGATGTGATGAGTGAGGAAGGGCTATGAAACCTGTCTTGCTTTATGTATTAACTGACAGTTTCCCTGTATAATATATTCCCTGGTCCAGTTTCATTTTGATGGATCAACTCCCACAAACTGGTTTTACCAATACATGACCCATTGTGAGGAAACTTCTATTTGTATGGAAAAATGACTCTTCTGCAACTAACACACTGTGAGGTGACATTTCTGGGAACAAATAAGCCTCTCTGCAATAAACAAGGCTTCCTGTACTCAAACTTTTCTCACACTTCAGGAGGGGAGATATCATCTGTGGCATATTTTAGCTTGTTATCACCCAAGTTAGCTCTGTCAGTCACTGTGATAAACCATGAAGTTCAGGTGAATCCCATAGAGCTGATGGAAATTCTAATAATGATAATAAAGTCTAGTACTTTGGATTATAGGTGTTTTGAATTTCTATTTATTTCCCTAAATTAAATATGCCTTTAATTTGTGTTAAAACCATAACTAAGTTGATTGCAAATGATAGGAGATCCTATTAAACCAACGAGCATAGCAGACTGTGCACTGGTATGTGATGAAGAGCAAAAAAAGAACATTCCCCTCATTGCATATAGGATTAGTACCTACATTACATTATTTTCCAGTATTTTTTCTCATCCAAATATGATTAACAACCTTCTATTTGCAAGAAGCATTCCTGCAATCTCCAGCCTTCATTAGCCAAGAAAGTATTCACACTGTGTGTTCACTTTTATCTACACCTGGACACAGGTCAGGTGCCTCTTGTTTGCTTTGTCCTGTTCTTGCAGCTTCATTTTTTGCCTTCAGCCTAGTTGCACAATACCTGAGAAAAATAATCTTTTTTCTTCTTCCATTTCTCTAAGATATGGGCAAAAATTTTTATTGACCTGAGCTACAGTTTCTGCTCATTGCTGTTATTCATTGTCTATTCTCTTGATTTAAGCTTCCGCGTAACTTCTATGTCCTCTTTTTATATTCAGGTTCTTTGGCTGCTGAGATTCACAAAGGTCACAGCTGGGATACTCACCACCTTTTCTTCTGTTTCTCATTTCCCCTTGCCTCAATGCAGTGTTTGGTAAGGCCAACTGGATTACAAGGCTTATTTTTATTAGTTGTGCCTGGTTGTGAATGCTGGTTTCCTGTGGTTATTTTAGATGATGAAGAGGCAGCACATGGGCTTCTTTTATCTTCCTGTTGCTTGGGTCTTGGTATGTTGGATGTCACTGCACTGATGGAGTAGCACAGCACTATTTGACATCTCTGTTGATTAGTTATCAAAGAGTTTTGCTATATGTAGTACTTTTTTTCCCCCTGGTTGTTCAATGTACATGGCAGCAAGGTTATGTTAGGTAGGTGGTATAGGAGGGCTTGCAGCTGGAGTCCTCTTGCAATAGCTTTCAATCTCTGTAAAGCAGTTTTGTAGGTATAAGCTAGTGGCAGCTCTAAAAGGTGATATCTGGCTTATCAATTTATGCTTATATCTCAATTTATATACGAGTTTATACTCAGCTAACTAAGTCCAATCAATTTGCACTCATTAATATTCAACATCAGGATTAAATAGCCATACATTTCTAAAAGGGAGATTGTGCTTGCAGCACTCACATCCTCCTTTTTTAATAACTAGATTTCAAAATTGTTCATTTTTACACCCCAATTGTTTATGGCACTTAAAACATTTCATTGCACTGCTGCAGATCTCTCTCTCCCTCTGCCTTGAGCTGATGGTTGTAAGTCAGGTGCTGATAAACTTTCAGAGATGTTTGTACTGCCTGTGCCTAACACACAGAGCTTCATCAGCAGAATAAGCCTCTTGTCTAGCATCACATGCAAACCCAGAAATTCTAGTAGTCAGCTGCCAGCCACTTTCCATACCACAGCCAAGTATGAATACAAACCATCCTGGGAGTAAATTCACCATTAGGAAACTTACCCTGTGTACAGACAGTGCAGTCTGGACACGTAGATGACTGAAGAATTACATTTGGCCCATGCTTGTTGTGTTCCTTCCTACTCCACAAGCCAGCTGGACTTCACCTAATCATGACTTAAAGGACTTTCTTGCTTTAGCCATTATTTCCATGGCCTAGGATTGAATGAGAATCTTATTAAATGCACTTTACAGAAATGTAGGCAAATACCTCTCAAGGGTGGCCTTAGCATGCTGAGTCTCAGTACAGTGATTTTTTTAGCCCTTCTGCTTGGTATTGCTGTAACTCTAACAAAATGCTCAGTCCTGAAATAAAGACAGCAAAACCTGCATTTAGATAAATCTGTTATCCCTCACTCCTCAAAAGGTAGGTTTCTACATATTCTTATTGCCATGATTAACAACAGGGGAAAACCACATAAATTAATGTAAGTTACTCATCTATCCCTGTTATCTGGTAAGATGTGTGATCTATTTCTTCTCCACTGATAAAGTGAAAAAAAAAAAGGACCCAATTTCTGAAATGGTGTTTCAGTAGTTGCAATCGAAGAGATCAAACTGTGAATGATTTTATCTTCAGGTAAAAAACAAACAAACAAAACCCCAAAACCAAACAAAAACAAAAAACCCCAAAGAAACAAACAAAAAACCCCAACCAACTGAAACAAATTAAAAAACCAAAACCAATAGACAGTTTCTTTTTTTCCCATTACATAGCAGGGTAACAAACCCTCTGATGTGCTGATGCGTTAAACCAGAACGTGTTTTGACTGAGCTGCTGTGATAACTTCATTTCTGACAACTGATAAGAGAGTTAAAAGAGCTGTTTTGGTTCCTCATGCCTGACATTTGCTGGTAGGTCAAGAGAGGTGACATTATGGCCCATAATGGGGATGTGATGTAAATGCAAAACAAACAGTGGTTAGCTAAAAGAACTGGGTACCCTGATGTATAGCACAGAACCAAACCAGGTGTTAATTGCAACATGTATTAGATTACTCAGGGTTTGTTGTGACACTTTATATCCAACAACATTGTCCTATCTGTTTGATTTCTGATTTGGTGGTAAAGAAAGTTGTTGTGCTAACAAAGGAATATCTCAGTTCTCAAAGTTGAAGTTTAAAATCACAACTACTTTACAGCTGCTCTAAGTTTTTATCAGTTGAATCATAAGCTGTTTATTTTAATTGTTCTGGAAACAGCAATTTTCACCTAAAAGTTGTTCATCCAGACATCATAGATTTATTTTACCTGCCATGTGATAATCAGAGACAATATCCTTTTGACTCAAATGAAGGTTTCTAGGAGAGAAGGTGTGCTCAAGGAACTGTTGACTTTTGTGAGTAACGTAAATGATCAAATACCACTATATAGTACCAACTTTTGAGTAGGCAAATAGGTTATTTTTTTTTAATTTAAAACCAGGCCAGAAGAGACCAGTTAACCTGACAAAATCAGGTGTAGTTCTCAAAGGTTGAGCTATCAACTTATGTTTAGCACTTTTATGTCATTCAATGTATAGAAATGAAAGCACTTCATGGCCTTGTGGTTGAAAAGCAGGGGAGAAGCTAATCTTTTTTAATAGTATAGTTATTGGAATATGAAGTGATTAACTGGTGAATGAGAATTCAGAATAAATTAACTGAAAGTCATAGTTCATGTAGTAGGCAAGTAGTAGCAAAATTACCATCCTGGGAAAAAAACACAACAGATTCAGTAGATTTTGAGTCATGTCCTGAACTGTAATGGAGTTTAGCCAGATAATGCTTTTTGCATCCCAGCACAGAGAAAAGTCCATAAGACCATGGAGAAGTCATCATTCTCCTTTATTTTACTAGGGTATATACATGCACCCAAACCTTTGTCTTTCCTTGAAACATGAGGTTAAATAACAGCCTGCCTGGGTTCAGCACCTCATTGTATATATAAGATACTCAGGGAAAATTTAATTAATAGAGCTCACCACATAAATAGGTCATTTTGTGACCAGTAAGCTGTTACTAATTTAATTCCTTTAAATATGTACATAATTACAGTTAAATCTGTGTTTTATAAAAGTAAGTGATAGATTAAAGATGCTCAGATGAGCCAAAAATTGTTACCCAAGAGACAAGAAGAAATTAGCCCTGGTTAGTAGTGTGTCTAACATCAAAGAGAGGAAGCTCTGGACCTATGTAGCTGGTTGGTACCTGTAAAAATACAGGAAGAAAATATTTGGATCCCTGACACTGGGCAGGACTATATAGCAGAAATGGGAGAAAGACTCCATTAACAGAGGAAAATTCTGTTCTTTTTCCTTGCTCATCTCTGCCTATCAGGTGAAAGTGTTAAAATCCTCACTGCTGGTTTAGGATGTGCTTCGCCTGGATGATGAGATCTGACAAACCATTTGGGGACTAGGGTGGTGCATCATGTACTTGGGAGTTCACTGTGACCCAAATAATTTTTTATTGTGGAAAGGCTGCAATATAAATAATTTTATGTTTAATCAGTGTAATGTGGTTCTCCAAATGCACTGTGGAATATATGACCACAGAGAAACAAATATTTAAGTGACATCATCTGTGTTGTAAAATAATAGGTGACTGAAGTGACTCTTTGGCACTCTCCCAAGGATGATACCTTTAAAATCTGATAGATATATAATGCCCTGCTGGGTCAGGAAAGATGTAAATTGGAAATGGATGACAAGCTGCTATCTGGAGTTTGCTTTATAAAAGTATTGTTACAGAGGCTGGTGATCAAGAGTGCTACATTCATCTCCTGTCTTCTTGTGGTAAATTCAGAGATAATGGCCAGGACTTGAGGCTTTGCAAAACAGAAATGATTATTTGCTTCCATAATCAGAGTCTAATCTGAGAGAGACAAGTAAATTGGTCTGGGCTTTAATTATTTTAAAATTCTGACTTTTTTTTTTTTTTTTTTTTCCCCCTACCGGTTTCGCAGCTTTTGTTCTTAAATAAAATACCAGGCAAGCTCTCTGAGTGTTAATTGCAGTCATGCTTATTTTTGGAGAAATCACACAATTCTTAGTCTCTGGCACAAAACACAGGACACTGTGAAGAGAACAGGATACAATAAAGGCACCTGATCAGCTACCAATTCTCTAATTACCAAAGGTAAAAATGGGTGGAAATTTAGAGAATCCAGGGTTGGTTGACATCTCCCTACATGCATTTATTTGTGGCAGGAGGTCCTGTTGCACAAGTTTCTTGGCATGTCCTTGTGCACTCTCAGAGTAGGAGATCCACTTCAGACACAGAAAAAACAAGGGTGGACAGGGGAGAGCTGGTGTATCACCTTGAGAGAGGTCTCCCTTACCTTTAACCACCAAAAACCAGGGAAGTGTCTCAGTGGTGCCAAAGGGGAGAGGCAATGCTCAACAGCACTTCTGGTGACTCTTCATAGAATTTTCAGGGTTGGAAGGGACCTTTAAGATCATCCAGTTCCAACCCCCCTGCCATGGGCAGGGACACCTCCACTAGATCAGGTTGCTCAGAGCCCCATCCAACCTGGCCTTAAAAACTTCTAGGGATGGGACTTCCACCACTTCTCTGGGCAACCTCTTTCAGTGTTTCACCACCCTCATGATGAAGAAATTCTTCCTAACATCTACAGATAGGTAGATAAAAAGCCATTAAGCATTGCTGAGTCAATAGTGAACCTGCTGAGAGGCAGCCACTCAGAGGCAGCTGAATTAGTGCAGCTAAAAACCCTTAATTTCATACAGAGTGTGGAAGAACACCAATGTCCTTACCATAACTAGGAAGAACAACAAAAACAAACAAAAGAAGTGAAACTGAAAACCTTAAATGTACATCTATCTGGATTGTTTCCTACAGAGAAAACCTCAGTGAAACAAATGAGGTTGAAAGTGATTTCATTACATTTTAGAAGGACTATGGAAATCCTGCCCAAAACCTGGACAAGTCAATAGATAGTGACTTAGCTTACTATAAATGTTAAATTGATATTTAATATCCATGCATCGATCTTTTTAAGCAATGTGCATAGCAGATTTCTGTTTTTTCCTGCGTGTTCAATTCATACTCTGGCAGAACATAAAGGCTCTGAACAGGACAGAACTCATTATACAAGTATTTAAAAGCTGCTTAAAAAGGTGTAGAAAGACTATAATTTTCTAATCTATTTTCTATAACATTTTACTGTGTGTGTTTTATCCTCTTTAGCAGAAAGTGGCTGGAAACACATCGATGATCATGTTTGCCCAGTTCAGTTGTTAAATCCCTTGAAATAGCTTCTTCCTTTTGCTCATCCTCCTCCCCTGATTTCCAGAAATAGAGGAATAGTCCCCTATAGTATAGATTTGTAGAGACCTCCAGAAGAAATGTTACTGACCCCAAAGAATTGCAGAAAATATTTCATGTGTTTAAACATTTATATGAAGCGGCTTTTTTTTTTTTTTTTTTTTTTACTTTCTTTTTTTTTTTTTTTCCCCTAAATAAATGAATCTGCCAGGATTACTGGCTTAGTGTTTCGAAGTTCCCGGATTTGGAACTTTTCATCTCAAAGGCTGTTTTTAGCTTCAAAGTGATAAAAATGCAGGAAAACCTGTCAAAGCTGTTAATTTCCTTTTTTTTTTACTGGGTTTCCACATTTGGAAGGAGAGGTGGGAATATTTGTTTGTGTTTATGTGCTTCATATGTCTTTATTTGCTCCTGGGATTATTCAAAGATGTGAAGTTTTTCCTGTCATTTTTCAGTAGAACAATTACTTAAGGTTCTTTATGTTTCAAACTGCAGCTGATGTAAAAAAAAAAAACCAAAAGCCCAGACAGGAAACTTCCCACAATAGTAAGGAAAATAAGGAAAATAATGAACCACTCTCTAAGAAAAAGTGTAATATGAGGTAAAGAAGCAAAGACAGGAAAATAATTGAGACAAAGAAAAGTAATTGTGGTGTTCAGCACTGCCACTTTTTTGCTATGGGAAGATTCTGCTTCTTTATGAACAGACTGCAGAGGGCTTTGACTGCACAGGAGTGAGGATGCTGCCCTCCTTGTATCTGAGAAATAAATAACTGGTGTGGCTGTCTTCCCTGAGGGGTTTTGTCTTCTTTAAAGGTGCCTTTCTCTAGGGCCTGGCTGAAGTAAAGAGATATTTGGACTCGAAAATCTTCTAACACTTCTATCACTTTTCTCCTTGCTCCTCCTCAGTTAAACAAGGAACTGTGCTGCCATTTGCCATCTGAGTTGAGTTTCCCAGCCCTGAGAGAAACAAAACTGCTTCGTTTCTGTGGCACCCACTAGTGGAGGTGATGCAATTTTCATTTTTATTTCCTGACATGGTTTGCCTTAGGAGGCTTTTTCTGGTGGCTGGGTCCTGCATCCTCCTTGGTGGTACAGATGTGCTCCACTGTGAAAAGCAACAGTCTCTTTGTTACTATTTCAAAACAGTGTCTGTCCCAGGAGGAAATGTGCTAAGACTTTTATGTTCCTAATTCTGATGAAAAGCAAGAGTCCATTTTTAGAGCTTTTTACAAGCAACACAACTGAGTAATGCAGAAGGAATGAAAATACTATCATGTCTTCTTATGGTTCCCCAAGTCAAGTTTTATTACCATTTTATCTGAACTTCAGACATTTTATGGTTTCCAGATGCAAAATTCAAAGTTTTTGTTACTTCTTACATCCTCAAAAGGAACAGCTCTCAACTCCATGGTGGTGACTGGAGCTGACAAGGGCCTCTGTCTTTCCTGCCTGGGGAGGAAAACAGAGCAGTTGCCAGGAGGTGATGAGTTTTTCCTACTGAAATTCACCCTTCTCAGAAGGCTGTCACGATACCAGCATTTTAGCTTGATGCAGAACATATTTCTTTAGTGGGGTTTTCTTAATATAACATTGACAGCTGGTTGACCATCTCCTGTGCTTTCAGAAGGTCTTATGCAACACAAGAACTGTGCCTGTGCAGGGTAACAACTCTTTTTAATTTGGTCATTAAATATAAAAGTAGTACTCAGATGAGATGTTGATAAAAGTCTTCAGAAAAAACCAACATTTCTCCCTGGTGATTCTTTGGGGTGATTTTTCTCTTATTTATACTGTCCTAATCCCTATCCAAATCATGCTGTCGGGCTTCTTCCAAGCTATTTAATCAGAAATAAGCATAAAAAACCAGTGTGACAAATACTGCAATCAGTTGTTATGGGACAAGCAGAATTTCAGGAAAAGTTGGATGCTTTACATGCCAAGTAAACATGACATTCAGCTCCTTGTCCTTTGAACAAATATAGACACCACAAGAGAAAAACACTTGAAAAAATATTTAAGTATCATTATAGATAAAAATGCATCCATTGATTTTATATGAGAAAAGAGAATACTTAACTGTAAGCCCAAAATAAGAAAATCCACATGTCATGTTGAGGTCAAATGAGACAGCGAATATGTGGAAGAAAGGATCTGTTGTGAAAACACATTTTCTTCTTGTGTTACGTGTAGGAGGTGAAATTGTACCACTTTCTTGATGCACACAGGAATTTTATCTGCTGCTGAACTCTTCGCATGCATAGGTTTAGTCCCTGCAAGTTACTAGCACTCTCATTTAAGAAAGAAGAGATGGTCACCCCTGTTTCCATTTGTGAGAAATCCCCATGCTCAGAGGTATCAAGGCAGGGCAGCTGCTGTCACCCCACCACATCAAGACCCCTGGAGACCCTTGCAGTAGCAATCACCCCCTGGTGCTTTCTCCCAGGCTGATGCCAGCAGTTTTGGGTAACATTTTTCCTGCTTGAATGCCTTTATACATGGATGGATGAAGTGGTGGGAGCAGCACAGCTGAGCTGGGCTCGGCCCCTCTGTGAGGTTCTGCTCAACCCCAAACATTGCAGTGGGCAGATCCACCACTACCAGGATCCCCAGAAAGGAAAAATGAATGTGTGAAGCTGTAGGAGCACACCTGAGGAAAATGTGTCCAGAAAACATCCAAGAGAAATAAATCAGAGAGGGCCGGAGGACAGGGACGGGAAAAAACCCAAGAGTGCTTTTTTTAAACTTTGTGAAAGGCATTAAAGATGTACAACAACACATGTCAATACCACTGAAACTACACATCTACTATCTGTTTCTCTTACTTCCTTACTTTTAGCCTGAATTTTGCTTTTTGGGGGGCTAGATTTGCTTTCTTCCCCTTTGCTTTGCATTTCACCTCAGCATGCTTGAATTGAAACCTGAGTATCCATTTGGAGACAGTCCAAACAGAATCACTCTTTCTTTCAGATTGGTCTTTTCTGAAAGCTTTTTCACTTCCCTTTAATTCACCAGGTGTCTGCTTGGGTCACATCCCTCCACTGTGCAGGGAGCCCCATGTCCCAGCTCCATGTCCTCCTGCAGCATCCCCCCTGGAGCACGCCTGGAAGCACCCCGAGTGCTTGGCATGCTGCAGGATTACTCACTCTCAGCTGACATTTTTTTGGGAAGTTCAGCCTTGCTTTTTTTTTCTTCCTCTAATTAACGTCAGAACTGTTTTATTGTCATGCTCTCTTTATCCCAGCATTCCTCTAATTAGCTCCCCGAGTTATTCTGTGTGTATCTGAGGCTGTTCAGTGTTAATGAGCCTGTCAGTCACAGCCTTCAAAGACTGGTAGAGTCTTCAGCTTCAGAGGAGCTGAAGATGGAAAGGACTTATTAGAGCTGGTTAGTTCCTGTCTCAGAAAACAAGAGTCCTCCAGGCTTAGTCCAACCACTTGTAAAACTGCCAACGTTTCTTTCACGCTTTGAGGGTGGCATAATATGGGTTTGGTTTTTTTTTCAGATCAGCAGTTTGGCCAAGGCAAACTTTGAATATTAAAACGAAAAGTTACTGCCAAGTGTCAAAGGCTACATGGAAGGATTATGCCTGATTTGCAAATACTCTGCTCTCCATTATGGTCTTACATTACTCTGAAACTCCATTGTATGTAAATAAAATCCTTTCTGAGCTTGCTAAGTTAGGGACAGGACAGAAGCCAATGAAACCTCTGAAACCCACACAGGATTGTTGGAAACCAGCCACACTGGACCTAGGATTGTTACCAGGACCTGAGCTACCTCTTCAGTTTGGAGTTACTTCATGCATGTCTCCTGAGCTGGACTCATCCCGGAAGCTGCTATGGCAGAGTTTCACTGAGCCACATGTCCCCAGAGCCACCTTTCACTTGTCCAACAAACTTTTCTCATTTTATTTAAGTCAAGATTTCAGAGACTACAGCCATTCCAATGGCAGCTGGATGGTTTCTGCCCTGATGGGTCTGCTGTAGAAGGGGCCTCCTTCTGTCACTGCTCTGTCCACCCACAAAGTGGAGATCCAGCCCTTTGTGCAGAGAGCCCATCTTGCTGTCTACTTAAAATGATTCTACTGGATGAGCTGATTTGGGAAGGCTTAACAATAATAATCAGAGAGAAAAATTGTCATTAGCAACATCAATGACAGGGGCCTATTCCCATGTGGACTCATGAGTGGTTTGACTGCAGGGATATCTCCCAAAAGAGAAAAAGGAGTCACAGGTCTTTACAGAGATTTTTCTAAGTGGGTTTTTTATTTTTATTCTTCTGTGACTGGGGCAGAAGCTGCAAAGCTCTAAGAAGTCTCACCTCTAAATCGTCCTGCCATATGGAGAAGCTGCAGGGGGAGGGCTCCTTGGCTGCTGCTGGAGACACGGTTGCTGATGTTGCATTATTTAAGTGATATTGGTGCCCACCAAAGTTTCTGAGAAACTACACCAGAAAATCCTGAGACTTTTCAGCTTGCCACTGAAGTTGTTAAGCACAGACCATCCTCAAGTGGCTGCAGTGCCATCAGGGAGCCTTGCTCATGAAATGCTATTTTTTCTCTTTCATTCCACCCAGGTCCTCCCAGCTTAAGGAGCTCCTGACAGCTCCCAGCAGCACCATAAGCCCACCACTTCCCAGCCAGCCCACGTGGGGCAGAGAGCAGCTTCTCTTCCTCTTGGCAGTCACCTCTCATCCCTCTCAAACACAGACACCCCTCTGAAGTCTAAACAACCTCAGTTCATGTTATCTTTTCTCATATGCCATATCTTCCCCTAGCAATTTTATTTGCTCTCTTCAGCACCAAAAACTGGTCACAGAAATCCAGAGCTGACCTTCCCACAACTGAAAGACAGCTCCTTGCCTTGTTTTCAGGCTATCTTTCAGTTTAGGGATGATATTTCCCTGTTTTCCTTTTCAAAACCATGCAGTTCCTGCCCCATATTCAGCTGCTGACTGTAGCAACCTGCCACCCTGTTTTCCATCAAACTGTCATTTTGGAGTGGGAAGTTTATTCCTAAATAACCTCAGTAAACCCATAAGAGTCAATAATTTTCTTCTAATTGCTTCCAAAAAATTTTTCTTTTTTTTTGCAAAATCTTTCTGGGACCTGGAGACTGGAAATTTCCTGGGTCTTCCTTGCCCTCTCACAGAAGTTCAGCAGCATCGGTGCCTTTCCCAGCCTCACAGGAGCTCACATCTCCTGCAGCTTCTCACAGCTCTGTGCTTGCTGTGCCTGTGGTACACCCTGAGGTGCATTCTGTCCCTTTGTCACTGGTATAAAACGATTAGTCAATTGATTGCAGTTAACCCTTTTACTAAGGGAAACAAAAAAAAATAAACATTTTACACAGATGCAACCAAAAGACATGAAGTATAATCAGTTAATAACTCTCCCTCTCTACTGATAATGGATTATACATTTCCTAATTCTCTCCTTATTGCTGGTATTCCTACAGAAGATAGCAAGAAATCATGCAATGACCAGAGATATCTCATTTTCTGCCTTTCTTTTCCTGATTTCCCTATTTCCACCTCAGAGGAGGCTTTGAGGTGACCTTATAGCAACTTTCCAATACCTGAAAGAGCCTACACAGGTGTGTAGCGGGAGGACAAGGGGCAATAGTTTGAAACTTGAAGAGGGGAGATTTAGATTAGATATTAGGAGGAAATTCTTTCCTGTGAGGGTGGTGAGACACTGGCACAGGCTGCCCAGGGAGGTTGTGGATGCCCCCGGGCTGGATGAGGCCTTGAGAAGCCTGATCTAGTGGTCAGTGTCTGCCCATGGCAGGAGGGTTGCAACGAGATTATCTTTAAGATCCCTCCCAGCCCTGGCCATTCCATGATTCTGTGATTCTATACCCTTCCACTTATGCTTTAGAGTTGCACTCATCTATCTTTTCTCATTTCTCTTTCTAAGTGCCTCCATGAGCTTGAGTCAACGGAGACCTCAGTAATTAGCCATAACTTCCTACTAAATTTCTTGTTCCTCCTCTTCTCTGGGACAGCTGGCAGTTGTGCTCTTAAGATCATTTCCTTAAAGAAGCAGCCATCTCTTCCATTTCCAATTTGAATGTCACCCCCAAGATCTTACTACCAGTTGACTGAGTCTCTCTTGTGAAGTGAGGCAATTCCATCATATGGTCCCTTGTGCCCTGTCCTCTCTCTCCTTGATTGAAAATAAAGATAATCTCCTCTCTTATAACTACCTTTTGTGTTTAAAAGTAGGTCCTGTGTATTCTTTCTTCTTGGAGACAGTCCCTGCTTGGGATTTGCTACATTTTACCTCTTCATAGCTTAAAACTTGTAACTTTTTAGTCTTATGTACTGGTTTTAGCTAGGATAGAGTTAATTTTCTTCATTGGTACTGTATCTTTGATTTGAAATGAAAATTGAGTTAATAGCACACCCATGTTGCTGAAACACAGCTTAGAGGCTTTTTCTGCTTCTCATGCTGCCAGTGAGCAGGCTGGAGGTGCACAAAACACTAGGAAGGGACACAGGAGAGGCAGATGATCCCAGCTGACCAAAGGGATATTCCAGACCATTTGGCATCATGCTCAGCAATAAAACTGGGTGAGGGAGAAGAAAAGAGAAGTTGGCCACGGCTGCCATTGCTTGGGAACTAGTTGGGCATTGGCTGGTTGGGGGTGAACAACTGGTTTGGGATTTTTGCATCACTTGTTTTTCCTGGGATTTGTTGTTCTTTTCTTTTCTTTTCTTTTATTTTAGTTTAGTTTAGTTTAGTTTATTATTATTATAATTATTTTTATTATTATAATTATTTTTTATTTTAAAATACTAAACTGACTTTCTCCCAACCTATGAGTTTTCTCACTCTTACCCTACTAATTGACTCCCCCATCCCAGTTAGGTGGAGGAGTGAGCAAGTGACAGTGGTGCTTAGCTCCTTGCTAGGATTAAACCATGACACCTTGCCAACCAATTTCTCATTCATCTCATGCCTTGCTTCTAGCGTCCAAGTCACACACTATTAGATGTAATTAGTCCTGAAAAATTCATGCTCAAGCAATGAATGAAATTGGAAGCAGCAGTGACTGTGACTGAAGTGCTTGTTTAATGTATCATGAGCAAGGTCACAGCCAGGCAGGGCTTATCTCCACAGGGATATACAGACAGGGCCTTTTCTTTGCAGTTTATGTGACAGGGTTGGTCGATCCTCAGAGCAAACTCACAAATTGAAAAAGTGTGTGGGAATGGCATGCTCAAGTCTTTCTGTGTCTTTCAGTATCTTCTTACCCTCACAGAGAAATATGCTGGTGTAGGTATTGAACCTTTGGTGAAGGGTGTTAGCTGCCAACAAAAAAGAGTCCTGTGTTCATGTCTGCTGAAAGCATCCAGGTACAGCTGGAGCCTCTACAATCCCTCCTAGCAGACCAAAGGGACAAACTGTTCAGAGCCTCGGAAGAAAAATCAGACCTTAGGTCCTGCCTTTGGCATGGCAGCAATTAGACCCTTCCTCTTGCATCAGAGAAAGGCTCAGATTTGTAAATCCCAGGTACCAAATCCAAGCTTCAGGCTTCCTCCATCACTTCTCAGTAGATGTTGCTGATCAGATATTATCTACTCTCTGCCCGGTGGCTCACAGGAGATCTGTCTCAGTTCAAAAGTATCCTCAGTCAATAAAGGAGGAAAGCCTTCTCTGGAACATCAATGTTTTTGTTAGATATGCAGCAAGTATAACAGCCATCTAGGCTCTGATATTTTTCTTGAGATAACAAGAAACTTTATGCAGGACCAGTAGGAGAGAGTCAGCCAGCAGTAAAAATGAGGAGCAATAGGAGCAAATATTAGGAAAGTAAATGACTGGCTGTAATATCCCATCTTGCTTATTCTGCACTCTGGTTCTCTGGTTTATTTAGGGAATTTCTTGAAAGATAAGACACAAAATAATTATATGACCTTGGCCATTAAATCTCACCAACAGGCCTTAGAAGAGCTTACTCAATGATTACAGCAACTGATTTCTCTCAGAGAGAGGAAGTAGCCCAGCAGCAAGTACATCAGAACTGAGTTTTATAAATGTGGACTGGGAAGGAGAATCACTGAGAGGTGTTCAGACTGGTTTTTGGTGGTTGGTTTTTGTTTTTTTTTCACATTCAGAGAAACATTGTGGGAATTTGGGATGAGCTCTGTTTTTTGCTTTTCCATTGATGCAGCCCAAATGCACTGCCAAAGCTGTGTTTCAGCTTCAGCTTTAGCTGCTGCAGTAGTGTTTCAGCTCACTGGATGCCTACTCCCACGTGAATACTAAAGGATGAATGACCTAGGCCATTATAAAGCAATAAACTCACTTCCAGAAATTCTGCATGCTGCTGTGAAACAATCCAGCATCCCTATGAGTGCATTAGCTCTGGCTGCATGAGGGGGCTCTAGGGGCAGGTGCTGAGAGTAGAGAGCAGGGGAGGGAGAAGGGAGCTCTGGCTGAAGCCCTGGATGCTGCTCGCTTCCCATTCCACCACAGTCTCCCTGTGTGATCCCTGACAGGTTACTTAAGCTCTTTGTTCTCCAGTTCTCTGCTGGAAATACAGCTAATGTGATTTCTCTGAATTGCAGGAGGGAGTTTTTATGGCTAATTAAATGGAGGCATGTGAGAGGCTTGCAGACATTGCAATACCAAGGTCACTATTAGTACCTTGCAGAGAATGACTGATGCAGAGAATATGGTGAACAATAATGCCTGCAAACAATAAAACACTGAGTCTCTTTATAGTGAGGATACAGCCCACCAATTGTTCTCTCTGTGACATGAAGCATTCTGGTCCAAGTCTTTTCTCCATGTAGTGTATGAGAAGATAACATTATTCCTATTGAAAGAAATCCCATGCATTTGAACAGAAAAAAAAAATCCACTGGGAGTGTTTCCTTCAAAGTCTTATTCACCACTTCAATCCTCAGAGTGAGCTCAGAGTGAAGCAACAATACCTGAGCTGTGAATTCAGAAACTGAAAGAGAACCACTTATCTGGTCTCTACAGTAATGCAGCTACAGAATTTGGAAAGGATTCATTAAGCAATTAATAATACTATTAAAGCCCCCCCTTGATTCCTGCTCTGCCACTATATGTTGGTTTTTTTTAACTTTCCTACACTTCCCACAAATGTGTGAAGTTAAGTTCTATTGTTGCCCATTCAGTTGGGATTTGATGAATTCCTGCAGTCTCCTGGGTATCTGAGGTGTGGCTGGATGAAACTGGAGTGAATTTAATCCTCCTGGGCATGGGTACATCAGTCACAGCAGTACCTATAGAAAGTCTGATACTGTTTTGATTTTCTTTTACATTTCTGTTTATTCTTCTAGAGCTAAATATAATGTTTCAGATATCTCTTCAGATACTGACCAGCCTCTCAATATCCCATCCCAGAAGCAAGTACTTTTCTAAATATGTCTTTCTTCATAACTGCTGATGAAATTTTAAATCCTGTCCCTTTCCATCTTCCCATCCAACTGCCCTCTTGCTGGCAAGTGTTCATCTACATGAGAACAAAAAACCCAAAAGCACTGGTTCAGCAAACAAGTGTGCACCTCCCCAACAGTTGTCTCTGACAGTGGTCTGTAGGATATGCATAGGGATAAAAGATATTTTTTTTCATCTGATGACCTTTACTCATTCATATTCTTTCAAAAGAACTACTTTCACAAAGATGAGAAAAGTAATGAATGAAAGAGCTACTAAACTGAAAGGGGAAAAGAAAGCTTCTTGGGTGATGTCTTGTTCTACATATTCATCTTCTGGACTGCAGATGCTTCAGGGTGGTGACCATGTTGCTGCTGAATATCTATGAGTCAGCAGCTATATCATACATATCAACACTTAAAACAACATATCAACAATTAAAACAATTTCTCATTTTTTGAGGCTTATATAATTCACAAGTCACTGCTTCCTTTTTTTTTTTTTTTTTTTAATACAATATTAACCTTTCCTTTTTACTGAGAGCTTCATACTCTTAATTTTCAAGAATTTTTTTCTTTTTTCCCTAACTGTTATCAATTTTCCTTCCAACTCAGCACTAAACTGAGGCCTCCCACATTTGCTGGAGCCCAGAACAGGTGGTCAGCTCCTATCCTCTGCAGTGATCATAATAAACATACTCATCTGTTCTTTCCATGCTGCACCAGAGATCATGCAATATACACATACTCCTGAGTCACCTACTTTAGGTGATCCTGCTCTGGCAGGGGGGTTGGACTCCATGATCTCTCCCTTTCAACCCCTAACATTCTGTGGTTCTGTATACACAAAGAACTGTTCCTGTCCCACTGATGTTAAAAAATGTGTATCAGAAGCTAGATCCCTGAGCAGGCCTGCTGCATTGCAAGGCTATTTCTCTTGCCTTCAGGAACAATCAAAACCTTTCAAATTTGAACTTATTCAGTGAGATGTTTAATGTTGACCTGGTAATGTAGTAAAAGACATCTGAGTTTAGAAACTTTGGTTGTCTTTCAACTGATACTCAGCAAATGACTCTGAATAAAACTACTTAGAAAAGCAGAGACTGAGCTAGCACCAACTTACATTGTCAGCAATAAACCAGAACAAAGCACTGTATTAACCAAAGTAGAATTGCACCCAGTATATTAAGATTGGATGTAGGCTACACACAGCTCTTTACTACAGTAGAGCCTCTAGAAATTCTGGCTCGTATCCCAGCTGAGAGCTGATGGAATAACAGAATGAGTCTCTGTTTTCCTTACCTATTCTGGAAGAGTTTACTAGACCTGATGTTTTGTTAATTGATTTTTACCTGCAAGATGTAGACTTGTCATGGTGCTGTGTATTGTCTGTTACAGCCTAAGCCAAGATTTTTATAAGAATAATCCTTCTGTAAAAAAGTGCTGCAGTAAATGGATTAATAATAAAACTTCTGAAGCTTAAAGTAAATTTAAGGATAATGATTCACCCCAGAACAAGAATGACAGAGAGCTCTTGGAACAGTAGCCTCAAAAAGTTCAGGAAAGTGAGATGTTACCATTGCACTAGACATCAGTGTTATAGAGTGAGAAATGAATGTTTAAATTTGTCACCTAGCTTTACAGGGAACTTTATTTCACCATGGAAATACTGGCAACACTGTGAGATCTCTTACAAAGGCAATCTAATCAAGGCATTAGAAATACTAAAAAAAAACCAAACAAACAACAAACAACTGACAAATGAAAGAATAGAAAAGATCTTCCTCTTTGCTGATAAACGTGTAATTAAAAAGACTGGAACTAGCTTCCATGAGAGCTTCTGGGTCCATGGTAGCTCCACATGTCTACTTAACATGTGATTCCTTCCACAGTGACATTCCAGAGCATCAGAAAACCCAGACTTTTTTTAAACTGACAAGTCAGTTCTCTATTGTTCAGATAACTCTAAATGTAATAAACACAACAGAATATCTTGGGTTAGTGCAGTGGTGTGTTGGAAGCAGGGGAGCCACAGGGATGGCTCCTGTGAGAAGCTGCTGGAAACTCCTCAGGTTCCAGTCCCTGCCCCACCTCTGCCCAAGCCCAAGCAGGTATGGGAAGCTGGATGGAACTGAACTAAGGGAAAACAAAACCACATAAAATATAAAAAAAGAGACAGCGCAGAGAAGAAGAGGTGAGGGACTAATGCCAGAGGAAAAACACCCAGGTCAGTAGAAAAGGAGGGGGAAAGGTGACTGAGCAGAGATTTCCCCGCAGCCCATGGTGAGATGGCAGCTGTCCCACTGCAGCCTATGGAGGAGCGCGGGGGAACAGTCTTTGAAGGACCACGGTGGGGTAAATGCTGATTTGTAGCCTCTCAAGTGTCACAGGTGGGCAGATGTAAAGAATCAATCTGTGCAGGGTGGCAGAGAGGGTCAGATGTGGATCTGCAGCCCCGGAGGACCCCGTGTCAGGGGAGGTGACTGTTCCCGCAGCAGCCGTGACTCTGTGTGCAGCCCGGGCTGGAGCAGTCTGTGCCTGAGGGACTGCACCTGTGGGAGGGACTCATGGCCGAGGCGTTCCTGAAGGACTCTGCCATGAGAGGGACCCCGTGTTGGAGCAGGGGAGGAATGTGAGGAGTCCTATCCCTGAGGAGGAAGGAGCGGCAGAAACACCGTGTGGGGAGCTGACCCTAAACTCCCCCTGCCCGTCCCTGTGCCCTGAGGGGGAGGCGGCAGTGAAGCAGTGCAAGCACGGGAAGAAGGGAGGGATGGGGGAAGGTATTAAGGTCTGGCCGTGTTTCCTTTTCCTCCTTGTAGATTTTTTTTTTTCCTTCCCAAGTCGAATCCGTGTGGTTTTTGCCCATTACTGTAACTGGATAATCAAAGCCCCCTGTCCTTGTCTCGATTAATGAGCCTCAAGGTGGGTTTTCTCCTCCCTGTCCCACAGCCGGGGTGAGGGAGCTGAGACTTGCTTGTTACTGGCTGGGCCTAAACTGACAAATGGGCTGAATAAAACACCCAAGTATTTCTGCAGCTTAAAACTGACGTTCTCATATTGCAGTTTTTGCCCTTCAAAAGAGCTTTCTCTCTTTTGAGACCAACTAAGAAAGTGATCATTTTAAAAGTATGTGCCATAGCAACTACTCAAAACCTACTCTGAGCACCAGACAGGATGTGAATGCTGGTACAGTAGTAGAGCACTAAACTCAAAAGCTCTTTCAGAAAACTCTGGTGAAAACTAGAATAAACTAGATTATAAACTAGATTTGTTCTTCATAGCTTTTGCTTGTAGGAGGTCATTTAATTAAATACCTTTGAATTGCATCCTAGTTCTATCTTTATTTATAATGGCAGCACTTACTGTAAAGCTCACAAACTCACAATACAAGCAAGAAGAAATTTTGTCCACATATCCTGCTTATCTTGCCTTCACTGTATTTCATTTTAAAATAAGACTGTGACAGTTAAATTCATTTCCTTGGCTAAGGTGCTAAAAGAAATGCAGCTATCTGATGAGATTTAAAATGCTTTTGGCTTTGCTGTGCTCCCTGGAAGTTGGAGGCTGCCATGATACATGTATAAATTGAGAAGTTCTATTTCTTTCAGATTGTTGTGGATTGTAACCACCTGAAAAGTTGTCCTGGGGAAATCTTAATGCCTTGCTGGTCAGTTTTCCTCTGATTCCCAAGCCTAGAACTTTTGAAAATCTGCTGTCTTTTATTTTGATGTCTCAGAATGGGTTTAGCAGAGTGCTTGTGGCAGCTTTGTCTGAAGGCTTCAGGTCTTATAATGGCAAAGTAGGGCAGAAACAAATCCTAACTCCCTTTTCTCATCAAAGGCATGGAGGCAGGCTATGCTTCCCATGATGGGCTGGGCTACTAAAAGGTTGTTACGGGAACTGGAAGAAGCTGCTGTGTTGTGAGACAGCAGGCACCATATCATCAGGCAACTAATACTCTTAGAGACCAAGAGAAAAGGACACCTGAGAGCCAAAAGGCTCCTGCATTGTCACTAAGTCATGCATCTCCTGCCATAAATTTCACAGAAGTAAGAAGGCAAAATGAAATCTCCCATTTTTGCCTCTCTGCAAGATGCATGACAGGCACCTCTGTAAAATGGAGATCACCAGGAGCTCATAGGAGACCTGAAAATCTAGAGACAGTAATTACAGTCACGCTGCTAATGAGAACAAACCAGGAACAAAGCTTGAAACCAGGAACAGTGCAACTCAGTCTGCTACACTGATTAATTAACAGTTTGTTTCCTGCTGGGCTTTGTACCACTTCACCCTGTTCACCTGGGCAAAATTAGGGGTAGACTTCACTCCAGGAGCTTATCTTCAAAGATGTTAATGGAGGAGTCTGCACCAGGTCTGGCTCCCTATGTCCCTCACAGTCCTCTAATGCTGTTCCAAGCATCTGTAGAAACAGTATTTTGGTGATCTGCAACAGCAGTAGAAGTTAATCAAAACTGGAAAAAATATACAAAATCACACAGTTATGTGTGAAAGCCACAGGGCACTACACAGAAAACCCTCAAATCCAAATGCAATGTAGTGTAGATACAGTCAGCTCTGCTCTGCTCTGCTCTGCTCTGCTCTGCTCTGCTCTGCTGTGTGGTGAGCTGTAAGCCAGTGTGGGCAAGAGCCATTTGATGCCCCTTGACCTCAAGACCACAAGTTTCCTCTCTGGGTCTCCTCTGCTTAGTAGCATAGACACAAATCATGAGTCCTGGTTCCCCTCCCAAAGAGCTATCTGGCCAGGTTCACCCACTGGCCACAGTTTCAGCAAGACTGCATTTAAAAGCCAAGGGATTTTTTTGTTGTTTTTTTTTTTTTTTTGCTTTCAGTGGGGCTGCATGGAGCAAACAGGAGGTTTCCTCAGATATGAGCTGGAAGAGCTAATAATAAATGGCACCAACCCTTTTCCTTCCATGACAATTCAAGGAGCTTTCTGAATCCAGACTTGCAGTGCCTCTGGAAAGACTTAATTCTTGTGCCCGACAGCTTGCTGATGCTCAACCTAGTTAATTTCAGTCTGCAGCAGCTATCACAGGACTGTATGCCTTGCACAGCATGGACACATCATATCATAGAATGATTTGGTTTGGAAGAGACCTTAAAGATCATCTAGTTCCAAACCACCTGAATGGGCAGAGACACCTCCCACTAGACCATGTTGCTCAAAGTCCCATCCAGCCTGACTTTGAACACTACCCCACTTTGAGGGGACATCCACAGCCTCCCTGGGCAACCTGCTTCAGCGTCCCACCACCCTCACACTGAAGAATTTCTTCCTAATATCTAACCTATGTAGCCTTTCTTCTAGTTTAAAGCCACAGCCCCTTGTCCTATCACTCCATGCCCATGTTAAAAGTTCCTCCCCTTTTTTGCAGGCCCCTTTAGGTACCAGAAGGCCACTCCAGGTCTTCCTGGAGCCTCCTCTTCTCCTTGCTGAACAACCCCAACTCTCTCAGCCTGTCTTCACAGGACACAGCCCTCTGATCATCTTTGTGGCCCTCCTCTTGACTTGCTCCAACAATCCACATCCTTCTTGTGTTGGAGACTTTAGAACTGGACTAAGTATTCCAGGTGGGGTCTCATGAGACTGGAGTAGAGATGAAGAATCACCTCCCTTGACCTGCTGGCAGTGCTTGATGCAGCCCAGGATGTGGTTGGCTTTCTGGGCTGCAAGGACACACTGCCAGCTTGTGTTGGGAGTTTCATCAACCAGCACCCCCAAATCCTTCTCCTTAAGGCTGTTTCCAATCCGTTCTCCACCCAGCCTGTATTTGTGGTTGGGATTGCTCCTACCCAGGTGCAGAGCATTGCAATTGGCCTTGTTGAAGTTCACACACTTTGGATGAGCCCACATCTCAAGCCTTTCAAGGTCCCTGTGGATGGCATCCCTTACCTCTAGGATGTCGACCTCATCAACCAGTTTGGTGTCCAAAGGAAACTTGATGAGAATTCACTCAATCCCACTTTCCATGTCACTGACAGAGCTGTTAAACAGCCCTGGTCTGAGGAATGCCACTTGGCATATGATAGAAGACTGATGACAAAGGCTCTACAATGAAGAATATCAGTATATCTCACCTCAACTACTGAAGCAGATGGAAGCAATTTTCAGCAAGTAGCAACGTGGACAGGGATTTAACCTTCATTATGATAAGTCCTGTATCTTCTCAGCAAGCCTCTGAATAATTTAGTGCACTGGTTCTTTCCATCATCTCACTTGAGATATTCAGCTCCTATGGAATACAGATTTGAGAAACTAGGATTTAAGTTCAAAGATGTTATTGTTTTTGTTTGGGGGTATTATTTGTTGGGTTTTTTTTTTTTTTAAATGATAGTAAATGAGAAACCAAGAAAGTATATTGAAGGATCTGTTTTGAGTGAGGTATATGTTGTAATTTTAGTCTTCTGACAGAGAGCTGCATGTGATTCAGAAAGATGTGCAGGTGTTAATTTTGGGGATAAAGTAAAGGATAAAATTAAGATATTGGCTAGCATATTCTCTTTTGCAGGAATGAGATCTTTCACATTTTGGTAGCAAGTTTTCATTTGTTTCAGGTTTGGTGTCCCCCAGAAGCTGAAGAAAAAGGAAAAATATATATACATCCTGTGTATCAGGATGCTCAGATGATTAATAACACAAAATTAGAGAGCAGAGCTTCAGAAATGAAGAACAGTGTTTCCATAGGACAGTGAACCAGACTAGCAGTGCACTCAGCAGAGTAACCCTCTCTTTATCAAAGGATTCAGGATCAGCAGCAGTAGGTTTTTAAGCAGCAATTAAGTGGTATCTAAAATGTCTCTTAATAAAAAAACACCTTTTGATTTCTGAGAAACAAAAATCACCTGGTTTCTGTGAATCCTCATGTTTATGGCTTTTTTTCTTGGTAGCTGATTGGCAGCCAGGCTGTTTTCCAAGAACAAAGAGAAGTGGGGAGAAGGGAAGTGTGGTATCAGCAATTAGTCACCAAGGCTTGTGAGTCTCTAACTCCTCAGAAGTGGAGAACAGGAGATAAAGAAACACTTCAGAGCACAGTGAGAAATCCATCAGACACAGATTTTGCTTCAAGTCCTGTACCAGGTTGGCAATTGTTCTCACAGACAGTAGCTTAAGGCCATGGCTCTTCTGTATTCTGTTTGATTGGAAGCACTACAAGAGAAGACAGAGCTGGATTATATCCACTGTTCTGCAGAATAACTGAAGACCTGGGCAAACTACACATAGATATGTGCATAAATATACACATATATAGATGGAAATTATACAACTCTGGGTGTTTTTTAAAGCTTTTCTCCAGGAGTATGAAGTCTTAGTGAAAGACTCTTAAAGCCTTATAAATCTCCTGGAGTTGAAAACTTGTGATTATAATCCAATTTCCAATTCTGAGTTTACTGAACAAGTTCTCTCCATTTCAGTACACTGCTGATACACTTCAAATGGGCACTGTTGGGATTCTCAGGGTGCCCTGAAGCCTGATGGCACACATTTGCCTCAGTTTAAGGATCCCTTCATACTTTATGGTTAGAAACCACAAAATCATCATAGCACAGTTCTGCAGGCACAAATAATGCAGTTCCCAAGCCAGAGTCCTGTGAACTTCTAAAAAAAAACATTTTTCAGTCTTTTAGCAGGATTAGGTACTTAAATACCTTTAAAAATACCTGTGTGTCATTTACCACATTAGCATGTGACTACCTCTGCTAACTTGGCCTCTGGTTTGTTTCCCCATGAGTCCATGGTAGAGGTGACCAGCACAGCTGGGGCTCCTGTAGCCAGAACTAGGCCAGAAGGCTTCCAAAAGTAGAGCAAATCAGACAGGGGGTGGTCACACTGCACCTGGGGCCCCAAGCAGTGGACAAGGTATGAAGTCCTTTTTCAGCTCCTCTGCAGGACATCAGGGATGGTTTCAGGACTTTCCTCACCAGCATTCTTTAAGGCTGACCAACAGCCACACGTACATATAACAACAAATTCAAAATTCACTGAAATGTTTGTCAAGCTCAGGCAAATCCCTAGCAGGGACACGTCTCCACCAGAGCAAACCACCAAAGTAATGAATCCTGAGATCTAATGCTTATGCTTAGTTTTCTGCAACACACTGCACCCTGTAAATTTTACACTGCAATAGTCAGAGGGTGTACCCTTAGTACACTTAGAGTGTACTAAGTAGTAACACCTTAAACAAGAAGTGTTGACTTTTTCCCTGACATAATTTCTGCTTTTCCTGGAAATGTTCTTTGAATGACAACATGAAGGGCCATATCTATACAGCCCTCAGTTAAAGATCCTCCTGTCAGAAGTGCAAACAGAAATCCACATATCCTAATAGCAGACTGGTCATGGAGACCACTGTGTGACAAGACAACATTGATGAGGAGAATATTTTGTAGGAAAATAGTTAAGGAAATTATCAGAAATTCCAGGTGCCCAGTTTGATCCCAGAGCCACATATAGGTGCCACCTGGCAGCTGTGAGCATTCTCCCTGAATGTTTGGGGATCCAAATCTGGAGAACAGTTTTTCAGTGTTAGATAAAATATAGGTGTTCAGGATCCACCTCCACTTGGTAGCATAAGGACCTCAGCTGGTATCCTTTAATTTTCTCTGGAACTTAGAGCCATAAGATTTTACTAAAATGAGAATTATCTGCTGCAGATATACACTGCCTGTGGTGCTTGCTGTAGTTTTCCATTTTGTTTTTAAAGATGAATATCTAAACCTTTTCTTTGAGTTCACTCCTATAGCAAGTATCCACTGAACAAGTGTTTGTACTGTGACTTAATAAAAAATACAAATCAATGAACCAGAACAAGAAAATAATTGCTAATTGGGAACTTCCATCAACTCTGCCCTGTCAGTGTGGGACAACTCTGCCCACAGTTGCACTTAGGCAGCTATTAATGAACAAAGAAGTCACATTTAGCTCATTTACTGTAAATGTGAGTCAGTGTTAAAAAGGTTTATTGGAAAAATTATAGAAACTGGAACATGGAAATGTAACAAAAAGGGAGGTGACTATCAGTTTTACTGCCAATTACCACCTTTAGCACCTCAGGAGTGGATCAGTGGGATTGCATTATAGGTGCTGGGATTAAATTCTGACTGCTGCAAATGCAAAGGGGCAGAGGAACAACAGCACTGGGAACCCCCTACCCTGGCAGTGCCAAGGTAGCACCATCCCTGGCCCCTGCTGAGTGTCCAAGGGGGCTGAGCAGCCTCTGGACCTGGCAAAACCCCAGGACACAACACCAGCAGAGGTTCTGTCCCATCACCCTGCTCAGGGTGGGTCACTGCATATAGGGGCATGGGCCTCCCTGGGAGAGGCTTATGGATCCAAGTGCCAGAAGGGTTAAAAGATGAACTGGGCATCTAGCACTGGTTGCTGGAGGATCCATACTGGGTGTGCATATACATAAGCACAAACTCCACTGGTGGACTGAGTGACAGAAGAGGAGGAACAGGACTGGGCCACCTGTTTGTGTGAGTGATCTGTGTAGCCTACTATCTATGTATGTGGATGCCTGTATTTTGTGTGTGTGCTAACTGGGAACGTGCGCTCAGCCTTGCTGCCAGCTGGACCCGGGGTTTAGTGCCACAGCAGCCTCACAGATCTGACAGTGTCTGGGAGATCCTATCGTCAGCATGCAGGATTTCTTGATCTGGTCTCTTTGGGGCACTAAGAGAGGTATCATGGCTGTGACAAACATTGTCATTCCTTGGTCTGCCAGGCAGGACTACAGTAGCCTGTCAGGCCAGGGTTTTGGTGCCTCTTTTCCCCTTTGGCAGCAGTGCAGACGTTCATCTTCTCCATGGATTTCAGTGCAGGTTCTCCAAGAAGTTTCAAAAGAGTTTCAAAGAGGTCTCAGCCTCTGAAGAGCCAGTTTGGCTCCCAAATTGCTCAAGGCAGAACAATAGGAAGGAACCACTTGCCACAGCTTTTGCTTCATTTGAAGTTGCAAAACCAAAAAAGTGACTTTGCCTTTTGAAAGTGTGCAGGTACCTGCCCCAAGTAAGGCATTTTAGCATCCACCATTTAACACTGTTCTGCAGCTGTGGGTGCTCAGTCATGCCAAATATTTATACATTCAGATGTTTATACCACAGGTCTCCTACTGTGAGAAGCAGTTGCACCTCTCATTGGGATTCACTTCTCCACCTTGAGCCTTTTTAAAGTTGGCCAAATCTCAGCTAAACAATGCCATAGTTAAAGCAGTTTATTTCTT
Source organism: Heliangelus exortis (assembly GCF_036169615.1). NCBI lineage: Eukaryota > Metazoa > Chordata > Aves > Apodiformes > Trochilidae > Heliangelus > Heliangelus exortis. Next base: position 24,144,309 of record NC_092422.1, on the reverse strand, counting down.
GTCCTATCTGCCAATAAGCTGGGAGAGCTTTGTAGTAATGGTACTAGTAAAGACTTAGAGGTTGGCAAATAGAAAGCACTAAAAAAAATTTTAAAACATCTGTTGTCTGATTGAATGTACCAAAATGATTGTCTCAAGTAGAAATTAATTAAAATTTACCTTTTCCTCTGTTCCATTCAAACAGTTTTTGTCAGTGAAATTCTTGAGACTGAAAATAATATCAGGAACATTCTAATAATATGAGGAATAATCTCTCTTCCTCTCTTTCTCTCTCTCTCACATACAGACTATCCATTTTACAATATTTCAGGAGAGTTTTTTTTCTTTTCCCATTGGTTTTTCTATGTAGTACCATGGTACATATGCTTAAGCTAATTAGAACATTTTTACCCAGCTGTTATCAACAGCAGATTGAAATAACTCTTCCAAATATTCCTCTGATATTTAAAACATTGGTTTGTCTTTTAGCAATCTTTCAGCAAAGAGTTTACATTAAGGATGACTAATGGCTCAGCTTATTCCAGACTGATTAAAGAATTCCAGAATTTAGTCATCAAAAGTTTCAGGTTGCACCAGACACCTGATTAAGAGAGTTTCAGTCAATTTCCTTCCATTACTGAAAGGTACTAAATCACAGACACCAATCCATCCCAATTTAGAAGAGCACTTATGCTGAATGAAAAGTCTGATTCAATTGCCTCTGCCATCAGAGATAGAAATGTACAGAATGATCATGCACTCAACCATCAGAATTCAAATGGGCTCAATGAACCTCCTTAAGAATGAATTATGGCTGCAAATTATTTGCATGAATTATTGACCAAATAATTATGAATAGCAATTGCACTGGGAAGAGTCAAGCTTTAATCAGGGAGAATTCCTCAGTAGAAAAGATTATCTGAATTTTCTTGCTACAAATTATTTATCCTATCCTAATATAAACAGTGAAATTAAATTACTTGAAAAACATAATCTGAATGTTATTAATCTTAAATGTAATTAGTAAAACCAGAAACATATTGTACACACATTTATGTCTCATATACATATAAACTGGCCAGGATGACCAGACATAGGCATCCATTTTGTGTAGCCTTAGTGAACAAATATAATTTCTAGAAAGCCAAAAGAATAAACACAATTATTTTGTTTGTGAGACTGGATGCCTTCTCCCTAGAAGTGTTCAAGGCCAGGTTGGATGCAGCTTTGAGCAACCTGATCTAGTGGAAGGTGTCTGTCTGTCCCTACCCATGGGAGGGGGGTTGGAATTAGATGACCTTTAGTGTCCTTTGCAACCGAAATAATTTTGATTCTATGCATCAGTTCCATATGCAATTGGAATAATAACCTTTTAAAGACATATCTTGAACAGAAAACACTTTCTTAATCTGCTTAATCTTTGGGGAATTTGCCTTTAATAATCAGAGAATTTTCTTCAGTTATCCTTAATGCAGTGGTGTCCCTCAGGGGTCCACACGAGGGCTGTTGCCGTGTAATATCTTCATCAATGACAGGGACAGTGGGATCGAGTGCATCCTCAGCAAGTTTGCTGATAACCCTCATCTGACTGGTGCAGTCAACATGCCAAAGGGACAAGAGGTCATCCAGAGAGACCTGGACAAGCTGGAGAAGCGGGCCCATGTGAATGAACTTCATGAGGTTCAACAAGGCCAAGTGCAGGATCCTGCACCTGAGTAAAGGCAATGTTCACTATCAGCACTGGCTGGGGGATGATGTGTTAGAGAGCAGCCCTGTGGAAAGTGACCTGGGGGTACTGGTGGGTGAAAAGATGCACAGGAGCCAACAATGAGCATTTGCAGCCCAGAGGGCAAATCACATCCTGGGCTGCATCAAAAGAAGCGTGGCCAGCAGATTGAGAGAGGTGATTCTGCCACTTCGCTCTGCTCTGGTGAGACCTCACCTGGAGTACTGTGTGCAGGTCTGGAGCCCTCAAGACAAGCAGGACATGTTGGAGTGAGTCCAGAGGAGGGGCACAGAAATGATCAGAGGGCTGGAGCACCTCTCCTACAAAGGCAGTCTGAGAGAACTGGGATTGTTCAGCCAGGAGAGAAGATGACTCCAGACAGACATTATAGCAACCTTCCAGTACCTGAAGGGGGCCTGCAGGAAACCTGGGGAGGGACAGTTTACAAGAGCATGTAGTGATAGGATGAGGGACAATGGTCTTAAACTAGAGCAGAGTAAATTTAGACTACACATTAGGAAGAAATCCTACAGTGTGAGGGTGGTGAGACACTGGAAGAGGTTGCCCAGAGAGGTGGTGGAGGCCCCATCTTTGGATTCATTTAAGGCCAGGTTTAAACTTGATCTTGTTAAAGATGTCCCTGGACACTGCAGAGAGGTGGGATTAGGTGACATTTAAAGGTCTCTTCCAACCCAATGCATTCTATTATTCAATGATTCGGAAGATTTGTTTGTTACTTTTTACAATTGTCTTTGTAAGTATATGAGAGATCATTGTAATGCAAAAATTTATCACATGCAGAGCTTATTTTACTGGATTTTTTTTTTTTAAACTGCACTATAGTAAATAGCAGCTACTTTGAAATGAAAACATTTCTTCAGGGCACTAGAGCTTCATTTATTTTTTTGAAGCGGTGCAACTCCAACTAACTTCAGTCACCTCATAAACACTTGGAGACAAAACCAGAAAGAGTAAATGGAAATAGCTGGCTCATTGCAGAGTGTGTGGTTTCATGAAATAGGCTTAGCAGGGGGTGTGGACCTTAGCAATTCCTTTTTCCCATCTCTCCACTCCTACTGCTTCCAACCTAATCCAAATCAGCCTCCTACATATGTGTCAATGTAAACTCAAGGGGACAATGATCTAAGCTAAAAATAAAAGCTCTCTTCTGGATTTTAATTAATAATAAACATAAAATATCTTTAAATAGAATAGTTTTACAAACTCAGCTTGGAGAAAAAAAGTACAGATGCTGGAGCCAGGAGAAGTGTGAGAATGGGAAGACTGGTGCTAGGGAAGACAGGTTTGGTAGGGCAGATGCTCAGAGTTCATTCTGCTTTGTGTTTGTGAGGGCAGTTCAGAAAAGATTGGCCATTCCTCAGGAAAAGAAAATGGCTGTGAAAAGATTCCCTGGGAGACTTTTGTCAGACACAAATGTAGGCTCAGTTCTGGTGCAATGACTGAAGGAAATTCTTTTGAGATTATTATTTTCCTGCCCTCGTGAGTAGAAGACATAAATGATTCGATCACAGTATGACCCTCTCATCTTCCCTCATTAAGAAATGATGGATAGACTTACACACCACTGGCAAATCACAAATATTGCTATTCCACAGAGAGAAGCCTAAATGAAACACTCATTCCCTGATACTTTGGAAGGCTACTCAGAAGATTTATGACCCTCATTAAGTTTAGTGGTGCTAAAATGAATGGTTGCTTCGTTAGTATGCAGAAAAATTTTACACCAGCAATCAAAAAATCTTCACTTGGAATGGCATGTTTTTCTAAAACAAATATAATATGTGGCTGAAGTGCTACAGTTTAGTGTAAGATAGTCCTGATTCTGGTCTTGTTCTCAGAGCTTTGTGAACGAAGTAATGTGTAGTAAGAGATATTTTCCCTTTTTAAGAACTGGGAGGGTTCAAACTCCCAGCAGTTCTGACCTGGCTCTGAAGGTCTCTGCTGTCCCAGACCCACTTGTGAATTTCATTCAGCACTGTGGTCCTCACCAGATCCTTCAGAGATCCCTCTGGTACAGCTCAAAGCCCAACAGCACATCCTTGCATCACTTTTCCATCACTGCAGCTCTCTGTGGCCCATGAAGGCTGCCTCAGTGCTCTGCTCATTGAAGGTGGGGTGATTCTCTGTGTCATTCCTGGATCAGAGGAAAATTGGCAACTGGAAAAATCTTAGTTGAATCTGGTGTGACAGAGCCCTTTTTCTAGTGTTAACATTTCTATGGTAGTAAGAATATGACCATTTTGTGACAAGTTTTCACTCTACTTGTACATGTGTTTCTACTGTTTATTGTTTATTTTGTTTATTTAGATGCTGATGAAAATCTAGGGGATGCATGATGAGCAGGCAACTCCCATTATAATTATAAAGCCACAAAGAAGTATGAGCCAGTGGAAACTTTTCCAAACAAAGAATGGAAACAAACATACTTCACAAACATCGGGAAATACAGTGCCAAACAGCTGCCTCTACAGGATACATATTAAGGGGGTACTCTTCTGAGAGCTGATTGAATTTACCAGCACACTTCAGTTTCTTACTTTTCTGGAAATTTAAATGACATTAAACAGCACTTACTGATGATGAAAATGTCACAACAGCTTTTGAGTGAAATAACTTCTAATCACTCCACTTTCAAGAAAGCAAGACAGCAACTACTCTGGCAGGGACGAAACTTCTAAGAAGTGTCCCAGAAATCTAAATCATGTACAGCAGAATATATTTTCAGACAGAAATAAAGCAAGTGTGTATAAGAGGTGAAGCACTGGATACGCAAACATACTTATGTAAAATCCTGCACCAAAGAAAGTGGGCATTAAGAGTCCTGTCATAGAAAGGTGACAAATGATTAATGAAGAAGATAAACTTCATGGGGTTTGTTACTTTCAGGAATTAAAAGGACAACAAGAACAGTGTGAAAACACACAGGGTGGATGATTTAGATGCAGCATGCTTTAAAACAAAGAAGTTCTGTCTACTAACACCTCTTTGAATTCTTCAGAACTAATCTCTTTTGCCAGAGTGGTAATGATGGCTGACTTTGCAGTTTGCACTGGTTGTCTTTCTGAAGCTACACGGGAGCCAGAAAAATAAAAGATTGAGTTGAGAAGTGCATTCACCAAGAAACAGGAGTTGAATTTGGACAAATATTACACATCATCCATGATGAAGGGAAATGTAATGTGTAACACCAAGACAGCTTGTTAATGGATAAGCTTTCCATAGGTAATAAAGTGCTAATGACAGGACTGAAAACAGCCAGATCAAAAGCAACAGATGGTGCAAGAGATTTTGAGCTGAGCAGCTTTACTGATGAAAGATGGCATCAAAGTAGTAGCTGTGGATGAGTCCTGGCTTCCTCTCTGCCCAGTCTGTATCAGAGGTCAAGGTTACAGCTTCTGTCATATGAAGATCTTCTTCCTAATGTTAATAGATGAAAAAGAAGGCTTTTCCAAGACTGCCTCTTGGCTAAAGAAATTCAGCTACTGCTGCTGTAGACTGACTGATGAGATTAAGTCTTCTCTCTTCTTAAGACTTTGAAACATATAGAAAAAAACATTCTCAAGGCACAATATCCTAGAATTTGTTGTGAAATCATTACCAATTATTGTGAAACTTATCTAAATGCTAAATGCTAAATTTCTGTCCTCCTGAATAACAGAGGGGCTGATTTTGCTTTATATTGATAAATTGTGATCAAAATCCAAGCTGTTCTGCTGCCATTCAAAATCTGTCACCACACCTACTGTGCCCTCACTTGGGTCATGATAGCTACTTCAGGATGGGCTTCAAGAATTAATTCAGCAGACATGTACACCTACACCTGAGCCTTTCACCTTAAACTGTTGTCATGGTCTGTGAACAGAAACAGGCACTTTTAGGCTACAATAATATCTGACTTATTTTGGACCTTAAGTTATCTATAAGAAGAATGATGTCTTGAAATTGTGTAGGTTTTATATAAAAAGAAACTCTAAGAGGAAGATAGGCCATCAGAAGGGAAAGCTTTTCTTTCTTGTCAAGAAACTCCTTTCCAGACCACATATTTTGTCAGAAAATCTGTTATTCCTTTTCCTTCTTGTCTGAAAAAGGACAGTACCAGATCACTACCCAAAAGTAAAAAAATATATGGGAAAACCAGTATTTTCCTGTGCATAAATAAAAGTCAATGAAGCCCATTATCCACCTAAACCAACACAAATTTTCCTTACTTTTTTACATTCTCTGTTGCTTTCAAGCAGCCCAGAACATCTTTTTCTCCTTGTCCATCAATAGGTGTCAAAAGAAATCTCTGTTCAGTGTCCTTTATTTTTCAGCATGGTTTTACAGAAACCTTCCTTGCAACCTCCTTAAAGGGAAGAGTAGGGTTTGCCTGAAAAATGAAGCCAACAGACCTAACTATATGTATATATTAAATGTGAGCTTTTTGTAAGACCTTTGTCAACCAGTGAAAATATTTTACAGTGAGAAACTTGACAGGATCAGACTGTTTAATGTAGCACAAGTAGAATGACTGCTGGCTTGCTACCTGTGCCAGAGAACCTTTACAGGTAGAAAAATATAGATACTGAAGAAGTTTTAAATCTATTGGAGAAGTGTATATTTGAAAGAGTTTATAGACAGGTTTGAAAGCTAAAGCTCTACACAGCTGAAGTTATACACACATGGTTAAAAGTAAGGATGATTTCCTATTAAAATTGATAACCAAGAGAGGAGCAAGATCTTCCCCTTTTTGGTGTTTTCAGTTTCAGCCTCACAAACCATTCTGAAAGATGCTTTAGTCACACAGGGTCTCTTCATACACGAGTGAGTGCATGAAATGCAATGGCTTGTGAAGTTGGTCAGACCCAGTCACGTAAAACTCTTTTTTTGTCCTTCTGTGAGATGAATGTAGGAAGCTGTTAATCTGTGCAAAGCAGCAGTGCACTATAACTGCATGGGAAGGTTAACCTTCACCTCACATAGACCTCTGGAATCCCATTCAGACTGCATAATTTAGAGACAGTGATTTTTCTCTGATCAAGGAAAATGGGTTTGTCTAAGATCAAGGTGATTGACAACTTAATTTCTGGCCTGTTACTATTTATTATTTACTGAAAAGTACATTACAGGACCTTTTATTAACATGCTGGCTTCTAACTCTAGATGATAGTCAGGTGTCATTGTCTCACTTTAAGGTCCAGTAAGTGCAGAAATGAGCTGCCACTTGCAGCAGTGTTCAGAATTGGTGATACAGGTGACTTAAATCCTACTTACTAACTCAAATGCATTTCAGAAGGGTTACATCCGACCCATATGCCCGACCTTCCCTCTGTGATCCTGCACTCTGAGCAGTACTCTGCCAAAAAAACAAGATTTCTCAGCCTCAGCATCGCTCTGCTCCCCACTAACAGCAAAGTAGCACACTGCCAAACTATGCCTTGCATTCAGCCTGCATTCCCTCTTTAGTGTTTCATCCACATTAGTAAATAAAATCCCTTTTGCAGTTAAAAGGGTAGGGGTTTGTACTGTTGGTTGTTCTTGTGGTGCCCAATCAGAATAATTGTTTCTGCAAATAGTAGAGTTTCTGGAGTTTAGGCTTGTTTTTCTTCTACCCTCAAAAAACCATTAATATGATTCACATAGAAGAGGGAGACGTTTTAGAGCTTAACACTTGTGTGGGATGCAACAATAGGTACTCCAAGCAACATCTCCAGAGGTGGTAGGTATTGTATTACAAGCATCTAGGCATGATGGGTGAGAGGTACTGGAATATGGGGCCCTGGGCTGGTGAATCCTTGCTGATAACCAACTCTCTGACAACACCATCCACTCACTCCCAGTGTGCTGAGCAGCTCCTGTAGGACATAAGAGGGATCAAGCTGTAGAGTGCAAGAGTCTGTACTGTGAACATGATGCACTTATCTGGCTTTACTCTTCACAGCAGACTGCTTTGCAGTCTCAGATCCCTTAGAGAAAAACAGATATAAATTTTACTCCCTACCAGCAGTGATTCTGATGTGCAACCAGGCTGATGTATAAGCAGGTGTGTGTAACTGAAATGGGGTGTTCCACACACAAATGTCACTGCAGTCCATGTCTCCTCCCAAAACAGATGTAAAGAGGATGATCCTCAAGTATTTGTAATCTTTAATATACAGACAAAATTAACCTGGACATTCACGTTCTGTCTTAGGCTCTTGGAAGGATCAGCGAAGCAGTAAGATTTATGACAAACTTGGTTCTGCTCTGGGTTGATGTGGTGTTGTTTTTGTTAGCAGAGAAGGGGTTCTCTCCCCTAAGGATGGTCCATGTAAGCAGCTGGAATAGCTCTCCCTGCTCCAAGATGCTTGGCCCTGCCTTAGGCCATCAGTGAACAGAAAGAAAGCCACACGGGGAGGGAGAGAGAACATCAGGAGGAAGAACAACACCAGAGGAGAGGAGTGCCGGAGCAGAGAGACCAAGGCCGGTGAGGAAGGAGAGGAAGAAGGTGCCTGAAGAGATTTTTCTCTGCATCCTGTGGTGAGACAGCATCCTGTGCCCTGCACACATGGAGGAGCCCTCTGGAGCAGCCCCTGGAGGACCATGGTGGAGCAGATATTGTGGAGCTGCCCCCCGTGTGGAACCCTGGCAGAGCAGCTTTGGACCTGCAGCCTGGGGAAGATCCCGGAGCTGATGTGGACCTGGAGCCATGGAGGGGATTGTTCCTAAAGCAGTCCCTGGCTCCCCTGTGCTGGAGCAGTGTGCTCCTGAGGGATTGTGCCTGGCAGGAGAGACTCAGGTTGGAGGGGTTTGTGAAGGACTTTCTCCCATGGGAGGGACCCCATGTTGGAGTAGGGAAAGACTGAGAGGAAAGGTTTCTGATAAGGGGCTAATTCAGAAGCTGTCTTCAGGCACGTCCTAAGAGGGCAGAGATGAGAGGCAGCAGAGAGTTCTGGTCATGGGTGCTGGCAAGAGCATCAGTGCATAAGCATTGCTGAATGGCTATGATGGGGAGGGGGGCACAGTTCCCTTAATCCCAGCAGGAGGACTGAATAATATTAAGGATTTACCTGCAAAGACAGCTCAGTATTAGGATGTACCAAGGTGGGCTGCTCCAGGGAAAGCCCTGTTGTTCTGGACTCATGTAAGAGCCTGAGACAGCTTCACAGGCTGTGCTACCAGGTGTGTGCCACCAGGTAGGTGTAAGCTTGCATGAAGTCACAGTTCCTCCCTTCCTGAAGGCAAAGCTCAAGATGTGACCTGAAATGTATCCAAGAACATGACTCTGAGAGAAGAATGTGATTCCTGTGAACCTCGGGCATTTGGTCAGTGTAACAATGTGTTGGTACTGCCAAATACATAGTCTGTCCAAATTCTGATGGCATCCTCAAGGGTCCCAGAGAAAGCAAGAAATGTTCCAGAATTTGTAACTATTAATTTATACTCCTTTGTATACAGGTTGTGCTCCTGAATATCAATACCATGACATTTCCATCCTTTGTTTTTCCCACCTCAGCCTGCAGTTTTGTACTTGGTTCAACTTTTGTTTACTATCTGAGGTTCACTGGCACTGCCCGAAGCAGTGCATCGTGCTTGATGAGGCAGTGAGTTAAACAGCAATGCTACTGCATAGCAACAGCTTTATACAACACATAACAATAAGCTTATCAGTCAGCAAAGCTCTGAGGCACTTTAGGAAGAAATTAGCAAACACCAGGTATAGTGGCCCAAACCTTGGTGTGGAACTCGGGTGTCTTTCTGAGATGTGATGATTATTTTTAAAAAAAGACCTGATGTGATACGTTGATAGAGGAAAACGCTTGAAAGGCAAGTAGTTCTCTCAGGGCCCCTGTACACAGCCTGGTATTCTAAGAGTCATTACCGAGTCTTTCCAAACAAACTCAAAGCTTCAATCATTCTCCAACAAGCAATCCTCCTCCAGCAACTTTGCTGGTGGAGGCACAGGGGATTGCATCATTAGGTAGGGGTCAACCAGAAGAGCTGCACCAAATTCTGCAGGGCTGCCTTTATGTACACAGCTTAAGTCCAAGACTTCTGGGTGTATTGCACCTAGAAACAGAGCAAGGAATTACTGCATAGTTAGCAGGAAAAAAAAAAAAAAAAAAAAAAAAAAAAAAAAAAAAAAAAAAAGGAAAACAGTCAAGTACAGACATCAAATGACTCAGTATGATCAATGGTTTATAAATATTTAAAACCTCAGTCAGCCCAGATGAGACAAAACCTAGATCAGTCTTCCTGTGTCATGGTGAGTTACTCTGAGTGAAGAGGAGAAGCTTAGAGGCTTCCTCCCTTGTCAGAAGGAGCAACTGCAGGAGATGCTTCTGAAGTTCTTATTTATGGTGATGAGTTTGGAAGAAACAATGCTGAGCTGATTCTGCATAAACTCCTAAGGGATGCAGCACTGCACAACATGAGAGGGAAGAAACAGAGAGGGAGTTCAACCTGAAGCCACCCTGTGGCATGCAAAATAAGGTAAATTGCTGTGATTTCTGTGAAGTGAATACCCACTGTCCACACACTATAAATTCATCAGGGATCAAGATAGTAACCAAAGGCCTCTACTAATAAAGTTATTACTTACGTCATCTGGAACAGGAAATTAACCTAACAGCTTTGTAGTGTGCTTTGAAATTGGAAGTAGTTATTTATAGAGTAGATTAAATTCTTCCATTCAGTGTCTGAAAGTTTCCCTTCTGTCGGTCGTGTGTGTAATTGAAATACCCAGTCATCTTTCATTTTCATTTGGCAACTCCTTTAATTTAAGCTGACTTTTCAAAATATTGTCCTAATAACCTTGTATACATTAAAGTCAGCTCTTTTCTTCAGACCTCCCAGGATTTACAGGCTCATTGCTCTCATTTTGTAGAAACACACCCTGAGCAGAGGCAGTACTGCATGGCAGGCAGAGGAGCCACTCAATGATGGAGGATGAATTGAGTCAACTCCAAGAACTTTGAGGCATTCCCAATGAGTTCAGGCTTGAAGTGTGATCTGTCAAATTGAATATTTGGCTAATATTCCAGGGTAATGAAATCACCCCCACACCATTTTATCCCTTCCAGTTGGATGTCTGCTTTAGTGGAATCAACTCATAGACATAGACATAGACATGGATTTTGGAATCTGTAGAGGGTGGCAAAATTAGTTTCTCTCTCTGTAAACATCAAGTGAGCCCAGGGAGTGTGGTCCAGATTTAATCTTTTACAGCACAGCTTTGATGAGGTGAATCCTACTCTTTTTTTTCTTGTCTAAAACAGCCTCTGTTCCAGAACTGAAATGATGTGCCAGTTCTGCCAAAGGGTCTCAGGTTTCTCTGTGGGTCTGTAAAGCTCTGCTCCTGTTGCTTCTGAGACCATCATCTTCAGCTGGGAAGCAGATCCATAACCTGATCAGGAGAAAGATTACCCAACCATCTTCACACTAATGCCATGAATAACTTCTGTGTTTCCACTAGGCCTTCTCTTGCTTACAGGGACTAAGCCTTATTCTAGATCATAGAAAATATTGGCTCATTTACTGATTTACTAGATTTCTCATTTATTAGAATGGAGCAAAAAAAAAAGTTCTTGCAGAGCTGGAATGTGAAACCATTTCATGTATTCCATTAATTTCAGATAGCTTCTGCATGACAAGATAAGGAACATATGAAATTAAGTAATTGAATAGTATATATTGGGTATTATTCTGATTTATTCCTTTCCCCTCTTGTGCACTGCACCATATCTCTGTTAATTTTTCATTGATTAATTTGAAGCAGTGGCTGACAATACAGTTGTGTTCTGTACTTTATTACATGCAGTAGTCCTTACATTCAATATAATAGCTTGAAAATATTATGTTTTTTAATTCCATTCTCCTTCTTATAAAACAGGATAAGTTCACTAAAAGCTTTGATTTGACTTTCATGACAGGACTGGAACAGGCAAACTCATAGACATACAGATAGTAGAGGAGACACAAGTGTACTGTCAAGATCTGAAGTGTGCTTATTTTTACAGTATTAGAAATATAAGGTTATATAAAGTCTTGACTTGTCCTCTTAAAATAAATGGACATATTTTAATATTTCTACATTAGTTCAAGTCCTAAGGGCTTTAAAAAGATCAGTTGATATCAAAGGCTTTGGGATAAAAAGTTAAGAAAATGATGACTGAGAACAAAAAGCATCAGTGAGTTGAAAAAAATCAGCATAAATTAAATTTTTCTTAGCTTTTCTACTACTAAATATGGGCTAGGACAAAGAGTACAGAGCTAGTGTTCGAGGAGTTGCAAGTTTTATGAGTAATAGGGACACCAATCTGAAGGAATAAGCAATAGGGCATGTGACTAATGTGATAATCCCAGGAGCCCTCATGAGTCCCTCAGCTGATGACGAAGATGGCTAAACTGTTTTGTTGGGGTTTTTTTAAGTATTTTCCTGTGTTATTATACTTAAGAGCAACATCCATCATTAAGAGGCTCTTTTACCCATTAAAATGTTATGAAAACCATCAAAGACAGCTGCCATTTTCCACACATATTTCCACTGCCTGGTGGAGTAGGCACAGCTACAGTTCTAAAACTTGCTGGCTCTCAGCATGCAGCAGAAAAAGCAATTCATTTAATGTTAATGGCTCAGAATATAATGAGATCTATTTGTGTAGGTTAGAATGACATCTTTTCATTTTATATATGTACTTTTTTTTGTGGTTTTTGTTTCTGTGTGCTGTGTGTTTCAGCTCAGCAGGGCCCTGAGATAAAATGTAGATATTTCCCTTCATAATTGTTAGGAGTTAATTATCTCTATCACTGTAAATTCTTATCTGTATACAATACTCTCTGTGGAGACAAATATGTTACAGGCTAGTACATGATTCCCTCACTGCAGACACCCCCATACAAACAGAGATTATTATGTTGGGAGAACTTTCAACATAAAGCAATCCTAAAACTCAGTTTTCTCCCATTTTCTCCTATTTTATCTGTTTCCTTTTCTTACATGGTCCTGTCATCTAATTTGACTTTTCCATGTCAGTATGCAGTGATATGCACTATACTGAGTTATTTTTAAACCTCAGAAGAAAACCCATGAGTTATCTCTCTAAAGGCTTCTGAAAAACTTTGACCTCTCCTTTTTCAGCAAATTTAAGGCAACATCTCATGCAGGTTTTCCTTCAAAACAACCCATCTCAGTTCACCTCGAAGTTCTTCCGCTTCAGACTTGCAGTCCAACTCTAAAGAGAAGCTACAGAGAAAAAAAAGCTCTTTTAACCTCTCTGCCTGCTGATCTTTGCAGGCTGCCAGCCCCCCTAACTCCAGCTGCTGTCTCTTCTGGCCTTCTCACAAAACACTCCAGAGAGAGAACAGAATATGGACAAAACATCCTAAAATTGTGAGAAAAGAGCATTCCAGCCATAGGTTGCCAAGACACTGAGGAGGATTCACTTTGTTTAATGTCTGCTCCTAGGTCAGCTCTCTGGGCTCCCCTCTTCTGCAGCCCAAGAGGTATCCTCACTCACAGAGGATATCAGCCTATCCTAAGGAAGACTTAAAAACCAAATAAATAGTGAATCAGTCTGCAAAGGTAACTTTCTCTAGGGACTATATAATGATTGTAGGAAAAGAATTTATACTTGAGACCCCTTAGACAGCAAAAATTAGAGGAATGAAGTCCCACCCTTGAGCAAAGACAGTAAGCGCCAATGCTATGTCTCAGCGTCCTTTCACACAGCATCTTTCCACAACAAGCAGAACCATAAAACCATTTTTCTGAAGTCCAGAAGTGATATCCTCATGGCCATCATTTGGCTGCTTCATTACCCAGCATCTCCTGTTGGCACTATTAATTACTGATTAGTGGCTGAGCCCAGAATCAGATCTCCACAGAGAGAACTTGCTTCAGAAGAAAATTTCTCTCCTGTCAGGCATCTTCCTGCTTGAGTAATTTGGGAAAAATTCTGCATCTCTTCTTCAATTTGTGTGGTTCAGAAGGTCTCCTTTTCTTGAGACAACTTGCTCTGAAGAAATATCCAGAAATTACCAGTTTTACCCTCCTGATTCTCTTCTTAATTCACCAGATACATGATCAGAACATCAGCAATCAGAAACCCTAATCCATTTTTCTGCAGAGTGCTGAGTGCTGGTGGATTATCCTGTTCATACTGTTGACAGAATGTGGCTGTATGTGGCCATATTACCCAACAACAGTTCAGAAAACTGCATTGGAAGAGATAGTAGATGCTAAGATTGTGGCGATTTGAGTCCTGGCTCAGAAATCATGTAATTTCTGGCCAGAAAGCTGTGATACTGCTTCTCCCTTAATTTGGAGACTGTCCCACACTGCCTGTTCTCTGATAGAAAAAGTGAACAGTCTTTGAAGGGTACAGTTGTTCCCTTTTTATCATTTTATAATACTAGTCCCTAAATCCCAGCCTGGTCTGGGAAATCTCAGACACAATATGTATTCCCTGTGACTCTTCAGGGTTAAGTAACCTGTCTTGTTCTCAGTGGTTTTTAACTTTGTTTTCTTAGACTAACAGGGACCTACCACATTCACTGTGTAATAATTTCTGTATTCTGTCCTCTTTTTTGGGGCTTGTGTGTTTCCTTCCTCTTTCATATTTTTCCAAGTTTTGTATTTTTAATTGGCACAAAGCTTGTAGAGAGGGAACTAAACTAGGCTCTAAACAACTGAGAAATTTTCGGGCACACAAACCTTTCCTCAGGTCTGCAGCAGGAGGAGCGGATCTTACATTAATGATTCGGGAGCAATAGTACTGTTTTTAACAATTATGTTTTCACTAGATGCAGATAATTCAAGTAAATACAGCATCTGCTGCCTGTTGAGTGCAGGAGAATGTTAGCAATGGGAGAGATGATAAAATTGTTAACATTTGTGAGACAGCAAAAGAGACAAGTAATTTCCTTTTGTAGAATTGCAATGATTTAGCATGAGAAGGAATGTGGGAAAATTACTGTGCTGTAAAACTTTTTCTGATTCCATGCCTTTCATCTGTTAAAATTATCCCTTTTGATTCCAGCTTCTTGTCTTGAAAATGTGTAGGTTTCTCCTAAAATCTGAGCATAAAGATGTGAGTGGGATTGGTTGTTTTGCAATCATTTCCTTTTGGCGTTGCTGATGCTTTTGGTGCTCGTAGATCCATACTCACTTTGGTATCACAAGAAGTATCCTTTGCATACACATCATAATAAATTTAAATTTTCAGATCATCTAAGAATATATTAGTTGCAGTACCATGTCACAACATCACACCATTAGAAGAATTTAAGAATAGTGTAAACATAATATTCCTTCTAAGGGTATTCAGCTGCCAAGCTTTTGTGGCACAGTTTTTTTCAAGTAGAGAAGGTTAGATATTTAAAAACTCTCCATGTATTTCTCTTCCTTGAACTTTCTCTGAATTTTAGCTTTTACTTAACCTTGTGGTAAGCACTTCCACAACCCTTCTACACATTCTTGTAGAATTCCTCTTATTTTTGTCAGTGCTCTGTAGGGATTCCAGCCAAGATATCAACAATAGACTTGACAATGGCAGAGTTTTCTCTCAGTTACCTCTCACTGCCATGTGTGCTTGGGAGGATTTGGCTGTGGCAGCATCCAGCAATCTGCTCTAAGAGACTCATCAGTGTAAAATTTTTGGCCAGGGGGATGGTGCACCACCTCCTGTCCTTGGACACCATGCCAGCCAGCCAAATGGATACACATCTTAGTTTAACAGCACTGACATAACAAAACCAGGCAAAGGCATTTCAGTTAGTCCGAAAAACTGCAATGTAACCTCTTCTCATCAGCTTCAGAGTGTATCACCCCTTCACACACTAACACTGTGTCCCTTAATCCCTGTTCTTGGTGATTAATTTACCACCTGGCAGTGGCTTGATTCAGCCACTTGCCCAATACTTTCCTCAAAGATGAAATGGAGAATCATTCCCAGTAGGAAAACATCTGAACTTTGCTCTGTGAGCCCCTGGGAGAGTATGAGGAGGCTGATGGCATGAAATTATTGCCTCCTACAGACAGCCACTTGATAGCCCTGGGTATTGTTATGAAATAGTAGCTAATTATTTCCCTTCCCTGCTATTTTTCTTACCTGTATGGTGTTTTCTTCTTCTTTCAATCATGCTCTTTCAGTCCCTTTTACTCTTCCCTTCATTACTGCAGAGTGCCTTGTCCCTCTGCTCTCACAGCTTCTCATTATCCTTCCATAAGCCCATTGTACAAGGTAACCATCAGCTGCACTTCTGTAACCTGAAAAATAGGGCCTGGAAGATATTAGAACATGTTCAAAGACTGACAATGATGATAAAAGGTTTTTAGAGTGAAGAGTGAGTAAAAAAAATACAGGCTATTAACTTAAAGGAGAGAGGTTTGGCACATAAAAGAATATGCAAGAAGTAAATTCAGTTCTATTTACCTTCTCTCAAGGGAGCATTCTTGGAAGGCAAAAAAAATTTTTTTTTGAGCATATGATTACCACAAAATGTACTGCCCCAAATAGAACTGAGGAAAGAATGTAGCATCATGAAAAATTAGCTGGATAGGATGTAGGTACTTGAAACCCCACAACTGCATTAAGTGTGTTTAATTACAGTGGTTTATCCTAAACTTTAAACTTTTGTTGGAGCCCACACTAACCACTGTGGAATTTGGTTGAATGTGTGGGAGTCAAACAAGCAGGTGAGTCTCTAATTCTCCACTATTGTGTTTATGTCTTTTCCCTCAAAGCTTGATTTTTGTGAAAGAAAAGATATTGAGCCAGTGAGGGCACTGCTCTGATTTAGTACAACAGTCGTAACATGTCAGATTTTTTAGTGCCTTGTCTTTCAACCACACACATCAGACCTGGAGAGTTCCCTTATTCCTCTAAACTGCTGATTGTAGAAGGAGAAAGCTGGGCTGCAAGGGAAGAAATGAAAAGTGGAATTTTATTTTAAAAATTGATAGTGCACCAATTTTTCTGTCTCTGTCCTGTGTCCTGCACCCAGGAGTGACTACACAGCAGAAACAAATTATTAGATAATTGGAAAAGCAGGTACTTGTATTTGAACTACAGGAAAAATCACTCTCCTGCCTGATTTAACACAGTGGTCTTTGAGAAACAAGGGCTCCTACTAACTTGAAACTGTAAATGTCTGCTTCACTACTAGTTCATTTTAAAAAGCAAATAATTAAGCAGTGAGACATTCCCAGGCATTTATTAATTTTTTAATAAAGGCAGAAGAATTTTGGTGCTAATTTATTCTTGTTAATGTTTCTACTTCTCCAGCCTGTTCTGGATCTCTTTGGGGGGTTTCTTTTTATTTTCTTTATTTTCTTTTTTTTTTTTTCTTTTCTTTCTGAATTCCTTTTAAAATGTACACTTCATTGTAATGTGTGAATCATTTAAAACCAAACCCATAACTGGCTTCAAAAGCAATAGGTATATGCATATCTTTTATGAAAAGGGCATGCTTGTGATTCAGCAGTGAAAACCTGAGGCTTTTTTTAATTTTTCCACAGAATAAAACCTAACCCAGCAAGCTTTAATTGGATCTCTGTGGGAGACAGTTCATGTGTTGAACTTCTGTCTCTCCCTGATATACTTACATGGCAGTATACCTGAGCAGAAAAAAGGAGTTTCTGATTCCACCACATTGCTGAAGCCTTTCTAAAAACAAAAAAAAGGGAAATAAACCCATCAAGGGTTCCGTTCTGATTAGTCATGTATAAATTTCTGAAAGCTGTGAAGGGGAAAAGGGAGTGTTGCTAATTGTTAAATGGGAGATGATCCAAAAGCCAGAGACAACAGGCAGGGGAGTAGGATATATTTATGGGGTTCTGGAGAATGTTTTCTATATTTCAGACAGAGCTGAGAGACAGGTAAAGCCTTTGGTAATGCCATTTCTTACATAAAAGTCACAGTATGGCCTGTTTCCCAGGTGTTTGTCTTTGCAGAAATCAAGTCATTAGAGAGTCATTTCTCATCTCCAGGAGACCTGAAGGCTGCAGATCAATACTTCAAGTAGGTGATTACTGGATATCAAGCATTAAGGTTTGCAGTTTATCTAATTCAAAGGTGAGGGAAGCAGCTGGAAGCAAGTGGCTGCATAAACTAAAATTAGGTAATTCTTCTAATGTGCAGTATATATATTGCCAAGGAATGCTATAAGAACAGAAAGAAATACACATTTCAGAAAGTGCAGACAACCAGTTTCATAGGGTTAAATGTGACTCTGATTGAAACTATTGTCAAAAGAGAAGAGGAAAATACTGATTTTCCTCCACATTCAATGTCTTTATTCTGTCACCGTGATTAGAATACAAAAATTGGTGTCACAGTAGGCTAACTCCCTTTGCCAGGAATTACAGACTTCTTCAGTATAAATATAATTTGAGATCAGCTACTGACCTACCCCATATGTGAAGATCATTGGAAAATTTTGCCATAGATAAGTGTGCCTTTATTGTACCAGGGAAACTGATGCTAGAAAGGCATCATGCATCCTTTTTTTTTTTTTTTTTTTTTTTTTTAACATTTTTTGCAAGAAATACTTTCATGAAAAGTCAGTTTGACTTTCATATCTGTTAATCTTTATAAAGATGCTGCTGTTCAGTCCCAGGCCTTTCATCACAAGGACAAATAACATTACAGATCAGCCACACTGACTCTAACTAGAATCCATTTTAAGGCAAAAAGAAGGTGTAAGAAATACAGATATCTTCTGTGCCCATTAGGATAAACTGCTTTGTCAAAACATATCTCACTGTAATAGCTGCTGGGAGTTGCAGCAGCTCACAACAGCTTTTGCTGTTGACTTGCATCCCTGTTTCCAGAGGTTGTCAGCTGGCAGGAGTTACAACCAGATGTAACTTCTCAGCCCTGCAAAGGGAGTCAGGGTGCAGGTTCAGCTTGTCAGGTTAAAAGGGTGCCCTGAAGATGTGCACCTGCAGCCCTGGGGGTTGCTGCAGTGTTGGGCAGTGTGGATGGTGTCAGCTGTGCCTCCATACCCTCCAGCACGTCAGTTCTGGGCCCCAAGTGCCCTTCTGCCCCCAGATGGTGAATCTTGCCTTTCACCAGGGCTGCTTTGCAAGGCCACAGAACAGACTTGATAGGGTGACAGAGCTTGTGATTTTTTTTTCAGATATTTCACCTGCAATTTTCTAGGATGTTCCACCCTATAATATACTTTGAACATCTGTCCCCCAATATTAAATAAAAATATTGTACAGTAGATATGGACTTTTTTCTTCTTCTTCTTCTTGTGTATTTAGTGGTTCTTGAAGCTGCTATTTTATATTTAATGTCCAGTATTTGAAAACACAACATTATCTCCCTGCTACAACTGGGCATAGCTTTAGAGCTCTAAATCTAAATTTAAGGAAGCTAGAAGGCCACCAGAGAGGGAATAAAATAAGTTTTCTCTGTAAATCTCAAGTAGATGCAAGAACATAAACTCTGCATGTAGCTAAGTGTTTGAGACTCATTAAAAGAACCTATGTCCATGGAATTTTGGTAGCCACCCAACATCTCCCACTTGCTATCTTGAGCTTCAGAGCCTAGCCTATAGACACTAGGTTCTTCATGGCTTGGCATGACATTGACAAAATTATTTGTGAATCAGAGCCACTATAGCAGGACTGTGAAAATATCCTGTTCACCAGTGTCTTGAGAAGGTCTTCCATTGTGTGGAGTTTTGTTAAGTAGGTATGTAAGTCTTACCAAGTGGATATAACTTTTACACAGGCTTAAATTTGCTATTCTTCTCATCCCTCCTCCATATTTCACATCTGGTTATAAATTACTTTGTTAACTTGATTATCTATAATGACAGCTGGGGAATTGAAGGACTGTGCTGCAGAGAAATAAACGGCAGTGGATCTGCATTGAGTGCTGTCAACCTGAACATGTTGTAAAGGTGAAGGCTGAAGCTTCTACACCTTTGTGTCCTCCTCATGAATGTAAGTTTAAAAAGTGATGGCCCAGGTTTATGTGAGTGTCTAACTGCAGTGATTCCAGTTTCAACAAGGAGTATGGCAGACAGAACCCAACAAACCTGCTACAGCAGCTGCAGTTCAGTGTAAGGGATCTAAATTGTTGGTAGCTATTCCTTAAGAGCTTTTGGCCTGTAAAAGACACCTTTATTCAGTTTGACTCAGCTTACTATATGAATAACTTTGGCATGATCTTGGGCTAAAACTATAAAAGGAAACTAATAATATCAATTGCACTACCTTTTGCTGGAGTATAAATCCAGTCAGTTTCTAAAGTGCTTTGTGACACAATCTGGCCCATTGTTTCTGGGGAAAATAACAACTTAATTTGAGGTTTTTAGTGGAGATAATTATTTCAAGATCTCTGCCAACATTTCATATGACATTTCAGTTGTTTAGCAGTAGTAAACTCATAGTCAGGTCTCTGTGGCACCCTTTGTGCAACTCCACATTAAAGAAGTACACTGAAGCAAAAGCCTTTCAGCTAGAAAATACATTGTCAGCCAGTCTAGTTTTGTACTTCATTACCAGCACTCAGGGTGTGTGGATTTTGCCTCCTTGTGAAAAGGAGCTGACAGGAGTTCAAATAAGCAACAAAAACCAAACTACCAAGTGGCAATCTGCAACTGAAGGTGAATCAGCATTGTGTTGTATTCACTCACAGCTGTTTATTAGGTTCTGGTACTTTCTTTGTGGTCATGGAAACAAAAGACTGATTTTATGGCAGAGACTCCCATGCACATGTGGGAAGGCTGATAAGGACTGAGAGGTAACTGGCCCTGCACAGTCTGGTGGAAAGATTGGGGGCTATGGAGATGGGAAAGCAGAAGCTGTCCTCACCAACCTCAGAAACAAAGTAGTGAAAAGATGCAGAGCTGCCAGTACTCTTGCTTTTGGCAGCAAGCAGCTATTTCAGGATGCTGAGTAGAAATCAACTGAAATTTTATCCTCTGGGAGACACAGTTCTGTGGCACCATCAATCCCAGGAGAGTCACTGCCCATCTCTGAGCTGCCCTGTGCCATGGGTAGTGCAGAACTGATTTGAGTGTGGCCACCAGCTACTTTCAGACCTGGCAATGCTGGCAGCTCTGGATTTAGCAGTTTTGAGTGGTAGGCTGCAGCCCACATTTTGTGTGTTTTGGCTATGTCCTAACTAACTAACTCTGGTACTAGTAGTGTAGCTGAAGGCACAGATCTGGCACTGTCTGGGTACTGACCTTGCCTCTTGGGCAGGTTTCCATCCTGGGCTGGTCTCCTTGCTGTGAGCAGAAGGCACCTAAAAGCACTTTGCTTTTTTTTCACACTGGCAGTAGCCTCATAGCCAGGAGTCAGGCTGCACAGCCCCCCGGGGCAGCAGTCTGCTAGTGAGTCTGTTTGCTTCCCTAACACATTCCACTTACGCCTTTTAATTTTCATGCTGAATTAATTACCTGTCCTTCCACACAGATGGCTTCAGAATAAAAATATAGCTGGTGTCCTCAGCTTTCATCTGAAGCTCCTTTTGTACCAATGCAGTGGCTGGTGAGACCCCGTGGAACAAACAAACCTTGACACTCCAGTAATACTAAGCTAAGGCTCCAGTCAGAGAAGCCAAACCAGAAAAATTGATCTTGAGACTGTCCTCCAAAACTTGCATCTGAAGGTTACAGCCAGCCTGAATAAATGGAACAGAACAGAGGGCATGAAACCCAGCTCCCTGGGGTACTGCTCTTCTGTCATACACATATACAGCCAGAAAGATGGATGAATAAGCAACACCATTACTTCTGAATGTGTGATAAAGCACTTTTTTGCTTTGGACATGTCACATAATTCTTTATTTCATCAGCTTCTAGTTTCATAACACAGAACGGATCACTTTTTTTTTTTTTTTTTTTATTAAAGCATCTGTGATATTTCATTAAAAAATTGGCAGTGTGAGGCCCTGACTTTTGTATAAAAATAAATGGATTTTATATAATCTACCAAGTGTACTGACTTTGCTGCCTTAGCCCTCACTACTAACCTTAGCACACAAAGGCTGGGAAGTTTTTTAAGGGCACAGCAGGAATTTTCTGGCTTCGGAGAGGGGCTGCCTTTTCTTGCAAAAATCACATGAGATCCATTCAGACATGTTCCTGTTCAATATTAATGGCACCTTCCCTCTTTGTAAGTTATAAAAAAATCAATTTGGTCACTTGAGAAATGGGAAATCATTTCTATTCACTCAAGTTATTTATGGATTTAAATCCCTCATGCCCTAATGGAAGAACATTTCTGCCATTATTAGTATTACAGAGACACGGGCACTGAAAGAGTACCAGGCATTTTATTCCTACATTTCTTACAATGAAGGAACATGAGTAAACCCTTGATTTGAGCCTTTTTACCTGCAAAGGCAATCAGTTCTGACAGGTGGAGAAGGAACGTCGCTTTAATCTCATTGTTTTTTTAATGAGAAGACATTTCATCATTGCTTTTAATCTAATTAGTGGTATTTGAAATTCACCTCCACTTGGGCAATATCCGGTAGTGATGACCTTTGTGATTAGCTAATTCTTTACAGGGTTCTGAAAATGCTGTCTTCACTGAAGGAGAAAATATATTTCTTCTAAAAAACTCTCCTGAACTATACAAAAAATACCTGGCCTCACATCTCATTAAAACATTTGTTAATTTGTTTCTTTTTGCATACTCTAAGAAACTTCCTAACAGAACTTTTGTCAGGTTTAACATCTTCCAATTCCAAAACATACTGACTAAGGCTAGAAGCCCAAACTTTTGAATATTAGATTTGTTGTTCAGGCCTCAGGTAAGAAGTGAAAAAATAATTGAAGCATGGACAGCTACAGTGCTTTGGAGGGAGAGAGGAACCAAGGGAGAGAGATGGAAGAAGAGTTTTGTTGTCACGTGACAAAAAAAGAATGAAATGATGAGTTAACAGGGCAGAGTTTTACAAAAAGGCTGTTCCAGGTGGCAGAAACTTTAAAGAAAGCTTTTTCCTTGAGAGTTATGAGATTGTTTGGTGGAACTGAAAAGAAACCAGTCCAATTCAGAATGACCCTAGAGAGGGGAAGAGGGGGAAGACCGAAAGAGGGGACATAAATTCATAAGGGAATATTGAAAAATACAATGAAGTTTCTTTGGCAGCATGGGGTCCTGCCCATGCAGCACTGCTATGTCCAGGGAATAAGAGATGGAGGGAAGGCTAATGGCTCAGCATAGAGTTTAGATGGTTTTGTAGAAAGAAAAATGGCATCACCTGCATCAGAATATGTGGCAAAGCTGAGAAGCTGCAGATGCTGAGTATCCCAGGTCAGCTTCCCAGTGGAAACAAGCAGTGCCTTGATGCCTGGATGGATCTATGCATACCTGGCTTGGAGTAAATCTGACAATTTCAGTCCAAGGGCAGTATCCAGACCTCAGAGCACTGTGCCATTGCAACAACCCCATCTCGAGAATTTGTGTTGCTTAGGAAGAATTATTCTCCATCCTGTGACGAGGAAAAGCTGTGGCTCCTAACCACACACAGACTCTCAAAAGGCAACCACATCAGAAAGCAACACAAGTCACAGGGTTTTATCTCAATCTAAATACATATGACAAATGTCTACACTGCACATGGTGGTTCTGTCTGCTGCCTCTGATCACAGGACTTGCTTCTTAATTCATCCTCGTTGCCTTGTGGCTTAAACTCAAAGCTTTCCCAAGCCTTTGCAAAAGCAAAGATAGAGAGCAAGGCAGTGTGTGTATCACATCAGTACAGCCTATTCCCTCTGCTATCACACAGTCACACAGTAAAGTGAAAATTAGTCCAAGAATCAATGTTTGATTAACTCTGCCAAGCAGACTAGATCGGCACCAAATAAGAAACTCAGCATAATAGGATTTTTTCTCCAGAAAATGACTGACTGAAGCAGCTTATTTTCCAGAGTGCTACAGAAGAAAATGTACTTTCATGTTTCAGTTCATTTCACCCGTACTTCAAAATGCAATGAATTTAAAATTACATGAATGCCATCTATCTCAGTTGTAGAGCAGAAAGGGCAAAAGTTGAAAAGTACTTTTGTACTTCACATAACTTAAATTTTTCAAATTGTTATTTTTCTTCCCTTGAGGCAAAGGCATCACATTTTGAGGACTGCTATACGAACCTGCTGCATAACATCGATGGTGCTAAGGGTCTCTTCCAACCTAAGTGTTTCTATGATTCTATGATATCTATCTCATATTCATTCCTTTTGTGTCTCTTAACTTCACTGGCCTCGTCTGTGTTTTTGTCATACCCATATAAGCAAAACAGCAGAAAACTTTGCTGCTTCCTATGACTAACACTAACAGTTCTAGAGCCCTTAAAGTGTCATTTACTCAGCTCCAGTAACTAAAAAAAAGCTTTTATTTTACTTTTCCCTAGATATGTTATTTCTGAAGATCAAAATATTGTGTTGTGTTCCTTTGATGACAGAAAATGGGTGATAGCATTTAATGTCTAAATAGCACAATTCATAAAATACCCAGGAAAATCCCTTTAGGTCAACTATCTGAGTGTGACTCGTGTAATATGCACAGACATATCAAATAGTATCTCTGTCTCCTCAGCAAAGCAATTACACCAGAGAGCTGATGAGCTGCAGAATGAATGTAGGTCATTTCCCCTTGGATTTCTGTCTTTGGGTTGATTCATGCTGATGACTGAAAAAATGCATGTTGGGTATGAGCTTTTTCAATAGTGGCAGCAAGCAGAGGGGTATCCTATGTAGGGAACATAGGGAATCTCATTTCTGTGAGGAAACAGCAATGACACTGGGGAGCCTACAGAGTTTTGAGCAAGGATGGGCATAGGGCAGACCATTTGTTGCTTAGTGAATACAGGCAAGAGTGAACAACATTTACTTGTCAATACACGGGCAAAAACAATGGTGTAGTTGTTGGGTATTTATTTACATCCCTGACTGTAGGCAAGACATATCAGACTAAATAAAACCTAGTAAGGAAGATTGCTGCTGGAGGGAGGGAACTGGTGTCCTCTAGCTGTTTGCAGAGAGGGCAGTTTGATGGAGCAAGTCACCCTCACATGGGGAAGGGTTCCCACCCTGGTGAGAATTCCAGTTTTTCCAGCTAGCCCTGTTATTTCTGTAGCCAGCCAGGCTTTTGACTGTCTTCTGAAGCTGTCAGGTCACAGCTGGAGCAAAAGAAATGGCCTGAAACTACAAGTTCATTTCTAGTAATCTAAGAAACTCCACAAGAAACTCTTGGTTACTCCCAGCAGGACCCCAGCAGGAGCAAGGACCAGAAGGTGAATGGCTCCCTGGTGATCAGTGTCCCTCTGCCCAGCCATCCCTTCCCAAAACTCCCACTTCTCTAATAGGGATTAAACATTACTCTTTTCTCCACTTCATGGTCAAATGTTCTAGCTAAGAAATCAGTATGCAAAAATGGAACTTCCTAAAGCTCATTCCTTGGGGGGCTATGTAATTATGCAGAAGTGAATGACATTTTGCATTGCCACAGAAACTCATGGACTGAGGGCCAGATTTTCACTGTCATTCTACCATCTGAATACTTTGAAGAATCTGTTCTAAAACATGTATATTTTTTCCCCTAAGCAAAATGTAGAAGTTTCTGTTAAACCATTTTTAATAGAAAATAAAATTATTCTTCTTAAAAGATGAACTATGTGTAGTCTTGCACACTATTTTTTTTTTATCTAGTTGCCAGACAATTATTCCAGCAGCACACCCCAAGGACTGTGTTCATGTGTGATAACACTTTTTGTTGGGTCACTGACAATTGATCTATGAACCACCTTTGAGGTCTGGGTTATCTCAGCATAACATGCAACTTCCAGGAGTCTTACTGCTTAATTCTAATTAATTTTTTACATATAGATCTTGGACATCTGTGTTTTCAGATTTGAAAGCTTTACATACTGTGCAACATAAAAACACAGCCTAGACAATTCCAAAGTCATAACATTTAGCTGTAGGTAGTATGAATGCTAACACAAAGCTAGTTTAACTTAACTAACCTGCAGGGTTAGCTTCCTTAAAAGCATCCAGACTGAGTTAACTACACACAAAACTTAGTATAGGAGTAAACTGTATAAAAAAAGCACTCATTCTTATATTTCATAATGTATATAGATTAAACCTGCTGCTGGAAATCTGGTTTTATTGAGGTTATACAGGTTTACACTGGTGATGACCAGGCAAAGTAGCTTATATGCTTGAAGTACAACTTAATCCACAGTCTTTTTTTCAAGGACTCTTGTATACATGGTTCTTCTGCATGAAGGCACTGGAAGCTGTGTGAAGTGTGTCTTGTTGTGAATATGTCTCAAGAAATTTGTTGACAACAAAACAGAATTGTTTCTAAAAACGTTAAAATAAACCTTCAAGGCTGATAGCACTCACAGTTTTTCCAGTGAAAAACTTCTCTTACCACAACGAAAACACACCAATGAGTTGATGTGTTACCTAGACACTAGGAAGAAATTGAAGTGTTCAGATGTCAAAAATGTTTTTGGCAGGCTGGTCACAATGTTAAATACCAGAGAGCCTGAGTTTTGCTCTCCTCCCTCATACACACCAAAAATTATCTAGATCCAGAGTCAGTGTGAAAATAACTTACTTTTAGCTTAGTGACTGAGAGTGTTCTCAGCTTCTGAGTTAAGACTAATATTCATAAAGTTGCAGAAGGAAAATGCGCAGAGGGAAAACCCAAACTTAGAGATATGTAGGGGAGAAAATAACATAAAATGGCAACTGTGGCAGAAACATGGAAGGTATTTGTTATCGGGAGGGGCTAGTGGCTGTGGACAAAGGTCTGGCAACAAGTTCAGCAGTAGTTAGCTCTGTATAAACAGGGTACAAGTGGATGGTATGTAAGCTGCTTATTCTACAAAGGAAGAAATGTAAAATGTGCTGGAATAAAAGTGGGGAAGCCCTATCAGCCCAGGCCTCATTGTAGATGGGACAGGGCAGGGTGCTGTATACCAAAGAAGGGGTCCATCCAACACTGTCGATATGGGGGTCCCAGCAGCAAAAGCATTATCATCTAATTCAATTGTTAACATCTTTTGATTGATCCTTTTATATCAGTAAATAACACCTTTTATTCACATCTTGGCCATGAGGTGTGGTTTCCATGAATCCTCTTATATTCAGAGTCAGAGCGAAGAGCAGCTCTTGTCATTGGTAGAATAATGGGCAATACTTCAAGGTCTATGAACAAGATCTGATAAGACTAAATAGATCCAGATAGATCCAGAAAGTCAGCTTGGAAGTCAGGTGAGAAGAGACAAAGTACTTGAACACACCCTGGCTTACTGGAAAAGAACATAAATGTGGAAGTCAGAGAAACAGTTTCTGCAGTGTTCCATTGCCTGCACAGCATTTCTAAAGAGCAAAGCCTTCAAGTATCGAAGAGTAAGAAAAATCCTAAAAATAAAAAGAAAGATTAAAAAAAAAAAAAAAAAAAAAAAAAAGATGAAAAAGGAAACAAAACCCCACCACCCTGAACCTATAATTAAACCTTCCCTTGAGATAGCACAGTATATTTTAAAGCATGGAGAACTGCAAAAATCAGTCTCTGGGTCAGGTAGGAGGAACATTGCTGGTTCCACTGGAACAGGCAGTGCTACTGCTGAGTCTGATGGGAGCTGTGGGTACAGCTCAGCCACCCACCACGGAGATGTCTGAAGTTCTGCCAAAGCCTGTGAACAAAAAGCTCTTTCCTCCTTAAGACATCACTGACTCAGAGTAATAAATTGAAGTATAATTTTCCAAACTAATGATGACCTAAAACATCAAGCCCCCCTCAAGTCTACTGAGGATTAGAGATCTACTGACAAACTGAGAGGAGAAATAAATTTTTCTCTTTTCTTCCCTTCCATCAGAGAGGCACAATAGACACTTCTGTGACATGACACAGTAGCCTGGCTCTGTAGAGACCTATTTTGATTAAGACTGTGTCTGTTCCTCAGGAATATTGCACTGGATGATCAGTTCTGAATAGCTGCATGACGTTGTGTCACCCTGCTGCCTCAAAACCCTGAGAGCACTTAAGAGCCTCTCTTGCTTTCTGGCAAAATAATGACATCTAACTTCTCAGGAAGTATGAGGAAGGATCTGAACTGTGAGGACAGAGAAACAGGTCACTTTTAACCAGTGTCAGACCGCTTCTAATGCTTTCACAAGGCACAGAATTTTCAAAAATAAGAGAAGAGAGAAGACAGAAACCAGGGAATCACATTCAGGCTGCAGAGATGACAGCAGGGAGATAGAGGATCATGTTAGGGAAAAAGGAAAAGAAGCATCCAAGTTATCCAGGAGAAATGACCCTTGGGAATGCTCTTTACTCTTGAAAACAAAAACACAACATTTCCTAGGATATCAACAGGAGACATGAGCAGAGATAAGGGACAGAGGGGCCTTGAAATAATAACTAAATGTCACTATTTATTCAGTGCCTTGACACCTCACTCTGTGAAAAAATGAATGCCTTTTAGGATCTCAGCTATTTTTATCCTTTGTCCCATTTTACTGTTTTGTTTATTGTCTGTAGAAAAATTGCCTGATCCCCCTTTTTTCCCCTCATGTCTTTCTCTTATTTCCCTTTTCTCTTATCTGCATATTTTTCCTGCAGAACTTATACCATTACTACCCCTGATGCCAATGAAAGTTAAGGGAAAAGTTTCTGTTGTAATTGTTGATTTAAAAATTAAAATTAGATGTAGCAGTTAGGTTTCTGTAGCATCAACAGAGAGAAACAGGTTCTCTGAGCAAGTCAGCTCAGCTTAGGGCATGTATGGGAGATCCAGTGGATAAGAGCTTTTGAAGGTACTTTTCTCCCCACATTGATGGTAGGGAGTGTAAGCCCGGGTTTAAATAAGGCACCCAAGTTTTAGATCAAATGGATTATACCTTGATACTGAAAAAATTTCACTGACTGGTGAAAAAATGTAAAAAAAAAGGCCTGTACTTTATGTTTATATACACCCCAGATTTACCATGCCTTTGAGGCATATTGATGTGAAAGCTTAGATTTTGGTGGATCTTTGGCCCACATAAAATCTCAGGAGGGCCAGGGCCCAGCTGGCATATTTGACACATTTTGTCATGAAAAAAAAATGCAGGGACCTGGAAGAAAGATCATGGCACATGGCTGAGAAAACCATTTTCTCTTAATAGTCACTCTTGGGTTATGATACAATAATGCTTGAATTAATTTCCTCTCAGAAGGCCCTGGTTTACTATAGATAATCTGTTCCTCCAATGTTTCCAAAGACAGAAATTCACTTCTGGTGACCACAAGGATAGAACTGATAGAACTGTGTGGTTCTGTGGCTAACAAATGTTATGACTTTGTCCCTAGGCTCTGACATCTGATCTTCATAAGGAATGTCTGCATCTGTTGACAAAAATTACAGCAGCACTAGGCTAAGAAAAAATAAGATTGATAATTCTGGACTTTTCATGTTAGCAGATCATAAACAGGAATTTTTCATTTGCCTGGAATCTTCCAGTCACTTGATAAAAATTCAATTAAAGCATGAGTAGTGAGCTTAAATGTAATCAAAAGGCAAGAGAGGGGACTTTGCTACTCCTTATCTCCTGGGATTACAGATAAGAACGTGCTCCTTGTCTGTTCAAATCAGTTTAAAGTAGAAGAAACTGTTTCCTGTAAAATCTAAAAGCCAATTAATTAATCATTGGCCTGTATATATTAGATCAATTACCTAGACAAATGGACAGACTTCAAAGTATCCTAAAGACACCTTAATAACTACAAAGTAGTAAGAATTTCTGATTATTGAAAAAGAGAGCATGTTAGCACTTCTTAATCTATGATCAAATTCTGTAGTAAATGAAAAATAATTCTGAAGGATCTTGTTATAAAAATGGATTGCACAATGCCTCTAGTCTGTCTTATGGAAGAGACATAGCATACAAGGGTAAACATGTACTTTATTTTATTTTTGCTTGAAAACTCCATACTTCCTCTCTAACCTCTTTATAGTCTTTACAAATTTAAAATAAATGAAAATAGAATTTCAGACATGAATATATGTATCTAAATTACATAAATCTACTGCAGCAAATTCTAACAAGATAACATCATCATCTAGAATCATCTGATAGAAAAACTTTCCTCATGTAAAACAGAGATGAAGAGAAAAGAAGAGTAAAGGACTTTGAAGCACAGTGAGGTGTAGACCTTTAGATCTGAAATACATACAGAAGAAATAAAGACAAGGTATGAGGATAATGTATAACATAAAATCTTACAGTTAAAACTAACCGTATGCGAACTTTTATTAAACAGAAAGTGAAAGAAAAGTGCATCTTCCTCCAATAAAATCAGACTATCCAGCTGTTGTTTCAATCCTAAGGGAGTAACCATAAGATGGACACTCTTCTTGCATAACCTAAAAAAACCACTATTCATATACAACTCTGACAGAGCAAACTAGTTTAGTAATTATAGTTTTCATTAATAACTTTAATTTATTATTTTACCTAATATCAGCAAAAAAGTCTGTTTCAGCTACTTCATGGGCTGGATAAACTACATATACTAATAGTGCACTTTAAAGAAAAAAAGGGGGAGATAGTTGCCTTTGCTTCTCTTTCTGTGAGCCAAATATAAAACTGGACCTTATAAAATGAGTAACTAGAAAATATGGCGTTTAGTAAAAAAGGAAGGAAAAACCTATAAAATGTTCTAGAACAAGCTCCAGCCTCTCAAAATGTGAACACTAAATGTCACAGTCTTATATAAATCTCAGTGGTCACCATCACCTAAACTGCTCAAAGATTAAATTTAGGAGCACATCTTTCTTAGCTGCATAGGCCCACAATAACAATAACAATAGATCCTGAAAGGCAGCAGTGTAACAATAAAACAGTTCCAGAGCATCTCCATTTTATGTCAGAAACTCTAAAAAATCTAAACTTGAGACTACATTATTATTTTACATCTTAGGTAGACAATCCAGGAAGTGTCAGTCTATGCCCTTCCTAAATGCAGAGATTAATGTAGCCCTTTCCCCATGGGAAGACCTCCCATACCTCTCCTGCCAATGTTAATGGGAAACCCTGCAGGGATTTCCTTATCTCTGAGCAGAGTGCCTCCAGGCTCCCTGAGTCCCTGGGACTGTGGGCTAGTCTTAGTACCACTTGAGAAAAGTCACTGTTTCCAGATATTTTCCTAACATTCCTTCTTCATCAGTTCTCATTTATTAACCACAAGTTGGCCATTAGCCCTCTAGATCTGTCTGCCTGAGCCACAGAGAAATTCAGTGGCTCAAAGCCAAAACCAGCTGCATCAAAAGAAGCAGGACCAGCAGATTGATGGAGAGGATTTTTCTCCTCTACTGTTCTCTAGTGAGACCCCACATGGAGTACTGGGTCCAGTTCTGGAGCCCCAGCATAAGGATATGAAGCAGTTGGAGCAAGTCCAGAGGAAAGCCATGAAGATGATCAGAGGGCTGGAGCTCCTCTCCTATGAAGACAGGCTGAGAGAGTTGGGGTTGTTCATCCTGGAGAAGATAAGGATCCAGGGAGATATTATAGAGGCCTTCCAGTACCTGAAGGGATCCTACAAGAAAGCTGGGAGGGACTATTCACAAGGGTGTGTAGCAAGAAAACAAGGGGTAATGGTTTAAAACTGGAAGAGGAGAGATTTAATTTAAACATTAGGAAGAAATTCTTTATTGTGAGGGTGGTGAGACACTGGCACAGGTTGCCTAGAAAAGCTGTAGGTCCTCCATCCCTGGATGTGTTCAAGGTGAGGTTGGATAGAACTCTGAGCAACATGATCTATTGGGAGGAAACGTAGGACCCATTCTATGAATCTATGATATATGTATGGGTGGAAGAACTACTGCTCTCTGAAAATCATAAGGAAAAAAAGGGATAAAATTTCATGAAATTGCATAAAACATGAATCTTCTTTTTAACAGACTCTTCCTGTCATTGGGCTGGTTGAACTGCTAACAAGAACGTGCCATAAATGTAAGGTTTTTTCCTCTCACAACTACGTAAGATTACAATTTTTGTAAAAGCATCCATTAACTGAGACTGCTCAATAGTTTCAGGAAGATGTTGGAGTGAATAGCTGCTTGGGAACTATCTATAGCAGCTATTCAATCAGCTGGATGTCACACAACTCACTCTTTGAGCAGACCCAGCAATTGAAAGCCTCAAGCTTTTCATGCAGCCCTGCCCTGCATGAATACCTAACCACTACCAATTATTATCAGAAAGTTGAAAAACAATCTCTTATGCAAGCACACTCTGCAAAGCCTCTTCCTCACACCAATGTCAAGGTAAGGACAAAGCTGATCTTTTGGGAACCTGGTGTGAGTACCACTGGCTTTCAAAAGACCCCTTGGAAAGCCTCTACCTTTAGAAAGAGAGACCATGTGACTTGAAGAAGTATTCTGAGAGCTGGCAAAGTCTAAGTGATCACATTTGGCTGCTTTCTAATTAGTATTTGAGTCACCACCCAGAGTGCCTTAAGCCACTGGCATGCACATGGGAAGGACTCTGATATGTGTGGTCAGTTCTCCCAGTTGGGAAAATTAGAGGATGCACTATGGCCAGCACTGAAAGGAGGGATGGGCTCAGGTTACCTGGCTCCTAGACATTTCCCACAGGACCCTTCCATGGCTTTGTGCTTCCTCCACTGGCTGGGAACAGAGGCCATGTGATTATACAAAGAAAGATGTTAAATTTGTATCACCCAAAATGAGTGATCTCCTCCCCTAAGGAGGTCAGGAGAGCATTAAGTGGGACTGAGGATTTGCAGGCAGTAACTTCAGGGGCTTACATATTTTCAGAAGGTGGCCAGGCTCTGGAAATGAGTCAGCAAGATACCAGGCAGGAGCTGAACTTCCCCAGGAAGTGGCATAAGAGCACATTTAGAAGTGCAAAGCCCCTTGTGATAGCCTTGGAAAACTATGGGAAGCCATGGGAACCCACCTAGTTGCAGTCATATTTCTATTAGGTTTTAGGTAGAAGACTAAAAGGAAACCATCCTTGGAACCATGCCTGGATGTCACCTTTCAGAGTGCTAGTTGCCATAGTCCAGTGCAACACCACAGAGTAAGCTAATAATAAATTAATAAATAGGGATGTAAAACTTGGGCTTGTTCCCTGACCTCCTTTACTGAACAAGGTAGAACAAGGTACACTCCCTGGCCATAATCCAGGATTGAGGTCCTTCTTGTCCCAAAGCTCCTCCTGGAAGGCTGTTCCAGAGTTTCATTTCCACAATGACTAGAACCAGGATAAACTTACAGAGCTCTATCATTTCATGCCTTTTAGTTTCAAGGTTGCTTCCTTCCTAATGTTCATACAAAAATAAATAATTGAGGAGAGTTGAATACCAACCTGGGATAAAATAGAAAGCTTGGTTTTACCTTCCATTTGTAAAATAGATTTATCAGAAAGTTCCAACCACCTTAATAACCTTTTCTTACTCTCTGGAATTCAACCAAGTTGATTGTGAGCAACCAGAACTGCACACAGACAAAGTCACAGCAGCACTAAGCACACTGCAGATACCAAGCCTTACACATGGTAAGATTTTTTGCATTTTCCATTTCAGAATACTTGCCATAAAGAACAAGAAGGGAAAATGAAAAGGAAAAGGGAGACTTGGGTGTTTTAGAACTAGTAAAGCAATGATAGGTTTATTTGCTCTTTTGGTATTACAATTTTACATTTCTAATTATTCTCATTTTTCACAGTTCTACCAACTATCTTCTCATCATACTAAAAGTTGAAGAGGAGGCTTTTTTTTCTCTCCCTGTATTCATAGAAGACTTGCACTATGCTTCTTCATACATTTGTTTTTTAGTAGTGATTAAGAAACTTCTAAAATCCAGACAGAAGTTTTCCAAACAGCAGTTATCACTCTTCCTGACCACTAGGAAAGCCCAGTGTCATCCTGTGTTCCCTTCCAGTTGATAATTAATCTTTTTCCTGGCTTGCTTAAACAAAATCTTCATCTTGAAGCACACAGACTCATTGGGGTACCACCTACTTAGTAATGTGAGACAAGCTCTGGGAGCTGCAATCTGATGGAACCTGAGGTGCTAAAACCCAGAAACACTGATATACAGCTAAATAACACAAAGCAAAATTCTCTGAATGGCAAAGATATTTTACACCTTTCAGTATTTTTTTATTTCATAAATTTAATAATCCAGTCTCATTTCAGTAACCACAAAAGGAATTAGCATTTCTAAAGCTTTTTGTGATCAGAGAAACTATTCTTTCCTTAAAATAAGTGTTAAGTAATTGCAACTGTCACTCTGCCTTCATGTGCATTGAATTCACCTCTGCAGCAGGCATTCATTTTGCTCAATATTGAATTAATTGTCATTTCCACATGTCAGTCCAAATGGAGACTGTCAGATTTTTAAGTAAATTACTTGAGAGAATAAATCACAGTGTTCAGACCCAATGCCACTGAACTGGAAACTATAGAAAATACTGTTGCAGAACTGTCAAACAAGCTTTGAACATAAGAAAAAAACAGTGTGCACCATTCCCTAAATGGCTTGTACTTCTTTAAAGAAATGGTACCTTCCTGTCCTCTGATTCTCACAGGGCAAAGTGACAATGTTCCTCTGAAACTGCATAGTTTTTCCAATATGTAGGATATCAATCATGGACAAGAGATGAGAGTTCAAATGATGTTCTCCTACTGATTTCCCATATCAATGTGAGCCAGTTTCTTATGGTGGAATTCAGCTCTAGATTCAGGAACAAAACTGTGTCTCTGCAGTGTGCATGTGGAGCCCAGAAAGCCAACCATACCCTGGGCTGCATCAAAACAAGCATGGCCAGTAAGTCAAGGGAGAGGGTTCTCCCCTTTTACTCAACTCTTGTGAAACCCCACCTGGCATTCTGTCTCCAGCTCAGGAGTCCTCAGCACAGGGAAGATCTGGACCTGTTAGAGTAGATTTAGAGTAGGGCCACAGAAGTTACCAGAGGGATGGGACATCTTTCCTGTGAGGAAATTCTGAGAGAATTGGGGTTGTTTAGCCTGGAGAAGACTCAGAGGGGACCTTATTGCAACCTTTCAATATTTAAAGGGGGCTTACAAGAAAGATGGGGACAGACTTTTTAACAGGGCATGTTGTGATAGGACAAAGGGTAATGGTTTTAAACTAAAACAGAATACATTTAAACTAAATATAAGGAAGAAATTTTTTACCAGTGTGGGCAGTGAAACACTGGAAGAGGCTGCCCCATCCCTCGAAGCATTTAAGGTCAGGTTGGACAGGGCTCTGAGCAGCCTGATCCCATTGAAGATGTCCTGGCTCCTTGCAGGAGGGTTGGACTAGAAGACCTTTGAAGGTCCCTTCCAAACCATATTATTCCATGATTCAGTACAGGTGCTTATATGTGAGTCAATGCCACTACAGCCAGCTGAGATCTATTCAGTACAGGCAGTGAATGCCAGAGAACAAGAGAGCTGAGTGTACTGAGGTGAGGCAAATGACCTCTAACCTCTGGTGGCTGTTTTGGCTTCACCTCCACTGAATATAAAGAGAGCTTGGACACTCAGTTCACTTGAAGGCATCCACAATGTAGAAACCTAAGTTTAGGTGTCTAGATCTGGAGCTGGGATAGGCCTTACTGACAGATAAGAGGACATCTAGATAATCTAATAAAGTCACTTAAGTGAGATTAGTTTTCTATCTTTGAAAATGCAGGTATTGATGCTTTTCTGACACCAAATGGAAAAATACATTACAGAGAAAACTGGAAAAAAATTGTTCACTTGATTAATGGGAAAGGGGGAGAAAAAGGGCTGTACAAGATGACTGAGGAAGTTATCAAGAGAACAGAGCTGGGCTCTTCACAGTGGTGCATGATGAGAGGATGAGATACAGTAATTATCACTTAAAAGATGGGATGCTCAGGTAGGCTATATGGAGAAAAAAAATGAGCATGAGGACAGTGAAGGGGTGGAACAGATTGCCCAGAGAGACTGTGGCATCTCAGTCCTTAGAGGTTTCCAAGAGCAGATGGAGCAAAGCTCTGAGCAGCCAGCTCTGCCATCATGGCTGATTCCACACCATGCTAGAGGTTGGGTTAGAGACCTCCTGAGGTACTTTCCTACCAAAATATTCTGTGGTGTGATAGAATTCTTTCACTTTACACAGAGCAGGAGAGAAGTCTGTCATATTTCTTTTACTACAGAAATTCAGAATTCATTCTCTGCATTTTTTTCACTACATGATAAAGGCTTCTGATGAGTAGCCTTCCAAATCAAAACTCCTAGAGAATGTTTGCTACCTTCTCCTTTTCTTCAGTTTCACCTTTTCCAACAGAAGTAAAAAGAAAGCATAACCAAATCAGAAAGGGAAAAACAGAGGTAGAAAGGGTAGTTTTAAACAACATTCTCCACTGATGCTTCTAAGACAGTGCATCTGAGATGCCTTTGGACATTTCATGTGTCAGAAGTCTAGGAGATATGTTATCAGTGCTGCCAGCACAGAAAGGCAAGGCACCAGATGTTACGTAGTTACATTTATGGAAGGACAGCTCACATTCTTCCCCCCAAGAATGCACAGTGACAAACCACCAGGCCCAGTTACACAACGATTCCTTGTCAACATTTTAGTTTCATTTTATATTCTCCCTAAGCATTAAGGCAGAAACTCTGTCAGATGCCAACTGCATTACTGCAAATTTCATATTAATTTTATTTTATTGTATTTGGAGTATTTGGTGTAAAAGTACAACAAAGTCAAGTCCCTATGGCTAACATTTATTCTAGCTATGTGGCTGCTCAGGGCTATTTGCAACTGCATCAAAGACAGAGTGAATACAGAGAACAGTGCTGAGTCCACAGAGCCATGGAAGCATGAGCTGGCTTTTGTTCTCTTCTCTAGCATCAGCAGCATTTCCAAACCATGGTTTAAGTGCCAACATGAGCAAAAACTATTGACTGGACAGTCAGCAAGCCCTCAAGTTAGAGTCTCATTTGGCAGAAGTGGTTGCTAAGGAGCCATAAAGAGATACTTTTATTCATACCCTGGGAACACGTAAAGAGAAAATCAAGCCACGTGTGAGTTCAGTTCTGCCTCACCATCTCTACAGTAATTTCATAATAACCACATTATTGTGTTAAGAGGATTGCCTCGTGCAGTTATCTTGCCCTTCCCAGTCCCAAGCAGCAGCACCCATGCCTGTATTGCTCTCAGTAGATACTCTCCAGCTTGACTTGCTCTTAAGAACTTCCACAAGCAACACCATCACAAGGTGACCAATCTCCATGCTCAGCTGTCTTGCTAAGTAGCCCTTCCCTTGAGAGATAACTGCAACCTCCACCTGTAATCTTAAGTAATCTTACTACTCCTTGTTGCCCCTTTGATGTACTCCCTCCCTTACATGCATTTGAAGACCATAGTCAGGTACCCTCCTCTGCTTTCCCTTCTCTAGCACGAGCAAAGCCAGAGCTTCTGCAGCAGATGTGTATGGTGGGCAGCTGGCCATGACCCCCAAAAATCCTTTCAGAGCCTCCCTTACTGCTCTGAGCAGCATGCAGGGACTGCATCTACACCTTTTAGACCATGTGCCTGGTAGGACCTCTCAGCCTGACATTGCTGACTCCTGCCCTCCCCCAGCAATCAGTCCCCACTCTCTGTTCCCCAGCTTTCCCAGTTCTGCCTTTGTGCAAACATGCATCTACCCTTACAGAAGTTCATTCCCTGCTCAGACCACTTCAGCTTGGCAGGACTGTTTTAACACCCAAGCTGTGCCCCAGTGGATCTGCACCTTTTCTCACCCTAATGCCACCTGCACTTTTATAAGTGTGCTCTCTACTGCACGTAAATTATTAGTGAAAATATATTTTTTGTTAATGACTGCCCATCTGGATAACTAGAGAAACTAACCTAAGTACAATTTCCTAGCAGTCACATAGCTACATTCAGTTTCATCAAATCCAAGTTTTTTCTTATGTGTCACAGACAAATGCTTTACTAAAATAAAGAAATACTTGCTTTTCCTTTACTTAAAACACCCACCCTAATACGTGGGTTATATATGCTCATATATGACTAGAACAACTCTAACAATGTGGGCTGTCATCCACTTTAGTTGTTTGTTGTCTATGCAATTTCAAATTATTTGATTTTATCGTTAACATTCCCTCTGTTGTGTTCCTGGATCAAAACTGAGGTCAATTAATCTATAGTTTCCTAGTATCTACTTTATCTTTTTTTCCCCTCCTCTAAAAAAATCCCTTAAATTTTCATTTTACGGTCTTCTGAAACTCACTTCACCTCCAGTTCTGGGAGAAAATTGATAACGCCTCAGTCTTTCAACATCACCTCCAACACAAGTGGACTTCTCATCTTGTTGCCACTAACTATAGTTAAGAGTCCAGCTACAGCCACCAAATGATGCCAGTTAAAGACAGTCCTGTAAGACAGCTGCAGAAATATCTTTCCACCCTACTTTTTATCTCAGCAAGGGCCTCACCTCTGGTAGGAATGGCATGAAGCCCAAAAGAATTGGAAGGTTTTAGTTACTTTCTGGGTTCGTTTTTTTTTTTTCCACCTCCTTATCCTTCTCCTGGTTGTGTAAGCTCTAACCTGGTGAGGGTTTCTGGAGAGAGAAATTAAAGATTCCACTGATTATTTAACCAAAATCAGACTTTTTCATCTTCTCCATATTTACCCCTTCTAGCTCCTTAAATCCTGGCCTGCAAAGATTTCATTTTCAGTGAGCTCCAAACAACCTATGTATGTATTTCATCCACCACATGTTACTAGTTGCTTTCATTCTTGAACAAATCCCTTCTCTGACCAAATATCACCAATCCCAGAGTTACTCTGATCCCCGTTTCTGTTTTTCCAAAAAAAGGAGGCAAATTCAGATCATTCTAACACCAAACTAGAAAAAAAATGAGTTTCCAGTGCACAATTTTTCCTGATATATGAAACTTTGATGAGACTTTTTTTCTTCCTCTTATCAGACATTAACTGACATGGCTGTGGTGGATTATTGCTGCTTTCATTTTTGCAGAGAAACTGCAAGAAAATGAGGCTAAACCTACTGTAAAAAGCTTCATTCCTTCAAACAAGCCCAGGAATTCTGACACTCCCACCTGCTTCAACAGGAATAAAGATTAGATCAGCATTGAGTGAGTGCCTTTGAAAACCCCATCCCACATTTCTGCCTCAAAACAGTTTAAAATCTAACTCCCAGGCTTCTCTTAGTCAGTCAGTAAACATCTGTTTCTAGGAAGTTATAAACATAGCATTTTGCAAAATGATTGTGCAAAATCTCTGGAAAAATAAACTGCAAAAAAATGCATGAAGCTGCTCCACTTTGGTTAACACCATTTGGTTAACTCAAAGCCATTTCTGTCAAATGACATGAAAGGACAAAAGATTATAAACACTACAGCTGTTGGTTTGCTCAACACATCTAATACAATATCCAGGCTTTTTTTTCAAATATTGAAATTGGTTAATTCTAGAATTATTAATTTAGAAGCAATATATAAATATGCAGAATGGTCAGCCCTGGAGTCAACAGAATAGGCTTTTGTTGCCAGGTTGCTGCTGAGACTTTCTATAGCCCTGGTTCTTCTGGAAGTTTGAGTAAATGTGTTTACATAGTACTTTCAAAATGCAAAAACTGTTTTAGGTTGCTGCCATAATTAAGGTCAACAGCACAATGTGCAATGAAGTGTTAAATTAAAAAAAAAAAAAAAAAAAAAAAAAAAAGTAGTACAAGCCCACCTTAGAAGTTGCTAGCAACCAAGTGCTTTGAAAATCCCAAACCTTCCTTGGGGTTCCAGCCTTCCACATCCCTGCTCTTGGTACACTACAATGTTTCAGCTTCAGCAATAATTCCAAGATTTTCCTAAATAACATGAAACAAATATTGCCACAACCTATTGCCATATTAACAGTGCAATCAGTTAAATTGAATGTGGGTGAATTGGTTAATACATTTCACAGTGCATTTCAAGAACAAGATGCATAGTAAACCCTGGTGAAGTGTTAACCACCAATTCTGACACTCCTCAAATCCCAGACCCCCAGAGCAGAGCCAGCAACCCCCAATGCAGCCAATGCAATGGTTAAATTCAGAATCTCAGGTAAGACCATGTAGTTAGTAGCAACCCCCAAGTGATTTCCATAGACTTTAGCATGTACGTCTGTGTGTTTTTCAAATTATCTAAATAACTTAAGCTTATCAAATTCAAGAAGACCTAAGCTTCTAGGTCATTCAGGCACTCCTAAAAATTGTCATGGCCTCAGTCAGTCAAGCAGAGCCTTTCATAACCAGCAAACAAATTCAGCTTTAACCCCACATTTTTTTCTAATAAATTGTTACTGGATACCATGGAGTGAGCTGGTTTCATTTCATCTTGCAGTATACAAAGCTCAAAGTTACCAAGCTATTTTTCTGTCCATTGTAGTAGCAGACTGCACAATGGATCAAAAGGGCATGAAAACAGTTGTGAAAACTGTTACGACAACATTTCTGTCACAACGGTGACATTGATGTCATCAGTG
The DNA here is from genome assembly GCF_036169615.1 of Heliangelus exortis. Classification (NCBI taxonomy): domain Eukaryota; kingdom Metazoa; phylum Chordata; class Aves; order Apodiformes; family Trochilidae; genus Heliangelus; species Heliangelus exortis. The sequence continues at coordinate 24,104,091 of NC_092422.1, read as the reverse complement.
ACAACAGAAATGACTGATGGCACTGCCACAGGTGGCAGATCACAATCTAAAGCTCTGTGGAGCAGCTCAAAATTCAGAAGCTGTCAGTATACAGATGACTTGGTATGTTGAGGTCTGACATGTTCAAACTAGTTAGGGTTCATACAAAGGGAGAAAAAATACAAAAATCTCTGTATGCACCACAGCTGTAGAAAACTTTATCATTAAAATATTTACTATCTCCCACTTTAAACTTCTAAGGATCAGGCCACCAGATTGCAGCAGATTTATATATTTCAAATAAAGCTGTTTGAAAAAAACGTTGCCTTCTGCTTTATGAAGCCTGCTTCTTTTATTTTTTTCAGCATTTTCATAGCTTTTATAAGTACTGATAGAATGCAAATATTACCAATATGTATGATACACAAGTAATGAGAACTATATTGTTCTTCTCACATATTTTGCAGCAAAGAACATACCTGTGATTTAATGCTATAGCAAAGCAACTCCTGTTTGATCTCTGTACTGAGCTGGGCTCTGCAGGATGCATCCCAAGCAGCACAAGGCTCAACACCTTGAAGACTGCTTACTGCTGAGGATTAACTTGCTCTTGGGCTGCATCTCAGTGACCATAGCTCCTTTCTTCAAGGTCTCAGGAATAGGTGCCCAAAACTGTCAGCATTCTCTCAGTGTATGAAATCATGGTGTTCTAGTTGGGCACTGACCACAGGCAGCCTGGCTAATTCACCATTTTTCCTCAATGTATATGTGTTTATGTGTATATATATATATATATATACACACACACACATACAACAAGCACATGTAGTAACATACCAAAAGGCTCTGTTTCTCAGCAGCTCACATGCTCAAGCAACTACTCCACACCTTTTTACATGAGGTTGTACATGTAATCCTGCACTGACAGTTCAACTAGCATTTAGCTGTTGTGTTGAACAGGAACACAGGGCAAAACCAGCCCCTCTATGGTTACATGTTACCCCATTTTATCCGAGCATCCCGTGGGATAACACAAGGATCCAGGTTAGACCATCAGAACAGAGTTGACCTCACAGCCTGAGCATGTGCTCCAGGATTGTACACTGACCTCTGGACACCTCCAAGGTTGGAGGTCTCACTGTGTGCAACCTCCACCAGTGCTTTACCAGCCTCAGTAAGTAAAATATCTTGAAATATCTTGCCTCACGTGCAGACAGAGCCTCCCTTACTGCAAGCTGTAGCTGCGGCCTCCCAGCCTCAGCTTTGCCCTTCAGAAAAATCCCATCCTAGCTTCATGGTGAACTTCATTTAAGCACTTGGAAACAATTGGGTTTTCCTTAGCCACCTTTGCTCCAAGCTAAACAAACCTTTCTTGCTAAGTCATGGGCAAAGCATACTCACCTTGGGGAAAATTAACTTCAATATTTATTTTATTCAGCAATAAACTGACTACTGATTAGTCAGAAACAAAGAGAGAAACTTTCAAGCTGCTTTCCTCCCTTCTTTCCCAGGCTCAGCTTCACTTGGGGCTCCTTGTTTCGCTGAGAGGAGCACAGGGGCTGCAGTCAGCCCACAATGGCTGCTCTTCCCCATTCCATCTCCCTCACACTTCCTTCTGCCCTGGCTTGGATCCTGTCAGGGTTTAACACTGGCCTGGCAATTAAACCAAATAACAGATGCTCTCTATTAATCCCCCTCTCCTCCCTGATAAAAAGAGGAGAGAGAACAAGGGAGAGAGACTTATGGGTTGGGAACTAAACTACACAACTTTAATGAAACACTAATGATAAATAGAAAAAATTACTAAATATATACAAATATACAGGAAAATTGATATCACGTTCCTCCCCCCTTTCCCCCAATAACTCTCATGTTATTAAGAATCACTTCCAAGGAAGTGATTCTGCCCCTGTACTCAGCGCTGGTGAGGCCACACCTGGAGTCCTGTGTCCAGTTCTGGGCCCCTCAGTTCAGGAAGGAGATCGAGGTCCTGGAGCAGGTCCAAAGGAAGGCAACCAGGCTGGTGAAGGGACTCGAGCACAGATCCTATGAGGAGAGGCTGAGGGAGCTGGGGCTCTTCAGCCTGGAGAAGAGGAGGCTCAGAGGAGACCTCATCACTCTCTACAACTCCCTGAAAGGAGGGGGTAGCCAGGTGGGGGTTGGTCTCTTTTCCCAGGCAACTCTCAGCAAGACAAGAGGGCACGGTCTCAAGTTGTGCCAGGGGAGGTTTAGGTTGGACATTAGAAAGAATTTCTTTACTGAGAGGGTGATCAGACATTGGAATGGGCTGCCCCGGGAAGTGGTGGATTCTCCATCCCTGGAGATATTTGAAAAGAGACTGGATGTGGCACTCAGTGCCATGGGCTGGTAACTGCAGCGGTAGTGGATCAAGGGTTGGACTTGATGATCTCTAAGGTCCCTTCCAACCCAGCCAGTTCTATGACTCTATGATTCTATGTCACCACCGAGGCTGCAGGGCAGCCCTGGGGAAATCCAGGCTGGACTCCTGGAGTCGGCAGCAGTCGGGAGCTGGAGGCAGGAACACACAGATTCAGGCTGGCACAGATCAGGAGCACAGGCAGACGAATGGACGGAATCCTCCCAGGATGCCAAAGCAAACAGGGACAGGTGAAGAAGGGGAAGCAGGAAGGGGAGAGGAAGGAAGGAAAAAAGGGGGTTGATGCTTGTGATCCCTCAAATTTATACTGAATATGATGTGTATGGGACAGAATACTCTGGTCAATTTTAGCATCTATCTTGTCCGTTCCTCACCAAAGGAGTGCTTCAGGTGTGACCTCTTTACTCCTTCTCTCCTTCTGGAGGGCAAAATGTTCCTTAGAACTGAGCAGTGTCCTTGGCTCTGCACACCAGTCTCTGGCAGTAACTATAGACATCGAGTGTTATCAGTCCCAGGAGCAGACACTGTCTGAGAAATTTGTTGTTAATTTCAGCAAGTGCAGCTCTTACAAGAGACTTAGCTGAAAGCAAAAGTACAAGACAGAAAATTACCTTTATCGTGGCCCAAACCAGGACAGATCCTTTCCACGGGCTTCAGGGAAGAGCAGCTGTAAGGCCAAGCAGCACCTCCGCTTCCTCTTCTGCCTGGTGTTTTCCACCCATTTTTAAGTACACTTTCCCAGAGGTGCCTCTGAGCTCAGCTGTGCCTGCACAGGGCAGTCCTGGCCTCTCCTCACAGCGGCCTTGCCTGCCGCCTGCCCTGCCACTGACCCCCACGGACACCCAGCACTCAAATTTAACTAGAGGTTCCCTAATAAAATCCTTTTCTACAGCAGCTCCTCCATGCCCATAGCCCTCAGTGACAGAGAGAGAGGACTCAACGCAATCCTGACAAAAAAGAAAGAAGGAAAAGATGGTGTTGCACACCTCAGGCTTTGCTGTGTCCTTCGTCACTTAGTCACCTGCCCCCTTTAGACTTTTACCTACATAAACCATTTATTCACCTTCACCTTAAGTGCTTGCTGCTGCTACACTTCCAAAAAAAAAAAAAAAAGGAGTTAGGAAGTCCCAGCCATGTCTGACCATCCAAGCACCACTGAACATTACTAGAAACAAAATAGGGATCAAAAATCTATGCCACTACTGAAATTCAAAGAAATACCTTGAAGAACTTAAAGTCCCTTAGTGGCATTGACTTCAGATAAAAAACAGATGGTGATATTTAAAACTGGCATAATAATTGCAATTAGTATATATTAGTAGTGCTTCTTAGTGCAGAAGACATCTGGCCAACTACTGCCTAAGAGATGGCTTGGGTAACTTGCCAGGAAGCAGAGACAGTGCTTTTGATTTGTATACACTGGAAAAAAAATAAAATTGGTGAATCAGCTTTCATTACAAGCAGGCTTCTGCAAGATTTGTATCTTCAGCAGCATGTGGCTGCCAGCACTTACTCTCTGTGCTCATTAGAAAGTTTCTGTGCTCAGGGACTGTGGGCTTTGCAGTCCTGTGGCTTTCAGCCACTGTGTTCATGAGACCACGACAAGAGCTGAATCCTACCCTCTGATGCCCATGTTTTCAGAGGATGCTCAGTAACTGGAGAGGAGTGCTATAAACCTGAGAGCTAGTAAAAACCTATTACCATAAAAAGCACAGAAAACAATGTCATTTTGTTTGCAAAAGAAAAAAACAGGAGGTAACTTAATTGTTGTGCTTACATGTGCATGGGAAGAAAACGCAGTTAGTAAAGGGCTCTAATTTAGTTGCAAAAAGGAAGTCTAGAAGCTAAAAATAGAGGGTTTCTAGTACTAGGGGTGATTTAGCAGCAATCAAGCATGGTTAGACAGATATAAAAGGCATGACAAGTCTAATAATCTCTTTCGGTCTTAAAAAAATGTATGCATCTATACAGATAGTGTCAACTAAGTCCTCTATAAGATCAGAAATTGTCACAATCAAACCTGGATACAGAGCACAGATGGTAAAAATATCTGTAAAATATGTTCCTATCTTAAATTCTGACCATGGGGCAAACAAGCTGTGGTTAAAATTTCATAAGCTGATATAGCATCAATTCTCTGCAGATAATCAATACTGTAATCACTGGCTAGTTAGTTACACTATGCTGATTATTTAAATAATTCAAATAACATTCACTGTTGGGTGAAGCATTAATAACAGCATTTCCCTGTTTCTAGAGAAAGGCAAGAAGCTGTTGATTTTGGGTCATCCCTACATCAAGTGAAAATGCAGGCCCCATTGGAAGACAGGATGAGATTTAATGGAGTTTTCACTATGATGAGACAGTGGCACTCAAGAAGGGTAATAAACAAAAATCCAGTGATAGCCCTTATTCCTTTAGCAAAGTCACTTATAGAATATCAAGTGCAAATAGATTCATTACATTTAATGAAACTGTTTTCTTAGCTTTAATATTACATTAATTTTTATACTATTACACTTCATGTTACTCTTGAATTTTACATTATATTTTATATGAATTAGCACAAAGAAATTCCCAGAATCTCTTCGAGCATCCTCAATGATGTCTCATGTCACACCATACAACAACAAAAAAAAATGAACCCAAAGATTCTAAAATATTGTTTTCAGATACTTACTAACCACCTGTGATAATTTTTCTAATACCAAAGCATCCAGAACTTTCTCTTCTCCAGATGGAGGAAACAGCAGCTTTTTAAATTCATGTTGTGTTCTGCTAGAGACAATTCAGGACACTATTGATACAATATGGATGATATTTGGTGGGTGGTGTATTGGGTTTCTTTGCTTTGGTGTTTGGTCTTTCGCTTTCTTTGTTGTTTTTTTTGTTGTGTTTGTTTTTTTTTTAATTGTTTGTTTTTCAAAAGATCCTTTTCTGTTTACAAGATATCCATGAAAGGTTCTGGATATTTCATCTGACAATAAAACAAAGCCTTTCCTTAGTTAAAGTCCAGTCAGCATTTGCTTTAACATAAGTGGATGTTACAGAGATCAGCAGTTCTGGGTCTGTAGCCTCTGAACAAGCCCAGAAAACTGCATTAAACAGCAGAACCTACTTGTACATTCCTTATGTACAGCCCAGCTCTGTGGTCTGGGGGGACCAGCAGAGGTTTTGCTGTGAGTTTTCTGGTAGCCCAGTGTTCAGCATTAAGACAAGAAGCTATTTACAGACCCTGCAGCTTTGTGAGGCGTGTTCTGGCAAACTGGAGCAGAGCTTTGTGCCCTTATTACTTGCTGAAAAAAGAGCCATCAGAGCCTGCTTACTCCCTGCTGGGTTTGTCTTTTCACCAAGTGAGACAGGATACCTAGTTAAAAAAACAAAAAAACCAAAAAAAAAAACCCAAAACAAAACCGAAAATATTAGAAGGTAAGTTTATTTGTACGACTTGGGGCAGGGAGGTGCTTTAAAAAATGGTTAAGGTCTGTTCAGCACTAGTGTGTCAGTCTTGCCTGATGGGAGATATATTATTTATTTATTGGCTCAGGGCCAGGAGCCCTGCAGAGCTTTATCCTGCTGGCAATGCAGCCTCTGCAGAGCCACATGCTTGTTCTACCTAATTTGAAAGTTGTGAGCAGTCACTGAATGAAGGGGAATAAAGAGGAAGGAGTACAATGTCTAGCTAGCAGCTGCACAGGCATATGCAAAAAATTGCATTTGTTCAGAAGTGCTGAAGTGCCTTCTGAAGTGATGCGTGCATGATGTGAATACGCTCCTCCTCATACCTCTTCAATAAGTGACAGCAACACCTTCTGAAAGCTGCTGCTGTTTGCCAGAACAAAACACTTGTTTTCCTCTAACCAGTGTCCGTGGAGCACTCTCAGGTAGTTCATGACACTGTGCACATGGCAACTGCTTCAGCAACTACCTTAAAATATGTCTGCACATATATCCACGAATGCTCAGAAAGAAAAAAAACCTGGAATCAGCAACAACTGTTCAAGAAGAAACACTGTCATTTGACTTAAAATAGAAATGCTTTACTGAGAAGTTTTTTATTGAATAATGTTAGATCACTGGTAGCACTCAGGACTGCTCTGGATACAAGCTTTCCACTGACTCTACCAGTACATCTCCTGCCTTCTGTTCAGAGGCTAAAGGTAAGAATAATTAACTTTTTTAAATAATCACAGAAAATAATAGAATTGAGTGGGTGAGCACCTTACAGAGCAAGGAAAAGATAAAAAAAAAACAAAACAAAAAACAAGCCACCCCCCCCCCCGCCAAACACTATGAACTGGGCAATAATTGTCGTATATAACTGTTCTTTAGCTAGCTAGATTATCTTGAAACAAGAATGAACACTGAATTTTTCAATGAGCAAGAAAAAAACATTCTAACTTTTAAAAATATTGCTTTTTTTTTTTTTTTTTTTAATTCGCCACCCCCTTTCTCCAAATGCTGCTGATTTTTCTGGCAGAAATTCCTTTCTTTCCTGCACAAATCACACAAGCTCTATAATGGCAGAAGAGCTTTGCCTGCTCAGCTTGCAGTATAAGGAGCTGCTCCTCCACCACCTGCTTGAACAGAACTTACCTGGGTCATGAACATTAACAGCTTCCATCTTATTTTCCGAAATGCCCAAAGAAGATTTTAAGTCAGCACCTGATAGCATGACTTGCATAGCCAGGAAAAAAGATATAACATGGATGAACTAGTTCAAAAAGCCAAACTTCACAATACATATGTTGTGAAAAGTTGCATTTATTTTGAGTATCCTTGGAGCACTGTGTGTGAGCTGGACAGCACAGCTGACAGCCTCACACTGCAGTTTCACTAAATCATGGTTGCATTTAAAGAAAAAAACAACCCAACATAACGGTATCGTTGCAGTGATCTCACACATTGCTAATCTGCCCAGAAACGTGTAGAAGTGAGTCCAAGAGCAAATTGCCGCCTTGAGCCTCCTTTTGGGGAAACACGAAGGTTGCCTTTCCCCTCGAGCCACGGACCAAGGGCTCTGGTGCCCTCTTCTGGTTGCATTCTTTGGAGACCACCAGAACACAGGATCGCCGCTATTTTTACTGTAAACCAATTCACATTTTCCTTCTGGCTTAACACAATAAAAAGTCTTTCCTTGTATGGCTGAACCTGCGAATACTTAGATTCTTCGGTAAATAAAAGTGACAATAGATGACAGCCCTGGGACACGCATTTTGTTCTAAGCACTTGTTACGCAAATGTGATTTGAAGTGAGCCCGGTTCTGCCACCCTGGTATCTCACTCCCTTATCGCGTAGGAGAACAGCATTGCTGCTGCTCCTCGCCTGCAGCCCGCTTTGCCATCCATTTTGTTAATTTCCAGATATTTCTATCCTTCTTAAGAGGGACAAAAATAACCAAAGGGGGGGGGTGATCCTGTTTCCAGATATCTGTCACACTTGAGTCTCTCCCTAGACTGAATTATGGTTTACATTATTCTGCTGTACGAAGCTCACTGGTTAGTACCAAATGCCTGACCTGTTGAATAATGTGGGCTCTAGGGCTCTCTTTCCTAATTTTTCAAGTTATTTACACATCAAAACACAAACAATAATAAACAAACAGAAAAGGCAGCTTGGCTACAGATGGTGGAGGGAGAAGACCTATTTCTTGCAAGAATTCAGTGCTTTATCATGACCCTGTTCTTCCAGCACTTGGCTCCAGTAATGCTTCCCTGTGTTCAAATTCAGAGGGTCTGAACATCTGAAAGGCAAGGACTGAGGAATCCCTTACACCTTAGGTAGGTATTTACCAGTGACAGGGACACTTGGTCATTCTGGGCACCTTGCTAAGACAAAAGAGGGGCAAGACAGGAAGAGTGAGCTCTGACCACAGCCACACACCCAGCTTTAGCTCACATTGACTATTTTGTCCCATTCCAACAAGCTCTCCCCCAGACACATCTGCTTAAATAAAGCTAGCCCTAAGCATCATGGAAACATGCCAAATGGAGACAGACAGTTGGCTGGGAACCAGCCTTTGCTTAGTCCACAATTATTTTTCAATACCAGCATAACCTAGCTAGACAAGTACAGTTCAAAACTCCAGGATGCAGAGTTATAATTTCAGCATCTTCAGGAAGATTATGGCCAGGACTCCCTGGTCTTTCTTGCCTTGGTTTATGTCAGACCCAAGTTAATTTAGTAAGAGGAGTAAGCATGTACTTCAGGATTAACTCAGCATTTCTGTGGACTGTCCTGCAAGTTTGCCTCTGCTAATTCTCTTCAGTGTTTGCACTGCTGCCATCTACACTGAAGAACCCCAATCAGGGCACAGAGGGCTGAGCCTGGCCATATTAGCTACTCATCACACAGGCTTTCTGAGCCAATGTTTCTCTACAGCTCTGTGGGAACATCAGATAAAGTGCACATCTCCCGTTAAGTTTCCACGGACACTCAACATGCAAAGTTTTGAATTTTTTGTAATAGGTGGACGTAATCTGAACAAGCACCCAAGAGAGAGTCTGAGCTTACCATACACGAGGAAAACCTATGAAGCAGACAAGATTTAATAAGTATTTAATGAGACTCATGTGGTGTGATGGAAAAATACTCACAACCACTATAACCAGCAGAGGACCTGACAAAGGTAAGACTCAACCAGGGCTCCAGAACATCTGAGTGGTAGAGGATGGGTCTCTACCTCCCCCAGTTAATATCTGCCTAGCACAGCCTGCACAGCTCATTAGTGTATGAAGATGATCTTGCTCTGGGGCAGAGGGTACTGAGAAAAATTGCAAGACTAAAAACCTAATTTCAGGAAGCAATCACTGATGCTGCTGGCTGGCTTCTCATTCATAAGAGCCGTCCCACACGCTGCTTCAAGGTCACAGGCTAAAATACACACCAGCTTCAGCCATCACAGTTAATTCTAGTAATTTGTAGAATTGACAACAAGCAGGTATGAACACAGACTAATCAAGCAGCCAGAGTTCCCAGCAAGGCAGACACTCTTCAGTCATGAATTAACAGCTTAACTGTCCTGACCACTGCTAGATAATTTTCCCTAATTACCCAGTTACCTCAGGCATTCTCGACTCACTCCAGAGAAGAGCAAAACTAAGACCCTAGTTGTTAAATCAGGGCCTTCCCATAGAGTATTGACTTCTGATTGTCCATTTTAATCTTAAGGAAATAATGGATCCACAATGTCTCCACAGCTACAGCTTTCCCAGGACACCAAAGTAAGTTACAATATTTAATGTTAAAAGTCATTGGTTAAAAAAATTAACTACAACACAGAGGAAACAGGATCACCTTACCACAGCACATATGGGCCTTCTGAAAATCACAACATAATAGTATGGCAACTGCTAGAGTAAAATCAGGCAGCTTTTTTATTTATTTCTATTACCAATGTTAACTCTCAAATTGAACATCACAGGTCAGAATTAAAATACTCAACATTTCTAACCCACTTCACTTCATGTATTGAATGATCACTCAAAGCTCCTTGGTTGTGCTCAGCCTGCTGTCTCACCATTGGGTTTTACCCCCAGCATATTGTCCCAATACATTTTACCTCCAGGGAAGACATTGTGAATTGCATACAAGTCAACATTCAGCCTTCAAAATACACATGTTGAAAGTCAAGACTTCTCTTCAAAGTAGAACTGACCTGAGCAAGATAAGGTTTGACAATTCTGAAGCTGCCACAGTTTAAACGTTTTCTGAACAAAATAGATGAGCTCTTACTTGTGGCATGGTCTACAAGTCACTAAGTGGGATGATCAAGAATTGAGACAGCTCCTGTGTAGTCTTTAATGTTAATTTTTTTAAAGTTTCTTTTCTAGGATATGGCTGTCTTTAAGAAGTCTGGCTGTTTGTTTCAAATATCACAAAGCTGTGAGCTTTACAGGTCTTAATTTTTCCATACAACACTGGCACTACAACAATGAAAACTGAAACCTTCCTTTTGAGTTGCTTTCATTTCTCTCCTTATAAATATATATTCCTGTATATTTGATTATTTTCACAGCCTATTAAATACTTATATTGTTTTGCAGTGAAGCACTTAATCTTATTAAAAAAGCATTATTTCACCTTCATTTGCACACTGTGCCCAACAGAAACAGCTGCACAGAAGCCCATGCATGAGGGGTAGGCAAGAGTTAAGTGTAATGGTTCACATAGAATGAGGGAGGACATAGCACCTAATTTTCACCCTGGAAGAGTCAAAGCTCACACATACAAGAGCAGTATGACTTTTTCTTGCACAGTGTAAGACCAGCACAACAAAAAGAAGTGAAAATAGAGCAGAAACATTCAAAAAACCATTATTACCCACAGATCTCAGATGAAACTACTCCAAGATCATTTTCTTCTGCCTCACAAATTAAAATTTAATCTAATCTTGCACTGTTTTGTTATTAGCATTCACACTGCAGCCTTGTGATTCTTAACCTGAACTGCTTAGCTTTTTTTCATTTTACCTTTTAAAATATCCTTAAGGAATATTTAAGCTACTAGCTTAGTAACAAAATAATGACAAAACAAACAAGAAATCAGACAAAGCAAAGTCATCTTCAAATATTAGTTTAAAAAAAAAAAAAATACAATCAAGCAAATTTTTATACCAGAGAACAAAAACATCAAGGAAGTTAAATGTAACTTTTGTATCTGTCTTTCAGCTAAGTAAAGTCTAAATTTTTTTTTAAATTAAAGTAAAACAGAATGAAAGGTTAGCTTCTAAGAAGACACCATATGGTAAAACATAGCAAATTCAAACTAGCACGTTTTATGTTATCTGCACCAAATCTGTTGGCCCAGGAACATGAATCTTGGCTGTGATCACAGACCATTCCTAAGATCCATATCCATCTTTTCCCTTTCCTTCTGCTACTGTGACATGACCATACCAATATCTTCAAATGGCTGTAGTGTCAGAAATACAGTTCTACACTTGAGAAAGTCATTACTGCTTCCAAATTACTCCACACTCCAGCAATTACAGTTCAGTAAGCATTATTGCCTATGAGTAAAGCTTATTAACATGGAGTTTCAGGACATCTTATGTTCAGCCAGGTAACAAGCTGGTACTCATAAGCCTGACAGATTTACCAAAGCTTTTGCTCAGTAGAGTAACCATTTGATTGTGAAACAGGCAAAAAATAATTCACACACACACACACACACACACACACACTGTAACAAGGCACCCCTGGCTCTGACCCTTGTCCTGGCATCCTACTGTAAAGGAGCTGTCTGCAGGCATGAGAAGTTCCTAACCCACCTGTAAGACAGCCATCCACAAACCAGGACACTCATTGTGTGGAGACAACCACCAGGAGTAGCTCCCCCACCATAAAGTAAGCATGGGCTAGATGGCTACACCTATGATTATCAGGAAATACCACGTCAGGTTCATTTCCCTGGCTAGAAAGTGTTTGAAGCAAAAGACCAAGGGCATAGGCTGAAACAGAATGCTTCTCCTCTTTTAAAGAATATTCATTACTACCACCCCCCTTTTGGAAGGATGTAGGGGTTTACATTACTAGGAGGATTCACCAGGCTGGACAGGGAAGTGGGATGGAGAAGTCAATACATACATTAAGGCAAATGAAAACCCTGATGCTAAGAGGAGCTTTGTGACACACATTGGTATAATCAGGTTTTTTAATTAAAGTAAGAGGCTTGTTAGCTGGTACTTAGCACTTCTGCTAAGTGCTGGGCATTGATGTCAAGTGTTAAGCACATTCTTGCTTGGAAACAAAAACACCCCGAACAGATTCTCTTTGGAAGCAGTAGGCACCAAAGGTTTTTAGGTATTACAGTAAAAGAATGCTTCAAACTTACCTTGCTGTGTAGATGAGTTGAATACAGCTTCCTATATGTTGACCAACTAATCCTTCTGTTGAACCACTCTGGACAGGGGGGGTGTTTAAGAGTACTTAAGTTAGTGTCCTGTTTTTTTATGAAATGAATAGTTGAGGGGAGCAAGGCAGCATAGCAGCTCAGGGTAAGATAGTTGTGTACTGTCACCCTCTTCCTTCCTGCTACGAGGAGGATTTCTCTAAAGACTGTGAAGTATCCATGTTCATAAGTGCTCTATTAGCAGGAGAGATCACCTTAGATATCTGTGCCACAAGCAACTCAGTCCCACAGATGACACAGCAGTCACTAAGCTCAATTTCAGTGTTCCAGTACTTTGCATCCCTCAGCTTCTTCCTCACAGCTGGTAGCATTGCTCCCAACTGCAGTTTGTGAACCAGTGTTTGAAGTGCTCCTAATGTTCTGCCAGCCACAATCTCTATTTCCTCCATCTCCCTGCAGAGAAATCCCCTTTAAAAATCCCTCCATAATGGGAAGTTTGGCTTTCACCTCAACACTGATGGTCTTCTACACAAAAGTTTGGGTTTCATAGACCACTTCCATCTGGATGATTTTGCTGTGGTATGATAAATGAGTTCCAGAAAACAGGTTCTGTCCATTGCCACATGAACATGGCCTCATAGAAGACAAAGAAACAGAAGAGACTGCAACAAGTCAACCACGTCTATGGAGATGTCAGGGTATGTTGTTTTAGGCTATGATTTATCCACTCCAGCTAGCTTAAAAACTCCTTAAAAGCCTGGTCACAGTGACTTTGTAGGAAAACATAACCCTCACCACCCACTGTTACTGCAGATATTAACAAGAATCACAAGATTCATAGAGGAACAGTGTAATAAGGCATTTATTAAAAGTGCTGTCAGGAATATTAAGAGAAAGTCAACAACCTTTTTTAAAAAGGCATCTAATTAAAAATTACTAGTTAAAAACCATTCTGATCACCGTGTTTAGACACATGGTCTGCAGTGCTCTACAAGATGTTGACCAGCTTTGCTGATTGGGACAAAGTAATCTTCCAAGTCCAGGATCTGCTGTCCCTATTGCAGAGGAAGAACTAGCGGAGGCTCCAGAAGAGACACCTGCAGGTATCTGAAATAGAAATGGTGTCATTAAAGATATCAGTATAGCTGAAAAATTTAAAGATACCACCTTCTTGTGTAATACACTGGGGAATTAAACAATCATCCTGAAGCAATGCAGAATTGTTATCCAGTATATCTGCATACTTATGGATGAACTACTCCTCTGCTCTGAAAAGCTGACAGAAGTAGGCTGACAGAAGCTTGCATTTCAAAAAGACCACTATGAGAAGTTTGTCAGCTACAGCAGCTTTGGCCTGGGATGCTAAGACAAGGTCTTCCTGTGCTTAAAGCCTCCAAGTTACAGAACACTGGCTTCCTGGATACTTACTTTGGATGCTTGTACTTCTCCCGAATAGCTTGCAGTTGGCAATGGGGAGCATCAAGGCACGCTTTATGCAGATCAGTCAAGCAAGGGACTATATCACTTAATGAATATCCAGTGAATGCAGCAAGTGTCTCTGGCTGGTCAGGGGAGAAAAAGCAGTATTACTCTATTGTAGGTAACATCTAGAAAATACATTTTCTGCAGCAGCACAAATCACTACATCACTGCTCACTCTAGATTCTTTAGGCTTGAAACTTATTCAAGTATATCCTGCCATCAGTTCCACACTGATGCCAGGAGATCTGCCAAGAAGCTCCTTCTGCTCTTAAGATGTGGCCTCCATTACATCTCTTCTGTGTCCTGCTCTCTGCTAAACTATTCCTCCAACACACAGCTGAGGTCTACCAAGGCTTACCTTAAAGCATCCACTCAACGTAATCACTCAAGTCGACACATTAATCTATCCCCTCCCTCCCAAAAGGGCTCTGAACTGAATTTGGGGGAGGAGTTCTGCAGATTAAAGACTACCAAAGCTGTATATTGTTACAATGCTTACTTGCTGTAAGCAAGACAGCAAGGTCCCTCCCATTTCAGAGAAGAAGCAGTGTATTTCACATTGATTTAACATTCATGTATCAGGTAGTCCCATTGGCTTAGGAACAGCTACTCATACTAGGATTTCAGCCTTTTTAACAGCATACTTTGAAGCCACTCCTTTTGCTTCTCAGACTAATTGTAATGGTAACAGAAAACACTTGAGCTACTCATCAACATGCAGTTGTTCTTACCCAGAAAGTCCTGTTCACTGTGTAGTTTGCTAGACAGAAGGCTGCTGCAGCAATTTGTGATGGAAGGTACTTCAGAAAGGGATCTGCTTCAAGGAGACTCAGCTCTGCAAGATACTGAACACAAAAAACCACAAGTTTCTCAAAGAGAATGAGCCAAGCTAGTACCTTCAGAACAATACAGCAAAGCCACTGTCAGTGGCTTCAGCTTCATGTACAAAACATGAGCTATGTGTCTGGTGGACAGAAAGAGCATTCCAGTCCTGTTCCTTTTACAGAAGAACATTTAGCATGTTTCAGTAGGCCAAAACCCACACTTTGTCAAAGCCTAAACAATCTGCACTGTAATCTGAAGTTCTGGCCCCATCAGAAGCTCTGATGTATTTTTATAGAGACTTAGAAAATTAATGTTTTTTTTTCAAAAAAACAAAACAAAACCAGACACTTTTTTCATCCTCCAAGGCTTTTGTTCACATAGGTGGGCCTCCTTTGGAGATCAAGGATAAATAGAAAGCACTAAGAGACAGAATTTAGGCTCTGCTGAAGCAGAGTAACTAAAATCCTATACCTTTGCAGAGGAGCTATAGGTCACATGTTTTGCTATAAGCTTAGGTTAACCCATTTCTAAGCAGGGTTGCCCATGCAGGTGTACAGGAATATACTGTGTAGCAAGATACAGTAAATCCACATCCAAAGCAGTCTTGTTATGCAGGCAGTGTTTTGAAACCAGCCAGATTCCTACCACTTAGCTGCTTAGTCAATACATTATCTCTGGACAGACAGGCCAAACTTAGGGTTTCCGTGAGACATTTATCTGGAAGTCTCAGCCTACAAGCTGTCTACTGAAGGTAGGTGACACATCATCCACTTTTAGGCCTGCTGTATTCCCAGTAAGAAATGGCATTAGAAAGAGTATCTTCTGATAGAAAGTAGTATACTAGGAGAACCTATTTACTTAATGAAATACAAGTGGTTCTGCTTTTAGGATTATATGTCTCCCCCTTTCAGTCCCAAAAGAAGGATAATTCATACCCTTGCAAAGTTCTCTGTCCTCATACAGACTCCATGCCTCTGAAAATACTGAAGAAGAAACTGGTTGATGGTTGGAGCTGTCAGGTCAAAAGCCAACACTTTGAGAAGCAGATGTTCCATTCTTAGCAGCTGCCTCTTTGTGTAGGTATCATCCGTTATGTATACAAATTCATCCACTTCTGGAGGATAGATCTCTTCATATTTTCTGAAAAAGAAATACAGAAGCAACATCTGTCAATTTGAAAGTTACAGTTAAAAGAAAGCTTTTCACTAGACTCATATGAGGACAAGCATATGACATTAAGATTTATGTACAGCTCTTTACATCAGTCCTTCCTCGAGGTTAAGTAGTTTCAACTTCAAACAAAATGTTTAGAGGAACTCCCAAGTCACCAGCCTAGATAGAAACATTGTTAGCTCATAAGTAATCAGTTCTCAGGAGATAAATTACCCCAGACAAAAACACATGCACTCCTACTCTATGATGGGTACTCTGCCTCCTAAAAGCAATTCAAGGCCAGCTGCAGATTGCAACTGTGAATCTACTACTGCCTCCTAGGCTAGCAGCCTGAACAGTAGTTTTCCTCCTGCTGTTACAGTTACAAGGTTTTCCTACTACAGCTTCTCACGTCAAACATGTAATGTTAAATTTTGCTAGTGCCAAAGTAGGCAAAGTTGCTAATCTTGAGGTGTCATGAAAAGCTACCTAGCACTGCAAGCTTCAGTCTTTCAAATTAAACTAAAAGACTCAGTCCAAAAATGAGTTTTAGCTCACTGAGATTTTGTGAGATGAAAAACACTTACGCAGCCAGAAGAATTGCTGCTGTTCCCACAAGCTGCAGCTTTCCTCTGAGAACAGACATGCAGGAAAGAAACCTGTCCAGAAAATTCACCGCCAGGTACAGAGTCTCCGTCCGAAGTTTGTATTCTTCCCCTACTTCCACCAGCCAGTCTATCAGGATGGCACGCATCCCTGCTGTGATGTCTGGCTGCTTCCTCATGTAGGAGGGCTTGGGCCTGAATCTTACCTGTTTGGAGAGAGAGTTAAGAATCAGGACACACACCCTGAAGACAGCCATTTATGTCTGAGCTGATTAACATGCTTGATACCAAAATGAACAGGGTTCCATTGTTACTAACTCATTACTACTAAGTATAATCATAGTACTCTACCTAGTACTAGTAGTTAGCATCTCTAGAGATTAGCATTTCTACACTGAAGAGATATGAGCTATTGTGTTAGTAGCAGAATAGTAAAATTCCTCCTGGACTATGGGCAACCTTTGCCACCAAGTACATACAAGTCATTCAGATGGATCTGCAAATTACTTTGAACACATCACATTATTCCTCCTCTGAGTCTGCACTTCCTTGTGCTCTGATACAGAAACACAGGGAAAAACTACTATAGCAAGAGAGCTGTCAGTGAGATTACATGCAACTGCTTCAGTATTTTTGCTGCATTCAATTCCCATCTGCAACAGTTCTTCATCCCAAGGAGTCAAGAGATACTCCAGCATTGGGTATTACCAGGATGCAAAGTCAATGGGGGGGGGGGGGGGGGGAGGAGGGGGAAACAAACAAACAAAAAAACACATCCCTGTTTAGATGCTATTCATGATTCTAGCTTCAGAGGTGGCTTTTACTGTTTCCTTTCCCTCCTTTGTATCTCTGTGGCAACCTTAAGTTATCCTGGGGCAGCCATACATCTTTGCTGCATTGTAGCCCAACATAGAGACCACATATTTAGAAGCTTTTTAGAAGTCACTCACTTCAGCCTCTCTCAGGTACTGGTGAATGTCTTCTGCATACTCTCCCACAGTCAGAGTTATGGGATCTCCCATGTGATCCTCAGGCTGGGACTGGAAGGATGTGTCCACTAGCATAGGAGATCCTAACAGGTAAGAGGAACGAGCAAGACATTTGTATAAGTAGCCTCTTCACCTTCTCCTGCTATTTATAGCACAGAAGTGTTGTATCTTATGTAGACACAATCCAAGTTACCTTGAAGTGTTATTTATTGTAACATAAGCTACTCACAAACTCACCAGCATCATAACTCATAAAAACCCCACATGTTGTTGTGCTGTAGGTATCACCTTAGTAGGAACAGGAGTTACCTGTACTCAGATCCAGCAGCAGGTGAATACTGGATGTCATTGCACTAGTATCCAGTTCACACACACTTGATTCCAGCTCTTCAGCCACTTGGTGGCTGTAGTTTTCTTTCTCTTCTTGGTCATCCACATAGATAGCAAACCCTTGCTTTGATGCAGCACTGACCATGTGGTTGGGTACTTCATCTTTTCCAGATGAAGGGATGGTGTTTTCAGAGCCAGAGAAGCGTCTGATAACAGTAGCACCCTGAAAGACAGTAAAAAGCAACGCTGTGGGAGGGCAACTCAGGAAGAAATCAACAGTAAACATCATTTGTTTTACAAAACAAAATCATTGTCCTTGCCTAAGAGAAGCTAATAATACAAAAGTTCACTGGAAAAACCACCAGCTACAGCTGGCGAGCTATAGTCTGAGTCAGGAACTTATATCCAGAGTCCACTGCCAAGGAGAATGAGGTGAGGGTACTGCTCAGTTCTGATGGGGCTGGGAAGTGCAGGGTCTGTTCCACATTCAATTCTGGCAAGGAGCTGCTGCTCTGAAGTGCAGCTAAAGTAACAACTAAATAAAGTAAAAACTAAGTGCTCAGGAACTATTGCAGACTTGCAAAGAACCTCACCTGCATGAATGCATTTTATGCCAATTTGCAAACCAAAGTTTGAAACTTTTGAGCTGGAGCATCACAACCACTAGGACTACAAGGCTACAATCCTCCATGTCGTCTACAATGAGTAACCACTGAGTTAGGGGCTTTACACAATCATAACCAAGAAGAGCTTGAAACATGTAACAGCCGGTACTTTAGGTCCTGTGAGTCTGTCCAATAAAGCTTCCCCTGCCACACCAGCAAACTCTGGGAGAGCCCAAGGAACAGAAATGCAGACAGACACCTTGCTTCTTGAAGACTCCAGTACCTCGAAGGGAATATGACCAACCACACAGCAATGGGACCTTTGGGTAAGCATCAGTGAATATACTCTTTTTAATTAAATCACCCCCTTAGGCTTTAGAGGGTAAGCACCCAAACGCAGTCTTGCCACATCTCCCTTCCTTCTGGGGTGGATTATTTGATCAAAGCATTTCAAGGGGGGAGTTTTAAGGGATTAGGACTGAGCAGTTACCAGCAGGATATCTCGGGAAACTCAGGCTCATTAACTGGAGCCCCATTCCACCGCTTCACCCGCCACCCCCAGGCCTTCACCTGCAGCCCCAAGAGAAGGTGCGAGCACCGCTCACGCCCGCGGCATGGGGTCAGCCCCAGCCCCCACCATCGGGGCAGGGGGCTTCCCCGGCGGGGCTTTGGGGGCCTGGCCGGGGGCTGCGGCCCTTCGACGGGCAGGGGAGGGGAGACGGCCGCCGCACCGGTGCCGGGACGGCTCGGTGGGCAGCGGGAGAGGGGCTGCCGCCGCAGGCGGGGCTCACCTGGCCGCCGGGCCGCTGCTGCCCGTTCTCCGTCAGCACCCCCAGCACGGCCCGGCCGCTGCTACGGGGGACAGCGGGGCAGGGCTCCCGCCGCACCGCCCGGCTCTTCTCGCTGGTACGCCGCATCGCGCCGACAGTGGTAGCTCCTGGAGGACAAAAAAAACAAAAAAACAAAAAAAACAAAACCAAACCAAAAGCAAAACAACGACGAAAGAAAACACAGAACAAAAAAATAAAGTTGGGGGGTCGGGGAGAAAGCTGCCCCTACAGCACCACAAATACCTGTGGCTGCGTCTCGGGCAGCCCCTCCCGCCCCGCAGGAGGGCAGGCGCCTGCTCGGCCGCACCGCCGGAGAGCCCGCACCGCGCTGCCCGGCTCCGCTCGACGCCGAACCCCGCAGGACGCTGCGCAGCACACAGCCGAGGAGGGGCCCGCCCGCCCCCAGCCCTATAGGCGGCGGCCAATGGAGGCGGCGGCTGTTGGCCGCGGCCAGTTGGAGCCCGGGCCGCAACCCCCGGCGCCACCGCCCTGGCAACCCAAGCGGCGGCGGCGGGTCGCCATGGAGACCCCGGCGGAGGCCTCCGCCGCGGGCCCGGCCGCGCCGCCCCGCCGCGCCCCGCGGAAGGCACGCACCGCCCCGCGCAGCCCCCGCGGAGTGCGGGGACAGGAGTGAACCCCCTCGGGAACCGCGGCTCGGCCGCTGTCACCCCCGCCTCGCACCGGCGGCTGTTGTTAAACATCCAGAGCTTGACGAAAGGAGGCGTGAGCGGCAAGAGCAGCTCTACGGGAGCAGCGGAGTTCGGAGGACTTTGGGTTCCCTCTGTGATCAAAGTTAAAAAGCAAAAACAGACAGACAAACAAACAAACAAAACAAAACAACAACAATAAAGTCTATTTTTGCTGATTTAAGTGTGGATTTGACTCCTGTGGCGCTTGGATGAAGTCCAAGCCGGGGGACAACTGCAGAGCTGATTGCACAGCTGTGCACCAGAGGGGTTTTCAGCTGTCAGTGGTGGAAACGCAGAGCTTCAGGAGAGGAATTAAGCGGCAGTTCAGGCAGTGCCATCAGAACTTTACACCAGTGGTGTGGAAAATGACCCAGAGAGCACACGTAATGCCACTGACGGTGCTGGGAAGGACAGTGGCTATGCTGGGGAACAAGATGGCGTTTCAGAAATGGTGTGGAAAAACTGGAAAAATTGCTCTGGAAAAGTGGGATGCTCCTGAAGCACAAGTGTAAGGTCAGACAGCCATCTGCTGCAGAAATGTAGGCTGGCAAGCAGGCAGGTAGGTAGCAGGTCCATGAAGAAGAGCCAAGAGGATAAAGTGAACCTCATACTGAGCATGAGTCACCATGCTGATGGCTGTCCCAGCAGGAACTACCAGGAATAAAGCCTGTGTGGCACACAAATCCTCTGAAAGTCCATCGTGAAGACGAGAACAATCAGTATAACAGTTTAAACTCCAACATGAGATTTAGATTGCAGATCAGATACCAGCATCAGGACAGCAGTTGAGGTGCTGCCATCCCTGCTGCTAACACTCCATGCTGTTTAATTTTTCATAATTTAAGCCATGTTACCCTGTTCTAAGTCAACATTGAAAATATCTTCCAAGGGATCTTCATTTAGCCAGTGCCAGTGTTGTTTTGTTTTATTTTCATTAAAGTATCTGTGTATGATACTGAGATAGGTGAAACATCATGCAAGTACACATTTTTCAGATGTGTCACTGCTGACTGCAAAAACTGCAGGTAATTTATAAAAATAACCTTACCTCTGCCCAAATGTTTTTTTTTTCCTAACTGCCCAGTGTCTCCACATGGTATTTGTCATGAGAAATATCAGAACTTGATAGTTACAGGTCTAACTCACATTCATACAAAGATCATGTGTTAGTCCTACACAAATACATGGATGGAAGTTATTTACTAAATTCAGCCTCAGTCAGTGAATATCTTTTACATCCAAATGCCCATCATAGTCTCATATTAACTGAAGAACCTCAGCTACCCAGCAATGATTTATTAGTATTTTTTTATATGAGCGGCATATGGATATCCACAGTAGTGATGTAATACATTAATGTCACTGAAAAAATAGCTTTTTATGAGGTTATCTAAGCTCCAGTTTCTCAGGAACTCTTTGGAACAGCCCAGTATGGATTAGTACCTGATGGAGGCCAGTGAGCTTTGCCAGCAACTACTTACTCACTTTGCCAGCAGATCAAATAAAGCTTTGGGCCATTAATAATTTACTTCTGAGCTTTCCTGTGTGTGCTTGAGAGGAAAATGAAGCCTTCCAGAGTGAACTCCTTAGGGCTTCTTGCAGTAATTACTCATGATTTCTAGGAAGTCAGAGAAGTTAAGAAAGGTTCCTGACTTGATGGGGGTGCTTCCCATGTAGTTCTGGAGAAGATAGAATTAAAGGTCTGGTTAGGACTCATCTCTGCCTTTCCTATCTCCTGTTGAAATTTCTGGATTTGGCACCTTTAAAATGAGCTGAAGTTCTGTCATGCCAGGGGAACAGTCACAGGCTCCTGTTTTCCTCTCTGAGGATCACTGTTAAATTCCAGCATTTACACAGCAAGCTCTGCACAGGCTTCAGTTCATGATTTTTTTTTTTTTAAATTAACCTTCTAGATGGTGCAGGTTATACAGATTATCAAGTGCTAATTGTTGTAATTTAAATCAGGCTACATGTACACTTGTCAGCTGTGGCTATGTATAATATTCATCTGGGATTTAAAGGGATTTAAATTTCTCTTAAATGTAAGAGAAAGTAACTTCTTGCAATTGACTTATTTCTTTAAAATGTTGCTTATGCAAACCTGATGTATTTTAAAACCTGTGTCTGCCCTCTGTGATGCTTCTGTGAATGGAATCTCCAGAACTGTAATTTGTAATCTATCAGTATTCCTGAAAATACTTGAATATTTGCCTTTCAGAATCACTTAGTGACTAAATTTGTTCTTGTAATTTTGCCACTGTTCTCTGTTTAGCAAGTTCCACTGGGTTTCATGCACTAACCCTTGGAGTTATAAAAAAACCCAACAATTAAACCACCACATAAATACAATTTCACATTGTGCAAAATTACATTTTACCCTATGTGTATTAGGGATCTGATGTAATATGAGATTTTGTGTATTTTAAAATACAATGATTTTACAAAATCCACTCACTCCAAGGCTTAAAGCTTTCTTACTAAATAGAGACCTAAGTTAATAACTCTCATTCATGACATGTATGATAGCAGATTATCAAACCTGAGAGCTAAAATTTATCTGGAAAGTTAGCAAGGTTGTTTTTTTCAAGCCAAATCACCACCCAGTGAAAGATGTTCCTTTTGCTTGCAGCCCATTTTGTTATATGGGACAATGTTTGTTACTGAGAGACAATTTCTGATTCTTGCTATACGTGTTCCATGCCACTATAGCACATGTATTAAATATAAAGTGGATGGGGAATAATTCTTACATAGATACATGAAGCCAGGGGCATGAGGGAGGGCAATATATGTAGGACCTTAGTCCTACAGAAGAGCCCAGAGATAACCATGTGAGGTTGGTCTAAGAAGAGCTGTGATGATTCCAGAGCAGCCCTCAAAAGCAGATGTTGAATTTCTTCAGAGTCAGAGCACACAATTTGTGTCTGTGGCAAATGCTGTTCAAGGTAAGGCTGAGACTTGCCTGTATTGTGCACACACTCATCTTCCACTTGCTGAAGAAACCAGAAGTGATCTGTGGAAGCTGTGAGGTGTCAGTGTTGTTTGTGACATGGGAAAAGCCTGATGCTCTCTGCATCCTTATTATCTCTGTAGGTCCCCTGACCTTGGAGCACCACCTGCCTGCAAATCCCATCACCCTCGTGCTAGATATTAAAGGGACCCTCCAGGAACAATCCTTTGTCACCATCTCTCATGTTTGGTACTAATCAGAGCTCACCTCAAGAAGCAATGGAAACTCCCAAGCTGGCACAGAGCACCAGCTGATGCCCACAGCATGGAAGCAGAGCCCAAAGCCTTGAGCAGGAGCAAGGTTTCCATCTTTGGGGTTGTAATGATCCTAGCCAGGAGATTATTGTGCATCAAAGAGTTAGTGACCCATGTCACAGTGAACCTTAGTAGGCGCAGCCTGGTGCTGTGCTGCTCTGTGCTGCTTGTACAGCTTGTCCTTCAGGCCTGGACTGCACAAGTCCCTTGGGCACAGCACAAACCCATCTGGGTGGTGACAACAGAGGAGCACACAGGCAGCTCCCACTTCTCTATGCTCAATTGCACCATCTGTGTGGCCTTGTCTTTATCTTAAAGTGGAGCAGCAAGTTCTCATGTGACCATGTGGCTGTTTGACAGTAAAAAAAATGCATGCAATTTTTTTTTAGGTCTTGTTTCTTGTGAGAGATCCTGAAACCAAAATACCAGTGAACCTTTCTCCAGGTGGGATCTGTACCATGCACCCAGAGCAGGGGTCAGTCTGACACTGCTCAGGGCTTCCAGCACCTGAGGCAACATGAGATTATCTGTATGCTTTCTTTTTCTTGTGCTGTCTCCAGAAAATTGTATTTTAAGCAATAGTTTATAGAGTCTGAGAGCCATTCTTACTGGGATCATAGGGTACCCTAGTTCCAGTGCTTTGCACTACAGGGTATCAGCAGAGCAGCCTGAAGCAGAAAAGTGTTTCTGAATCACACGGTATGACATGTGTGTGACAAATCTGGCTCCAAACACTTCCAGCTTTGGGGATGCTTCTCCACAGCAGTCTGGGGCTGCTCCTCCTGGCTTTGTGACTCTGGGTTGCCCAGCACCATTGCAGTTACCACAATTTCACCCAGAAGAACAAGAAAATGGGGTTTCTCAGAATCAAAACAATCACAGAATATAAAGTATGCCTGTTTATACTTCATGTGAATGGCAAATATCAAACATTTCTCCTGTCCTTATTTTGTTCCCTTACAAGATGCTCTGTACTGGAAAGCAGCTGATAGCATACTTGAGCACCGTGCATGTTTTGAACTAATGTCCTTCACAGAACATTGATATCTCAGCTCTGCTTTTCATTTTAGAACAAAACAGGAAAACACCCATAACTTTGACAGAACCTTGAAATGGTTCTGCATAATTCAGAAACAGACATTACTGGATAGTTCAAATCACTCTAATAACCGTCTAGCTCCAGTGCTGGGTCCTTCTGCCAGATATTGCTGAAGTGCATGCTAAAATGCCCATGTTGTGTAGTAGATCTTTACTTATTCTGTCCCCTAATTTATGGTCCTTATATTCACAGCATCTGTTAGATGTTTTTGATCATTGCTGTTCATTTCTTCTTGGAAGCTGACAGTTGAAAATTTTTTTTAAAAATTGATGTTTTGACTTGATGATCCTGTGGGAGCTGACTCTTGGGCTCTGTTTCTCAGGCTACAAATCACAGCCAAGTTCTCAAAGTGCAGCATCTGGACATGAAAAGACAGCTATTATTATTTGTTGTGATCAGTTCTACTTTTTCATGTTAGTACTTCAAATAGGATGCATATATAAAGCAGATGAATTTTGTATGCATGACTAGCTGGAGATCAACTGCCTGTAACAAAAATGTAGGCAAATTTTATAGCAGCAGTAGTGTTGCAAAACATTTTTTTAGCTTTGCTTCAAAAAGTAGGTGCAATGATCAACATTTATGGAGTTGTGAAGGCAAAGGCTATCCATGAAAGCCTCAGCTCAGCAGACGTCTGAAGTGCTGGCATAAATGCTATAGATTGGATGTTGGCAGGGTGGTGATTTCTTTGGGATTTTTTAAAACATTGTAACAGCTAAACTAAGGGATCTGAGCAGAACTGGTCACTATAAAGCCTGAAGTTATTTTAATACTTTTCCTAACAGAACAGCAATTTGATATGGGATTTCCTTTCTGGCTCGTAATAGAAAGAAATCAAACACCAAAACGTTCAGATCTTATCTTTCACTAATGTAATTTTTTAATATTGTGAACATTTATTTAAAATTAAATCGAAAATTTAAAACCCATTGTTTTTCAGGCAGCTCTGTAAAATTTGGCATAGCTGGTGTCTGCAATGGTTTTACCTTAACTAGAAGAGAGATTGTTCTCTGCACTGTATGCCTTACATATTAAGAACATGACTTCATGTCAGCATGCATGGGTGAAAGGAGAGAAAAGTTCTTGGACAGAGGAGTTCCAGCAGTTTCATGTCCCTGGCACTCCTTCCCCTATTTCCTCTAGAAGTCAATGATAAGATTCATAAAAACTGTTAGATGAGGTCCTTAAGGATCAGGCCATCCATGTGGATTTCAATAAACTGGGAAGCAATTAGGCTGTACTGTCCTCATCAGACCTCGAGCATTGCAGTCTTTCCAGTCTCAAACTAAAGAAAAATACAAATATATTCAGCCAGCACATCACAAACTGCATGCCAGGATTATTAGCCCTATGGCCAGGAAAGTGTATTCAATGAAGAAACAGAAGTAGTCAAACACTTCCATTACTCAGAGAGCTCCCCTGCCTTTTTGCCCCTTGGTTTATGTGTTTTAATTGAAAATACCATGTCATTGGGCCACCATGTGGTTTTGGCTGGCCCTCATTTATCTGTATAAATTACTTTGTGTGGCTTGCTCCTTGCAATTACACCTTCCCATTGCAGTGATCTGAATTCTGCTGTTTCAAGTTGTCTGTAATGAACCTGTGTTCCTAATTACAGAGCCTTGCTAACAGATGTTTGTAGTAGAGGTGTAGTAACAGCACTGCTTATGTTCCTACACAGCAGCTACTGTGTAATGCAGCTGAGCTCACACCTTCTTACTGCTTACTGCATGCTTTGCTGGTGATAAATGAGAGCCATTTTTCTCCACCACAGCCAAGAACAGAGATTAAAACTCTAGATACCAATCTGATCTCACAGGTCACAGCTTGTCTGTGTAACCTGTTTTATGTTATAACTGATAGCAGTAAAACTCTTTCATCAGCCTTGTTTATTTATGGCTGTGATTCACAGTGATGATGATTTATAGAGCACCTGTAATTGCAAGTCTATACCTCTCATGAAAATGCAAGGCATAGCTGGAAAAAATGACCTTGTGGGAGGGAGAGATATTAAAAGCCTACTGTGAATAAAGGAAATCCAAACAATAGGATAATCCAATTACTAAAGAGAGAGCAAATTTTTATATAAACGATGGAGATGGGTAATTAGAAGGGGAAAACAGAAGATGGGAAAACTCAGCACACATCTTTTATGTTGTGTTTGGTTTTTTGTTTTGTTGTTTTTAATTTATAAAGCTCTGTTGTGACTCATCTATGCTCTTTGGCTTGCTAACATAAATTTTTACTGCATCTTGGAAAGCTGAGGAGCTTTGAGATCATAGTGTTCTAATTTCCAAAGTCAGTGTGGTGGAGATTAAGAGCTCATGAGATATATAACATGAAACACAGGAATGATGATTTTCATAGGGAAAGCCAATGTCTGCATATAAAAAAAGATACTGTAAATGTAGCAAAGGATGCAGAAAAGATTAAATAAATAAAAAGATGGAGGGATTTTTAAAAAAAAACACTTTATTGAAAGAGATTTAAATATCTCAATATCTTACTAATCAGAAGACCGAAAAATTGCAAGCTTGAATTAGGTCTCCCATGAGAAAAGATTTCAAGCCTGAAAAGCCCATTTATTGTAGCAGACACTGAGATAATAAGATTCAATGACAGGTACCTGAAATCATTTAGATTCCAATTAGACATAAAGTAAATGTTTGTAACAATGAGATTAATTACCCATTACAGCAAACCCTCAGTGGAAAAAAAGGTGTCTTTCAGTGCTGTCAGCATATGCCTTTACTGAAGAGATATGGTCTAAAAGCTCTCCATGCTACTAGACTGTACACTGGAGTAACAGGAAAAATAGAGACCCCAATGAGATGATCTAACAGAATTTTTGACCTCTAAGACCAAAACAACACTTATCTGAAAATTAGTTCCTATAGAAGTATATTTGAGGTATAGCATCAGTAACTAAATGATCCCATAAGCTTTCACCTGCATGTTTATATTTACTTAATTCCTCCACTGAAAGCAGATTGTTTGTTTGTTTGTTCCCAGAAAACACAGCAAACTCTTTCCTTCCTTTTCAGACTGGGAAGTGAAGAGGTGGGTGTCCTGTTCCTCTGTCTTCCAGGTGCTGCCTTCCCTATGTTTTCATCACTCACTGCTTTCCATCCAACCATTCCTATTCCCAGGTAGTAACACAAGCACCCACAGTCTGTCTCTGAAGCAGAGAAACCTTTGCCTCTGATACCATTCTGAAAAGAGACATCTGAGTGATGAAGGAACGAGAGCCAATTTAGTAGAGTCTTTATCTGTAAAACACCCCAGGCCTGTAACTATCCAGCTCTTGGCCAGAAAAAAAAAAAAATTAATTCTGTTTAACTCAGGTTTACAGATTGCCCCTGTAGTACTGATAAGATAGTGAGAAATAAATTTCTCAAAATAGAATATACTATCAGAGACACTACTTACACAACCCTGTTTCAATACATGAAATTAAATTTCCTTCTAAGGTCTTGTGTATGTATTCAGACTTTCATCTTTTATTATTTATATTTTTTTAGTGCCAAAAGACTAGAGAGTGTTTACCTTGTTTTACCAACATTTTAGGGTTTCACACCTCCTTTTTCATTCAGCAATTCTTGATATCCTTTAAGACCACTAAAAATTTTTCTGGTGGTCCTTTTCCAGCATATTGCTGTGTACTGCTGACAGTTTTATACCTGTTCGTTGTATTGATGTCAGCAGCAGCGTGACAAAGATGTGAGATCCCACTGTTTTAGGGCAAATAAGGAAGCCTTTGGAGCCAGATATATCAAAACAGGACATAAATGTCACTGCTTTCCCATTCTCCTGTAATTAATGTCCCCTTGTTGTCTATTTAATGTCTGCATCCCTTTTGTAACATGGTAATTATGTTCCTGCCTGCAGATGATCCAGTGTCTGTCACAGCAGATTAGTCCCAGCAGGCAGGGTCACCATATGGCTGCTCCCCTTTTTTGGGTCCCTCCCCAGCACATAGTGCCAGTGCAGTTATTTGGCAATCCAGAATACTCTATTTCACCAGAGAAAAATCTGGACCCAGTTCTGAATGAGCATCTTTAATGTGTGCAAAGAGTCTGCTTTCACAGAAACTGAGACTTCTTCCACACCTGGGTGGAAATACCCAGAAATGCTTCTCTGCTGTGTTCCTGTGAAGCAGGAATATACTGAAGTGTTAGAAAGGTTAATTAGTATGTAAATAACCAGCTGCTCACCTCTACACCTGATTCTTCTCTCCTATTTATTGGCAATCCAGAAGAAAGTGGCTCTGGGAGACATTCTGCACTGATTTATATAAGCAGAGCATCCAGGGAATCAGGTCTTCCTTTATATGATGCTCTTTCTCAGCTGCTGCTTCTGAAACATATTAGTAAAGCACCTCTAATCTGGAGAAATTGAGAGAGTTGAAATAGAATTTCTCATTTGCTGGAAATTATGACTTTCTGAAATGCTTTCTTTGCCTGAAGACACGCTTTTTTTCCCATAAAATGGGATTTGCACATAAAAATGAATATGCTAACCTCTTTTTTAAAAATTTGAGAATGTAATTCTGGGTTTTTTTAATGTTGATTTATTTCATAACATACCTATTTTAGTATATAATGTGCACTACCACAAACAAACATACTGCAGTTGCATATATTATAGATATACATATGGAAATAGTCTTGTTCTTTTAGTTTTACTCTGTGATCATGAGAGTAAATTACAATCTTGTGATTGGAGAATACCTTCTCTATAGTCCATGTGCACTGCAATTAAACAAACTGAGGTATTAATCTTGGAAAAATATAAGCTGTTTCAATCAGTAAAATATATTACCTGATTTTACTGGTTTTAAGAATTAAATCTATTATACATACAGCATATATTCCATAGTACTACCATAACACTTTTGTTAATAAATAAAAATGCATGAAGTCAAATTTGAAGGAGTTTCAAAGTTTTCTAAAATGAAAGTATTCCAAAATGAGATAGATATAGAAACATTCATAGGATTTTCCACTGAAGTAATACAATTTAGTGGGGGAAAAAAAAATTACTAGTTTTAATTTACTGCTCTGGTAACTTTTTACAAATACAGAGCAAAAAGCCCATCAGTTTGCAGTTGCAGGCAACTGCACTTACAGTAAGCTTTTAGGAATACCAGGATTTTTAAGGATCATGATGCACAGTCACAAAACAATCAGGAAGGGAGCTCTTGAGATCATCTGGACCTCAGAGATCATCAAGTCCAACCCTTGATCCACTCCCGCTGCAGTTCCCAGCCCATGGCACTGAGTGCCACATCCAGTCTCTTTTTAAATATCTCCAGGGACGGAGAATCCACCACTTCCCAGGGCAGCCCATTCCAATGCTTGATCACCCTCCCAGTAAAGAAATTCTTTCTAATGTCCAACCTAAACCTCCCCTGGCACAACTTAAGACTGTGCCCTCTTGTCTTGCTGAGAGTTGCCTGGGAAAAGAGACCAACCCCCCCTGGCTACCCCCTCCTTTCAGGGAGTTGTAGAGAGTGATGAGGTCTCCCCTGAGCCTCCTCTTCTCCAGCCTCAACACCCCCAGCTCCCTCAGCCTCTCCTCATAGGATCTGTGCTCGAGTCCCTTCACCAGCCTGGTTGCCCTCCTTTGGACCTGTCTGTGTAGTTTTCTGGTTTACAAGGGAATCTCAGAACTTGAAAACAGTTGAATGCCTTAAAATCAAACTATATGGAAATATATGCTGTAGTACAAACAGGTAAAGGATTTTTAATATTGAACAGGGCACTTCATAGTAGGGAAAATGTTTTTTCAGAGCCAAATATATATTTTTCATTCAGGGGTCACATAAATATGATTTCTTTCAGAAATTCAGGTTCAGGCTTTAAAATATGTAAATCTTTTACAAGAATATTGAAATAGGTTAGAATAAGAAGGCATTAATACACATATAATGGTAGCCTTCCCAGCAGATCTGTGGGTCATCTGGTTGAACAGCTTACCCCTGGCAACATCTCATAAAAAAAAAAAAAAAGGTGAGCAAACCTCAGGAGTTGCCTTCCTCCCTCCTTTGGCTATGGAAGGAGACTATCTCAGCAAGCTATATGAGATGAACACAATCTCTTATTTTATGTCTAGAAGCATATTAATGTCTATTTTTTCAAAGTCTAAAACCAAACATTCAGCCTGTGTTATCTGATAGCAATAAGTAATATATACTCAGTATTCAGAAAGAATACTGTTATCAGTTTCCCATGTGTGGATGTTTTGGGCTCATTTCTGCTTAAATTGACATGTCTAGGTTTGTCTCTGGTTTCATCTGGAGTCACTTTAAGCTTTTCATGCTGTTTATACATTTTTACAGAGCAAAGGCTATTGCTGCTTCCTGGTAGAACCTAAGAAAAGGGCACTAATGGCTTGCCCTGTGTTTTTAGAAGGGTCTGGTGTCCCTGGATTTTAACACTACCAAAGATTTTTCCCTCTAATGCTTGATTAGTTAATGAAGTCAGGCTGCTTGTTACAAATGCAATGCTGAGTAATTTCAGATATTCACATTTAGCCATCAAAGCCTATTGCATCATTACAAGAAATGTCAGAGTCATGCTGTGTGCTCAATTAAATATTCCTTACTTTTGTTTCGTGCCATTAAAAAATTGTGCCCAAGATGTGCCCAGCCACAGGGAAAAAAAAATCCTCTCAAAGTATTAATTACAGATTTTATTAAAAGCATACAGAAGACTTGAAGTGTAACCAAGCAAACAATCCCTCTTCTCTCCCCCTAGGAGAAGGAATTTCAGTGGCAAGGAGCTGAGTTGCTTTTGATACAGAGGGAAACACAGACCTCCTAATTAACAGGGCAGTTCAAGAAGGGTGAGCAGCTTGTTGCCAAACATAACCACAGGGCAAACTGTAACTGCTGTAATCAGGAGTTATTTACCCAGTCAGTAAAACCAGGGGGAGACAAATGATGTAAATCCCTGAATAACTGGGGTCTGATAGGAAGTTACCAGAGAATGGGGAGGCTGGAGGGAGGTTCCCCTCTTGGTCCGGAGAAGCATGGGGTGATGCAAGTACTGGACTGAAGGTGTTTGTGTTGTACTTGGATCTCATCCCTGTGAAATAAGAGAAAGACCAAAGAGGAGATCATGTCCTCAGACTGTGACTTTCCAAAGGGAAACCATGGTCTAAAAACTCCCCAGCTATTGATCAGAGTCAACTTTCAGGCTACTGAGTGCTGAACCGGGCTGCATCATTTTAGGTTTTGTAATGAATCCTGGAAGATTTGTGTCTTCATCTAACCATGACTGGAGGCAAAGGTTTTCCATCCATTCCAGCATTTACTGGGTTAGGTCTTATTAAAGAGCTAGTGAGACTTTTTCACAACCTTGACAGCATCTTCCAGAGCACCTCATAAGGAATGAAAACCACTTTTACAACTCTCTATCCAAAAGTGATTTGGAATGCATCAGAAAGCAAAACAATCCTATATATGTCTTGGCTAACATTTGCAAGGATACCAGGAAATGCCCCAGGCTTAGGAGTCCCTGGATTACCCTGGCCCACTCTGTGCTGAGTATCTCAGTATCAATGCCAAGCCCAGTGCTCTGTGCACTATAAGGCTGAGCCATTGCTAATGGTCAAAACTAACTGTGGGTTTGCTTTTTCTTCCCCCTGTCCATATTAGATTAGCCAGAAGGTCTGCCCTAGTCTCACATGACAGTCCATAGTTTCAGGCCTATATTCTTGATGTCCTGATGTCTTGGTATCACATAGCTCTGTGACAAACTGTGGTTAAAAACAATAAATGGCTGCATATTTGAGGAACACTCAATACTGTGGATTTGAGGACCAATTAACATCTTAGTTGGATATAAAGTTGCATATTTCATTCTCAAGTTTCAGAAATACTAATGTCTTGAATCTTACAGATATACTGAGCCAGCTCCAGGTAATATGTGATCAGATTTTTTCAGTATCTTTGGTACTCTTTCAGAATACAAGAGCTCTGATTTTAGGAGGAAGCAGTTTCCTGAGTCAGCCTACCAGGCTCAATAAGGATTTTCAGGATTGGGACTGACACATCCCAGCTTCCAGCTCTAAAACTGCCTTTCTGATTAGCTCTGATGTAATCTTTTCAGACCTTGCTAACATGAAGGCCAGCCAATTTTTTTTATTTTTGATTTTTAATGTGATGCCAGCCAAAACCAACATGGAGCATAAAGGTGTATGTGCAATTAAAATGCTTTCCTGCCTTTGGACATCTAAATGCCTGTGTCCACACAGAAGTCAGCTGCTTCATTAGTTAGTTTGTCATTTCTGTACAGCTCTTTGTGGACACAAAGGATCTATTTCCAAGCAGACTCCTCATCAGGCAAGACATCGGGCCTGATATTACTCATGCACATCCACCAGATGTGAGTCATTGTAGTGATAAATCTTCATTCCTTTCTTGTTTTTACAGGATTAGCAACTATCTTAAGTTAAAGAAAAAGTGGAGGATGACACCTAGCAGATCTGACTGACCTTATTTTCTCTTCTACACATGTGAAGTGAATGTAACCTAAGGAAACAAGTAGATTTATTGTTGAGAAAAGAGGATTGAATAAAGGAAAGATCTGACCCAGCTGGAAAATCTGCCTTTCAGTCCTTCAGTAAACTCTTCAGGTATTTCACCTTCGTAGAAAACAACTGTAGTGGTAGTGACAGCTACTGGAGGGACAGTGACAGCTACTGGAGGGATAGTGACAGCTACCTGGGGCAGTGACAGAGCAGTTCAAGTGTCTCACTATGGTCCCTATGCCAGAACTATTTCACAGTGTTTTCCATAAAATCTGTCCCCTGGAGGCCTGGCTGCTAACAAGCTTCTGGTCCACAGCAGCCAGACAGGTCAGCAGGAGACAGTCTGATCTGATTTGGGTGTTCTGTTACTCTTATTTAAGCTTTCTGTAAAACAAACAATGGGTGAGAGACAATTTTAACGTGGTACAATGCACATGGCCTTTAATTGCACAGAGCATCGTGGCAACAGCACCTGCTCACAGCATGCATCAATCTCATCCCTAAGTACCTCCATCATTTCAGAACACTTGCAGTTGTCTCCTAAAATTATATAATTTTGTTGAGTGATGAATGGCATTGTGAAATATTACCTATAATTAGCATGCTTTATTGCAAAGCTCATTACATTTCTGACAAATCTAGTGTTGACAGCACTTTAATTTTGCATTATTGCCTCATTCTATCTCATCAATTTCTGTCTCTGGTTTACAGTTAATAATGAAAGACAGCAGAACTGCACTGTGTTTGAGAACTGGAAAAATAAGTATTAATCTGTTTAAAAGCTTCTGATTTAGGCCATAAGAACAGCAGGTATAAGACAATGCATGCATTAAGAAAATGATTAAAGTTTAATAAAACTGTCAAGTGAAATAAACCAATCTCCTTGCAAAACATTCTGTTTGCCAGGTTCAAGGATTTCAGCTGTTAAAAAAATTCTCTTTCAACAGTCTGTTTAAATGGGCAGCAGACTAATGTTGTGACTGCCAAGTCACAGTCTGGCTTTTTGCATGATCTGTTGGGACATGGTAACAAAAATTACTGAAGTGGCACATACTGAAGCCACTACAGTAAGTGCTGTAAATTGCTACAAAGTTCTTCTTATTTCTCACTGCCCAAGTTAAGATTCAGAGCCTGGTCTTTCACCACTGTCTTCTCAGGAGAGGCTCTGATTCCCCACCCATGTAGTCATCTACAACTCTCCATACCAGTACCATTTAGCAAAACTTTCCACCCTTTTTGCCATATGTGTGCAACTAGACAAAATCCCAGGCAGTGAGAATCAAACATTTATAATCTACATGTAAAATCTCTAAATCCAATAACTCCCTGGAGCCATCTTTCACCTAAGGTCAGCACAGAACTCTATGAGTGCATTATTGGTTGATAATTGATTTACTATGCGGTACTTCAGGTAACATTTTAAGAACCTTTTTTTCCAAGTTGTATTCTCTGCAGAGCTGTAGGTGAGTTGATACAGTGTGACTGACACTTGATGCATTCCTGTGATTCTGCTCGGTGTCAGTGTGGGTGCCATATGTCAAACCTTTCCTTCATGTTCTCCAGCCACCTCTCTGAAGAAAACAGGCCAAGCAAACTAAGGTCAGGATGTTCTCAAGGGGTCCGTGGATACTTTAAGGAGGACATTACCTCACCACTTGCAAATTTCTGTGGCAGAGCCCGTCAGCATCCCTCAGTCAGAGGCAACCCTGACTGACAAGGGAGAGAAACGTCAA
Organism: Heliangelus exortis; assembly: GCF_036169615.1. Taxonomy (NCBI): domain Eukaryota; kingdom Metazoa; phylum Chordata; class Aves; order Apodiformes; family Trochilidae; genus Heliangelus; species Heliangelus exortis. The sequence continues at coordinate 24,069,723 of NC_092422.1, read as the reverse complement.
ATGTCAACCATTGTGCCTTGGCACTGCCCTGAGTTGAAAAGACATCCTGGCTTTCAGGAAAAAAGCCTCTTTGGGGCCACTTTGTAAAAGTGGCCTTGAGAGGGGAGAAATGTTCCCCTGAACAAATCTGCCTGTACAGCTCTCAGCAGAGCAGGCACTTGCTTCTCTCTCTTATCAGAGGCAGACAGAAATATTTGCCCAGCCAGGTACTTGGTACATAGGAAATTAAAAGAAAGAAAGGTTTACAGCTAATTTAGGATGGCTTGTTTAACATAGTCCTATCTCTGATACCCTGTTATCATCCCTGTGATTGTTATTCCTCATGCTTGCAGTTGTATTGCAGGGCTCTTCTGAGGGGGCTGAACACCTCTCTGTGCCTGTTTTAGCTCAGCTCTCTGTGTGAATTCTGTACCCCAGGTGGAGGTACTGCTAAGCCTATAATACTCACACACACACAGAAGAGGTCTCTTAATAGGACAGCATTAATTTCCCCTGCAAAATTCTTCTTCAAAACAAAGAAAGCAAAAATATGCAAAATTCAAAGGCCACATGCATGTCAGCAAAGCATTTTCCCATGGTTTTCCTGTGACAAGATATGCAAATTTATACAAAGTTTTAATTAGCACTGAGTAGTGAGCACTGGAAGGCTTTATGAAAATGCCTGTTTACAGTGTTATCTGGAGGATCCTAGGGTTAATAAGTTGAACCTCATATTTTTTCTTCCCCTGCCTTTAGCTTTTCAAGAATATTGCCAGCCTATTCAATGCACAGCATTATCTGTAGAAAACCACTGCAGAGTAAGATCATGATAAAAATCAGATATGGAGTACTGATACAAAATGAGTATTTTCTGGGTTTTGCATTTATTTTATTCTATAGCAATGGAAATGTTTTATCTGGGGGCTTGTATTAGGACCACTGGAAAGCACAGGAAATTACAGCCTAGGTTCACAAAATTGTCAGTGCTGGTGGTAACAATGCTCAGGCAATAAGGGTCCCAAGCTAAGATGGGAGAGACTTCATGTCAAATGTTTCCTTGACTAAAAGGATGTGAACGCTGACCCTTTCTGGGGTCCCAGCCACCTCAGCTCCAGAGCAGTGATGAGGAAAAACCTTTATAAGAATGTCTTCAAGTAGAAAAATTAAAGTGTAAATAGACCTTGACATTGGCTAATGTGATCATTTCATTTTTTTGAGTAGAGATAAAATGCCTTACTTGAGAAAGAAATTCACTCTAATGACCTAGACCACCAAGGGCTCTGTGCTAACTGATTTCTGTGTGTTAAATATCTCCTAATTAAAAAGCTATATTTAGCAAAAATTGTAATTTTTGTGCTCAGAGTGCTGTCAAGAGTCAGACTGGTCATCCTTTGACTCTCACCTTGTATTGTCTCATGATAGATCTCCCATGGAGAAGAAGGTTCTGGTGGGGTTATTTTTTTATATATTTTATATAAATTATAAAAATCAAAACACAAATTAGTAAAATAAAACATTGATTAATATTGATATGATTATACATTGTATTATAAGTAAATATAGAAATTTGTAAAAAATCTATATTTTATAAACTATATACAATAAATAATATTTATTATAATCATTAATCCAAATTTTTATTTGAATTCTCTGTGGTGGCAAAAAGCAAACTGGAATGGGCTGCTACAGCTGCTGTCACCAGCTTGCCCAGTGTAAGCTCATCCTGAAAAAAAAAAAAGTGCTGGGAACCTGGGAGGGCTGCTCCCAAAGCTTGCAGGAGATTCTGGTATGCAGCTTGCATCTTTTGGCTACCCATGATCAGTCTTTTGCTGCTTCCCTTCCCAATGAGAAGCAGATGTTCTGGATAGAGCTGTATATGAATTATTGCATGCAGCAATGTCCTCCTGCACATCTTTTGCTTCTGGGTTACAGGAGGATGAAGCAAACTATTCTGGCATCACATTTGCTCCCTACAGTGCTCCCAGACTGGCTCAGCACACCCCCTTAATCCCCAAATTCATGCACATGGTGTTCTCTCAGACCAGCTTTTGTTGATCTGAAGGAAAAAGGATGATGCTATCTCTCCCTCTCATGCTTTTATCATTGTTGGAACAAAGGGGTTTATTCTAGTTATCTCCCTCTGGTGAACAATAAAAGATAAACTACAGGATTTCTAAGTTCAAAGCAAAGAAGAAGAAAACCAAAGAGCTGGCTGCTGCAGGTGGGTAAAGCTGGTGGGATGTCCCACAGCACATGCCTGTGCCTAATGACTGCAGGTATGGTGAGAGGAAAAGTAATTAAAAGATTACAAGGACATCTCTGTCCAGTGCCTTTGGTCTTTTTTTTAGCATTCACCAGGCACCTGCTGTGGTGTGGAGATCTGTATCTGGGTTTGTTTTTTTTTTTTTAAATTATGGCTAGGTTTTAAAAAAAGAGGTTTGCTCATTCTGCTTGCAAGAAATTGTTGGTGTACCTGAAGCTTGGTATGGACTTCAGCCCTACCACTTTAAGATCAAAAAAACCTGGTCTTCTGACTGGCAGTGGCTTTGACAGAGAGACTGCAACATCATTGCAAAACTCCAACAGCACAGCAGAGACCACCACACAGTTCCTCAGTTCCTCAGCACTGCTGATATTATATATATAACCTCTCCACCAAGAGAGCTTGGAGCTGAGGTGCAGTGATGCTGATAAGGACCTGTGTACACATCAACTTGTAGAAACTCACACCAGAAACAAATACACAGGAGGCCACTCTCCTCTACTGGTAAGAGCTTCTCCAAGAGGTCTTTCATGAAAGATTGTTTATCAGGAGCTGCCTTCCCTGTGCATCACTGACATTTGTTAAGTGAACAACAGAGAATATTCATGTGCAGTTTTCAGAGCAGTAGTCTCAGAAGTGAGGAGTGGATGTGTAATGCATGTTGTTTCTTTACTGGCTGCCTCCAAATCATAAACCAAGTGTCTGTCCAGCTTCAATCAGAAAACAGTAGAGTGATAGGATTTGGTTTCATTTCCAAGGACACAGGACACCATTCCTTGGAATGAACTCAAACACTTGAATTATTTGTAAAGGTGATGTGCAGCAGGAGTACTAAGGCATTACTAATGGTTTTCTGGCTTAGAGTTTGTTTGACAGACAGACAAGCAAATTCAAGGTCATTGCTATGTGCAATCTAAACTGTAATACTATCTCCTAATAAGAGTTTATACCCATTTGGTGCAATGATGGCTGCAGCAAAGGATAATACTGATACATCAAGAAAACTGAAGCAATAGAAAAAAGATTGTCATATTATTAATTATTATTTCACCTTTTTCTAAAGAAACCAAACAAGGAAAAATGAGATAGATAAGCAGGGTTTAAAAGTATTTTTGTGATAATAACAACATATTTCTATAGGCAATTTCATTCAGAAAAGCTTCTCACCCAGAGATTTTCATTAATTGCCTACACCTGACAAAGGAATCACAGAAAATCAACCATCTCTGCAGAAAACCCCATAGTGATTCTACAGCACTACAGCTGGAGAAAGTACCTAAGTACTGGACTGAGGTAGGGTTTTCTCTTTTTCAGAACCCTTTTGATAGCACAGAATTTCTGTTGCCTTGCCCAGGTAGTGCAACATCCTGGCTATCATTGAACCATTAGTAAAACATTGTCAGTTTTCCATATTTATATTGTACTGCTTCAATCATACATTGTCTTATGTTTCCTCCCTTATACATGGTATCAGCCAGCTCACTTGTTCATGTCAGCTTCTTCTCTTTGTCCACCTGTCTCTCAAAGTTTGGTTCTGTACTAGTTTCACAGTGTCATTCTGCCTTAATCCACTGCTATTTGAATGTATTGCACTGAGTGTAGAATAGCATTTAGGATTCTTTATAGGTCTTGACAAGAAATACTCTTATGCAGGGTAGGATTGGTCAGTGCTGGCTGACAAATGAGCAGAATTACTTTCAGTAAGGTTACAAGAGGCAAGAATGGTTTTAGCAGTGAGCATTTCCTGCATGCATTTAGGGAAATACAAATCCCTATCTGCCATACTTGTTGCTTGACATGAGCTTCCTTTTTGTTTTGTTTTGGAGGGGTTTTTTTTGGGGGGGGGGGGATTGTGGTTTGTTTTTTTGCTGTTGTTGGGTTGAGGTTTGGTTGGGGTTTGTTTTTTTGTTGGTTTGGGGTTTATATTATATTTTTATATTTATATGTTTATATATTTATATATTTATATATTTATATATTTATATATTTATATATTTATATATTTATATATATTTATTCATTTATTTATCCTGATTTTCTAGATCTGTCTTTCTAGATCTTTCAACCCTTTCAAGAAGGGTACATTAAAGACAGGACAGAAGTAACTGACAACATGAGGGAATTCTGCTTTTACTTTAAGTGCCAAAGTTGAGGCAGAAAGGTCTAATGCAAAAAAAAGAGATCACTATGTTTCAGAAGTGATATAAGCCCTCTTATTTTAAGTGGAATCATAGAATGATAGAATGTTAGATGTTGGAAGGGACCTCAAGAGATCATCGAGTCCAGCCCCCCCTCCCTAATCAGGATCACACAGGACAGGTCACACAGGAATGCATCAAGGGGGGTTTTGAAAGTCTCCAGAGAAGAAGACTCCACAACCTCTCTGGGCAGCCTGTGCCAGTGCTCTGTCACACTCACAGTGAAGAAGTTTCTCCTCATGTTGAGGTGGAACTACCTATATTGTACCTGAAACCCATTATTCCTTGTCTAATTATTGGGCACCACCAAAAGTAATTCAGACTAGACCAAGGAACCAGAAGCTATCTCACCTCTGTGTGTATAATCCTCTTGGTAAAAAAATAAGTTTAATAGGAATTAAGTGAAATTTGGGTTGAAATTGGCACCTTAATTTCAGTCCAAAAACATTTTTTATACACTCACTATTTTCACACCTGCCAGATTAAAATGTCCACAGGAATGTTATCTACTTTAAAGGCTTCCAACACAAAAAGAAATCTGCATAAAGCACTTAGATACTCATCCTTGAAGCCAAGAGAACAATGTCCTGCTCTATATCTATATTTTTACTCAGGCAGCTTTTGAAAATATTTCTAAAATCTATGTTGGAGACAAAAGCAGTGGAACAAGTTCTGCTTGAGTAAATTTGTATTGAATATTTATTGAATTTAAAGCCTTTCACAAATGAAGAAAAGTTGTTGAGAATTATGAGCTTCAAAAAGTGTTTTCTTTAAACTAGAACAGAGTAATTTGATCAGTCCAGGATGGGACGTGGCATATGTGAAGAAAGCTAATTTAGCTTTCACTGTTACAGATGATAACGTGTGGAGGTGTTGTTTTCCTGGACAATGCAAGGCACCATCCTCCAAATGCCTGTGCCTCCATTTTTCCAAAAGTGAAAATGTGCACCTAATGGCACCTAAAAGTTCTCATGGCACCTAAATTTTCCAGAGTTGCTACTTTAAGCAAAGAATGGCAATCCCAATTACTGCTTATTGTTAGCTCATGCTAACAAAAGACATGAACTATGAATTGCGGCACATCAGAGAAATAGCTTAGATGCCATATTTTTGATCCTGAGGTGTTGCGTGAGATGAGTCTCGCCGTGGGCGCGAGCTCAGTTCGTGAACAGAGTCAGTCAAGCTGAGCCAACTCTGATCCGTCTGGCTCTGGAATTCTCCCCAGAAGCCACACCCTACCGAACCCGGGCATGCGCATCTGGGCTAGCCCCAGCTGGCACAGGCGGGGCGGGCACCGTCCGGGCACCTGCTGCCTACATTTCCCCCCCCCTTTTTTTTTTTATTTTTTTTATTATGGGGGAAAAGATGACAAATACGCGAAGATCTTAGCTGCGAGGTGCCTCGTTGTTCAGAGCCGGTGGTGCTGGTCTGCCGGGAGAGGTTGGTGAAGACGACGAAGCCGCAGAAGCTGAGGGCTAAGGGCGTCACCTGCGAAGCTTGCAGGCTCCTGGGGGAGAAAGCGCCGAAAGCCTAGCACAAATAAAAGCCGAGCCAGGTGATGGCGAGGTGCACCAGGGTGAGGCTTGCTTTTTTCTGTGCAGCCTTCTGTGGGGCCGGGGGCGGCGGCGGGGGTTGCTCTCCGCGGCAGCGGGAGGTGCTGCAAGCCGTGGTTTCCGCCCCATCATTTTCTGGTGTCTCGACTTCCTCCAAGGGTGACGCCGACGGGGTCACGGCCGGCGGCAGGGGTAACTCTCCGCGGCAGCCAGAGGTGCTGCAAACCGCGGTTTCCACCCCATCATTTTCCGGTGTTTCGGCTTCCTCCAGGGGTGGCGCCGACAGGGACCCGGTTGGCGTTCTCTCGGGCTCCCCCCCCTCGGAGGGTGGTGCCGACGGAGTCACGGTCGGCGTTCCCCCGGGCTCCTCCCCCTCGAAGGGTGGTGCCGAGGGGGACGCAGTGGGCATTTCCTTCGGGGGAAATACCTTGGTCTTTCGTAATGGGGCCGCAGCGGTGGCAATTGCCACTTCTATTTCGGCTTTCATAAGAACTAGTAGATTGCAAACGACCCGCCAGGTGTTGTCCGCACCAATAATGTCGCCGTTGGTCTCCTTATAGCGGAGACTTGCCAGCAGACTATGCACCTCCCCCCGGAGGTTCCAGGCGGTTTCGGGACCCGGGTAGCGGAAGGGTTCCTGCCTTTCCGCTTGGGTTACAATCTGCTCAGCAACGGCGGTGCCAGTAGGTTTGCTTGCATAGGAGCCCATCGTCGGATTTACTGATGTCGATGTCGAAAAGAAGAAAAGGGTTTCTCTTACCCGAATTTTTCGGGGTATCGAACGGTCTGTAGAGAAGGGTCACTTTCGGACGAAACGCTCGGGGAGATGGTTTAGACCGAAATTGTTGCTCGCATTCTCCACCAGATGTTGCGTGAGATGAGTCTCGCCGTGGGCGCGAGCTCAGTTCGTGAACAGAGTCAGTCAAGCTGAGCCAACTCTGATCCGTCCGGCTCTGGAATTCTCCCCAGAAGCCACACCCTACCGAACCCGGGCATGTGCATCTGGGCTAGCCCCAGCTGGCACAGGCGGGGCGGGCACCGTCCAGGCACCTGCTGCCTACACTGAGGGTGCTGGTGGTGGCCCATTTTCCCTCCACACTTCCATGCTGCAGTTCAGGATGCCCTCAGGTCTGCCAGTGTGACTTTGATGGGGACCTACCATGAGCTGCATCATCAGCATCACAAAACTGCAAATTGGAAGAAAAAGAAACAGGTTTTTTCATAGGTTGGTTCATTGGATGGATTTTAAACCAGGATGGATTGACTGTTAAGTAGGTTCTCAGCTTCTCTGCACTCCACTCATGTGCAGATAGGATGAATTCCTGAGCCTTTGAAGGGTGGGATGAGTCTTATTTCATTTGATACATAAGAGGGAAAGTGAAAGGATAATTTGGTTCTACAAGTACAGACCTCAAACCACATTAATTCTCTAATAGTACATCTTCTCTAACAGCACACAAAAACCTAAATGTAGTTATGCTGCATATTATGTTTCTGTAAATATATTAACAAATAAGTAATATTTGAATCATAGAATGGCTAGGGCTGGAAGGGACCTTAAAGATCATCCAACCTGGCATTGAAAAGGGTAATAAATTATTGAAGGTATTAAAATAATTTTACTGGAATATAATAATGTCTAAGGCACTAAGGGTATGAAAAACATTTTCATAAAAATGCAATCTTTGCTATATAAACTTGTTACTTGCATTTCAATATCATACAGACATTTTATCCAGTAGTCTAAGAGTTCTCAGTGCTACTTGCTGATACTTGTTTGTGTAAAATTAGCCCCAGAAGTTTTCCTTGTTATGCTGGTGTAAAACGTAAAGATGTTAAATATTTCCATTACAATAATTTTGAAGTCTAATATAAATTCTAGAAAATAAACAATATCTGTTTAATTTCAGGAGAGCTTCATGTTCACTAAGTTGAACATATATTTCTCCTTCACCCAGGAAGACTGAATGAAGAAACCCAATTTTACTGTAATGTAAAACACACCACTGGAACAACATGCAAGACTTGCACTGGGTAATTTATCTAGGATAAGACAATAGTCACAAAGACAATAATAGAGAAGCTTTTGTTTAAAGTTCAACTTGTATATAAGCTTCAGGTGCTTAAGTATTGTGACTGCCAAGATGGAGAAGTCATGAGGTATCTCTGAGTAATGAATGCAGCCTTCTAACCTGGGGAAGAAGAATTACTATAAGCATAGAATGATTAATGGATCACAAAATCTTGAGCTATTTGAACAGCTTCCTACACATGTAGGGCCATTTACAGCACAACAGTCCATAAGATTAAGGTTGTACTTAGATAGCTGTGTTGTTATGGTCTCCTTTTTCAATATGCTTTGGCAAATTTAAAAATAATTTAAATCATGTTGGTAAGTAATGTATTTCCTATCATGTTTACCTGTAAATTTAAGGCCAAGACTTTGCACCGAGGTCCCTAAGTAGCAATAAGAGAGCTGTGAACTTTCAGGTGACTTTTTCATTCAAATTTATACCTTCTGATGATGAGATTTAATCAACTATTGACCTTTTCTCTCCATTATGTAGATTTTGGTTGTGACATTTAATGAACTACTGACCTGTCATTGATATTACACATCTACAAAAACTTAGGAGCTTCATTTCAGGTTCTGAGAGTAGCTTTCCTCCACGGAGATCTTAAATATACAAAAATATTATAAAGAAACTGTTTGTAATATAAAAAACATTTCTATAAGCTAAAAAGCATGATCATTCGATTTACAGAAATGAAGAAAAATCAGGAAGATTTTGGTCTACAGATTAGCAAGCAAGGCAGTCAGAACAGGCCTGTGAGACCAAAATTACTGAATAACAGTGAAATATAACATTTTTTCTAATAAAATCATCTTAGACTTTACATTATGATTTCAAGAAGATATATCAATAGTATAACCTTCAGCATTATGCAGAAAAGCTGAAAATGTAGGTAGTCTTAAGCATTTCTGTACTATCCTACAGCCTGTAGTACAGACAGAAGCTGAGCAAACCCTGTTTTTCACTGCAGTATTATTTGATTTCAGGCTGACACCTCTGCACACTACAGTCAGCCTGCTTTGCTTTCTGCAGTTTAGTCCATAAACCAGAGATAAGAAAGTACAGACAGCAGCAGAAAAGGTTCTCTGAGTGGTACTTTCAAGGACAGTGAGCTGAAATTCATAAATAATTAAACTGTGATAGTGGGGATAAACTCAGCCCTGTTTAAATGCTGAGGCCATAGCCACAGATTAGCAGAAAAGACAATACACCCACATTATCCTTGCAGTGCCAGGATCTCCTCAGCAAAATCCTAACAGTACCAGAAAAGACAATACTCCCACATTTTCCTTGCAGTGCCAGGATCTCCTCAGCAAAATCCTAAGAGCTTTTGTGTCTCATGTGACAGCTGAAGTGGCTGAGGGCAGCCACTCCTGCCAGCTCTCCCTCTTTGCCTCTGATCCAGAACCAGCCTGTCTGACATGTCCAACCTGTCCCATGAACCCTTTAAGAGTGTTGTAGAATCCTGAAAAGAATATTTGCCTCAAAACAGCCTCTCTGACCAAGTGGACACTGTGCTTGGGGGGAGGCCTCACTCGATAGCCACTTGGGCTCTGTTCTCTCAAGGAGAGACCCCCATGTGGGGAACCACCCTGATAAACAGGGCCCTATTCCCACAGGAGCAGCCCCTCCTTTAGTGGCCATCCCGATCAGCTTAACACTGGCCTGGCAAGGGGAGCCCTGTCTGATGGCCACCCTGACAGGCAGGACACTGTCCTTATTCCATAAGGGACAGGGGCAGGAAAGCTGCTGCCTGCGGCGGCAGAGTGACATCTTGTGTGTAGCCTCCAGGGTAAGGCCACTGGAGAGGGCACGTGCTCAGAAATAAAGGTTATTTCTGTGTCATCCCATCTGGAGGGGTCCAAGTGAACACCTGGCTGTGCAAGACATGCCAAAGCTCCCCCCCCCCCCCCCCCCCCCAAAATGGTGGGGGCAGGCAGCATAAAAGAGGCACACTTGAAATGCTGGATGTGCATCATCCAAGGACCTGAACTTCCTACCAAGATCATTGCTGGATCCAAGGGTGGGGATAGCTTCTCTGTATCTTTACCTTTACCTCTCTCTCTCTGTGTCTCTGTTTCTAACCTTATCTCAGCATGTGAGGGTGACATAGTTTCTCACTGTTAAGTTTTACTCTCCATTGCTTTGTTAAGTTTTGTTAGTTGTAACCTGTTCTTTTGACCACTTCCTTAAATTTTGCTAAATTGTAATTCACTGCTTTGAGAGTACCATCTTTTGTAATTCTGCTAGTTGAAATCTCATGTGCTTTATAATGTTACTCACTTTTAAGTAAAGTTGTGTTTTTATAAACACTTATTCCTGAGTACCTGAACTCAGTCTGGCCGAATGGATTGTTAAAAGAGATTAATTAGAGGAGGAGAAGGATTGGGCCCAGCCGCTCCTCTGTGAGGGAGTTTAGAAAATGGGGACAAGAGGGCCCAGTCTGAATCTCCGTGGGTCAACCCCCACTCTGGGGAACCCTACTCGTGCCCACTCTGTGGGATGTAAGGATGTGCCCACTCCATGGGACGTGATATTTTGCTTGGCCTTCACATCTGGGGAGCCGTGCTCACTCTGTGGGAGGTGACAGTGCTGCACCCACCTTGTGGGGTGTGACAAATGTGTAGGAAAGCTGATTTTCAGAAGGCATCAGAACACTCTAATTTACTCTTTCGTTTACTTTTTAGTTCAAGGTTGAACATGGCTCTGAACAGTCCCATTGCTTTCTTAGTCTCCCCATAGGCATCCCCTGCAGTCTTTAGTCTCCTACTGAGAAGGCACATCCTTCCAGTGCAGGAGCTTCCCTGCTGTTCTCTACATTGTGCAACTCACTCTGACCTTCAGCTGAGAGCAAGATAACTCTTTCTCATAAAGCATCAGGCACCCAAAGTTGCATGTAATCACAAAGCAGTCTTTTTACTAAATGAGCCTCAGGATGCTGGTCATCCTCCAGAAAGCTGAGAGGACAAGGTGGAACCAGTCCACAAGTCTGATCATAGCAGAAGGTCTGTGAGAGGCTCAGGCTGTCTGAGCCAGCAGGGCCCAAGCTCCTGTGTTCCAGCCCTTCCCAGGCTCCCCTTCACACAGGCTCATCCCAGTGTGAGAGGCAGCCTGGACTAGACAAATAAACATCTTCAGTCAGTAGGAAAAGTGCTCTAAAGTTCTGCACCGTGTCCTTGTCCCCTCAGAGGGCAAGGTAAGAGGTTGTAGGATAAGAGACAATGGTTTTAAATTAGGGAAGAGTATATTTAGGTTGGATGTTAGTAAAAAGTTCTTTACCATGAAGGTACTGGACAAATAGAACAGGCTGCCCAGGGAGGTAATTGGGGCCTCATCCCTGGAGATGTTCAAGGTGAGGTTTGATGAGGTTCTGAGCAACCTGATCTAATTGAGGGTGTCCCTGCTTACTGCAGGGGGGTTGGACTAGATGACCTTTAGAGGCCCCATCCAACACAGATTATTCTATGATTCCATAAGGTAAGACTTGGTTAGATATGAATGTGAATGTGCGGCATTCAGAAAGACTGTTTTGAGTAAGTATTTTGTTATGTATCTGAAAAGAAGAAAACTCCCATACAATCAAAGCAAGCTTGTTGTAACATTTCATGGTACTGTCATAAACATATTTCTCTCTATTGCTGCTTAAAGTAACTTCTCGGGATTTGGAGCTGGAATCTGTTTCCCTATTCTGTGCATTTATAGATTAGACTATTACTACAGACATGTTCAACAGCTTCTGCATTTTACTGTGTTCTATTTACTTGCTTTTGTAATCAAACAAATGAGATTTGGGGGGTTTTCTATCGAAGAAAACCAGTAAAAGATAACTTAAGTATCATTTAAGGCCTGTTGAGTCACTGGCAAAGATTCTATTTTTTCCATTAATATTTCCTCACATTTAAAGAAATTGTATATGTATGTCAAAGTGTATATATGTAAAAAGAATGTTATTTTATTGCAGCATCTTATTTATAAAATTATCTAAATAGTAATTTATAATGTTTTATTAGTGTGTTTTGAAAAATGGAGACATATAATCAGATAAAATAATCTACAGGGAAATACTACATTTCACACTCATTACCTGTGGGGACAAATAATGCATTTCTAATTTAGACAGCTAAACAAAGTTGGTTGGATTTCCAGATATATTAGGTATTCAGACATTTTCATTCAGCACATTTTAAACAGGACCATAATTTAAAAGTTACAGAGCCATGACATTTTTCTGGAAATCTTTCCCAAAGATTTTTTCTTAAAGCAATGTTAATACTGCCACCTAGCTATAGAGTAACAGTATATCCTTAGTGCAGGTGTACGAGCCACAAACTTTTTCAGTTTCACTTTAGAATATAGCAGAACTAAGATAAAGAAGTTCCAAATTCATTTATGTTAATTCAGAAAGATCTAGGTGCTACCTATTATTCAAATAATATATTATACTATTTTGACAGAAAACTGAGAACCACTTATTGAAGATTCAGATTATTGCACCTGATGGTGAAGAAGTTATTCCTTGTAAATGACTTATTTTACAAATGCAGGATTTTATTTTTCAGTGGTTTATATGTGCCTTTAATTGAATTGGATAACTAATAAAGTTAAAAGCACACGTTAATTGAAGTCTAGATCCTCTTGCCACTTTAAGATTCATCTACCAAAGACCAGGTTTTCTACAAAAAACTTTGTCTTATAAATTTGTTTATTATGATATTTGATTCATTAATTGTTTGGAAAATGTGTATAGAGTGTCAGGTGAGCACTAGGTATTCAAACTGTACTGATTGAGTTCTGCCATTGGCTGTATGGAGTCACTTTCAGATGAAAATCATTGCATGTTCAAGATGTTGATCCACCAAGCATCCTATTCAACACCTTTCAGGTAGCTAAAAGACCAAGAGACTGAAGACACATGCACAGGACTTGACCTGATACTGAGAGAGCCATGGATATTCTCAAAACCTAGATTTGGGAACTAGAAGAACTGATTTCCACAGTCTATTCCACATTTCATCCACAACACTACAAATAGAGCTGTGCTGAGCCAGTGTTGTTTGGGATTCCTCAGGGGATAACTAGAAATGTTCCTGTGTAGCTCCTGCCCATCAGTCTGATGAGTCTGTACTTCAAAAAAAATTGAGACATATGACTTCTTCATCATCTTTCATCCCTAGATGGGGAAAACTGATACAATTACATGACAGATATGCCACCTAGTTAAAAACGGTCTCACTTGTGAGTAAAAAGCTATGGGGAAAGCTAACCACTTCCCACCCAAGGAAGAAAAATTCTACACAAGCTAGCACACACACAATGTGTTTTCCAACTAGAAAGCAAAACCCATCCAAAGACAGAAGTAAACTTAAACATAAAAGGAAAGAAAAAAGTCTTCCTAAGTCGATGTCTCACCTATTATTTCATATATCCTCACCAAATAAGATACACAACATAACATATATCCCTGCACAGGACCAATTCATTGATTTGTCTATTACAAAACCAGAACAGCAACAGATTAATCAAAGGAAGATGCATGAAAACCTGTCACTTAGAGTGTAGCAGCTAGCAGACCCTTGCTAGCTGAAGCAAAAGGAGATTAGTTTCAATTTCAAATCATGAAAAAATGAGTGTACAAGAAGCAAAGCCAGAACTGCCACATGCAGGGCCCCAGACTGCTTCATTTAAATGATTAGGAAAGCAGATGTTTTCCCACATAATCTGCAGCCAAATCTTGATGATAGTTGTTCTTATATGTAGTACATCACACGGCAATATTTCTGTCAATACTATTTTAATAGCACACACACAAAGGGAGCTGAATTAGTGTTACAGCTTCTTATGAAAAGATGAAGAGACTACATAAAAATCAAATGACTAATCCAATTTATCACAAAAATGTGAAGCCACTCATTGTCACTGAAAAACAACAGGAAAAACAATACTTGCTATCACTAGGGCTATACATATTTTTCAGCTTGACATATTAGTGCTTGGTGGTGGTGTAAGTGATGTAAACCACAAAAATACCAGGGCACAAACAAAAAATTATCTTTCATATTCCCAGACAAACTAATTTACAGTGAAGTGAAGTGAAGTGAAACCAGCATGCAGACATCTGTTTCTCCCCAAAATCAGAATCATTAAAAAGAAATTATTCAGTATGGACACCATGTGAGATACACTGCTTTCTAATTTTACAATTTTCATTTTGCATTCTTAATAGTCTGTTTAGAATCACCAGGAAAAACAAAACAAAACAAAAAAACAAGCAAAAAACAAAACCAAAACCAAACCCACAAAACACCAAAGAAACCCAAGATATTATGTATTAAGTGTGTAAAATTTCACTCTCAGTCCATGAACTACAAAGTCCTTGTTCCTTATTCCTGAGTTGTGCCTCTTTTTTTGATGGCAGCATACATTGTACCTCTGGTGCTAAAAGAAAATAAATTTATTTCACCACTTCCGCTGCCTTCTGCAGTCTGGCAATATATATCAGATCATTCTTAAGAACACATAGCTGCTATCTAATAAACTGGCCACTATTCCAAGTGCCACAAAGGAGCATGACAAAATACTCCATCAGAATTTTAATTTATTTTTCCCCTGAACTGAGCAAGCAGCATCTCAATATTGCAATCAACATGTGTGAATAGCTTGAGTTCTGTGGTGCCCACTTTTCCTGTGCTCTGTCCCAGCAGGGGCACATTTAGCTGCAAGCCACCCGTGGAGAATAGCTTTGTTATCACTAGTCCTGAAAGAGACAGATATTTACTTGGTAGCATTCTCTTCAGACCACTTTTGTTAACTTATTTCATACACTACTGAATTTATAAAATGAACTCCATCAAGTTAAGCTTGTCCATCATCTGTCTCCCCAGTTCTTACACACATACCTCCACTACTGCAGCCCATGCCATAGCAGATCTTCCAGTGCTTTCCAGAAAAGTTTTCCTTAGGCTTGACTTGAGGACAGTGCTTGTAGCATCTCTGGAGGCAAGAAATGTTAAATCTGAGGTCCCATAACATGGTCTGGCTTTGCTGTGTTTACTCTGTGGTAGCCCTGTGTGCCATGGGAATCAGGGAGATAGTATTTAATAATTACACACATGCAAATGGCTGTGCACAGCAAAAGGCAGGGAAAAACCTTACTCAAGATGGCTTCAGGCTGGCAAGTGGCCAAGTATCACACATGATATCTGGACTTGCATCTATTTCTGAATTAGTAAAGCCTCCTCCTTCCCAGGACTGTATTAGCATCCAGGTTATTCCATCAGCCTTTGGGATCAGGCATCCCACACAGGATCTCAAGAGCCACCCACCCTTTCCAGATGTTTCACGGTCATCTCTCTAGGCTGTTAAGTGCATTAACCCTATTTCCAGTTCAAGCTTATCAGCATTGCACATACAGACTGAAGATATGAACCTGAGCAAAGTGCCAGATCATTCTGAGGTCAGCAGGTGTCATAATTTTAGAAAGCTGCATTATTACCTTTATCAGACAGATGTTACTGCCATTTGCTCACATGACTTGAGGACAATTTATCTTCAAATGATTATTGGATTTGATGGCAGAAGAAAGGTAATGATCATAGATAAGAACACCTACTCACCTACCACAAAAGTAACTCTTGTTACAAGCTGCAGAATAATTATATATTCAATTGTACTCACACCACAGTGATTTATTGTGTTTCCATTGGTGTTTCAAGGGCTGCTGACTAAAAGCACTCTGCCTACACAGCATGATTCCTATTAGGAATATTCTTGTATATTTTTTATTCACAGCCTCACCCCCCATGTTTGCTAACTTTCACGGATAAGTTTGACATCCCTCAATGATGTTAATGTTTCAATGACTTAATGTTTAAATAACTTAGATATATGCACATGTTTATATACCTAGATACTTATATGCAAAAATTTGCCTAGCTTATGTAGAACTTACTTATATGCTATTAAAGCAGAAAAAAGGAGATTATCTGGGGAAAAAATATGTTTATGAAAGTGCATACAGAAATTAAGCAAACCCACAGTGGTTTCTTATTGTATCATAGAATGGTTTGGATTTGAAGGTAGGCTACAAATCATCCAGTTCCAACCCTCCTGCCATGGGCAAGACCCCTCCCACCAGACCAGGTTGCTCAAAGCCCCATCCAACCTGGCCTTGAACACTTCCAGAGAGGGGGCATCCTTGACTTCCCTGTGCCAGTTATGAACCACAGGACTCACCGCAAATGGAGGTGTTATTTGCAAATGTGAGACCTCATCTGGGATACTGCTCCAGCTCTGGAGCCCCCAGCACAAGAAGGATGTGGACTTGTTGGAGCATGTCCAGAGGAGGACAACAAAGATGACCAGAGGGTTGGAATACCTCTCCTATGAAGATAAGCTGAGGGAGTTGGGGTTGTTCAGCCTGAAGAGAAGGCTCTGGGGGGACCTCATAGCAGCCTTCAAATACCTGAAGGGGCCTACAGAAAGCTGGGGAGGGATTTTTACAAGGGCTTGTAGTGAGGTGACAGGGGGTAATGGTTTTAAACTGGAAGAGGGGAAGTTTAGGTTAGAGATTAGGAGAAATTCTTTCCTGTGAGGGTGGTGAGACACTGGAACAGGTTGTCCAGGGAAGTTGTGGAACCTCCATCTCTGGAATTGTTCAAGGCCAGGCTGGATGGGGCTCTGAGCAACCTGATCTAGTGGGAGGTGTCCCTGTTCATGCAGGGGGGTTGGAACTGGATGAGTTTTAATGTCCTTTCCAAATCTAACCATTGTCGATTCTATGAATACTTGCAGAATAAACACACAGTTTAATTCTTGCAGATCCAGGTGAGGCAGATGCAGTGTATTTCTACAGCTATAGGAGAGAATGCTTAGAGACAGAGGTTCAGCCCTGTGCTGAGGCAAATTCTGACTTAAAGCAAAAGCACAAGGGTTTACATAAATTCACAGCAGACAGAAGCTGCCCTGGGGGAGGGAGGAGACACAGTATGGCAGAGCAGCATCTGCATGGAAGGAAACATTGTCATGGCAGATGTGCCAGTGTGTTCCTGAGAGCTGAGTGTGCAGCCAGACAGCCCCCTCATACGTCTTGCTCAACTCACATCCTCCTGTGATGCTGCTGTGCCCTTCACCAACTTACAGAATTGAATTACCAAGGCCTGTTACCACCAAAAGAAAAAAAAAAAATTGGTAAAAGGGATTATTTAGGCCTGTATCCAGAAAACACTGAACACCTGAAAATACTGAAGTCTGTTGACTGATAAAAATAATGTAAATCTTTCTCTTTAGTAGTCA
Source organism: Heliangelus exortis (assembly GCF_036169615.1). NCBI lineage: Eukaryota > Metazoa > Chordata > Aves > Apodiformes > Trochilidae > Heliangelus > Heliangelus exortis. The sequence continues at coordinate 24,052,364 of NC_092422.1, read as the reverse complement.
TCCTCTCAACTGATCCATAGAAACTACTTGCAGCCTCTGCTCTTACAGAAAGAAAAAAGTAATTTATTAGTACCTTATCACCAACATCTCTCATTACTGACCTGTGTTTTAGCACTACTTCAGCCAGTTTATTTAATCTATATCTACATTCTGATTAAATGATGCATTTAAGAAGGAACCAGGCTGAAGAAGAGCCCTGAGATGAAGAATTGTGTGTTGTTCCTTCTCCTTTCTAAGTGTTCCTTCTCCTTTCTAAGGATCCACTGTTTTCAGGCCACTATTTTCAAACTGTTGGCTTTGGTTTTTTTCTCTGTTTAAGTATGAGACCAGCATTTATCACAGATATATGGAAAAAATTTAGGCTTGAACAGTTCACTGAAAGTCATCTGGTCCAACCCTCCACTGGCACAGCCATTTCTGAAACTACACCAAGCTGCTCAGGGTCTTGACTGGGTTCTGAGCACATCAGGGCTGAAGGCTGCATGGCCTCCCTAGGCAAACCATGGACCAGGGGCTGACCAGCTGCATGGTTAAAAAACATGGTTATAAAAGTCTTTTCTACTGACTTGTGGCATCGCTTGAAAGTGTCACTTTCTACCATAAAACTGTTTTTTAGTTCCTTGTAAGTCTTGCTTATCTCCACATAACGTAACTCAAGTGTCATCCCATTACCTGAGCCCAACATATCATCTTTTTAAACCAATGCTTAGGGCCCTCTCCACCAGTCCCAACCATATATGCCAACCTTATCCCTCTGCCCACTGCTTCATATACAAATGTCATCTGAAACAGTTTTAAAAGAGGAACTTTCTCTGATTTGTGGACTGCTTGTCACTCCTCCAGATTATTCACTGTTTCTTGTCAGTAGGGAAAGCAGTGAAGAGCAGGCAAGTGAGAAGCTGGGAACACAGAATTCCTAAGTGAAAGTTGTACTGAGAAACTACAATGCATGAAGAATTTCCAGGGATCCTTCAGAGCTAAATAAAGGTGAGGCACACCCAGCTTCCAGGACTGTGCTGGAAAGGGCTGTGCTACCTAAACACAGCTTTTAGTACAAATTTGTTATGGTCTTCTTCGGTTCCACTTAAAGGACCCTGAGAAAGCAACTAGGACTCCGCTCACATAAGGAACTGTGCACCACAGAATGCACCTTTGCTATATTTCACATAATTAGGTATTTACTATGTGAAAGTCCAGCTGCAGAAGATTTTTAGTACTGGTTATAAAAGTGACAAATAAATAATCCACTGTCTGATCACGCTGCTGCGAGGCTGCTGCTGACAGCCCGGATAGAGCCAGAGCCCCGGCCCAACCTGCTCCAGGGCTGGAAGAGTAGCAAAGACAGCGTGTCCTGACAGCAGACCAAGTCGGGGGAAGTCACAGATCACAACCAATATTTACGAAGCACCTTTTATTAATTAAACAACTGCTGCTGAGAGAACCAAGCTGGTTTAACCACGCAGAGCACCTCCCTCCTCCTCCCCCTCAGCGCCGCACCGCCCCCGAGCGCGCGCAGCCCCCAATCGCCACTCGCCGACGTCACCGTCGCGTGCCGGCAGCCCCGCCCGCTGCCGCCTGACCCGGGCGGCGGTGGCGCAGAAGGGTCCGAGCGGTTCGATTCGGTCCAGTCCCGTCCGGTCAGGGCGGGCAGCGGGGCCTTGATCGGTGAGCAGCGCGGCGGCGGCGGTGGTGGTGGTGTCGGGCCCTGCCAGGCTTGTCGGGGGTTCCTCCCGGCGGGTTGCGGTGAGGTGGCGTGTTCGGCCGCGGTGGGGCGGGCGGGCGAGTTGGAGGTCGCGGTGTGAGCTCTCCGTAGGGTGTGAGCCAAGGGGAGAGGGGAGGTGGGTCGGGGCTGGGCTTGGTGTCAGGCCGGCCCCAGTGTGTCTGCTCGCCCCGGAGAAGCCCCAGGCCCGGCCGGCAGGTGTGGAGCACCGCGTCTGGGTCGGGCTGAGTCGGGAGGAGCGGGGGTGGCCGCGGTGGGCAGAGCTGGGGGGGTGGAGGTGCGAGCTCCAGTGCCAGGGGCCGGGTTAAAGTAGCCATGATAATAAGTAATATTTTGTGTGTCTTCTTATGGAACTGATATAAACTGCAAGTTTATTTTTCAAAATACTGTGAAAAAAGTGCTCCTTGTATTTTGCCTTTTTTGAAAAGACTCATGCCAGACAATCTGGGCTTGAGTTGTTTTTGTATGGAAAATCTGTTGGCAGAGATCGACAACTGGCAGGTACACTGCTAATGAAAAAGTATTAAATTGCTGCCTTACGTAACCTTACATTTTCCACGATGATGTTAGTAGCTTTGGCCACAGAACTGTAGCTTCACTTCCCTTTTTAGAGGTGTGCCAAAGAGATGCTCAAAGCCTAAAAGCTCTGCACTGAGAACATGTGAGGGAAATGCATACCAAGGATTCAGAAGGAATGAATAGGTAATTTATTCAGACAAAAATTAAATTAGGGGTAGATCACCACTTAATGAAAAAAAAAAAAAGGGGGCTACTTCAAACAAAATAAAACTAAAAGCAAATATCCCATAAAATTATCAACTAGTACCTGGCTTGTATTAATTTACATAATTTGGAATATTTGTTTTAATCTGGTTTGTTCTCTAATTTTCTAAAAGTTACTAATACCTTAACTGCTCTTTCCCTATAGAAATAAGGCTTAATGCTGAGTGCATGGTAGCTTTCTGTCACCCTCTTCATCTCTGAGATCAGTGGCTGATAGATGAACAGCTGACAAATAGTGGATAAAGGGTTTGTTTTGGTTTTGTTTTTTTTCATTCCCTATACCACCAGGTTTCAAAAACTGAGTTGGTAATACTGTCCTTCCTCTGTCAGGTTATTTAATCCTCTTAGAAAGCTTTAGGCTTTGTTTTTACCTTGGCAGTAAGCTGTATTTTTTACATATACATTGTTTTTTCATGAGGTAGAGTTTGTTGCTTCAGAGGAAGGATGGTCAGACAGGTAGTTGAGATGTCAGCTCACAATATCGAATTGCACTCAAGTTTCAGTGTTGCATCCTAGCCTCCCTTGGCTGAGTTACTTAAAACCAGAGTGTGTCTGTACTGATAAATGGAAGAGGGCCAAGGAATTAGCTCAAGCACAGAACTGATCTGTGGTTATCCACAGTGCCTGTTAGCTCTTTTCTTAGCTCTGTTTTGGATGAGCTTTCTGCAAGACAAGTTCCTCAGAGTCCTACTGGCCATTGGAGCAAAGGTTGTGGTTTGCAGGATTCTCATATTTAGTAACATATACTTTGCAATTTATTCCAGCTTTAGAAAAGAGGAAATGAGACTCTCTGCTTTGTACAGAAGTGGATTACAGATAAATATTGAAATATGCAGGGCACTTAATATTTTATTAAGATCATACACTGAAAATAAATAATGACAGAGGATCTTCCTTGCATGTGATCAGGTTGGCAGGATTTCAGTGAGTATTTCTCAATGTACTGTGAGGAAACAATCCAGTTCATTACTTTGCTTCCTACAATCCATTATTCCTTACTCAATTTAATACATTAACAGGAACAAATGAAATTCAGGTCTTTGGCCTGACTTTCAGTTATGTTAAAGTTAAAATGTATGATGAATTCCTTCTTCCATTACTAAGTGCTTAGCCACTGGAATGCATATTTTAGTGGTAATTGTATGTACACAAAAAGCACATTTGGAATGTTCCAAACAATCAGAGATGAGTTGTAGCACTCTCTTCTGAGTTGCTGAGCCAGCTTCAGTATCTTGCCCATGCACAGCCACACACTAGTGCTGTGTATACACAGATGGTGCTGACATCTCTTTTTCTTACAAACCTTTTTTAGTGTCAATAGAGACTGAGCTTTAGCAAGGCCAGCAGTGTTGACAGTATGATGACCATACAGGAAATGGTAAATTGACTGTAAAGTTGAAATGTAGCTAAGACTTTAGGATTTTACTTGATGTCTTCTTTTTATATACTAATAATAGCTGGCAAAACAATTATTTTAAAATCTGTAAACTCTATTTGCCTTAGCCTGCCCCCCCAGCAAAAACAAATAAAAAAAATCCATGGAACAAAGTGGACTTTGGTGCTGCAATAGTGTTCACACAAATTGATTGCTTACTTAGAGGTTTAAGATGGGTTTTATTACAGAACTGGATACACAGACACTAATAATGTCACAATGCTAAATTGTGCTCATAAAGAAGTAACCTCTGCTGTTAGGTTAAACTGTCTTCTAAATGCTTTTTGTTTTTTTGAAACCTACATGTTATATAATACACATTATAATTTTTTACTTTATTGATAGACAAAAATAAGAAGATACATTAAATAAACCTGAATCACAGCATGTCAGGGGTTGAAAGGGCCTCTGAAGATCATCAAGTCCAACCCCTCTGCCAGAGCAGGACCAAAACTAGGGCATATCAGTCAGAAATGTGGGTACTATTTCAGGATTTTGATAGAAGTTTGTATTTCAGTAGTTCTTCTTTCATGATTCACTTTCTTCTTTTCATCTACTTTATTTATAGACACTGATCTAATCTCTTAGCCTTTTGCTTATTTGGTCAGTGAGCCAAGCTCTGTCTAGGGTAAATAAAAGTAGTTGATTCACTAAAAAATTTCAGTAGCCTTTTGCAAGCCTTTTCCTGTTCTGGTGCAGCTTTCTTGAAAGTGGCTCAGTGTTGTGAGAGGACTCACCAGGTGCTTTGTACAGTGTCATTAAAGCCACTACGTGTAATGGAAGTATTTTTCTTTTCACACTTTAGATTTTACTTACCCTCATGTTTTCTATAGCTTGCTGTTATTGTGATTGATAGATGCCTCTAGATTTTTCTTCTTTCTTCCATCCAGCTTACAGCACAGAATCATTGTTGTTCCTAAAGTGCATGCTGTTATATTTTTGAATGGTATCCTGTTCTTGTTGTCCATGATCATTAGTCTTTTCTGAATTGACAATGCTTCTCAATACTGTCAGCAAAATACCTCATTGGATTTTTTTACATTGTGTGTTGTAAACACTCTCTTAGTTCAGGAATTATTTGTGTTTGTTGCATTTGGCAAAGACTGAAAACTTGATTTCAGTTAAAACTGATTTTTCACATTTTAAAGTTCAGATAGACCTATTGGATTCTCTTCTGCTCTTCAACTGTTGGAATATGTATGAGGCTGTTTGAGGAACACGTTTCACAATAGAGGTAGAACCTGCCACCTTTTAGACATGCTGGTATTTCAGGTTTTAATCACATGGGAGAAAGGAAAATGCCAGTTGTCTTTCTTACTTCATAAATACTGTAAAGCAAATAAGTTATTCCCCGTTTTAATTTTGTAAGGCATAGCTTTAAGTGCTCAAAGTGCTTCTTCCCATTTCTGTGTTGATCTTGGAAGTCTATCAAGTCTGTTGAGTGCTTTTCTTTAAACTATTTTAGGAAAAATGCACTTAGTTTAAAAATACATCCTTTATTTATATAGCCAAAACATTAACTGAATTGTTTAATAGCCTGGAGATTTTTTTTTTTATATATTATCAAAAGTAAAGTTCAATTTTTTGTTGTGTTGTTGGGTTTTTTTCCCCCCAATCTTCTGCTACTGATCTTAATATTTTTTAAGACTGAAAGATTGGCATCAGAAATATCCATATTCTGATGCTTAGCTTTGAAGAAATACCTGTCTGTAATGTAACCAGGTGTGATGATTATAGAGTCAAATTCCTTGCTGATTTGTAATCATACGTTCAAAATCTGAAGGTTAATATGAGATACCCATAACATACCAGACACTGTACAAAGCAACTTGTTAACTTTCTGCTGATATACAAAACATAGAAATTGTTAGAAACCAGAGGTTTTATTCTAAGGTAAATTTTGTTTTGCTTCATCTCTGAATACTCTTATTAATCTATTTCAATTTGCAGTAATGGAACCACTACAGGATCCGGTTGTGCAAGCAGATGCAAATCTTAAAGCTATTAATGAAGAGTACAAGAAAGCCTTTATTTTTATCAATAAAGGACTGAATACAGATGAACTGGGTCAGAAGGAAGAGGCAAGGGACTATTATAAGCAAGGACTTGATCACTTGCTTCGAGGACTTAGCATTCCATCAGAGGGTCCTGGATGTGTAGGGTCCCAGTGGGAGTCTGCAAGGGAAATGCAGCAGAAGATGAGGGAGACTCTTCAGAATGTTCACGCTCGACTCGGTATTCTGGAACAAAACACTCCACCTGCTCAAGCAAGTCCTGTTGTGATGGATGCCCCTGCTGGGGTGCCCAAGTTGTACCCATCTATTCCTTCCAAAGAAAAGCCAGAAAGACCCCCACCCCCTGATTCTCTGTTTGTACCAAGTCAGCCACCTGCAGCAGATGGAAGTGTTACAGCTGTTAGCCAGGGGCAAATACCAGCCATGAGTCCATCATCTGCAAAACCCCTCTGTCTGCCAAATGAAGCACCTCCTGCCTATACTCCCCAAGCTACCAATGGCCATTTCACTGTGTCTTATGGCACAGACTCTGGGGAGTTTTCTTCTGTTGGTGAGGACTACTACAATAAGTGTACTCGGCCACCTCCCCTTGAAAACCTGGGAGTGGATGCAGATGAACTGATCTTGATTCCCCAAGGAGTACAAATCTTCTTTGTGACTCCTGATGGGCAGGTCAGTGCTCCTTCATATCCTGGATATCTCCGCATTGTGAAGTTCTTGGATACAGGCAGTGAGGCAGCACAGAATCGTCCACCTGCGTTTCTTCAGGTAACAAGAACACAATTTTCTCCTTTAATTAAATTTCAAGAGCTGTCATAAAACTTTAAAAGGCAGTCGTCTTAGTCTCTTGCTCCTCTAATCCTGAATACCTCCGTGATAATATGAAGAATGTTGTTGCTGTTAGAAAAATGTTTTTCTGCAAATACACACTAAAAGGTTATTTAGTGCTGACTGTTCCAGTAAATTCCATTTTCTACAGGAGCTAACACATCTTTTTCCTTCATACTTCCCTTTCCTCACATAAAAACTCAGTTTCAACTAGTTATAAGTATTGCAATTAGGACAACAAATTTGGAATTTGAGGGCCTATGTTAATCGAGGCTCTGAGCTACAAATAAAAAAGATGCATTTTGGGTTTTTTTTTCAGTCCTTGTTTGCTTCATGTGAGCATGTTCTGTAATGTACATTGCATTTCTGGCCTCCTTGCTGACTTTGAATCTCCTTGTTGCTGCCAATATTGGCTGTTAGAAGTCTCATCAGTGAAGGAGAAAGCTGGAGGAACCAATGAAAACTCTCTCCTAGTTTTGGAAGCCTGGCTCACCTCCACTAGTCAGGCAGTGACAGCCATATGTTGTCTTTATCCTATAATATAAATCTTTCCAAAGATCTACAGGAAGTTAGAGGTACTGTGAATCCCAACTTGTTTGGCAGAGCTTTTCATCTGCTTCTACACTTGGGCCTCAAGACTAGACCTCAGTTAAGAGGGTACAAGCCTGAATTATAGTCCTGTGAAAAACAGTATTTTCTCTATATTACACTTCAGACTGTCAGAACTGATCAAGAATGGTATTTCCATAGTTACATGGAAATTATTTCCTTTTTGTTGTTTTTTTTTGTTTGTTTTTTAAGACGGCATAAGGCTTTTCTATTTTTATTAGTTTTTATGGAAAATCAAGGTTTTGGTGCTTATCTGTACATTCTGCTTGCCTTTCTTTTTAAAAAGATCCTTTAATTTCTTTATGTACTTACCTTTTCTAGGTTTGTGACTGGTTGTATCCTCTGATGTGTAACCAGTCTCCTGTTCTGTGCTGCAACACTGGAGTCTACATGTTCCCTGATGCAATGTCCCAGGTACCAGGGTCCTATGTGGGAGTAGTTCTGTCTTCAGAACTTCCAGCAGCTGACAGAGAGCTCTTTGAGGATCTCCTAAAACAGATGTCTGACCTTCGAATCCAGGTAAATTCCTGGGCTGCCTTTTTAAAGCCAATAAGGAAAGGTGGTAATCATCAATACATTCTCCCATTTCCATTCAGTTGTGTAAAATTGTGAAGTTCTTTGTCTTGCTTGGGAAGCTCCCCACTGAGAAATAGATAAAGTATCAAGATTAAGCAACCTAGAAATGAAACTATGCTGTGTGAGATGGGAGGACAGAAATTTTTAAATTATAAGCACACAGAGGAATCACAGACTGTTTTCTGTATTTTCTATATTTTTCCAAAAGAAATAGGACCCAAAGTGAAATTATCTGTTGAGGAGAAAGCAGGTTGTTTACCAGTCTGTGTACCCACACATGGAAACAGTCTCTGTGTAGTTTTGATAATACCATTCATGCAATATTGTGCCCAAAAATTTGTTTACCCTTCCAAAATATTAAGCCACTTTGGAGAAGAGCTGTGGAAATAGTGTACCTCAAAAATCTGCCTTGAAATGGGATCTCAGAATAGATAAATCTGGTGCATCATGGCAGTAAGATATCAACTGATAGAGAAAATAGGAGAAAAATACCTACAGTCTAACAGAGGTGAAATAAGATATGGTGACTGTAAACGTGGTAAAAAATATTACTCAAAGAGCACTGGTGCACCATTTTAGCAAAAATGGTAATCAATAACTATTTAAAAGTTCTTAGCAAAATGACATCTTTTAATGAAATACACAGTCTTGTTGAATCACCAAGACTTGAATGCAGTGATGGTGAAGGACCAGTTTTCAGTGTCCTGTTAGATACACTGTGGACTTCACCAGAGAATTTCACTAGCACAGGAGGCCACTCATTTTTACTTCAAAGGGAAAAATACTAAAGAATTGTGTGCTGTTTCAGTGCAGGACTTAATGGATAAAATTCTGTAACATATCCTGCAGAGAAGTAGCTCAAATTGGATATCTCATTAGTTCCTTGTTGTCCTAAAATTCCATGTTTTTGTTAATGTTCCCTGATATGATGTCACAGGTGCCAGGATCCCATCAGAGAGTAGGGTTATCTTCAGAGCTCCCAGCAACTGAGAGAGCGCATTTTGAAGATAAATTTAAACAGATGTCTGGCCACAAAGTCCAGGTAAATTCCAGGACAGTGATTCCATAGTGAAAAAAAAAAATTGTCACTGAAATACATATTAGAACTGCTGACTCATTTGTTAGCAGCAACGTATGCTGTGCCCTGTGTTTTGTTTTGTTTTTTTTTTAATTTTTTTGCACATTTTGCATATTAGTTGCAGATTTCTGGAGTTTAAAAGAAATATGATAGAACACAAATATTTCAAAGATTAGTCTGTTGGCCATTTAAAGTATATTTTATATAGTACTCATTAGGATCTAATTAAGCAGTGTATTTAATGTAGTTGTAGTATAGAATCACCTTTTTAGAGAACCCATTTCTGTCTCAATGTTTGTCTACATAGTGACCCAAGCTGCTCTTAGTTGTAGCTGTGTGTTAAGGTCTTTTCTCCTGCCCAGCCCCCAAAGTGTTTTGGTCCCATGCTAAAGACATTTCTTAAACATGAAATTCTGTGCTGCTGTCAAGCAGTAATTGATGGTACAGGACAACTCAGTAATGCATTGTTAACCTAGCAACTTTCCAAAACTGGCTTTACTCCTTTCTATAATGTTGCTTTTGTTTTATTCTACTGACACAGCCACCTTTATGCAATACTCTTTTTCCAGGAAATATTTCAGAACAATCTAAGGATTCCATGGAGTATCAAATATTAATCCATATTGTGTGTTCTATTCTGTTCATAGGTTTCATCTATGAATGCTTTCATATTGAGTCTTCAAGCCTAAACACAAAGGGGTTTCTTACTGTTCCTCCTTAACAAGCAGTTTTAAATAATTGAATTTTGGTTTTTTTACGTTTACTCTGGCAAAAGTCTTAAAAATAGAATCCTAACCAAAGCCTAAATCTGTTACTTTTTTTTGCTTTCTCTAGAATTCAATTATACATTGTCTGTGAACTGTGTAAAGTGATGTTCCAGTTTCTAAAACTGCTAACCAGACTGTGGTAGTGGTTGCTGTGTTTGAATAATCAGTGTCTACTCCAGAAACTCTGGTCTTTGACTTGAAATCACACCAGACCTATGCCCTCGGTGTTAAATGGGAAGCAGTATCATGTGTTCCTTGGCTGTGCCAGTCTGCAAAAGCATTGGCAGCACATAGAATGAATAATCTCTTTTATTCTTGAATTTGGGAGGGCAGGATGAGGAGCAAAACAACCAGAACAGCTGCATTCTTTCAGTGCAGCTGGATTCTCAGGCTCCAGTTCCCATACTGAATAACAACAGAGTTGACTTCCCTCTGAGAACATAGAAATACTAGAGGGACAAGTCTCTTACTTTTAGTTATATTGTACTGTAAGTTTTCTATACTTAGTTACCTGACCACATGGCCACGTTGGAATGAAAACTGTAACATTGTTACTGGGTGAAGAAAATGTACAGAAAGTGCTGAGCTCCTACCAGCTTTTTTTGAATGCATAGTATTTCTTTGCAAAAGTAGTAGAATCACAAATTTCCTTTGAATTTCTGTATGCTTATTGAAATAATACATTGCATTAGTGTTTTCTGAAAATGGATCTCTATGATCTAACCCATGTAAAACAGAAATCCTGATGTTATGTGTCTAAGTAGATTCTCAGGTGTTTACTTTCACTTGTTAGCCTTCAGAAGCCTCTGGTGATGCATTTAACTTGCCTCAAACTGTGCATATCCAACCACAACCTGAAGAAGAAGAAAATAAGAAAGAGTTGCCAGAATGGAGCGAGAAAGTTGCTCATGGAATCTTATCAGGTACTGTTGTAGTAAGAGAATTGTGTTGACTGTAAACCTGAGTAACATTTAACCAGTGTTTTCACCTAAATGCATGTGTGTCAGGTGATCAGAAGTAGATGTTTACTTGGTCTAGTTGTAATCTAAAGGATACTTTAGTGGGCTGCATGAATGTAAATGCATTAGTACCAGTCTTGTTCACTGCAACTGAGTTGGGCTATTTATTTGACTATATTTTAGGATGTTACCCCCTGTGACTCAAACTGCTGTGTTAGAACAATTCTAGTCCTGTTTAAACAGGACATTAAAGCAGGCATCTGTTGTGATTTCTACAGATGAACATTTTTTTCCTCTGAGAACCTTTGGAACATAACTAATGACCACCAGCTGGTTGTAATATATATGAATCTGCTAGGAGGGCCAACAGGCTGGTTGTACATTTTCAGAATGTTAATAGCATTGAGAAGTACAGTTATATCACTTCTGACCCAGCTGGGGCTTGGATATCTATTAAAAAACTCTGTCTGTATTAAGCTGACATTTGGATGAGGGCTGACTTGATTAAACTTAAATAAAGTCAACTGAAAAAACATGGGTGGTGTACGAGCAGAAATCACTGCAGGAATTAATGCTCAGGGAAAAGTGTAATTGCAGACTGTGCCATCAGGAATGTTTATAAAGTCAGTGTTGGAGGGAAAAAGCTGCAGGAATCATAGTCTGTAAAATTACACATTCTAAGAAAAAGTATTTTTGCCTTGAAGGTGCATCTTGGGTAAGCTGGGGCCTAATAAAAGGAGCAGAATATACTGGCAAAGCTATCCACAAAGGAGCTTCTAAACTACGAGAACACATTCAACCAGAAGAAAAACCTCTGGAAGTCAACCCAGCTGTAGCAAAGGGGCTTCATGTAGCAAAACAGGCTACTGGAGGAGCTGTGAAAGTCAGCCAGCTCTTAGGTAAAAATTCCCGTGCCCATAGTATATATTTTTGCCTTAAATATTCTGTAAAATGAGAGCTGGTTTCTTTAGCCAGTGACCTATAGCAGGGACTGACCTGATGAAATCCAGTGTGCCCAGCTGCCTCCTGCAAGAGACATGCTTTGGGACCATTTTGTGACCTTGAGGCATATTTTTCTTTCTTAAAAGAGTATGTCTGTACAGTCTTGAGTTTGTTTTATAAGTTTTAGACAGTTAATTCAAAATAGTCTTCCTCTTTCTTCCTAAGTTGATAACCATGTATTTTAAGAGCCGTACTGTCACTGTACATATTATGCCACTAGAGAATGTGTGTGTGCATGGTTTTAAATATGCACATCTGAAACAGGTCCATACAGACTATGTATAAAACTTCATCTGGAAGTGGCTTGATGTTCAGAGGTGTTTGGTAACCCTAACAGCTCTCAGTAACTTCATTCTGTTACGTATTTGCATTAATGTTTTATATTTGGTGTCCGGTTACTCCTCTTGAGTTTAAAAGCAAATTGTGCTGGATGATTTAAAATACTTCCAAGAGCTGGAATGATGGAAAGAGATTTCTCCAGAAGACAAGTCAGAAAAGACAGATTTTTCCTTATGTGCAAGTTGGGGATAAAAAAGCAATTAAAACAGATTCTTGAAGTTCAAGAATATGATGTGTATTTATTTCTTTTGAAGTCGTTTTTAGTTATAAGACCAAACTTACTCATTTCTTGGGAACCGGAACTGCAGAATCTGAAAAATAAAGTTGTTTTTCTGTCAGTTGGATACATAAGCATGGATTTAAGTCTGTCTTTCAAATAAGCATATTTAAATAGAAGCAACACTTAGGACTTCAGTGACGTTTACTTTTAATTAGGAGTAAGGACTTTTAAAGATGTTATCACTAAATAATCTGCATACTGTTTGTTTTATGGTAGTTGAGGGAGTGTGTTCTATAGCAAGCTGTGTTGGAAAGGAGCTGGCACCACACGTGAAGAAGCATGGCAGTAAATTAGTTCCAGAATCCCTTAAGAAAGATAAAGATGGCAAATCTACTCTTGATGGTGCTCTGGTGGTAGCAGCAAGTGGAGTTCAAGGTAATAAAAATCCCATATACTCTTTTTTAAGTACATACTTTTCAGTGCAATGAACTCAAACAAGCTGTTCATTTTACAGGGTTTTCAACAGTGTGGCAAGGTTTAGAAAGTGCAGCAAAGTGCATTGCTAAAAGTGTTTCAACTGAGACTGTGAAAACTGTCAGATACAAGTAAGTTATATTTTTGTTGATTTCATCTTCCAAAACAAACTGTCACTTTGAATACTGGCAAAAAAATTATGAAAGTGTGGAGAAGTGAACTGAAACACCTGCTTTGCTCTAATTGTGCAGCACATGATAAGCTGCTAATGCAAGAAAAATGTGTAAGGAAATGTATGGCATAAATAGGAATAATAGAATAGCCTTGACTTGCAAAATACAAATGCTCTTAGAAAAACATAATGAGGGGGAAGAGAAGAGTAATGTTTGTTACTTGGAGTTGTCACTAAGATGATGAAAAGAAAAAAAAATTGAGTACAGGTACTGGAAGGTACCGTGGAGAATAAGGAAATATATGATGAAATAACTGCAAAATGTATGAAATGCACCCCTGAAAAAGTGCAATAGGTAATAATAGAAAGTGAAGAGTAAGCAAAGGCATGTAGGTTAAATGGAATCCCTGATAAGTAGTAAAAGAGATGTTAAAAAGGATTACTGAAAGTGCATACAGGCTGCTAGAAGGTAACAAGATAAGCATCAGCATTATTAAGTGGATTGGCATTCAGGGTTGGATTGTGCTACATTTCAAATAGGAGACTAGATTGTGCAGTTCTGATTAGTGGTGCTTTATTGCTAATGTTTGTTTTCAGGAGGAATTTCAGGAAGTATTGTACTGTTATCAAAAATTCAGATTAATGTTTATGTTTTAGATATAAAAATAGAAAATACAAGGAACAGTCAACAGCCTCTAAGAGTGAAAAACAATAAGTAATGAAATATTGTAGTTAATTACAATTCAATTGAAAATACTTGATTTTTGATCTTTAGAATTTATCTATATAAATCTATTAAAATTCTACTTAACACCTCTTTTGGAAGCTGGTTTCTGTTTCAGTGACAAAGATTTCTTACACTCAAAATGCTTCAGTAAATTAGCTAGATTCCACTTAATATAAAGAAAGCTAAAGGAGCATCATCTAAGCATCTCTAAATTAACAAAAAAAACCTCAGCTACAACTTAGCTGTGATACCTTTACAGGTTAAATTATAAAGAGATGCTTATTGTATGTTGCTCAGAATTATTTGAAAAAGAAAAGGAAGTTACAAATGATACAATTGAGAGAGGTAAACTGAAAAATTAATTATCAAGTTTGAAATTGTCAGTGTAACACAATGGACCACCTGTAATGGATCAGTTTTAATTCAAATAACATTAGCTGCTTTGCTGATGTTAAATGAAACCAGTTTCTGATGTTTCTGAGGTGAAAATAACCAATCAAATTGACCAATAACTACACTTGTGCTGTGAGTTTAATTCTGTAATCTGCAAATCCAATGTCAGTGAGTCAAGGCTGTTACTCTATCAGAGAATTAAAAACAAAACAAAAAAGCACTAATCCTTCTAATTCAGTTTTGTTCTTGTTTCAGCCATAAGCCATGGCTGCTGTACCAATAATTCAATAGATTTTTGGATTCTTTGATATTGTGTGCTTCTCTCTAGCCTTGTTTTGAGATCCTCAAAGAATCTCTGGTCCAAAGAAGCTCAGGGAAAAAGTAACTCCCTTAACTGCTGGGGTTCTGATACTGCCAGAAATACTTCCCTTTGGCCTGGTTTGTGTGACTGTAGTGCTCTCTGGGGAAGCATCTGCCTGCCTCGAATAGTCAGAGTTGCTGCTCTCATTGTGCTTTCACCCTCCTTCAGTATGCTCTTTCTACTGGTGTAGGTGTATTTTTCTTCACACTTGAGTAATTAATACAAAAGTTCTGACTTGCCCCTAAAACAAAAAGCTGGACTCACAGCTCATTGGATAGACCAGAGTTTTTATCTCTTGGTAATTTTCAACAAATCCTCAAGATAGCTTTGAGTGTTTCAGGTAACTTTTCCTCCTCCTTCCCCCCATCCCCTCTCCACTTTGCCACTGTTTTGATTACTTCTATTACTTCAGATAAATTTTTACTGGAAAAAAATTTTGGTAGGGATCTTGTTGTCAGCAAATCAGCAATTCTTTGTATGTGGGCAACCTGTTAGACTGTCTGGGTTAATTTGCTTGAGCATAGTGGTGGACTACTTCAGTGAGTCTGCTTTTGGGATTTAGAAATAACATGGCAGTGTGGTGCTGTTACACCACACACATTGTATCACATTGTGCCAGTTAGACACAGGCAAAGGTGATAAAGGACAAGTACCAACCAAGCATTATTCTGGCAGTGGTAGTAACAACTGAGAAAAAATACACCTGAGGTGATTCTGGTCACTTTTTCTCTTAACCAGGTGGGAAGGCAGGACAGTGTTTGCCCTCCCTCCTTCCTCAGTGGTGCCACCCATGGTACAGACTGGGCAGGTTTAGCAGCTGCAAGAGACCAGCTGTGAGGACCTAAATGGAAGAATAGAGAGGGTAGTAGGAGTTCTACCTAAGAACTTAGGTTAAAAAAGTATTTAGGGGTTATTGCACACAACTCCCTACCTCCCTTCTTGTGGTTCTATAAACAAGCTTTCTACTCTTCAAAACTAGAGGGGAAGGAAGGAGAAAGAGAGGAAGTCTGTGGGGTTTTTTGAGGAAAAAGAGCAGAATCATATTGGTGTCTTTAAAGAATTATCCATCTAATAGAAGAGCAGCCCTCACTCAGATGGTTTGGTAATTTCTAGTTTTATTCTTTAGACATTCAGACTGTGTGCTTGTTCCTTGTTCTTAGTAATGCTTAAGTTCTTGCTTTCAAGGTAATTCTACTAAAATGGACAATACTAAGTATACATATTGACAAAACTGCTGTCTTTCTTAAGGTATGGAGAGGATGCTGGGCATGCTACAGACAATGCCATGAATTCTGCAATCAACGTTGGTGTGACAGCATTTAACATCGACAATATTGGTATCAAAGCTGTTGTAAAGAAAACTGCAAAGGAAACTGGCCATGCTGTGTTAGATGAATATAAAATATTGGATAATGAGAAGAAGGGTAAAAAATGAAGGCAATGAAGTATTTCTCAAAGCCTTACACTAGACATGAAGCTTCCTCTTTAGAAGTGACTAATCCGCAGTTTAACACAAATCACACCGCATTTTTCAAGCAATTGTTAATTTGACTTGAAAATGTAAAAGTAGGGAGAGCATTCCTAGATTTAAAAATGAAAGTTGTCTTAACTCCTTTTTTTCATATTCAGCAAGGGTCTTAAATAGTTGGATTGGGGCTTTAGACAACTGGAAGGCTTTGAGTTTGTGGTTAAGAAACTTGTCTCTGTAAGCACTTTTTCAGAATATAATATGGAATAATAGAATAATACAGAAATACTACTATAAATATTTTTTTATGCTTTATATAATTGTCAAGAAGATGGCCATACAGAGTAAAGGATTATTAATTCTGCAACAAATAGGACTACTAGTTTTGTTTTTTATCTGTCCTTAAGAGTTAGTTTTACTAAAATGGCCTTGTCTTATTTAATATACCCTAAAATAAGCTTTATGTTTCTATGTTTTGTAGAAAAATTCCCTTTTCGGCTACCAAACAGCTAATGTCACAAGTTCATGTTAGAAGAAATGAAAGATGAATCTCAGGTAACTAGGTAGTTATTTCCTTTAAAACGTTTTGTTTTGTTTTTTTTTTTTTCATCCAGCATATAAGCAAACCAAAGATATTAAGCATTTTTTCTAAAAAAGAGTATTTACAGCTCTAGAAAAATGTGTTCTCCAATTGACTCTGTAAGAAATTTACAAAGATACTTTGAAATTGAGATTTTTATGTAGAGAGGACAAGTATGTTTTTGCATAAATGAAAGTATTTTTCTGTAAAAATCTTCTGTGGAGGACACTAGAGACTTCTATGCATTCTGACCATTCAGCCAATGCAGAAAGATTCAGAATATATATCATGGCTTCCTAATGAAAGAAAGTATGCACTTGCTTCAAGAAGTAGTCCTGGCAGTCAGCATCTCTATTCCATTAAATTCATAGTTGCACAGGATATGTTTTTAAAGCGTATGAAGATGAGACCTTTTGCTGAAGAGCTGTGGGTGGAAGAGAGTAGACACTACTGTGTAGGTTTTTCATCCTGTTCCCAGTGCAGTGTGAAAGAACTATGTAGAATCCTTGATGTTTTTACACTGCTACTTATTTAACAGCTAATTACTGAGTTTTAAAGCTGCTACATGTTCTAGTATTGGCTGGACCTGCAGTTAACAGAACACTGCCAATTTACATCTTATGTCCATGTCATGTACCTGGAAAAAATAACTATAAATGATTGTTAGTAAATGGTATTTGCATCAGATTGAAAAAACGGTGATAATTAACAGGTGCACATTTTATGGTAACCACTGTAGGTGTTTATGTAGGGTAAGAAATGTGACATAAAGGATCTAACCACTTGAAGTGTAACTTTGATTTATGGAAATAAAGATGAAATTAAAATTGGTTAATCTGTGCTTGGCCTTTGTATGATGGGATGCTACTGTATGGATCAGTGAGCAGAAAGACTGGGACTGCTGAAGTAATTAAAGAACAGTATTGGAGTATGTCTACAATAGAAACAAGGTTATTAATTAGAGCTTAAAATAATTCAAACAAAAAATGTCCATCAGAAAAACAACAATATCTGTTACTACAGTCTGGCACTTGCCAGTAAGTGTACCCAGTTTAAGGCTACTGAAGACTTCACTGGCAAAAGGAGTTTTGTTATGAACTGCATTTACAACATGGATGTCTATTTTTGTATTTTCCTTCTTCCTCCCATTTGTTTTTGCTTCTAGCTCACATCCTCTACTTTTATGTATAAAATAGTTCTGTTAAAACAAGTTAAGATCAAAGTCTTCAGGTTAAGATCAAATTGTAGCATGATGAGAAAAAAAGATTTAACTCCTGTCAGTGCCAGGCAAGCACTGTTCTGTTCCACTCACTGGTCTCTTTACATGCACTCAGTCTTCCAGATTAATCTCAAAGTAGATTTTCCTAATGCCTACCCCATTTTACAGTTTTTAATGTGATGCATTTATGACATTCTCTTTCACCTTTTCCCCAAATTTAGTTAATCCTCATTGCTGAAACTATTGTGCTGTTGAACCTCAATACATACACATCCCTCCAGTTACTCTACCAGATACAGGGGTACCTGGTACCCCTCTGGGAACCCCTGTGTCCTTTAATGTAAAGCTGCATTCTGGTTAACACCCCCAGCCTTTACTGGTGCATGGGCTTTTCCCATCCCAAGCATCAGACTTTTACATCAGTTTTTTGCTGTTGGTTCTTCTCAGTAGCTGCTTTCTCCAGGCTCTGAGTGGCAGTCCTGCCCTCCTGCACAGCAGCTGCTTCCCCTCAGTTCAGCACTGTCAGCAAACCTGTTGAATGTGCTCAATCCCCCAGGCTGTGAATAAAGAATTAACAGTATTGGCTCAGGTACTGATCCCAGTCAAGCAGTCATACTGTGGATCACCACACTTTAAGCCTGATGGCCCATCCAGTTTTCCATCAATCTTATTTCCCAGTTATTCCCTCTACAGCTCACCAATTTGGCTATAAAGACACTATGGTAGACAATATCCAAATTCTCAGTAAAGTCAAAATATGCAGCATCCACCTGGCTCTTGTCCACACTGGCAGTGTTACGATCCCAGTTATTATTTATATTTTGTTTGCAAGGAAAATTCAGCCACTACTCATAGACGACAGGTGAATTTACAAAAGTAACAAGGTTTTATGATTTAAACAAGTTACAAGGATTTATTTAGGATTTATACAATTAGCTACTTTGGAGAGAAGAATCGTTAAGAAGAGAAAAGAAGGAGGGAGTAATTAAGATGTTATCACCGTCCCCTGGCCCTGACCTCTGGCTGTAGTCGGGTGCATAGGGTCTGTCGCTCCTGCCGCTTCTCTGTCGAAGAAAGAAAGCAAGCAAGCAAGAAAGCAAGAAAGCAAGCAAGCAAGCAAGCAAGCAAGAAAGCAAGAAAGCAAGAAAGAAAATTGATGCAAGAGACATATTTTGTATTTTTAAAGTGTTTACATCAGCCAGTCATCTCATCATACCCTAGTTATTGGTGCTACAGAAATTACTACTTTGTAAAAATTAGTTTGTCACAATCCAAAGTCATCTACCTTGCCTTAGGCACCTCTAGGTGTTGACTCCCTTCACATAATCTGGAGATATGTATTTAAGCATAAAATTCTGTTCTCAAACTACACTGTACTGTGACCAAGTTTACTGACTTTAATTACAAATTATAGACTCAAAAATAACATTAAAAACTTTAAAGCAACTGAAGGATGTTTACAGACATCTATGTGTCTAATTTTAAATTATCAGAACTAAGAAGCGAAGGAAAGCTCTTATGTGGTGCACCTGTCACTGCCTTGATTAATAAAAACATTGATGTTTCAGAGTTTTACCCACTCATACAAGACCTCAATCCACAAGACATTTCTGCTTTTCTCCCACTCCAGTTCTCAAACCATCTGATGGAGCACAGTTAGACCTGCTGTCCTCTGCCAACCCAACCCGTGTGGTCTGGGCTCATCCTTGTGAGCTTACCTACTTCAAGACACCTAGTAATCCCTGAGTTGAGGGTGAGACCTTAAAGTATCCTGGAGAGGAGATCAAAGAAAAGTCTCAAGGGGCAGAGAGAGTATGCTGTGGCTAAGGTACAGCTTCCAGTCATCCCATGCCCTCTGTTCTAAGCCTTCCTGGTGATTCCAGGGATCTTTTGGAGCTCTCTGAATGTGCCCTCCAGTTCAAAGTATTCAGTAGGCTGTTAATCCTGAAGCAGTTCTTCAAAAAAACTGATGACATGAAAAACTGTGTACTGGTTACACCCTGGCTGTTATGATTCAGTACACAGTTATGAATTCTAACCAAGGTCCAAGTCATTACTTAAATGATTGGTTTGGTATGGAATGTGTTTTCAATATGCATCTTAAAAAGGCAGCATTCTGTAAATCCTGTAGGCAAAGTGAGCAGCTAATTTAAATGCAGTTACAGTGCAGCACTCTTAAAAATTGGTTTCTTGATTACAGTATTTCAGACAATTTTGAATTCATTTCACACCTCAAGTGATAGTTCACTGATTAGATGATGGAATCAATTATAACTTGAGACTGTCAGAAATCACCTCCAGCCTGAGTATATACAGACAAGTGAAATTAAAATGGCTTTTTCTTTTTATGATCAAGCTTCTCACTTTCCATCCTACTACTCTACCCCCAGACACTATATCTCCCTGGATTCATGACCCTGCTGTTGCAGTATGAGTAAGGTGTTAGATTGACCCATTTCAGTGTCACATACTGCCATTTTAGGACTAAATGCACAAAATTTCAGGCCCAACTTTTGTATGGCAGTGCTGGTCTACACTGTGTTAAAGTAATGGTAATAGATAACCCTTGGGTTTCACTTTGAAAGCAGTGTCTGTTACTGTCTAAGCTGTAGTGTTATTTTATTAGGGCTGTTGTGCAACAGAATTACTTGAGTGACCGAGAAACTATACCCTCTGTTTTTCCATAGTATAACAGTAAAGCAAAATTACAGCCCATCTCCTTCCTGAGAAAATCAACAATTAGTTTCTCTGTGTGAACACCAAGTCCCATGAAAAGGTGAGCTGATCTACAGTCACATTAATTGCTCCACACTAATTGCTCCCAGTTTCACCATCTCTTCTATAAACTCCCGTACTTTTCTGAGCAGCTGGTGAGGAGGCATTTTAGCTCCCTAACCAGAAGAAACTGCAAGCGTTTCCCCTAATAAAAGTTTTCTAGGTTCCTTGAGCTGTACTGGCTCACTGGGGATTTGCACAAATGTCAGTGCTGGCACTGAAACAGGCCAGAGAAAGTGACAAGAGTATGACAGAGGTGGTGCAGTATGAAGCTGTTGGATTATTTCAGTCTACCCCAGAA
The DNA here is from genome assembly GCF_036169615.1 of Heliangelus exortis. NCBI lineage: Eukaryota > Metazoa > Chordata > Aves > Apodiformes > Trochilidae > Heliangelus > Heliangelus exortis. The sequence goes on along the minus strand of NC_092422.1, from coordinate 24,031,563 downwards.
AGCTTTAATTTGAGAAAGCCATGAACTGATCTGCAATTCCATATTTGAAAAATACAACATCAAATATTTTTAGCATGAATCCAGACCACTGCAAGATAATTAAAATACTGGCCAGTATTTGTTGATGGATTGTCTCCATTTTGATCTGTGATTATTAAGACCGACTATCTTAAGCTCTTCTGTCCTCCATCAGGTTAGGTACTTGCAAACTCGTTTATGCACAGCACAGTGCAATGAGCAAGCATGGCAGTTTTAAGACCAGGACCTGCCATGGTGTGCCTGCCTTCACACCTGGGTCAATGCATGTATTTAAAACTGTGCAACTTTCCTTCCAAAGAAGTGTTTAAATAAAATCCGCATGCACTTGTTTTTTCCAGGTCACGAAATGCATAGCACACCAACAGTTCATCCTACCTGTTCAGAACTTTTTAACTGGGCTAAAACTGCCACCATATTTAGCATGGGTCGGGTCGGAAGGGGCGTTTAAAGGTCATCTGGTTCAACTCCCTGCAGAGTGACCAGGGACACCTTCAACTAGATCAGGTTTCAAGGAGCCCCTTCCAACCTGACCTTGAATGTTTCCAGGGATGGGGCATCTACCACCCCTCGGGGCAAACAGTGCCAGTGTTTCACCACCCTCAGAGTAGAAAACTTCCTCGTATCTCATCTCAATCGGTACCCTCTTCCAGGTTAAACCCATTAGACTCTGTCCCATCACTGTACAGGCCCGTAAATTTCTAGTACTGGTGAGCCACATGCTGGAGACTTCCCTGGAAAAAGGGAAGAAAAAGCCCATCAAACCAGAGGCCGTTACAGCAGCGATGGCGCAGAGCTGCTACACATGCGGGAAGGCCTCGGCCGCAGGGGGTGAGAGCGACGCTGGCTGCCGGGTGGGTGTTCGCCCCCGGGCCCCGCTTTTCCTGAGAAGCGGGAGAGCCACGGCAGCTGCGGGGACTGGGGTCGGCCACCCCCAGGGGTGACCGAGCCGGGGGTCAGGACCGCAGCCCGTCCGCCTCCGGTCACACCACGGCCACAGGAAGCCGGATCGGGCCGCGCTGATCCCTCGGGCCGCCGCCGGTCGCGCAGTGGCCGTTACCCCGCGCAACGGCCGCCGCTGCCGGGGCTGCGAGCGGTGCGGGCGCCTCCGGCGCCATGGGGGAAGGCGGCGGCTGGCGGGCGGCAGACCCCGAGCTGCTGGCGCTGGAGCTGGGGCGAGAGAGGCGCAAGATGTGAGTGCCCGGCGGGGAACGGGGCTGAGCGCCGGGACTCGGTAGCAACCACCTGCTCCGGGCCGGCTACTCCGAGAGCCGATCCGAAGGACGGACCAGCCCCGGGTCCTGCCGCCTGCCCGCGGCAAAATGGCGGCTGTGGGCTGGGGAGGGGGGTGAGGAGAGCCCTGAGAGGCCGTGTGTGTCCGGCAGGTCCCACAGCTCCTCTCGGCTGTGCTGGGGAACACGATGGGAGCGGTGAGACAGCGTGGGGAACAGGGCACGGTGAGCAATAGGAACAGCTGGGAACTGGGCTGGGGCTGGCACAGGGAGCCGGGAGACGTAGGGTAATTTTAGCCGAGAACGAGGTTGGTATTGAACAGGCCTGGAAAACAGGACTGGGTGTCACGGTTTAACTGCAGCAGGCAGCTAAACAGTGCAGAGCTGCTCACTCAGTCCCAGGGAGATGGGGGAGAAAACAGAAAGGGTAAAAGTGATAAAATCTAGGTTGAGATAAAGACAGTTTAGTAAGGTTAAAAAAAAAAAAAACGAAAACCAAACAACCAACCGACACCACAAAATTCAAAACAAAACAGAAATAAACCAAACAAAAGCAAATTATGTGAAAACCTCAGTTGCTTACCACCAGCTGACCAATGCCAGTCCTCAAGCAACTGAAGCACTGGAAGGCTCTACATCCCTTCCCAGTTTTATTGCTGGGGACATCAATAGATGATTTGGAATACCCCTGTGGTTGGGCTGGGACAGCTGTACCGCTGTGTCCTCTCCCAACTTGGAACACCCCAGCCTGCTTGCCAGAGGTGTGGTGTGAAAAGCCTTTGATGTGCAAGCAGTGCTCAGAAGTAACAAAAACATCAGTGTATTGCCAACCCTGATTTCATCACAAATCCAAACACAGCACCACAGGAGCTACTGTGAAGAAAACTAGCTGCATCCCAGCCCAAACCAGTACACTGGGACTACAAGCTGTGATGGGGGAAGAACAGAAAAGACATCATGTTTTGATGAAGAAGACTCAAATGGATGAGATGCTCTTTAAACATGCTTTTTTCCACAGTGTTGAAAAAACCTGGAAAGATGGATTTCACTCTACTATTAGTAAATACATCTGAAATGCACAGGAGAGGTATGGTATCTTTCTAGTGCAGTTTGCAGAGAAGATGAGGACTTGTTACAGCTATCAGTCCCATTGCTTATGCAGCAAAAATGTCAGTGCTCTGATGATTGTTGATGCTCACACAGTGGTGGAATTGCAAGTCATTTTTTCCCCTTGTTTGCTTAGGAAGTTGCACATTTTTCCTTGTATTAAAGGATTGCCCTTTGAATATTAATAAATTAAATGCTAGAAAGTACCAAATGGTCCTGTGCTGCCTTAAGTCAGCCTCTTAATGTTTACACTTACGTACCATTTTCAAACATTATATTCCACACTGATTTTTACCTTGGAGAGTGTTTCCTTCAGTGTCTCAGCTCCCGATTCTTTTCAAAATAGTGTTGCAATTGTGGATTTCATAAAAATGTTTATTCACTATCAGAAGGAGGGCAGCCAATATTGACAGAGTCAAAATGGCGAGGCAGCTTCTGCATTCAAAATGGCACAAAAGGTGCTTGGACATATTTAAACCAACACATAAGCAAATGTTATTTTACTAAGTCTCCTGAACAGTAGTTTGTTGGTGTAATGTATCAATTATTCTCTGTGTGCATCAATTCTTTTACTGACACATGATCCTGGTAACCTTGGTGTGCAGGTAAAAAGCAGAAAGGGGGCCACAGTGAAGGAAACTCCCTATTTACAAGGAGTCACCTGGACAAGACAAGGGGCAATGGACACAAATTGCTCCTGGCAGGATTCCAGTTGAACACAAGAGGAAAATTTTTCACTATGAGGACATTCAGATATTGGAATGGTCTCCCATTCTCCCATTGGAATCCATCACTCCCCCACTTTGGAAAATTTTAAGTCTCAGCTGGAGGGGGTGCTGAGACATCTCATATAAACAATAATATTAGAAGGGTTGAACCATATGATTCTTGAGGTCTCTTCCAACGTGACATTCTATGATTCAATGATTCTATAGTATTTGCTTTGTTTCACTGCTCTGATATTTTATTTTTTTAATTAACAAAGACCTGGATTCTTTCTGTATCTTAAGTTCTTGCTAATCTCCATAAGGATCTTCTGCAAGACTGGGCCCAAAGCCTAGGACACATTGTGAAGTGGTGGCTTACTTGCTAATGAGAAGAAAATACATACTAGGTTTATTAATATAATTATTTATATAAATAAAAAACCTTTATTTTGATGCCATGACAGTGAAAGACTGTCATGCTCCTTCAGGTAGAGTCTGCACCTATTTCTTGTGTATATCTTGTGTCTGCAAGCAGACATTACCATTTTTGCCTTTTTCACAGAAGTTATTCAACCTGATTTTTAATGACCAGGGTTGTTAGCAAAAGCATCTAAAACAGTGGCACATACAGTCAATGAGTACAAAAAAGACTCTTTGAAGATGTAAGTCACCCGACCTGCTTCATCTCACTGATTTAGCATAAGACAGCTCCCACCCTAGGATGTGCCTATTTCTCTTGAGTATAAAGCAGGATTCCTTCACAGCCAACTCACCCTTGTCTTCTTTTTAATGTTCTATTTGATTATTGTGCCAGTTAGGCAGCTGTCTAACAGCCCACCTACCTCTCTCATTTAACATTCATGAAGAGTAAATTGAATCATCCATGTTCATATGGAATTTGTACATAGAGTACCTGCTGATTCTCAATGATCGTAGATGTATTACTGGGAGATCCTTTGGAGGCTTAATGAAAGAGCTTAAATCTGACCCTGAATTACTGTAATCAAGATTCAGTACAGGTTTTGATTGGTAAATGTCATGGCAAATGTTGCAGAGAGAGAGAAAGTATGTAAAATTGCAGCGTATTTCTAATAGACAGGTCTTACAGCCATATAGTTATGGATGTCAGCTAATTGTTCATGGAGTTGGGTGTTAATTCAGCTTGTGCAATTTCAGCTCTGTGACTTTCCTGTCAAGGAAAGCTGAAGCATTTCCCCAGCACACTGCTGGCTGCAAATACCAGAAGTCTGTAGCTCTCAGTACTGTATATACCTTTCACTGTGGTGCCTTTTGCACTGCACAGGATTTTTTCTGCTTTGTTCATGGGTTCTGTAATCATCTCTATAGTTAATATTCTACAGGAATCAGTAAAGGTCTCCCATGTTACAGAGCTGATGCCCTGCCTTTAGGCAAACTGGTGATTTGCCTTAAGCTTCTCCTCTAATTTTTCACTGGTTTCTCTCTACTCTAGCAAATGGCTTCAGGCAGTCTTTTGCCTGATAATGTGCACCAGCTATCCAGATCTGGGTAGCAAAATGTGCAGGAAAATGTCTTTCATCCTAAATGACTGTCACTTTCAAGTAAAGTAACACCTGCAAACTGTCTTAAAAAGAAACGCAGCAACTTTTTCTTTTGTCATTTCAATTACAGCCTTCTTATCTGAACCACACTTTTTCCTCCTTTACAAGAGTTTTCTTGTTATGCTTAGTATGCAAAGCTACAGTTAAGTTCTCCTGATGATTTACATGTGAGCTTCCAGGATTTCTAGCTTCCTTCTGTGATGACTATAAATTGTCCACTGACATGGGAAAGATCCATAGGCCTTGAATAGGTCTAGTTTTGTTCAAGGGGAGGTTGTAGGTAAAATCATACCACATTCATTTTAAGTACAGACCAAGTCTCTGAGCAGGCAGCTATACACAGCTGCATTAAATTCACAGTACATGGCATGACTGTCACTTTCTATCACAATTAGATATAATGCCAGTAATGCAAAATGCTCTGGTACATTAAAAAGCTTAAGTATTTACTAAGTTGTTCAAAGTGATTTATTTTTACATTCCTTCTCTGCCAGTGCAGAGACTATAATTTACTGCATATACACTGACTAAAGCAGAGAGGTTCCACCATCTCCTTTCTGGGTGCTAGTGGAGTATTACATGTTTAATAATAATTAGACTTTTTTAAAACTGGATTCAGTTGCCAAATGAAAATGAGACTTTCTGTCAGTGTGGAAACTACAGTCTGACAGCTGACAGTTTATCATTTCTGTACACATTTGCATCAGGACAAAATATAATTGGAAGCTGGCTGGCAGTTTTGCTAATGGTGCAGAAACAATAATAAAATCTAATGTGAAAATGTTGTATATAGTCTTGGAATGGTAGCAGAAATTAAAAATTGAAAACATAGGATTTAAAGAACATTTATCTGCATTGTCCCTCTGCATCCATCTAAGCACCTAGTTAGGATTTGTTTGAGATGGAAAACAAGTTCAATATGAGAGAGCTCAGCTACAGTTGCAGCTTTGATTGTGTCTAATTTACAGTGTTATTTCTTTCCAAAAATCCCATTTTAACGCTCACTGTCATTTTCCTCTTTTTCCAACCATAGTGAGATTGACTGGAGTCTACTTTGTAAGAACCCTATCTATTTTTATTGGAATTATACCAGCAATATAGTAAGATTTTGTCTTTCTTCATGTGCCTTTTTCACTTGGAGTGGGAGTAAATAGGCAGTAACAATCAGATTTCCTTTGGTTTTCATGCATCTAAGCTTTCTGACTCATATGTTAAAATCTCTCTTTACCTGGGGCTTTTACCTCACTCTTTTATCTCCAGCAAGTTACCAGTGCTTCCATTATTTCTTTGCCTATGTTCCCACCATCAAATTCAATGTTGGTAGGGACAAAAAGAGCAATAAGGCAAGGAAGGATTGGAAGACCCAGCTCTCCCCTGCCATTTGAGATGTCTGTCTTATTGTTCTTCATTGTGTTTCTTGCATTGAAAACTTGAATTACCTTAAATTACTCTTCTTTACCTTTCTTTGCTATTTCAGCTCTTCAGCCCTCCCTACTCCAGGAGTACCTTTTCTGTTTCTTAAGATTGGTTGGTTTGCTTCTGCTTCTCCAGCTTTCAATTGAAATCTGATGATTCAAGCTATGAAAAGAAATGTCACCAACTGTATGTGAACATGAGGAGTGCAATGGTTGGTACCATTTCTATGTGCTCAGCTCTGTTGTCAGAGTATTTGTCAGATTTCTTGTGGGCTAATTAACTCTTTTTTTAAGAGCATTTCTCGTTAAGAACATGTTTGGAAACAGAAGTTCCATATTGACATGGAAGTCCCCCTTTAAAAAACAAAACAAAATGTAGGACAGTGCAATTATTCTCTCTCTTGCATGTTCTAGTGATCTAGGCTAGGATTCAAAAGACATCATTTGTCATATTGTATTGTAACACATCTTCCAAAGGGCTGCATGTGCAGAATTGTGCTCCTAGTTCTTCTGAAGTATCTCAGTATGGGCACTGAAAAATGGAGGCACCCAGTAACCATTCGTTGGTTGGTTGGGTTTTTTTGTTTGTCTTTTTGTTTGGTTTTCTTTAAAATCTTGGCCTTTCAAACTTAACTTTAAAGGACAACCCCACAAACTGCTCTTGCATTGTGTTGCCCTGTGTTTTGTGAGCATCTGTGCTGGAGTGGGCTGTCCTGCTGGGATCTCACAGGCTGGAGCTTTTCTCCATAGACATCTGCAGAAGAGCCAGGCTGTTGGCATAAATGTGGTCAATAATTTAATTAGCAGCAGTTTCTCCTTGGAGAAATCAAGGTGACATGATTAATTGTGGCACTGCCATCTTACCACTTAGAAGGATGAGTGTGATTCAGCACACTGTCTGATGCATGGGAGTGGGATGTGCTTTCATCAGTCCTCTGCTAGCTTCTGCTTCTGGTCATCACTTCCAAGGCAGAAAGAGCTCAGTTTCCATGGTATTTGTCAGCTGTCTGGCTGCCCAGCCAGTGTGTACACAAGTAATCAATGGGCAAAATTTTTTTCCCCACAAATGACTGAAAAAAAGTTGGTTTTAGGACCTGTGTTTTTTGTGATACTTTAATCACTGACTTCCTCTTCTGGTAGTCATAGTAGGTGCTATGCTTTGATTGTTTTTATTGTGGGCACAGTTTTGAAAATTACTGCCATCCAGCAGTGAATCAAAATACAGAAGTCATGCAGAATTTCAAATAGCACATTTCTTGGGCATATTCTTTTTTTCAAACAGAAAAAAAATTTTTTTCTTAGGCATCTTTAGATGAAAAATTAAAACCAGTGTATTCTCTCAATTTCTTTAATTCTGATGATCTGCTAGACAGTTATTAAATTTTAGGAAATGTCTATCTTGTTTTTTCTTGATGTAATTTTATTCACAAAGTAGAAATGCTTCTACTTGAAGGCACACAGTATTCAGAGAAAAATATATGGGCAAAATTATTGAATTAAGTAGGAAAGATCAATAGATACTTAATCTGAAAATATATTCAATTTATTCTTTTCAATTTTAATAATAAGTTTAATGCAGCAGCCAATTTATTGACTTTTTTAAATACCACAGAAAAATGCTTGAAACCTCGATATTTGGACTTAGAAAAACAGTAGCAGAACTGGAAAAAAGACTTAGCAGTGTTGAAGATGGAGGTAAGTGAACTGCAACAGAGTCTTGCTAATGGATTAATTATTTTGGGAACACCCTACAGAGGTACAAAATTTTAATCTGAAATTTATATACTCCTTCAAATGTGACTATTATAGGTACGGTTTTGAAAATGTGTAATTAAGGTTTACTATGTGTTTCAGATTAGCTTTAATTATTAAAGAATTCATGAATAACATGAATTCATGGAGTTGGTTAGTATTCTGACCACAGTAGGCCCAGTGACAAATTCTTGATGACTTGATTTGTATTTTCAAGCTCTTTTGTATGCAGATATCCTCACTATAAGGATTACTAACTGGACATTTTTTCAGTCTCCAAAAAAAGTGGCAAAAATTTGAAAAAATGCTGCCTTTTACTTGAAATGGCACAAGATAACCTGGGCAGAATAATACTGTATTTGTTTTTAAGGTAATGAGTGGAAGACCAGATATGAGACACAAGTAGAATTGAACAAACAGCTGGAAAGGCAAATCAATATTCTTCAAGAGAAGATGGAGCTTATTCGTGGCAACCCAGCAGGTAGAAATGGGTATTCATAACTGTTTTTCAATAGAGTGACTGTCCATATGTTGAAATTATATCAATTGGGCACATTTTCTGCTTATTTGTAGATAAACTGTCCACTGTTCGCACCTTTGATCAAATGCCTTTGGTGAGTACTATGGTATTTATTTGGTTAACAAAAAATAGCAGTGTAATTGAAGTACTTGTGTAATCTTTGTTTTATTCATGACAGAAAATATCAGCAGTGTGGTCAAGAAACACACACGAAAAATCTGCATACTATTTTTATTGTTTCAGATATGCTGTTGCATATATAGTTACAAAATAGTAAAATTGTTAAATAGGTGCATAAGGTCTGAATGCTGTCACATGAAATTTTTGACTGGGTGAATGTTGTGTGACTGGACCTGCAGTAAGACGTATGAGGTGGTGTAACTGGACTAGTTCCATGAATAAAAGAAAAATATTAAACCTTGATCACCAAAAAAAAAAAATGGAAGAGCCCTCTTTGACATCTTCTAGCTCATCCCTCCTACTGAAGCAGAGCCAGCTACAGTAGATTGCCCAGCATCATTGCCCAGGCCAGTTGGGTTTTTGCTATCTGCACACAGAGACTCCACAACTTCTCTGGTCAACAAGCTACAGTGTTTAACCACTCTCACAGTAAAAAAAGTGCTTTCTTATGATAAAATGGAATTTCAGATGTTTCAGTTTGTGCCCATTGCCTCTCATCTTGACAGTGGGTACCACTGAGATGAGTCTGGCTCCCTCTTCTTCATTCCCTCTCCTAACATATTTATACACATTGCTGAGATCCCCCTGGGCCTTCTCTTTTCCAGGCTGAACAGCCCCAGCTCTCTCAGCCTCTCCTCATCTGTCAGATGTTCCAGCCCCTTAATCATCTTCACAGCCCTGTGCTGGACTTGGCACAGGAAATCTGTACCTTTCTTGTACTGGGGAGACCAGAACTGCACAACAGATCTATGGAAATGTCTCACAAGTGCAAAAGAGAAGGGATATGTCACCTCCCTCAGCCTGCTGGCCATGTTCTTCCTAATGGATACCAGGTGGCACTGGCTTTCTTTGCAGCATGAGTACATTGCTGGCTTTTGGTCATCTTGTTGCCTATCAGGACCCCAAGGTCATTCCCTGCCAAGTGGCTTCCTGGCCAGCCAGCCCCCAGCAAATGGTGGTACCTGGGGTTATTTCTCCCCTGGGACAGGACTTTGCATTTTTTATTGCTGAACTGAATTTCATGTGATTTCTCTCTGCCTATTTCTCTAGACTGTTTAGGCTCCCCTGAATGGCAACAGAATCCTCTGGTATATCAGTCACTGTTCCCAATTTTGAACCAACTTTGACACCATAGATGAATAACTGTAGTGACATTTTGCTTAGTATAGTTACAGGAATATCCCTTGTACAGTTAATAGTCCATTTTTGCAACACCAAGGGAAGTATCTGTTTCCATTTAAAAATGTTATTTCTTAATAAGTTTATAGTTCATGACCTGTGTTTCAACAAAGCACAAAACATTTTTCTGTGATCTTGAGAAAATGGCAAGAAAAGAGCAGCAAATATTTTGGCCTCTTAGTCTTCTGAAGCAGTAAATGAAAACAACTTTAGATTCAGGACTGCTTTTTCCTTAGTCTGTCATCTGCTGAAATCTTTTACTCTGAGACCTTTTCTGCTTCTTACCTACTTTGAGAAGTCAGATAAAGAGGTGATAATGCCTTGTAGTATAAGCAGGAAAAATGAGCATTATAAGGCAGAGCTCTGACAATTTTCATTCCAATTGCTTATGCTTACAGAAGTGTTTCCATCTGACTTTCTTATGCTTCAGATTCTGAAGATTAATGTGAGTTTACTGAGCCTGGAAGAGGCTGTGTGCCCTATTAGTGGGAATGATTATCTGTTGTAAGCAGGGTGTGAATAATAACTGCTCTTTCTGATTTGATCCATGGCTTTCAGATAGTAAACATTCTTGCCAGTTTTAGTACTGTCCTAGAGATAGTGGTATTTTCTAGGTTGGCAAGGTATTTGATTTTTTTTTTTAAAGCCACTAATTAAAAAGAGAACAAAATCTTGCCCATCCCGATTTCCTGATTCATGGAATTGATTTGAAAATACAGCTGGGATTATATTTGAAGAAAAGTCTTGAAGGCAGAACACTGATCTAGAAAATTTACAGTAGAGCCTGCTTCAGACTGTTATTCCTGTCACCCTGTAAAGCACAGTCTGGCAAGCATTCTTACAGTGTCACCAGTGTTTATTTCCATCCAATTGCTAGTCCTCTCTTTCCCAGTCCAGTTACACCTTGCCAAGCACTTGAAGAGTCATTACCAGAGAGATAATCTCTGCCAGCAGCTCTGCAGCATCAATCCAGTATATTTCTAATCCCTACTAAATACTGCCTTGTCTCCTCACCTGTGAGCTAGGTCCTGAGAGGGCTGGTAACACTTGCCAAAAGACAGAATGAGAGCACAGCTGGAAGATTCATACTGCTAGAGGACTCTAGAAGAAAGTTTAAAGAGTCCTAAGCTTGCTTACTTTGGAAGTCTGGAGCCTGTGAGCCATGCCATAGGTTTTTCTTCTTCAGTTTTCCCATGAAGTTTCTTCTTCAGCCTTCCCATGTAGAGTGAATACATTCTTCTGTTTGCTAGCCAGAGGGGAGATAAAAAGTGCTTGGGGATTTAGTGAAATGCTTCATTTCCCCTTGTTTTGGTTTTCAGGACATGGAAAGAAGAGATGAAAATAGATGTATTTTGTGGGACTTGCTGGGGTTTTTTTGCACTGAAGCTTTCAGAAAAGTCTCTTTTTACAGACAGTCTTGATGGATGGAGAGCTGTTTTGGTTTTTTCTTTTAAATTTTGGGAGATAAAACATTGGTTAAAAAGATACAGGCCATTTTGTGGTGTTTAAGCATGTAGATTTATCCAAATTCTTTTTTATGGTTTTGAGAGTTATTCAGGGGAGCAGTAGGAAATATTTAGCTTCTTCACAAAGAATAAAGAGCAGATGTGGTGAGGGGGTGTGGAAAAACAAAAAGCTTTGCAGCCATTCATCAATCTACATTTGCTCAGAGTAGAAATGCTGAGTGGGTATATATAAAGTCACGTGAATGTGTGTGTGTTAAATGAAAAGTACACCATGATACTCACTTTTCAACTTGCAGTTGTGTAAGAAGCTCTGTGGAAAGAGCAAAATTATTCTTCCAGCAAGATAATACAATTTCTAGAATATGGCAATATTAGACAGTAGATTTTGTTTTGAGCAGCATATCTAGAAAATTAAATAGTATTTGCCAGTCTTATTAGTCTGTGTTATCAAGGAATTAGAATAATGTAATTGGAGTAATTACAAGGACCTCCAATAATTCTTAGCTTCTTGAGGATTTTCAGCTGTATTTAACAGAGGAAATATTTTAAAGATACTGAGGAGATTTATCTCACTCAGCTAGTCATTTGCAGTCCCACCCTAGTAAATAGAAGGAGAAAAACGTGTCAATAGAGTAATTCGTCCTGTTTAGAGATAGATAGCATAAACTACATTCTCAGAATCAAGCACTACAGGGAAAATAAAATAAAATTAGTCATCTGGGACCCTGGCAGTCAGCAAGCTCTAAAGACCTGAATAAAAGAGAATAATACAAATGCAAATTCTGGAGTGATGAGCAAGGAAGCACAGAGGATTTTCTATGTTCATAAATTGCAAAAATTGTTGCTGATGGCTTATACTATTTTTGCTTTAAAATTAAAATCATACTGATGAATGATTCCTTGCTATTAAAACCAACCATAAACCATTTAAATATCTAATTACCAATCTGAAGTCCTGAGATAATCCTTATTTGTCGTTTCAAAAAAAAAAATGGAGGTGTCACATGACAGTAAGTGTAGAACCAGTACCTTGAACACACAAATTTTTACAGACATAGTCTAGAAATACTGTTTTTGTGTACTGAGAGTGGATTAAAAATAACCTAACAGTGACAAACACAAGGGATTTCCATTTAGGTAGTAATTTCCCTTATGTCATACAGTACTTCAAAAATAATTACAGAAGGAATGCATTCTCTCTGAAGTGTAGCATGATGTGAATTTTAGTTGCCTCTCTTAAACTTGCTGCATTCATTTGTTCCCATTTTGTCATTAGATGATTTTTGGTGAAATACATGCTGTCTGCTAACCATAACTTCCCATAGAAGCAGAAAGGAAATTATTCCTTTCTCTCTCACCATTTCTGAAAGAAAAAAAAAAAAAAAAAAAAAGAAGAATCCCTAGATAGAGGCTTTAGTATGCAAAATCAGTCCAGAAGAGCACAGTCCTGGTAGCATTGCCTTAGCAACGCTCTAGTTAAGATTAGCCAAGGAACCAAGGTTTCTGTGATAAATCACCAATTCCAGGAATGTCCAGTGCTGTAGCTGTTAAAATTCTGACATTAAGGGCCAGATGCCTGCATTGCAAAGCTTCCTTTCTGAGAGCATGGTGACCACAGAACAGAGAGCCACACATGGCCACCTCAGGGTTTCTGCTGTCAGTTTTAAACTGCAAGCAGAATGTGTGGAAGTGTCACACTGGAGAAGGTGTTGGGAACGTGACAGAAGGAGAATCTTAGGTTCATGAAGAGATGTAACAAAGACTTCATGTTTCAGTAGGTGTTGATAACTGCTTATAGGGAACGTCAGCACTTTATAATGGCATAGGAAATGTTGATAATTCTCCCAGCAAGTCACTGTTACATGAACGCTATTGCTTTTGCTGTTTTAAGTCACCAGTAGCTCTATAGGAAGAAGAAATCCATTTCTGAAACTTAGAACTTTTCTGAAACTATTTCTGAAACTATTTTGGAGAAAGTTCTGTAGTGTGGTGTGCTGCCCTAAGTTGCATCCTGGCTTTTCACAGACTTCCCCTTCCTACCCCTTTCATTTGACCTCAGACACGTATTTTGAATGCCTGCAAGAGACCTTTCTGATTTGCATTTTTTCCTTTTCTTGTCATGTTGGCATTAGTTTTCTTTCTGGTGGCCCTGCACAAACCAGCAAACTCACTTATTCAGATCACTTTATTGTATTCCCAGAGGCAGAATACACTTTGTATTTCAAATAAAACAACAGGGGAAGAATCTTTCACCCAAGTGACTGTATTAGCTTGCTGTTCTCAAGAATTCCTTAGAAGCTGACTGGGACCCTGGGATATCATCTTCCAGAGAAAATGTACAAGGAAGCAATCTTTCAGGCCTAGCAGGAGAGATACTTGGTGAAACATTTGAGTCAGCAACAGCTTGTTCTGTCAATCTGAAACACAGCAACAAAGTCTCCCTTTTAACTTTCTTCTCCCCAAGTCAACAGATAACTTCAATAAGCAATGCTGTGGATTTAGGGTACCAGTGTCCCACACCTATTACACTGAAGGAACCTGAACTTTCCAACAAATCTCCAGGCTGATTTCTTAACCCCGGCCATTGCCAGTGTCAGGTTGCACAAAGAGGCTGTGGATGCTTCCTCACCTGGAGGTTCAAGGCTGGGTTGAATGGGGCTCTGAGCAGCCTGATCTAGTGGAAGATATCCTTGCCCATGGCAGGGAGCTTGGAACTATATAATCTTTAAGGTCCTTTCCAACACAAACCATTCTGTGCTTCTAGAACAGGGTATGCTGCATTCGTGTGATTCAGCTCTGACTGGTTTTGAATAAGATGATGGTAACCACAAGGGGGCTCTTGGCATTTAGAAAAGTACTGAGAGCCTTTCCTCACCTGTACCGAAGCCCTTACAGGACCTAGGGTGTATATATATCTGTATAAAATACCCTATGCTAAATAGTTTTTATCTATCATGTTTTCAGTAGTATATGACTAGTGAGATTTTGATGTCAACTTAAATTCAGTTGTGGTAAAACTGAAAATGTAGTATTTGCTCTTAATGAGTTTGAAATTATATGTTAAAACATTCAGCTTTATCAGCTGATGAATGTCAGCTCCTAGCATTGGAGAGAAGGGAGTTTATTTTCTAAAAAAGACAATTTTCTGAACAATCCATTTGAGTATTTTGGATTGCAAAGGCTTTTTGGGGTGTGGGGTTTTTTTCCTACACAACTGACATGTATTGCCTCTGCTCTAACTCATGGAGAAGAGTCAAAGAAGCTTAGAGCTGAAGCAAATTTCCATAAGAATTTATAGTCTGCATGAGCTGGGCTCTGATGAAAGCAGTTTTGAGCCTCCTGATGATGTCATGGGTTTGTCACTTGTCTGCTGTGAAATGATTGATTGTTATTTCTTTTGCCAGTGGTAGAAGGACAAGGAAAAATCCAGAATGAGAGACATTTCTGTGGGTGGCCTTAAAATTCAACTGCAATATCATTCTGTTTAATTTCATTTTCTGGCAAGTGCTAAGCCAAAAATATAACTTCAGTCAAATGAAAAGGCAAATGTGTGAAAAAAAGAACTGAAGAATTGGTGTTCCTTTTGTGAAGCTCTGTGCTTTGGTCACTGCTGGACACAAGACAATGTATAATTGCTCTGAGAGAATTGCCAAGCCCTGCAAAATTCTGTTACATAAAGAAAGTATTCATTTAAAATCTCAGTGTGTCTTTTAGCTTACCAGCCTGCTCAAAGTGGTTTGACATGGATGGCTTATTGAAAACTAAGGATCTTAAATTCAGGTTAAATCCCTTAGTCAGCTTACATCTCCTTTTCAAGAATACATTGTCCAACTATTCAAGGCTTTGTAGAAGAACCTGTAATAAATCTAACTTTCTTCTTTTTTTCATATTCAGTTAAATCTCTTCTAAAAAGCTTCCACAGATTTTGTCTTATTGGTTCATCCTATAATTCTGCTGGAAATTTCTTTTTCTGGGGGAGTGCTGTATAACTGGGAGGCTGCTTCTGGTTCTTTTGAGCCCTCATTTGTCCTTGCTTTGAAGTGAGGCTTTTCTGTGGTCCAAGAAATCTGTTTTACTGTATGCTTCAACCTGCCTTTTCGGTGAGCTTTTGCTTTCATGTTATTTTACTACATTAAGGACTAAGCTGATCATATGAACATAAGCATTGAGATTTGAGTCTGCTTCAGTGAGGTTTCTTTCTGTTTGCTTCCCACAGGATTCAGGAAAGGCAAATCCAGCCCATAATGATTTGACTGAGTTTATATACTGGTCTTTCTTCTTGATTTTTATTATTGTGCAGCAGCTAAAGACTTCAGATACATATGGTCTCAGCTAGTTCTTTAATTACTGCCTTGATAGTAGTGGTGGGAGGTAACTTAAAATGAGTTCTGGCTGAAGTGGTCCTCTATAACCTCTTTGAAGTTTTACCATTTAAAATTTTCTTGTTTCTGCTTTTGAAATTCCATCTTATAGTTTTTAGGGACTTGGAGACGTCTTTTAGTTGAGTAGAAACATCTGTGTTGCTAGGTCCCCATAAGAACTTGCCATACTGAGTTCTGCATCATCAGTGAGGTGTATGGACCCAGGAACACAAGCCAGAAAGTTGAGTTAGCTGCCTAAGTTTCCTAGGAATTAACTGGGAGCAAGTCAGGTAGATTGGGATTCCCAGCAGAGTGGATAATAGAGGTGGAAAATGTATGGAGAATAGGTAAGAAATGCCAAAGAATTGTGTCTAAAATCCTGCCTCCTTTCCAGAAGAGGGCATGGCCTTGCAGCCTTTCTCACTTGTTCCTTCACCATCCACATAAATGTTCCACTTCTGACTGATTAACAGCCTGGCTTCAAAAATTATCTCAACTCCAGTTAAATGTGATGGCGGGGGCACTCTCAGGGCATGAATGCTGTGAATTCAAGCTCTGAGGATGTCAGAGGACTAAAATGTGACTCATCTGATTTCTTTGTGGGTTAGTTTTGAGTCTGTAAGATAGAAGAGAATTTCCTTCCTCAAGTAATATGGGTGGAGCATGCTTCTTAGGCTGTGCCCCGTTAGGGAGCTGAGCACTGGGAAGCTTTGCTTTGGGACTCCATAAAGGCTTTCAGCTGCAAACTAAGCAGCTTGATTAAGCTTGTGCCTATGGGCAACCACAACAGCAACAGCTCAGATGGCTGCCTAACTTAAAGGACAAAATCAGATGTGAAGAATGTAAGACATTGCATAGTTTGCTGTATTAGAATATTAAATTCTGCCTGCAGTGCAGTTTAGACTTTAATGCCTTTTTGATTTTGTGTTTCACTTCCCAATCTGTAAATTTGGAGTAATTTCTGATACTGTTATTGCACAAGAGAACTATATGCATAGGTACACTACAAATTGTGAGGCAGCCAGATACACTGGGTTGATAACTGCATAGTTTAGGCACGTTATCAACATATTTCTGTCTGCTTGCTCCTCAGAAGCAGTGTAGTGCACCCTTTGTTTGTTTGCTGTTGGATATCATCCTTGCTTCAGAGCTGAATGAACGCCCAGGCAGCTGCATTGGATCAGCTGCACTGGCAGCAAAAAATAGACAGCACTTCTGAAAAGATTAAATGAAAAAAAGAGCTAAAAGTAGTTCATTTTGTAGGTCAAAGAACTCAAATATATTAGCTGAGTACCATCACCAGGATGATACCAAAATGCTCTGTTGTGACTAACAGCTGCAACACCAACTCTTGCTGTCTTATATAAAACACTGATGGATAATCTAGTGAGGAAAGGCTGTGGATTTACATAGAACAAATCTGGAGAGCAGCATGAACTTCTGTATTTATTGTATTTAAGCTTAATGTAGTGGTACAAAATATGTTGTAGGTGGTACAAGTTGTGTTATACAAAATATCCTGTCGCGTGGTTATAATCTTTAATGTGCAATCAGGTTAAGAAGGAAAAAAATATACTTTCCTTATTTGACAGTGGTGACACCTTCTCTAATTGTCTTGTTTAATTCTGTACAGATATTGATGTTGTAATGAAATACCACATGACCCTTGTGGAATTTAGCCAAATCTTCTCTTTAATCTGCAGTTTACTTTTTCTCCTTGAATTGGCCAATGTTGACTGTATTGGCTCTAGGAGGCTTCTGTATCAGGACAAAGATTTCATCTTCATCCAAGTTATTTGTGTTTTAATTAGGAAAAATCCCAGACCCCCAGTTCTTCTCATGTCTGCAGTGTTTCTGTTAAAGAAGTTTAAAGTTACTAACTGTTCAGTCATATGCAAAACATTATTGAAAGATACAGCTTTGCTGCATTTATTTTTTTTTTAAACAGTGGGAGGGGTTATTCTCTCTTGGCAACATGTTTTAAAAGTGTTGGGTCTTCTGCCATGCTTGTGCAAAGTCTTGACTTCAATCGAAGTCATTCCTAGGGAAATCTCAGTAACAGCCAGAAATGTTTTTCTGAAAAATAAAATTTGGAGCTGTGTAAGTAACATGTACAGAAAATTATGAAGAAGAATAAAAGGTGCAATGATCTGCAGATGCTAGGATGGAGTACAGTCAGCTGAATGTAGAGAGTTGTGTAAAAAAAGAGATTTTCACATGTTTCAGTGCAGAGTAGCCTACTGCTGCTCCAGAAGGACACGTGTCTCCTGTAACACACGTGTCATATCTGCCACTCATTAATGTCTTGGGCACTCTGGGGCATTTCAGATGGCAACTGAGTTGAGCTCTTTAGCTGCTCAGCTGAATGAATTTCTGCATGTTGTTTTTATTGACTGTGATTCTTAGTAGTTTAGTTCACATATGAATGTTCAAATGTAGATATCCTTACTTCAGACTGACTCTTGTCCATACAGTCAACTATGGGTATAAATATAAAATTTGGATGGATTAATTTGGATATAATATTATTAGATTATTCCCCAAAATTGTATCATAAGTAATACTTGTAAATAAAGAGTGAAAACCCAGTGCTAGTAATAATGATGAGAGGCAGAGCTCAGTGGATGTCATAGTTAACACATTTTCCCAGAAAGTACTTGATAAAAAGGAGGGAATGCTCATTTAGATTTGAAAATCTAGGTGACCATTGGAGAAAAGCCAGTGGTGAAAACTGTCATATTAAGTGATCAAAAGTTAATTTGTTTTAAATTAAACATGTACTCAAGTATCATGTGCAGTTTTGGGCACCACAGAATAAGAGGGACATCAAGGTGCTGGAGAGGGCACAGGGAAGGGCAACCAAGCTGCTTAGGGATCTGGAGGGAAGGTGTTACAAGGAGAGGGTGAAGAGGCTGGGGCTGTTCAGCCTGGAGAAGAGGAGGTTGAGGAGAGATTTACTGCACTGTATAAACACCTGAAGGGAGGCTGTGGTGAGGTGGGTGTTGGCCTCTTCTCCCTAGTGACCGAGGATAGGACAAGAGGTAATGGGTTCCAGTTATGCCAGGGGAGGTTCAGATTAGATATTAGGAAAAATTTATTCCCTGAAAGAGTGGTGAAGCATTGGAGCAGGTTGCCTTGGGAGGTGGTGGAGTCGTTGTCTCTGGATGTATTTAAAAAATGAGTAGATATGGAACTTTGGGAGATGATTTAATGGTTAAGGTTATGTAGGACTGATGGTTGGACTTGATCTTGAAGGTCCTTCCAACCATGATGATTCTATGATTCTATATATAGTTTTCAATAAAGGCAGAAACAATAAAATGCAAGACCAAGGAAGAAATAGCTAATGTCAGCAAGTGCTTGGAAAAGGAAATAACAGTAGCCAAATCCCAAGGAAAACTCAAGGATCTTAAATTAAAGGAAATGGGTAATCTGTACCTTAGGATTCTTAAAGAACTTGCTTGTTACATTGTTGATTTGATAGCAAAATATTTTAATAACGCTGGGGATGATGGCATTGTGTACATTGGAGAAAATAGAACTTTTTTGTTATTGTTGTTTTAAGATAGAGAGGAATAACTGCTGCAAAACCAGACTGAAATACAGATTTACTGGAAGTGGCTCATGATGGGAAAACCTGTTGACATTCTGTGATGAAACAGTAGATTTGTTGTCACAAGGAACAGTAATCTTGCTCACTGTGACCTCTGATAAAGATGTTGTGTTACGTGGGAAGTGACTTGACTTGAATTTATTTAATTTGGAAAAAAATAAAATTAGTAGGTTTATTGCAGAAGTAAAGAGCTGCTGTCACATGAAAGATAACAGTGATAATAAGTGCACCTACTTACAAGAGACTTAGCTGAAAGCAAAATTACAAGATAGAAAATCATCTCTATCCTGGTCCAAACCAGGACACCTATCAAGGAGCAGCGATGTGGAAAACCATATCTCTGTCATTTTAACACAGTGAAAATGTGTAGTGCATAACTGGTAACTCTAGCATATAATTAATTGCTTATGTATTTCCAGTGTGCCAGCTGGAACCATGTAAATAAAAGGTTCACAAGAAGCAAATAGAATGGCAGACATCAGAATGCTTGAAGAACAAGGACTATGGTGGTGATATTTTTTACAGAGTAGAAATATACGTAAACCATTATTTTATTTACTGAACAGGGTGCCTTAAAAGAGGTTCTTAAACAACTAGAAAAAGAGAAGAAAAGTCTCCAGTATCAGCTAAAAGATTATGAACTTCGACTGGAACAAGAAGCAAAGGTTTGTAATGGATTTATATCTCTAATTTCTTAAAGCCATTGTCTCAAAGAGACAGTGTATATGGAACACACAGTAGAATAGTTACACAAACTAAGTCACTGGAAAAAAGCTCAGCTATGTATTTGTTTCTTCCTGTATGATTCAACTTCTAAAATCTGTTGCTTAATGGTAGCCTATATCCCTTATTTTGAATGTAGGCTTATCACAAAGCTAATGATGAGCGGCGCAGGTACCTCTCAGAGATCTTAAAGGTAAGAATAAAAACTGTGTGGCTCAATAACTGATAAAAATCATGATTTCTTAATATAGCAACAACATCTGTTAATGCCATTAGGTCAAAATCTTTTCACTTCATTATTCTACAAAAAATGTTTCAAAAGACCTAGAAATTAAAAATTGCTACAATTTATATCTTTTCAAGTAGTTTTTGTTGTTGTTGTTGTAACAATTGGTGTTATGTTCTTCTCAAGGATAGGTAAAGTGCCTTTAGCTGAGAAAGTGGAAGCAATTTTCTATTACTAGTTTGCCCCTCCATTGGTCACAAGACTGCTATGCAAGATTCAGTTGAACAGAACCAAATTATTAGCAGTAGTGACACTAACCTTAAGTACCAATTCCTCTTTTCTGTGTTTTCCCTTTTTTCTTTTAAAGGCAAACTAGCCAGACAGCTCAGACTGACAATACAGCACATCAATTAAATGTTTAGGATCAGGGATAAATATCTTGTTTTTCTGAAGTCAGAGATTAAATTGTATTGCTTCAAATTGTGTAATTCATAAAAGTTGATACTGCAAACTGGAAAAGGAACCTGTAAAAGAACCTGTAAAGATTTCTTGTACTTTTTATTGTGAAAGAGTCTCAGTTCCTGAATAATGTAGAATAGCTTAGCATGATACTTGAGACTGACTGTCACTGAATCACTGTCATGCAAACAGGGGTGAAAGGTTGTAATTAGCAGGGTTTCCATGTGTTGCATGGTGGGCAACTGCATCTCTTTTGTGGTTCATTGCTGCTTTGGGAAATCAGTTAAACTTTCCAGCATGAAACCAAGGAAGAGCCCAAGAAATGCCCATGATAATTGTCAGTATCTTTGCATTAACAGTGAAAATGGGAACTGCTGGAGGAAGAAGGTAGGAAATCAAAGATTTTATTACTGAACACGCCAGCAGGAGGAGTACCCATGTTCAGCTGCCTAGAAAAACACTTAAACATGCATAAAACATTATTTGAAGTGAGGCACATGCACGGGCATGCTGCTTAAATGCTGAATTAGGGCCTGGAATTTTGCCACTAGCATTCAAGGTAGATACTGCATTATGTTTTCAGTAATCAGTTATTTGCCCCCATAATTTCAGAATCATATGAAAGCAAAATAATCATCTTGAGTTTCATCTCCCTGTCCTCAGTTCTCTCAATGTTAAACAGCCAATGTATAAAGTAGTTGTAGAGGGATCCTATGTAATCTGTGGAGAGAGAAGCATATTTAAGGTGCAAACCATCACACCTGTTTTATGTTAACATGAAATTTTTTTCCTAGGGACTTAACTGCCTCTCTTCCTGAGCTATAAGCATAGCCTAGGAGAGTAGCTTAGATTAGACATCTACCTTTTACATTGCTAATGTGAACATGGCAGTCAATCTAATCATGGTTTATTGTTGGTTGTGAAAGAATCAATGGCTCATCTGATCCCTTCAGGTCCTGTTCTGCTATGACTTAGATTTGATTGTTGCTTTTAAATTCTTTTAAAATGCCTTCCCTTTTTGCAGTGAATTTTAACAATAGAGGTAGAAGAATAATTACATTCAGTTCAGACTCTTTAATGTATTTAAAATTTCACTGTTCTAGAGTCTGCACAGTAATGTTGGCAGTAGGTGAGTCGAAAGATTTACCCACATACTAACCTTTTCCATACATTCCAAAGGAAATATACAACAGGATACTGCTATCCTGTGACAACAGGATATTCCAGTGACACTCTTCTAGTTACACAGAATGGGTGTAATGATTTTTGTAGGCTTGTTTGTTGCTCATTACGTTTGGTTTTTTTTATAGCTCACTGTAAAAAGCAAAAAAACCAAAGTAACATTTTTTGTTTTATATGTTAAAAAATCCCTGATGTTTTAGGGGTTTTCCTACTTTGTTTAGGATCACTCCTGAAGCCTGCAGCAGAAGCAGGAGATATGCTTCTAAGCAGCCATTGATTTTGTTCACCTTTTTTCTATTGAGTGCTTTTCTGCTTTTTTACAAAATATACTTATCTTTAGAGTTGGTTTATCTTTCGTTCTTTGTCCTCCTGGATCCATGAAAATATACTAAGTTTAAATGATAGTTGTAAAGTAAATGGTAGATTTCACAGACTTGAGAATTCATGCTGGAGGCATGGATGGTTTATGGTGTATTATTCTTTGCTTTTTTTGTTTTGTTTTCAATCTGAAAAAATGTTGGCTTGAGATTCAGATTCCTCAAATCTCAAAGCAGTTTCTGGTGGCATTCAGATGTTGGTTTGAGAAGCAGGCAAAGAGGAATGATAGCAAATTTTTAAAAGGGCCATACTTTCAGGCCAGATTTTTACCACACATTTTTAGTAGAGTCTGACTTGTGAGTGGGATTTCTTTGTAGAAAAAGCCCACAATTATCTAGATACAGCTGGAAAGCTGCTTGTGTAACAACAGCTCATTTTAGTTGGGATAGGCCTGGAGTAAACTGCCAGCAAAACCAGTGCCATAGATATTAATCATGTATAACAAAGCCCTTTATTTATATAAATTTAAAAAAACCCACAACAAAACAACAATCAAGGCAATCCTACCATAGGTCTTGCCTCGTGTGTCACAAAATCACATCTGCTCAGAAAGATGATAAATTAAGCTTGTTTTCACCTTCAGTACAAGAGTTCCTTAAGAACAAAAACTTTCTTGCTTTCAGGGAAGTAAACCTGTGCAGATCCTATTCCATTTTTACTCTTGCACTCTAAAAATACTCTGCTTTCATTAGGGATGACTTTGCTATGACTGGGTCAGGAATACTTTCCTGGTGCATTGCATACATGGAAGCACAGTAGAAACCATTGACCTATAAGCAGTGACATAATGTTTGTTTTCAGTGCTGTAATTTTTTCTCACAAGTGCAAGATTTTTCCTCACATGCTACAAAATGTCATGCTGCAATGTAATATGGAGGTTTAAGATATTGTAATAGTCCAAACTCAGCCTTGTTTAGATAGCCCCAAAATCTAGCTCTAGGGTTTCAAAGTTTTCACTAGCTTGGCATAGCCAATACATCATGTACTACAGTTATCATTTATTTGTTACATGTTCCTGATGGTTCTGTTCAAAGGGGCTGAGAAAATTCCATTCATTTCCATTAGACACCAAAGTGTGCACAGCATCCAGACAAACCTAAATGTTCCATGTTTTCTGGTTTTCTGTCTGTGGTATTTCCATCCTTCCCACAAGTAATCCTGCTCAGATTCTGCTAAATGCAATACCAAGGGTAACAACTGGGGTTTATTTTCAGCATGTCCAGCAATATCAACTTCCAAGAGTATGCAAAGATTTCCATGCTGTGTTAATTTTTTAAAAGTAGTGTCTGTTCTTAAATGTTTGATCATTCAAAAGTACAACTAAGTCACTGCAATTTGTTTTCTTTCCCATTTAGGGAAGGATATTAGAAAGATAATGCTGCTTCATTGAAAATGGGGAGCTATAGGTGGTATAACAAAAAAATACGCTGATACAAATTACATATTCTTTGAATGTCCAGCTTAATAAATAAATAAATAATGGTATTTTTGTATGGCCTAGATTCGGTTCTCCAAAGCAACAAGGCATCAGTATAATCTTTGCTTAAAATACTTTGTGGCAGTAAGACCATTTTGGGTCAAAATTAGTTTGGAAAAAATTACTTTAGCAGCGATTATTATTAGAATTGAACTTATTTTGTAAAAAATTGCCTATTGCAGACCTCAGCCACACACAGCATTGTTGAAAGGCAAAAAACACATGCTCTGACAGGCCAGGGAGAGAACCAGCTGCTGAGGTAAATTTCTTCTATTTCCCTCTATTTTCTGGTTTATTATTTTTTGCCAAGTTTCCAATATGGCGACTCTCTTTGTGGTAGGTATCATGGAGCATAACCCTGGCAAAGAATTAATCTTAACATCATTTTTGATACTGCTTCTCAATCAGTTTTATTTAATACTAGGTCTGTTGGAATATTGAAAATATATATATTTAAGTGGCTATTTTTAAATCTTACAGTACTACTAATATTCTTCCCTTTCAGCCTGTGTTTAAAATGGATTTTTTTTTTCTGTATTACTGCAGTTGAAAGCAACAAGTATACCCTTTAGTCCATTAAGAGTAATTCAATTAAATAATGCCTTGCTTGGTCATTTTTAGTCAACGGAGATTTTTGTGGATGATTATGTGAGTGACTTTACATGACAACATATAAAGGCTTCATTTAATAGATTTCTATTTAGTTATATGGGTTAGAAATTTAAATTTGAAAGAATTCACCAGCTTGTAGGTACATAAAAGTAAAATGAGTTTCTCATTGTAGTGCTCATGAGAAAGCTGAAATCAGAGGAAATTTATTTTTTGACTGAACTGAAAATGTTAAGAATATAAAGTACACATAAATAATACAGAGACTAGAGGTAATAACATCAAAAGTGTGCTGGACCCAGTCTCCTACCTCCAGTGGCCAAAATTAGATGCCAACAAAAGCAGGCAGATTCAATATTTGCTTTTGGAACTCTCCCAAGTACTTGATATTTGGAGACTTTCCGAGCGAGTATGGTTTCTATTTAATATCTCACAGAAAATGCTCTTCCATGAACCTGTATTACTAAAATGAGTATGCACAATACATATTGGGAACATCTGAAAATAAAATAAGTAAATCATAAGCATAAATTGTGTAGACATATTTGCTTCCCAGCTTTATACTGTCATTCTGTGTAAGCATGGAATCACAGGATTTCATCAATTTCATAAATTGAAACAGTGGATCTTTGTGCTCTGGAAGAGGATTAGTAGAATATGGATTAATGTAGTGGAATTTAAAAGAAAGTCTGTAACTAAAGTTTCTCAATACAGAAAAAGCCCTGTATTAGTCTGAGGTGCCCATACATAGCCAGTGTTTGGCAGAAATGTGTTGCTTCTTGTCCCAGTGATATTTAACATAGCTCATGTGGAGAAGGTCAGGAAGCTAGAACTGGAACTCACTGTCTCTTCTGGGAGATTAAACATTATTACCCAGCTATTTAAATTTGCTGAGGGTTAGCACTGATATGTGATTATGCCATGTTTTGTTGTTTTTTTTTTTATAATTTATTTTGGTAGACCATTATTTACCCAGAAATTATATGACAGTGTGTTTCTGTTATTTTCTTCTATATATCAAACACAACAAAATAAAGTCTTAAAAAAAAAAAAAATTTAAAAAAAGTGTCCTGTAATTCCTAGTCTCAGAAGTGGCATATTGTAAGAAAATATCCCCTTCCAATCCATATTCCTTCAGAGGATTTTTTTTTTAACTTGTCAAAGTATGTGACACCCATGAAGGGAATTGTTCTTCTTTTAAATTGTCCTTAGTTGAAAAGGACCCAGTCTGCAAAGCACTGGTTTTTCTGACCAGTGACTTAGAACCTGCAGGTCAAACTTTGGTCTTAGGAGGCAACATGGAGATTAAGAATGTGCATTTCACATAGTTTGTATTTTAAGGAAACACTAGAATGTAAGTAAGTAACCCTTGATAATCACAAGGTTGTTTTATTATTCCTTTTTATTTACATTTTGATTTAAAGGCTGAAGGTTGTTCATTCAAGCTAAGATTAATGAGAAATAATTTCATTCAAATAAGACAAGACCTGCATGATTGAAAATATAAGTATTCTTAAGCATAATTTTAAATTTTTCTATCCAGAGTTCTTGTCTCCCTTCTCTTGGCCTTTCAGAAAAATCTCACCTTCATTGAACTTCAGATCATACTAAGAAACTATGTTTAATGTTGGGGGTTTTTAACTATTAGTACAGGTACAGAAAGCCCAACCTGTATAATAAAGTAACACTGAAACATTTCTGAGTAGTAACCATGGACATTAATTGTTGATGCATTCAGTTTCCTCTCCATCCAAACATAGAAGTCAAGCTCAACAGAGACCCTTTTTGTGGTATTTCACAGGATAAAAAAAGACAGGCTAGCTGAAAATTGGGAAAAATATGGATGTCTTGATGACTTCTGTCCCCAGTGCAATCTGAGGAGCCAATTTAATGCCATTCTGAGCCCTTAGTGCTATAGTGAGGCACATAGCAGAGCTTCTTAACTCAGTTTCAGCACTGCACTGGCTGCAGCTGCCTGGCATCTAAGTCCAGTGAGTACATCTGATTTTTAGTGGAAAGAGCTTTTGCTGCTTTCAGAATTCTACAGAGACATACTCTTATCTTCTTGGTCCAGCTCTACAGTGTTCTACACATTCAATTGATTTTGAGTAATTAATTTATTTGAATTTGATTGATTGTTGAGTAAACTGGGGCCTTTGCTTCTTATCTTCCAAACTCTGAGTGGAAGCACCTTCCTATCTCTGTGGGGAAAGCTGCTCCTTCAAGACCATGGCTGCTTGTAAGAGCTGGAACAAAGGATGTGTCAATCTCAGGAAGACAAGAGAGTCCCAGGGACCACTTTGTTGGCTGTTTGCCCAGAAATTCGAAGCTTGCACAGATCATGTCATCACAGCTTCTACTGCATAACTAAGTAATTCTCTGGCTGCCATCATGAGTGAAATTGTGTGATATTATATATTTACTTTCAGAATGCCTATTGCTTAGGAAAGACACTGAAGCCCTGTTTCTCCTGTTGGAGAAACAAATGTACATTTTGTAAGAAGAGATACATGCTGCTTGTTCATAAGAATGACCTGTACAGTTAGTGGAAATCACAGATGTTCCCTTGGAGATTAGTTGACATTCCCACTGATTTTTCTCAGATCAAGATGGAAACAAGCTCTAGTAGGGTGCATGTAGGTGGTATTTGCATGTCTGATGAATACCACTTCAGAAGTCTGCTGGCAGCATTTCCTATGTAAGATCATGGGCTCAAGAAAACCAGGCATCTACATGAAGTGTTTTTCTATTTCCTAACAGAATTCTGTACTTGAAGAAAATGTCTGCTTACCCAGTTACCTTTCTCCTTGTGCAAATATTTAGTATTCTGTTCATGTTCTTCAAATGTCACCGTTTAGGTAACAGGAAGTAGTCAGGAACCATGAGATGAGGACAGAGTTTTTATGCAGAATAATTAGCTGCTCTGCTAGCCTGCAAATCCAGAAATACACTTGCTTTTTCCTCTCTCAAGTTCATTAATTCACAATAGTAATCAGTTATGCAAATATACAAAGCATGCAAATTTCAAGCACTTAGACAGGAAATTTCACACTTGATGACTAACTTCAGCCATTTTATTTCAGAGGGAGGTTCAGTGTTCCAGGAAACCCAAAGATTGTTAATCCTCAAAAAGGATCGATTAAAAAGACTGCAGGAGTGAATCAGCTTCCAAAACTGATTTAATACTAATGCCAAGAACTTCCAATCATGTTTTTTTTTTTTAAATTAACTGAAAATTTCTAGATTGAAAATGAATGTATTTATGCCTTATTATAATACCAAACCTAGGTTTCCATGTCTTCTTGGCTGTAAGTGTTCCTCTGCCTAGAGGAATTGCTCTTCCAGTTGCCATCTTTGTTCTGGTGATCTCAAACTCTTCCTATTCTGGTTCTTAGCAGATCTGCATGTCAGGGAGTTGGAAGCCTCCGGAACATTTAATATCTTCATATGCTGGGTAGATCCTTGAACTCTTTGACTGCACAGCAATCACTGGAAACAAACAAGCCTGTAACATTTTTGACCTCTTAACCAAGAAGAAAAAGGCAGATTGATATAACCTGAAGTATTATCTCACCACCCAAAATGGTCAGTCTCAAAAAAAAAAAAAAAAAAAAAATTCCATCCAAGGGCATCTCCATTCAGTACAGGCAGCAAAGAGAGACTCTAAAGTAGTCTGAATATGCCTTTCATTTGTCTTTTAAAAAGACTGATAGCATAGTTTGCTAGCCAGTCTGATTTCTTATGTGGTACTATACTGCAGAGTGCTTTTACAGTATAATGTTGGTTTATATTCCAAGAGCTTTCTTACTCTAGCAGATAAGACCATTCTGCTCCAAATATAAGTTTTTTAAAAGCTGGCTTGTCACACATCCTGTGTGGGCCACCACTTTTGGTTTGCATCATTTAGAAGCACAGCACCATTTCCAGCTACTTTAGGCACTGGTAATGGGGACAAATAAAAGGAAAACTGAACAGTTTTTATTAAGGATTCTTCAGAACCTGTCTTGTGGATGGGTTATTATTTTAAAACACTATATATACATTATGTTTCCTGACACTGTTATGTTGCTATTTGAAATCTGAACTCTCAGGTGAACTTTTGTATCCACAGTCTGTGTTCCATAAAAAGTATCTATCTATTCTTCTGTGGGAGTGATCCATGTATTTTTAGGATACAAACTACTGTCAGTCTTTTCATGTCATCTCTTCAATGAAAGTAGAACTACTTTGTTTTTTTCATTTTTAAGCATGCAATTATTGTTGCAGTTTCATTACTTACATTGCAGTCATTAAACTTCAGCAGAATTGTTTTAAGTGGCAACAGGAAAAATGTTTTAGTAATGAAGCTTCAAGCCTCTGCGTTATGTCTTAAAAGCTCTTCACAGAGAAAATGTGATTGATTGACTGCCTTTTATTGTTTTTAAGAGCATCCCTAGCTCTTTGCAGTATCTAATAAAGCTTTTTGCTTCTTTAAGAGCAGTACTATTCGTTCTGTATTACTGGCAGCTGTAATTAAACTCATGCAAAAAGATCAATGATGTCATTCTAAACTGCAGAGAAAGAAGACCTGCAGACTGTACAGGATATTGATTATGGAAAACCCTTTTTTTTTTTTTTCCTCTTGCACAGTATGAAATTTATTACAGGTATTTCTCATGTTGACATGATGGCCCTTTTATCATTCTTTCATAAATGGAGGGGTCTTCTGCCTGGGCAGTTTTTTCCCCACAGTTGAAAAATTGAAAGCATAGCACAGCTGATTAGGTTAGCACTCTTCTTTTCCTGTTTTTCACATGGAAAGTTTCCAAATTTTGATTGTGCTGGCATTTGTCATTGTGGAGAAGGAGTGGGAAAAAAAATCTCCATAATGGTCCTGTTGGCATAAAAGGCAAGGGACATCTGCAGCAGTGAATCATATCCAGCTCTTGAATTCATGCAGCAAACATTTACTACTTCTATTTCTGAAACAAATGATAGTCAATGCTCTCAAGTCCAACCCCTGTAGCACCTCAAAATAACTGGAAACATAGAACAAATGTGGCAGAATGGAATTTTTTCACAGCAGGGGACTTGGATGCTTCCCTCATGGGTAGTCCTCAATGAAGAATTAGAGACATTTTTTTTTTTTTAAGCCTAAGAAGAGACATTTATAGTTTGGTACAGTAATGGCCTGAGCAGGCTATGTCCTTCTTAGTCCTTGTTGCAGCTTGCCAGAAACAAGCTTAGGATTTGAAATGAACCCTAAAATGTTTGACCATGATAATTGTGTGCCCATCTGTAATGTTTCCTGTGCAAAATGGTTATTAGAGTTCTGCACTCTTACTCTTTAGATTACACATTTCACTCCCCACCCTGCCTTTCTGAAAATAAGTGCACCCCAATGATTAAGTTGTTTGACTCAAGTTTCTTCCCAACAGCAAAAATACAGCTTTTGGTTTCAAAAATGTTGTGTTATTTCTTTGGACATAATAAAACCTTTATATTCCTAGCTTCACTCCTAGCTTTCGCAAACCATGCTAGAATTTTTTGTTTGGTGGTTTTGGATGGATGAATGTTTTGAAATTCCTGGATTTATCTTGCACACTTTTCCCTCTACTACTATGCTGTGCTGAGAAATGGGGTTTGTTCACATCTGCAGCAGTCGTGTATCTTTACACAGCATCCTGTATATGGATATTTCAGTGCATTTAGGAGTAATGACTCCCTCAAAGCCCAGTGCATGCTATCATTCTCATTTTAGGCATAGAAGAATCAATCACAGAGTGAGGTTTATTGCATGTAGAAGTGGGAGTGTAGTGGTGTCTGTATTTTCCCTGATTTCATGACTGGCTGATCTTTTGTAATGTTGCTAACTGTCCCAAGGTAAATTCTGTCTCCTCTGAAGTCTCTTTGCATCGTATTTTAAACAGTGGATGAATCTGAAGACAAAAATGGGAAACTGAATTGCTGGCAGTGTGGTCAGTGACTGTACGGAGCTGAATGTCAGAGGAGTAGAGCTAAAGGTTTGGCCAAAGTTCTTCCTGCAGCACAGAATGTAATTGGGTTCCAGGTGTACTGGTTGTAGTGTGTAAGTGCCTTTGATTGATGGAATGAGGAATTTGATATCCTAACTCTTGGGACTTGGGAATATGTTTCCCTTACATGGTTAATTGTCCAACTCCACTGATTTGAGCTGAGTCATGAGTTTGAGGTAACTATGGCACATTAAGTATTTACCCATATTGCTGCTGGAAAATATGAATTTAAACACACAAGTACTGCTAAGCAAACATTTCTTATTTTCTGAGATACCATAAAAAAAGTCTGATGATTTAAGAGGGTATCAAGTCATGATTTCATGATTTTTGGTTTTATTAGGTCACTCTAGCACAACTGAATTCCTCTATGAGAGGATAAAATTAAAATGTTTCCTGGATAGGCATTAACTGTTGTGGTTATTATGCAATTATGCATAACCACAGACTCCAAAGAACCTGGGTGATGCACTTCTTCATTTTCAGGATATTATTAACAATAAGCAAGATATTTCTTTTCTCAACTACTTAGTTTAATTAGTTCTTTAGATAAATAACTGACTAGGTGATATAGTTCACAGCTTCCCTGATTCCTATGATGCTTCATCTCCCCTGATAAAGATAAGATGTATAGTTAGGTCTTAATACATTTCCAGAAGTGGAAGATGCTGTGCAGGCATTTTTAGAAATGTGATGCAGATACTGTACTGAGGAAATAAATAAAAAAATTAATAAACCTCTATGTTATAAAGCATCAGCTGTTGCTGCCAGATTGGTGTCAAACGTAAGAAGTAATTTGAACAAACTGTGGTTGGAAGCAGAAGTAAGGAGCATGGATTAAAAAATCACACCTAATTGCAACAGTTGTATGTCCTTACATACAGGAGTCTCCCCAATGGACTGGGTAATGAGGCTTTTTGAAGGTGTCAGTACATTCTTCAACTTGACTCATCAGTCTAACCCTCTCTTTCCAAAGATACAATTCTTGCCAAGAGCTCTTTGCAGGTTACAGCTTGGAATCAGTTCTCCTGAGCATCACTGCTCTGTCCCTTAAATTATTGACTACAAACCACACAGAGCCCAAATCTGACATGTACAGGAGCAGGGTGCAGCTGGGCCAGGCTGGGGATCCACCACTCCTCAAAAAGGGCTCATCCAGGCTCTGCTATCTTCTCAGTAAGAACCACCAACAGCTGAGCTGTTGGGATGGCTTTAACCTCCAAATCCATTCTGGGTGTTGCTGTCACACAGGTGGCTTCCGGCACAGTCCTTTCTACCACACGCTCCCTGGAGCTGGTGGCATCCTCTTAAAGGACTCCACAAGTTTTCTGATGAAGGGAATAAAAAAATACCTTGGTTCTCTGCTAGTAACGTGGTAACAGGAGTTGTACTCTGTCCAACCATTGCACAGAGCTGAGGACAGGAGTTTATTCCCCTTGGCACAGGACTGTTTGGAACATCTCTGGTTCTCCCTTTGTAAAAGCAGTTTATTTGAAGGGAACTACACCCAGCTGAAGTTACTTTGCCCCTTATAAGCAGTGAGAAAACAGCACTGACTTGTTGCAGTGCACCCAGCTAGGAGAGGCTGACCAGCTCCTTGTGCTTTTGTCCAGGGTTACCTGAACAGTCCCTAAATTAGAGCTGCCTGGTGCAGGCAATGCAGTTTCTTCAAATTTTGCAGCTAGGAGTGCTCTGTTTCCATGCCTTGGCCAGTGTTTGAGGATTGCTGCTACTCCATCAGGATTCCATACCAGAGACTTCCTTAGTGCTGCATTCCCTGCTGTGAGCAGCAGAGCTTCATTTCCAGTCTGGTAAAGTTCCTACGCTCTGGTTCCCATATAACTTCCTCACCCACCCCTCCCTTTGTTTCCTGGGAGATGAACTCAGCTTCAGGAACCCATCTGTAAAGAAGGGAGAACAGTATGTTTCTGGTGCTGCAAAGTGATATGAAGATAAATACACCAACACTGGAAGGAAGCCAACTGGTAAATCCACAGTGAGCCTAAATGAGACCTAAATCAAGTGGCTTTTCTTTTTTCTTCCAATGAAAATGAGTAACTTTGCTGAAACTTAACAGCTGTGGCTGCTGCATCTTCCTGAAAATAATGACCTGTATGGATCCACGTTGGGGATCCCAGCAGTGTCACCAGTTGCTGTGCAAATCTGTCAAAGTTAAAAATGTCAACAGTGAAAAGAGAAGGAGCCCTTGTGAGGTGTGACCCAGGACACACTTCACTCTCCCACTCTGTACAGCACAGAGCTTCCTCCTGCAGCTGTCTGAGCTCCCCTCACAACCAGCAAGTGTCCTGTGGGGACTCTGCTAAGGAATGATGTGGTGGAACAGAGCAGCACAGCCTGGGGGGCAGGGGCATGGTGCACAGCTGAAGGGTTATTCTGGGGAAAGGATGGAGCAACAGGGGTGTCACGTTCCAGAGGCTGGAAACATGGAGATTCTTCTTAGATCCCACAAAGTAAAGATAGCACAGTATTAGGTGCAGCTACACAATTTTATTGAACACAGCCAGAACTGGTAGGCATCAAAACTGTAGTTGTTAGTCTAATCCTATAGAGAGAGAGAGAGAGAAAAGAGAAAGAGGAAGGTAGAGGAAGAGAGTAGGAGGGAGAGAAAGAGAAAGCCACCACCCAAAGATCTAGCAGTGTCCCATAGGTCTCATGGCAGAGAATAAGGGGAGTGGTGGTGGTCCCATGGGGGGAGAGGGACAAAGGGTTAGAGTCTCTTTTCCTTTTATGCTCTCCTTTTCTTCCAGCACCACAGCCTTTAGCCAATCTTTGCTTGGCCTGACTTGACCTGGAAAGTTCTGTCGAGTGGTCACCTCCCTTGTAGTCTGCTGTCTGCTGCCTCAGCAGAATTAACAGTTTCTGGTTAGGTGTTTTCCCTTAATTGTCTATCCTAATTAACAGTATCCAACCTTGGCCTGTCAAGGAGCTTTTTTTCTCAAATTTTATGGCTTCTCTCTTATCTCTTCTCAAGCTGTCTCTTCACAAGCTCTACAGCCTCCCCTCACATGTCTTCTCAAGGCCTTCGGACTGCTTGAATCAATCATAGAATCACAGAATGGTTTGGGTTGGAAGGGACCTTAAAGCTCATCCAGTTCCAGTCCCCTGCGTGGGCAGGGACACCTCCCACCAGACCAGGTTGCTCAAAGCCCCATCCAACCTGGCCTTGAACACTTCCAGGGAGGGAGCAGCCACAACTACTTTGGCCAACCTATTCCAGCATCTCACCACCCTCACAGGATAGATTTTTTTCCTAATGTCTGACCTAAATCTCCCCCCTTGAAGTTTGAAACCATTTTCCTTTATCCTCTGTCTTGAGGCATACATCATTTATCCCGCTTGTTGCAGAGAGAGAAGGACAAGAGTATCTTGCAGGATACCTGCAGGATTCTGCAGCCTGTGCTAAGCAGAGCTCAGGCAACATTTATTTTCCCCTTTCCTTCCCCCCACTATTCTGTGGCATTTGTTGGGAGGGGGGGGCTGTGCTTCAAGTTGCCAGTTGCCATTTGAGGCAAAGTCCGACTGGAACCTCTCGAAGAATCATAGAATCATAGAATCATAGAATCATAGAATCCTAGGGGTTGGAAGGGACCTCGAAAGATCATCTAGTCCAACCCCCCCTGCCAGAGCAGGGCCCCCTAGAGTACATCGCCTAGGAACGTGTCCAGGCGGGTTTTGAATGTCTCCAGTGAAGGAGACTCCACAACCCCCCTGGGCAGCCTGTTCCAGGGCTCTGTCACCCTTACAGTAAAAAAATTCTTTCTGATATTCAACTTGAACCTCCTATGCTCCAACTTGCACCCATTACCCCTTGTCCTATCACTGGTCACCATAGAGAAAAGCCTAACTCCATCTCCCTGACACTCACCCCTTACATATTTGAAAACATTGATGAGGTCACCCCTCAGTCTCCTTTTCTCCAAACTAAAGAGACCCAGCTCCCTCAGCCTTTCCTCATAAGGGAGATGCTCCACTCCCTTAATCATCTTAGTAGCTCTGCGCTGGACTCTTTCAAGCACTTCCCTGTCCTTCTTGAACTGAGGGGCCCAGAACTGGACACAATACTCCAGGTGTGGCCTCACCAATGCAGAATAGAGGGGGAGGAGAACCTCTCTTGACCTACTAACCACACCCTTTCTAATGCACCCCAGGATGCCATTGGCCTTCTTGGCCACAAGGGCACATTGCTGGCTCATGGTCATCTTCTTGTCTACCAGGACCCCCAGGTCTCTTTCACCTACACTGCTCTCCAGCAGGTCAGCCCCCAACCTATACTGGGACATCGTGTTGTTCTTCCCCAAATGCAAAACTCTACACTTCCCCTTGTTGAATTTCATCTTGTTCCTCCCTGCCCAACTCTCCAGCCTGTCTAAGTCTCTCTGAAGGGGTGACCCCTCGACTCCTCCCATGTTGATTCAGAATGGGATACTGAGGCATCTTGAAAAAGAGCAGAAAAGGAAAAGAAGTAAATATGAGCAAGGGAATCATCCCAGCTTTTAGGCACCAAGTCATACATCCAAGTCTGAGCTAATCACTGTGTACTCCATGTGTACCCAAAGGAAAGAAACAGATGTCTCCAGAGAGCAGTTCCTCTCGTTCTAACAAAGATGCTAAAAATGGATCAGATGACACAACTTATGGATTTCTCCCCATTAACTATAAAGACAATATAAGATGAAAAATACAGACTAACCTGTCTAACACATGGCTAGGTAGGTTGAACCCCTTTCTTGAAAGTCTTTCTTTTTCTTGGTCTGGTTAGGGAGAGTGACACCCGAGATAAGTAGAGAGTTTGAGCCAAGAAGAAAAACTGCAATTTGAGCTGCAATTTGACTCTCCTTTGGGCTGATCTTTTCCTTTTGGAGCAGCCCAGCACTCAACAGAGGACCTGCTCTTTAAGCACTGTATTTACTATTCTCATGTTGCATCAGTACTTACAAGGGAAAATTACCTTTTTATTTTCCTTCCCTTTGAAGAGATTTGGCAAGCTCCATGCTCTTTTGAAATCAAAACAACACGCTGCTGCATTATTCTAAAAAGCCTTCCCTAAAGCCTTTGGACCTCCAACATACAGGTAGGAAAATATAACCCATAGATAATTTCGTGCAGACCTTAGAAGAAATCTAATGCAGTCGTGATAGAAATCAATACCCAAAAGATCAATAATTTTTGTGTGTTCCTGTCTCTTAAAAAGCTGAGCTTGTAGTTTCCTCATAACAAGTCAAATTATTGGCTGTTCTTGAGGATTAAAATGGTTCACAAGTCTTGCCAGGCCCGCAGTAGCTCACAGTGCAACTTCATTACTGTAATATATATTCCAGGGCAAGGATACTTTGTCCAAATACACTTAAAATTTTTGGGTGAAATAATCTCTGTCTTGGAAAGGTGTGGAAAATGTGCATCCTTTGTGTGGCTGCTGAGAAGGATACTGGAAGACCATGGAACTGTGCTGCCCTGTCCGTTCTGCAGTGAAGCACCAAGTCTGTAAACTTTCTGAGTTGTGCTGTGCTCATTGTGCCTGGGCTAATGCTGCTTAATTTTCATCACTGCCTCCCCAGTAGCTGTTGGTTGTTTTTTTTTTGAGTGTACCCTCAGACATGCTAAACTGGACAAGTAATGGGAGTTCCTAACAATCCAAATCAAATTTCTTGCCGACAGACAAAGAAATGCCTCTTTCCAAGGCAGTCAAAATTAAAGATCAAAAACTTGGTATTACAAAAACACACTCAAATTCCTTGGCTGGATTGGTACCTTGGCTGTGTCTGACCCTTTTCTCACCAGGCCTGATCCCCAGCCCTGCCTGTGGTCAGATGTCCCATCCCAGCCTCAGCTGTCACCATCCTCAGGAAGCTGCTCAATGTCCCTTGTCTGCCCTGTTTCTGGCCAGGGCAATGGGACAGGCTGGGCTGACAGACCCTGTCCTGCCCTGCCCTGCCTGGGGATCCCCTGGAGCTCCCAGCCCTCAGTAGCAGAGGTCCCCAGCTGCCACCAGCCCTGTCAGCTTTGCACTTGTTGATAGCAATGACATAAATAACAACCTGCTAAAATGCAGGAGTGATTTACTTTAAGCACTTGAGCACCTGCTGTTGCTCATTAAAGGATTATCATGCCCCAGATTGCTACTGACAGTCCAGGGTTTACAGTTTTAGCCCAGTGACATGTGTGGATGAGTTACCTTCCCCTGGTGGGGTCATGCACTTGCTTTGTCCTCTCCTAGGATCCCAGACTTTGTGTTAAGATCTCACAAGAATCTTGAAGCCACACATTTTGGAGGTGAGACAACTGGGAGAAAAGCTCAACAATTACAGCAGGAACACACGTGTGAATGTCATATGTATCAGCATATGACAGCATTTTATCATTCAGATAAATCTCAGAGCACTCTCCAATTTCCTCACTGTATGGACACCCTTGCAATTAGCATTTTTTGGAAACAGTAAAAAGAATAGAGATAGAAGAGATGGCAACCTGTGTTAAAGAGAGAGATGAACCTGTGCTAAAGCACTGAGATCTGGCACTTCACATTGTTGCTCTGGGCTGGTATTTGGTGGAGGGATTTATAGCAGTTTTCATGGCAGATATTCCAAAAACTTTGGAAAAAATACTTGTCTTGCTCCTCCCAGTAGTCTCCCCTGTCTACTTCATTGCTTTAATGTCTTGTTCTTCTGTTCTCTGCTACCTGCAGCACACATTTTCTCACTGTAGCATTTCACAGTACTGCAGATTTACTCCTTCATCTCATTTTAGCAAAGTTGGTCACCTCCAAGCCTGAGCCATAGAAGAGTTCAATTATTATTTTCTGGCCTGGTAATTTCCTAGCACCATCTGTTTCATAAAGCTGGAGCTTGCAGCAGTGGTGCTTGCTATGCCCTTTTTAACCTATCTGCCCTCTCTCCTCTCCCCATCAAAACTAACTGGAAATTACTTGAATTTTACTGCTAAGTACAGCTCCATGGACTGCAGTCTGGTCTTGGGGGAATATCATTTAGGAGCAGTGCCCATGGCAATTACCAAGGAGGAAAAAGGGAATGGTCTGAGCTCAAAGATTCAGAAAATGGAAAAAAACATGCTAACACTACAGAGGACAAAGCAGCAGCACCCTGCTACTTTGCCAGGCAAAGCTTCTTTGATGATGTGTAAAAAACCCAACAATCCATCAAGAAAAAAACAAACAAAACCCTCAAACAAACAAACAAAAAGCTCCCACCCCCAATTTTAATAATAGATTTCTGCATTAAAAGACAAAACTGGTCCATACAGCCTTTGGCTTGAGTTATTTTGAGGGAAAGGTCAGCATTTCTATAAAAACATTGTAGTATCAAACTTTATATAAACTTCAATTTAGAAGAAGCATTGGTACAAAGCAGAGAGAGAGGAGGAAGGTTTCTCTATAAAAGTCTTTGAAAAGTTTACTTAAGCAATGCCTTGGAGGGATTATTTTAAATCTAAAAATGTGCTCAGAGGAAAGGAAGATACTCTGCTACAGAAGAAAAGAGGCTCACTGAGGGCATTGTTTACTTGCAGAGATAAAGCTTAACAAGTTTAATGGACCATTTGAATTCTCATATGAAATAAAAAGAGAAACAAAATGTTCCAAAGTAAACCTGCATGGTTTTGGCTTTCCTTTTAAGATGTGGAGTGTAAGCATAGCTGAGGAACTTGCCCAGTACGTCTGCAAAGCCTGTCCAACAGTATCCAGCAGATTCCCACACCCTTAAAAAGATGGTGAAACAGAAAATAATACAGCCTGTGTTCATGATTACATTAAGAGACAGATTTTCAATGGACTTCACAGAGTAGGTTCAAAGAAAACCTGAATTATATGCAGGGCTTCAAAGTTAAGTTCCAAAAAGTGAATCTGCCACCAGTGCTCTCTCTACATTAAATGGACAAAGAAGGATGAGAAATTAGAAATCAAAGGGTGAGATTTGCAGCAATCAGATGCTGACTGGGGGGAGCCTAAGGCAGTCAGGCAGTAGTGGAGGTATCAGAATGATGAGCAGGCACAGTGGAAAGCATCATCAGCTCCACTTCACCTGATCCAAACCAAGCAAGGAAGCTACTTCTGGTGGAAGCTTCTCTTTCACTTTATTGGCCACTTCATGATGAAATGCAGCATTACAAGAAAATTCTGTGCTGCCATTTCAGGTCCCTCAAGCATCTTTGGAAGGGTTCAGCCTTTTGATGGTCTCTTGTTAATAGAGTTTTTTGCAGTGCAGAAATAAATACGTCACTGGTGTCATTGTGTATTTTCCACAGGCATCCAGAATTCATCGGTGTTTGAGAAACAGAAAATGCTGTGCTGGAATGGTTAAATAAAACAGTTCTTATTTTGTTTTGTTTTCTTTAATACCACTTTTTGTTACAAAATGTACATGTGTGCAAGAAGACTGAGAGTAATCATAATCAAACGAAAAGAAAAGGTCTCTTTAACAGGGAACTCTTAAGAGGTTTTGTGTGACCTTTTTACCCTCTCCCTGGCAAATCAACAGCTCTGACCTGTGTGTCTCTGGGAGTGATGCTCTCACCCAGTCAGCTTTCTCTTTGTTGTTGCCTATGAAGCTTTAATGGGTCATTCTCCCTGTTCTGCTTTTTAACTGACCTTAAACACAATTGATACTAAAAAGCCTAAGGTTATAATTTTGACAGTTTTCACAATATCAAAAGTATTGTGTCTCTGAGCTGATTATTCAGGCTGGTGACTCTGAGGAAGGTTAAGTTAAGGCTTTTTCAGTGTGTGCAGAAATTCTGGTAGATTTGCATTCCAAAATGACACAATAGTCCAGTAAGACTTCTTTTTGGGCACATCTTGTCCTGTGATTTTAAACCAAAATTGTGGTGAAAGCATTAAAGACACCAGTATCAGAGTTTCTTGCTAAAGTTACTTTGATGCATCTGGCTCTTAGCTGGATAGTGGCATCACAAACTGAGAAATGCAGATGGCTTTGGAGAAAAGCTGCTTGAATTTTTTGGTAGAAAGGCAGGAAATCAAAATCAGTCTATAGTACATGTGCCATGTCTAGGATTGCAGCTTCCCTGGAATAAGGACACTATTTGCTGTGGTAAAAAATGGAAAGATGCTTCCAAATGGTGCTGCTTTTTATTCAAATTCCAAAGGGCTTTAGTAACTCCTTTTTATGAGTCTTGGTTTTGTATTTGAATTTTCAGTTAGAAGGCAGGATTTCAGGTGTGGAAAGCAGTGTTTTCAGCATGGAGGAATTCAGGTGTTGCTTTCTATGGCTGCCTACCACCATCACTACCATCAGTGTTCCCAGTACAGCAGCTTTTGGTGGGAAGCAGATCTTCAGGCAGGCTGGAGATTTACACAGTTTGAGACAACTTCAAGTTAACACCTGACAAACCACCAAAAGCTGCAGTACCTGCAATTTTTTTTTCCCAGGTGATCTTAACCTAACTGAAAGAGGATTTTATTGCTTTCGTAACATGAGGATTTTCTTTCTTTTTGCTGTATTGTCCCTTTAACAGGCACCTTCTCCAGGATGGTGGGTGGGAATTGCAGGCAAGCTGTGTAGCTCAGCATCCCAGTCATCTCAGCTGAGGTCTTGGGAACCCAATTTTGAAGGGAGAAGTTGCTCAGCTAAGAATAGATGATTACTTTTAAATTTGCTTTCTGAAGACCAATAAGTCATCAAATTATCTTCTCTGACTGGGAGGAAGGCTCAGTAAACCTGAATGGTAGCTGGGTCAGAATGTGTATTAGTGACCACAGAGGAGGGAGCTCTGCAGGGCTGCAGGGCTGGGTGGAAAGTTCCCAGCAATAGTCGTTCCCTCTTTACTGCAGGATAAGGCACTTCATGAGGGGAAAATTGAATACTCTTTATTTTGGCCTTTATTTTGGCCTCCTGATGGCATCCTGCAGGTTGTGATCTAGCCTAGATGTCAGTAATGCAAATGTGAGACTGCTTGTTGTGCCAGCAAAGCTCCACAATGTGAGGCTTTGCTTCTTTAAGGCTTCGTTTTACTGAGATGATTCTGAGTAGGGAATGATGTTATAATTAGGACACTCAACTGGGCTGTAGGAGATGATGAGAATGTGGTGACTCAATTTCTCACTTGCCTGTGGGATAACAACTGTTTCCTGTGGGTGTTGTAAGCACTACAATTCTGTCATGTTCTAGATGTGTCTCCAACTCAACATGACAGGCATCACCAGTGAAAACCTGCAAATGAGTCCATGCCTTCTAACTCAGAAGCAAGAAAATTGAATGAATGGTGGAAATTGTTCAGAGTTTGATTTTTTTGTAAACTGAAACCTCCATTATTTGAGTTTATTGGCAGCCACCCATCAAGCTGTTATACCCAGGTTTCTCCAATGACTTGTGTCCTGCATTTGGTTTGGGCCATGGGCAGCAGAACCCTGATCTGGATTCTTTTTGGCATTTCTATCAGTCTAGATCAAGTCAGTGAGAGAAATAGTGGGAAGTTAATCAGTGTTTTTCATTCTCCCTTCCTGAAGGCTGAAAGACTTCTCTGGAGGCAGAAGGACCCTCCAAAAAAGGAAAAATTACCAATCCACCTCTGAAAGCAAAAGGACAGCCACAAGTGGGAATCCTTCTTCTCGTCTTAAGCATGCCAGGGGCATAGTTTGAAATAAATGGCTTCAAAATCTGTCCATGTTCTGCTTCAGTAATTAATGGGGAAAGGACCTTTTATTTTCCTCTTTTATTCATATGAGAACTGGAAAAAAAATCTGCTATTTTGTCCCACCTGAGCTTGATACAGAACACCTGTTGTGATTGAATCACTGTAAAGAGCTCTGGGTTAGAGAGACACAGCTCCATGAAACTGCTGACTGTACTCAGAATATTTTCATTACTGTCTCCCCTCCTCTGCTTTTCTCCATAACTTTCTAAGGAAGAAGATGAGATATTTGGTTCAGATTTCAGTTGTCATCCAAGTAGATGTGGTGACAGGAGCCTTTCCTTGTTGTCCAGTGTGAGACAAGCACAAAAAAACCCCAAATTAGGGAGAATATTTGTATCTTAAAGTTGATTGGGAGCAAATGGAAAGTGGTAATAATATTTCTATGTGTTTCTTCACTTGAAGAACTTCTAAAGTAGGAGTTTA
Source organism: Heliangelus exortis (assembly GCF_036169615.1). Classification (NCBI taxonomy): domain Eukaryota; kingdom Metazoa; phylum Chordata; class Aves; order Apodiformes; family Trochilidae; genus Heliangelus; species Heliangelus exortis. The sequence goes on along the minus strand of NC_092422.1, from coordinate 23,990,241 downwards.
TGCTTTAGAGCTTAGCAGTATCTGATTTCAGTTTAAATTCTGCAGGCTTCTCAATCTCAGCAGAGAGATCCACCCACAAGAAACAGCTTGCAGACTCAGACCTTTAGCAGGAAGAGTTAGCTGACTTATGTCAATCAGCTTGCCTGGATATGCTTTCCCTACTCTCTTCTTAAAATAGCAGTAGCTAGTTGAAAATTTATTTTCATGGAGCTGGGGAAGTGATAGGAATAATAAAATGAATTAATAAGCCCAGCTGTGCATCATTTCTGTGTATCAACAATTCACGTGTGGCTGCAGAGTTCACAGTAAATACCATTCAGATGATTTTGACATTTAAAGGTCAAGTAGCACCAACATTCATTGAGAGAGTGTGATCAAAAAAAAAATAAAAATCTTTAAAAGTGAGCCTCAGAAACCTGAAAAAGAGAATTCAGGAGAATGTTAGTGTGGTATGATAGCTTGCCATTTTGCTGGCAAATTATTTTGAAAATCAGTAAGGAAAGTTCTACTTGCCATGAAATATAGTTCTAAAAGTGATATATATAGAGATAAGGCTTTTGCAGAAAAATGGCTACAGCATCTCTCTGCTAGAGATCAAATAGCTGAGGCACTTTGAAAAGCAGAGGAAGCAATAAAAAGATTGTATGACACAGCTCTGCTTTTGCTGCCTTCTGCCTCCTTTGAAATGCTGGCAAGTGAACTAACCCTGCCTATTGACCACACTTCCCTCCATCTCTTAGCTTCTCTTTTTTCCTTTGAAAATTTTTTTGTCAGACAGATAAATGGGTAGTTTTAGGAGAATGTGGTTATTAAGCAAGGAGAACCAACTGAGTTTTAGTGGGACTGTTATTTAGCTTAAAACTCATGGAGCTGTGCTAGCAGAGGGGACTGGATGTGCAGGCAGTGATGGCATTTGTACAACATAAGGGAAATGAAACATTTTTTTCTAAGCTCTTGTTGTTATAGCAGCTTTATAATACCCACAGTCAGAGCAAAAACCTTCAGGAAGAAATGTAAACATTTCTCTAAATTTATTCTGTTGCATAAGACCCGAAAGGTGAAACCAACTTTTCTCTCATTCCAGAACAAAAATAGACTAAAAGTACAAAGAGGAGATTAAACTTTTCTTGAAGTCCATTTGGGATGGACACAGAAGCATTCTTTCTCAGCTTCACAACTTCCCCATGGTATTATGCCTCGAAGTCTCTCTTTCAGATCTCCTTTTCCACACCACCCAACTCACCTGAGAATCTGCCCTTAACACACGTTGTTAAAATGAATCTTTCAGCAGGAATTTCAGAAGGCAGACGTAGAGCTAAATGGGAGGAAAAGCTCTGTGGCTGTGATGATAACATGGACTCTTTCTCCCCCAGGTTTTGGAAGGACAAAAGGAAGGGTCTGTCTTGCTTCAAGGCATTTTCAAATTTCCACTAATGATTTAGCAAGAAATGTATTCCCAGGAACAAAAGCCCATGGCTGCCACTGCAGAGTTCCTCACAGAGCTGCCATGGGCATCAGCAGCACTGGTTTCAAACTTCACCACATGTTGGCAGGGAAAAGAGACAATGAACCTTAAATAACTTCAACTATAAAAGACTTCTAGAAAAAAAAATCACAGTGGAAGATCTCTGATTGATAGATTAGGACTTGTCACTGCATTGCAGAGCATAGAAAATGAAGGATAAAGTATTCTCAAACTCACAATTGATATGGCTGATATTTTTCCCAGCTTTCTAAATGCTGGTTTTACAACCCCATATTTGATGCAGAATAATGAGAAGAGTAAAGAGCAAACACTACAGATGAGTGTTTCAGTATTAGTGTCTGCTTTGTAAAACACATAGAAGAGGAAGCAATGTATTTAACCTGCTTTAACTGGAAAAAACTTGGATCATACTGATTATGGGGAAAGCAGTAAAACACATGGAAGCAAAGTAAAAGGGAAGCAATGAGAAAGTTTTCCATAGGGTAATTATTTAGCTTTTTTTGAAAACAGTAGACTCTGTTTTCTGATGCACCCCCTCATTTTTAGGACTTATGTCTGTGTGACATAAAGAAAACTAAAGAAAATATTACCAATTTAATATAAACATTGTAATTTACGATTTCTATGAACATTAGGTTTCAAGGAACATAATAATATTGTCTATGAGCTCCTCCACTGGGGTACCTGTGTGAAAAGGGACTGCATTCCTTGGGAAGAGTTTCTGCTGCTTTCCTCCTGTTAGAAGAAATTACAAAGGTGAGGGTTGTTAATGCATTAAGCAACTACTGCAACACAGCTTGCTTTCAAAGGGAATATACATTATTCTGATTATATTAACTAGAGGAAAAATTAAGCTATTATGAACAGCTGTTTGATCTCCTGCAGCAAATAAAATGGGAGAAATTCTTTTATATTAATTTTTCAAGCACTGTCTGGCTATACAAAGTATATTCAAGATGGGATTTCTCTGGCACTGTGAACTCCTCCTAGGATGCTTTACAATATTGCACACCCTGCCTAAAAATACTTTCCTGTGTTTAATTGATTTTTTTCCTTCGTATTATTTACATGACAAAAACACTTGACAGCAATGAAAGGACTCATAAGCAGCATCTAATGCCTGCCCACCCATCATCACCAGCCCATGCCATGGCACAGAGGTATTCCAGACAGATGTGTGTCCTCTGGGACCTCTTTCTCGGTCATTTTTCTTCACTGCTGAGTGTCAAAGCACCAGGTGTCTGTAACATGCAGAAGAGGGGCTTGGCAAGTGTATAACCTCTCCCTTGCCAGGAATAATTTCTCTTAATCTTACAGTAGCCATTGGTCATAGAATCATAGAATCATAGAATTGGCTGGGTTGGAAGGAACCTCAGAGATCATCAAGTCCAACCCTTTATCCACTCCCGCTGCAGTTACCAGCCCATGGCACTGAGTGCCACATCCAGTCTCTTTTTAAATATCTCCAGGGATGGAGAATCCACCACTTCCCTGGGCAGCCCATTCCAATGCTTGATCACCCTCTCTGTAAAGAAATTCTTTCTAATGTCCAACCTAAACCTCCCCTGGCACAACTTGAGACCGTGCCCTCTTGTCTTGCTGAGAGTTGCCTGGGAAAAGAGACCAAAACAGGGAGTTGTAGAGAGTGATGAGGTCTCCCCTGAGCCTCCTCTTCTCCAGGCTGAACAGCCCCAGCTCCCTCAGCCTCTCCTCATAGGATCTGTGCTCGAGTCCTTTCACCAGCCTGGTTGCCCTCCTTTGGACCTGCTCCAGGATCTCGATATCCTTCCTGAACTGAGGGGCCCAGAACTGGACACAGGACTCGAGGTCCTTTTGAGTGTTGTTTGTGTGGCTACACATCTCAGTTTGAAGGCACCAAATATGTGGGGATCTATCATAGATGGTCCTGAGACCAAGTCCCTTTCAGCCTTCTGTGAGTGACCTGGAGGTACTGGCATGAGAACCTCTGACACTTGGATACTGATGTGTGCTTTGCTCTCCAGAAAGCAGGGCCAGACTTCAGTCTCAGGATTATCTATCACCTTCTCTAAAAAATCAAACACATGCTAGAATACGACTCTCAGAAATTTAGTAGAAATGACCACACAAAAGCCAAAAAAAGGAGATATTTTCACTCATCACAGCTGCCAAAGGAGCTGTGCTGGAAAGAGAGGCAGTGCAAGTCACTAGCAATACTGCAGTCAAATGTTGATTGCAACATTGCTTCATGAGACTCAAACCAGATTTGATTTAAGTGACCTTTTGTTTTCCAGGCAGAAACAACCAGGAATAATCAAATTTAAAGATGCTTTGAGCACTGGTGTGCACTGTCAGTTATCCTGTGGATCTTTTTGGAGCCCTTGGCAGGGCTGATTTATAAAAAAACCCTTTTTCTTCACACAGGTGCCTGTCTTTATGTCCCCATCAGCTCAGCCAGCAGCAGAGCTCTGCAGGAATATAGGAAGAGGAGTAAAGCAGTTGTAGTTAAAAAGCCCACAGCTTTCTCTTTCCTCTGGTGCTGAGTGAATGCAGGTTGCACTGATCCATTTCCAGAATCCCATTTCCCTGAATTCCTTTCTTAACTTCAGCCCATGCCCCTGCCTTTCACAGGCAGCTTTTAAAGCCTGCAGAAGAACAAAGCAGAATCTTCTTGGGTGAGCTTCACAGAGCCAGGTTCCCAAGAGTGACAGCATCTGTGAAACCTGGCACAACTCTGCTGTGGTTCCAACTCCATGTCTGCAACCTGACACAGTTGTCAGGGACATGCCAAAACCTGACTGGTCAGAATTTGAGCTTTTTCTTGAGACTGTAAGCAGATGCACCAGATCCAGAATTAGGGCTGGAGAGGGAATCAACAAATCAGAATATTCATTCAGAATATGAAGGAAAAGCTACTTCACACTGCTCGTCACACGTCTTGCTGGTCTGAAGCTACCAGTCCCCAGCTTTTGCTAGATTTTTGCAGCCATGTGAGCAAAGGAGAAAGACTCTTTGAGACATGCATCTGGAAAGGATGAAGGAAACAAAAAAAATTAAGAAAACCCCTCTTTGTGCATGTACAAGAAGAGTGGAGGGGTTCTGGATCAACTTTATGAATATGCTGTCAAATTTCCAGCTGCCAGGCCATTGCAATTCGTAGATAGGTAAGGCAGGTAACTGTTTTATTATGCCATAGACTTTTATTGTCTAAATCCCATTACATGAAATCATGTTTCAAATATTTCTTTGGTGAGCTCCAGAAGTCTTAGGAAGAGTTAGAAAATCTGGGTCTGTTTGTCAAGTTTTTCTGATGTTCGGGATATTATCCAGTTTATCAGCCTAAAAGAGACATGGTCCCTCCTTAAGTTGGGAGAAAAGTCTTCAGATTCTCTCTCAAAACAAGGAAGAGAGGGAGTTGCTCCTGGAAACTGATTCAGTTTTGAGACAAGTGCAGTTTTCACTGTGATTTCCCTTTTACTTTTGTCTGTAGAGAAAATTCAGTTGAGTGCCTAAAGTTGATGGACATAAATCTGTGTAAGGATGTGTGGAATGAAAGGGTTTGTAGAAGTTAAAATATGTGGGGGAAGTAAAGACTGAGTAGCTACCCAGCATAAAAGGACATCTGTTCTGTAGGTAGATCTGGTTAATGGTTATTTGGCACAAAAAACAAGGGTGGGAGACAAGAGAAGTAATAAACTACACCCAAACACACAAACCCTAAAGAACAGGAGATAACAGAGACAATCCTGAAAAATCCAGTCACTGATCTGAGCCACTGAAGGAGTGATCCAAGGCCTTGAGGAGATCCAACCAGGACTTTGTAACTGATAAGGAGTGAGAAACAAGTTTACTATGGGTCTCAGGTTTACCATGGGTCTCATGGGAAAAAAGCAAACATTTTAGGATACTGAGGGGGCTTTCTTGTAAAACTTTTAATTGCATGCTTAAAGGCAACTGAAAAAGGGTGAAACTTCTAATGGGATGTTTCAGGGAGGGGACAAAAATGAAGAAAGGTGAGACCAAGATAGATGTGGAAGGAACAGCTATGTGAAAATGGAGAAGAAAGGCGGACAATAGGGCCCAGCTCTGTATAAGTAAGTTATATATAAGTTATAAGTAAGTTATATATAAGTTATATATAAGGTTGTATCCTTGCCTGGACAAATCCTGCAACTGATCAATGCAGTCTGTCCTGTATTCCTATTAAACACTGTTTATAACTATTTTCCTGGCTGAGGGTGTTCTCTGTTGTGTTTGTGAGTGTGAGACACGAGGGAACTACAAGCCCAAACAGAGTGAGAGGTCTGGGAACCAGCTCCTGGAATGACCATAGGTCTGGGGACAAGGCACTGGGAGCCTGGGGGGCTGAGAGGTGGGACCATAGGTCCAGATCTGGGCTTGCTTGAGTCTGGGAGTGAGCTCTGCTGGCAAACTTTGAGCCTGAGCTTATTTAGCTGTTGAGTGAGGACAGGTTCAGAATGTTTGTCTTGTTCCTGTGTATGTGAGAGCTGTTTGCACTGGGCTGTGTCTGCAGTGTGTGTGCAGTAGGGCTGTGGCAGACTGGCTGAATGGGACAAGCATTGGGACTCCTCACTCCTGTAGTTCACCAGATTCAACTTCCACCTGGAAACCACATCCCAGATGGCAGATGAGCCACAGGAACAGACTCATGCAATGCTGGGGTTCCCAGGAGAAGGTGGGATGATGTTCAGACTCTCTCCAGCAGAGCTGATGCAGTGGAAGGGGATGCAGAGAGAGGACTACAGCCATGCTTTCTCGTGTGCTGCAGAGTTTCATAGAATCAGAGAATCTTTCAGGTTGGAACAGATGCTTGGGATCATCGAGTCCAACCACCATCCCTACTCTACAAAGTTCTCCCCTAAACCACATCCCCCAACACCACATCTAAACAACCCTTAAACACATCCAGGGATGGTGACTCAGCCCCTCCCTGGGCAGCCAATTCCAGTTTCTGACCACTCTTCCTGTGGACATTTTTTTCCTAATGTCCAGTCGGAACCAACCCTGTTGGATCTTGAAGCCATTCCCTCTGTTCTGTTGCTACCTACCTGTGAGAAGAGACCAGCACCAACCTCTCCACAATTTCAGGGAGCTATAGACAGCCACGAGGTCTCCCCTCAGCCTCCTTTTCCTCAAACAAAGCAGTCCCAGCTCCTTCAGTCATTCTTCATAGGATTTATTCTCCAGGCCCTTCACCAGTTTAATTTTCTCTGACTTACTAAGTCAGTAAACTTTGCAGTAAAATTGAAACAATAAACAAAAGGTAACAAAACCATTCTCTGTCCTGAGGCTTCATCTTAAGCACAAAAATGTAAGCATTAGTAAGAGGTTACAAGATCACTTAATTCTGCTTCTTCTGGTGCTGCCAGCAGTTCTTGTAATTTGAAAATGCCTCCCCAGTGCCTCTCAAGGACTTTCCTTTTGCCTTTGCTCTCCTCAGGGAATACCTTTTCTCACTGACCTTTAAAGGGTTTTATATCTTCCCCCAGTCAACGTTTTGAAACACTATGGAGCACTGAAATATTTGTGTGTGTGTATAATGACAGTTTATCAAGATAAACATTATGTTTCTAATTTTTGCAAAGTTAGCAATTTGCTAAATAAAATTCTTACACATTATCATATAAAAGTGTCACACTAAAAGTCTGGCTATCTAGGCAGGGTAAAACATTACATTTTAAAATTTTTTATGCATGGCATTACCAACCTAAATATAAACCGAAAATTATATATTGAATTTTTATTAAAGCAATGGGAACTGTGAGCCTAAGTTAATCTTAGGTGTAAATTGCTATAATTGCTATTCAGGTAACCTTTTTTTTCTTTTTTGTTTTTGTTTTTGTTTTTTTTTTTTCCATGTGAGATTTATCTAAGTTAAGGAGCTCAGGATTTGTCTCTCTACATCTTTTAATGTACTGAGTGAGAATTAAGAGTGTGGGCTTCCATCACCTTGATTACCTCTTGCAATCAGCAGGAGTAACTGCACCACAATTAATAATAGTAATAATGACACCATTTTTCTTTTTTTTTCTTATTTTTTTATTTTCAGGCAGAGCACTGCCAGTTTGTGAAGTAAAAATGGTAAAATTTACACCTATAGGAAGATTAAAGGCTGTTAAGGCTGTCATAATTTCTGGTCCATGAAGAACTTGTAAGCAATATTACACTATTGGTAATACCTGCATAGCTGGGATAAAAATACCAGAACATCTTGTTTCCCTGAAATGGTTTTAGTTACCTATGCCCACATGCAGTAAGTAAAGCTAAATATCACAGAGGAGGACAGATATCAGGCTCATATTAACAATCATAGAATCATAGAATTGGCTGGGTTGGAAGGGACCTCAGAGATCATCAAGTCCAACCCTTTATCCACTCCCGCTGCAGTTCCCAGCCCATGGCACTGAGTGCCACATCCAGTCTCTTTTTAAATATCTCCAGGGACGGAGAATCCACCACTTCCCAGGGCAGCCCATTCCAATGTCTGATCACCCTCTCAGTAAAGAAATTCTTTCTAATGTCCAACCTAAACCTCCCCCGGCACAACTTGAGACCGTGCCCTCTTGTCTTGCTGAGAGTTGCCTGGGAAAAGAGACCAACCCCCACCTGGCTCCAACCTCCTTTCAGGGAGTTGTAGAGAGTGATGAGGTCTCCCCTGAGCCTCCTCTTCTCCAGGCTGAACACCCCCAGCTCCCTCAGCCTCTCCGCATAGGATCTGTCTGCTTCCAGTATGAAAATGCCTGATCTAAGAAGCTTGAAGTTCAAGAAACAGAGATTTGTTCAGCCCTACATTTCCTTCTGAAATAAAAGAATTTTACACAGCTGCCTTGTCAAAGTAAAATGCTGGGTTTGAAACTAAACTAAAGAAATGTATCTGAGTTCCTGACCTTCCATTAGCTGCAAATACCTATCATGTGGGGAGCACCAGGGCTGACTGCTTATTAAACTCCCCAGTTTCATTCAGATATTACTCAGTGGTAAGGTTTGCAATGTTTCCAAGAACCATCTGAACAACAATCTGTTTTCATGGTTTGGGGCTTTTTTGTTTGTGTCTTTTGTTAGTGTTTTGTTAATTATGTTTTTTTGTTTTGATCTATGAAAAATTCAGTTCATTTAGTGTTTAATGTACTTTAAATTAGAGATTTTAAAAAAACCTCAGGAACCTCGTAATAAAAACAAATACAAACTCCAACTTCTGGAACAGAAAAAAAAAAACCCAACCCAGACACAAATGTCTGGGAAAGAACAGCTAAAAAGCAGCTTTGCAGAGGAGAATGAAGGGCTGGTGAACAACAAGTTGACCAAGAGCAGACATTGCACCCCTGTGTCAAACAAAGCCAGCAGCCTCCTGGGCTACATCAGCGTGCATGTCCAGGGAAGAAATTCTTCCCATTGATTTGGCAGCTGTGAGACCATTTCTGGAGTCCTGTTTCCCATTTTGCTCTTCTCAGCACAAGAAAGACATGGATATCCCAGCCTTGGAGAGAAGAGGAATACTGCAGGGTGGAATCCATCTCACCTTCCCTATCCTGCAAGTCAGTGAGGTGGCATCTCACCACCCTCACGGGAGATAATTTCTTCCTAATGTCTCCCTTCCCAACTTTGAAACCATTTCCATTTTACCTCTCACTACACACCCATGTAAAAAGCCCAACCCCAGATTTCTTGTAAGTCCCCTTCAGACATTGGAAGGTTGCCACAAGGTCACCTTGGAGCCTCCTTTTCTCCAGGCTGAACAACCCCAACTTCTTTATCCTGTCCTCATGGGGGAGGTGCTCCAGCCTCTGAGCACTGATCAGACTGCTCTGAATCAGGACAGGATGATAAGATCACAAAGATCACTACGTGACTGCAGTGCAGCTGGACTCTCTAAACTTTTTTTCTCCCTTGTCCTTTCCCTGCTGAAGACTTTCACACACCAGTTATATGTGTGAAGACTCTGACATTTCCACAAGTTAATCTGAATATGCATAAAGAGACTCAAAGGATTTTCTTCCCTATACAAATGTTGAAGTGACACAGTCACATCCAAGCATTTTATTCTAGGAAACGGAAAAAAAGCACCTGAAACAGTAGTTTATTTCTCATACTCTGAAATGTTATAATAATATTTTTCGTTTAAAAATATTCGAGAGAAATTCTTGCTGTTGTAGGGTGAAGTCAGTCGTTAATTATCACATTTTCTCCTTTATTCATCTATTCTTTCTACATAATTAAAAATTCCTTCCATCCAACAAGAAGTCTGCATTCCAGCCAAGCTGGAGTCTCCTAGGGGGAAAGGGTTTTTTTGTTACTGATGGTTTTTAGTCATCCCCTGCTGATATCCTGTCATCCAGGCAGAACAGAATAAATTTGCAAGAGGTTTCCAGCAGCAGAAGTCTCTGAAGCTTTGCTGTAAAGTAGTGCATACAACACACTGGAAGACAATTGAGCTCACAGCACTGGAATATAAAATAATATTAACAAACCACTAATCAATTTGACACAGTCCAATATTGATTTGAAAAGCTTCATGTAGTTCTTGTGCACTATCCTGGAGGTAACAAAGAGTCTAACACAATTAGCTTATAAAAGTGTATAAAGTGAAGCAAATAATCAGATAAAAGTTTTAAATGACTGATAAATGTCTGGTCAGGTTTCATCTGACTGTGGTGAAAACCTTGTCTGTTTTGTCTGAGAATACCATGAAATGTCTAAGAACAATCAGGTACCTAAAAAGTCATAGTATCCAAATGAAGAATTTTAGAAAAAAATACATTTTCTAATAAGTCTTACTCACTAGATTGCCTGTGCACTCTCAGTGCTGATGTGAGGGACTTGCATTTTCACACACAAGTGTATATGGAACCTTCTGGAAGTCACTGAAATGGAATCAGAAAAAGTCTACAGATATGTACAGCGTTGTCACTACTGAATCCTGGGGAAATCATCATGAAAGTTGGGAGAGCAGAGAAGAAACTCTAGATTTGGGTTGGAATGCAGGATGGGAGGCTAATCTGAACATTACCTGCCTTTCAAAATCAGCATCAGTTTAATGAAATTCATGAACACAGTTGGATGACCACGTTTTGGGGTTTTTTTGTTATATTTTTAAGTATATAAATAAGGCAGTGTAGCAACTCCAGTGAGAAAAGTAATGTGGGAGTATCATATATTCAGCATGCCTACTCATCTATCGTGTTCCAGGGAATGTGGATCCAATCCCATTGAGTAAATCTACTCCTTGTAACATATTCATGTGGGGTTTTTTGGTTTGTTTGTTTTTGGTTTTTTTTCTGCAATATTGGAGACTGCAGTCAGAAATACCAAGATTTATTTGATGTCTCCTACATGAAGTTCCTGTAAGGAAAGAGCATTAGCAGGGTGTTCTCAAAGTGCTGCTTCTGAATGGGCTGCCAGTCAGAGATGCAGAAAGGACAGAGTCACTGTTCCCTTATGTATTAATGTGAGCTTTTTAATAAAATGAAAAGTTTTTTGTCCAGTTTACTCTATGTTATCTTTCTGTCTTCTTCCTGCTTAGCAAAGCTTTTTCATACTTCTCATCCTTTTAAAAAAGATTTGTGTGAAGAATATGCTATACACAGTCACTGTTATGCTGAAAGTCTTACTAAAAAATTAAGATTTTTGTGGCTTATTGCCAACTGACTCAAACAACCTCTTACACTGAATATGACTCTAATAGCCCCTGAAACAGACCCTGAAGAATAACTTAGTAACGCTGTAACCTTGCTGCTTTTTTTCTTCCTTTCCTTTCCTTTCCTTTCTCTTCCTTTCCTTTCCTTTCCTTTCCTTTCCTTTCCTTTCCTTTCCTTTCCTTTCCTTTCCTTTCCTTTCCTTTCCTTTCCTTTCCTTTCCTTTCCTTTCCTTTCCTTTCCTTTCCTTTCCTTTCCTTTCCTTTCCTTTCCTTTCCTTTCCTTTCCTTCCTTTCCTTTCCTTTCCTTCCA